>NC_138173.1:53726573-56126573 GCF_964165515.1 Mesoplodon bidens
TAAATGACACATTAAATCAGGCAGACTTTGTAGGTATATATAGAACAGTCCATCGAATGTGATGAAATATGAAAGAATACACATTATTTTCAAGTGCACATGGAATATTTTCCAAGATACGTCACATGCTAGGCCACAAAACAGCTTCAACAAATTTAAAAATATTAAAATCATATCAAGCACTTTTTTCAACCACTTCTGTATGAGACAAATCAGCTAGAAGAAATAAAATTGCAAAAATCACAAACACATGGGGGCTAAACAATATGCTACTAAACAAAAATGGGTCACTGAAGAAATCAAAGAGGAATTTCAAAAAGTACCTGGAGAGAAGTGCAAATGGAAACACAATGATCCAAAATGTATGGGATGCAGCAAAGCAGTTCTAAGAAGGAAGATTATAGTGATACAAGCCTACCTCAGGAAATAAGAAAAATCTCAAATAAATGATCTAACCTTACATCTAAAGGAATTAGAAAAAGAAGAACAAACAAAACCCAAAGTTAGTAGAAGAAAAGAAATAATAAAGTTCAGAGCATTTAGAGAAGACTCTAACAAAGCAATCTAGAGATTTAGTGCAATCTCTATCAAAATACCCATAACATTTTTCATAGAGGAAGAACAAATAAGCCTAAAATTCATCTGGAACAACAAAAGATCCCAAATTGCCAAAGCAATCTTGATAAACAAGAACAAAACTGGAGGTATCATCCTCCCAGACAATACTACAAAGCTACAGTAATCTAAACAGCATGGTACTAGCACAAAAACAGATACACATATCAATGGAACAGAATAGATAACCCAGAAATAAACCCACACACCTATGGTCAATTAATCTACAACAAAGGAAGCAAGAATATACAATAGAGAAAAGAAGGTCTCTTCAACAAGTGATGTTGGGAAATAAATAGACAGCTACATGCAAAAGAATCAAACCAGACTACTTTCTCACACCATATACAAAAACAAATTCAAAATGGATTAAAGACTTCAATGTAAGACCAGAGAAAATCTGAGAAGAAAACACAGGCAGTAATCTCTTTAACAACAGTCTTTAGCGATATCTGTTTGGATATGTCCCCTTAGGCAAGGGAGACAAAAGTGAAAAATAAACAAATGGGACTACATCAACTAAAAAACTTTTGCACAGCAAAGGAAACTACCAACAAAAGAAGATGACAACCTACTGAATGAGAGAAAATATTTGCAGATTATATATCTGATATGATGTTAATATTAAAAATATATAAAGAACTCATACAACTCAACATTAAAAAATCAGACAATCTGATTAAAAAATGGACAGAGATCAGAAATAAACCCATACACCTATAGTAAATTAATCTATGACAAAGGAGGCAAGAATATACAATGGAGAAAGACAGTCTCTTCAACAAGTGGTGCTGGGAAGACTGGACAGCCACATGTTAAACAATGAGATTAGAACATTCCCTCACATCATATACAAAAATAAACTCAAAATGTTTTAAACACCCAAATGTAACAGCTGAAACCATAAAACTCATAGAAGAGAACAAGGTGGAACACTCTTTGACACAAATCATAGCATTATTTCGTGGATATGTCTCCTAAGGCAAAATAAATAAAAGCAAAAGTAAACAAATGGGACCTAATTAAACTTAAATACTTTTGCACAGCAAAGGAAACTACTGACAAAATGAAAAGAAAACCTAGAGAATAGGAGAAAATATTTGCAAATGATGTAACCAACAAGGGGTTAATATACAAAATATACAAATAGCTCATATAACTCAATATCAAAACCAACCAAACAACTCAATCAAAAAAATGGGCAGAAGACTTGAACAGATACTTCTCCAAAGAAGATATACAGATGGCTAATAGGCAAATAACAAATGTTGGTGAGGATGTGGAGAAAAGGGAACCCTTGTACACTGTTGGTGGGAATGTAAATTAGTGCAGCCACTATGGAAAACAGTATGAAGATTCCTCAAATAGAACTACCATAAGTGGATCCAACAATCCCACTCCTGGGTATATATTCAGAAAAAACAAAAAACACTAATTCAAAATAATACATGCAACCCAATGTTTATAACAGCACTATTTACAACAGCCAAGACATGGAAGTAACCCAAGTGTCCATCAACAGATGACTGCATTAAAAAGAAATGCACACATACACACACAATGAAATGTTACTCAGCCATAAAATGAATGAAATACTGCCATGTGCAGCAACATGAATGGACCTAGAGGATATTATACTTAGTGAAATAAGTCAGACAGAGAAAGATAAACACCAAACAATATCAATTGTATGTGGAATCTAAAAAATAATACAGCTGAATGTATATGCAAAACAGAAACAGACCCACAGATATATTAAAAAAACTTGTGGTTACCAAAGAAGAGAGGGAAGGGAGGAGGAACTAATTAGGGGTATGGGATTAACAGATACAAACTACTATATATAAAATAGATAAGCAATGAGGACATACTGTAAAGCACAGGGAATTATACCCATTATATTGTAATAACCTATCATGGAGTATAATCTACAAAAATACTGAATCACTATGCTACACACCTGAAACTAACATAATATTGTAAATCAACTATACTTCAATTAAAAAAAAATGCCCAGAGGATCTGAATAGACATTTTTCAAAGAAGACATAGAGATGGCCAACAGATGCATGAAGATGTTCAAACATCACTGATCATTAGGGAAATGCATAACAAAACAACAAGGTGATACCTCCTCACACCTCTCAGAATGGTTATCATCTAAAAGACAGCAAATAACAAGCATTGACAAGGATGTTGAGAAAACGAGACCTATGTGCTCTGTTCATGGGATTGTAAATTGGTGCAGCCACTATGGAATTCAATATGAATGTTTCTCAAAATATTAAAAACAGTATCGCCATATAATCCAGCGATTTCACCTCTGAGAATTTTCCTGAAGAAAACGAAAACACCAAAAAAGAACCAAACGACATGTGAACTCCAACATTATTGTAACATTACTTACAATTGCAGGATATAAAAGCAACCTAAGTGCCCATTGATAGATGAATGGATAAAGAAAATGTGGTATGTAGATATATAATGGAATATTACTCAGCCATAAAAAATGAAATATTGCCATTTGACACATGTCTGGATCTGGATGCTGTTATGCTTTGTGAAATAAGTCAGACAGAGAAAGACAAATACCACAGGATCTCACTTATTTGTGAAATCTAAAAATAAAACAAACAAACAAAACAAAATGAAAACAGACATAGATACACAGGAGAATAGAGAGGTCACTAGAAGGGAAAGGGTTAGGGAAGAGAGTGAAATAGGTGAAGAGGATTAAGTGATATAAACTTCCAGTTATATAATAAATTAGTCACAGGGATATAATATATAGCATAAGGGATATAGTCAATAATATTGTAACAACTTTATACTGGAACAGATGGTTACTAGAGTTATAATTATGATCATTTCATAATAAATGCAAATGTTACATCATTATGTAGTATACGTGAAACTAACATAATACTGCACATGAACTATATTTAAATTAAAAAATTAACAATTAAAACCAAAACAATTAATTTAAAAGAAGTCACCGAGAGTAAATCTTAAGCATTCTCACCACCCCCACACGAGTTAATTATGTGAATTAATGGATGTGTTAATTATTTTGATCTTAATAATCATTCCACATGTATATGCATATCAAATCATGACACTACTTTAAATATACACAATTATATTTGTTAATTATTTCTCAATAAATTTGGAAAAAAGAAGATACCAGCCCCCCCAAAAAAGAGTAACTGCAAATATTTGATACAAAAACTATAAAAATTTGGCTCTGCAACCAAATTGCTTAGTTAAAAATATTGTTTGACAATATATTTGCATATGTGCAAATTTTATTTACCCTTTTAGTGCTCTACCCAAAATATATATCCAACATTTCTTGCCTTAAACTGCGTAGTTGTTTTAGTCCTGGCTGTAACCACATTTGAATTCCTTTTCTGGTTGTTTTCTTTTTCTCCCAAAAGGAGAAGGAGCAGGTATTTGAAGTTTAAGGATGGATGGATTGGTTCTTAGCTCAAGATATGTCCCTGTCCCTCTGTGTTGCAGAATCTTTCACTTTCAAGCAATTCCTATCCTGGGAAATGGTCTCAACTCTTCAGTCTCATAGTATAAATCCATTGTGCTAATCCCCACAGATGACGGCAAACATCAGTAACAAAAACACCGTCATGAGGATTTATTACATACCAGATACTATATGAGGAACTTTACCTCTTTTATAGTATTTAATAATTTAAAACAAACTACAGCAACTATGAGATAAATATTACCTTTGAGAACTATAGCTTAGACAGTGGACTCAGAGCCTGATGACATGGATTCAAATTCTGACTCTATTATTTACTACCAATTTGGTCATAGTGAATCGTTGAATCTCTCTGTGCCTCATTTTCCTCATTTTTAAGAGGGAAACAATAATATAGTATCTCATAGGTTTGTTGAGAGGATGAAATGAATTGAGATACTTAAAGGTTTTCTAACATTCAGTAAGCTCTGTATTAGTGTTAGTTACTCTATTATTATTACTATTTGAATTTTACAAAGAATGTAGGTGAGATTAGATAATTTAAATTACTAACCCAAGTTTATTTGAATCACAGCAGCTAGATGCCAAAGTCTAATTTCTTTTCTAGTATGCTATAAATACTAGTTGTAACTTTGCCAATTTTTTTATTTTTAAGGTAAAATTATAATAGAATATTATTGAGAAAATATATTCAGATCAGCCACTGTAGCTCTTTTTATTTGCACACATGAACATATTTTAATAGAAACACTATTATACCATTACTTATGCACATTTATACTGTCATTTTTTCATGTTTGAAGACATGAAAATATTTCTTATTCATATATATGCCATTTATACCAATATTTAGACACTTTTTAAATCTTTTGATCCTTGAAGACTAAAGCTTATAAATATGCAATGCGTAATTCTTTCCACATTTTCAGCGTATTAGTTTTATGGTATGGACAGTGCACTTAATAAAATTTTAAAGATCATGAGGCCTGCAAAGGATGGACAGTTGACTACCTAATAAACTGATAAAATTCTTTTTGTAGAAAAATAGCCTACATGATCCAAGAACTCAGGATTGTCATGAATTTCCTACAGCATGCAGACCATCACCAAAAAAGAAAACAGTAGTAATAAAATCACATTTATTTACTTCATAAATCAATTCAAACAGTTACTATTCTACCTGGTAATACAATCCTGTTCGTCAGTGAAAAATGTGTTCATAATGCACTCCTGGGTGGGAAGCTGTATGACATTTTCACCTCTATTTTAACTTACAGTAAATTATCTCAGTAACTACTATTTCCCCCTCTGTGCATATATAACCATAGAACAGAAAAAATCCAAACCAAACAAAACAACAAGAATAAAAACATAAAACTGAAGCCAGGCCAAACCAAATAAAAACAAAACTATGAATCTTGTGAAGAAATTGACCTCAATGTCTATTCAGTAGAAACATATCAGTGATTTCACCATTCCCTAGAGATTAGCCTAAACAGTGCCCATGAGGGTTAGAGAAATAATCAGTATTCCCTTTGGAATCGGGGCCATACACAGAGCCAGGGAGGAATGAAACAGAGGTGTTTGCTATCCTTGAGTTTCCTGTTAGGTTATTCTCTAGAGATATAAATTTCTGAATATTCCTCAACTATGGATAATCTAATTATATGACCCCCCAAGCCAAAGGTCAAGTAGGGATTGATTGGGACTATCTGATATAGGCTGAAAGCCAAAAAAGTGCCAAAGAGGGGCCCACAAAATACATTTTAGAATATGTTTTCCAGAAACTATGCCTCACACAAGGGCTAATGTGTGAGAGGTTTAACTGGTAATACGGTCCCAGGGAGCAGAAAGGAGAAACAGGACAGAAATAAGAAGCCAAGACAAGGACATACTATTAGGCTACCAATATGAATAACTGGTATTTGAAACTTCTGATAAAACTTGTAAAACGCCTCTCACAACAGCAGAGGAAACTGGAGAAGAAAGGGGGATGCACTTATTCATTTGATCGCATATTCCTTCTAGGTCAAGATTGACTCATAAAGCATTAGCTTCTCTACAATTTCTGGAAGCATCTGTGTAAAGGTCAAGCTAGTTCACAGACTTCCTGAGCCATGTGTCAGAGAGGCCACAGGTTAGGAAGTAAGATGCAGAAGGAGAGGCCTGATCATGTTCACCTGCACACATTTTAAGTGTCAACACGGCAGTAACTGGAATAAGAGATAAAAAGGATTTATAGAGTGTACAGAGGTTTTGGACACATTTCCTCCCTCATTAAAATCATAATATTAAGACAACTAATTAACAAAAATTAATTTTACTGAATATTTTTAGAAAGTCAAATCATTTAGGAAATGGCTTGTTTTAAAACTGAAAGCATATCTCTATTTGGCATTATTGTATTGCCTAATGGGAAAAGAGAAGGTTAAATGCATTCTGGGTTTCTCTCCAAAACTTTCCTCTCTGTGCTCCTACATTTTTCACATTTTCCTTCTAATTCTTATAATTGAAATGCCAGGAAAATCCCCTGCTCTATTTCTGTCCCAAATGATAGATTTACAGAAAGCAATGAGATCCCATCATTACCCTGCTGATATTCAGCTGTGCCATTCACTTCCTTTGGACTCAGATGGAGCTGAGCCTCTATGCTCCCTTCAGCAGCCAAGTCCAGAATAGAGATGAGCTGGCATACTTCCAAATCATTAAAGACAGAGAGATCTGGCTGGTATGCTTGAGAAACACCAAGGGAAATGAAAAGAGGAAGTTTGGGCTTTCTCAAATGAGGTGACTCACACAGACCTGCCTAGTGTTAGTCAATTTCTATATCTCAATCCGCCCAAGCATTTCCAGGCAGCACCTATGCAAATGAATGTCTTTTGTCTTCTCTCATGTAACTTGAATCTTCAATGAGTCAATGTTTGCCCAGGAAATCTTCAAACTGACTTATGAGCAGGTGAACATACTTGTGGTGGGTTATGTCGGTCCTGTGAAAAAAAAACCTTGAAATTCCTCAAAAGAAAAAAAGATGTATATCTAAAGTATTAATTATAAAGTCCCTACCAACTCCGTTTTAAAAAAGTAATTTAAACTAAAATATCCAAGTGAGCTGTGATCTTACTGACTCTACCCCCTCACTTCCCACATCTAGACAGTCTTGTAAGAGGATATATTTAAAGACAGGTCCTCAGAACCGAAATCCTTATAACTGGCCTCGAGTGTTTCCCATGTAAGACTGCTATCTTCTGATATGCCATGACACGCCACCAGATCATCACTGCTGAGAAAACGGAGAAGAAAGTTGCCTTCAGGATATATTTATAAGTGTATAATATATGTGAAATGAGTATAGTTTTAAAAAACACACAAAAAAAGCAATTGTCGATTTATAAATGCACAATTTTTAGTGTCATAGAAGTATAATATAGTCAGTTTTGTCACTAATGATTTATTTCCCATTAAAGTTCATGCGAGAAATAAAACATCAGTGACATTCTTCCCATCAAAAAGAAAAAAAAATGCATCGTGACAATAGCATTTTACCATGTGTTTAAGTTGCCATTATCTAAGATAGATGACAGGTTCTTTCAATGATTTTAGAGGCGATGATAATCTCTTTGCTACAAGTCTCTGGCACAGAGAGCAAAAAAAAAAAGCTTGCAATAAGAAAAGCTATTTTAGAAACATGAGGTAATGTTACTTTTTTCTCCACGCTGTAATAGACATAGTTTCACCACGATGCCAGAAAAAATGCCAAGTTAAATTCTTTTTTGTTAAATGATTTCACATTGTAGGATACTCAGGATTAAACCCACAATACTGCACGAGGCTCCTGAAATCAAGATGATACTCGATTTCCTCAAATACCTGGAATTTCTACATAGTAACTTTTTAAAATCTACGTCCTCTTCAAACTTTTGTTGTTTTCCATTTTTTAAAAAAGCATATACTAAAGCATGAAAAATTCAGTTTCATTATTATGTAATCTTCATAGATGCTCAATAAGTATTTGCTGAAAGGTAATACCTGAGTTATATATCTTTTTTTCCCATCTAATGTCTTATTTAATAGGTGTGCTTATTTTGGGAGGAGGGCGGTGGAAAGAAGGAGTTAGAAAAGATATAGTATAAAAGAAGCACTCAGTTAATGCATTGTTGCTCAGGATTTCCAAGAACTAAGGATGCTACATCATCTTATTATTTATATTTATATTATTTATAAGAAGTCATTTAATTTAAATTATTGCTGTTAAAAGCACGCACACATATATATGCATGTATGCATGTGTGTCTATACATTTACATATACACATATCATGGCCTTTAACATCCACAATATTCCAAAAAGGAGAACAGGAAAAGTATGATTTTCCCATTTTTACCTCAGGGAACTTGGTTCCAAAACCATACAAGAGACCTCCTTGGACTTTTAACTTCCGATCCAATAGTCCTTCTTTTACTCTTGCTACTCAAAGTGTGATCTGCAGAGCAGCAGCATTAGCATCACCTAGAAGCCTGTTTGGAACGCAGGTTGCAGGCTCTAGGCCAGAGCTATTGAGTCATAGTCTACCTTTATTATTATTATCTTATTTTTACTTTTATTATTATTTTTTTTTTTGCAGTACGCGGGCCTCTCACTGCTGTGGCCTCTCCTGTTGTGGAGCACAGGCTCCGGACACGCAGGCTCAGCGGCCACGGCTTACAGGCTCAGCCGCTCCGCGGCATGTGGGATCTTCCCAGACTGGGGCACGAACCCGTGTCCCCTGCATTGGCAGGTGGACTCTCAACCAATGTGCCACCAGGGAAGCCCACAGTCTGCCTTTATTAAGCTCCTCAAGTGATTACTCTGAATATCCAAGCTTGAGAAGCACTTGCTTCTGCCACAGAGCCTCCTTCACACAAAGCCACCCATCAATTAATTAAGATATTGAAGGGAAACATTCCTTACCACATTTTATATCTAGTGAGATAAAATCTCACTAGATTTTATCATCTGAGAGAAGGAATACTATAACAGGATGATGTTTCTTGGTGATATCTCTAGCAGTGTGGCCATTATTCAAATGCTATGAAGCTTATACAGAGAAGATTCTCCTTTTCCAGGTATCAGGTTCAATTTAGGCTGAGTGTACTCTGTTTAGCGTGGTTCTGCTCTCTTTCCAACTGAAGCAAAAACTAAAAGGACTAAGTGCATCCAGTCAAAGTAAATAGGGTTTCAAGACTACTAAAATTCTGGTATTATGCCTCAAAATTGATGTATGCACAACTATATGAAATGGGTTTAATTATTTCTGTTTTACACATCAGGAGGCTTATAATTTGTCTGTGGTCCTATAGATAGCGGGTGGAGTGGGAAATCAAATCTATTTCCATCTGATGCCAAAGTCCGTCCTCTTAACCAAAAGGCTACTCTAACTTCCTAAATTAAGGTGAGCCATTGCTCACATGTATGTGTGTGTGTGCACGTGTGTGTGTGTGTGTGTGTATGTTATTGTTTTGGGGAAATGTGGGGAGATGAGGCTATGTACACTCCAAAAGTCTTACGATCTTTATCTATGTAGTACTGCAGATGTTTATTAAATATGAATTGATAGTATATGCATTTTTATTTCCTCTTGTCAATTATTAATATTTGAAATCCATTTCTCTGTATATTTTCCCATTAATTTTATAGTATTTATATTATTAAGTATCGCCCTCCTTTACCATGATTCATTTGAATATATTATTTTATCTTGCTGTAGTTGAGTGAGTATAGTCACAGGCTAGGAATGTTTTCAAATATTTGCTGATAGGTAAAAATATAATTACTGTTACGGATATATAAAAGAAAAGGTGGTTCTACTACTTCGGTACTGCATATTTCAATAACTCTAGAGAATATGATGGGATCCTAATAAGACAATGTTAATTAGTTTCATTTTCTCATTCTGTAAAATAGGGGTGATTATGCCTTGCTGATAATGATTTTATTGTGACATCAAAAGAATGAATAATTTTACTGTCACTCAATAGAAAAAAACAGTTTTTTTTTCTTTTACCAGGTAGACACTGAAAACTTAATTTATATATTATGAGAAAGTGTATTATGGAAATATCAATAACCTAACGTCAGCACTTTTGTACTTGTTGTTTGCACTGCTTGGGTTACTGTTTCCTCAGATGACATATATTTTTTCTCTCTCAATTCAGGACACTTCTTAAACGGCAACTCAGAGAGGACTACTCTGACCATTGCATGCAAAACAGCAGTCTATAATTCTCTCAGTTTTTCTTCAAAGTATTTGTCCTGCAATTATTCTCTATATCTGTATTTGTTATTATGGGTCTTCTGCCCTAGAATATGGGTTCTACAAGAATAGGAACTTTGGTTGATTTATTAACCATTCTATCTTCAGAGCCCAGAACAGTGGCTTGCAAATAGCAGATTCATAGCAAATGTTTGTTGAATAAATGAATGAGTGAACCAAGTCTATGTACAGCCATAGGCAAGGAATTAATAATAATGACACTACTACTTGGGGCTTCCCTGGTGGCGCAGTGGTTGAGAGTCCGCCTGCCGATGCAGGGGACATGGGTTCGTGTCCCGGTCCAGGAGGATCCCGCGTGCCGCGGAGCGGCTGGGCCCGTGAGCCATGGCCGCTGAGCCTGTGCGTCCGGAGCCTGTGCTCCGCAACGGGAGAGGCCACAGCAGTGAGAGGCCCGCATACAGCAAAAATAATAATAATAATAATAATAATAATAATAATAATAATAATAATGACACTACTGCTTGTATCAGCTAATGTTCTTAACTATGTACCAGGAATTACATGCTTGTATCAGCAAATTCTCACAACAACCTGTGGGAGTAGATATTATTATCCCCACTTTCCAGATGAAGAAATTAAAGTTTAGACTAGACTAGATTGAGTCATTGATTGTCAACCCTGGTTGTACATTAGATTTATCTGGTAACCCTTTAAAAATACTGGTGCTTAGGTTTCAACTTCAGAGTTCTGATTTAAGCGCAATCTCCACACTAAAGCAATTAAATTAAAATCTCTAGGAATAGGTGCAGGAAATCAGTATTTGTTTTAAAGTTCCCATGTGACTCTAAAGTATAGCCATCATTGAGAACCTTTCATTGGCTTCAATAAATTAACTAAATTTCCCCAGGTCACATGGTTAGGAAGTGGTGGAATAGAGTCAAACCCAGTTTCTCTGACTTCTACCCAATGCTTCCTCTATATTTTACACATCTACTAAGGTAGAATGTATGGTATTTTAGCACCTTGCCCCCTGCAATATTGCTAACTGTGACTTTGAGACAATATGGTTATATATCACATATATCTATAATGGCACAATTTTAAAGACTGTGATGTTCTCACAATTAGTTTAGTTGCCTTAAGTGAAAAGAATAAACAAACAAAACAAAACAAAAAAACAGAGAGCACTTATTGCTCCCTATTCCTCTGCACTGTAGAGGTGGCTTTATGGAGTAACATACACAGAGAGAATCTCTATATCCTTTCAATATAGATGAAAGACCAGGCCCTTAAAACTGTTCCTTTAAAGACAATAATAGTGTTAAAAAGAGCAGAAATGTGTTACAAAAGCACTGTGCTATAACTTGATAAAACCAAATACGGAAGACTTCCAGTACTGGATACATTACATTTCAAGCCAAGTCTGAAAACTTAAAAAAAAACAGGGAAAAAAATGAGATAGGGTCTCCATAATACAAAATTTGGAGCGATTAAAAAAAAAAAAGGTACATGATTTCAAAAGTTTTTACCTATGTTTTTAAGTTCCAAGAGATCATAACATCTCCAAGTGTGACAATGCTTTTAAATATGATAGCCTCAACAGTGAGAGATTTGTTTTGTGTGAGCATGGCTTTTAGCCAGATTTATAGATCTAGATAGCACCACAGTACTGCATTACATAGTGATAAATAACACAGGCTCTGAAGTGATGAAGACTGGGGTTTGAAATTCAGTCCTTCTACTTTTTAGCTGTAAGGTTAAGCACTCTAAACCTCTCTGAGACTCATCTGTTTTCTCATCAATCAAGTGGGAATTAAATGTACCACCACCATAACAGATTAGTATGAGGATAAAGGAGCTAGTACAGAGAGAAATATTAGTGTAGCACCTGATTCATATTAAATATTCAATATTTGCTTGCTATTATTAGAATCATCACATGTGGTACTTTCTAGGATTAAAAAGGATTTGGATGTATTGGATGAATTCAAGTAGAATAGAAACAGAAGGTTCTCACATATATCTGCGGAGACATCCCCCCATATGCCTAAATGGAATCATTTATTTGCTAACTATTCGCATATTTTTCTAATAATTTTTGAGATAGGCAAGATGTGTGGAATGTATTTCTGAACAATTGCTGGAAGGACACCATAGAAATGCAAACTTTCTAATTGTTTAGGTAGTTTTAAATTTTAAATCATACACATAAATGCCTCACTATTCATATCCATCAAATAACATGAAATGTAATTTTATCATTCAAATATGCTCATTGTTAGAGCCCAGTAAAATTTATTTGCTTATCAAAATAATATAATAAATGTCAAAGTACTGTTTTTAGAAAAAAAAATGACCATCAAGACAAAGGAATGTATGATAAATATCTATATTTATACCATCTATCTTCTTCACCATATGTCACTCTATTAATTGTTAATATCATCCTTATTATGCATCATCTCATCTGTAAAATTATTCCATGAAAGTAAGAAGGCATCAAGAACAACTACAGGAAAACACCTGCTATATGTGTTTCTGGTTGATAAATTTCAGCAGGCTCTTTCTGGTTTGCTCTTGAGCAAAATTTCCTAATTGTCTTTGCACAACAAGAAGTCTTCTACCAGGGCAACTTCCTCTGATTACAGTCAGCACACTACTATCTTCTTAAACTGTTTATTTTAATTAATTAAATCTCCCTACAATATTTATTCAAAATGTTTATTTAGCAACTATTATGTGCACAATAATATGGGCATAATGGTCACTGGGCTAAACACTGTGAAGAACAATAAAATATGAGTAGGAACTTATAACATCTGTAAAAGAACTTTGAAAACTATAAGAATAAATAAATACTGTTTAATGAGGGTCATAGCTCTTAGTTTGGCCAGTAATTATCTATCATATAAACTGTATACTCATTTTTTACTTTGTATATGAAGAAAAGAATTGAGCTTCATTACGATCCTTCTATTTAATTAAAGGCAATATATAAACAGACCACATTGGTAACTGTCTTCTTGGCAAGAGCCAAAATAGATCTATTGAAAATTCAAGCATTTTACAAGTGTTGATTATTTTGTTCTTTCCGAGGTGGTTTTGGTTGAAGGGGCAAGTCTACTGCCCATGAAATGATTAAGAGCCTCTACCAAAAAGAACAGGTTTAAATGCTAGATTGTGTGGTAAAGACAGTAAATGTGAAATAATGTTAAAGAAGAGGGGGGAAAGATCATTGAAATAGAAAAGAATTTTTCCAGGAGACAAAAGTTGAGTGAGACTTTGAAAAGTGGGCAGAATATGGTTAATAGGTATGTTTTCATTTAGGATAAGTCAGACATATACAAAAATCAGGGCTGTGATTCTGTTCAGTACTGAGATGCTGGTATATACGTTTGGTAAGAGTTAAAGAAACAACTGGGTGGGCTTCCCTGGTGGCGCAGTGGTTGAGAGTCCGCCTGCCGATGCAGGGGACACGGGTTCGTGCCCCGGTCCGGGAAGATCCCACATGCCACGGAGCAGCTGGGCCCGTGAGCCATGGCCACTGAGCCTGTGCGTCCAGAGCCCGTGCTCCGCAACGGGAGAGGCCACAACGGTGAGAGGCCCGTGTACCACAAAAAAAAAGAAACAACTGGGTGGAGATAAGTCATGAATGATTTTGGTAATCAGATGGGTTAACAATTATTAGCAGCAGCACCACAACTAGCAGCACCTCTATCCATATAAATGCTTGTGTTTCAGCCCATATACTAAATGCTTTTATATGGATTACCTCATTCCATCCTCATACAAATCCTTAACTCCCTATGAAGTAGGCACTGATATATAATAACACTCCTTTTACAGATAAGAAATCTGATAATTATAAAGACGGCAGATTACTTAAGTAGAAGATCAGGAATTTAAACTGGCATAGTCTGATAACTGAATTCATATTCTTGTCTATTTCATTTCACTGGTTTACAGTATGAAATTAGGAAACAACACGAAGCCTTTGAACATTCTTCAGGTATAATAAAAGTGAGATTTTGATGGGAGTAGAATGTCAGCAATATGTATGATAAATTGTAGTCCAAATGAAAAGAAATGAGACAGATGCAGTACTGGAACTACAGAATGGTGACAGTGGTAGTGGTGGTTTAGCAGTACTCCCAGAGACACATCAAAGGAGGAATGACATAACTAAATAGATTCCTGGACCCAATTCCAACGTGTCTTCGGGGGGCTGGAGCTTCCCCCACAACACCAAGCAATTCTTGGTGTTGGACACCAGGCTGGTGTCCTACAAGTCAACTCAGTTCTGACACTATCTACCTACCTGGAGATAGCATCAGATTCCACAGGTTAGGATTCAGTCTATAGGACTGCCCCCAACCCCCGTCCCCCTCCACTTTAGATGCCAATCTCAAGCCAGGTTGCTGTCTATGCTACTGACCAATTGGTTACAAACTGGAGGTTCCCACAACCTTCTCCTTGGACTTCAGATGCCAGTCGCAAGACCATATTTGTTACTTGTACTTCTGATTGGCTATAAATCAGAGATTCCAAAGACCATCCCCTTTTGGGGTTTGACTAATTTGCTAGAGCAGCTCACAGAACTCAGAGAAACATTTTACTTACTAGATTACTAATTTATTATAAAAAGATATAACTCAGGAACAGCTAGACAGAAGAAATGCACAAGGCAAGGCATGGGGAGAGGGCTTGGAACTTTCATACCCTCTCCAGGCACACTACTCTCCTCAAATCTCCAAGTGTTCACCAACTCAGAAGTTCTCTGAACCCTATCCTTTTGGGGTTTTATGGAGGCTTCATTACATATGCATGATTAACTAAATCACTGGCTATAGATAACTGATTTAATCTTCAGCCCCTCTCTAATCTTCAGCCCCTCTCTTTTCCTCAGAGGTCAAGGGGTGGGGCTGAACATTCCTCTGTTGAAATGGAAAATAATTTCCAAGTTCTGCCCTTATGTTACTTCCTCCATCTCAATGCCTGACCATCTCCAAACATGGAAATAACCTTCCTCATCTGAATTTTGCAGAGGATTGCACCTCTCTTGTAAACAAAACAGTCTACTATGTATTACCTAGTTTTGTATTTATACCTTGTAAATCAATACAAAATAATAAAAACCATTACATACTATGGATCTCATGTAGTGTTTAATCTAGTATACCTACTAATATTTACTAATGCTTGTAGAATCCAAAATAAGTTAATCAGTATGTTAATAAGAGAATAAACAAATAACTGGATGACTGACGATTACCCCACTTTCCAATATTTTTGCTTTTCTTTGGCCTTCTTTTCTAAGATTTTTTTTTGATGTGCACTATTTTGGAAGTATTTATTGAATTTGTTACAACATTGCTTCTGTTTTATGTTTTGGTTTTTCAGCCACCAGACATGTGGGATCTTAGCTCCCCCAACCAGGGATTGAACCCACACCCCTTGCACTGGAAGGCAAAGTCTTAACCACTGGACCGCCAGGGAAGTCTCTGGACTTCTTTTCTAATCTTGCCTTAATCACCTATTCCATTACTCCCATGAATGGCTCACACCATTGTGCCTTAACAGACAAAAACATTCATTTCTTGGGGCCAGCTAAATAAATACTGACTGAAAATTAGTCAAAAAAATTTTTGTCCAATCTATCAAGATTCACTTTCTTAAATGTTTCCTAGTTAACAAATTATCAATTCTCAAATAAATGCTATTTCTTTGAACAACATGAATGTCTGAAACTTTCTATACACGATTCATGTGCATAACTCTGCTTATTTGCATAAGCTCTAGCTTTGGGATATCTATTGCATTTCCAACAAAGGAATAATTGTATCTGTAATGGTAAACTGTCAAATATCTCATATACATAACCCATTTAGGGAACAGAAATTATTGTCTGAGTTTGTGTAAAATCCATTAATATTAATTTCTGAATTGCTCTTTTTCTTTTAATTCATAATTTGCTGTTTGTGTGAACTTTCAGTGCCTTAAAAATCACCATTTCTTGATTGCTCAACCATGCAATACAGAGACAGCAGCTATATTAATGACCTCCCAAAGGTGCAGTGCACTGATACTGCTATTTATGCTGTTGTCTGGAAAAAAGCATATTTATTCTGTCCAAGCACCCATGAGACATGAAAACTATTCTTTGTTCAGACTGACAGTGGAGAGTCACTTTAAAACTTCAATTACGATTTCAGCATATTTCCTCCATTGCTGTTTCCAACACCACAGCCAGTAATTTCTACTGGCAATTTTTTTTTTTATAAACCATACACACATGTGCCCTGCATGCAATGAGCAAACAAATTTGTGTATAAATGATTAACATCTGCAGAGATAAGATAAAATAATAACAATATATGAATCTTGAACATTAAAATTTTATACCTCCCAACTAATGACTGATGACTGTTGAATGAAATATATATGCATATCTCTCTATATATATGTATATGTTTACATATACATATTTCAATCATCTATCTAAGAATCAAAGAAATTAATCATACAGTAATATTCAACAAATATTTCTTGAAATTTGTCAACACAGCTGTTCTTTGTGCTACAGGGTTTATGAAAAATAACAAAATAATATAACATTAGTTTTGCCTTTGAACATTTATAGTCATAATAAATATGATTCATTCTTTTTATTGAAATGAGAGTCTTGAATGAAAAAAGATGGTTTATAGCCTCAATCTCATTTTATGTAAACCTTAAATTCCATGATCTGGCTGTAACTTCTCTTTTTATGTGAGCCTTTGTTTCTGCATTAACATTAATCTCCTTTTCTAGACTCTATCCTCTATTTTCCTATTCTCTCTTGCCATAAAAAATGCACACATATAATTTATATAAAACTGAAGCAGAATATGTGGATGCCACCATTTTGAAGCCATGATTTTCAATTTTGTCCCTTATATCTATAATTTGTCTTGAGTGGAGGATATCATAAGAAATCAACTTTAAACAGTTTACTGTTCTATTCATTGCCCGGACATTGATGAGAGTAACTCCCACAATACTTATTACTCAGTATCCACTTTATAAAAAACAATGCAAGATATTTCATATCTTAAAGCCAGGAAAAAGTTTGCTTTTGTTGTGTCATTGTCATATTTCATAGACAATGGTTTTCGTGTAAACTTATGTTTTTTAAATTTGTTTGGCAGCTGTCATATTTAACATGTAAGCCATTCTTAAAAGTTTTTTACTTAAAACTTAAAAGCTTTTGCACAACAAAGGAAAACATAAACAAAGCAAAAAGCCAACCTACAGAATGGGAGAAAATATTTGCAAACGATGCAACCGACAAGGGATTAATCTCCAAAATATACAAACAGCTCATACAGCTCAATATCAAAAAAACAAACAACCCAATCAAAAAATGGGCAGAACTAAATAGACATTTCTCCAAAGAAGACATATAAATGGCCAACAGGCACATGAAAAGAAGCTCAACATCACTAATTATTAGAGAAACGGAAATCAAAACTACAATGAGGTATCACCTCACACTGGTCAGAATGGAAAAAGGAACCCTCCTACGCTGTTGGTGGGGATGTAAACTGGTGCAGTCACTGAGGAGAACAGTATGGCATTTCCTTAAAAAATTAAAAATAGAGTTGTTATATGAACCTGCAATTCCACTCCTGGGCATATATCAGGAGAAAAACATAATTTGAAAAGATACATGCACCCCAATGTTCAGAGCAGCACTATTTACAATAGCCAAGACATGGAAGCAACCTAAGTGTCTATCAACAGATGAATGGATAAAGAAGATGATATACAATGGAATATTACTCAGCCATAAAATGAATGAAATAATGTCATTTGCAGTAACATGGATGAACCCAGAGATTATCATACTAAGTGAAGTAAATCAGACAAAGACAAATATCATATGATATCACTTATATGTGGAATCTAAACAAAAGGATACAAATGAACTTATTTACAAAACAGACTCACAGACACAGAAAGCAAACTTATGGTTACCAAAAGGGGAGAGGAAGAGAGAGATAAATTAGGAGTTTGGGATTAAAATATGCATACTACTATATATGAGATAGATAATCAACAAGGACCTACTGTATTGAACAGGGATCTATACTTAATATCTTGTTAACAACGAATAATAGAAGATAATGTAAAAAATAATATATATTTATATGCATAACTGAATCACTTTACAACTGAAAGTAACATAGCATTGTAAATCAGCTATATTTCAATAAAAAATTTTTTTTAAGTTTTTTACCAACTTGTACGTAAGCTTTTGTTTAGGATCATGTAACTGTTTTACTTTATTTTCTCATTATCCCTATTTCAGTTTTTTAATGCTATTGCACTATATGGCATATTGTAAACCCTTTTTTCTTCAATTGTGGCTATGAATTTTATTTTATATTTTTAACATCTTTATTGGAGTATAACTACTTTATAATTTTGTGTTAGTTTCTGCTGTACAACAAAGTGAATCAGCTATATGTATACATATATCCCCATATGCCCTCCTTCTTGAGCCTCTCTCCCACCCTCTAGGGTCATCACAAAGCATCGAGGTGATCTCCCTGTTCAATGCAGCTGCTTCCCACTAGCCATTCATTTTACATTTGGTAGTGTATATACGTCAATGCTACTCTCTCACTTCATCCCAGCTTCCCCTTCCCCCACTGTGTCCTCAAGTCCATTCTCTACATCTGCATCTTTATTCCTGCCCTGACACTTAGGTTCATCAGTACTGTTTGTTGTAAGCCTTTGATAATGAGAAAGGTAATGAATGAACATCTACCTGTGACATGAAAGCTTTACTTGAACCTGAGAAAAATCTAGGCTCTCTGTTCTTCTTACTCTGGGTTGCCATTGTCAAGTGAGTGGAATCTATCTATTTGCTTCCATTTTATTATTTTCTATTCCTTCTTTAATGCTCTGAAATCTTGCTTCTCTCCCCAAACTATGAATAGTCTTTCTTAAGGGCTTTGTCATTTTACAGACATTTGGGCTCAGGTGAGTGACTGGATCTCTCTGTGTCTTACAATACTCATTCCTAAAATGGAGATAATAATGCCTCCATTGGTTTGTTTTGAGGATTTAAATGAGTCAAAGTATATGTAGTGGTTAGCACAATGTCTGACACATAGTAAGTGCCTAAAAAATTAAGCCTATGATGAAATCTCCTATACAATTCCATCTTCAGTGTTTTTATACTTATTAACAGGGTAACATTTTTCTAGTCTCATATAGAGTTGAATATCAACTTTGACTCCTTCTTGTCACTTTCTCCTTCCATATCCAACTAGTTGTCAAATACTCTTTTTCCCTTTATGACAGCTCTGAAATCTATCCCTTCTCTATTCACCAGAATCTGTCTGAGAGGACTATACAATACAGAGTGTGGCAACTCAGTGAAAATGTTCCCTGAGGGAGATGAAGAGCTAACGGAATTTTGAGTACTAAGACACTGAAATATGCAGAGATGTCATTATTAAAAATAACAACAACAGCAACAAACAAGCGACAAGAGAGCCAGTAAGCCAGAATGAGGTGTTCATTTTCAAATATAGCTAAATAAAGTTTAGAATAAAGAGGCCTCATTTAATTTATATGAAAATATTTAATTTGTAGGAAGGTGGTGGAAGTAAATCTTATGCAATTACTGGTAATATGAAAAGCCAGAGCACTCATTGATTTGTCTTAGTTTAAATTAACTAATTATAGAACAAGTGCTCCACCTCCACTGCCACCAACATCACTACTATTGGACACATAAGCAATTCAAATGGCAAATCATACAAGTGGAGGTGCAATTATGGCTTAAAAAATTTATATCCACATCAATGACTATACATGGTAATTCATGATTAAAAAAAAAGTCCAACAAAGTTACCACTGCCTTGTATTACATATTTTAAGATTCCAATTTGTTGCTATATGATTATTAAATTGGGAACTCCTTGGGAATCTGACACACTGGTTTGCATATTACAGACTTTCAACAAATATTCTTAAATACATGAACTAAATTTTTCCTGCATTACAGGTCAAAGATTCAACTGAAATTTATACTCAGTGGAATGAAGTTCAAACTATTAAAATGTGTTAAGAGAGCACTTTTATTTTAAAGACTTTTTTTACCTTTACATACAGGCCTGTGATCACTCCAAGCAGCAAAGACTTCAGCTATCCGTTGACAGGTGATGCTCTTAGCACCCTGTAGGACATAATCTTCATCACAAGAGAACTGCACAGTTGATCCAAGGCTAAAATTGAGCAAAGGATTAAAAAACAGTATTAGAAGAATATAACATAATGGTTAGGCTCCAGTTCTACTGGCAATATCCAATAGGTCAAAAATGTTCCATAGTGACAAAAAAGATTTTTCTTTTTAAAAACCAAAATATGAAAATATGATTTGTACAAATATATAATAAAAATCACAAACAAGAATCTACTATAAATCAATAACATGCAGGTATTTGTAGGAATTGCAAAAAGCTCTCATCAAGTTTAATTAACTTATTATTAGTTGTAGAAGCCAAGGTTAAATAATTTACTCCATTTCCCATCTTAAGTAGGTGGTAAATGTGAAGCAAAAAGTGGACTTTCTGACTTGAATCCCAGTGCTTGGGTTCATACCACATTATAGTACTTCTCTAACAGGTATTTATATGTGTATTTACTTGGACACATATATGTCCATCCAGAGACACACACATATACAGTTAGGGCTGTAAAACTGTGCTGATTGTTTTTTAGATAAAATTCACCTAGCATTCTTATTCCTGATCTTAGAGGAAACACTTTCAGTTTTTCACCATTGAGACCATGTTGGCTGTGGGTTTGTCATATATGGCCTTTATTATATTGAGGTATATTCCCTCTATGCCCACTTTCTGAAGAGTTTTTAACATAAATTGGTGCTGAATTTTGTCAAAAGCTTTTTCTGCATCTATTGAGATGATCATATGGTTTTTATTCTTCAATTTGTTGATGTGGTGTATCACATTGATTGATTTGCATATATTGAAGAATCCTTGCATCCCTGGGATAAATCCCTCTTAATCGTGGAATGTGATCCTTTTAACGTATGGTTGGATTCAGATTGCTAGCATTGGGTTGGCCAAAAAGTTCATTCAGGTTTTTCTGTAACCCCTTATGGAAAAACCTGAATGAAAATTTTGGCCAACCCAATATTTCGTTGATTGTTTTTTGTGTATATGTTCATCAGCGATACTGGCCTATAATTTTCTTTTTTGTGGTATCTTTGTCTGGTTTTGGTATCAGGGTGATGATGGTCTCAGAATCAATTTGGGAGCATTCCTTCTTCTGCAGTTTTTTGGAAGAGTTTCAGAAGGATAAGTGTTAACTCTTCTCTAAATGTTTGATAGAATTGGCCTGTGAAGCCGTCTGGTTCTGGACTTATGTTTGCTGAGAGTTTTTTTAATCACAGTTTCAATTTCAGTACTTGTGATTAATCTGTTCATACTTTCCATTTCTTCCTTTTTCAGTCTTGGGGGATTGTACCTCTCCAAGAATTTGTCCATTTCTTCCAGGTTGTCAATTTTATTGGCATATAGTTGCTTGTAGTAGTCTCTTATGATCCTTTGTATTTCTGTGGTATCATTTTAACTTTTCCTTTTCATTTCTAATCTTATTGATTTGAGCCCCCTCCCTTTTTTCTTGATGAGGCTGGCTGTTTATCAATTTTGTTTATATTCTCAAAGAACCAGACTTCAATTTCATTAATCTTTTCTATTGTTTTCTTCCTTTCTATTTCATTTATTTCTGCTTTGATCTTTATGATTTCTTTCTTTCTACTAACTTTGGGTTTTGTTTTTCTTCTTTCTCTAGTTGCCTTAAGTGTGAGGTTAGGTTGTTTATTTGAGATTTTGCTTGTTTCTTGAGGTAAGCTTGTATAGCTATAAACTTCGCTCTTAGAACTGCTTTTCCTGCATCCTATTTGTTTCGAATCATTGTGTTTTCATTGTCATTTGTCTCTAGGTATTTTTTGATTTCCTCTTTGACTTCTTCAGTAACATATCATTTAGCATCCATGTGCTTGTGATGTTTTACAGTTTTTTTTTTTCTGTAGTTGCTTTCTAATCTCATAACATTGTGGTCAGAAAAGATGCTTGATATGATTTCAGTTTTCTTAAATTTACCAAGGCTCACTTTATGGTCCAGCATGTGATCAATCCTGGAGAATGTTCCATGTGCAATTGAGAAGTATGTGTATTCTGCTTCTTTTGGATGGAATGCTCTATAAATATCAATTAAATCCATCTAGTCTAATGTGTCATTTAAGACCTGTGTTTCCTTATTGATCTTCTGTCTGAATGACCTGTCCATTGATGAAAGTGGGTTGCTAAAGTCCCCCACTATTATTGTGTTACTGTCAATTTCTCCTTTTATGGCTCTTAGTATTTACCTTATATGTTGGGTTGCTCCTATGTTGGGTGCATATATATTTACAAGTGTTATATCTTCTTCTTGGATTGATCCCTTGATCATTATGTAGTGTCCTTTGTCTCATAACAGTCTTTATTTTAAAGTCTATTTTGTCTGATATGAGAATTGCTACTCCAGCTTTCTTTTCATTTCCATTTGCATGAAATACCTTTTTCCATCCCCTCACATTCAGTCTGTATGTGTCCCTAGATCTGAAGTGCGTCTCTTGTAGAAAGCATATATACAGGTCTTGTTTTTGTATCCATTCAGCCAGCCTATGTCTTTTGGTTGGAGCATTTAATTCATTTACATTTAAAGTAATTATCAATATGTATATTCCTATTGCCATTTTCTTAACTGTTTTGGATTTGTTTTTGTAGATCTTTTTTCTTCCCTTCCTCTTTTGTTCTCTTCTCTTGTGATTTTATGACTAACTTTAGTGTTGTGTTTGGATACTTTTTTCTTTCTTGTATGTGTATGTATTGTAGATTTTTGGTTTGCAGTTACCCTGAGGTTTTGATATAGCAGTCTGTATATAAATAATAGTGCTTTAAGATGCCGGTCTTTTAACTTCAAATGCATTTCCAATATCCTGAATTTGTGCTCCCCTCTTCTCCCATTGCTGGTTTTGATATATTTGTGTGCAGATGATTTCCTACCTTTAATTTACGTTTGTCTTTACCAGTGAGCTATTCCATTTGTAATTTTCTTGTTTCTAGTAGTGGCCTTTTCTTTTGCACTTAGAGAAGTTCCTTTAGCCATTTGTTGCAAAGCTGGTCTGGTTGTGCTGAATTCTTTTAGTTTTTGCTTATCTGTAAAGCTTTTGATTTCTCCGTTGAATCTGAATTAGAGCCTTGCTGGGTAGAGTATTCTTGGTTTTAGGTTCTTCCCTTTCATAACATATTGTGTCACTCCCTTTTGGCCTACAGAGTTTCTGCTGAGAAATCAGCTGACAACATTATGGGAGTTCCCTTGTATGTCATGTGTTGCTTTTCCTTTGTTGCTTATTAATATTTTTTCTTTCTCTTTAATTTTTGTCAGTTTGATTACTATGTTTTTCGGTGTGTTCCTACTTGGGTTTATCCTGCCTGGGATTCTCTGGGCTTCCTGAACTTGGTTGGCTGTTTCCTTTCCCATGTTAAGGAAGTTTTCAGCTATTATTTCTTCAAATATTTTCTCAGGTCCTTTCTCTCTTCTTCTGGGACCCCTATAGTGCAAATGTTGGTTCATTTAATGTTGTCCCAGAGGTCTCTTAGACTGTCTTCATTTCTTTTGATTATTTTTTCTTTATTCTTTTCTGTGGCATTGATTTCCACCATTCTGTCTCCCAGCTCACTTATCCTTTCTTCTGTCTCAGTTACTCTGCTATTGATTCCTTCTAGTGTATCTTTCAATTCAGTTATTGTATTGTTTATCTGTTTGTTTGTTCTTCAGTTCTTCTAGGTCTTTATTAGACATTTCTTGCATCTTCTCAATCTGTGCCTCCATTCTTTTCTGAGATCTTGGATGATCTTCACTATCATTACTCTAAATTCTTTTTCCAGTAGATTACCTATTTCCACTTCACTTAGTTGTTCTTTTGGGGTTTTAACTTGTTCCTTCATCTGTGACATATTCCTCTGCCACCTCATTTTTTCTAACTTTCTGTGTTTGCAGTTTCCATTTCACAGGCTGCGGGATTATAATTCTTCTTGTTTCTGCTGTCTGCCCTCTGGTGAATAAGCCTAAGAGGCTTGTGTTGGCTTTCTGGTGGGACGGTCTGCTTCCTGCCCACTGGTGGGTAGAGCTAGATCTTGTCTTTCTGGTGGGCAGGGCCTTGTTCAGGAAGACTTTAAGCAGCCTGTCTGCTGATGGGTAGGGCTGTGTTTCCACCCTGTTGGTTGTTTGGCCTGAGGTGTCCCAGCACTGGAGCCTACAGGCTATTGGGTGGGGCCAGGTCTTGGGGAGGAAATGGTGGCCTCCAGGAGGGCTCACACCAATTAGTATTCAACAGAACTGCCGCTGCCCATGTCTCTGTCCCCACAGTGAGCCATAGCTGCCCCCTGACTCCACAGGGGACCCTCCAATACTAGCAGGTAGGTCTGGCCCAGTCTCTTATGAGGTCACTGTTTATTTTCCTGGGTCCTGGTGTACACGGGACCTTGTGTGCACCTTCCAAAAGTGGAGTTTCTATTTTCCCCAATCCTGTGAAATTTCTACAATGAAACCCTTCTGCCTTCGAAGAGAAATTCTCTGGGGGCTCCTCCTCCCATTACCAAATCCCCAGGCTGGGAAGCCTGACATGGGGCTCAGGACTTTCACTCCTGTGAGAGAACTTCTGTGGTATAATTATTTTCCAGTTTGTGGGTCTCCCACCCAGCGGGTATGGGATTTGATTTTATTACAATTGTGCCCCTCCTACTGTCTCATTTTGGCTTCTCCTTTTTCTTTAGATGTAGGGTATCTTTTTTGGTAGGTTCTAGCATTGTTTTTTGGGTTTTTTTGTCTGTGGTTGTTCAGCAGTTATTTGCGATTTTGTTTTTGTAAGAAGAGATGATTTCACATCCTTCACTCTATCATATTGCTGGCAAATTAGGAGAGATCCTTAAATATATATTTTTATTATAGCTTTTTTCAAAATATTGTCATTTAATAATATACAGAATAAAATACATGAAACAATCTTATTTTTTATAGATCTGAAATTACTATTAGTATACACAAAATATCCCCACATTACACAAGCAGAAATACTTTCTTTATCCATATTTTATTCATCAAAAATTTTGTCTTAAATGGAATATTTTAATATATTTCTAAATATGTATATTTTAAATTTTATTTCAATGAAATATTATGATGAGTTAAATTATTTGTAGCCTCAAACTATTTCTTGTATCACTTTTTCTTTTTAATATTTTTACTGTAACATTGGAATAACAGCTTGTTTTTCCCCTCCAGTAATGAGGAAACAATGAGGATAAAGCAGACAAAGTATAGATAAAGTGCTAAGCTCCTCAGTAAGTATGTACAGTGTAAGGACTAAGGTTTGTTATTTGTGTTCTCTTTTAAGATTGCCTACCCATGTCAAGAATTTTCACAACTCATATTTCCTAAATGTCCTATCAGCTTAGATAAACATACTTGGAATAACTTTCAAAAATCTAGGCTTACTATTTCTTCTATATATTTATGCAACTTAAAGTAGACTTTTTAAAATTAGAGCTAGTTTTATTTATTTTTATTTATTTTTATTTTTTTGCGGTACGTGGGCCTCTCACTGTTGTGGCCTCTCCTGTTGCAGAGCACAGGCCCTGGACGCACAGGCCCAGCGGCCATGGCTCACAGATCTAGCCACTCCGTGGCATGTGGGATCTTCCTGGACCAGGGCACGAACCCGTGTCCCCTGCATCGGCAGGCGGACTCTCAACCACTGCGCCACCAGGGAAGCCCTAGAGCTACTTTTAATATGATGATATTGTCCTGTGCAATCTGGGCCCCATGCAACAATAGAGTATTTATGCTTTCATTGCTCTTTGTTTTCAGACATAGGTAATATGCCTTTTATGGAACTCTGTCAAAGAGGCCAGAAACAACCTTCCATAGAGACAATGATAGTAATGATAAGTCTTAACTGTACTGGTCTTGAAACATAACACCAGAGGAAGGCTGCAGTACAAGTTTACTCGAATTCAAATCAGCAAGCTTTTCTTATGCTCAAATTCAAATAAGCAAGCTTTTCTTAAGCATCTAAACTGTTTTTGACTTGGTGATGAAATACGTAATAAGACAATACGTGCCTTCAAAAAACAGAATAAATTCCAGTATTGTGGTAAGAGAAGCACACAGTGAATACCATTCAAGCCATATGATCCAGGACAGCATTGATACAAGTTATGGGAAACCAAGGAAGAAGAAAGTCCATTTGAAGAATGGATAGGATTCTTATAGTCAAACATATTCTAGGAAGAGAGAAAAGCATGTGCTAAATTACTGAGCTGATAAAGTGTAGAGGCATTTGGAAGAACAGTTTGCCTTAAGCAAATGGTTAGTTTCAGGAAATAGTAGTTTGTGTTTTTTTTAATGTTTTTTTCTAAAAATATGCATCACACAACTAAAATGATTTTTGTTCTGAAGAGGCACATTTAGCAGTCTGTAACACAATATGGTAGAAATAGAAATATAATGTCAGAAAGTTAGGTTTGGACTGTATTAAGGAGAAATTTAAATGCTAGAATGCAAATGTATAAGTGAGGGGGGAAGAGCACCAAATTGCAAGCCATAAGCTCTAAGTTCAAGGCATACTTTTATTACTGCTAAGTGTGCAAACTTCTGGCATACAAGTTTACTTATTAGCAAAATAGCAATATTGACACATACAATGTTTTAAATAGTAACAAAATAATGACATGAAAGTTCTTTTAAGTTAATGTATGCTATATGTATGTGTGTGATAACTGATATAATTTCTTAATTCAATGAGCCATGGGAGATACAAGTTTTTGATCCGGGGTAATGTATCAGTAGCTATATAATAAGAATCTTTATCTGAAAGCCAAGTGTAATACATCTTGCAATAGAATAAGAGACCATTGCATTCGCAATGGTGAGAAGTTTTAAGCGTATAAAGTAGGATGGAGGCAATATGAATTGAAAATAACACGATTGAAGAAGTAGAATCAACAGGTTGCAGGATTTGGAGAAAGAGTGAAGATTTTAAAATCTGAATTCACTGAGAAAATCATAAGAAAATAAAAAAGAGAAAGAAAAAGCTCTATTTTATCCTGGGTACTTCACTACGCAATTTTATGACTGTTAGATAAGCTAGTCCTTCACTAAAACAGTACAATTTGGTGTTACTCTTTCCATTTTTATTGAAAAAGAAACAGAACTTTGGGGAGAATAAAGAGCTTCTCTAAGTCTAATAAAAGAGTGGCAGCATCTAAAATTAAGTCCAATTAATTCCAAATTCCATGCTCTCTCACTCGTAATGATGTATATGTGTTGTGGAGAAAAGACCAGTTCAATTGTTTTAAGTTAAAATAATAAATATCTAAATCTCAGAAGAATGAAAATAATAAAGACCTGAGAGAAACATGGAAAGTCATAATTACTGAATCCTTCAGAAGTAATGCTATTCTTAAAGCTGAATATATAGTAGAAGAGGGGAGTTTTGAAGATGGAACACTGAGGAATGTTTACTTTTTAGGGAATGGGAGGAGAAAGTGAATTCCTCAAGAAAAGAGTGAAAAATGGGTGGTCAGAGAGTAAATTCACGGAAACCAAGATATTTTTTGGTCATTGAAAGACCCCAAAAAGAGATCGCAACAGTGACAGAAGGGTCAAGGGAAATGAGCAGTGAGAAAATTAACTTAATTTAGGGATGGAAAAGTCATTAGTAATTAAGAGATGATACAAAAAGTCAGATTACAAAATATTAGGAAATACCTATGTGGTGAGGAAGGAAGTGCCACATGTGTAGGCTACTCTTCAGAAGATATTTTGTGGGAAGAGACAGAACACCTTTGAAGTTTCTATTAATGACGTCTTTGCAATTATCAAAGTTAGATATATAAATGAGCATACAAACCATATTTACAAATCTCATGCTAGGAGAACGGGTGAAGATGGATCCACATTTAAAAGTGTGATAGATTTACATCATGATAGTCAGCCTTTCCTTATTATAGTTGTGTTTTTTTTTGTTTTTTTTTGTTTTTTTTTTTTTCTTTTCTTTTTGTGGTATGCGGGCCTCTCACTGTTGTGGCCTCTCCCGTTGCGGAGCACAGGCTCCGGACGCGCAGGCCCAGCGGCCACGGCTCACGGGCCCAGCCGCTCCGCGGCATATGGGATCCTCCCAGACCGGGGCACGAACCCGTATCCCCTGCATCGGCAGGCGGACTCTCAACCACTGCGCCACCAGGGAGGCCCTATAGTTGTGTTTTAATATTACCAGATGAGAAACATATTCCCTGCTGTTTCAATCCCAAGATTTACCAGTGTTTTAATAATCCAAATGAAAACCCAAATTTTGGATCCAACATTATTCTTTGCTCTCAAGAAGACAAATTCATGTCCCTACTGGGTGACATCTCTTGAAAGGAAAAGTATCAGACAAGGCCTTTCCTGCAGAAGTAAAGCCTGTGAAACTTAAGAATCTCAGAGGCTGAGCTTTCCCAGACATTTAGTTATAATTTTAAAAGACATTTAAATTTTTAATTTATTTTTCAGCATAGAAACTGCTGGCAGCTTCAATATCTCTTTGGCAGCATTTCTCCCTTTAAAAGCCTGTTATGCTCCACAGGAATTTCAAATTAGAAAGAAAGCTTTTAAAATTTCAAAACAGATTCTGGAACTCTCACCTTGGAGATTAAAGCATAAAATGGTTAGTAAAAATACAAGTCGATAAGATGCCATACTTTCCCAAGGATTTTCTTATATATTTCCTCAGTGATTAAAAAATATTGATTTTCTACATACAAGAATGTTTCTGTTTTAGCAACTGCTGCCTATAAATCATTTAGTTTTATGATGAGTTTGAAGTCCTGCTATAAGGTCATATGATCAGAGAAATTAATGGAAAAATTCTGAAGCTGCTGTTGTAAGCCATTCAATTCACTACAGTTATTGAACTCTCTTCATCAGGCATACAGAAATATGAATAATCTTATTTCTGATTCCAAGGATTTTTACACTTAGAAAAGTTTCTACAAGACAAGGGAAAAAATATTTTAAGTACTGTAATGAAGATACACACAATGCTGGAGGAGTTAACCAGATTGTAACAGATTGTGGAAATAAGTAAAGCTTTAGGAAGGAGGATTTTAAGTGAGTCCTTGAAGAATGCATAAGATGACACAGGCAAAAATGGTGGGATAAAATATTCCAGGAGGAAGAAACAACAAAACCTAGTGGAGAAGTCAGGCAAAATCAGACATATGTGAGGCAAACTATGTGAGGGTAATTTGTCACCATAAAAATATTTTTGGCAGGGCTTCCCTGGTGGCACAGTGGTTGAGAGTCCGCCTGCTGATGCAGGGGACATGGGTTCGTGCCTCGGTCTGGGAGGATCACATGCCGCGGACCGGCTGAGCCTGTGAGCCATGGCTGCTGAGCCTGCGCGTCCGGAGCCTGTGCTCCGCAACGGGAGAGGCCACAACAGTAAGAGGCCCGCATAACGCAAAAAAAAAAAAAAATATTGTTGGCAGATATATGTGGCAACACTGGATATATTTTGAGATGTTTTAAATGCCAAAATTGAGTAGTTTGTGAATAAGTAGTCCATAGGAAAGCTCTGCTGGTGTTTGAGTTGAAAAAAAAATTATTGCAGATGTTTTTGGAAGACTAATGTGATAATAACTTGTACACGGATGAAAAGAGAAAGAATCTGCAGCTAGTAAAACTGACACTGAATTACCTAACAATGTTTGAAAAGGGTTAACTACAATTGTGGCCATGGAAACTGAGATGGGGAAGATGTTCTTATCTGTCAAAAAATACATGTCTCAATTGAAATATCTCTTTTCCTTCCTTCTAAAGTTCTCCTTCTCAGAAATTACTGCCATGCCAGGAGAATTAAATGTTTGAGGTTATTATATCAATATTCTAGAGAAGTATTTTAATATATTATAGTAAAAAAACATATGCATGTATGTGTGCATGCATACAGATATATATCACTCAGTTCAAAATATAAAATTGCTTGTATGTTTTTGTTTCATTTTTAATAGACTTTATATTTCAGAGCAATTTCACATTTATTAAAAAAATGCAAAGAAAGTACAGAGGTTCCTATATGCACCCTTCTTCCCCCCCAACACACACATGCACACACAAACACAGTTTCTTCTATTATTACCATCTTGCATTAGTGGGGTACATTTGTTACAGTTGATGAACCAAACCAATATTGATACACTTAATTAATTAAGTCCACATTTATACTAGGGTTCACTCTTTGTATTCTATGGGTTTTGACAAATGCATAATGTCATGTATTCACCTGTACAGTATCATACAGAATAGTTTCACTGCCCCAAATGAGTTTACCTACCCATCCCTCACCCTCTTCCTGAGGAACTTTGTTCTTCAATATCATGTAGGCTATTCTGGGTCTTTGCCTTTCTATATAAATATTAGAATTATTTTGTTGATGGACACAAAATAACTTTCTTGGATTTTCATTGGGATAACACTGAAGTTATAGCTCAAGTTGGAGAGATCTGACATCTTACTAATATTAATTCTTCCCATACATGAACCTGGAATATTTCTCCATTGATTTAGATCTTTGATTTCTTTAATCAGAATTTTGTCATTTTCCTCATATAGGTCTTGTAAATATTTTTTTATATTTAAACCTAAGTCTGTCTTTTTTATTTTTATTTTTTGGTGCTAATGTAAATGATATAGTGCTTTTAATTTCAAGTTCCACTTGTTCATTGCTGGTATACAAAAAAAAACAATTAACTTTTGTATATGTATCGTAAAACCTTGTTATTATCACTTACTAGTTCCACAGGTTTCTTTGTTGATTCTTTGGAACTTTTTACATAGACAATCATAAAATCTGCAAGAAAAAAGTTTATTTCATTTCTTCCTTCCAAATTTATAAACCTTTTATTTCCTTTTCATGTCTTAGTGTATTAGCTAAGACTTTCAGTATGATGTTGAAAAAGAGTGGTGAGAGGGGAAATTCTTGTTTTGTTTCTGATCTTGGGAAAAAGTTTCTCACCACTAAGTATTATCATGTTAGCTGCATATTTGTAGTAGTAGATGTTCTTTAACAAATTGATAAAGTTCTCTTTGCTCTGTAGTTTTCTGAGAGGGTTGGATTTTGTCAATTTTTATTTTATCTTCATTCTATTGCAATGGTGATATGATGTTCTTTTTTAGCCCACTTATGAGATGACTTGAGTTCTGAATGTCAAGCCAGCCCTCTATACCTGGAATAAATCCCATTTAGTCATGCTGTATACATCTTTTAATACATTGTCAAACTTAATCTGTTAATATTTTCTGAAAAATTGTGCATCTATGTTCATTGGACATATTGGTTCGAAATTTTCCTTTGTAGCAATGTCTTTGATTTTTGTATTAGGGTAGTGAGGACTCGTAAAATGAGTTTGAAAGTACTCCTTCTATTTTTCTGGAAGAGACTGTAGAGAATTGGTATCATTTACTCTTTAAATGTTTCTTAAAATTCACCAGTGAATCAATTTGGGCCTGATGTTTGCTATTTTGGAAGGTTTATTTTTAAATTTATTTTATTTAAAAAAATTTATTGGAGTATATTTGATTTACAATATTGTGTTATTTTCACATGTACAGTGAAGTGAATCAGTGAATATATGCAATCATTTTTTTAGACTCTCTCCCCATATAGGCCATTACAGAGTACTGAGTAGAGTTCTCTGTGCTATACAGTAGGTTCTTATTAGTTATCTATTTTATATATAGTATTGTGCATATGTCAATCCCAATCTCCCAATTTATCCCCCCTCCCCGTCCTCTGGTAACCATAAGGTTGTTTTCTACATTTGTGGCTATAACTTCTGTTTTGTAATTTAATCTGTACCCTTTTATTAGATTCCACATATAAGTGATATCATATGATATTTGTCTTTCTCTGTCTTACTTCACTCAGTATGACAATCCCTAGGTCCATCCTTGTTGCTGCAAATGGCATTATTTTGTTCTCTTTTATGACTGAGTAATAGTCCATTATATATATATATATATGTACCACATCACCTTTATCCATTCCTCTGTTGATGGAAATTTAGGTTGCTACCATGTCCTGGCTATTGTAAATAGTGCTGCAATGAACATTGGGAGGTATGTATCTTTTCGAATTATGGTTTTCTCTGGGTATATGCCTAGGAGTGGGGTAGCTGGGTCATATGGTACTTCTATTTTTAGTTTTTACTGTTCTCCATAGTGGCTGTACCAATTTACATTCCCACCAATGGAAGGTTTTAATTATTGATTTAATTTCTTTAATAGTTTTAGGTCATTTCAGATGATTTATTTCTGTGAGAATTTTATAGATTGTGTTTTTCAAGAAATCCATCAATATAACCTAAATTATCAAATTTGTAGGCACAGAGTTGCTCATAATATTTATTATCCTTTAATATTCGTGGATTGTATCTCTTCTCTTACTCTCTTTTCTCTTTCCCTCTCTCTCTCTCTCCCTCTCTCCCTCTTTGATTAGTCTGTCTCTAGAGATTATCAATTTTATTGATATTTTCAATAAAACTACCTTTTGGTTTTATGGATTTTTCTCTATTAATTTCTTGTTCACTTTCATTTATATCTACTCTACTTTTTACTATTTTTCATCTTTGTATTTAATTTGCTCTTTCAAGTTTTTGTATGCCTTTTAAAAGTAATATTTTTGCTGTGGTATTTATAAAATATTATGAAAATAATATTTATATACATTATGAAGTGAAACTGTGTGTATGCCTACCTAGTGTTCTGTCTTGAAAATGCTTTATATAGTCTAAATCTTGAAAGATTAGTGATTTCATAAATTTCTTAAGATCCCATTTGTTTAAAAAAACAAGTATTTATTGAGTGGCTAAAACTTAATTTCAGTGAAGTTGATACTGTACCAAACAAAGCCCATGAACGGTTACAGCCAATATTCTAGTGGAGCTTGACAGAAAACATAAAAATAAAATACATATACATTACTTCAGGGGTGATGAGTACTATAAAATAGTGTAAGATAAACGAATAGAAAAGGCAATGCTATTTTATTATAGGATGGCAGGTAACATATGAGAAGTTACCTGCTTCAAATTTCAAAGCAGTTTTAACTAGGCTTTGCAATGTTTAAGTAAAAACAAACAAACAAACAAAAACACCACAAGCAAAAACTTTTAGAAGTACTTTAATTAATCCCTTTTCTCCTAGCCTCCGAATTTATAGACCAAAGGACACTGACATTTTGATTCTAATCAATCAATCTATATATTTTTATTTATGGTTTTGGTAGTTTATTTATTGTATTGAGTGACATTACACTGAAACCTTGAAGCCTGCAGGAATTGTTAGGGATTTAATCAAATCTGAGCTAAAAGAATAGAAGTGGCAATGGATGAGGGCTTGGACTCTAGAGATACTTCAAAAGAAAAATCAGTGGTTTTTCACCTCTGAGAATGATGTTCACTGTGGATTTGTTGTTCATGGCTTTTATTATGTTGAGGTAGGTTCCCTCTAAAACCATAATTTGAAAAGATACATGCATCCCAATGTTCATTGCAGCACTATTTACAATAGCCAGGACATGGTAGCAACCTAAATGTCCATCAACAGAGGAATGGATCAAGAAGATGTGGTACATAGATACAATGGACTATTACTCATCCATAAAAAAACACAAAATAATGCCATTTGCAGCAACAGGGATGGACCTAGAGATTGTCATACTGAGTGAAGTAAGTCACACAGAGAAAGACAAATATCATATGATATCACTTATATGTGGAATCTAAAAAAATGGGTACATATGAACTTATTTACAAAACAGAAGTAGAGTCACAGATGTTGAAAACAAGCTTATGATTACCAGGGGGTAATGGGGTGGGGAGGGATAAATTGGAAGATTGGGATTGACATATATACACTACTATATATAAAATAGTTAACTAATAAAGACCTACTGTATAGCACAGGGAACTCTACTGAATACACTGTAATAGCCTGTATGGGAAAAGAATCTAAGAAAGAGTGGATATATGTATATGAAACTGATTCACTTTGCTGTACACCTGAAACTAACACAACATTGTAAATCAACTATACTCCAATAAAAATTAAAACAATAAAAAAACACCCCCCCACAAAAAAAAAAAAAAGAATCAGTGGTGTTTGGTGCTATAAACAACTGTTCCTAGTTACCTGTCTGCCCCTCACCCCCACCCTGCCCCTGGCTGCTTATAATTACTACCAAGTTTCAAGTTTGGTTTGCTAGGAAATGGTGTTTCCAATTTAAAAAATCGAAAGCCACCCTACTACCTAAATAATTTTTGTGTTATAAGAAAATAACATTGCACTTGAAAATAAGACCTGAATTCTAGTCCAGTGCATAAGAATTGCTTTCCCTAGACCCTATGCCAATACATTCAGGGGCTGCTATAAGATTAACAATGGTGATTGGCAAATCTTGAGAAATTGTCTTGGTAGAGTTTTTTAAGATATGAGTAACAGAGAAAAACATGTTCTTAACAGCTAAGAAGCCAATAAACGAAAGTTTATTTATCTTTATGTATATTTGTGTGCTTAGAAGCCAAATAATTTTAAGATTAAAGAAACACAAACATTTATAGATGAAATCTTAATAAATGCAGCTTATAAACAGTTTAATGTTCTGTTATTAGAACTTCCATTCATTCGTTTTAAAAATCGTCTATGGTTAGGTCCTCATCAATTTTTCATACTTACAGATGGATTAGGACTCGTTTCACAATTTTTCCCTTCTTCAGAAATGATCATTTATGGAAAAGTATGTTAACAAATGAGACATTTCTGGTTGTTTCAGTTTTAGCTGAAGCCCCAAGGCTGATAAATGAGGATATGTGCTCACACATTCTAAAAGAGGGGTTTCAGAACATTTGTGTAGAATTTGTTAAGGATGTATTAAAAAAAATTCATTCAAGATCATTAGAATAACACATAGCTTAGCTCCAGAAAGGATGTATCAGAAGATTTGAGGATACCAATTAATGAAAAATTTGCAAGTATAATTTCTTTGGAGGGAATTGGAGCATTTGAGTGGGTGGTCCCCACTCCTACCTCAACCCAATTAGGAGGGAGGCTTCAAGAAGACAATTCAGTGAGTAAAGAGGCACTAAATGGTTGGGGAGACTGACGTCTTACACTTACCTGGATGTTTGCTAAATTGCAGAAATGTGTGAGCCCTGGTACCTCAAAGAACTGGAGTATTACATAGATAAACGGGTAAAGGGCACCAGGAGAGATTGCCATGAGTTATTTTTGTGTTTTTTGCTTCTTTGTTGTTTGTTTGTTCAAATATTTATGGGGCAGGGACTGGTGCTTCAATCCAACAACCAAGCCTGCTTCCATATGTAGAAGTAGTGATTCATCGTGTACCTGCCTAACAGAGGCTAATTTTCCTTTGAAATGATAGGGGTCCAGTAACAGAGAGTTAATTCAAGCCCTAACTAAATGTATATTGCTTCAAAATAAGCTGACACAGTATATCTTTCGTCAATGATTTCTATTCCTTTACCTGCTTTCCCTTTTCTTATTCTTTGGGTTGCTTCCCATAGCCTTTTATATAAGAATGATTACCGTTTTATACTTTTTTAAACACACAAAAAATATTTCTTTCCCTTCTGAAACAGATTAAAAATATTTTACCTGCTATTTCTGAATCGGTCTTGTTTATAGCTGAAACTGAACTTGAAAGATGATCTAATCCACTTATCTTGTAAAGGACTCCCAACCTATAACTCTGCTTGAAATTTTCTTTGCTCCACATCCATGTTTCTGTTTGTTATGCCTAGAAGAATCACTAGAAATTTCCTGAATGCACTGAATTTTATCATGCCTTTGCACAATCCTTTTTATGCTTGTACCTGGGAAGCTTAGTAATTCTAGATAGAAATCATATAACTAGGCAGATTCATTATCATCAGTCTCAAAAGGACACTCAAAATTACTTAGCAAGGTAATATTTCTATATCAAACTTGCTCTCCCACTATTGGGTAATGACTATTTCCAGTTTTTCTCTCAAAGTTCCTCTCCCATCAATTCCCATCTCTCTCTCTCTCATTTACATATATATATATATATATATATATATATATAAATTTGATGGTCTTGCTTGATGCAGCCTTCCCAGAGTAAAAGTATTAAATATAGGCTCTCTCATTTTCCCTTCACAAAACCTCTTTTTTGTGTGTGTGTCTTCATTGGGTCTTCGTTGTTGCGCATGGGCTTTCTCTAGTGCAGCAAGCAGGGGCTTCTTTGCGGTGCGCAGGCTTCTCATTGTGGTGGCTCCTCTTGTTGTGGAGCATGGGCTCTAGGAAACGAGGGCTTCAGTAGTTGTGGCACGTGGGCTCAGTAGTTGTGGCTCACAGGCTCTAGAGCACTCTTCCTGTTCTTGGGATCATGTTTATTTTCTCAGAAAAAGTTATGTTCCTTTACTTATACCCACTAGGAATCTTTCCTATGATCAGTAATTTCCTCTCTACAGGATTATTTGTATCAACCAATAAACATGCTCTGGTTTCTTGTATCTCTAAAAAGAAAATCTCTTTTGACTTCCTAATGACTATAGAACTGCTCCATTATTCTTCTGCTTTATGCAATTTGATGTTCCAAAGCTATTACCTATCTGAACTGTCTATTCACTCTTCAGCTTATTTCAATTTGTTTCAACCTCTGTCACTCCAATGAAATCACTCTTGCCAACAACCTTCATGTTGTCAAATTTAAGAGACAGTCTTCTGTCCTCATCATTTTCAATTGTATTCAAAATTCCTGACCCCTTTTAAAGGACTTCCTTCCCTTGCTTCATTCATGCCTATTTCTCTTGCCACTCGTGAGAATGATTTGATAGCTTCTTAAAATCAATCTTATCATGAAATAACATAGAACTCTGGACTATGTCATAGATTCTCTCGCCATTCTACACTGTCTAACAGATGTCATCTATTCATGCTGCTTTAGGATTCTTAATAACATCTACATACTGATATTTCCTTGCTATCTCTGAACTTTAATTATGTTCACCTATAAACTTAACATACCCACTTGTAAATCTCTAAGTCATTTGAAGTTTACAATCTCTAAACAGAACTCATTTTTTTTCCCTCAAAACCTCTGGACTGGGGCTTCCCTGGTGGCGCAGTGGTTGAGAGTCTGCCTGCCAATGCAGGGGACACGGGTTCGTGCCCTGGTCCGGGAGGATCCCACATGCCGCGGAGCGGCTGGGCCCGTGAGCCATGGCCGCTGAGCCTGCGCGTCGGAGCCTGTGCTCCGCAACGGGAGAGGCCACAACAGTGAGAGGCCCGCGTACCGCAAAAAAAAAAAAAAAAAAAAAAAAACCTCTGGACTTCCACACTTAATTAAATATAATTATTTACCCCAATTTCATGATGTTCAAGCTGAGGAAATGAGGGATCATCCTTTTTTGTTTTCTTACTTTCCACATCAAATATCATTGGACACTGAGAATTTTGAGTGTCCAAGACCCAAAAGATATCTTGAGTTTGTCTAGTTCACTGCTATCACCATAGTCTAAGTCTCTACCACCTTAAACCCAGACTGCTGCATTGGCCTTCTAACTAAAACTTGTTTTCTTCAATCCATCTACCTAAAGTATAAAGCATGATGTACTGAAAATATAAATTGAACCAGCTCTCTCTCTCTCAAAACTCTTTACAGCTTCCCATAATAGGTAGGTGACCTACATGAGTGAAGAAGCCTAGGGGTGACCACTGTGAACCAGAGAGTTTGCTTAGCCTAAAGGGAACATCTGTTAATTGGTGCCAGTAGATGTTGCAATGAAGGCACATTGGTTTTACCTGCCAAATCTAAAAAGGAAATACAAAAATGTGTGTGCACACGCACGTGTGTGTATGTGTGTGTGTGAAATCTCCTGATTTTTAAACGTTGACTCACATATTTTAAAAACACTGTGTGCTTAAAACAAAACATATCTTCAGTGCAGATTAAGCAGAATTACTGCCAATTTGCTTCTTCTGAAGAAGAGATCTGTTTTCCCTACATCTCCTCAACTTCATTCTATAGCTTTTCTATTGTATTCTGTGCTTTTCTTCAAGTTACATTCTATAATTTAGATTCTCTAATCTTTATTTTCCTGGAATGGATCATCAAGCTCTTCCTCAGTGTGAGGCTCTTCCTTTCCTGTAGGCTAGAGGCATAAAATCCTTCTGGTATCAATGAATTTAGTGGGACCTTCTTACACTGGGTGGATTCCCACTCTGACATCTTTATCCTCTTTCACAGAAGCTTGATTTTTTTTTTTTTTTTTTTTTTTTTTTTTTGCGGTACGCGGGCCTCTCACTGTTGTGGCCTCTCCTGTTGCGGAGCACAGGCTCCGGATGCACAGGCTCAGGGGCCATGGCTCACGGGCCCAGCCGCTCCGCGGCATGTGGGATCTTCCCAGACCGAGGCACAAACCCGTGTCCCCTGCATCGGCAGGCGGACTCTCAACCACTGCACCACCAGGGAAGCCCAGAAGCTTGATTTTTTCTTTTATTTTTTGACTTCACAGTACTTTTTAAAATTTGAGATTCATTTAATTGTTTATTGTATTTTTTTGCCATTAAATTTGAAGAACTATGGGGGGCATGTACTATGTCTGCTGTTAAGTGTTTTATTTGTTCCTGGTACAAAGCCAGTACATAATAGGTAAACAATATATGTAGACAATGAATGTATAAACATATAAATGGTCTCTGGATTTCTCTTCCTCTCTATACCAGATTCCAATCATACTTCATAACCCACCTCAACATTTACCTCTGTGACCCTCATCTCCTAGCTGCCCAAAATACCATACCTCCTCTGTCTCCATGACATTTCACATGTTCTTAAATTATAATGACTCTATTATATCTTAGCCTGACTGTGAGCTTCTTGATGACTAACATCTATCAGGGTCCTGAAACATGACTGTAAGATAATCTTATGATTTGAAATCCACTAAAAGGTAATTTAACTCACTATATTCCTATTAAGTCTATTTCTAATAAACATATTTTTGCAAAAAGTGAGACCAAATAAATATTAATATTAATAATAACTATTTCATTTATCTTATCATACTATAATAGAAGTTAGAATTAATTGAATACTTATTTGTCTTAAGCTTTATGATTACTACCATGCATACGTTATCTCATGTAATCTTTCCCTCAATCCATGAAACAAGTATTATTATCCTCATTTTTAGATCTGACGAAACCAACTCTTGGAGAAGACAAGACAGTTTATTGCAAGGATGGGATGTGAATGAAGTTTGGTTTCAAAGCATAATGTAATATACTGATTAAAGGGTCAGGATTTAGAATCAGGATGTAACGAGTTCAAATTTCAATTCCATCAAATTATTAGCTGGATAAACAGAGTGTCAGTTTTCTTATTTGTAAAGTGGGAATAAAATAATAAATACCTTATAGTATTTTATAATAAATAAAGAATACGTGTAAAAATACTAAGTAAACGGTTGACCACTCTGCAGTCTAAGAAATATCATTTTTAATTATTGAGGTTGAGAGATTTAGTTGATTTTTAATATAGTCACTTACTTTATTAAGATCAGACTGACTAGTTTCCCAGGTCTTTTGAATTTCTTTCTAGTGTGATTTTTTCAAACATTATTATCCATATTAATTATCAGGCTAGTTAAAGAAAGTTCTGTAAAATTTTTAGAAAATTACAATTTTATTCATATTGAACTAATATTGTTTTACATTGCAAGTATACCAAAATATAACTTTAAGTCAACTTGAATGATCCACGGGGACAAAATTTTCACAGGTCTTTATTATAAGAACTATCTTTTATTCATAGGGATATTCTTTAGCACAGCATTTGTCCTTTATACAAACAATATAAAGAAGAAAAGACTGTAAATGTGTGGTATGTGTACCTATAACCATTATCATTTTTTAAATTTAATATATCATGAATATTTTGTGAAAATAAGTATTTGTGAATGTTAACTAAATTATCGCTTACTATTTTATAGGATTTTTTTGTATCTTTTATTTGTAAAATGTTACAGAGGACTAATGAAAGTTCAAGATTTTTAAAAAAATATTGTTTGAGAGTGTAAGTTAATGGCTACCATAGTCTACTACATACATTTTCTAGGTTGTAAGTAAGCTAATTTCAAATTTTAAAATAAATACTAATTTTAAGATAGAGATAAAACTTATTCAAGTTACATTTACTTCTAAAAATTACATATAAAATGTTTATAGAACATTTGCAGGAAGGTTTCACAGGTAGTACCTCATATGAAACTCACCATTCTATGTGGTAAATTTGATATACATGTTATAGAAGAGGACACTCAGGCATACAGGATTGAATAACTTACCAAAGATCAGACAATTAATAAGCAATAGAAGTTGAATTCAAACTCATGTCTTTCAAATCAAATCCCATGATTTTTCACTTACTACATGACAACAGATTAATCATTTAAAAGCCAAAAAGTATCCTAATAAATTTGATTAGTCACTTTAAAATAATGAAATATTATTAATGGTAACACATCAATGAAATCTAGCTGCCACACTTTTAAGTCACCAGGTCTTCATCTCCATATTATTAGTTATATTTGAAGTTAAAATTAAAATAAACCTTAAGAAAATAAATACTGAAATAAACAATTTAAAATCTTACCTAAAATCTGATCCAACTCTCTTCCCATTTTCTGGTTCTCCCGGATCTGGGCATAAATTGGAAGCTGTTTTAATACCTCCCTCATTTACTGGAACAACAGGAAAAAGAAAAGAAAAAAATAATCAAAACATATATGATTAGAAAAACAAGGATGATATTCATTTAAAGTTGTACATAAAATATATTCTTGTATTTTGTTATTGTAACCACTATAGTTTATATATAGAAAGTTAAATATAGTTTGATAAACCAATAATGAGGACAAAAACATTTTTTTCTATTTGTGGACATATAAGAAAGTAAGTTTCATGTTCCTATTCAATGACTTACTAATCTGAATATTAACACATTAACAATTAACACTTTATTTTTAATTACTATCAAATAGTGAAATCTCTTGTAATGCACTCCCAGGGTATCAGTGCCAGAGTTTCCATTAATTATTGTCAGTAGAGAAGTCACCACCAGTTAGGGCAGTGTCGTTTGGGTACTTATTATTTTTAAAGTTGCAACAGAAAAATAAGACCCTGTGGAAAAAAGTTTAAGGTTATTACCACTTTTTATTTGGTATATAACAAAGAATTTAGTCTGCCAATGTGAAAGTAAAACTGTGGCACAAATTATCAAGCATGTCATTGAATTATGATATAATGATGAAAATCAAACTAAGGGTTTTACCCTTTAACAATTTCCATGACTGTGTTTTACTTAGCCATTGTACACTTTCAGCAGTTTCTTCAGAACACCCAATTATTAAAAAGATTTATTAATGTTTTCAGTGAATGTGATCACAGTAAATAAATAATTCCCCAAGATAGCGCTTTTTTTTCAAATGGGAAGATCATTAAACCAGACAAGGTCTGAAATATCTGAGTGATATTGCTTCATGAATTCAATCTTATAGTGAATTAGAGAGTAACTTCTATTTTCCTCTTCATCAACTTATCTGCGTTTTAAATAAAAGAATGGGACCTGAGTAGAGACTCTAGAGAGGGAAAAATGTAGGCCTTGCAATGGTTCTTGTCCTACATTGTGGGTTGGAATCACCTCTAGAGCTTTTTTAAAAGAATAAAGATGCTTAACTTTTATGTCTAGATATTCTAATGCAATTACTTGGGGTAGGACACTTTGGATCTGTTTTTTTTTGTTGTTGTTGTTGTTGTTTGATTTTTTTAATAATCCTCCAGGTGATTCTAATGTAGAGTCAATATTGAGAACCACTGGATCCCTGCACCATTTAGTTCAGATTGTCAACTTGTTCATATTGATTTATTAGATAGCAAGATAACTATCAGATGACGGCCCAACAGTCACAGCTCTGGTAAAGTTGTCATATTTTCAATTAGATATGAAATTTTGTGTTTGCACCCTTCATTCTATAAAAATCACTTTCCTAAATATCCTCAACAGTATCCTTATTGCTGCCAAATTACAAGTTCACCAATCCACACAAAGCATGTGATATTTTTCTTTTCTTGGTCTGCTGACTTGCTAGTTAATTTCTTTTTATCTTTCTGGCTTTTGTTCCTTCTGTTTGTTTTGGCCACTCTCTTACTTTAGCTGATATCACATACAGAGGGCAAATTCAAAGACAATGACCCATAATTCTCCATATTTTATATTTTCCTCATGGCTTGAAAAATTACCTCTTTGCTAAGAATTTCAAATATATGGTTTTGTCATTTTTTCCCCAAGCTCCGTCCTGCTCCTTCAATGACCTACTAGGTCAACCCACCAAAATTCTCATAGTCATTTCATGTGAATGCTCAAATCCAGCTTAATCACTGATGCTTTTGTTTCTCTATTATCATTCTCTTCCAATTCATCTTGAGTACTAGAACTAAACTTTCTCAAACACAGTTTTCATTACTGTCCAAATATCCTATGATTCTAGATTTCTAAGTATATCAACTCTACTACCCACTAGCCACCAATATACATCCATAACTCAAGTCCAACAGATTCTTCATTCTTCTGCAATTTTACTGGTTAGCCATGCTCATTCCATGCTTTGTGTTTTCTCCAGGTCCCCATGTTTTCCATTTCTTCCCTTTAGCTATCAAAATTCTATATAATTTTCAAGACTCAGCTCAAGTCCCACTTTTTTTTTTTTTTCGGTACGCGGGCCTCTCACTGTTGTGGCCTCTCCTGTTGCGGAGCACAGGCTCCGGACGCACAGGCTCAGCGGCCATGGCAAACGGGCCCAGCCACTCTGCGGCATGTGGGATCTTCCCAGACCGGGGCATGAACCCGTGTTCTCTGCATCGGCAGTCAGACTCTCAACCACTGCACCACCAGGGAAGCCCCACATCCCACTTTTTGCAAAATACAGTCTCTCATTTTTTTCCAGATTTTCTAATCCCTCTTTTTATATGACATGAACAATTTTATATTTAATTTTTAAATTATTTTGTCATACTGTTAGTAGTTTCATATTCCTTAGTCATATACACAAATATATTATACATTTGATAAACATAAGGAAAAACTTATAATTATTTTAATATTCCCACAGTGCCTAGATGGGGGTTAATGACTTCTCAGTAAATATTTCCTAGTAGGTTGATTAAAAACAATATGTTGTACACTGTTTTCAATGAGTATTTTTTCTACGGGAAGAACTATCCTATCTTTAACTGACTTTTGAAAATATTGTAGTATATGCTATTAAAATGTAACTTTTTTAACATACGATAGAGATAAGAAAAAGAAGTGGCATGACTTAGGCTTCCTACACTATTATATTAAATTTATAACACAGATTATAGGTAAAAATAGACGTGTCTCTGAATACATTAGAAAAGAAAAATAATAAAAAGTTTCATTTTTTCCATTTCATCATCATTATTGCCTAGGTTAAGATAAATTTTAACAATAGCTAACACACAGTACTGTGTCAGGAACTAATCTACACACTTTACATGTATCAGCTCGTTTAATCTTCACACAAATCTGAAGCATAGCTACTATTATTATGTTTCCCACAGGTGAGGAAACTGAGGCATAGAGAGGTTAAGACACATTTCTAAAGTCCTATTTCCACTTTCTGCCTTAGTCTAGGTTTCAACCTTGGCAGACTGATTCAAGAAATTCTACTCTTAACCCCTGAGCTCTCCATCCTGTACAGAAAGCTCAGAAAGGAGAAAGGGCAGCAATACTTAAAATTCAAAACACTTTCCAAATATTTTATCTTAGAATGCAGACCATATTTATCACTTTCACCATGTTCACTTAATTAACCCCAGTTCTTATGATTTAATAGCCAAATTACTTTTGTCTGTTTGAAAGTGTCCTTTAAACCGCTGTCTTTGGACATCTGCAATGGTGAAAAAGTTCCCAACTTAAATTGTAAAGATAACGGGAGAGCTGCTGCATGATACATGTATTTAGTGTTCTTTAATTTAAATTTTTTAAATAAAAAATAAAGAACAAAGTATATAGTTTCTTATTTTTCTGATATTTAGATGCTACATAACTGCCCATAGCTAGTGACGCCAAGACATTCAAATGAAGTTAGTATCCATTCAATCAGCTGCTTTCACTACGTAATGCCATTCAAACAACTGGACAAATATTTATCATTTTTACTTCTTTCAATTTGAATAGTAACTTGTAAAAAGAACATGAGTGCTCTTTAGAAGTTAATTACATGGACAGGGTCCTGCCTCTTGAAAAGAGCATAACTACAGGGAATATCTTTTGCTCTGATCTTTAAGGACAATAATAATAATAATGTTATTATTAGTAGTACAAATGCAATATGAATCCTTTTCCCCACACATCAGTGACAAAAAGAGAGGGCAGAATTTATAGAATTTAAAAAAATGGATGAATTATCATTTCTTATAACATTGAAGTATATTTATTATATGTGCTTATAAAATATGCTATAGGAATTTTAATTAATGAACTATATTATTGTATATTCTAGCTTGAAAATACTATAAAATTAGTCAACATCAAAATAAAATATTGTTATTACAAGCAAGTTTTCTTAAGCTTCTGATGTTACATAGCACATAATCTACTCTAAAAATAAAAATAACTAGATCCTGAAAGTCATCTTACTAAAAGTCATCTCTACATTACCTCATCCAGCTGGTGGCATCTTAGAATTTTTTTTATTATTAGATTTAAAAATTTTATTCCAGCTTATAAAATAGAATGATTTGGATCTTGTTCTGAACTCCAACATCACGAATGTGGACAGAATGTTATTTTATACTAACTTTATATCCCACAAAGAGTTGCCACTTAACTCATTTAGCTTCCCAATAAAATGCTGGATCCTTGCCAACTGAGACTGTATCTTATTCACTCTTTTTACCTTCTTAGTCTAGCATGGTGCTGCCATGGAGAAGTAGTTCAAATAGAATTGTGAAATGAATGTATAATAAGAATGCATGAAAGTATGGACTTGAAGAAGATGAAATAATTTTTAAAAATACATTATGGAAAGCTCACAGTTTCTTTATAATTCCACCTTAAAATTTTAGAAGAGCCTAGTAGAAAAGTTGGCAAGAATAACTTCACTCAATTCAACATTTTAAAATATAAAAATTTATTTTTATTTTTTAAATTAAAAATATTTTCCTTTATTTGCAAACCTACTCTCTTTGATAACAACAAGAGATGGAAAGAGACTACATAGAGTTCAGGACTAAAGTAGGAAAAAGAATCTGAATTAGCCATCTAAACAACCAAATGCTTCCCATGAACACTACTGCAGTTTCCTGAATCTCTTATTAATTTGTTTCTTAGTTAAACTTTAAAGGTGCTATTATGGGAAGATGCAATTTGGAAATGTGTGTAGCTCATGTCCTCCATAATTATGCTCACTCCTGGAAGTTCTAGTGATTGAATCGATATTTTTTTCAAAGAACACAAGCTTTATTATTATTTTTTTTCCTTTGAAAGTTTAATGTCCGATAAAAATTGTCTCCTTTTAAAATTATTTGGCTCTGTGTTAAATTAACGATTCAAAGAGATGAAGACCAAACGCCTACTTGATAACAAATATATAATAATGATAAAAATTAAAGCATCATAACTTTCTCTGTGATCAACCATACAGAATATATATTTGTAACTAGCTATTAAACATTTGAGAAAAAAAACTGTAGGAAAATAACCTTAAAATAATGTTGGCTTGTTATTGTTGATAAAAAAAATTGGAATAAATAATCTGCCTTGATGAAAGTTGAATTATTTCTATTCAAAAATAAAAATAAGAAAGCACAAGAGTATATTTTATCTCCTACATAAGCTGTAATGGATAAATGTAAAATGTATTTTAAAATTATGAAGTAAATTAACATTTTTTGCTTTATGAGTAACTTTTTTCTTTTTGTCTCATTAACTTTATTCCTGACAATTTAAAAGTAAATATTCTTTAAATTAAAAATATATATATAATATATAAAAATATATTTAATATTTAATATAAATATATTAAATATTATATCTAATATAATATAAATTTAATATTTAATATAAATATATATATTTAATCAGGGTTTGTTTCCCCAGGTACACTGTTATGTCTAAAATTCCCTTTCTTGTTCACCCTCATAACCACTGTACAAGAACAATGAAAATAATATGTATGTCCACTAAGACAATATACCAAGTATAAAAAGTTACATACACATTTTTCTTATTGAATAAATTTGACGTATAACATTGTGTAAGATTTTGGTGTACAGCATATTACTATGATACATTTATATATACTGTAATATTTATAACTGTTGATGATGTAGAGTTGAATATATCTTAATTTCAGTATAAATAGCTTAATTTTCCCAGGACATCTGAAAGTTTGAAGCATGAAGCATATAAAATAACAGTTGTGTAACCAAAATGAGGAAAGGGTAAGAAAGTGATAGCCTACAATTCTTCTTAGATTTCTAAAATAAATAGATTAGCCAGACAAAATATTGGAAAAAAATAAGTAGTAAACTTAATTATTTAAGTCTGCATCATTTCCTTCATGTTGACATGATAAAATTTGATATGTCAGAATAATTTCACCTAACAACTTTATGTTTATACTTTCTTATATAGGAAAAATACCTTTTTTTCTGAAATGTATCAAATAATTAATATATGTAGATTAACTAATTTATGTAGATATATGTAAAACACTGTAGATTATTTTCCCTAAAAACTGTTAACAATTTTGAAAATATGTTTTAATCCTAAAAATATAACAATAAATCATACTTATACAGCTAAATACTTTGAAATGAACTGTTTAATGCTTTCCAAACAGGTAACCCAATTTGACATTTTCCTACTGATATCTGCTATTTTTGGTTTCGTATTCTCAAATCTAACAAAATGTGAAAAATCACATTTTAAAATTAGGACACTTTAAAATATTTGATACCAAAAGGCTCCAAGTTTGCTTCTTGATAAGTGAAGTAATTGCTCAATTTGTGCCATTTACTGTTACAAATACAACTCAATAAATATGTGGGTAGAATCCTTTTCTGATATAACTATAATGAATGATTTTTTTAAGAAATAGTTTTAAACTCATTTCATTAGATGATTTGGAATTGAATAAAAATAAATAATGCTAAAAATTTATTTTTGCTAAAAAGATAATATTTATTTAAAATAGCTAATCTTATTTATTATCAATAAGGCATTTTAGAAGTCAGATGTGTCATGAATGGCTTCTTTTAAAATTTATAATATGTATCTGCAGGAAGAGTAAGGCAGGGTATTTCTACAAACTGCTATTGATTTATATTGAAAAAATGCATAGCTTTCTTAAAAATCTTATTTTATGTTCATATATGGTAATAAAACAATGAATATTCAAATTCAATGACTCTTAATCTTAGATTTATGAATGAACTTCAGATCATCTACAAATCCCTGAATGTTAAGCAAAATTGTGTATTGGGGCAGCACATAAATATGTGTACCTCAGTTCATATCATGAGATTTTCAAAATAAAACAAAAATTAATTAGCTAGTTAATTCATTTATAAAATATTTGACTTAAGTGTTTGTATAAATTAACTCAAATTAAAATATATTTTTTCCTTAAATGAAAAATTGCTATTTAAAGAAAGTTTTACTTAGAAAAATAATTATGTTGAAATTTAGATACGTTCAAACAAAAATTCCTACAAGAAACCATTAATTTGATGATTTTCACTCACTTTTTTATCTCACATATTAGAATTAGAAAACTAGAATGTTATCAACATGCTAGATCAAAAGAGTTTTTTTCTTTTACATTTTGAAACAATCTGAGCTCCAAAGTTTACCACAATAACCCAGTAACTCAATATGCATTTAAATACAAGAAAATATTGAATAATCATGCATGTTATATAAATATTAATGCAGTTAATTTGGTAAACACACATTTTTTTTAAAACACACAAACAACACAGACACCACAAACTTCACTCTTGCACTAGAGAAGGAAACAAAAAAAAGAGTACACTCACAGATAGAAAACTTGTTGCTGTTGTCTTTCCCTGGAAACAATTTAAATCCTCTAGATTTAAAATCTATGGCCTTTTTCACTAGTTAAGAAAACAAACAAAAACATGTATCAGGATACACAAGTTTAAAATGAAATTCAAGTTAACAAATTTTGTTAGCATGGAATTATGCAAGTTAAAAAAAATGCTTTCTTAAGCCTGATATAGGGTACCCAGAAGAAACTAAAGAAGAAAAAAATAGCAATCTGATCACTAAGCAGTAAAAATACCAAGCAGTATAAAAGGATTTTAAGTGTACTATAGGGAGAATCTTGCATACATGTATAGGTACTTTAACACTACCCAGTTTTTATAGAAGAGCAAAACATTAACTCTTTATCATAAACCATTTTAATTCATCAAATTTTATGGAATTAAACTAGACTGATACATTATAAAAGAGGGATTATTTAATGAGCTTGGTTTTTAAAATAAACTAGTGTACTTTTAAGGTAATTTAGCCTAACTGAAATATTAGGACACGTTTAAGAAAGTAACATAATTGAAAAAACTTAAAATACATTCTAGTATTTCTGCCAATAACCATTTCTTTTCACACACATTGCTTGTGAATGATGATCGATGTTCCGTCCATATTGTACAAAATTTATGAAAGTGAATTATAACTTTTTGGATTTCATCTAAAATACCTTGCTACTTTTTTGATATTATTATATTAAAAATCAACATCATAAGAGGCTGGCATATTTCACTGTGTACTATATTAAAGTAGATATGACTGGATTTGCCTTAAAAAATACAAATTCAATGAAGTAACTTGGAACATTTAAAAAACAGTTTCTCAAGTATTTTGGATGAAGGAAAAAAGTATTATTTCCTTTTAAGTATAAATTATTTTATTAACTACAGCTAATATATAATTTTTAAAGGGATAAACTATAGTTCAGAAGACTACTTTCTACTTTATTTAAATTTTAAATGACACCAAGTGAAATAAAGAAAAACTATTTAATTAAAAACTCACCCACCCCACTAATTTAAAATGTTACAGGGCTTCCCTGGTGGCGCAGTGGTTGAGAGTCCGCCTGCCGATGCAGGGGACACGGGTTCGTGCCCCGGTCTGGGAAGATCCCACATGCCGCGCAGCAGCTGGGCCCGTGAGCCATGGCTGTTGAGCCTGTGCGTCCGGAGCCTGTGCTCCGCAACGGGAGAGGCCACAACAGTGAGAGGCCCATGTAACGCAAAAAAAAAAAAAAAAAAAAAAAAAAATAAAATGTTACATAGTCTGATCTAATGAGATATTTAAATAACAATTATTTTCTTAAAAAAAATACACATGAACAAGAATCCAAGGGATATATTTAGCTTCCTCAATTATAATTTGAATTTTTTACATAATGCATTTTATGAGGTTTATAGGTAGAAATGATAGCTAGAAACATTTAGGCAATTAGGTTTTGTTCACTTCGTGAATTTGAAAAAAGCAATTTTTGATTTTTGTTAGTTTAAAATGATCATTTCACTAAGTCTTACTTGCCATTTTACCCAATTAATTCAAATTAAGGATATTTTATTGCCTTTGAAACATTTTAAGGTGATTTTTTTCTTGTCACTACCTTCAAAAGTACAGAGGTAGAGGCAGAGTCTTATGGTTTACTGAAATACACAGCTGTAAACTATACATAGTACATATAAAAATATGAAAATGATCATTGGAGTAGGATTTAAGATACCTAATTCTTAGCAATTAGTAGTTGTTGATTTTTGGACAAGAGTCTGCCTTTTTACCTGTCTCTTCTCTTAAAATAAGTAGCTAGGACTAGATGACTGCTCAGTTGCTTTACAATTTTGAGATTCTTTACCTGAGGCCCTTTATTTACAGTGAAAGAATGACTACATCTCTCTCAAGTTACGTTTTTCGTTGTAATTCTCTTCCACAACCCAGCCCCCAAGGTAAGGTAAAGTTTAGTCCTACTGCTGTATTTGGTTGGCTGCTCTAAATTTAGTTCTGCCACTTGTAAATTTTCCTGCTGCCTGAAAATTATTTTTAACAAAATTTACATTTTGTATTTTGAGGCATAATTCTAGAGTCTCCCAATCCAAACATGAATTATAAGTAGGAATTCTAACTCTACTTTTCTCTGAATTATAAGATTTGACTTTAAGTATTACAAAGGGGTTGGAAAATTTCATAGTAGTATTAACACAAATCTGGAATTCTTAATTTTTTTTTTTAATCAAAAGATTGTAAACCCAAAGGAGAAAATTGAAGAAGAAAAATCCAGAGGGTCAAAGAGCTCAGCTACTAGAAATAAAGGATTTGAAAACAACTGTGTGTGTGTGTGTGTGAGTGTGTGTGAGTGTGTGTATAAACTAGGTTTATGTAATGGGCTTGTATCTACATTTGACTATTTGGTTGGTGAGGTCAGGGACAATACCTAGCTATGAAAATGTCATCTGATACCAAGAAGTTTTAAACAGTTTCCTGGTTCTGAAGGGACCTAACCTTATTTTTCAAAAGCATCTGTTTGTCAATTTAAATTGAAGAAAAGTGAAAAGTATAAATAATTGTAATACAGATGCAGAAGATGGAAAGCCAGGAGAATAACCATTTTAGGAGATAAAAAGGAGTGAAAAGAAAATAATGTAAAATTTAAATTCACTCCAAATTTTAAAATATGTTAAATAGGAAACACATACTTTAGAGATTTTTATAATTTCAATAAAAAGAGCATACAGCATATCTCTTCTTGAATAAACTGAAAGGACGAATACTGTAAGTACCAATTGCAAGACGCTACTCTAAATCACAAATCAGTGAAATGTTAATTCTCAAATATATGCCATAAAAACATATATTATGTATTACAAGGTATATGTATTAAGTACCAACATGACATCAAGCAATGGCACATCTAGTGATCACATTTAACTTATAAAATTAACCTGACCTTTGTAACAAATGTATTTCAGTTATAAGCATGTCAAATTTATTTTATCATAAAGATATTAAAATATGTTGTATTTTACATAATTTTATAAATATTAAAAGACAGTGTGTTGTTTGTGTCAATTCCTTCCACTGTACTGTGAGCTTCTCAAAGGCAGCAACATTATTTTACTCAAGTAGTAAAACTTATAAAAAAAAAAAAACTGATGGTGACTGATAAACCTCATCTAACTTCCAGGTTAATTGGCTAAAGTCACTTAATTGAAATTATTTAAATAATAATGCCTTATTATAAAGATTAATCATATATGCACATACACGGATAAATTGCTAGGTTTTGTTTCAAATGTCAACACTTTTTTTGCGAAACAGGTGGCATATGAGTTTATTTTTATGTTGAAGAATCTCTGTTAGTAGGAACAAAGTGCTGGTGCCATTCTTTAACATTAGGAAACTGACCACAATACACAGATGCACTACAGGGAATTCAACCATCACTTGGAGGCTTAGAAAACATGACCTTTATGTGGTCTGTCTAACACCCAGCCTCTAAAACTTAAAGTCATAAAACATTTCCCTGCTTCAAGTTGCTTATTTTAAAATTGATAGACTCTTCACTACATAATCTCAAAAGTCACACACCGATAATTTTTTATTCTATTTCACTCCTATGTATATACAGTGAAAATCTGTAATTTCTCAGAACATTTATCTTTGAAAAAGAAGAAACAGACATGTTTAATATTAGTGAGCAGAATATTTTTTCATTGGAAAAAACTACTTTAGATTTGTATGGGACTCCTGTAGAAAAACACTGGCACTATTTATTAAATGTTATCAGAACATCTAAAAACCCTTTCATTTTCTACTTAAATTATATTCAAATACAACAATAAAAATAAAACAAATGAAACATTCTGTTTATTATCTTAATCTTCCAAATTTGTAGTATTTATTTTGACAATAACTTATCTTGCAAGTGGCAGTAGCTGCATTATAAATCTACAATTAAGTGAGAGTATGATGGTCCCTGTGAAAAGGAAAATAATTCCTTTTGAGAAAGTCATTTGTATCCTGCTGATTTATTTTTATTTTTGCTTCAACTTCTCAAATGTACAATGCCTTTCTCTTCCTTTAAACTGTTTCTGACATCATGCTATCTAGATATATAATTCCTACTTTTTATTTTGAATTAAGTATCATCTTTATCTTTATACTCAATAAATAAACTATACTAATAAAATAAATTTCATCAGTTTTTCTTTTGGTTATTAAAACTAATGTGTGTTCATGTGTGCGTGTGTGTGTTCCATTTTGAGAACGTGGCACGTCTCACCATTGACAGTAGATCCATTTACATGGGCATTAGAATATATAATCAATCACTTGCTAAGGGATTTTATATAGATCTAGATAATGTTAAAACACAGTGTGTTATTTGTGACATTTCTCTCACTGGACCAGGAGTTGGGAAACCTGTATTCTAGTCCCATAAGACATGGAACAAGTTGTTTAACTTCTCTATACATTCCTAAGAGATTCATTCATTTACCCTTAAGTATTTAGGTGTAGAATTTAGAGCAAAGGAAGAAGAAAAGACTAATCAGAATTCTCAATTCTATCTCAAAGGTTAAAATGTTTTTTAGAGATTCTAAAAGTATTTTACTATGTTCAGAGGAAAAGTTTTGTTTGTTTGAAAGTAAAGTGTGGCTCCATGTCACAGGCCTAAAGACACTACAATTTAACACTTTTTTTCTACATCCTGTACTCGCAGAACTGTTCTTCAGAACATATTTAGCATGGAAGCTGCTAATTGGTCACTCCATCCATATTATCCTTAGAAGAAGAAATATCAAGAAACTACACTGATGCCAGTAAAAACTAGGTAGTATTCTTGCAGTGTCTGCTTTACCATCTTTCATATAAGAGTTACCACTGGATACAAATTTCTGAGAAAAGAATATATGATTTATAAATGTTGCTGTAGTATAATTTTAGAAAATGATTAAAGGTATGCTGCAAGTAAATCATATTTCTGGACCACACAGTAAAAAAAGGTATAATAGAAAATTCAGCAGCATATTAGTAAGTGGTTCATGAGTCTTTGTGAAAAATATTTTTAGAATATGTTAAAATAAAAGAAATAATACTGGCCTTCATTTGTTGAGAAAATTAGTGGTGCAATGAAATATGTTCAATAGCACTGAAAATTCATTTGTAAAGACATATATTAGGGATATGCAAGATCCAAAATATTCTCAAATTTAAAATGACAGACCAATTAATTTTAAAAGAAATGGTATATATTCAATTTTATAATTATCTAAAATCTAATGTTTCTGCCTTTTAAAAATCACTAGAGATAAGTAATATGGTTTAGACACTCCAGTATTTTTTTAAGTCCTAAACGTCTAATTATGCTACCCTGCTAGTTTGTGGCTAGCACTTACTCTTGCATATTGAATATGCAAGTATAAAATTTATATGATGCCCTATTTTTAGTTGAAAGAAAATTTACAATTATACATTGTACCATATACTTAAATTCTACAATAAATTCTAAGAATCAGGACATGGCAAAAGTTCAATAAATGTTAGTTATTTTATTATTCTTATTATTTATAATTTTAAGATCTAGTCAGTTTCAGATGTCATTCCAATTGGGGATGCACTATACTAAAATTTTTCAACTACTTTGTGTTATGTCTTTTTCACTGTGTAGGGATGTATACAAATTCATAAACTCTCCCTGGATTTCCAACTTAAATTTTATTTTTTATATAAAGTTATAAACCTCCCCAAATTCTTTGGTCAAGATAGTAAATTTAGTATAAATGTATAGAAACACACACACACACACACACACACATTATATATATATAAAATCATATTAGTTTATATGAACATATGTGTAGTTATTCAGAATATTTTAAGGTGTTCTTGTAACAGGCCCATTTTCACTTTTACAAAAGAGGATTCTAAGGCTATAACGTCTCAAAGTTGTAATAAGATCAGCCTAGACTCCAAATCTTTGAAATCTTACTTTTCAACCACTTCAGACTAAGGAGTAAGTCTAAAATTTTTACTTGGAAAACTGGACAGAGTTGCAAGTGTGAAAAGGAGATATCATATTTTATAAAATCAATTTGATAATTTTCACAGTTCTAGGTTGAATTAATTTTGTTATTTTTTATTTAAGAGACAGTGGATGCTAATGAATAAAGACGCTGAATTCTGTATGTGGGCTTTCTTCCCTTCCAGAAATGGAACAACTTCAGAAATCCATAACACTTACGTAGGTATCAGCAGATGCACCAGCAATGCTTGGCGTAACAGGTCTTACAGTTATGGTGTGCAGTAAAATGTCAGGATTATAAGAAAAATGTGGGATTTTATATATTCTCTTTAGGGATTCTTATAATTGGCATATTAAAAGTCACCATATGGTAAGAGTTACCATTGGTATGGTTCACAAATACTTTCAACACTTTTAAAACTGTCTCAGCCATCAATTTAATTAAATTTCAATCCTCATTTTCTGACAGCTTCAAATGAACTATTTTTAATCATCTTTAGTCCTGCAGTTAAATATTAAGATCCACTCAATTCAATCATTTTCTTATGTGCTTTTTTGTTTTGATAGCTCATATTTTTTGAATGGTAATTATTTCATGCTTGTTTTATTTTAATTTCTGTTCTCTTTTCACTAATTAATTTTACCAAATATAATTTTACTATAAAGTGTAACATGAAAAATGATAATACTCAATTTTTCTTTTTTCTGTTTTTTCTTTTTTTTTTATGATTAGAATGACTCTCGCTTTCACATGAATGCCTTAGACAACATGAAGATTAGGCAAAACTTTTCAAATGACCTCAAGAACAAAAATATACCTGCAAGTTTATAATGTTTTCTAATTCAAAATAAATGAGGTAATTTTATGTCACATATTTGTTTTATGCACAATGTCAGAGATCACTTATCTACAATGTAATGCCTTCCAATATGAGACTAACTGGGAAAGAAGCCAACTGCTTGAGTAAGAGTGACCACAGTTCATGAGTATCATGACTGATGGCAGTGGAATATATTCTTCCATTACAAATTTAAGAACACTGAATAATTTTAAATATAATATCCAGAAAATGTTATTACTTTAATAAGTAACAATATTCCTTCATCCTTCTGATTTCAGATTATTATATTTTATCCAAGTTCTTTGAAGGCTTGGTATCACTACCTGGATTGTTTTAAACAAGCATAGATGGACTCTGACAGTGTAGTTGATACAGGGTTATGCTGCTAAATTCATGGCTATTGAAGACAACAAAGCACTCTCATCATAACCCATCTATGTTTTCCTCATAGTTCAACTATATTGTCCACATGCCTTTCCAGACCTATTCTCCTCCTTGTTCTTTGTACAGAGGTTGATCTGCATAGGCTACATCCTGCTACACAAACTGTGGCATTACACGAGCAGCACTGGCATCACCTAGGAACTTGTTAGCAAAGCAGATTATCAAGCCCCATCCCAGACTTACTGAATTAAAAATTACAGTTTAACAAGACCACTATGTGGTTCTTATGAACATTTAAGTTTGAGATGCTCTAGACTCTATGAACAGACTCTCTGATCCTCTGGAGAATTCCAGTAGGAGGATGGAGAGAGGGAGGAAAGTGAGATCAGGATTATCCTGCAGAGTCCCTCCCATTATGTTGACTAGGAATGTGCCCTTAACTGAAGGTTACCAGTCCTTCCATGCCAGACTGATATACATATCTTTCTGTCCAACATCTCTCCCCTCCCTCATCCCAGTGGGTTGGAATGGTGACAGCCCAGCTGCTACTACCCTAGCTGCATGATCCCTTGAGGTTCCTTTACATCAGCTCATTTAGAAATAATCCCTTTGTAAGTAAACCTTCCTTGAATTAGCCCATGTTCAACTGTTTCCCAAAGGACACTAATGGATATACCAGTGGCACAAGAAAATCATTAGAAATTTGATTTTTCAGATACTATATTAAACATCATCACTTAAGTTGTCTATAATGACTCACATACTTAAACAGATAATATCTAAGTAGAAATAGGGATGGCTGTTGCTCATCATTCTACCATTGGTTGCTTACTTGTTTCCAAGGGAATATTTTGAAATCTAGATCACACATGTTATGTTCTTTTCTAGCAATTATCTCCGCAAGAAGCATAGGAATTCACAAGGAGAGAGGAGATAGTGAGTTGGCTGTCTTGAGGTTGGAGAGTAATTGAAACAAGGGTAAAACTGGCAAGAAAAAAAAATGTGGGACTAACAGAATCCCGAGATAAACTGGATGCTGCACATTATTTTAGTAACAACTTATACATGAGATCTATATGAACAGAGCTAAATACAGCTGTATATATCAGTTGTTTCCATAATTCTCTATCAATATTGCATTAGACTATATATTTTATTTCTAAGGAAATAAGCTATGTAAGAAATTTAAAATTCTGTGCTGATCGTTTCCTTAATTTGTTCACATATCTTTACCTGATAAAATTTTTATGTAACTATAGCATATTTTCTTCTTGTAAAGACTCAAGAAGGGGACAGTATCATTTATTGGTTGTGTGTCTAAAGCATAGGTATTCTGCCTACTATCTTATTTAAACCACAAAATAGCCACTCAAAATGAGATTATTTCCCTCCTTTCTAGATGTAAAAATGGAGAAGGGCTAAGTAGACTGCCCAATACATATACTACTAAAATATATTCACTCATTTGACTTTGAACTACACCCATCTTAGCAACTACACCACCACCTGACTATGAATAACAGCATGCCATATAACCAATCAGAACTCCCAAGTATATGCCCTGGGAAATCACAAATAGATTGGATTAGTATACCCTATCCTCATTTTTTTTAATGCAATGCTAATAATAGATAATTTAAGTAGTCAGTAATATCTGATTTTAAGCATGGTTTACTTTAGTATGGAGCAGAACCAGCTTCATTAACTGAATTTAATACTGAATAACATTAATTGTTAACTGATAGTGCCAGACATAATCCCATGTTGTGAATCTTCTTAATGCCTTATCTTAAAAGTATAAACAGATGAATAAAAAGGTGTAGCAAAAGCCAACTACTAGATGAAACTCAAATTACCATACAGTCTTTTTAGTAAATCAACTTTGGCTGCATTCCTTTCTAATGGTAAAGTTCAGGAGAGTTGATGATCACTGCCACCCCCCACCAACACCCTCCTACGGATGTAAGCCGACTAAATGAAAATTTTCTAACTTCTCTGGACTCTGGATAAAATCAATTTAGAAATTTCTCACACTTTAATCCCATTTGGTATTATGAAGAAATGCCATTTGAAGACTATTTTAAACAACAAACAATCAAGCATCAACACTAAAAAACAATAGTCCATGATTTAGAATACAAATGATGATTACATATGAAGAGAAAAATATACCATACGATCGACCCAAACTTAACACCATGCTGTTCTGCCATATATGAAGGTTCTTCTCTTCCTAAAATTGTAAAGCTTAATTATGTGATTTCACTCTGTGCACAGCAGGGTAGCCATATGCTCTAGAAAACTACATGCAAGGGAAGCAGCTTGTTGCAAAAGTGGGTGAAAATACCCTGAAATAATTCCGAACAAGATAAAAATGTCTCTAACATAGGACCATTTCTTCATACTCCAAAAGGCAGAGGAGTCCACTTTGGCACCAGCTTTGAGCACAAATAGGAAGTCTAGCCCCTTCAAAATATTTTAACAAGGAAAAAGATATTAAAAGTCACAAAGCTCACACTGTGATCATCTCATTCACAGGCAAAATAATTAGCTCTGATAACCATTTGGGGAAATCAGTTACTCATAAAACCATTGTCATCTCTGTCCTTTAAAGTTAAGACTCCGGGCTTCCCTGGTGGCGCAGTGGTTGAGAGTCCGCCTGCCGATGCAGGGGACACGGGTTCGTGCCCCGGTCTGGGAAGATCCCACATGCCGCAGAGCGGCTAGGCCCGTGAGCCATGGCTGCTGAGCCTGCGGGTCCGGAGCCTGTGCTCCGCAAGGGGAGAGGCCACAACAGTGAGAGGCCCGCCTACCGCAAAAAAAAAACAAAAAACAATAAAGTTAAGACTCCCCTTTTAAGCTCTAAGTATTATTATTTCCCCTTGTTTGCTCATTCTATAAAAAATGAGAAATAATATGATAATATAAAGAATAAGCTATCAAAATGTCTGTTTAATGATTATTGGTGGGCATAACAATGGGGTTGAAGATCTGAAAAAAATACAATTTATGAAATAAGATCACTGTTACAAGATGATGGCTGCAGTTAATGCTAAAAGATATATGCTTCCTAAGATTTACTTAAAGGAAAACAAAAACACTGGGTCATCAGAAGTTGTTAAAATCTCTGTAAAGGAATAACTCAAAAGCATGCCTTAAGGAGTAGCACTGAATAAAACTGTTAAAATGATTATTTGCAGATATGTCATTTGTGAAAAAAATAATTTTCACTGCTTGCTATTGTCATAAAGATCCTCAAGCATTTGGAGTATTTTTATCCAATACCTTTTAAGATTGCATAAATCTGTTACCGAGTAAATTCTATCATATTATTTCTTCTCTTCTTTCTCCCTCAAAATAACTTATTCAATAAAATGTAAAAGAATTAGAAACATAAAAACCTATTTACTGTTATGAATGTTTTCACAATTTCACAAATGTGATGAAATGTGAAAATGAAATATGAAGATGATATTCAATAAATAATTATGTATTTAAATCATAAATTGACACATTTCTGGACATGGATTTTTAAATTGCTACAAATATCAACATTAACACAATTTTCCACAAAATAATATGATTAGGAAAAAAGTCAAGATAACAGTGAAAAAAACAACAAAAAAGGACAAGATATTGATAAAGAATGCAACAGTCAATATTTATATGTAGTACACCCACCTAAAGGTTAACAGTTCTCTATCTGTTAAATGTGTATTTACTTTAACAATGTCAAAGTTCTTACATAAAAGGCTAAGAGTTAATTTAATAAATGAAAGTATCTTACAAAAATCATATGTAATTAAATTTTAAAATGTCATAAATTTTCTATTCTGTTATTATGCTAAACATGCATGAAAATCAATACATCAGTTACTCTCATAAAGAAGGACATGGAAATTCAAGCAGGCAAGTGCAAGTTCATCATTTATATAAAAGAGAAGATAATGCTTATTTATTCAATCATGAAAATTTTTGATTTGGCAATCAATTTTTTATCCTTATTTTCATTAAGTTTTGCTCCTGTCTATCAGACTTTCAAAGATTTGAAAGATGGTAAATATAGGGAAAGTAAAACCTTGTCTTTTCTGTTATTCGATAACACACTTTAAAAAATAATTTAAGGTGTAGATTTAGGGTAAAAATTAAAAGTAATAAATGAGTTAAAATTTGACTTGGGAATGCTTTTATCATTTATTCATACATTCATTGATTTTTTTCCAGTAAAATCATAACTAATGTAATCTGCTCAGTCATTCCTAAGGGTTGACAGAATTAATTACTGTCATTAAGGTTGATCCGGAAAATCCATCTGCCCTAAAATATCCTTTCCACTCATTAATTTCCTACCATTAGAGTCATTCTTACAGAATTAAAGTTTAGCTTTTACTACATTATCTGAGATAGTTTATCAACATTGTGATTCTTCTAGTGGAGAACAAGATCTCATGGAGAGTGGACGGAGATCAGGTACTGTTTGGTATGTACTACTTTCTCTCCATAATAATAATACTCATGTAAATTTTTGCTATTCAGTATATCAGCAGAACCTGCAGTCTGTTAGAAATGCAGAATCTCAGATCTCATCCCAATCCCATTAAGTCACAACCTGCATTTGAGTAAGACTGCAAGGTGATTGTGTTTACACTGAAGTTTGAGAAGAATAGTATGAGAAGCATAGTCTAAGACTTAGACTCTAAAATCTGTATCAACCATTAATTGCACCTCCGTATACATTACTAATTTGTCTGCCTGTCCCTACCTACTTAAAATTTCTTATGTAATTTCTTGCTAAAATGATGTCTTATAAAAAGTTACATTAGATAATATAGAGTCTACCTACCAATGGCTTCCTGTCTCTTTTACATTAAAATAAAACTCTTTACCTAGGCCTCAGAGCCTATATGGTCTAGTTCCTACCAGTTTCCCACCTGATCTCCGCTTTCTTTGTTGTCCACTGAACTCCAGGCACCTCAGGCTTTCTTTTTTGCAAGAAAAACTCAAAGCTCTTTCTAGCTAGCTGTTTTCTCTGACATCTCGGCTACCATCAGGTAATTATTCGTTTATTTGCTTGTCTTTTTCTATTTGAATATAAACTCAAAAAGCAGGGTTCATTTTGTTCAATGTTATAATAATAAGGAACTAGAAGAAAATATGACATGCAAGTAGTCAGTGAACTTTTATTGAAAAAAGAAACAAAGACAGCAATAGGAAGGAAAGAAGTAAGGAAGAGAAGGAGAGGAAGGAAGGAAGGAAGGATGGATGGATAAAAAGAAGGAAAGGAGGAGGAAGGGAAGGAGAAATAAAAAGGAGAAAAGAAACAATGAAAGAAAGGGAAAACTAGAGACAGAAAAAAACAAAGAAAAGAAAGGAAAGGAAGAAAGGAGGGAGGAGAGGGGAGGGGAGAGAAAGGAAGAGGAGGGGAGGAGAGGGGAGGGGAGGGAAGGGAAGGAGAGGGGATGGAGGGACAGAGGGAAGGAAGGAAGGGAGGAAGGGAGGAAGGAAAGTCTTGAAGAAAATAACTCTGTAGTTTTGGACACTACCTAAAAGGCAATCTAGAGTTTGATCCTCAAATGGAGAGTTTTGGAATTTAAGGCAAATGTGTGGCAATGGTCCTGTGAAAAATGTTTATGTGTCTGAGTTTCCACTTGCTGGGATAAGGAGAATGACAATCTAACTTTCTCAATGGTAGTGTCAGCCACTTCTATGGTTGTTTTAACACTAGCTTTACAATGAGATAACCATAAAGATAAGCCCATGTCAATTCAAACATCAAGAGATGTTTAAATTGATGATGATGATAAATACATTAATGAATATACAAGATTTCTGGATAGATTCATAGACACTTTGGATTATAAGGGACAGTGACAGTCATATAATTTCAACACTCTTTGATGTTTAATGCTTTCTAAATAGCCATTTTTTCCATCAAGCTATGCTTGAATACCTAATAAGGTATTCAATAAGTGATTTAGGAATTTACTGTTTTCTGAAGCACACAGTCTATATTTGAACAAAATTCAATGTTAGAAACGTCTTCTCTATGATATATTTTGTACCTTCCTGTGGTTTCATACACTAAGTTCTACAACCTATGGCAGAACAGGTTTGGTCTCTCCTACATATAACATATTACATCACATGTTTAAAGACAGCTATAACTCATCCTCACTCACATATCTTGCTGTAGCAATTCTTTCTCTTAGAATTGACCAATAATTTTTCTCTATTATCTTATCTCTACAAATTTTCCTTTGAAAATGGAGACCATATCTTATATTTCTTTTGAATTTATCATATGTTTAAGCACAGAGATAATATGTTCAATAAATCCTGATACCTGATGGACATATATCTGTATCCACAAAGCCTTAAGTAACCACCCATTAACTAACTTCCTCACTGTGATATTGCTTATGAAGATTAATAAAAATTGTTTCAATTTACAAATTTATACTCTATAAAGTATTAAAATTTTGAAAACAGTACTAGTTGCTTGCAAACTGTTGAAAAGATTTAAAATATACAGTTACATGTGGCCAAATAGCCTATTAGTGAAAGGCACATACTAGGCACCCAAGAACTGCTACTTCCACACAAGAGAGTTTTTGTCATATTATGGTCCAGTGTTTTAAACAAAATTTTTACATTTCACTTCTGAAATACTGACTTCTGAAATAAACTGGAAATTTAGTGTAGATGTAAGTCTGATAGTATATCGTTTTCCCTTTTTTGTTGGGCAATCTAAAAGTTCAGATGAGCTTACTTGAAAAACTATTGCTTAAGATAAAATTTTTTAAAATTCCTGCTTTTGTCTGAATTAAAATTGCTGACCTAAAATGAATAATTTATGCTGAATTAACTACTCTTACCTTAAAGCTGAAAATAATAAAAAGTTCTACTTGCAAACTGATAAATTAAAATAGATTTTCTTTTATGCTGCCATTATGGGGGGGCTCTACATCATATTCAATTTCAGTTAAACATAATTTCATGTTACTTTATAAACTAAGCTAAAACCCTGCTTGATCCTATTAATATGATCATTAGCTATTAAATATACTATGGAAGAATTGACTACACTATGTCAAAACAAGTAGCAGCAATGGCTATAAATGCTTATGACACATATTTGACTCCACAAGATGATATAGTCATCTAAATTTCTGCTAAGAAGAACAATAAAAGAGAGCTTATAATTATTATAATTGTATATGGGAACTTTGCCAGAAGAATATATTCATTTTTACATGAAAATAGCAACTATCATGGCTGCTCATTAACAGCTGACAGAACTTGTCTACATATTGAAAAAAAAAGAAATACCATTCCACCACAATATATAAGAAAAACAGCGTTTAAAAAACTTACCTAGAGTAAAACACATTTTAATGACTATTTTTTTAATAGTATAACCTCTTAATATAATAGTATAAACCTCTTGAGGAAGAAAACCCAACTATGGTTGTCATCTATATTACTTTAACCTTAATATCGCCTAATAAAAGGATTTGCATTAGGCCCTTTTGAACCATGAGTAAATGGAAGGATGAATGAATACTAGTTTAGCAATATGAAGACTGGGTTTTCATATGGCCTCTTCCAGACCACAATTTCCTGTATAAAAATAATGCTGTTGTAGTAGATGATCTGAAAGTGACCATCTATTTAAAAAAATATAATCCTAGAAATTCAGGACTCTTTACTTATAAGTTTGTAATAATATTACATATATCCTGCTATTATAAGTCAACTTTGAATTGAAATCTCTTAGGGCTATAATAATAAACTATGGGGTTTAGAGATTGCTGAAAAAGGTATTTTAAGTAAATATTAAGAAATAATTTCAAAAGGAAATCATAAAGCAACAAACTATTCTGATAAAATTTAAAATATCATTAGATATTATGTTATCTAATTTTAAACATCCGTATAATCAATAAGCTAAAAATATCAATTGTTTTTAGGTTTATTTATATGACTGTAAATATTCCTTTAAGCAAAGTTGAACACTTTATTTATTTTGTTATAGGTTCATCATATTTCTATTCAGCACTAACTACTCAAATCATTCTTTATACATCTTAGCAATAAAAACACAATTTACTAGTTTGAAACTTTTGTTCATCTCTCAAGAATTTGTACAAATATCCTCTGTGCAGCCTTCCTTGACTTCTATACTTATAGGTAGTCAGTCCCTCTCCTTTCTTCAATAACATTTTGAAACAACGGCTATGGCAGTATTTCTCATAATAAGCTTGTAATTACTCTTTTTAAGTTATATAGACTACATCATAGCACAGCCTGCTTTGTTCATAATTTGGTTTTTCCTTTCCATTGGGAGAAAATACTTGAACTTTTTTGGCATTTGCACCTAATACTGTGTTTAATCCTCACTATAACCCTAATGTAATACTGTGATACTATTTTACTGATAGTGAAATTCAACCCTAATAGTTCACGTGACCTGCAAAGAGTCTCACACATAGCAGGTGACAAAAGTGGACTAAAATCCAGTCAATAAAGCTGAATTTTCATTTTGAAGTCTTCTGGGCACTAATAAAGGAAACTGTAGTGTTAATACACTGTTTTTAAAGAAGAGCTATGTCAACATTATTTATCAGTATTTTTCTCTTTTACTTGTTTATATTTCAACGTTAAAGAATCTTTTTAAATGGAGAAAACCATAAAGGGTTTTCTTTTACTGAGAACAAGTAGAAAGTGAAAAAAAAATTTTAGGAGGATAACTTAAGTTGAATTACTGATGTTTTAACTATAGTACTATAGGAAAAATTAGTTGGAACAGTACGCTCTTGGGATTGAGAATGTCTTTGATAAATATTCCAAGTTTTTTTCAAATTATTTATTAATTGTGTAGCTTTTATAATTAACTAGTGATTTAAGATTTAATTAATCATAAATTAATACACAGATTTTTGAATCTACACACTCACAAGTACCAAATACTATGAGCAATTTCAGTGTCTTTGTTTTCTTTGTTTTCATAGTGGTAATAGTGTAAACTGTAAGCACTTTACCTCAAGTTATTGAGAATAGACAAATAAGGAATTAGTAATGATCAAAAGACATCATAAAAGTGAAAGTTTAATTGCAGTGTGAATAGAGAAACATGATGAAAAATGCCAAATTATCACAGTACAAAACTGTACACACTTGTAGACATAAAAAGAAACATATGCTATCACAATCTCTATCGTATATATGCTTTAGATGGTAATTAATTTCAGTAAAATAATATCCATTGTATTACATTAATATTTATTCATATGAAATTTATTGAATTTATAGTTTGTTTGTGTTCACTTATAAATTTTCTTTGATTTTATAAATGTGTAAAGGGCGTAAGCAAGGCATTTATATCTAGTTTTATTTTGTGAATTTTGAAGTGGTAATATAATAAAAAAGCAATATTTTATTGTAAGTACATGAGAATACTTTTGCCTTTCAAAGTAATTAAAAACACTGGTTTTTATAACTAACAAAATATTTATCTTTAATACTGAAAGACATGGATATTTGATTATATTGAAGAATATAATGTTAAGCCTTTAAGTCATTTGAGTGAATACTCTAGCTGGTGAAACTGTAAACATTTATTCATCAGTTTACTAAATATTATCTAAATATGTCTATGGGTCAGAGGCTGTTCTAGGCACTGGGAATGCAGCATGAACAAGACCCATCCACTCCTTACCTTACAGAACTTAAAGTCGCTAGTTAAAACAATTTAAGCTAAATCTTGGAAAGAGAATTAGAATGATCTGGTTGAAAGGAAGAAGGAATATCTTATGGGAGTGGCTTGAGGTAGAAAAGAACATGGTATGTTTGACAAACTAAAAGAAATTCTTTTTGGCCAAAAAAATAAAGAATGACTGTGAGAGAGATGAATTTGGAGATATAGGCAAAAAGCTAGATCATAGAGGTTCCCATGGGTCATCATCAAGTCTCGGCTTTTTTTCCCAAGTTCACTGGAAAAACAGTGGAAGCTTTAAAGCAGTGGAGTGAAGTGATTAGATTTTCATTTTTAAAAGGTAATTCTGACTACATTGTGCAGAATGGAATAGACGAACAAGAATTATTTTTTCTCTAAAATATCTAGCAAAATTAAGCAAGTTAGTTTTGTATTATTTTTACTGACTCATCTAAAATGTGAATTAAAGGACTCACTGCCTACATGCATCCTGTAGCTCCTTTAGTGCTCTGCTCAGCCATGAGCTTTACAAAATCTTCCTTGTCCCACCAGGATGGATTTCTCTATGTTCTCCACTCTATCTCACTCTCTGGAAAGAAGGGGCCATGTAATATTCATCCTTATTTCGCACAGAACAGAGCTCAGTGGGCATTTCAGACACGCTGGCTGAACTGAAATTATTCTTAAGAATACTGTTTTCATGTCAGCCAATCCTAATTTAGAAATTTGGTCCTGCTTAGAGTTAAGTCTTTGAGGACTGTTTTATGTCTGAAAATATAGCTGTATATTGAGGTTTTTAAAAAGCATAATAGATATAGGATAACAGGTTTCCTTTACTTCTAACATTGACATTTTTTTTTGCCCCAAATGTTAATAGTTTGTGTGTCAAATATAATAGGTAATGAGCCAACTAAAATCACTGAAGTAGCAGGTTACTGAAGAAGAGTCAGAAGGACCAATTTTAATTAAAATAAAGATTTGATGAAAGTCTCTAAAAAATGATGAATATAACATTCAACATGTTTTCTGTAAACATAATTTAAACATCAATGATTAAAAATATTTATGACCAAGGTAGATGTCAGCATTGAATGACTATCATATCCATAAACACTATTTTAGAAAGAATATACGTGAAACAGGTCTAAATGTTTTGAATGTTGTAAAACAGCACTGGGAGATTATGACAACATTTGAGAAAATTTGAGCACTGATTTGGAATTTACCAAGGATGTAATCTTGATGCTTAATTGAAATTTAGCTGAATGTACTTCAAATTTTAGATTAATTTTCAAATCACATTATTTAATCTAAAAATTGACAACTACTTATTCCCTTTTCAATCTGAATTATTTATTCAAGTTCTATAAAATATTTAATTTGTAGCATCAGAGTTTCTCAAATCACTTGATGGCAAACTTTGGCTGAAGTGGCATTTGTATTATTAGTTGATAAATAATAAGCTTATGTCCAAAAATTACCTGCCTCTTTTTCAGTGGGTAATAGAATGAATACAGTAAAGTTTGTTAATGTTAATTATCTCATGCAAATTTCTGAAGAGAGTGAAAATACTAAATTGAAGGGCTTTTTCCTTAATCGATATTTCATTAATATTTACACATTTTTTGTTTCCAAGTAATGAGAAAATCTACTTGATTAAGCAAATCATAAATTTGATAATGATCCCTATATTCACATGGGAGGAAATATTCATGGTAGGAGAGTGAATAGAGAACCAAGATGATATCATTTTAATCCTTTAAAGGAGACTGTCACATGCTAAGAATTCATTTTTAAATTTTTTTTGGCCATGCCACACTGCTTGCAGGATCTCAGTTCCCTGACCAGGGATTGAACCCATGACCCCTGCAGTGGAAGCACAGAGCCCTAACCACTGGACCACCAGGGAATTCCCAAGAATTCATTTTAGAACGCTTATTAAAGAGAATCAAAGTAAGTACTTTCAGTATGAATTCTGGTGGAAATGAGTTCCTGAGATATTTCTGTATGATTTTCAATCAATTTATGTAAAAATGTCTTGATTTTTCTCCTTAGTGTGTACTAAGCATTTGAATGGTTTTCTATTACTTATATCATGTTAAACCATGTATAACCATATTACATAAACCATAGCCATTTTGGAGAATATATGATTATGAGTTGGAAATAAAGCTGGAGTATTTTGTTCTCCTCCAAATATTAATATGCAATTAATTAATATTTCCACTGATGCATATATCAATATATATTTGTTAGTTTTTGACACTACACTAATTTTTTACTAAACTGTTCAATGAAACCTGCTACCAAGAAACAGAAACTTGCTACACTTCCTAATTTTGTAAAAGATAGGCTTATATTAATTGATTAGAAAATTACCAATATATGATTTGGCTCTGTGGTATTTTTGTCTCTAAAAATTAAAGTAGGACGTTAAGCAATATTAAATTTGGAGTCATAATATCAATGAATACCTGTTACCTTTTCAAAATGAGAAATCTGTTCTCAGTACAATCATATGGGTCAGGCAATAGGTAATTCAGAAACAGTAGAATAAGCTATATAAAATAAAGACCAGACATAATGTTTTCATTTTTCCCAATCAAATTATCTATTTTCTCAATAATAAATTAACACTTGTGTAACAAAAGTTTCATGCAAATATGAAAATTACTACATGGGATAAATAATCAATCAGTAAATATGTGCACTTATTAATAGAAAAATGGCTTTTTTATTTTCATGTTATCTCAATACCATAAGCGGTATGTAATAAGCAACGGGGATTTAGTACTTATTTTTACTATCTTTTATGCATTATTTTCTTTCTATTTTTACTCCCTCCTCCTTACAACATTTGCATTGCATTTTGATTTTTTTTTTTTTTTCTAATTTTTGTACTTTCAAATCATTCAGGTTCTGACTGTTACTGTCTATATTTTTCAGCTACTTTGAACTCTTTCTTTCACTTCCTACATCTTGGCTCTGTTTCAGCTCATTCTCTAATTAGAATCATTACCAAAATATAGCTTTGGCTGTAACTAAATGGGCACAAGTAAAATAACATCCAATACCTCTATGAGTAACAACTGCAAGCTCTTTAGTTCTTTCTATCTGTTCAGCATTTCTTGGTCTTCTCCTTGTACTTTGTGTATCTGCTTGATGAGGAGAGAGCCCGTCCTTGGATGTGTTGGGGTCCAGACCTGAATTTCTGATATTCTTTACTTGCACTCGCTGTTCCTCAGAAAGTCTATGGATGGTGACAGCTGTAACACTGGATACAGTAACATCTGCAGATGTGCTAGCAACAGCAATAGCACCAGTGGTAGTCCTGTTATGCTCCTCTAACTCACCAGTGGAGGTAGTGTGGGTCAATGGAGAAGAACCTGTGGGACACAGTAGCACTAAATGCTAACTTTTTCTTTTAAATTTTGTTTATTTTTTTTCTGATATGTTTAATAAATTATATTCCCTCTATCACCTTAAGTATTATCAAACATGAAAAGGCAAAACACAAACACACCACTAAAATGTGAAGTAACCAGATCTGATGTTTGGGCTATATCAATCAACCTATGAATGGATATTATACACAAATATACCACATTTTAATTGTAACACATTAGGGAGAAAAAGGTGAAACAGTAAACCCTTTACATGGCCCTGAATCAATCTTATTCATTATTTATCTACAGATGATTTTTTAGCAACAAATGCTTGGCAAGTGACAAGTTTTGACAGAATGGGTAACTATGTAACCACACTTTTCTCAGAAGTATGCTTTGAATAGTCTGTGCCATATCATTTCATGATTTCTGGGAAAAATATCAAATTTTTCTATTTTAATACAAACAAGTGAAGAAAGGAGAATTTAAAAATCAAAGCCAAACTGAAAACAAAATGATTTTAAAAAATGAAGCTCTGAAAAACTACTCTATGTAAATGCCTATCTTAACCTAATTTGCCAGAAAGCAGTCAACATGATAAAATATTCAATGTCGTGAGCTATACATACTTTAGAATTTAACAGGTTGTTTTGGAAGTTGGGTAATATTTTTCAGAGTTTTAAAGTAAAACTTGAGATTAACCAATTTTAAACTAGTTAAAATTAAACAAATTGTTTTACTTAGAAATGACTGAAAATTAACTATTAGCATGGAAATTTTATTCATACAAAACTAGCTTTAAAAAAAAGGTTGAAAGTTTCCAAATATCTCATAAGCATGTCACAGTAACTCTCCACATTCTTAACCTTATTAAAGTTTCACTATAATTTTAAAATTGTTTTAAAGGTACCAAATTAGGATTTTCTTTTTTCTTTCACTTAAACTTTTTCAGAGATTGTGCTTGGTAGTACGTAATTCTCACATAAGGAAAAAAGGTATAACTTTATAATAGAAGCATGAAACGGAATGAAGATATACTTAGAAGGTTCTTGACAGCTAAAATGCTTAACAAGAAAAAAATATTGAATTTTGGAGGAACAGCTACTAATTAGGAATAATTATCACGTCCTGGTTAGAAAACTTCTGAGTATTTTTTTTAAAGCCAATGAGTGGTATATGTTTTTACATACTTGCTTTCTCAATAAACTGCATTTCAAAATTCTGTCCACAATGTATATTTAGATATTTTGGACAAAAATACATGGGGATATTTTATTCATTTTGCGAGAGAAAAAACAGCTATATCACGTAATGTGGTTTGAGCATGCTCTGCCTCCTTCCCCTCCCCCCACCCCGTAGGCAGATGCTTAGTAGGACTAGTAATTCGGGTTCCTGCTTTAAACTCAAAAAAGAAGTCAAACATGAACCCCTGTCATTCACAAGCAAGCAAAAGAGCACATGTCTATTACTAATTCTTCCAGCCTGTGTTTTCATATCATTTTAATTTGATTTACAAATTCAAAAAATTAAATGATTGTACTTTGTGGCAGGCAGGGGTAAATGAGGTATGACGATTATCAGATTATTTTAAAGACTTTTAATATACTGTAAAGCATTAATCAGAAAAAGTTGCTATTGAATATTCATCCAAGTTACTTTGTGAATATTAAAATCTACTAAATGCATGTTGGTTATGCAAATTGGCCAGTAATATTTACTAAGCTAATATTTGGTAAGGGTTTTCTTTAGTCACATGATTAAGCAATAACTACACATGCATTACTAACATTCAGTAACTGACCTCATGGTAAATCAGACATTTTGATGTTCATATGCTCATTACTATAAAAACAGTACCTGGTCCATATTATTTTGGGAAGTTTAATTGCACCTTTCTTTTTGAAAGGAAGTATGAAATCAGGATAAAAACTAATACTTTAGAACTGTTCTGACTTTATCATAATTTCCAGGCTTTCAGGTTTAGTTTAAAAAAGGAAAGCATTTAACTGTAAACATATGTTGCTAAATGCAATCTAGAAGTATAAAAAATAATGGAATTTGTACTCTCTCAAATCTCAGTGTTTCTACCTTTAGCAAGGAATGAAATTGAATAGCTATTTATTATATTTCATCACTGAAGGTCATTACAATTAATCATAAATAATCTCTTGTATTTGGGTAAATGAATCTGGGGTAATTCTTAGGAATGTGTCCAGGTTGCTTCTATAACTAATCTTTAAGCTCTAAAGACTAATTTCAAACACCCGTTTTTTGAAGACCCCAGAGGATAAATACAGTTCTTAAACAAATTTGTGAGTTAGAACTGATCTTTAGTAGCGTTTAGATTCAGGACTTGCTAGCACTCCCAATCTTAAAATCTTCAGTAATAGAGTTCTACTCTGGCTATTGGTAGTGAATATTCAGTATTATTCTCTTAACCTGAATGCAGAACAGGGTGTAATATTTGAATAAAGCATTAAAAAAATCTATTTAATAACCATAGTATAACTAGCTATATATTTCAACCAGATATTTTACTAACCAGTTCTTATGTTTTACTTATATTTTGTGTTCATAATTTTTCCTCCCCTTACTATAGTGTAAGGTCCCTGAAGGCTGAGATTTTTTTAAATTCCATTCATTGCTGAATCTCAAGTATCTAGGACAGTACCCAGTACATAGTAGATGCTCAAGAAATATCCCTCAAAAGAAAGAATAAAAGAATGAATGAATTTAATGATTCTAATTATTATTGTTAATAATAATAATAAAGAGGATAAATTTCATGAATGAAACATGACCATAATCTTTAACATGGTAAATCACAGGTCAAACAGTATAATGAAATGAAGAATAATTCCAAAGAAAGGAAAAATTGATGGTTTTGTTTTGAACTTTCAAAAACATCACTGAAAAAGTGTGGAATCTGAAGATTTAAATGCATAAGTAATAGTTACTTGAAGATTTGTGTCAACATTGCCAAACCATGATAGTTTACAATGTTAGTGTAAAATGGATTTATTTAGAATGTTCAGATTTCTGTAGAGTAAAAAGTAGATATATCTCATAATGGCAGGAAATAGAAGTGCATCTAAATTTAGTTAGGCACTTATATATACATATATATGTAGTGGAACTATAAAAAACATTGATTTCCTTTATAAGGCAATAGAATCATCCATCACTATACAATTATATTATATACTGTATAATCATTTTATTTAAAATGTAGACCAATTTAGAATACTAATTTTGGTACCATTTTAAATTGGCAGTGTGTGAAACAGATTTTTAAATTGTCAAAATGCATCATTTAACAGTTTCAAAATACTCAACATTTTTGCATACATAACTGTTTTATGAGGAAATTGCCAATGCTGGAAAAAGGCTTGGATTATATATAGCAACAATTCAATATTAAATATATAATATATCTAATTCAATATTAAACTATAACTTAACTTTCTTTTAAAATATTTTAAGTATGCTACACAATTATGTAAGCATTATCTTTAATAGCACAGTATTAAATGCATGTTACAAGACATACAACCCAAATTTAGGAATAAAATGTACATTCAAAAAACCCATTCTTCATTAGAAATAAAACCATGTATACAAGATGTAGTTTATCACAATTAGATTACCCTGTCAATTAACTTGCTAGAGATATATTATATATCTGATGTTTAAAATATAAATACATCTAAAATATAATTTTATTAATATTTAAATAAAAAACATTTCCAAATATAACAAAAATAAAATGAAATGATTTACACATATAAGCATGCTTCTATAAATCATAACTATATGTCCTCTTGGAATTATGATAATGGAAAATGACATGTATTACACATGTAAATTGGCAAAATTATATAATAGTACAATTAAATTATATAACTAAATTTGGATTTTATTATGTACATATTAAAAATTATATTTTTGAAGGCTTTCTTATTTCAACAATCTGCAAGGTAATAAGCATAATTCATGTAAAGCGATTTATAAACACATAGAAAGTATTTTAAATAAAAACTCAATTGAATTTGAATTTTTTTTTTTTTTTTTTTTTTGCCATACGCGGACCACAGGCTCCGGACGCACAGGCTCTGTGGCTATGGCTCATGGGCCAAGCCGCTCCACAGCATGTGGGATCTTCCCGGACCGGGGCACGAACCCCTGTCCCCTGCATCGGCTGGCAGACTCTCAACCACTGTGCCACCAGGGAAGCCCTGAATTTCATTTTGATTAAAATTTTAGTCTTACAGACTTTTTTTAATTATGCTATATTGCTTTGTAATTATTGTCTAACTCATCACAGACGTAAATAACAGAATATTTTGCTAGAGATATGAGTGGATGCCCCAAAGTGCATACAGCTATAGAAGTACATGTTAAAGATAACTGCGTATCTATAGAAGTAGCTTTTAGATATTTATATTTGCATGTTATTTTATATAAGACATATATTCTGTTCCATTGATTTTAGCATTTCAAATGAAACATTTGAATAAAAGCTTAAATAACAAAATAATCCTAATTGAATAATTTTGTGGCATAATGACATATAATGAAGAAAAATGCAATAAACATATTTAACATGAAAACATGCAAAAGAAAAAATATACAAAATAACATCAAAATAAAATATAAATACAACTAATGCAGCAATTCTATATGAGTCACATTTAGATATTCTATAAATTTTAGCATATGTATTTTAATTTGTATGTTATATTTCTTCTTTCATTTAATATTACATGAAACTTACAGGAAAGTGTCAATAAATGAGGAATCTTGGAAACTAATTAAAATATGAGGGGGTGAAGTAAAACAAAGCCACTGCTTTGATACATGTTACATGTTACAGTTAGGAAGCATACTGTAGTTGGGAAAATAAGTATTTTGCATTTTAAACATAATAAATTCCAGTATTCTAAAATCTGTATAGTATTTAATAGTATAATCTGGTGGAGGTGGGTGTACTATGAATATTCAATTTATAGAAGAGATGAGTAAACAAATAGAAAGTAGCCTTTAAAGTGTAGGAAAAATATAAATAATCTACCTTTGATTAGTCATTACCTAATATAAAATTGTCTCTCTGACTAGGAAAATAAATGGACAAATCCTGAAAAAAATTAGTTTCTAATTTAGTTTTAAAGAGCAGGTATATGTTGGCCTTATAAAGTTTTGATTTTAAATGAAAATGCTGCATTTATTTTGAAACTAAATAAGACTATGATCTTAAAACATCTCATTAAATATATTCTTAATTATAAGATGCACCTCTACAAAAGAAACCATTCAGCCATTAAAATATGACATGACAATGCAAAAATGCTGTCCCCTAAATCCAGATTTCTGATACAAAGAAATGTGAAAGAAGTTGATCTCACTAATTCAAGTAACAGATTTTCTATGATCATGAATTAATTAAATTAGGTACACATTAATTTAAAAATATAACTGAGAGTTTAAATAAAAATTGTCTTTCTGAATTCACTGACATATTGATATATATTTACATTTATATTATATATTTATATCTAAATTTTTAAGCATTAAATAGGGACACCAATATTAACTTTTGCAAGTGGACTTGTTATTGTTTATCAGATGCAAGTGATCTTAAATGAATAAATATTTGCAATCTAAGCTGAAACTGATGATAGCAAGATTTAGTGATACATTTACCAAATCCACACTTACTATGAGTAAATAAATGATTATAAAACAAATATTCAACAAAATATATGCTAATGCCAAGTTGTTTATATACAAGATAAAAACTCCATTATTCTGCATTGTTTGCAATTTTGATAAACCCACATGCCAAACAACCATAAGTATCTTTATCTAAATGAAACATAGAAAATACCAAGTTTTAGAAAGCATACAGAGTACTCTGCTGGTCTACCACAACAAAACTACGTGTGTGTGCGTGTGTGTATATGTGCACACACACATATATATGTATATGTGTATATATGGTAAATACATATACTTGTCATATAACATAGGTTATATATGTTATAGACTATATGTTATATAGTATAAATCTATGAATGTTACACTAAATATCCTCACAGTTTGTCACAGGATGTGAGAGAAGAGACATCTGATTTCTTAGTACTAAAAATATAGTAAGCTCATGCGAGGGAAAATATAAGTAGAGGGCTGTATGAGTCTTGAAGATTTTCTCTCTCAAAGAGCCATTTCTTGCTTCACCTAGTTGATTAAAGTGAAGTTGCAAAACGAAGCGTCAGCATCTTATCACTCCTTTTCATATATTTTTGGAAGTCTCAACAATGTATAGTGATAGGTCCAAGGTGTCTTTTTATTATTTTAATAAAAAAACACACACTCACAAACACACACACCACTCACAAGAATATTCACAAAATGCAAACTGAAGCCTTTTTTGTGTAATTAAGCATAATGTTAATCCATAAAGTCACAATACTGACAATAAAACTTGAACACCTAGCTTTGAAGTAAGATTCACAAAATCATTGTCATATTTCATAAGAATAAAAGGATAGAATGTCCCTTCACACTTTTCTAAAACCATCTCCTAGAATCCTGCATTTTGAGACCTCTTTCTTGTAGCAGCTCTTACCTCTTAGCAAAACTAGAAGGACACATTCTGGGTTTCCCCAAAACAAACAAAATGTAACTTAACACACACTTGTTGAATTTCCTTCCACACAAAATCTTGTGGAATAGCTGCCAGTTCTCATGGAAGATTTAAAGGCATTGTTAGCAAAAAGGGATACCACATATCTTTTATTCCAAAGTGTAATATAAGGAACTCCTTCACTTTCAGAACATTGCTGCCTCCAATAACTGATATGTATTAATGACATTTTGAAAGTAGAACTCATGTCTTATACATGTATATCTCTCACTTCCCATTGAATGTTTCATATATATATGAGGGAAGAATGAATGTGGATAAATGTACTTCTCTCTTATTTTTCAAAAATATAAACATTTCATTTTATGTTTAATTAATAGTTATTGAGTGTTAAACGTATTTTAAGGATACAAATAAGAAAGAAATTGGACCTGTTCAGATGTATTTAAACAATATAAAACCATAATTATAATATAACTGCAATTAATATTGCATGTGCTAGAACATAAGTAATGAAAAGAGGAAGGGACATCTAAGAACAAATAAATCACTCTTTCATTTGTGTTTTCTCAAATGAGGGTAGTGTTTCCCTTTTCTTCCATTCTCCAGCACCTTTTTCCCTCCAAAAAAATATTTTATAATGATGATATTTGGTATTGTGAAGGAGAAGGGAAAGAAGTAAGGGAAAGGAACTGGTAGAGTTACCCTTTATACATATCATGGTTGAAAGAAAAAATAAAAGAAGGCTTTATCCTGACCTAGCTCATCATGTCCCTGAGGCCTGCTTACTTTGACTATCTCAGTGTATCCATGTTTATCCTCTATTTCCTTCTATAATGGCTTTCTAGTTCGGGGAGGGCAGGGGGGTGTCATTTTCTTACTAATTACAAGTGTTCCTCTTTTTTTTTAATACCTAAAGTATAAAGTATACCTAATGCTGGGTTTATATATGTGATATGATTTAAAGGGAACCAAGGAGCTATTTCTGTGTAGCCAGATGCTACTTAAAAAAAAGATGCTCTTTAGGATTAGGCATTGCTATCTCATAATTGTTCTCTTATCAGACAAATGCTTTTTTGGTTGAGAGAACACACATATTAGAGTGATTGCTCAACTGTTTAGTTTGAATTAGTTTATTGTAAAGTTTTCTTCTCCTCAAAAGAAATAATAGGGGCAGTTTGAGAAATATATGTTTTGACGAGGAGTGTGAAGCTTGCAGTAAGATCACTGAACACTACTTGCTGAGGCACTTATCATAGGTTGATATCTAATCCCATGTGGCTGTTAGATGATTTGAAAGAACTAGGTTCATTATTAACAGGTGGGTGTAATGGAGGTGTGGGCAGATAGGAAAGGGCTGACATTCTGGAAGAAAGACTATTACGGTATTTATTGTGGAAAGGTTGCTGAGCAACTGGTGAATATCTGCATAAATATGCTGAAGTAAAGCAGCCTAATAAGAAACTCAAGCCAAAGGAAGTCTTATTTTCCTGCATCAACACTCTGTAAAACACTTTTTATCCTGTAACAGCTAATTAAGTAGTAGCAGGAGTGATTTTCTTGAAAAAAAAATACCAATCTTGGCTTAAAAAAGTAGCATGTTGAAGGAAAGTTTTTTCAAAACCTTTGGAAATGGTAAGAACCCTGAGTGTACCATTAAAGGTTACTATTAACTGGATAGGCAAATATATGTTATATATTGGGGTATTATATACAATTATATGTTGTGGTATTTAAAATATGTATTTCTACATTGAAAGGTAAATCTTCATATTTCTTCATGTAATTATTCTGTCCAGTTCCTTTCTTGCAAAGACTACATTTTATTTCAAGACTCTAAGTAAAAAGACTATCTTTTAATACCATCAATAAAACAAAGGTGTGAAGCCTATACAAGCCTAATGAGTAAGAGTATTCTATTTGATTAAGATCACATACAGTTTAATTGACTGACTTTTGGATGAAAAATATTAATTAAAGAAAAGAAGTTTTCTTAATCATTAAGGTGGTTTAAAATACCTAAAAGTTTTATATCTACCCAGATGATTTTGGTATATTCCAATTACAGGCAATAATATGATTATCAAATCATTTTTCTCACATATACTTTTAACTTTTATAAGGATGGTGGAGACTTGGCTTTTCACCTGTGGCATGGCATCTAATCTCCCCAAATTTCTGAATACAGGTGATTAAAACAACATAAATATGTTGGTCATTCTAATGGTTACTTTAAATGACTAGATAACAGAGTATTTAAATAAACGTTATAAAGAGGACTCAACATTTACTGAACGTTTACTGTGTTACAGACACAGTCCTAAGTACCTATGAGCTGAGGATATTAAAGCTCAGAGTAGTTTCAAGACATACACTAACTCACTTTGCTAGTAAATTAAAAAGCTAGGACTGGACCCAAACTGTGTAATCCCAAAACCACAGTCTTAACTCCTAAAAATCAGTACAACTCTACTTAGCCTCCCCAATACAAAATCGTGTGTAAACACAACATATAAGTTATTTATTTATTTTTGCGGTACGCCGGCCTCTCACTGTTGTGGCCTCTCCCCTTGCGGAGCACAGGCTCTGGACGCGCAGGCTCAGCGGTCATGGCTCACGGGCCCAGCTGCTCCGCGGCATGTGGGATCTTCCCCAGACCGGGGCACAAACCCGTGTCCCCTGCATCGGCAGGCGGACTCTCAACCACTGCGCCACCAGGGAAGCCCTATTTATTTGTTTTGCCTTCCTTGTATTTATTCCCCCTCCTTCCCCAACACATGTCTGACTTCTACCAGGTCTCTCTTGCAACTCCCTTGCCTCAGGGAAGGATGGCTCTGCAGGACTAAAAGAGAACTTTGCTCTAAGATCTCTCCATAGCTTTTGTTTCCTAACAGTCTAGAATTCTTGTGGGGATTATCAAGTGACAGGAGGGAATCAATGATTTGGGTAGAGGTTGGGGGCCAAGGAGAGGCACTGAAGATGACATACACAACCTCTCTACTGCATCTCAGGGAGTGGAAGAGTCCAGGAACCTGGACTCTCACCTTTGGCTAAGATTTTCTACTCAGGCTTGTCATGGGAAGCACAGGATCACCTGATTTCATGGGAAATTTGGGCTTGGACAATGATGAGAGGGTGCCACTGTCCAAGCACTGCAAATGCCACCTGGATTCTTCTGCAACTCAAGGGAAGAAGAAGGTGCCAATGTTTTTTCTACCCTCACACACAATGACCTGGATAGAATTCTCCTGTCAGGCACAATAAGGTCTCTCAAATTTATCTGAATTTAAGAGAAGAAAGTGACATTTCTTGCTCATGCAAGTCTGTGGATTAAATTTCATGCCTGTTTCACTTGCAAATACAGCAAAAGTACATACACACCCCAAGAGCCTGTCTTGTTTTTTAATAATTCCCTTTCAGCTTCACATGATCCCTCTGTGTTCTTACTATTTCCTCCTTTAACTATTATAGTTTTTCCCCTCATAACAGTTCTAAGTAATCTAATTTCACTTATCTTTGAAAATTATTTGCTGCTTAATACTTACAAGACTTGTATTACCATCCCTAAGCCTTCTTACCATGTTACTAAATTGGATCACTTTTTTTTTTCCTCTCTGCAAGAACAAAAAATTCTGTAAATTTCTGGTTCCTCACTTTTACCTACAAGGACTTCTCTAATCTTCAGAAAATTTCATAGGAGAAATAGTTTTTCTTAGCTTCACATAAATTTTATTATTTATGGAAAGTAGATACTTTACTACGAGAACTTTTGCCCTAAAGACCCAGGAATCAATTAGTCCTAAGCAACTATTCCTCACTGATTCCAAGTTCTAATAATCATAGCTTCTAACAATTATGGATCACTTACTTTATGCAAGTTTTATGACATTTTCCATTTAGCCTTCAAAAATCATATGCAGCAAATACAATTAAAATTAATATAGTCCAGGATAAATAACTTGATTAAGGGCATCCACTCATGTATTCACTCAAGTGTTTATTGTCTCAAGTCATTCATTCATTCATTCATTCATTCAGTTATTCATCTAACAAGAATATATTGAGTGCCCACTTTATGTCCATCAGGCACTGAATAATTCAGAGGTGAGTAGTACAGACAGTACGTTTCCTAAGAAAGATTACATTCAAGTGGAAGAGATGAAGAATGGACAGATTAATATAACAGCTAGTAGTGAAACACAAAGTGACATTTGAGCTAAAACCTTAATAAAATGAAAGAGTGGGAAATAAAAATAAAAGACTTGATACATCTGGCACTTTTATTCAGACTGTCAGATTCCATAGCTTGTATTCTTAATCTTGGTGACATACTGCTTCCTATTCAGTCAGAACTTGGGAATTTCACTTTATTTCTCTATAACTATGTTCCACGGTCTCTCGTGCTCTATATTTCTATGAAGTAATATGTATTTTCCTTTGAGGCAATATTACATTTTGAGAGTAAAATTTATATATTTGAATTCACATTTAAGGAATAAAAATTAAAATAATAGCAATAGGGTCACTAACTTTTATTCAATGAACACATCTATATTAAACTGCTAGCTAGCCATTGTTCAATGCTAGGATACAATGATGAGTGAGAGAGATAATGTAAACATAAAAGTCTGTCATACAAAGTGAAGTTAAGTCAAAAAGAGAAAAACAAATACCATAAGCAGCTGCATAGCACAGGGAGATCAGCTCTGTGCTTTGTGACCACCTAGAGGGTGGGATAGGGAGGGTGGGAGGGAGATGCAAGAGGGAGGAGATATGGGGATATATGTGTATGTATAGCTGATTCACTTTGTTATAGAACAGAAACTAGCACACCATTGTGAAGCAATTATACTCCAATAAAAACCAAAGAAACAACAAATACCATATGCTAACCCATATATATGGGATCTGAAAAAAAAATAGGTCTGATGAACCTAAGGGCAGGACAGGAATAACTACACAGATGCAGATGTAGAGAATGGACTTGAGGACAGGGGGAGGGGGAAGGGTAAGCTGGGATGTAGTGAGAGAGTGGCACTGACATATATACACTACCAAATGTAAATTAGATAGCTAGTGGGAGGCAGCCACATAGCACAGGTAGATCAGCTTGGTGCTTTGTGACCACCTAGAGGGGTGGGATAGGGAGGGTGGGAGGGAGATGCAAGAGGGAGGGGATATGGGGATACATGTATACATATAGCTGATTCACTTTGTTATACAGCAGCAACTAACACAACAATGTAAAGCAATTATACTCCAATAAAGATGTTTAAAAAAAAGTAAATTTTAATTAAAAGTTAAAAAAATAGACAAACAAGAAAAAACAATAAAATATGACTGCACTATGTTGGTGTGTTAGATTAAATGTGGCCACACATTCTTTGCAAATCTTTCCATCAAGAGGTACAAACTATTTCCCTATGCCCTTGGATCTAAGTAGTCCTCCTGCTTTACTATGACCAACAGAGTAAGTCAGAAGTGATATTGTGTAAATTCTTGTCTCTCAGTTACAACAGTCTTTATAGCTTCCACCTTGGCTATCTTGGAATGTTTCCCTGAGAGTACCATACAAGGAACTATGTCTAGCCTACTAGAAAATGAGAGGCACATGAAGGAGAACTGAAGTGCTCCAGTTGAGAATATTGAGGCACTTCAACGAGTGAGGCCACAGTGGACCTTGCAGTCCAGTAAACCCAGCAGCTAATGCAGCTATACATGTGAGCCCAGAAACATCCTGCAAACCAAGAGAATTGTGAGAAATAGTAAAGTATTGCTGTTTTAAGCCTCTAAGACTTGCAGTGGCTTTTACAAGCCATGGGTAATTGACACAATATGTGAAATGCAGAATTTTATAGGAATACATAATAGTAGCACTAATTTGACCTTGGGGATAACTTAATAAAGAGAAGCTTCTGGAGGAAATATTTTATATTGAAAGCAGAAACATGAATAGGAATTTCCAAGGTGAAGACAAAGGAAAGAGATGGTCCAGACAGAGTGTGCTCTATGAATAAAGGTCATGAGACAAGACAGATTTTGTTAGCCTCTAGGAATTAATGGTCATTAGTATGGGTAAAACAGACTGCAAGCAGAAAACTGCTAGAATTTAAGATGAAAATATAGGTAGAGGGCATATTGTAAGAATATGGTATAGCAGATACGGTACAAAGCATAAGATGATTGAACTTTGTATGAATCCAACAGAAACAGTCCCTTTATTCTACTCACTCTAATCAGCACCACATTTCTCTAATCCCTTCTCAGAACCAAATGTGTTTCTTGAAAGAAAGTATTATTATGATAGTATGGATTATCTTTCCACTGATGGAAAACATAAAAAGCATTCTTTTTTTTTTTTTTTTTTTTTGTGGTACGCAGGCCTCTCACTGTTGTGGCCTCTCCCATTGCGGAGCACAGGCTCCGGACGCGCAGGCTCAGCAGCTATGGCTCACGGGCCTAGACGCTCCGCGGCATGTGGGATCTTCCCAGACCAGGGCACGAACCCGTGTCCCCTGCATCGGCAGGCGGACTCTCAACCACTGCGCCACCAGGGAAGCCCAAAAGCATTCTTAAGATTAAAAATAGTAAACTTCTAGTAATTCCAAAATGTGGTAACCGTGGGGTCATCTCTAAAACTAAATTTAAAATTATAAAATATTTGCATTTTTAACCCACAAGTCTTATATGTCTTTGTTCATTTCCCTTTGTTGTCATTTTTCTATTTTCCAGTGCCTCACCTATGAGGACCTACTTCATCCAGTTTTTCAAAATAGTAGGTGGAATTCTCTGTTGAAGTAAAAATATATTTCACAAGATCAAACAAAGTCTTTCATTAGAGGATGAAATTTGTGTTACAGAATTCAGTCACTAGCTAGAAGGCTGCATAGAATTGGGGCAGATGTTGGGGGTTCTCAGTGCCCACAGTCATGTCATACAGTCACAGAGTCTACTGCAAAAAGTCAGCTCGAATCTATCTTTATGTGTAATTACATTCAAAATATGCTCTGAAAACTTGTATTTTCCTTTCAGAAAGATGATTTCTGCTATAAAATGTCACTGAATCTGTGCAGTTTCTGGCTTTCCTGGTAGAGAGAATACTTTTATATTCAGACGAATAACTTCTAAAGTTCATTTAAGATGAAATTTCACATGATGTGCCTTGAAACAAATTAGAACTAAAAAATAGTATGCCAGTCAGTCAATAATATAAACTGAGGTTTGCAATATAGAAAAGAGAGAATGAGATACTTAAAATATTATTTTGTGATCCTAAAATAGTACATACAAATTATATACAGTACATTTTCTTGAGTTGGCCTAGTGAAGTGATCTATAGCAATTAAAGATTAATTATAATGTGACTACATCTATACTTTTGCTTTTTGCAAAATATGATTATTTACAATCATTTTTAACACCACTTCACAGATTAGAAAGAACACTGTTTTGCAATTAATTCTTGGTTCAATACTCGCTATGCTGAAACTAGGAATAAAATTGTGGGTGATTTGCCTTAATTTCCTCATTTATCATAAAAAAGTTTGGACTGAATTAGTAGTTTCTAAATCTGTCACCGTGAAATGCTCCTTTCATTACATTTCCCTAAGAAACTATTTTTTGGAAAACTTCTGTCTTACATATAAACTAAATCACTTTCACAGTAAGAAATGGATGCTCATTTTAAAAAACCAATCATGTCACCTGGTAATCAGCACTTCTAATCACCATGAGGCAACCAATATATCACTGTGTTATAGTGCTAAGCAAAGAAAACTGATATTTTAGTTGGGATGTGATACACTGTAATGGGTAAACTTTAAATAAGCTTTTTGAAATAATGAAAATAATGGACCATTATTATTCTTCCAGGGAATCTCAAAAAGGAATCACTGGGCTATGCAAGATGTTTAAGGTCCTTTCCAGCTCTACAAACCTATGAGTATAGAAAACTGAATTTAAATAATACACTTATTTTAATATGTTGTTCACCTGCCATCCTCTCTCTCTCTCTCTGTTTCTCTCTGTCTCTGTCTCTCTCTCCCCCCACTCCTCTCCCTTACCTCCTTCCTCCTTCCCTTTCTCTCTTTGCTCTGTTTTTCTTTCTTTCTTTCCTCCTACAACTGTACTAGATAGACATTTAATACATTCCAGGCCTTCCTCTGGTTGCTAAAATGATCAAAGGAAGGGAAGAGATATCAAGAAAGTACATATGGTGATTTCAGCAATGTTAGCACTATGAAGGCACAAATATAGGAGGCAGAGTGCCTAGGTTGTTGAGGGCAGCCTAAATCACACTGACTTATCCTCTCTAAAATGGAGATTTTTGTGCTGACTCCTGAATGGTACCAAAAAAAAAGCCTGTCACAGGAAGACTTGAGGGAACACTTTTCCACTCAGAGAAAATGGCAAATACAAAGAACCTAAGACAGAAAAGAAGACGGTATGTCTAAGAGGGCAGTGAGAAAATGTTAAGTAGTAGGAAATGAGGGACTTGTGTGCCATTTTAAGAAGTTTGGGTTTTATTTTCTAATTTATTCTAACTAATATAAGGGAAGAGCTGATTTAAATTTAAACAAATCACTTTGCTATTAATGTGCATGTGTGTGCATGCTCATGTATGTGTATACATGTGCATATGTACCAGGAGTTGATTATGGTAGTAGTTTGCTGCTATGACAAGAAATATGTGACAAAATGTCATGTGGAAGAAAATGAGGTAGGTTTCCTGGCTTTTTTCCCACTAGAGCATTCCAAAGATGAAAAAGTCTGAAAATAGCTACTACAGAGTTTCTGCACCAGACTTCATATTTGTAAAGGTTGAAAATGTAAATACATCAAACCAGAGAGTCCATATTAAGAGCCAAGAGCAGATCCATGCAGAATGAGGAACTGCCTGGGATGATACAGGAAGTATAATGAGTACTGAGGTTCAAAATATATCCAAATGGCTAATTGAAACCAATGTTCCAAATAAATAACAAAGTGATGGGAATGCTAAAAGCTGAGTAGCACAGTCCCTGAAAGAAACAGATGCTGTGAGCAGCAGGGAGACACCAGCGTAACTGGAACAAATGTGACTGTGAGTAATGCTCTTTCATGACCCTTACAGCCTATCATATATGCTGGGAAAGTGTATCCAAGATATTTAGAAAAATTTCATCTTTGAAGTTTTAAGGAACGAGAAGGATGCCAAGGCTAAATAGGAACATAAAAAGAAAATGAGATTATGGCATTCTACAAAATGACATGAGATGTGGTAATTCTTTTTTTTTTTTTTTTTTTTTTTTTTGCAGTATGTGGGTCTCTCATTGTTGTGGCCTCTCCTGTTGCGGAGCACAGGCTCCGGACGCGCAGGCCCAGCGGCCATGGCTCACGGGCCCAGCCTCTCCGCGGCATGTGGGATCTTCCCGGACCGGGGCACGAACCCGCGTCCCCTGCATCGGCAGGCAGACTCTCAACCACTGTGCTGCCCGAGATGTGGTAATTCTTGAATTAAGAAAATGGGCTAATATATCTAACAAAAAGAATACATTTCTTTGTTGGTTCATTTAACAAATATTTATTGAGTGTTACCATGTGCTAGGCAGTATTACGCTGAGGATATAAAGGGAAAAATCACACCCCATCTTCCTTTCAAGGAACTTACATTTTTAAAGGGGAAGAGATACAATAAAGCAATAAATTAACAAAGAAAGGAAATGTCCAATAGTGAACTGAAGAAAATTTTAAAAGTGGCATAACAGAGAGTGCCTGGTACCTGGTCAATGAAAGCCTCTTTGAGACGAGGATATTTATATTATGACCTAAAGGACAGGAAGGAGTCAACCACATGAAGGCTGGGGGATAAGAATTCCAGGAAGCCAGTGTTGCTGAGTCACAGGCAGGGAGGAGACGCGTAGGGATGAGTTTGGTGAGACAGGCAAGGGGTGGACATGTAGAGCCGAACAGTCAGCTGTATCAATGAAGTTTTTAAATAAATGTGCTAGGAAGCCATGGTGAGGTTTTGAGTTTGACCTGGTTTGTATGTTTTTAAAAATCACCCTAGTTTTGTATAGATAATAGATTACAGAGAAGCAAAATAGAGTCAGAGGACAGACCAAAGAGAAGGCTAGTGCAGATATAAAGGATAGAGATAATATTTTTGATGACTGGGGACAATGGGTTGACTCAACAGGCAAACCAATGATCATGGGATAATTAAAATTTAAATGAACTTTAAATTAGATAATATTTACCTAATTTATTGTAAATATCAAGTATAAATGTGTGATTGTGCTGGTTAAAACTATCAATTTAAAAGCACAGTCCACATATGTGAAGTAATGTCCTATATTTTCATCTGATATGTCCAACTCAATGAGTATGTATACTTCCAGCTACTAGCAGAAACAGAGTTGTAAAGGATAGCTGGATGCAAAAGGCAACCGAAAACTGGAAAAGACCACAAGCATATACTTCATTATTATTACTCCAATGAAGAAAATAAATAAATACAATAAAGAAAAAAATACAATACTATTTTGTCAATCTTCTTCCTGAAAAATAATCACATACGAAATTAGTTAAATTAGCATGTAAGTCCCCATTATGTCTAAAATGGCCAGGTACTGTGATAGATGCTTTAAAAAATACCATGGGCTATAATTATCACAATAATATTATATGTTAGAAATTATTATTTTTGTTTTATAAATGATAAAATTGAGATTTCAAGGGCTAAGAATTTCATGGGCTTGACTGTAATTCCAATAAAGGCTCTTTGTTCTATAATACTACACTGATGCCCTACATCTTCATGTCCATCCCTTCTTCACATTATACTACTGATAAGTGTAGAACCCATACATCTATGCATATAACCCATATTTATTTAGAAATTAGAAAACTTAATAAAAGCAACTCACAGCATTCCCAAATGGGGAATAATAGTAGCCTTGCCAATCAAAAATAAGAGAATTAGATAACACCAGTGGTAACAATGTCTTTTATTTTTATATTTGGAAAAAATACATTTGTAAAAGTCTGGAAATATATAAAATATAACTGGCTTAAAATATTCTACAAAAAATTAATAAATAAAAAATTTTTACATGCACTTATTGTATAAAAGATATCTATATTTATAATTTCCAGGGCACTATTCTCTGTCTGAAGGTTAATAAGACATGTATTTTACATTAAAGGAGATATAAAATTTCTACAAATTAGCTAGAATCAAGGGACGGTGGGAAAGGGGACAGATCATATCTGAATCTCTATATAAGAAAAAATATGGAGATAACTGCATTTAAGAGATGTAGGCAACTGATGGGATGGCGCAGCTGAGGTTGAGAGAAAAGTGTATGCAAGGATGAAGAAGTATGAAAAAATGAAGAAATTGACAGCTAGTTCAGTTTTGGTGCAAATAATATGAGAGGAGTTGGTAAAGGAGAAATCTATAAAGGGTAGCATGAAAGATATTAAGCAGTTTGAAGCAGTCATTTGTTACTCTTTGGCCACCCAGAAACCATAGTTCTAGTAAGAGAAATTTGTTTGAAGGATTTTAACTTGTCACATCTTTTAGCTTTTATCTCTGATTTCTAATTCTAAGTCTCATTTGGAGGTGTGATGAATATTTAATTATAATTTGCATTAAGAAATTTTAAGTAACTGAGGAGTTTAAGTATTTAAATTCTAAGTAATTAAGGTACCTTAAATAAATAACCAAAGTAGCCCATATAACCATCACTTACTCTAATTCATATAACATTTTATGAAATCATGGGAATGGAAGCAGAAATAGTCAAATAAAAAGGAGAAGCCTTGTTTGTCATTTTCACATCCTTATAATTTCTAATACTGAAATTCTATTCAGATAATTTGCGCTGTAAAATGTAATTTTAATTGTTCCATAATTTTTTATATCTGATTTGAACGGTATATTTGCAGCTGTTCTTACTAATCTCAGAAAGATATAATTAAAAATAACATTTTGTCTCCTTGTGAGACAGGACAGTTTAGGTTGCACTTCCACCTTATGAGGTTCAGGATCTAATTTGAAGTCCATGAGGAGAAAGAAGATTTTGAAGGTGAGCCCTGATCCAGTGGTTCTGGGAGAGATATATGTATGCACAGACAAGTAAATACCAAACTTTACCTCAAATTTACTAGGAAACATACATGTATAGCAAACCACTTAATGGGAGACACACTGAGAATGATTAACTAAGTAGTTTTTTGATATGACTGTCACTTAGATATTTTAAACAGGGTTTTGAGAAGAAAAGCTAGATGGGTTTGTTTCAAGTAGATGGGTGAAAAATATCACACAGAGGATGGACAGTCATGAAGGAATCTGTGTAACTGTGTACACATACTCTATATCTTAGCAGCCTTAAAAAAATTAGATGAACTTTCGGCTAGAGATGAACTCTTGACTCAAAAAGATTAATGTATTCTGTTAAATTTTAAGCGTCAATGGAACCATATTTCTGGATACTGAAAGAAGCCAATCAAGACAGTGATGATAGTGTAATATATAACAGTGGTGGTTTCTGATGGAAGCCATACAGCACTTTGTTCCTCTTTTATAGTGGCACTGTACCAGGTTAGAGCATATGCTGCGATGTCAGACAGATCTGGCTATGAATCCCTACCCCAACAGCTAAGAAAACTTCATGAAATTGATTAGTAATTATGAATCTTATAATTCCTAATTTGTAAAATGGAGAAAGGAAAACCAGTACAGCATATGTTGCAAGGATGTAATGAAATATATGGAATAAAATGTTTGACATAGTGCCCAGCAGAGAAGCAATGTCCAGTGGTAATGATGAAAAGAAAAAGTTGATAGGACTTATTTAAAGGTAGTGATGGAAAGGCACAAAATTATTTTATTCTATTCTAAGATAGATTCTAGCTCTTCAATAAACGTTACACATTTAAAACATTTTTATTAACTAAAAACTCTATTTCTAAATTATTTATCCTGGAACATCTGTTTCACCCACATTTTAAAGTAATTAGTCATTTCACTCAATCAAAGTTGTAATGTGCATTAATGATTTATGATTACTGATGAATACCTGTTTTCATCATGCAACTTTCTCTATAAGATATAGTATGAATTTTGTTGTATGAATATCTGAATAATAGCTAATAATCCTGTGGCAGGTAGTTATTGGCTAGGGAATTTACAGTCTGCAGAATAATATCAGAATTCCAAAATATAAAAATGGCAATTTAATGGTCAAAGGGATATCATATCTGCACTTTTCTTTGATTTTATATTAGTTGACATTATCAGAGGCTAAAATACTAATTAATTGAAGATGCTTTACAAGTTTAATTGTTTGATGCCTATATGGAATCGCTTCTACCATTTTGGTTGTCAGAAAACGGTAGAACTAATAATACAGGAGATAAAATATATTTCCCAAATCTTGTACTCCTTCTTTTTAAAACTTCTTGTATAATGTCATTTCTTGAAAATTTGTACAGAAGTACTTAACTAAACATTATAATATTCACACACAAAAATGTTTAAGTGAAATACATAGTGAATTGTATTAGAAAGAACATGGGATTTGGAATAAAGAGACTCAGATGCAAATTTTGTCTCTGTTCCACTTTATTTAGGATTTCTTTCCTAATTGTCTCACCTACTGCTTTTATTTTGGGAGATGCCCACATTGGTGAACATCAGACTATGTGCATTTATCTTTTCTTCCATTCTTATAAATGATTTTATAAATTAAAATCATTAATAATTTAAAATTTTTTAGAATGTTGAAATGTGTGACTCTTTCCAAATTGAAAAATAACCTTGAGTTAGCTATCATTCCTTGAGAATAATTTAAATAAAGAAGCATTTTTAATGACATTTATTCAGTAAATATTTATCCCCCTCTTCCTTCTATCCTGGAAGAAATATCCTTCTTCTTATCAAACAAAGACAAACAAACAAGCAAACAAAAAATCTACCCATTTGTTCTCTGGATCACATCCAATGACACATCTAGAACTTTGGTCTTTGGTTACATTCTTTGCTCCCTTGCATTATTAATTTCTTATTCTATATGGTCATTTACATAATTATAGAAAAATACTCTCAATCTCCAATGTTAAAAAAACAGAAAATAAAGTAAAACCTTATCCTGACACTTCTAATCACCTTCACATTTCTCTGTTCCTTCTTAGCTGGATTTCTTGAAAGCACTGTCAACAAAATCTGTTTTTATATCTTCACTTCATATTTATACCTCAAACAAGTTCATTTAGGGTTCTACTCAAATTTTACCAGAGAAATTACCTCTATGTTACCAATTCTATTCTATTTACTGTGCACCTACTATATGTCAAGAACTTGTCTAGTGATTCAGCATATAGCAGTGCAGATAATAGGCAAATATCCCTATCTTTAGGAAGCTTATATTCAGATGATGAATAGCACTATAAAGAAAAATAATACAAGGTGGGAGGCAGGGATCTGAATGCCAGGAAAAGAGATGTAATTTAAAATAGGGTGGTACAGAACACCCTACAGAGAAAATGAGAGTTAAGTGAAAATGTGAAATATATCAAGGATTGAGCCACACAAGTTACTAAGGGAAGAACTTTCCAGACAGAGAGAACAGCAAATGCAAAGGCACTAAGATAGGTGCACTTAGGACACTTGGAGAACCAGCAAGAATGCTGCTGTGACAAAAGGAAGAGTGGGGAAGGAAGAGTGGGGAAGGTCAGCAAGGTAAAAAGGCTAAGTCATATAAGTAAATTAGAAAATTAGACACAATTTTACAACAGTTGAGATTGAATCATTACAGGGCCTTAGCTGAGCAAATTTTCAATATACTATTTTGGCTGCTTTATTTCAAATAGACTATAGAAGGCCAAGGATGGAAGCAGGGAGACCTTTTAGGTAGAAGTTGCAATGACTGAGGCACGAGGAGATGGTGGCTAGAAATTGGGTGGTTGCAGTGGAGGTGGAAGGAAATAGTTACAAACATTATGGATATTTTGAAGTTAGACCTGATCATGACTAGCTGACATGAAATGTGAGAAAAAATGAGTCAATGATGATTTCAAAGATTTATTCTGATGACGGGAAAAGAAGAATTGTCATTTGCTTAATGACAGAAAGACTGGAAGAAGCAAACTTTTCAAGAAAATATCCATTCAGTTATGGAGATGTTAAGTTTGAGAAGCATATTAGAAATCCAAGTGGAGATGTTGTATGGCATTTGCACATGCGAAGCTGGAATTCAGGGAAAAAGATCTGAGCTGGAGATATAACTCTGGTAGTCAACAGCATAGAGTATTTAGAGCCACAGGATTGAACGAGATAACCAAAGAACTTCAGGCAAAAGCCTGAATGCGGATCAGAAGTCTGAGGGGAAACCAGTAAGTGAGACTGAGGTTTCAGCAGTGAGTTGGCGGAGTAGGAAAAGAGTAGCATTCTAGAGGCAGAATGTGTTTCAATAAGGAGGGGAAAATTAATTGGGTCAAATTCTCTTAATAAGTTAAATAATACAAAAATTGAGAAATAGTGACCTCTGTTCATTATAGGGATAGACAGTGATTGGAAGTGGTCCAGGAGAGAATGAGATGAGAAGAATAGAATATAATGAATATCCAAATATTCTTCTAAGAATTTAATGTAAAGAAGAGCAGAAAAGCTTTTAGAGCAGGTCATGTTTGACCACTCCATTTTTCATGGAACATTCTGTTGTCTGGACTTCTATAAAACCACTGTCTTCTAGTTTTCCATCTACTTTACAGACACTTGGTAGATTCTTTTCAATATCTTGTTGGTTCCTGCTCCTCTACATAAAATTTAAATCATAAAATTTAAATAGTGAGTTTCTCAGGGCTCAGTCCTGGGTTGTCATTTCTCTGATTTTGCACTTTTGTGTCTTTGGGGAAACTCAACAAATCCCATGGTTTTAAATGCTCTCTTTATGGTATGAATCCCAAATAAAACTAAGAACTCCTTATGAACTCCATGTATAGATACTCATCTTCCTTCTTAACATACCAATACGATCTTTTCTGTGATGACACAAATATACACAAAATATATTTGATGAACTAAAATATAAAAGGCCTCAAAGAGTGCTTTTTCTTTCTATTCACTATAAAAAACTTTCTCCTTAGAGTCTTTTATGTCTTACTAAGGACATTTTAGAAATCATTCATAATTTCTTCTTTTCCCTCGTATCAACATCCAATTAATCAGTAAGTCCTGTCCATGTCAACTCAAATTTATATCAAATCTGCCTTCATTTTTACCTCCTTATCCTAATTCGGGAAGTTTTCTCTCACCAACCCGTTTTCCCACTTTCATTTTTGCCCCTATATAGTATATTTTCCACACATATGTGGAAAAAACCTCAAAGTTAAATCATATTGCCAACTCTCTCTTGCTTAAAATTCTTCTATATATTTTGTCATTGCCTGAGGACATGATTCTACAGCATTACCTCAGGTCACTTAATTCTTTTTTTTTTTTTTTCACCAGTGAGTAACATTTTATTGTAATCATTTCTGCAGTGGGAAGAGAATTTTCCACATTGGAAAACCCTTTCATAACTGCTATCTCAGTTGGTCCACCCAGATGAGTGGTGCAGAAGTTCATGGTAACTGTTTTTTGTTTTGTTTTTTGTTTGTTTGTTTAACATTTTATTGGAGTATAATTGCTTTACAATGGTGTGTTAGTTTCTGCTTTATAACAAAGTGTATCAGTTATAGATATACATATGTTCCCATATCTCTTCCCTCTTGCATCTCCCTCCCTCCCACCCTCCCTATCCCACCCTTCTAGGTGGTCACAAAGCACCGAGCTGATCTCCCTGTGCTATGCAGCTGCTTCCCACTAGCTATCTATTTTACGTTTGGTAGTGTATATATGTAAGCTGTGACAAAGTGAGAGAGTGGTATGGACATATATACATTTAATTCTTAATTCTGCTATGTTTCAGCACATGGGTATTTTTTTAGATCCTTCAAACATGTTAAGATTTTTCTTCCACAGGGCCTTTGTTTATTCTGACTGGCCTGTTCTCCTCAGTCCCACTGCTCTGGGACTGCCCCACTCCACTCTTCTCATACTAAGCTTCTTGCTTTTTCATTACATCATCAGGGAGCTATGTTCCCTGGGTATCTACTTGACCTAGGTCCTACATTCCCTATCTTATTCTCTATTCCAGCCCCCTCCATTTTTTTTCATTTATAACAGACGTTTGCATTTACAATTCCTTTCTTTCCTTATTCTTTTGTTTTTTTTGGTCTGTTTAACATATATATAATTTTATTTAACTGTTTCCTCAACTATATTATAACAGTCATGAAGGCAAGGATTTTGCACCTCTCTTTCATCATCCTGTCCCCTAGCAAAGTACATAGAATATCCTCAATAAATGTTTGTTGAATAAATGAATGAATGGATGGATAAGTGACTGCCATGGGCAGGTCACAGTTGAGACTCTGTGGGAGTAAATTTAATGTGTCTCTTAAGGAACTTACTGAGAGAGGAACCTACAAATAACATGAGACAAAATATCTCAAGTGGCCCATTTAAGTATATGCTACTGGGAAGAAATTTATAATATTACTACTACGAGCTGACTTTTAAAATTCTTAGTATGTGAGGAAATGTGTTAATTTCCTTGTATACAATTTCATTCAAAAGGACAACTCTTTTGAGATACACTGTATTAACATCTCTATTTTACAGTTGAAGAGACTAAGTTTATGAGGGTCCTATAGCAGCTAAAGGGTAAAAACAGGATTTGAACCTAGACCTCCTTTTTCTAGAGTTTGCTGTTAGAACCATTTATCATAAAAATTTCACGACTCACAAATTATATTTAAATTCTTTCATATTTTTTTCTGATACATGTATTATTTTTTTCACTTGTGTTAAACTATAGTTTTCTTAACTGTCTCTGTTAAAAAAATGCTCACTCATGGAGAAACAAATGTGTAATCAGAGCTATGAACCTTTTTTAATGAGGCAATCAGCTTTAATGAAAAGAAAATTGAAATAATCACTTGGATCTAAATGTCTATATTACTCAACTATCGTATTGAATTTAACTTGGCTGTGTTGATGAGAAAGCTGGAGGTCAGAACTTACAGAGTTAAAGGAAGACTCAATTAGCTCATTAATCAGGTTGTGCTAAAGGTCTGAAAAAAAGATTTAATTTGACTAGGTTATACCTTTTATCACATGCTACACATCCTTCTCATGTTTCCTGACATTTATTATAAAGAGATATGGATTTTCCTGTCAACTTGTCTTACTAGGGAACATGTCATTATTCCTCTGACATCTACCACAATTGACTTCAATCTTTATATAGACTTCCAGTTTGTAAAAAATGTCTAAATAATTACATGAGGTTATAAATCATGGTAAGTGTGAGAGATAGTGGGAATTTAGAATGTACTCATATTTAATAACATAATATAGAAATTAACTTGTGCTGAAGTTACCAATTTTTTTAATGTTTCACACCTTATAAAATCAGAGTAGCATATGGTATTCTAGCAAACACTTTCCTTGTTAGTATTTTTTTCTGCAGTATTTTTATTGTGTTTTCATCAGTTACCTAACCTAAAACACAGATAATGTTAATGTTATACAGAAATGGAAAAAAACTACTATAATAATTATAATATCGTTAATAGTTTATGGTTTAATAAAAACCAAAATAGGCTCTGAAAAAAACAGAATATAGAACAGAGGTTTTGAGGTAAGGGGAGGAAAGAACAAATTCAGGAATCTGAATTATTTAGTGAGATATTTTTAGAAGAGAAAATGAAGAAAAATCATATTTTTGGAACAAATGGAAAAACCAAGATTTAACTCCAGACATTCTGATTCCAGAAATACTATTTACCACTATGCTATAGAAACCAGTGTTCCTATCATCTTCAAATTACATCATATAAGAAACTGCATATTTCAACAATGTATCAATCAAATCCTTGTGTGTGTGTGTGTGTGTGTGTGTGTGTGTGTGTGTACAGACTTGACAACATATCTCTATCACTTCTTTGAAGACACTGGCCTCCAAAGATATGAAACATTTATTTTCCTACTGATACATTTAAGCTATCCCCACTCTATTCCCCTGCAAAAGCAGTAAAGACTAATGACAGAAATACACTGTAACAATATAATTTATTTTGGAAGGGATATCACTTTTTTTTTTCTTTTTGGTTTTGTTGACATCATCTTGATTAAAGAGGCCCTCAGGTACAGGCATTTTTGTAAAGTTTTTTATTAAATTAAAATAATAGAACTTGTACAACTTTAAAATGTGTTAGTCTCTAAGTACCAACAAAACACTAAAGAATGAAATTCTCTTGTAGGGTATGAAACAAATTGGTCCCATTCAGATTCAGATTGATTTTGGCCTACAGCCCTACTTATCATTTAATTAAACGGGAATGCATTATGCAGAGCTATTAAGTAAGTCCTGTAGCAAAAGAAGCAAAGAAATGTAGCATAAATTATATAGAAAGAATTCTCACAGGAAAATAAGAGTATCACAGGGTCATCTATATACAAAGGTATACTAAAAAGCATTCAACATCCAAAGAGAAAACATGAGAGAAAATAGAAGAGCTACTGAACAATGTTAATATACAGGAAGACTTAAAATATTGGGTCTTTTTTTTTTTTTGCGGTACGCGGGCCTCTCACTGTTGTGGCCTCTCCCCATTGCGGAGCACAGGCTCCGGACGTGCAGGCCCAGCGGCCATGGCTCAAGGGCCCAGCTGCTCCACGGCATGTGGGACCCTCCCAGACTGGGGCACGAACCTGCGTTCCCTGCATCAGCAGGTGGACTCCCAACCACTGCGCCACCAGGGAAGCCCAATATTGGGTCTTTTATTTTCAAAATAACACTGTCATAAAAAAGGACCTTGACCTCATTTCCTTTACCTCTAGTCAGTAGTTGTGGAAAGATCATTCAATTTCGGAATATTTAGCACTAGATTTAGTTAGTGTCTTTTTTGCAAGGTAATTTAATAGCTGTGGAATCAATACTATAACTCAATGGAGAAAGTTAAAAATTAAAATCTGTGTACCAAGAAGGAACTTTAATTATTTTGGAAATTCATATGCAGAATTTTAGGGAAAGGAAGTAAACAAATCAGAGGCCACATTTTTAATTTGCTTATTAAAGTATTTATTCATGGTTGGCAACATTTAGTGAATAATTTCTTAAAGATTTAAGTAATTTAATTTAAAAAAATGTCAAACATTTTGATAATGTTAGATAAATTTGGTGCCCTGCTTAAACTTCCATGGATGAGTAATTTAACTTGCATCCAGTGACTATCTATCTATCAATCAACAGAGACTGAGAGAAAGAGATGGCAAAATAAACCCCTCAGCAAGTACTACTGAGTCACTGTGAACCAGGAAAAAAAAAAGACAAGTCATCAGTTTCCTCAGTCTGGTCTTCAACTGCCATGTCACACAGTCAACAAATAACTATGGCTACATAACCATGGTTTAGATGCCCTGGGACTTATTAAAAATAAACGTATAAATGAATATAATCATGTCAGGACAGATATATGCTATATACTGACATATTCATAAAACATGGACTATGTAACTTAAATTAAGACCATATAGAAATCAAGTTCATTTGATTAATTGTTTTTTAGAGTCAGAGCTGCAAAACAGCCCCTCTTAACATTTATTCTCATAACCATATACACAAATTTTGTAAAAAAAAAATCTAAAATATAAACATGCCCTCAAATGTTTTGTCATCTGCAAATAATTCACTAAGAGTTACCATTTAAAAGAGAAATGAAATCATTCAAGATTTTTTAAAACTTAGCCAAAAAAGAGAATGATGATTATACAATCCATCTCCTTCAGCTTCTTTATGAGCAAATTAAGACTCAAACATATTCAGCAAATTTTCTACAGTTAACAAACATTATATGCTGTATAATATACCATTACACAGTGACATAACTGGGATTCCAATACATAACTTTAGATCTTCAGCTTAATACCAGTGCCAAACAAACAACTAAATTTTATGTGCGTAGCTTTCTATTTACCTCAGATTCATCCTAGACTCCAGAAGTTCCCAACTACTGGCTGATTTTGCATTATCTATTCCTTGTTGGCTTTTCATGTTTATTTTATGAGCTACATAAATCATAGGAGTTCAATTGCAGTGTGAGAAATAGATTATTGGGAGAGATAATTTTTACAACTAAAAGAAGATGCAAATTATATGTAAAAATTGTATACTGTAAAAAAAATTAATAAACAGAAACTTCATTTAAAGGGGTTGGGGGAATTTCCCAGTGGTCCAGTGGTTAGGACTCCGTGTCTTCACTGCTGAGGGCCCGGGTTCGATCCCTGATTGGGGAACTAAAATCTCACAAGCCGGCGGTGCGGCCAAAAATTTAAAAAGTTAAAAAAATTTTAAAAATGAAACAGTTGGGAGATAAGAAGAGGGCACTCTCATGCCCTGCAAAGATAGCAGAGCCCAGCAGGAAGAAGAAAGATTCCTCTTCTTTCCTGGCAAGGATTCAGCCAATGAAAAGCCATGGATGGATACTTTGTTTACTGTATCTCCTCCAACTTCTTTTCCCTCCTATAAAAGAGGTCTTACCTTGCCATGTAGGGACTTGCATATGGTTCTCCAAGACTGCAGACCCCTAACCCTAATTGCAATTCTCTGCTGATCTCAAATAAACCCATCTTTGCTGGAGAAATATCTGGCAGTCTATTTGCTTTAGATCAATAATACAAAGTATTGAAAAAGATAAATATAGTTTCCATTGGCTATTAAATAGTCTGACAAGGTCATAGGTTGATTTCAGCAAGTGTGTAAACATTTCCATATATATGTATGTGTATGTGTGTGTGGAGTGTGTACTAGGAGGTTAGAATGGGGCTCTTCCTGATTCAGCTTCAAGGAATGCATTGACTTAGTAGATATTAAGATATTTAAGTGAATGTATGATAGATTTAGCTTCTTATATGAATCATTTTCAAAGGAACTGCAGGATTATCTGTTTTGTGACTCATGTACTCTTCAGACCCAGCAAGGATGTAAAAGGGAGACAGGAGAGAAAGAAATTGGTGAAATTGTTTCCTTTAAGAGAGCCCATTTAGAATAGAGCCTTTCTGTACCTTCTAGTGCTGGTCTAGTGAGTTGGGCTTCAATGGGATCACTCAGTTACGAAATTTGCTTCATGCAGTTGGCACACAAAAAAGACGTGTCTGTTCATGTCTGAGAAAGCTAAAGTCAAATTCACACAGTAATAAGCTAAAACTGACATCTGTTGAGGAAATCTTAGAGGGTAAAAGAGAAGAGAAAGCTTCTGTGTTCAGATAAGCCTGATCTTTTTGTGTTTCTCAGAGCAAGAATTTGTCTCCTGTTTCACCAAGGATTACAGAGATTCAAAATGGCATCATCTGGGGACCTGTCCAATTAGGCCACATGAGGGGTAAAAAATACCTTAACACAAGAAGACTGAGGGTATCCAATGGCTGGGGACCAAGTTGGGGAGGTATCCCTTTAGAATACTGATGAATCCCTCAGGGATAAGGAATTTCAGAAGAGAGAGACCCCCTGAAATCACTGAAAAGGCCCCAAGACTGCCCATGACAGAGTCAGCCTGAATATTAGGATGAGAGAGGCTGTAGCCTGCTTAGGACTTAGGTCCAGGCCAGTCCCTTTACCTCTTCTCCAGTCTACCTCTGCTTGATCTCAGAAAAACCTATAACAGCAGCAAGGAAGGAGTCTGGAAGAAGGAAAATGCAAGGTGGAGAGACCAGAATAGCCAATCTCAACATTTCCCTTTCTTTACACAGGTACCTAGCTAGCAAGCCTGGGATGGGAAACAGGGGGAAAAAATTTGGCATTCAATCACACTTACTGTTTTGAGTGATATCTGGGGCTTGGTTTTCTAATTATAGAATTGAAACTGTGTTTCTAGTTTTATGGGCGAAATTATATTCCTTTAAAATTCATGTGTTGAAGTCCTAAACCCTAGTGCCTCAAAATGTTACTGTATTTAGAGATAAGTTATTTAAAGAGGTGGTTAAGTTAAAATGAGTTCTTTAGGGTGGACCTTAATCCAATATGACTGATATTCTTATAAGAAGAGGAAATCTGGATATACAGAAACAGACACAAGGCATGGGTGTGCACAGACGAAAGGCCATGTGAGGACATAGCAAGAGGTGACCATCTGCAAGCCAAGAGAATGGCCTCAGAAGAAATCAAACCTACTGACACCTCAATCTTGGGTTTACAGCCTCTAGAATGGTGGAAAATACATTTCTGTTGTTTAAGCCAATTAGTCTGTGGTAACTTGTTACAGCAGCTCTAGCGACCTATTTATTTCACTGGTTTAATGCGACAACGGGACCTAACTAGGTTTTCATCCTGGAGGAGATGTATGTTGAGGGTGTCTTTCTTCTATAAAACTGAAATTATTTATTAGCTTCTGTCCATATATATTAGCTTTTGTCCATGAAAACTAGAAGAAATTTGAGGCTCTTCTTAAAACTTAACATGCATTTGTGACACTTTGCTTTTTGTATACAGTTACCACACTTTCTGAAACAATGAATATATTTACAAGGAAAATGAAACAAACAGAATGTATGAAATCAGGCCCATGGTAGAGAATCAGAACATACTGAATCAGAACTATTCATTCTGTTTCTTAAATATGAGGTTAATCTTCTCAATATCTTTGTGGTAGGAAAAGACAAATCTGTGCTACACGTCCAACAGAGTGAACATACGTTAAAGGGCACCAAAAAAAAAAAAAAAAAAAGAAAGAAAAGATAGAAAAAAGGGAAAAAGAAACTGGTTTTCAAATAAATTAATGCTTCTAAAAGTACTAAATAGGGAAAGATGGAATTTTGTTAAATGCTTTTATTTTATAGATTTACTTAAAATTTCATATGGTGGGGAGAGAAATCATAATTGTAAAAATTAATTATGGACTCTAAAGTTCCGAGATAAGGCAGATCTTGGTGGATAATAACAACAAAAAGTTGAGGGAAAATGATAAAAATGACACTATATCATGTTCTCTCATTGTATTTACTGTGATTTTTGAACAGATTTCCTACATTTTTTATAACTGCTGAACACTAACAGCTGCCAAAAGAAGACTGTGGAGGCTGTACAGTCCAATATGGCAGCCACTAGCCACCTGTGGCTTTTGAGCATTTGAAATGTAGCTAGTGAGACTGAAGAACTGAATTTTCACTTGTATTTCATTGTAATTAGTTTTAATTTACATTTAGAAATACGCATCACAAAATATTTTATCCATTAAATGCAACTTTATTGTATAGGTAGACTACATATTAACTGCTGCATTGTGTAAGATACAGTATTGTAGGCAAAGTATTGGAAACATACACTAATGTAACATTAAAATGTGTTTATCTGAATATTTAATTCAGACAATAAGAATTATATTGAAGCCTAAGTAAATCATAATGGCTAACAAAGTATTTATTATTTTAAGTATAAGTAAATGTTTCTTCTGGTCTATAAAAAAATCAACTCTTCCCAATGAAAACTTAACAATCAGTATGAGTTGTGCTGTGAGTGTAAAATATGCATTTAGATTTCAGAGACTTAATGACATATTTTGCATTCTGTTTTTCAATTATCATTTTTATGTTGATTAAATGTTGAAATGTTAACATTTTGGACATATTAGTTAAAAATAATTAAAATTAACTTCACCTGTTTTACTTTTTTATGTGGCTACAAGAAAATGTAAAATTATATATATATGTGTGTATATATGTGTGTGTGTGTGTATACATAACACTGTGGAGCTAAGCTATAATTGTAGCAACTTTTATGGCATTGGGAACAGTAAATTAAGCCAAAAATTTTAGAACTAGAAAGACGTTTATTGTTCCATTACCTAATGTCTTCAGGATCCTGAGATGTTAAGGAATACATTCAAGTTCACAGAGATGGGTCTGTACCCAGATTTACCAACTTCCAGTCTAGTGCTCTTTCCAGAACAATACTTGTGTGAAGGAAAATATATTCCTGGGAATTTCTACCTCTCCCTACTTTTCTAATCATAGTTTTTATTGTCATTTCCTATTTAAACATCTGATTCAGAAAAGAGTTTACTGGCTTTCTGTTATACTGATAAGCTAGAAAAATAAGTATTTGCTTGGAGGTTTGACAGAAGTACATGACTGCAAAGTCTGGAGGCTCATGTTAGTTATAGAAACTCTAAACAGTACTTGTATTTTTTTTGTGGGAAGAGAGCATATAACAATGCAAAATGGTTGTTTCCTTGTTAGATCAATAGTATAATGTTTTTTGAGTTTTTTTTTTTTTTTTTTTTTTTTTTTTTTGTGGTACGCGGGCCTCTCACTGTTGTGGCCTCTCCCGTTGCGGAGCACAGGCTCCGGACGCAGAGGCTCCGGATGTGCAGGCTCAGCGGCCATGGCTCACGGGCACAGCCACTCCGCGGCACGTGGGATCTTCCCAGACCGGGGCACGAACCCGTGTCCCCTGCATCGGCAGGCAGACTCTCAACCACTGCGCCACCAGGGAAGCCCAGTTATGTGCTATTCTTTAGGTGATGTAACAAAACTGCCCTCACTAGAGACAGTAAATGTGAACATTTAAGACTCCTTATTGTGAGTAAAACCCTATCATATATATTCATATACAAATGAATGCTAAATGGAATAGTATTGAATCACCATGAGGTACTACCATAAAAGAATGTCAAAAGAAGAAAAAACTATTAAAACAATGGCAATTTTTTGTAATACTTTGTTAATTTTTTGTATACTTGGAAATACAAGAAATTCATGCAATTAGAGACTAAAAAAGTATTATTCATTAATTCATTACATTATAGTAATTTAAAGCATTGGATAGAAATCACATTAACTGAAAGGAAAGTGCTAACCCAAAGTTAGTTGGGATAATGAAGACAGTAAATATTGTAGACAATGTATTTAAAAAAATAATTGCAGCTGTAAATGTTCAATAATGTTGAACATTATTAAATCAATACAGAATATATTTCAGGCTTACGTAGGAAACATAATATGTATATTTCCTTGAGGATATCAGTTTCTCACTTAATAAAAGGCAGGATGTTTTGAACATCTTAAACATTTTTCTTGTTACTATTAATCTTGATTCTGTGGACTTCCCTTATTCTTTGATTATCTTGGATTCCTCTAATTTGGGAGAGTTCTTATACAACCTTGACTGAAAATTACATTTTTTAAAGTCCAACCCAGATATTAATCTTGAGAGTCATGCTACATTGAGAGAGGTTATGGAATATAAATTTCAAACAGTTCCTTTTTCAGATCAGAAGGCAAGCCTGGAAGACTAAGTTAATAGAGATTTACAAAAAGCCATGATTAATGAAAACTCAGGACACGACAAGAGAAAAGTTCTCCCACCATCTGATAGTAATGAGAAGTCTAAGCTGCACCTTCATATAAAAACCCTCATGGAGGATTTAGGTTAGTGAGGGATAGTACAAACTTTTATATAGATTTGTTAAGCCCCATTTGCTAACGGAATTAATTCTGAAGTCTTACAGCATTCACTTACGGAAAAATGTAAGCCCCTTAAATACATACCCACATTCAGTAGAGCATTAAGAATAATATATGTCCCAGTTGGTAGTTTTACATTTTGTTGAAGGATGGGTTTTGGGTGGCAGACACATATGAGTGAGTTAACAGAGAGCCAGGAACCTGCCATGGGGCTATCATGGTAAGAGAAAAATAAAATTTATTGTAGAATATGTGGCTTAAAGAGTTCTAGCTAAAGAGTGAATGGAAGACCCAGCAAAAAGTATCATGGAGTCAAGTCAGAAAGGTGCACCACTGACCATGCTAAAACTGCAAACTATAAGTTGCCTTGTGGACACCAGCAGTGATGTCTACAGGATTCTCAGGTACCAAGAAATGGTGTCTCCACTGAAACCAGCTAATATTCATGAATGAGAACAAGGGTTTACATATAACTAGTAGGTTTCACCCCATTGCTATTAGGCCTCATAGAATATCACTTATAACTAGAAGCTTTCTTTAAAAAGGAAGGAGGTGACCTAAGCCCTAAAAGTTTGAACGTTTGCTCCAAGGAAGCTAAGTTAACACAAAAGAGACTTTTATCCCAGAAGAAACTGTCAAATTTTAAGTGTATTCCATCACCAGTAGGCATGTGTAATCCAAATTAAAATAATAAACAAAAATATTTTTTTCAGTTTTATATTCATCAAGTACTACATTTTAAACCTACTAGATGTTTTAAATTATCTATATTAAAACTGGATATTTGATCAAATATCTCCTATTAATAGTAGTTGCTGTATCTGAAGAAGTAATCTAAATCACATTTATTTAACTAAGATATTTCTTGATTTTCACAAATTCCATGAGATTTTAAAATAAGGTTAACATAATTTGCCTTTCACTTTTTAAGATATAGAAATAATGGGTTTATATATATAAATTACACACATTAAGAAAGAATACTTAGCAAATGTAAGCACTATAGACCTTTTTTTTTAAGTAATCTGTAATATTTTCCTTTTTGACTATGAGTCAGAGTCCCTAAAGTATCACGGTTATGGAGACTGATTCAATTCCTTAGAAAATAATGACATTTTCATAATAGAATCTCAATCATTATTTAATATGTTGTTTTATGTGACTATTTCTTGACATATTTCAAATTTCATTTGAAATGAAATGATAACTACCCAGTTACTGTTAAACACACCCACAATTTACGAACAGAATTTTGGGCTGGGAGATACATAAGACTGGAAAATAAATTTGAAGGACTGGACTGAAAATATAAATCTAGTTAGCTATGGAAGAATTTAATTCTAACATCATTATCAACTAATATGATAAAAGGCCTTAAATTTTATATTGGCACAACTATGAAATATACAGTTACATCACACAAGAAAATGCTATCAAGGAGGTTTTTTTTTTTTTTCCTGGTAGCTACTCTATTTATTTATTCATTTTTTTAACATCTTTATTGGAGTATAATTGCTTTACAATGTTGTGTTAGTTTCTGCTGTATAACAAAGTGAACCAGCTATACATATACATATATCCCCATATCTCCTCCCTCTTGTGTCTCCCTCCCACCCTCCCTATCCCACCTCTCTAGGTGGTCACAAAGCACCGAGCTGATCTCCCTGTGCTATGTGGCTGCTTCCCACTAGCTATCTATTTTACATTTGGTAGTGTATATATGTCCATGCTATTCTCTCACTTCGTCCCAGCTTATCCTTCCCCCTCCCCCTGTCCTCAAGTCTATTCTCTACATCTGCATCTTTACTCCTGCCCTGTCCCTAGGTCCATCAGAACCATATTTTTTTAGATTCCATATATATGTGTTAGCATATGGTATTTGTTTTTCTCTTTCTGACTTACTTCACTCTGTATGACAGAGTTTATCACTTCACACCGGTCAGAATGGCCATCATCAAAAAATCTACAAACAATAAATGCTGGAGAGGGTGTGGAGAAAAGGGAACCCTCTTGCACAGTTGGTGGGAATGTAAATTGATACAGCCACTATGGAGAACGGTATGGAGGTTCCTTAAAAAACTAAAACTATCAGGGAGTTTTTAATGGTTGTTTTAGACAGACCAATGGTTACTCTTAGACCATTTTGATTACTAAATATCTTCTTTTAATTATCTCTATCGGCTGTGTAGACGTTATACTAGTTAAGTTGATGAATCTCATAGACCAGATAGATTTATAAAGACAGAAGTAAAAGAAGTTATTTTTTTTAATCCCACAATAATGTTTAAGTATTTCAGGGTAAAGTAATTATTTAGCATTAAAGGATACTTGAAGATAAAAAAGTTATATTGTTATTAAAATCAAAAGGAAATAAAGTACAAGATTAGGAATTATTTTCAAACACTACAGGCCAATAGAACTCAACTTCCTATCCTCTTAAAACTCAGTAAATGAAAATAACTAGCTTACTTTATAAGCTTAAAATACTGCAGTTTGTCCATGTATGAAAAGGAGATTTTGATATAAGGATTCAAATTTAGCTTATGAATTTTCCCCCAGAATGTATTCAATTAAAATTTAAATAATAGGGACTTCCCTGGTGGCACAGTGGTTAAGAATCCTCCTGACAATGCAGGGGACACAGGTTCAAGGCCTGGTCCGGGAAGATCCCACATGCTGCAGAGCAACTAAGCCTGTGCGCCACAACAACTGAGCCTGCGCTCTAGAGCCCGTGTGCCACAACTACTGAGCCCACGTGCCTAGAGCCTGTGCTCCACAACAAGAGAAGCCACTGCAATGAGAAGACTGCATGCCACAACGAAGAGTAGATCCCGCTCACTGCAACTAGAGAAAGCCCGTGCGCATCAACGAAGACCCAACACAGCCAAATTAATTAATTAATTAATTTAAAAAATAAAAATACCTTCTATTATATATATGCATATATTCACTGAATATTTCTTAAATGGTGCTGACAAAGCTGTGTCCACTGTTTTTTTATCAGAAATAGCCTATTGGGCCATGTGCTACATTCCCATGAAAGTAAACTATACCTAAACTGTCCAAAACAAAAGGTTTGATATTCTCTTATTATATCACATTCCCACCTACAACTGTGAAATCATAAACATGACTCACATTGATAGTTATAAAATTAGAGAGATTTCATGATTAGATAGTGAAATATGATTCCCTCCCTTTTTTTAAACAATGTAAATAGGAAGGTACAATAAGAAAAACTGGTATCTAAACAAAATTAGAAAAAAATGTAATTAAACAGACTGCTTTGATGCTGTGCTCTATTTTTTAACTTGGATTTTATTTATGATTTTAAAATTCTGTTATACAGAGGAAACTGTTTCTCAGTTACAGTTTTAACAAAAATCCTATTTTAAATTTCGGTTCTAAGGATAAGTGCTTTTTTCCTGGAGAAATATGGACACCCTCATTTGTGACCGGGAGAAATGCAAAATCTAACATTTTCCTTTTAATTGTGATTCCTGTATTTAAATTTTATGTTTGGTCACAATTTTTTAACTATTTGTACCTCATTGTTAGACAGGGTGTTTCTCACTCATTCCATATGGTTTATTGTCTCTTTCATTTAACAGCATCTTTATTGCTTTATCTTTTAATTCATGTCTGAATTTTACTATAAGAAATCTTAATGCCTTTTGATTTGCACAACAATAACATGTCTAGCCACTGTGACTATTTTTATTCTTTGGGAAACCAAGGCTCAAGACAACTTAGACAGCAGTTAGTAACTTCGCAGTTCAATGCTCATCTTCTGACCCCCAAATCCTATTCTTTCCCACTATGTTACATTGCATCCCTGATAATCTTATTTATTTTTCTTCAGTAACAGTGCACACATGTTTATGTCAAAACATTTCCAACTGTAAAAAACAGAGTAACTAGTCTGAAGTTATTTCCCACTTAAATTATGTGCGTCTAAAATGTCAAACAAGGGCCTCTGTGTAACTGGGGTTTATGGCAGTGAATTTTCAATACGATTTGAAAGTTTTGTCCATTAAGTGTTTTTCTTACCAAAAAGAGGCACAGCTGACCCCAAAATGATCTTTTAGACCCTATATGAAATATTTTTCTACATAAATTGAAAATACACTGTATTACTATTGACATACCTTTGTTAAATTGAAACTGTCTCTAAAATGTTAACCTGCATAAGAATCATATCAACAAAATTATGCAAGAGAAAAATCAAAATGTTATAAAATCTATAAGGATTTAGAAGGCTTAATCTATACTATAGGAATATTCATATATTTAGATATTTGGAATCGATTAAATGCTGTACTTCCTAAACTTATATGCCAAAAACAATTTTATAAATATCTACAGCTGTAGTATCTTTGCACATTAAAAAAGTATATGCTGAATAACTTAAAATGAAAAACATAATAATTTTCACACTTGAATAACTGATCTTTATGGATAAAAATAATACTTTTTAATAAACACCATCTAAAGGTAAATTTTTCTCTATTGGACAGTTGTCATCTGAAAATCTCCTTCCAATTTAGAAATTAAGAAAACTTGATCAATTATTCAAGTAGATGGAAAATAATAGATTTTAGGTTTATAATAAATATCAAGTGACAATAATATAGGGATTTCAATAAATAGAGAACTTCCAAACACCACAATTAATGAAAAGTTATACTATTTATATGTGAAGTAGCACTATTCAAGTTCTCATCAGAAGAGACTTAATGGAACTTGAATGTAGGAATCTTAGTTAAAAGCAAAGGCTAATGTAGTAAAATGACATTGAAGTGATTTTCTTTGGGGGAGAATTGAAAATTTATAAAGGAAAAATTTTAAAGCATAAAAGAGATAAGAGTAGAGTTTTAAAAGAAGAGATTTCCAGTATAAATAAACTTGGCGGGTGCAGGAGCCACTTTATTTATTTTAGATACATGTGAATATTTTCAATGTGGGACCTGGGGGAGGGAAAACATATGCTGTTTCAAAGTCATTTCATTTAAATCATGATTTTTCTCAGTACTTTTGAGTCAGAACATATTATATTTGTTAATGTGTTATCCTCAACCTCTACTTAACCTGATTTAACTTATATCTAAAATAATAAAGAAGCCAGCCTATAACACAACTGAAAGGAGGTCCTATGGGGGAAAGCATGTTGCTGTGTCTATGTGCCTACTCCATCAATTACGGGATCAATTAAGGGACAAGCTATAAAAAATAGCTAATGGTATTTAGGAATCCTTTGGAGTTTTCAGTTAATTTTCACGGTATTTTATAAAGAATACAGATTAAGCAAAAATTCTATGGGGAAAGTCATCAATCTTTGGAAACTTAGAACATTAAATGAACTCAAAAGACTAGATAAATCAATAATAATTACTGAGTAATCAATAAGTATTTGAGTTATTAGGAAGCTGTGCTACATGGAGACTTGGTTGTGACTTTTGAATAGTATATTCCACAAAATTTTCTATCTTGAATTAGTTATAATTTAGACACCACTGAAATGATACGGTAGCATGGAACAATCTAAAAAGCAGGATTATCAGTTCATGCCAGGGCATGTATTCAGCATGTCAGAATTATAAATTTTATAGCTATTTAAGTTAGCCTAGTAGAGTTTTTGTTAATCAAAATTTATTTGCTTGTAGTTTCAAGAACTGCTTCTCCAACTGAGCTTACGTTTAGGTAAAATATTATTTGGAGATAATGCAATTAGAAAAATCAAGCCTGAATCAGGCAAGTTTTAAAAGGATACAATGCAAAGGTGTGTTTTTATATATTAAAACTTTTCCTTGATTTTATTATAAAATTATAGCTTACACTTTCTCAGGCCACTTTATTCCCTCTACAGTGTGAAGATACAGATTACACCCAAAATTACCCTCTTTTGAGCTCCTTTTCCTGCTGAAAATAGAAATAATTTATACCCCATAAAACACTTCCCTTCTATTTTACTACAGTAAATTCATTGATATGTTATTCTTCAGTGCTAAAACCAGACAGGCAATGCAGGAAAATCAAACTGAAACTTGAAAATACTATAAAAGTCAATTTAAGATTAGTCAGTAGAATACTGAAAATGATAATTAAGCACACAAATCTACTAGCAGCTTTGTACTACTGTCTTATAATGCAAAACAACCCATCTAAAGATATCAGTTTCATGAAACTATACTGCATAAAACAAACGAAATACCAATTTATTTTTTAAGATAAGAGATCTATGTTTGTTTGTTTGTTTTCTCTCCCGGCTGTATATTTAAATATAAAAGAACTGCTACTTTATTTCTATTCAGATAAAGAGTAGAAGACATCTTACTGAAAGATTCCATGAATCAAACAGAAAGGATCACCACATGAGTCAAAGATGATAGTCTTTTGAATTTCTGCCATGCCATCTGCCTTAATTCATTGAAGAGGGAATCAGAGCCATAAAGTTATTTGAGTGGAAAACTCCACAAGGAAAGGGGTGAACCCAGAGATAAAGAGGCTCTACAACAGCTAATTATTTTCAATAAAAAGTCCTCTTATTTCTGAACTACACAAAAATTTTAGAATTTTAAATGGGAACTCAGTAAAATATGATTGCAAATTTAAAAGTGACACTGGTTGAAACTGATAAGATTCGAGTTACTATGCCCAAACAGTTATTTTTAATAAAATAAAGGAAAATAAGTTTTTCTATAAACATTTAATTTTTTTTAAATATAATGTTTTATGATGATAGACAATATATTCTATCATGAGAGATGTTAATACAATGCATAGCTTTAAAAGCAAATTTGCATTCATGTTTCCTTTCGAATTAACTACTTTACAAATAGAAATTATAGTTTTTTTCTACAATGGACTTTGTCTAAAATCATTACTTTTAAGTTACAATCTTAGGAATTTTTATTACAGTGATACCCAATACAATATTACAAATACAATCACATTAATCTGTTGCTATTACTGTGAGAAATGTATTGATAGGGCATCTGTAGAAAGGTTACTGGCCTCCAAAGTATAAATTGTTGAAATTTGTATTCCAGAAAACAATATGTAGTCTAATACTACTTTAGGTATTAATTATAAGCTGCCTAAAGTTATTATATTCAATTTACAAAGTGCTTCAGCTGAAGATTATTAAAAAGTAAAGCACTAAAAAAAACAGATAAATGAAAATATTTAACTGTGGCAATATTCACTATTCTCTGAACAGTAGCTGATACACTGCTAAGAATGAAATGAATTATTAACACAAGTAGTCTGAGAATAAGTGCACCAAACCCACATAATATTACTAAACATTGTAGAAGCTACATTTTTATTAATACTCCATTTTCATAATAACCAAATTCTAAACAGAGTTTTTTTCAAGTTAATATATCAAATACTATCTCACTTATTCAAAACTTATACCTGTAGATAATAATCCTAACAAAGTTAATGAAAGTAACATTTGCAAAAACATTGTATATGGAAATGGATTTCAATTGATGAAGAGCCTGTTTACACTGCAGTTTTCTGCAGTGTTTTGTGGTACATGTTTAGGTAGTATGTTCTACTACTGAAGCACTTTATTAAAGGTAAATATTACACCTGTTACACATGACCTTTTAGAGGTTAACAATATTCTTTATTCTGGACAGTGTACTAGAAAACTCAACTAACTTTTATACTGTAATTTAGTTATGATCACAATATTGCCTCAGCAAGAAAATGACCATTTTTGTTTATTCAAATTACCATGTGTTAATGCTAAAGATATTTTGCCTCTATCATAAAATGCAGTTGTGTATACCAAAATCATTTTACACATAAAAAGAGGTAGAGGTATTCATTAAATATACCTTGATATGGAGCACTAAATCCACGATATCGGTGATTGCTGTCTGTAACAAAATGCAGTCTGAGCCAGTTTTTGTTGCTGATAATTGGTGGTGGTATATTCATTCCAGATAACCTGAATTATGGAAGACAACAAAAAAAATTTAAAAAGCTTTTAAGTAGTAAACATTTTCACTGAATTGGGACCCCCAAAAATGTCTACTTGTATACAATATTCATGACTTTGCCTTGCTAACTTTTTAAGCACAAGTGAAATAGTTATTTTATGCATAGAAAAGTCAATCATAGAATAGTGTAATTCCAAAATAAGCTATTCCGATCAGGTTGCATATATTAGTAAAATCAACTGTAAACTGCATATAATTTTGATTCTCCAAAATTTATTGAATAGACAATAATAAACATAATGGCTGCTGAGCTGACAGTGCTGGTCACAGCATAACCCATGTATGTATCAATATAGTTACAAAACAGAAAGACTTTAAAGCAGTTGATATACTTTTTTCCACTTAAGATATTTTCAGCATTTCACATTCAATGTAAGATTTTACAATTTCAATTCATATAACAAGCACTATTTTAATGTAATTTCACAATATTGTAAATTTAATGATTAGCTCTCATTATAATGCATACTTCTATAAGGCACTGGAGGTCTGCTCCAACTGATAGACAGAAAACAGACTGTATTTTGGATATATAGTCACCCCATATCTAGTCACGAAGGTAACACTACATAATCTCCTTAAAGCAAAAATTTTAAACTATGCCCCAGATACTGGTCATAATTAATAGACAAAATAACTCTCTTGCTCTATAATGTTTTGAACATTTCCAGCAAAGTAGTTTTGCTGATTTAATTCAACAAAGGAATACCACCCCTATATACCTAACCATTTAAATACTAGGTGTGTGTTGTAAAGCCAAGGTAAAATACTCTCAAAAGACTATTACATCATGAAAGAGGGTTTTAGAATAAGGTTTCCTAATAACCAGTATATGACATATCTTTCCCATTCTTCAAAGCTTACACTTTTCTTCATAGGAAGGCAAACTAGACAGCTGGTGTGTGTGTGTGTGTGTGTGTGTGTGTGTGTGTGTGTGTGTTGGGGGAGGTGATTTCTTCTCTCAGTGCTTGGCAGTCATTCATTCTAGGGGACAGGTAGGGGAGATTGGAATATCCATCCCTGCACATGTAATCAGCAGGTGTAGACACAGTGATGCAAAAACCCTTTATCCTACATCCTCCCCCTTTATTTCCTAAAACTCACTTTTCCTAGGATATTTGGGAGCTAGCCATCACTTTTAGTGGATGACCACCTGCTATAGCATAAAAATATGAATTCACATTTATTTTATCATTGTGCCCATGAATGAATAGAATGTGCTTGGCAACATTACTGTGTAATCCAATTTTTTTGGATTCTAACATGAACAAGTTGGGTTCTATCCCATATAGTTCTCATTTCTCCACCAGCTTTGGAATGAATTTTCTTTAATTTTTCCCCATCAATGCCTTATTTCCTCTTTTCATAGGGGTGACTGTTTACTAGTCAAGCCGGCTGTTTTTTTCATATCTGAATTGAGTAAAGACAGACATATAACATACCTGCATAATTTTAAAACTCAAGTTTTAAAAATTTACTTCATTACTTTCAGAAAATGCAGTATCCAGGTTATCTTTACTTTTGTTTGCTTGTTGGTAGGTTTGGTTCAGACAGCAATTCAATGAAAAAAAGAAAACAAAACTTGGATTTGGTACAATTATATTTTCAGTACAGTAGCATGTTTCATGCCAGATTTTGATTTACAATTTGATTCTCTTCAATTCCCCGATTCAATGAGCATAAACATCCATTAGGAAAAATTTAAATTATTTCTGAAAGGCTGCACACATTTCTAAATGTAATGAGAGTATAATACATGAATGGTTGTAAAAGACTAAAGAACAGGGTTTGGAGAATGGTCCTTAAAAAATCCAACAGATGAGAAGCAATTCAACAAGGACATCACGAAAAGTGTGAGAGGAAAGAAGATGAAACAGACAATGAAAAGGATAAACTTTCCATCTTTCTCAGGAACATCAAAGATAATTTCAGTAAGAGAGTGTAGTAAAAGCAAGTAATAGCTACTATGGAACTATAGTTTTTAATCTGAGTTCACCTTCAGGAATTGAGAAAGATTGAACTGAAGATGTTACAGCAGCAGCAGCTAGAAACACAATGTACATGAGGTGGAGCAAAAATGGCAATTCAACAGAGGTGGAACTAAGAGGATATTCCTGACAGCCTCAGTGCTTATTCTCATGAAGCATAAGTGCAGATAAGTCAAGACACTGAACTAGAAATAGAAAGCAAGTGCACCAAAGACTCATTTGCCACCAGAGAATGAACATAGCTTCACTGGTTATAAGGGAATCACACGGACTTTCCTGACTGTGGTAACTTAGTATTGCTCACTATTTAAACATGATTTACACAGTATGACTTTGTGGCATATAGAGCAATCTAGTAAATGAAGTTACATATATCTGCAACACATTTCACATGTTATCAGGAGGTATGAGAAATGGAGGACTAAGAATATGTGCCAACTAGAAAGATTCCATTAAACTAATTGAGATAATTACTTTCTTAAATACTAAAGGAGATATTTCATAAATATAAATCACTGTTAATCCTATATGACATTACTATGGTCATTTGAAGGTAGGCAATATGGATGCATTCTAGTATAAAGCCAGTGAGAATCACCCCTTGGTACTGAAAAGATTAAGTATACTCAACAATTATTTATTGAACACTTAGTACATGACAAATATTGATGCTAAGGGTTGGAAATATAATTGTAAACAACACATACAAGATCTGTGGTCTTACAAATAAAGAAGGTAACATAAACAAATGAGTGAGATAATTTCAGAAGGCAGCAGATGATGTACCAAAAAAAAAAAAAAAAAGAGTAACCTGTAAGAATGTCTAGAAATGAGGTTTCAATTGGTATATTACCTTCTCTATTTTACACTCGAAATAGCCATACTCATGATTATATGTCACAAATTACTATACTGGATTTTAGGAGAATTAAATCAATGAAAATAATCATAATGATAAATGTCATAAATCTGTATCCTACAACAGTTATTTGTACCCAAAAAGAATTTAAGACATGGCTTTTGTGTAATTAATAAATCTGAATGAACACTGTAAATTAATGATATAAAATTTCATTGCATATTCCATATAGAATACTGAAAATAATACAGTGTAACTGGCCATAATTAATCTTTGCTAAATTTACTTTTATTTACATCATTTTCCACAGAAATAGTAACTAAATAATAAATTGATAGATAAAAATAATGCAACATTTTCTTTTACAAATAGGACCTTAGAGAACACGATCATAACCCTTACAAGATTTTTTTTTAAATCAATTAAGTGTAAGAATCCTGAGAGAATCAGAGGTCTTTACCATTTTTTTCAAAAGTCCCTAGAACTACTCTGAACTTAACGCCTTTGGTTTATAACTCTCTTGACAGATACTCATTGCTGTCATCTGTTGACTCTGGTTCTCAACTTTCTCAAAATTAGCATTTGCAACAACAGGTGTCATCTTTGGTGGATCTAACATCTATTTTTCAATCTGTCCAGTTCCCTAAGATCAGTCAAATCTAATGATCTGTTTTACCTCATCTTCAGTACCTATAGAGAGAGTCAAACCTAAACCCATGCTTTTTCAAATAATCACCTGCCTGACGCCTGTCATAGAGTATTCTGCCTATGCTTTCCTCTTAAGAGTTTTATAGTGCCTGGCCTTACATTTAGGTCTTTAAACCATTTTGAGTTTACTTCTGTGTATGGTGTTAGGGAGTTTTCTAATTTCATTCTTTTACATGTAGCTGTCCAGTTTTCCCAGCACCACTTTTTGAAGAAGCTCTCTATTCTCCATTGTATATTATTGCCTCCCTTATCAAATATAAGATGACCACATGTGCATGGGTTTATCTATGGGTTTTCTATCCTGTTCCATTGATCTATATTTCTGTTTTTGTGGCAGTACCATACTGTCTTGATTACTGTAGCTTTGTAGTATAGTTTGAAGTCTGGGAGCCTGATTCCTCCAGCTCGGTTTTGCTTTCTCAAGATTCCTTTGGCTATTCGGGGTGTTCTGTGTTGCCATACAAATTGTGAAATTTTTGGTTCTAGTTCTGTGAAAAATGTCATTGATAGCTTGATAGGGATTGCATTGAATCTGTAGATTGCTTTGGGTAGTATAGTCATTTTCACAATGTTGATTCTTCCAATCCAAGAACATGGTATATCTCTCCATCTGTTTGTATCATCTTTAATTTCTTTCATCAGTGTCTTATAGTTTTCTGCATATAGGTCTTTTGTCTCCTTAGGTAGGTTTATTCCTAGGTATTTTATTCTTTTTGTTGCAGTGGTAAATGGGAGTGTTTCCTTGATTTCTCTTTAGATTTTTCATCATTACTGTATAGGAATGCAAGAGATTTCTGTGCATTAATTCTGTATCCTGCTACTTTACCAAATTCATTGATTAGCTCTAGTAGTTTTCTGGTAGACTCTTTAGGATTCTCTATGTATAGTACCATGTCATCTGCAAACAGTGACAGCTTTACTTCTTTACTGATTTGGATTCCTTTTATTTCTTTTTCTTCTTTGATTGCTGTGGCTAAAACTTCCAAAACTATGTTGAATAATAGTGGTGAGAGTGGGCAACCTTGTCTTGTTCCTGATCTTAGTGGAAATGGTTTCAGTTTTTCACCATTGAGAATGATGTTGGCTGTGGGTCTGTCATATATGGCCTTTATTATGTTGACGTAAGTTCCCTCTATGCCTACTTTCTGGAGGGTTTTTATCATAAACAGGTTTTGAATTTTGTCAAAAGCTTTTTCTGCATCTATTGAGATTATCATATGTTTTTTATTGTTCAATTTGTTAATATGGTGTATCACATTGACTGATTTGCGTATATTGAGGAATCCTTGCATTCCTGGGATACAACCCACTTGATCATGGTGTATGATCCTTTTAATGTGCTGTTGGATTCTATCTGCTAGTATGTTGTTGAGGATTTTTGCATCTTTGCTTATCAGTGATAAGGCCTGTAGTTTTCTTTTTTTGTGACTTCTTTGATTTTGGTATCAGGGTACTGGTGGCCTCATAGAATGAGTTTGGCAGTGTTCCTACCTCTGCTATGTTTTGGAAGAGTTTGAGAAGGACAGTTGTTAGCTGTTCTCTAAATGTTTGATAGAATTTGCCTGTGAAGCCATCTGGTCCTAGACTTTTGTTTGTTGGGAGTTTTTTAATAACAGTTCCAATATCAGTACTTGTGATTAGTCTGTTCATACTTTACATTTCTTCCTGGTTCAGTCATGGAAGGTTGTGTTTTTCTAAGAATTTGTCGATTTCTTCCAGGTTGTCCATTTTATTGGCATATAGTTTCTTGTAGTAATCTCTCACGATCCTTTGTATTTCTTCAGTGACAGTTGTTACCTCTCCTTTTTCATTTCTAATTCTGTTGATTTGAGTCTTCTCCCTTTTTTTCTTGATGAGTCTGGCTAATGGTTTATCAATTTTGTTTATCTTTTCAAAGAACAAGCTTTTAGTTTTATTGATTTTTGTTATGGTTTCCTTATTTTCTTTTTCATTTATTTCTGATCTGATCTTTATGATTTCTTTCCTTCTGCTAACTTTGGGGTTTCTTTCTTCTTTTTCTTTAATTGCTTTAGGTGTAAGGTTAGGTTGTTTATTTGAGATGTTTCTTGTTTATTGAGGTAGGATTGTATTGGTATAAGCTTCCCTCTTAGAACTGCTTTTGCTGCATCCCATAGGTTTTGGATCTTCGTGTTTTCACTGTCATTTTTTTCTAGGTATTCTTTGATTTCCTCTTTGATTTCTTCAGTGACTTCTTGGTTATTTAGTAGCGTATTGATTAGCCTCTATATGTTTGTATTTTTTACAGTTTTTTTCCCTGTAATTGATATCTAGTCTCACAGTGTTGTGGTTGGAAAAGATACTTGGTATGATTTCAATTTTCTTAAATTTACCAAGGCTTGATTTGTGACCCAGGATATGATCTATCTTGGAGAATGTTCCATGAGCACTTGAGAAGAAAATGCATTCTGTTGTTTTTGGATGGAATGTCTTATAAATATCAATTAAGTCCATCTTGTCTAATGTGTCATTTAAAGCTTGTGTTTCCTTATTTACTGTCATTTTGGATTATCTGTCCATTGGTGAAAGTGGGATGTTAAAGCCCTCTACTATTTTTTTTTTTTTTTTTTTTTTTTTGTGGTACGTGGGCCTCTCACTGCTGTGGCCTCTCCCGCTGCGGAGCACAGGCTCCAGACACGCAGGCTCAGCGGCCATGGCTCACGGGCCCAGCGGCTCCGCGGAATGTGGCATCCTCCCAGACCAGGGCACGAACCCGTGTCCCCCACACAGGCAGGCGGACTCCCAACCACTGCGCCACCAGGGAAGCCCCCTCTACTATTTTTGTTACTGTCAATTTCCCCTTTTATGGCTGTTAGCATTTGCCTTATGTTTTAAGATACTCTTATGTTGGGTGCATAAATATTTACAATTGTTATATCTTCTTCTTAAATGGAACCCTTGATCATTATGTAGTGTCCTTCTCTCTTGTAGTAGTCTTTATTTTTATTTTATTTATTATTTTTTTGCGGTACACAGGCCTCTCACTGTTGTGGCCTCTCCCGTTGTGGAGCACAGGCTACGGATGCACAGGCTCAGCGGCCATGGCTCACAGGCCCAGCCATTCTGTGGCATGTGGAATCCTCCCGGACCGGGGCACAAACCCGTGTCCCCTGGATCGGCAGGTGGACTCTCAACCACTGTGCCACCAGGGAAGCCCTTAGTCTTTATTTTAAAGTCTATTTTGTCTGATATGAGAATTGCTACTCCAGCTTTCTTTTGATTCCCATTTGCGTGGAATATCTTTTTCCATCCCCTCACTTTCAGTCTGTATGTGTCCCTAGGTCTGAAGTGGGTCTCTTGTAGACAGCGTATATACGGGTCTTGTTTTTGCTTCCATTCAGCCAGTCTATGTCTTTTGGTTGGAGCATTTAATCCATTTACATTTCAGGTAATTATCTCTATGTATGTTCCTATGACCATTTTCTTAATTGTTTTGGGTTTGTTATTGTAGGTCTTTTCCTTCTCCTGTGTTTCCTGTCTAGAGAAGTTCCTTTAGCATTTGTTGTAAAACTGGTTTGGTGGTGCTTAATTCTCTTAGGTTTTGCTTGTCTGTAAATGTTTTAATTTCTCTGTTGAATCTGAATGAGATACTTGCCGGGTAGAGTAATCTTGGTTGTAGTTTTTTCCCTTTCATCCCTTTAAATATGTCCTACCATTCCCTTCTGGCTTGCAGAGTTTCTGCTGAAAGGTCAGCTGTTAACCATATGGGGATTCCCTTGTATGTTATTTGTTGTTATCCCCTTGCTGCTTTTAATATTTTTTCTTTGTATTTAATTTTTGATAGTTTTCTTGATGTGTTTCTCCTTGGATTTATCCTGTATGGACTCTCTGCACTTCCTGGACTTGACTATTTCCTTTCCCATGTTAGGGAAGTTTTCAACTATAATCTCTTCAAATATTTTCTCAGTCCCTTTCTTTTTCTCTTCTTCTGGGACCCCTAAAATTCGAATGTTGGTGTGTTTAATGTTGTCCCAGAGGTCTCTGAGACTGTCCTCAATTCTTTTCATTTTTTTTCTTTATTCTGCTCTGTGGTAGTGATTTCCACTATTTATCTTCCAGGTCACTTATCCATTCTTCTGTCTCAGTTATTCTGCTATTGATTTCTTCTTCATTTATTGTGTTGTTCATCATTGTTTGTTTGCTGGTTAGTTCTTCTAGGTCCTTGTATTTTCTCCATTCTATTTCCAAGATTTTGGATCATCTTTACTATCATTACTCTGAATTCTTTTTCAGCTAGACTGTCTATTTCCTCTTCATTTGTTTGGTCTGGTGGGTTTTTACCTTGCCCCTTCATCTGCTGTTTATTTCTATGTCTTCCCATTTTGCTTAACTTACTGTGTTTGAGGTCTGCTTTTCACAGGCTGCAGGTTCGTAGCTCCCATTGTTTTTGGTGTCTGCCCCCAGTGGGTAAGGTTGGTTCAGTGGGTTGTGCAGGATTCCTGGTGGAGGGGACTGGTGCCTGTGTTCTGGTGGATGAGGTTGGATCCTGTCTTTCTGGTGGGCAGGACTGCCTCCGGTGGTGTGTTTTGGGGTGTCTGTGAACTTATTATGATTTTAGGCAGCCTCTCCACTAATGGGTGGGGTTATGTTCCTGTCTTGCTAGTTGTTTGGCATGGGGTGTCCAGCACTGGAGCTTGCTGGTTGTTGAGTGGGGCTGGATCTTAGCATTGAGAGCATTGAGAGCATTGAGGTCACTGGGAGGGTTTTCGCCATTTGATATTATGAGGGGCAGGGAGGTTTCTGGTGGAACAGTATCCTGCACTTGGCTCTCCCACCTCAGAGGCTCAGGCCTGACACCCGGCCAGAGCACCAAGACCCTGTCAAGCCACACAGTGTATAGCACAGGGAACTACATTCAGTATCTTGTAATAACCTATAATGGAAAAGAATTTCTCTAGTGCTGATAAGCAATTTCAGAAATTCTGTTCCTGAGACAGGCTGAAACTGCAATTAAGTCTTGGTTTGCTGTCCTGGGGGCTAGTGGCTCTACCTTGAGACCATTTTTCTTTCTTCTTCTTCACACTATGAGCCACGGAGGCAGCGTAGAACTAGACCAGCTTCCAGAACTCATCCTGACAGCTGTGACTCTTCTCCGACTCTCACGGGAATGAGGTTTGGCTGCCAGGCGTTCTGCCTGCCAGACACGTGGTAGTGTACAACTCTCCACTGCTTGGCTCGGCCATTTTGCTGTGCTGCTTGTTTTTCAATGCTACCTAATATATCCAAATTTTCTACTCAATATCCCCACTTGGGTTTCAAATAGGTGTCTCAAACTTAAAAGTCAGAACTTTTGATGTCCCCTTCACAAGTATGTTTTTCCTCTGTTCTTCAATACATCATGTCAAATGGCACCAACACACGAGTTGCCCAAACATTTAAGTGTCATCTTTTAATTCTCTATTCTCCTCACTCTCAGAAACCCAATCCATTTGCAAATCTTCTTCTGCCTCTAAAATCCATCTTAAATTTGTTCATTATTTTTACTGCTGCTCTTATCATAATAGCCAGGTCCCCATGGTCTCACATAGACCCTGCAGTAGTGTCTTCTTTTGATTCTACTGAGCATTCCAACAAACTGCTCCTTATCCAGTAGCCAAACTGTTCTTTTCCAACCTAACTATTACCACCATGCTTAACTTTTCATTAAACTTGAATTAAATTTGGACTCTTTACCCAGGCCTCAGAAAGCCTGGAAATTCCGGTCTTTGTCCACCCTTCTTGCTCATCTCACACGAAGCAACTTTATCTTCAGTACACTCTAGCCACGCTGACATTTCTTTTTCCTTAAACATGGGAAATTCTTTGCCACCACAGGGCCTTTGCACTTAACATTTGCTAAGTTTGGAATGCCATTTCTCCAGATGGTCCTCTGGTTACCTAACCTCATCTTTCATTATTCAATCAAGAGTTTATTCCTCATATGACTGTACTAGGTTGATCCATATCAGGCCCTCCCCACTCTAGCACATGATGCTACCTTAATATTCACATTTTTTTTTCAGTTTTTGAGCTGGTTCTTTTATTTACTAATTTAGTAATTTCAGAAGCCCTTCCTTTAGAGTATCAGATCCATGCAAGCAGAGACTTTGTCTATCTTGATCACCCATCTATCTTAGAACTGCAGAGTAGTATAGAATCCAATTTAAATGAATTTCTTAAAATTCAATTGAATAGAAACTTTAACATCAATTTATACTTTAAAAAGAAAATTTAGGTGTTCTGTTTCAGTCAAAAAAATGTACGTCCATCAGGCATTCTGTGACAACAAAGTGAGGTTCTCTATAATCTAGAAGTTACCAGAACATGGATCAATAATAATTCATAAATATTTATGGAACTATAATTTTGGCCATATAATTATCATGTACTATTACTCAAATCATAAATTAGAAAAGACACAATGAAGTTGTCAATAAATAATTTCATTAGAAATAGCCATAAGAGCATTTTCAGTTATAAGTAATGTTAATAAAGATGAAAGAAAATACGTATGACAACAGCCAAGAATCCAATATTTCATAACTAAAATAGAAAGTTTTTAAAAATTGTATCCTCCTACATACATATATAATAACTACTTCAAAACTACTTTTAGATGCAGAGGAGTGAACAGAATTAAGTACTCCAAGGCTGAGTGTCTAGGATGTGAAACTTTTTTTTTTTTTTAATAAAACAGTGCTCATTTTGTTTGATAGCTGAAGTAATGAACTAAACAGTAATATGCATTGTGTCAACACATCTTAAGTAAAAACTTAATAGAATTTCTTCAAACATTTTGATTTTCCTATTATGGAATCACTAAAGAAAAATCTCATCCATGTTTACCTGTTAAGGGGACTATTTTAATGAGTTGACAGGGATTTCTTTAAATTGAACTCACTGTTCTTGGTAAAATGATACTTTTATTGATATGGAAATATTTTAATTAAAATATTAAAATTCCATTGAAAATTCACATTATTGGGTACACAACCTTCTTTTTTTTTTTTTTTTTTTTTTTGCGGTACGCTGGCCTCTCACTGTTGCGGCCTCTCCCGTTGTGGAGCACAGGCTCCAGACGTGCAGGCTCAGTGGCCAAGGCTCATGGGCCCAGCCGCTCCACGGCATGTGGGATCTTCCAGGGCCGGGGCACGAACCCGTGTCCCCTGCATCAGCAGGCGGACTCTCAACCACTGCGCCACCAGGGAAGCCCCATAACCTTCTTTTAAATAAATTTCATGACTTTTTATCAGGAAAACTTGAAAATCATGATCTAATTTTGTTTTTATTGTTATTTTTAATTAGTAAACTACTTTCCTCTGAATATTAGCCAGTTTAGAAAATCAGGTATTCTGTGTTGCATTAGAATATCACCTGAGCTTTAAATATTTCCAGTTAAAAATTTAATGAAATAGCTATACTTTAAATAAAACTCAATTATTATGTTTGTAAAACATTTTGTGTAACATATTAAAATTTTCATCAGTCTGTGAGTATTTTTTTCTTTCAAACCAACAGGGAAAAAACTTAACCTCTAATCCAGGATAACAGAGAGAAATACTGGAAATAAATCCCTTGAGTTAAGTTCAGTTTGTCTAATACTGATATATGATCTGGAATATGTCAATTCATCTGTTTCCATTCCAATCCCTATGTTAAAAACATGCACTACTAAAATGATATGCTTAAAGATGCTGAGTTGAATAAAAAATAAACATGGAAATATTTATATTACAATTTTATAGTCAAATGTTCCCTTAGGTACTCTTTCTACTTTAATTAAAATAATTTTATAAATCTAAAGAAGCAGCTTCCTTACTGATACCTGTAATCCAGTATCTTCTCATGGCTTCACTTATTTGAAAATACTGAATGAGCCAAAATTACACTTTTGCTCTACGGTTGGTTTTTAATTTAAAAATTCAATACCACCTACAAAAAAATTCTACACACTCAAAGTTTAAGAAAAGCATATTGGAGATAATATAAACTTCAATAAATGATTTATAAGTATTCCTGATTAATAACTAACTAATTACATTATAGCTAGCATAGTGAAAGGTAAGCAGGGTTATAATCACCTGGAAATTAGCAAATTTATTCAAGAAATTACACAGAGCAACATTAGTGTTTTACAATACATAGCACAGAGTCTACTCATGATCCCCAGAGACATTCGCAATGGTTAAAAATCTAAACAGTTTATAAATTAACAATAAAAGCACAAAGGTCCATCTCTCTAGGCAACTCAAAGCAAATTAGATGATTTTATTCTGTCAGATTATATAAGCCAAAATTTACATTCCCATCACTGCATGAAACAAAGTCTATTAGATTTATGTGTTGAGACAAATCTAGCACTTGGCAAATGGAAAGATTTGTTTCTGATTTGGCCTTCATACGTAACTGTCTAATCATAGTGCCCTGATAACAGCTGTCCTTCAATTACTGAATCCTACTTCCACAGTCTCCAGTCTACCCATTTCCCCTCCTACTTTTTAGATACTGCCTTTGTTTCAGGACAATAAATGCTAACATATAAATTAGATACAATTTTCCCTGCTGATATTTTTGCTAACTACTGATTCACTAGAAGAAAACTACTACTTAAAATTGTATTTGAAATTCCTTTGTCTCTTATTAAATTCTAAAAGTGGCTATTTGGCTGAAACATTTAAAAGAACCTGAGACTAGCTATATGGGAGATGAAGGTATTACTTGCTAACTTGAGTTTTAGAACCACAAATCACTTTGGAAACACCAGTTATTCTTTAAAAAGTCTGATTTACAGAGAACAGAGAAGAAAGAGAGACAGGGATTTAGATATGGGCTATCATCTTTGCTTCCAGGTTTCTACTGGCAACATTTGAGTTGGAAACAGAAACAGGAACTTTCTATTTGAACTTCAGAGGAAAACAGAATCCATTTCTCGGAAGCAGCTAGGGACTCAGCATAAGATAGAGTTAAGTGTAATACTTTTTTGCTTTTAATAAGATATACAAGTTAATTAAGGGTAATTAACCTAGCAGTTGGTTCTAAAGACTACAGGGCCTTGTTTTCTTGCCAAGGTTTATGTGGGACTCTGAGGGCTGCAGGTCCTTGGAACAGAATACCATAAACCTGAGCTTACTTAACTGGTGAGAAAATACAATTAAACCATAGAAAAAATTGTGATACTTCTCTCACCTATTTGTGCCTATTTAAAATCTTTGATTTTAAGCTAGGGTATTCATGTATTTTAAAGAAGTACTACATATTATAAAGAAACATCATTATATTTGTTTTAAAAAAATGGATAAGGAAGAAAAGGAGGTTGTACCAAATGATAATGCAGAAAATGTGCACTTGGCCCCCTGGAAAACATCTCCTTCTCTTCTCTTCCGTAAGGCCATAACTATTATTTCTTTTCAACTCTCTGTCAGCTTCTCCTCAGTTCCTTTATGGTCTCACTATTCTTGTGTTTTGGAAGGTATCCCTGAAAAACCTTCCTTACTTCAGAGGTTTCTGCATCAGCTTTATGTACAGGATGAACTTTAGTGTCAAACAGACTGTACTGGAGTGTTAGAGGGACCATCATCCACATGGATACTAAAGTCATCCAAGATAACTGTTTGAATCACAATGCAGAGCAAATTTGTGAGTTTGCAAGTTAAGTCCTAGGAACATGACGTGGAATTACAGGAGGAAAGGAAATATGAGGCTGAGACAGAAAAACAAACATATTTTCCTGTATTTTGTAACTGACGGAAAAGAAATAGATGGAATTAACTGTTCACATATTTCAAATGGACTTTTCTCATAAAGTTCTTTTAATTTTTAACAGCTGGTTTAGTTCCCCATGTATTTTTGATATTTGATTCCTACAGCTCTAGAATTTATACCTCTAGAATTATGTTCATGTTTTATAGTGGAAGCACATTTATTCAATATCATTGGGACACGTGAATGAAAAGTTAGTGAGCAGGGTATCAAATACTCTGTAAAAGGATCAACAAAAACTTTAAATAGTTTGTCTTAAGATATGTAGATGTATACTCATTCACTGATCTCCTGATATAAACCCAAGAATTTTCCCTTTAAGTAGATATCAAATAATTACAATTGTAATTAACTTCTTATATATTCTTTATATAAAATTCAGGATACACAATTCCTTACCATTCCAATTTATTTAAAATTGAATAATAATTAAATACACCTATTAAACAATCTCAGTTTTAAAATGCTTCTCTTTAATATTATTATTTTTACTATTTTTCTATTGTTTTCTATTTTTAACAATTTTCAGTTATTGCATTCCTACCTTTAAAGGTATCTTGTCCATACTCAGTTTATAGAAATTTTCAGTGATCCAACCTTATTAAGTTGTCCCAAAGCATCCAAATTGTTTTCATACAAATAACTTTCACTGTTTATTCACTGACATTTCTTCAAGAAACATATATACATATTTGCACTAATTCCCAAACCTATGGTCTGTGAATTTGTTTTGCAAAGTTGTATTCACTGAATTCATCTGAAGGTACACAAAAGTATTTTCTGCTTTTGGAGGTGGTTTACATACATATATATGAAAGGAGGTATACTTTATTACAGATTTAGTGGCTTCTGATTGTCATATTGTTAAAGGCCAACTTACAAGTAAGAAATAATTTGAATAATAATTTTGACTGTTTACATAAATCTGACTAGAAAAAGACAAATGAAAACAAAGCTATATACCCTACAGTGATAAACTGAAATTAGAATTCAGATTTTCTAAAATCTTTTCAATTTGTACAATAAGGATAGAATATTCTGCCTTCTTCCATCATACTTTTTGTCCAACTGATATTGTCATTGCTGTGAGGCTATAAGTTATTTAGTCAAAGCAGATCTTCACTTCATGGATATTCATTTGAAAACTCTACTGATTTAAAATACATGTTACATTTTATACTAAAAATAGCATGCTCTATATTTAACACATGTTTTGTTTTCTGCATTGTCAGATTTAGTTTGGTGATGAAAATGCAACTCAATCCATGTCGGAATCACTATTTATACACTTGGTTTCCTTTGAAAATCAAAACCCTGACGTAGAAAACAAGCACACTGTTCAGGGACACCATCTTATAAGTTTGGTTGTTAGCCACCTGCTGTTCTCAATAAACCAGTCTGCAAACTACTGATCCATGTCACAGCATTTTCACCTATTTATTGGAAAGAATTGCTTACAAACCCACCATTCTTCCACTGAGTTTGTTCAGTTGAAGATATCCTACTTCCTTTAGGTCTAATTTATGTTTGTAGACTTTTAAATATAATATTGTAATAAGTATTAATTGAAATGGTATATGAATAGGCTGTTAAGTACTGTTACATGTTGTAATATATTAAAGGACTTACCTAAATTCATTGCTTAAATGATATTATTCATTATAACTATAATGGTAGAGGCTTATTTTAATCAGTATATTTTAAAATCACTTCCAGGGCTTCCCTGGTGGTGCAGTGGTTGAGAGTCTGCCTGCCGATGCAAGGGACACGGGTTCATGCCCCAGTTCGGGAAGATCCCACATGCCGCGGAGCGGCTGGGCCCGTAAGCCATGGCCGCTGAGCCTGCGCGTCCGGGGCCTGTGCTCCACAATGGGAGAGGCCACAGCAGTGAGAGGCCTTTGTACCGCAAAAAAAAAAAAAAAAAATCACTTCCATAGTTTTACATTATACCATTTGCCTTGTCTTCATCCTCGAACACTGTTAAGTAGCTTAGATAATTACTTAGTCCTTGAAATGGTGGATTAAATTAAAAATAAATTTATGAATACAATTAGTATGCATAAACAAGTTCCTATTTTTTCATTTTGCTAAAAAATATGTATAAATTGTTTTGTTCTTTTTTGTTTCACTTTGCTTAATGTATAATCTACTTAACATGTTTACAGAGCAAGCACACCATAAGGAAATAATAAACAAGTTACACAAAACTTGAGATTCTTTAAAAAGACATATTTCTTTTTAATTGAATTACTTAAGCTCTACCTTACTCTTCAAAAGTATATGATACTCTTATCAATAATACCACAGGATAAAACTAAGTTATCAAGGAAACTAGTAAAGGGTATTTAATAAACGAACAAGATAAAGTCATCCTCTGGTGAGCTGGAGCCTCCTGGTCCAGCTTGTGAGAATTTACACATCTCTTCACAACCATATTTAGTGATAGGAGGTTACTAGCTTGGTTGGCCATGGAATTGGAACAATTCAAAGATTAGTAATTTTTTTCCTTTACTTTGGAAGAGGAAGTTTAGTAGCTTATCACTAAGGACATCCCACCTCTGCAAGTCTAGAAAATATTCTGGATGTACTCTATTATACAGACGAAATGTTGTCCGACATGACAAAATTATGTACCATAGAGAAGAGCCACCATAAGTTCAGCTGGGATGCTTTTTAAAGTAGTACAGCTCACTATGTTTAATAAAGTATCCATACAATGATTATTTCTAAGCTATGTGATTTCCTGCTGTATCTTCCACAATAAATTAGTGAAAAATACACAAGTATATAATTGGTGATCCAAAGTTTTTGGATATAAATTAATTAGGTATCCATAAATATATACCAAACATAGTGCTTTGGGCTTGTTTAGATTTTAATAAGCTATTTTCTTTGGCAATAAAAAGTAGCTGGATATGTTGTTTCTTAGGTCACCCTTAGTTTGTAACAATAAAACCATAAAACTATCTAGAAAAAATGTATCTTGCTATTTTAAGTTCCAAGTACATCAAAAAACTGTTCCATGTCATTAAAGTCCAAATAAGAGACATGGGATGAGGGACAAAAATAGCCTGTTATTACTTTATCTGGTTTCTATAATACATTCCTTCAAACCCTCCATTATGATGTCACAAAGAGTTAGGAGATATTACAGAATGAGTAGCTGAAGTTATGAATTAAGTTCATAAAATTTAGAATCAGTAGTCTCCATATCAGGTGTGAAATGCGTATGATTTATTAGTATTGGTATATATTATGTAGTCAATACTCTATATTATGGTTACATTTTATAATATATACTATGTTGCTGTATATTATATATAATAATATATTAAATATTTGTATATATACATATATACTTTATAAATGAATAAATAAGCAAACAGATATTGGCAATGCATACTCAATTGTTTTTTTCCTGATAGATGTGTAAATTTAGAAAGCATGGAGACTTTTGTTCTGTTCTTTCTTGTCTGAAGACCAAAAGCCCAGACAAAAGCAAATCATCTTGTTCTGTATTTTGTGTTATAGAATAATGATCAGCAGTAGAATAGCCAAGTCTAAATTTTACCTGTTTATTTTACAGTATATTGGGATGAAAGTCCAAGACATACAATGAATTAGGGAAGAAATGACACTCATTTTCAGCAATGTGATATGGGGGTTAAAACCACGTTTCGTATCTCAGCCCTGGAGATTTCTAGCTGGATGAAATGGACAGGGCAATTACTATTACAAGCTTCAGGTTCTTCATCCATAAATTTTACAGGAATTTCAAGGATTTTAAAGGTTTTAGCATATATCTTGGAAAAAAGTGATTTTAAGTATTAGGTCTAGGCCCTATATATAGTTTGTTGTAGAGGGGTAAAGAAAAGAGTGAGGAGGGGACTGTGGTAGAGAACTTCAGTTTAAAAAAAAAGGAAAATAACAGATGCAATACACTATCTAAAACACAGATAAGATTAAAGATGTGTCTGGACAATCAGAAAGGGCAAATTTTAGTTGGAGTGACAGAATTCTTTCCAAGGCATTTATTTAATTTCAGACTTTAAAAAAAATTAATTGAAATATAGTTGATTTTCAATGTTGTGTCAGTTTCAGGTGTACAGCAAAGTGTTTCTGTTACACACACACACATCTATCTATCTATCTATATATGTATATATTCATTTTCAGATTCTTTTCCATTACAGCTTATTACAATATATTGAATGTAGTTACCTGTGCTATACAGTGGGTCTTTTTTATCAATTTTATATATAGGAGTGTGTATCTGTCAATCCCAAACTCCTAATTCATCCCTCACCCTCCTTCAGCCTTTTAAATCAACTGTGCTTTGGATTCTAGCTTTCACTATATCAGAGAACAATCTATAGCATACCATGTTTGGACTTGTATTCCTACTATAAATCTGAGAAAACAGGACTCACAAACATCAATCACATATGTCACATGGGAGGATAAACCAGAATCTGTCTTCATTCCTGATTCTAATATAGAGGACTAAATTATGGTATAAGAAAAGAATCTGTTGACAAGGGTCATCTAAAAACCATGAACTATCTCTAAAGAAATGAATAGCTGTTGGTTTAAATTCTCACAGGTCAGGACTAAGGAAAATGCTGCTTTGTAATGCTGATACACTATCCCATAATAAATTAGGTATGGGTGGGGTGGGAATTAATGCCATTTTGTTTATTTCTAATGGAAGAGAACAGCCTCAATTTGGGTCAGTCAATGTTAAGGCCTGAATCCTAAAGGAACTTTTTTTTTTTTATTTTCTAATAATCCAAGATTGGTTTTTGCTTCCTCTTGAAATGGCAAGGAAGGAAAAAGAGAATTCCAGCATTGGTTATCTTTTTGTACTCCAATAGTTTACCTGGGAAAGATGAATAAGTGAAATTTTCTAGATCCCTTTAATCCCCACGTTCTCTCAGTATCCAGATTTTTCAGTAATGATCCAGTCTAAATGGAAGTCACTGTCCCTACTATAAAATGGAATACTACAACTCTAGTCTGTTACTACCCCTGGTTACCTTATTCTTGTCTATCAATAATGTGCCAACAAAGCAGAAGGATACTCTCTTACAATCATGAAGATAGGGAAGATGTCCTATAATGAATTTAGAGGCACATGTCCTAGTTTAGACAGTCAAGTGCCTTTTACAGTTTTTACTTAAATCAAGTAGAAAAATTCTATGACCATTCCTTTTCAGATGAAGAAAAGCTTAAATAGGTTAACTAACTATTCAAAGACATATGACTAATAATTAGTAAAATAGGGCTTGAATCTAGGCCTGTCAGTTTCCAAAACTTCAGCACTTAAAACTACTACCCCATGCCTCTCTCAGGAATATTGGCCAGAAGGTTCAGCAAGGCCTTAGCCCTTTTCAAAGTCTATTGGGATTTTTCTCCTATAATGTGACATATTTGCACAGATGGCCCTCAAATCAGTAGCTATTTACATCTGAGTCTAAGGATTTTATTTAAATTCATTGTTGCTGAAAGTACATTTATTTACTTAAATGTTGAACTCTTTAGTATACTAAAATAATACATGTAAACCACTCTCCATATGGTCAGAAATTGTGTCATCTTTTACTAAACATTGCTAGCATATATGCCTAGTGTTTGACAAAAGGTGGATAATCAATAAATGAACATATACATATATTTATCCCCTGAGTGTATACATAAACAAATGATCATCTAGGAGAGAAAGAGAAGTATGTGTGTGCATGCATGTGTATATGTGTGTGTGTGAAGGTCGTACTTATTTTAAAGTATAAATATATTAGTCAAAATAGGCAATGTGAAGGCATTCTGTTTGAGCAGAAACCTATTCAAAGTTTAATCATGAACTTTTGTGGAAATAGCTCATCATACGTTAACAGGTAGCAGGTGAAATAAACCAACAAACTCTGAATATATAAATATATATATATATCGAGCTGTATGAGCTGTTTGTATATTATGGAATTTAATCCCTTGTTTTAAACATCATTTGCAAATATTTTCTCTCATTCCATAGGTTGTTTTTTCATTTTGTTCATGGTTTCCTTTGTTTTGCAAAAGCTTTTAAGTTTAATTAGGTCCCATTTGTTCATTTTTGCTTTTATTTCCATTACCCTAGGTGGCAGATCCAAATATATATTGCTGCAATTTATGTCAAAGAGTGTTCTGCCTATGTTTTCCTCAAGGAGTTTTATAGTACCCAGGCTTACATACAGGTTTTTAATCCATTTTAAATTTATTTTTATATATACTATTAGAAAATGTTCTGGTTTCATCCTTTTCTTTCTTTTAATTGAAGTATATTTAATTTACAATTTTTCAGGTGTACAGCAAAGTGATTGTTACACACATATACATATTGCTTTTTCAGATTCTTTTCCATTATGTTATTACAAGATATTGAATATATTTCCCTGTGCTATACAGTAGGTCCTTGTTGTTTATTTGATATATAGTAGTGTGTATCTGTTAATCCCAAACTCCTGATTTCCCTGCCCCCTCTAGTTTCATTCTTTTACACATAGCTGTCGAGTTTTTCCAGCACCACTTATAGAAAAGACTGTCTTTTCTCCATTGTATATTCTTGCCTCCTCTGTCATAGATTAATTGACCATAAGGGAATGGTTTATTTCTGGGCTTTCTATCCTGTTCCACTGATCTATGTGTCCGCTTTTCTGACAATACCATACCGTTTTGATAACTGTAGCTTTGTAGTATAGTCTGAAGTCCTCTAGCTCTGTTCTTCTTTCTCAAGATTATTTTGGCTATTTGGGCTCTTTTGGGTTTCTCTACAAATTTTAAAATTTTTGTTCTAGTTCTGTGAAAAATGCCATTGGCAATTTAATAGGGATTGCACTGTAGACTGCCTTAGGTGGTATGGTCATTTTAACAAAATTGATTCTTCCAATGCAAGAACATGGTATATCTTTCCATCTGTTTGTGTGGTCTTTGATTTCTTTCATTGGCATCTTATATTTTTGGAGTACAGTCGGTCTTTTGAGGCCTGGGGTGTCAGGCCTCAATATGAGGCCTGGGGTGTCCCAAAGGTTGCACTGGCCTGTTAGTGGGCAGGACCAGGGCCCAGCTGGTCCAAGGACAGGGTCTGGACTGCATTGGTGGACTTGTTCCATCAGCTCTGGGATCGTAGTTTTCTTGCTTCTGGTGTCTGCTCCCTGGTGGGTGAGGCTGGCTAGAGTTTTGTGCAGGCTTCCTTATGGTAGGGGAGCCAGTCTTGGCCCTCTCGTGTGCAGGGCTGTGTCTCGGGGCATGTCCGGAAGTGGGCGTGGGCTAAGGAAGTCTTTAGGCACCCTGTCTGCTGATGGGAAGGGCTCTGTCCCCACCCAGTAAATTTGGCCTGAGGTGTACCAGCACCAGTGTTTACAGGTTATTGGGTGAGGCCAGGTCTTGGCACTAGTGAGCCAAGGTGGCAGTCATCAGGAGTGTTTGCAAGGTTGAATGTTCCTAAATAGGTCTGCCACCAGTGTCTATATCCCCAGGGTAAGACACAGCCACCTGTCTCTCCAGGAAACTCTCCAAAACCAGCAGGTAAGTCTGGCTCAGGCTCCTATCAAATTACTGCTTTTGCCCTGGGTCCTGGCACGTGTGAGATTTTGTGTGCACCCTTTAAGAGTTAAGTCTCTATTTCCCCTAGTCCTGCGGCACTCCTGCAATTAAGCTCTGCTAGCCTTCAAAGCCAAATGCTCTGGGGGTTCATCTTCCCAGTGCCAGACACCTGGGTGGGGAACCTGACATGGAATTCAGAACTCTCACTCCTGTGGAAGAACTTTTGCAATATAATTATTCTCTAGTTTGTGGATTGCCTACCAGGGGGATATGGGATTTGATTATATCACGAGTTTGCTCTGACTACCTGTTTCATGGTTCCTTCTATGTATCTCTAGTTGTAGAAGATCTTTTCTGATAGGTTCCAGTCTTTTTTCATTGATAGTTATTCTGCAGATTGTTGTGATTTTGGTCTGCTTGTGAGAGGAGATGAGCTCAGGGTCTTTCTACTCTGTCATCTTGGCCATTCTGTCTCAGATTTTTAAAGGTTAATTTCAGAAGTGGCTTCAAAATTTCCCCTCCTCCTCCCAGGCACTCCTCCCAACATGCAGTGCCAGGCCAGGCACTCACTGCATACAATACCATGCTGTTTTGATTATTATGGCTTTGTAATACAGTTTGAAGTCAGAGAATGTAATAATTCTAGCTTTGTTCTTTTTTCTCAGGATTGCATTCGCTATTTGGGGTCTTTTGTGTTCCATATAAAAAATTTAGCATTTTTTGTCCTATTTCTGTGAAAAATGTCCTTGGAATTTTGAAAGGGATTGCACTGAATCTATAGATTGCTTTAGGTAATATGGACATTTTAACAGCATTAATTCTTCCAATCCATGAACACAGATTATCTTTCAATTTCTTTGTGGCTTCTTCAATCATTCAACAATGTCTTCTTCAATTTCTTTCAACAATGTCAAAACCTGTACAGTTTTCAGTATACAGGTCTTTCACCACCTTGGTTAAATTTATTCTTAGGTATTTTTTGTTGTTGTTTCAATTGAAAATGGGATTGTTTTCTTAATTTCTCTTTCTGTTAGCATACAGAAACACAACAGACTTTGTATGTTGATTTTGTACCCTGAAACTTTACTGTATTCATTTATTATTTCTAACAGTTTTTTGGTGGTGTTTTTAGGGTTTCTATATATAAAATCATGACATCTGCAGATAGTGATAGTGTCTAGTGTTGTAAAGTTCGGTTGGAGGGGTGGGACTGCAGGCACCACGTCTGCTGTTCTCTTGGTTCCACTTTCTCTCTGTGTTCCAGTCTACCTGCCTTTAGATATATAGATGTGTGGAATTCTCTGGTGTACTGGTGTTTTGGGCACAGGCACCTTTGTTGCACCATGGATATTTTATTGGTTGTAGATTAAAGGGAAAAGACAAAGGTATATTTTCACTCCACCATGTTGCTGACATCAGGCTAAAACTATTTTTCTATTTATCATCTTATACAATTTATAATTTATCTGCTGCTAGTGTGGTTTCCTACTGTATTGTTCCTGTTTTGTATATGTAAGTCATCACTCAACCACTCCCATCCCTATCTGTGAACTTCTTCCTATAAAACATCTTTTAATTTTCTGAGGGATTATCAGAATTTTCAAGTGTTAACTTCTATTTCCACTTTTCAAAGATATTAGTGCTTTATTCCATTCATCTGTGTTTATATGTTAGGAACCAATTTATTTTCACTTAACTGGCAAAACTATATATATATATATATATATATATGTGTATATATATATATATATATATGTATATATATATATATATGTATATATATAAAATCAGGCAGTATACAGTGTTTACAAAGACAAGAAACATTTATTAAACACATAGTATGCTAAAACATTACTAAGCAATGATCTACAAATACTAAGGAAACAGGGAGACCTATGTCATTAATAATTTGTGGCTAAAATTTCAGAAGAGAATTTTAATGGGTTACTGAAGAGCTAAGGACTCTTTAAAAACTCTCTGAATGTATAACTTCTAGCTGAATAAGTCATTAGTTCAGTTAACTGCCAGAATATTAAATTATTGGTAAATTGGTAAAGATTACTCAGGTATGAACAAGTACGTATTCCTGGTTCATCTCACAGTCAACTATGTCCTTAGTACAATGCAAGATTCTGGTGTGAGTATCACCAAAAAACAATAATTACATTACTTCAGACAAAAGAATAAACCATAAACACATGGCCATCAGTATTATCAATACATACTGAACACAGAATAGTATAGAACTGACTGAAATTGCAGAATACAGATTTAAGAAGAATGTGCCAGTTTTTAAAGTTGGGAAAGTGATGAAATTTTTATACTTTAAAGCCTTGAAAGACAAAGTTTTTACTTTACTGTATCTTGGTTGCATACATTATTAACACAGTTCCAGGCAAAATGGACAGAGAAATACATGTATATTAACAGAAAATTTTATAGCAGGGAGAAACATTCAAAAATTATAATTTATTTTCGTGCTTTTCTAATATATCACAAAATATTTCCTATATGACTTTTTTTCTTCTGAATTCAGCACCCAGGAAAAGAGTGGTAGATGTGAGTTTATACATGGTGTGCTTATGATTTGAAAGAGTTAATATGGCTCTTCAACTTGAATAAACGGCCTGAGTAAATCTCATATACCACTTTCCTAAAATCACCCGGGCAACATTCTGCTTCAGTGGTTTAAATGTACCCTGGTAGTTTAAAACATAATTACACTTCTCTGGACACCTAATTGACTACAAGGGATTGACTCAGGTACTTTGAATACAATTTTATTACCTTAATTATTGTTCAGTGAGGTGTTCCAAAGTTTTAAAACAAACTGCTCATGTGAAATTTTGTTTCCAGGAAAAAAGAAAAAAAATGCTATCTGAAGTAAATTTGTTTTTTTTTAATAAAATTCCAGCCTTACAGAAGATAAAGTGAAAAATTTTGGGTGAATTTCAGTAAAATAATCTTTATTGATAAGGCTTATTTAGTGAATGTAATTCTCATTGTCAAACAACAAATGTGAGTATTTGGAAAACTGAAAATAATAATAGCTAAACTGTATTGAGCAAAGTAGGCCCATGCTGAGGTCTCCTGGGTACAATTTCATACTCCCATTAGGTGGGCATTCACATTATGTTCATTTTAGAGATAAGGAGAATTAAGTATAGAAAATTTAAGTATGTTGTTCGAGGCCAGACAGCTGGAAATCAGTGGAGCTGGGATTCAAAGCAAAGCTCTTTGGTTCCAGTGATTTTGACCATTACATTATAAACAAAATCAAGACTAAAATAACAGTACCTACAATGGCAACACCATTTCCTGCTTACTATGTGTGACACACATAGTTTTATAATAACTGATAAATGTTTTATACATTATCTTATCCACATAATAAACCTTCTTCCCTCCACATTCTTACTTGGCGTACAGGAGAGAAATCACGTCCCCTGACACTTTGGATTAGAGTTTGCTAGGGTACCATCACAATGTACCACACACTGAATGATTTAAATGACAAAAAAATATATATTTTTTTGTTTTCACAGTTCTGTAGGATAGAAGTCTAAGATCAAGATGTCAGCAGTATTGGTTCCTTCTGTGTGATGTCAGAAAGAATCTGCTGCATGCCTCTCCCCTAGCTTCTGGTGATTTCCTAGAAACCCTTGGTGGTCCTTGGCATGTAAAGGCATCACCACAATCTTTACCTTCATGTTCACAAGGCATTCTGCCTGTGTGTGTCTCTGCCCAAATTTCCCTGTTTTATAAGGACACAGTCATATGGGATTAGGGTCTACCTAATGACCTCACTTTAACATGATCATCTGCAAAGACACTATTTCCATCCAAGAAAGTTCACATTCACAGGCTCTAGGGCTTAGGATTTCAACAAATAAATTTCACTGGGATACAGTTCAACCCATAACACAGGTCCTGTACTCCCTACCACTTATCTTCAGTTCTCCTGAAAAAGATAAATGCTACTAATATGAGTGATGAGACCCAGAGCCATTTTTTACAGCATTTCTCAACAATGGGCAGGATAATTGACTTAAAGGTCTACAACCAGTCTTCATACACTCCCTGTTTCTTTCCATGTGGTAAACACACCTAGCCCTTAGGACTGGGCCAGCCATCATCTTTGTGTGCATGATTAGAAAAGTCAACTGACATTCTTCTCCACAATAGCAATTTTGTTTTTTAGATATACAAATTAAGAATTATGTTAGACTTTTAGAACTAAGCCTCCTGTGCCGGAAAGTTCCCTGTTACACCTGCAAACAGCTGGGTCTTTTTTAAATGTTAAACAAAAATAGCATAATTTATTTTCTGTCTGAAACTGTTGATCCTGCTATTGATGGCTTTGTGGCTAGCAAATCCAGAGTTGAAAAAGTGTGAAAGGAAAAATTCTAGCAAGAAAAACCCACCCTTAAACATGGACAGGTATGATTTGGGTCTCACTGTTAGTGCTATTTTAGAGATAAGCAAACAGTACAAAGGTCTCAAGCAAACAAATGAACAAAACAAATAGAAGGAAGAGCAGAGAAGACAGAAGATTTTTCTGATATTTATGCCCTTCCTCCCTGTCAAAACAACCAAATAGAATAAGTTTTATTTAAGTTCCTTAATTTATTTCACAATGGGCTTTAATTTTGTATATTAGAACAGGCTATTTTAAACTTCACATATACTCACAATGACACCTAGCACTTTAGAGAATAAATATAACCCTCATCTATTCCAGGGAAGTCCTCTCATCTAACAGTGAAGGAAACAGCAGAAACAGGAAACTTCTGGATCTCACTGTCTGCAAGCTTGGAATACCACGTGCTTCTCCATTTCCGTGCCCACTCCGTTCTGGTGTTAGCCCTGTCTGCTTAGTTTTATAACAGAAATATGGAATTTGAACTAAAAATATCTAACTTATTTTAAATTCCATGAATGTAAAACAGTATTTATTTTGAGAGCTAATTTAAAGTAAATTAAACGTATTTTTTCTTGAATCTGTTATGATTCTGTTTGGCTTCAGGGGATAAAAATCTGACTTATGGTAGCCCTAATGAATAGAAACACATTGTTCTTATTTAGTAATTTGTCCAGGGGTGGGCAGTACAGGGCTAGTATAATTTCTTAAGGTGACTAAGAGTATTGCACTCACTAATGCTCCCTAGTCTCTGGCACCCCTGCTCTTCCTGAGCTCATTGAAGACTACTATCTTCTTGCCTTATTGCAGTGAGGCAAGGTCATGTGACTAGTTCAGGCCAATAGACTAACAGCAGAAGTCTTGTGTCACTTTCAAACTAAGGTAGTGAAAAGTCCCTTCATGACCCTCTTGATCTCTCCTCTTCCCTCCCTGATTTAGAAGCCTTATGCTGTAATTGCACTTATAGGAGAGTAGCAGACTAGATCCCCTAGCCACTGTTTAAAAGGCAGCTGCCCTAGAGAGGACCTGATACTACAACTGACTATGTTTGAGTCAAAAATAAACTTTTGTTTATTAAGCAATTGAGATGTCAGGGTTGATTTGTTTCATTCCATATCCTAGACCCTGACTGATACATGATGATGACTTTCATCCTCATGCTTGCAGTAAGGTAACTGCCAACCTTTTAGCCATCACTACCACATTTCAGGCAAGAAGTTGGGTGGGTGGGTGGGGGAGGTGAAGGGGAAATTGCCAAAGGAAATTCTAGCCAAGTATGCTTTTTCAAACTGCTCTCCTAAAAGGCAAACTCAGTGACCTGTACATGAATTTCACTGGCCAAAATTCTTTAACATACCCATTACAGTTGCCTGGGAATGTTGGAAGGTGAATATATTTAACTGAATACTCTGACATCCCCCAAACAAGTAAGAAAAAAGAGAAAATTGGCATAAAGCAGTCATCCAGTAATATGTGTCTCAATCAACGGAGTTCTTCTAGAAAAGAGCTATTTCCAAATTTTTCTGGGACCTTCTAACTTTCAAATTCTTCTAAGTATTTCTTCCTTGATCTTTCTCAACTTTCAACACTCTTGGCTACTATCCTCCCTGAAGATGTCTCCTCTCTTTGCTTCCATAAAAACTCTCTTTCTGCATTCTCCTCCTTCCTCTCTTACAACTTTCTCTTTGGTTCCTAATTTCTCTTCCTGCCCATCTACCAAGGTTGCTCCTTCTTCTCTGTTTTTATTATTCCACTCATTCCCTTATGAGCTCATGTATTCCAATAGCTTTATCTATGATTCCCTAAAATTATTCTCACTCATATTCTAAATCTCTTCTACCTACGAAGTCATCATTTGGATAGTCAATATTTAAATAATGAAATGCTTTTCTTCCCATCAATCTCCTACTTTCCTACATTCCTCATTTCATTTAGAATCAGAAAATTTTGAGACATGCTCAATTCCTCTACCTCTTTTATTCCATCTTACTTCCAACTGATTTTCAAATACTAAAGACTAAGTTAAGTTTAAATCATTCTCCCAATCCTCAACCTGAGTATAACTTGATTGGTTCTTGTTATTTTCACTCACAGGGGCCAATTCTCAAAGCTTCTGAGCTGGTATACTTGTCTACAAATATTCACTCCATTCTTACACAACAGCCTTAATGATAATTCAAATTCCAAATCTGATTATGTAACTCACCTGTTTAGAATCATTATGTGTCCCTGTCCCCCACCAATTAACCTTCAGAATAAAAGCCAAATATATCAGTAAGATATGGCAAGATCTTCATAATCAGGTAACCTGCCTGGAATTTTCACTTTTCATGGACCAAAGAACATACTATCATTTATCCACATGAGACTTCTTAGGGTTTTTTTTTTTTCTCATTAAATGTTTCATCTATTTTGTACATCCTCTATAAACTTTTTTCATTTTTAACAATATTTCTAATGGTAGACATAGAATTTTTTCTCACTTTCTACTCACATGTGTATAAAAAGCAAGATGAAAAACACAACATACTATCTAATCTCAGAGATTTTACATTTGGTTGTTTCTGTTGAGAGCCAATTCATGAGTCTCTCTCATTTCTTCACACCTTATAGGTAGATTCATTGACTTCCTTCTTACCAATCTATCTTTTCAAGGATTTTTTAATCACAAACAGCCTCATAATTCAGTTAAGTGGAGCAAAGGGTAGGTTTCCTCACACAGCCCTTGAAAGACAAGAGATAGCATCTTACTCCAGAGGAATGGACAGGCAATTCTTACTGTTCAGTATAAAAGATTCAGGTTTCCTCAATTCAGGGTTTCTGTCTTAAAGGGACCTACCACATGAGCAGCTATCACTTGGTCCTCTTCAAGTCACCCTGTGGGAAATGGGGTAGGAGAAACTGACACAAACCTGAAGTTCACCCTGTTGCTGTGCCATGGTTAATAAAGTCCTTTGGATCTGACCTAGATGGCTTGTGTCTTCTCCTGCATATGTGAAAATATGTCAGGCTAACCTATTAGTTGACAAGTAGAATACAGTTTATGACCCTTCACAGTTGACAGTTTTCTCCCTAGGGAATGTTGCCTAATTTTGGATCCTATGGAACCCAGTCTTGTCATCCTAATTAATCAAAAGCCTTGCTTTAAGACTTTGCTGAAATGTACTCCCTACATGAAGTTTCCCTTAAGTTCTTGAGCCAGTCTCTTCCTCCTATATTGCTCCAGATATGCTTTATGCATATCTATAAGAATCTCTCAGGGAATTGTTGATTTATAGATGTTTTCCTTACAAGCCTGTGATCTTCTTACTAAATATCATAACTTTTTTTGACTGTATATTCTTTACACTGACTGGTATGTAGTACATACTAGATGGCTCTCCCTTTAAAAAGAAAATTTATTGGTAGGTTATCTTACATATGCTCTCTCTAAAATGTTACTTAAAGTGCAAAGACACACATATACACACATAGAATACATTGGTTTCTACTGATCTATCATCACCAGTCTCTTTTTCCTACAAGAACTAACAGTTTAATCTCACTGTTCTTCTGAAATTGTAATGCATTATTAATTCCATCTTCTTAAGCAAGTTGCCTGTAATTATAATTGTCTTTCTAAAAAAAGAAAATGCAACAGCTGCACCTACTCTGAAAATGGATCCTTGGAGAATGTAATTAAGTTATTTCAATTTGGAGACTGAATATTATTAAGAGCTATGGGATGCTAACCTTAAGGTAGACTTTTCCACCAGGTTTTTAATAGTATGTCATTTGCAGAAACCTAGATAAGTAGAAAATTAGAATGTAAATTTTTTGCCTGCTCCAATCAGAGCCTTAATAAGTGGAATTATGTAACATATAATCTTACACGCTATAGTTAGTCAGAACACTTGGTAGACCATGGAGCTGAGGCAGTTAAGGCCAAGTGTTCACTACTTTTGTGACATTCCTCATAGCTTTACTTACTTTGTTTTATGGCCATGGATTTTCCCTATAACCACAAAAAATATTGCACAACTGTTTCTTAAGTTACAAACTTAATCCAAAAAGAAAGCCGATATAAATTGCTCATCTCTCCAGAAAATTCTATTCCAAGGGCATAAATATTTTTTCTATAGATTATGCCTTCATATATGAAAATAGAATGCTTTTATAATTGGCAATTACTTTAGGGGGAATGAAAATTAAATATGGTTTAATATTACGTTTAAACAGTTCAAATACTAAGTTAAAATAGTGTTTTCAAACATTACTTCATCTTATTTATTACATTTTGCTTTTGATAATGGTCTACATCTTTAGGCCTGAGATGATCAATGAATGGCTAAATGATTGGTATTGTAGCAAGCACTGTCTAAGCAAAATTCAGACTAGATGAAGTTTTATTTGATGAACACACCATTAAATATTAATAACACTTGGGAAACACTGATGAGACTGTCAATGAAAACAGAAGCCTCACATTAAAAAGGTATTTTCATAATCATGTAGAATAATCATTATTGATTTCATGAATCCTTTACTGCCAATAATAAATTGCTTACCTCTGTATAAGTCTTTTCAAAGAAAAGGTCTCACTACCTACAAGCAATCATCTATTTGGGGGGAAAGCATTAGTCACTTAAAACGTTTACTTATTTTGAGCCAAATTCTCTAACTTTACAATTTATAACTGTTAGCCTTAGTTTTTCCATTTATTCAAACTGGCTAAGTATAATCTCTCCTGCATTATCAATATTTTAAACATCTGAAATGATCTCATGTGACCATCCTAAGTGTTAAATATTTCATGCTTAAGATTACGATGAAATAGCCTCAAAATATATATTTAGATGGTAGTACCAGATCTAATAGGGCCTTGGGCTAATTCATTCTTATCAACAGAGAGACAAAGAATTTAATATTTGAAAGAGACTTACTGAAGATAATGGTCATGAAATATGCTTATAGTATCCAGAGTAACTCATCTATCTCAACTTATTTAAGTGGCACCCACTATTATTAAGATAGTTAAGATGGATACATGCTGATATTGACCCTCACAGGAAAACAAATAATAGGTTAAAAAATATTTTCAGAGTTTGTCACTGTTACAAATGATAATACACGTAAAAATGATAAATGCCATGTACCAGTGATTTCCTGCAAAGATCAAATTTTCTATTAGTAACATAAAAGCTGAATACTTTGTAAATTCTGCTGTTTAATCAAAGATGATTTGACATGGGGAAATAGTAGATATAAAAAACAGCATCAAGCAGTCACAATTTCTTCTGGTCTCTACAACTACTGTATCCCTACTGAGCATCATCACTAGAAACCAAACTTGAAGGAGTTTAAGGAAAACGAACACAACAAAAGATGTTACCTTATAAAGTATAAACTCATGCATCTCAGTCTTTATAAATGGCAGTAAGAACATGGAAATAAAAAACATATTCAACTAGAATCTAGAATAAATTCATGGACGCTAGATATACAGCAAGTTATCTGTGTAGATATGTAAATTAAGAATTCTTGTGGACAAAATTAACCTTTTGAACTTGATGCCTAGTTATCAAAGTTGTCTACAATAAATCCTTTGCTGCTATTGTCAAGGATAAATTTGTGAACCGATTGTAACATTGGTCTAATCCTTTATAATTTAGAGTCTGAGTTAATGTAAATAATAAATTAAAGCTAGAGGGCAATGTTAGAATACCTAGAAGACCAACATTAAATAGTTCTTCAGTTTGAGGCAGTTTTACAATCATAAAAAATAAACCTTCTTTTGATCTTCAAAAGCTTTAGAAAAGTGTAAAACCCAGAAAGAGTAAATCTGTTGCCTATGTTTACCCCAAAATTTAGTGGTAGAGCTAGCACATGCTGTATATAATAATGCTTTATATTTTTAAAATATTAAATGGGTTTTCTTAATAGAACATTTATAAATAAAATATGAGCAAATTTTATCTCATTAAAGCATATCCTTACAAGGATATACAGCAGATTCCAAACGAAAAGATGGTAATAGAACTATAAGCTATGGTTATAACACAGCCAATGTCTTGGGAGAGTCTAGGGAGACAATATGACAAGAAGGAAGTGAGAGAGTAGAGTCAGAAAAACTAGTTAAAAATGTCTCCAATGCACAAGAAAGGCTAGAGGTGAAGCGAGGATAGTTTAATGTCACCAGGAATACAAAGAAAAGAAGTGATATGAGAGAAATAGCAAGGAATGTGTCAACTGGTAATTGAACTACTTGGAGTGGACAACAAAAGAAGTCAGAAATTACTAATATTTGAGACTGAATTTAAGAATTATAGCATTTTTGATATGGGAGAAACCAGTGAGAATGTATGTCTCCAGCACAAGATTATGTCTTTGTTTTCTGAGATGTCTAATTGGAGTTTCTAGAGTGAAATGTCTAAGTAGAATCTGGAACAAAAATAAAGAAGGGGAGTTTGAAGTTAGGAAAGGACGTTCTTTCACTCATCAAAAATAACTAATTTTAAAAGCTTTTTATTCACATTAGTACAGCCTGGGTAGGGGAAGACAATCCTGGCGAGAAACTACACTCAATGCAAAGAGGAGACCATTTACAGTCACATGGGCTGTGCATTGTACAACACAAAGGTGTGCCATTTACATAGACTATGATATAACTGGAGTCTCCTGGAGTTCAATGTTGTATCACCTGCCAAGCTCTACTTGTTGGATGGGGAGTATGGTATATATTCTTTTTCCCCCATGCCACACAGATCCCCTTAAGACAAATCAGAGATAAAATAGAAATGTAAGTATGCTTTTAGGGTATCAATTCTTTTGAACATCCATTGCCTGGTACATAGTTTTCATTGTGTACATAACTCCAATTTAGTAAATTAAACATGAAATATGTTCTTTGCCTTAAAATATTCTTAAATTAAAAAAATAAGCTAATCATGAAAGTTCAGCCTACCTTTCATTAAAATATATGAACATAAAACTTAAATTATATCATGATTTTTATTAGCCTTATCTTAGTCATTCTGCTTTTGTATAAATTTGGGGTGTTTAAAAGCTTCCCTTGTGGTTAATTTTTGGATACTCATGTTGGCTTTAATGAAAGTGAAAATCTTCAGTACAAAGTCTGTATTTTATTTCATTTTGTTTCTCTTTGAGGAAAACTGTTTTGAAAATACAGTGAGTTAGCTAAACTGCTGTATCACTTTCTCATTCTATTTGAAGAGTAAGGGATGGACAAACTCCTCCTAAGAATACCATCTATATGTAAATGCCACAGAGAGGAAGTGTTCACCAAACACCTTCAGAACCAGACCATGTAGGAAACCAAGCCAGAGCTCCTGAGGCAAACGACAAAAAAAAAGTTTGAATACTACACAATTTGTATCTGTTATTCTCTGAAACATGCAAGATTATGGATGCAAGGCCTGTGAGAACATCTTTTGTTTCACAGGCAGTATATATTTTAGATGAATGGAAATGCTGCTTTGGGAAAGGATTATGGCAACTTTTTAGCAACCCTGATGCAGAAAGAAAAGTATATTTGAAAGTATTTGTCTGTCATTTACCTTTTCAAAAAATATTTATTATCCTAAACTATCCCTTAAAATTAAATATTAAAATTAAACAAATGATTGAGATGGTAAAAATAATTTGGAATTTCTCAAAATAAATATTATTCAATATATATTAGAGAAAATATTTTGGCAAATATGTTCTTAAATTATAAAATTAGCAAAATTTAAATTACTGAATTAATATAAAACCTACATTTATATTTTCACCACAGGTAATCTTATTCTCAATGAACTTGCTAGAGGTAGTGAAAAAATGACCAGAACAATTTTCCCTAGTACTAAACTTTGATTTTTCTTCAATTCAACTTAGTTTCATTTTTTTCTTCCTAAGTGGAGAGAATGCTATACATATAGGCTGCCAAAATTTACATTTATACAAAGATTGAAGGAACACAGTAAGTTTATAGGATTTTATATATTGGCTAAAGGAAAATGAAGATTGTTTGAGTGTTAGAAATGGAACACCAATCTTTTGTACAAACTTAGATGAAGACAAATCATACAGAGCTGAAGAGCTGCACACTAGAAGAACATACTCCAAATCTTTGTTGAAGTAAAAATTAAGTAGTACTTTCCCATTCAACATTATTTTTGGAGTTCTTTGAGGAGTCACTGAAACCACTACTTCAGTTCTCTATTATAATATTCTGACTTCTTGATCACTTACAACAAGACACCCTAGTTTAAGTGCATTGTTGCAAAGAAACCTGGAGTGGTTATTTTCTAAACCATACCGATAAGATCTTAAAGTATTTTAAATTTATAATAAACCACCTTGGTATTTTAAAATATTTTTCTTTCTCTACATTCTGCCACTTTCAGGTAAACACACTCTTTTTCGGGGCTTGCATAGAACCTTTTGCCTCATTCTTTGGAAGTGTCACTGTTCTCTCTCCTGTGGGCAAGAGCAGGGTCTTATTTTATTCTTTTCCTTTAGTTCTCAACATATATATTGAGTGATGTCTTCCGAATAGATGGATTTCAGCATCTCTTAAATGAAACAAAAAACTTTGTCAACCAACTCAAGTGTACACAGGAAAGAATCTAAACTAAATGCTTAATGACAGAATACCTAATTAAATTATACTATATCTGCCCTCCTTAATGGAGTAATGTCAAAGAACAGTTTTGAAGCTTTTGATTATTTGAAGATTACAAGTAAAATAAACTACACCTGGAATGGTCATGGCTATTCAAAGTTGTGAATATCATAATTATTTTAACTAACAAACATTTATCATGCATCTACCATATACTAACTAGGCTAGGCACAAGCCATACACATATGAGTGAATAACTTAATTTGTCTTTGAGGAGCTCACTATCTAACAGAAGAGAAAGAAAAAACACTCCCTAATACACTGTGATGAGCAACGTGGTAACAAAGAAGTGGTAGTTTGGCATAATGGAAATAGCATGAGCAGGAATTTTAGGGAACTGGCCAAAAGGCTACTATCCTTCAACATCCAGTTCAGGGTCTACAAGTTCTGTGGAAGTTTCCCTGACAACCACAATCTGAATGCTTCTCCATTTTCTGAACTCATAAACACTTCTACCCTGTACCTTGTATTTGGGGCTTCTATAACATTTCTTCAAATATATAATACAAAATACAAAACTAGGATGCTTATTCTTACATTTCTTTCTTTTTAGGATACTCTAAACTCCAAGAATACTCTTACATGTAATAACTACTTAAAGATAATTATTTAAATTCTAAATTTTCCATTATATTTTATTTAGAATGATGAATTTGTACATGATTACATAACAGAAAGTAATAAAACAATGGTTTAACACCATAACATTGTGTGTCCAGAGAGTTAAATGTGGGACAAAAAGGAATCTTTGTTCAGCAAAGGAAACCAAAAACAAGACAAAAAGACAACCTACTGAATGGGAAAAAATATTTGCAAATGATGCTACTGACAATATACTGCCTATAAAAGACCCACTTTAGGGCAAAGGACACACAAAGATTGAAAGTGAGGGGATGGAAAAAGATATTTCATGCAAATGGAAATGACAAAAAAGTGGGGGTAGCAATATTCATATCAGACAAAACAGACATTAAAACAAAGGACTTAAAGAAAGATAAAGAAGGATACTATATAATGACAAAAGGATCAAAAAAAGAAGAGGATATTACACTCATTAACATACATGCACCCAATAAGGGAGCACCTAAATACATAAAACAAATACTAGCAGACATAAAGGGAGAAACTGACAGGAATACAATGATAGTAGGAGACTTTAACACCCCACTCACATCAATGGACAGATCTTCCAGACAGAAAATCAATAAGGCAACACAGATCCTTACAGTTAGACTTAATTGATATTTTCAGGAAACTACAATCAAAAAAATCAGAATATACATTATTTTCAAGTGCACATGGAACATTCTCTAGGACAGACTACCTACTAGGCCAGAGAACAAGCTTCAACAAATTTAAGATGATAGGAAATATTTCAAGCATCTTTTCTGTCCACAACAGCATAAAACTAGGAATCAACCATAGAAACAGACACAAAGAAACAAACAAACAAAACGTTTACACAGCAAATAAGCAACATGCTACTAAAAAACCAATGAGTCAGTGGTGAAATCAAAGGGGAAATTTAAAAATGCCTTGAGAAAAATGACAATGAAAGCACAACCATAAAAATCTATGAGGTGCAACAAAAGCAGTTTTTAGAAGGAAGTTCATGTGACACAGGCGTTGCTCAAAAAACAAGAAAAATCTCAAATAAACAACCTAACCTACCACCTAAAAGAATTAGAAAAATAAGAACAAAAAAACCCTAAATTTGGTAGAAGGAAAAAAATAATAAAGATCAGAGGGGAAATAAATAAAAGAGAGATTAAAAAACAATAGAAAAAAACAATAAAACCAAGAGACGGTTCTCTGGCCAGGCTCACCAAGAACAAAAAAGAGAGGACTGAATAACAAAAATAAGAAATGAAAGAGGAGAAATAACAACCTATACCACAGGAATACAAAAAAAAAAAAAAAAGAATACTATGAATAATTATATGCCAACAAATTGGACAACCTAAATGAAATGGACACATTATCTAGAAACATACAGTCCACTGAAATTGAATCAAAAAGAAAAAGATAATTTGAACAGACCTATCACTACAAGTGAAACAGAATCTGTAATTAAAAAAAAAATAATAAATAACTCCTTGAAAACAGAAGTCCAGGACTGGGTAGCTTCACTGGGGAATGTTACCAGACATACAAAAAAGAACTTATACCAATTCTTCTCAAATTCTTCCAAAAGACTGAAAAGGAGGGAGCATTCCCAAACTCATTCTACAAAGCCACCATCACCCTGATACCAAAATCAAACAAAGACACTACCAAAAAGAAAATTACAGGCCAATATATTTGATGAATACAGGAGCAAAAATCCTCACAAAATATTAGCAAACGGAATGCAACAATATGTAAAAGGTATCATACACTATGACCAGGGTGGATTCATCCCGGGGTCACAAGGATGTTTTAACATATACAAATCAATCAATGTGATACACCATATCAACAAAAGGAAAGACAAAAAACCCATGATCATCTCAATAGACACAGAAAAATCATTTGATAAAATTTAACATCTATTCACGATAAAACTCTCATGAAAGTGGGTATAGAGGAAACATACCTCAACATGATAAAAGCTATTTATGACAAACCCACAGCCAACATAATACTCAATGCTGAAAAGCTGAAAGCCTTCCTGCTAAAATCTGGAACAAGATAAGGATGCGCACTCTCACCACTTCTACTCAACATAGTATTGGAAGTCTTAGCCACAGCCATCAAACAAGAAAAAGAAATAAAAGGTATTCAAATAGGAAGGGAAGAGGTAAAATTAGGTTATATGCAAATGACATGATATGCTATATAGAAAACCTTAAAGATTCTGCACAAATACTATTGAAACTGATAAAAGAATTCAGCAAGGTAGCACAATACAAGATTAACATACAGAAATCTTTTGCATTTCTTTACACTAACAGTGAAATATAAGTAAAAAAAAAATGTTTATAATCACATCAAAAAAAAAAAACTATGAATAAACCTGACCAAGGAGGCGAAAGACTTTTATGTTGAGAACTATAAAACATTGATAAAGGACACTGAAGATGATTCAAAGAAATGGATGAATAGCCCATGCTCTTGGATTGGAAGAATTAGTCTTGATAAAATGGTCATACTACCCAAAGCAATCTACAGAATGAATGCAATCCCTATCAAATTACCCATGACATTTTTCACAGAACTAGAGCAAATCATCCTAAAATTTATATGGAACCATAAAAGACTTATCAGAATTACTAAAAGCAATCCTGAGGAAAAAGAACAAAGCTGGAGGCATAACCATTCCAGAGTTCACACAATACCACAAAGCTACGGCAATCTAAATAATGGGATATTGGCACAAAATAGACATATGGATCGATGGAATAGAATAGAGAGCTCCCACATAAAACCCACACACCTACAGTCAATTAAATTTGGACAAAGGAGGCAAGAATGTACAATGGAGAAAAGACAGTCTCTTCAGCAAGTGGCACTGGGAAAGCTGGATTGCTGCATGTAAATCAATGTTAGATGTGCAAGTTGAACCATCTTTGTGACCCTGGGATGCACATCAATGTAGCTGGGTGTGCAAGATGGAACACATCTTCAGACCATACACAAAAATAAACTCAAAATGGCTTAAAGACTTAAATATAAGACATGACCCCATAAAACTCCTAGAATATAAGACATGACCCCATAAAACTCCTAGAAGAGAACATAGGCAAAACGACCTCTGACATAAATTATATCAATGTTTTCTTAGGTCAGTCTCTGAAGACAATAAAAATAAAAGCAAAAATAAAAGAAATGGGACCTAGTCAAAGCTTCTCCATAGCAAAGGAAACCATAAACAAAACTTAAAGACAACCTAACGATGGGATAAATTATTTGCAAACAATTAAACTGACAAGGCTTAATTTCCATAATATACAAACAGCTCACAAAACTCAATAACAGAAAACAAACAGCCCAATCAAAGAATGGGCTGAAGACCTAAATAGACATTTCTCAAAAGAAGACATACAGAGGAGCAACAGGCACATGAAAAGATGCTCAACAGTGCTAATTATTGGAGAAATGCAAATCAAAACTACAATGAGGCATCACCTCACAGAAGTCAGATTGGTCATCATCAAAAAATCTACAAACAATAAATGCTGGAGAGGGTGTGGAGAAAAGGGAATCCACTGCTGGTGGGAATGTAAAGTGGTGCAGCCACCATGGAAAACAGTATGGAAGCTTCTCAAAAAACTAACAGAGTTGCCATATGATCCAGCAATCCCACTCCTGAGCACATACCTAGAAGAGATGAAAACTCGAATTTGAAAAGATACCAAGAAATAGTCAAGAAATGGAAGCAACCTAAGTGTCCATCAACAGATGAATGGATAAAGATGTGGTACACACACCCACACACACATATACATGCAATGGAATATTACTCAGCCATAAAAAGGAATGAAATAATACCATTTGCAGCAACATGGATGAACCTAGAGATTATCATACTAAGTGAAGTAAGTCAGAAAAGGCAAATATCATTAAGATATCACTTATAAGTGGAATCTAAAAAATATAATACATGAACTTATTTACAAAACAGAAACAGACTCCCAAACATAGAAAACAATCTTATCAACGGGGAAGGGATAAATTACGAGTTTGAGATAAGAGTTACACACTACTATATATAAAACAGATAAAAAATGAGGACTTACTGTATAGTACAGGGAACTATATTCAAAATCTTGTAATAACCTATAATGGAAAAGAATCTGAAAAAGAATATATATGTATATATATATACACACACACATATATATACACATGTATATATCTGAATCACTTTGCTGTACACCTGAAACTAATGCAACATTGCAAATAAACTATACTTCAAAAAAAAATTTAAGTACCTATTATTTTCAAACATAGGAGATACTGAATATTATTTAAATTATCATTCTTATGGAGAATAGTGCAAATATGTCTAAAGTCTCCATGCCTTCCTTTATTATACCCTTTGTAATTTGACTGTGCAGCTTCTCCCAAGAGTCTGACATCTGCCTTCTCTTGAACTGAAAAATCCATATCAGTTTGAAAGATTCATTCTCTCTACTGTACTGTGCTTCATCCAGGAAACAAAACAAAACAAAACAAAACAAAACAACAAAAAAGAAAATATCTATGTTTTCTAATCATTATGACTGCTGAGTATATTTAAAATACGTTAAATAAAGTTATGTTGAACAGAAAATGAGTGTTCAGCAAAAAGATTACAGTCATTGAAGCAGAGAGGGGCATTGCATAAAAGTATGATTTATAAACAAAGTCACTGCTCAGTCAGAAGTGAGTTCAAAATAGGTTTTAACATTTAACTTTTATGTTGTAGTTTGTACGTAAGTAATTCTATATGAGTTTACTAATTATCACTTTGGAATCTATGCTACAAAAGCACTTTTGGTATAAAAATTTACCTGTAAGAGTTTTTGAGGGTCACAACACCATTTTCTGTATAAGTGGATTTAATCAAGTTAGGCATAGGCTAGTTTTTTTTGTTTTTTGTTTTTTTTGTGTGGTACACGGGCCTCTCACTGATGTGGTCTCTCCCATTGTGCAGCACAGGCTCTGGATGCGCAGGCTCAGCGGCCATGGCTCACGAGCCCAGTGGCTCTGCGGCATGTGGGATCTTCCCAGACCGGGGCATGAACCCGCGTCCCCGGGTTCGTGAATGTTCGGCAGGCAGACTCTCGACCACTGCGCCACCAGGGAAGCCCAGGCATAGGCTAGTTTTATGAAAATTATTATGTTAAAGGAGGAAAGAACTATGGAAGGTAACTTACAAAAGCAATGGTAAGTCAGGAATTATAGTTCCACTTTAACTAGAATGAAATCACTCAGAAAAATGCCCTGTTAAAATGAACAAATATGACATATTTCAAAGTTCATAAAATAATCTAAGATATTTGTGTAGTAGAAACATACCAGTACATAAAAACCTATATAACATTAAAACTTTATATACCATATTATACAGATTTTTAGACGCTTAAATAGCATTTACCTTTTTTTGCAAGCTCTCAAGAATAAATGGTTTATACTAACTTACAGATAAAATTCATGGATTAAAAAATAGTGTGCTTCAACACTGTGAAAATGACTATACTACCCAAAGCAATCTACAGATTCAATGCAATCCCTATCGAACTACCAATTGCATTTTTCACAGAACTAGAACAAAAAATTTCACAATTTGTATGGAAACACAAAAGACCCCGAATAGCCAAAGCAATCTTGAGAAGAAAAATGGAGCTGGAGGAACCAGGCTCCCTGATTTCAGACTATACTACAAAGCTACAGTAATCAAGACAGTATGGCACTGGCACAAAAACAGAACTATAGATCAGTGGAAAAGGATGGAAAGTCCAGAGATAAACCCATGCACATATGGTCACCTTATCTTTGATAAAGGAGGCAAGAATATACAATGGAGAAAAGACAGCCTCTTCAATAAATAGTGCTGGGAAAACTGGACAGCTACATGTAAAAGAAGGAAATTAGAACACTCCCTAACACCATACACAAAAATAAACTCAAAATGGATTAGAGACCTAAATGTAAGGCCAGACACTATAAAACTCTTAGAGGAAAACATAGGCAGAACACTCTATGATATAAATCACAGCAAGATCCTTTTTGACCCACCTCCTAGAATAATGGAAATGAAAACAAAAATAAACAAATGGGACCTAATGAAACCTGAAAGCTTTTGCACAGCAAAGGAAACCATAAACAAGACCAAAAGACAACCCTCAGAATGGGAGAAAATATTTGCAAATGAAGCAACTGACAAAGGATTAAACTCCAAAATTTACAAGCAGCTCATGCAGCTCAATGCCAAAAAAACAAACAACCCAAACCAAACATGGGCAGAAGACCTAAATAGAAATTTCTCCAGAAAAGATATACAGATGGTCAACAAAAACATGAAATGATGCTCAACATCACTAATCATTAGAGAAATGCAACTCAAAACTACAATGAGGCATCACCTCATACCAGTCAGAATGGCCATCATGAAAAAGTTTAAAAACAGTAAATGGTGGAGAGGGTGTGGAGAAAAGGGAACCCTCTTGCACTGTTGGTGGGAATATAAATTGATACAGCCACTACGGAGAACAGTATGGAGGTTCCTTAAAAAACTAAAAATAGAACTACCATAAGACCCAGCAATCCCACTACTGGGCATTTACCCTGAGAAAACCATAATTCAAAAAGAGATATGTACCACAATGTTCATTGCATCTCTATTTACAATAGTGAGGACATGGAAGCAACCTAAGTGTCCATCAACAGATGAATGGATAAAGAAGATGTGGCACATATATACAATGTAATATTACTTAGCCATAAAACGAAACAAAATTGAGTTATGTGCAGTGAGGTGGATGGACCCAGAGTCTGTCATACAGAGTGAAGTAAGTCAGAAAGAGAAAAATAAATACTGTATACCAACACATGTATATATGGAATAAAAAAACAAAAACAAAAAAAATGGTTCTGAAGAACCTAGGGGCAGGACAGGAATAAAGATGCAGACGTAGAAAACGGACTTGAGGACATGGTGAGGGGGAAGGGTAAGCTGGGACAAAGTGAGAGAGTGGCATGGACATATATACACTATCAAACATAAAATAGATAGCTAGTGGGAAGCAGCCACATAGCACAGGGAGATCACCTTGGTGCTCTGTGACCAGTTAGGAGAGTGGGATAGGGAGGGTGGGAGGGAGGGAGACGCAAGAGGGAAGACATATGGGGATATATGTATATCTATAACTGATTCACTTTGTTATAAAGCAGAAACTAACACACTACTCTAAGGCAATTATTTCCAATAAAGATGTTAAAAAAAATCCAACCCAGAAAAAACAAACAAACAAACAAAAAGTGTGCTTAGAAGAGGCAAACTCCATTGGAAGTCACTTATTTCCCTCTCCAGGCCATGCTCTACCAATACCTTCAATTTCCTCCACTGTCCTAATGTAGTATGACGTAATGTAGTATGACCTAATGTAGCAGTAATGTTGGTGCCTGCCTCATTGTACTTATATTGTTGCTAATTAGTTTGTAGAAATATTGAAGCACATCAATTATTGCCACTAAAAACTCATGTTTTAAAATCTCAACTGGATTCAAAACACTGCCCAGCAATCCTTCGATTTCCTTAGTTGTTTGTTTTTCCATTCTCCAAAAAAGATATTTCAAATAATCCCACTCTCCTTAAATATCCTAACTTATCACCTCCCCTCAGTTTCAGCAGATGACGTTGAATCTTTCATCAGGGTAAAAATAGAAATCACAGAAAGAATGTATCTCGATTTCTGGTCACTACAGTCATAAACTTTAATGCAGACACACCTGTTCATTCACACTTTTCTCCTTTCAAAATGGAGTGGTGTCCCTGGCTAAGGCTAACGTACAAGTTAATAAATTGCAGAAAAATGAATGAAATGAATATGACAAGCACTAGAGTTTCTGATGAAATTAAAAAAAAACAGATGAAGGGAGTAATCAAGAAGAACAGTGGAGTTTCAGAGTTGTAGTGGCTCTGAGTAATACTTATCTAGGTAATACTATAGGGAATACTTTATTAGAGAGGAGACGAAGAGAGCAAGGAATTATGAAAAGGGCATATTGGGATTTCCTTATGAATAATAGTGACAAACAAGTGGTGTTTGATTTTTATGGATTAAATAAGATCATAAAATTAGTCATGTATTTCACATACTAGAGCTTTGGTTTAACCTTAGAGATCTGTACAGTTTTCCAGTCTTTATGAAAGATCACACAATATAAAAAAAAGTGGAATCAGACATGACATCTTTTTTCCCTTTGATGTTGAAACATATTTTTGATGAGTGAATTCCTTAATTAAAATACTGTATATAAGTAAATGAGTTTCTTAAATTTAAAAACAGAAGTAGTATTCGTTTACTTCTGCACTTGCATTAAAAATGCAATTTATTTAATTAAGATGGAACAATGAATGCAAGGTCTGTTTCTTAAAGGTGTAAAAACATCACTAATAATAATTTAGTGTACACACTAATAATTAGAAGGATAACTTCAAATTTGTCATAACCAATTATATATAATATATATACATGAAATTTGTATTTTTATTTTATATATATATATATAATTGGTTTTACATCAAACAATGATGTTTTATCTCACATCTAACAACTAACTTTTTTCAACCTAAAAAGTCAGAGAGGAAATATTTTGCATTTACATGGAAGTGGTCTGGTTAGAACCCTTTCAAAATGCTTCTCTCAGTAGTGAGCTGTTATTTGTGCTAATTCTGGTTTCATCTATTATGTAATTATTTTTTTAATGGATGAGCAAGCCTTACATACATTCTTAACTCTTCTTGCTGCACTGTCAAACAGGTTGTCCTTAAGGCACAAAAAAATATATTTAATTGTACTAAAAATGGTAAATTAACCATACTCGGGATGCTCAGATATCTACAAGAATTTCTAACTCTTTGAAGCAAACTTATATTTAAGTATCAACCCAATATACAATGTCAACTTCAGGCTATATTTATAAACATTAATCCATACTGTGCTATTTATATGTCAAAGTTTCAGGTTTTCAAAATGTTTTGCTGATATACATATATAGTTTTAAGAAAGCCCTGGCTGTATGCCTAACAAGAAGTACTTTTGTAAAAAAGTACACTGAAGCAAGCATTAGGAAATCTTAATTTTCATCTTGAATTTTCAACAGACACAATGAGCCTCAAGATTCGTTTCCCTCAAAGGGGAACACTGAGCAGTTGGATCCTTAAAATCCCTCTGGCTCTCATCATTTTATGACTAATCTATTTAATTTGTCTAAAGAGAGGCAACCATGTTGGAAGAATGGATAAAGAAAATGTAGCATATACATATAAAGAAATAATATTCAGCCTTAGAAAATAAGGAAATCCTGCCACATTCAACAACATGGATGAACCTTGAGAACATTATGTTAAGTGAAATAAGCCAGCCACAGAAGGACAAATACTGCATGAGTACACTTACATGAGATAGCTAAAATAGTTAAACTCATAGAAACAGAAAGCGTAATGGTATTTGCCAGTGGATGGGGGAAGGGGAAATGGGTAGTTGCTATTCACTGGATTTAAAGTTTCAGTTATACAAGATGGATAAGCTCTAGAGATCTGCTGTAACAATATTGTGCCTATAGTTAACAACAATGTATTGTACACTTAAAATTTTGTTAAGAAGGTAGATCTCATGTTAAATACTCTCATCACAACAACAAAAAGGTTAATTCAAAATTATGGAATCGTGATAGATATTTAACCAAATTACTGTTATGCATAAGCAATAATATGCATGAACCATAGTTTCATTGCATGTTTTAGTCTAATAACTGTCAGAAATAAGGTAGTAAACAGGAACACCTGTTTGATAGGATTAATATATATAATATTTAATTTGTACAATGAATATTATAGCCAGTTACCTCTAATTAATTTATCTTATTTAGTTGGACAATTGTTGATTCACTAGCACAGTCTTTGTGCTATCCATTACATAAATTCATACCATATACATATGTGTACACATTATAGAATTAGTTTAATTAGCTTGATATATCATGTTAATTAGACCTTCAGCCTTTTGAGTACTAAGAAATATTTCAGCTCTTGTGGGATAGCTTATAGGACAGTTATATGACAGAGTTGCAATATTAATAAAACCAAACTTACTGCTTTATTTGCTATAGCAATGGATTGGAATCATCTAGTTTGCAGAGTTACTAATTTCATGCCTATAGAATGTAAATGAATACATTTGTGTGGGAGCTCAGAAATCCGCACTTTAACAAATGCTACAGGCAATTCTGATGTAGATATTACAAAAACACCATTTAAGAAATACAGCTAAATTTGGAACTATTAGCATATATAATAATATATATATTCCATATATGTGAAAGATAATATACCACATATACGTATATCTGATTTATGTATTTGTATATAACATATAAATATATATATATATATATATATATATATATATATACACATAAACGTACCTATTTGTATCAATACATATCAATACGGACCCACACATAGTTGTATTATATGTAAAATACTAATGAATATATATTTTCTCTAGAGGGACTGTATCAGTAAAAACAATGTGGAAGTTTTTTAGTTATATCCTAATATTTCTCCTTTTCATTCATAATAGGTTTTTAGCTGAGCAAAGGCTACCTAGAAGAAGAGTTATACTTCCTTGTGTCTCTTTCAGCCAAGTGGCCATGTAAGAAAATTTTGGCCAATGAGTACAAGCAGAAATAGTAGAAAATGCAATAGAAAATGCAGGGTAGCAAATAGAACCTTGTTTAAGAGACAGTTTAATGATGAATACCCTTTGGCCCTTCCCTTCCCCTTTCCTTCTTCCTACTGTCTAGACTGTAAACTAAATGGATGTAGTCAGGACATGATATGATCTTTGGAATGAAGGCCACCTACAAATAGAATAGTAATATAAAAGGATCCTGAGTATTTGATATCAGGGGTTTCCACAACTGTCTTGTACACCTATGTCCAAACTTTACATTTAAAAAACAAAACAAAACAAAAACTTGCATCTCATTCAAGCCTGTTGGTGTTTTTTACTTTAATTTTCTTTTACAGTTGAACCTAATCCAAACTAATGTATATGGCTTTATTAAATCAAGTGTAATCACTGGGTAAAAGAGGTAAAAACAGGTGGTCAACTGATGTCCTTTTTACAAAGGGCAAAAATCATTTATTCATTTCATGAATATATTCGAAATACCTAAGGTGTACAATGTAAAGTTCTAGATATTATGTATACCTTGAGATCCAAGCTGTCCTTAAGATTGTTATTTTTGTAACAATATGTATACAACTAGAAACAAAGTAAGACAACCAATAATCATGAACATCAGAAAAACTGCGAATTCTTAAGATCACTGAAGCCATGGAAATTTATGCAAATTACAAAGTAGAGTGAACAGGAAAAAAAAGAGAGAAAGAGAGAGAGAGAAAACCAGACAAATGTTGGACAAATGCCAGAACACACAGAAAGGATAAAGAAAGAAAATCCACTCAAAAAGATTCTGAAAGATATAGTCAGTAAGGAATAAGAAAGGGTAAAAGACAGGACTTCATAGTAACAAGGGAGATGGATGTTCTTGAGGAAATGATCATTCAAATGTTGCAAATAAATCAAGTAAGATAAGTATTAAAGTAGGAATTCAGATATCATTGGTCATTTTGGAAAAGGCAGTTCTAAAGAAATGATGGGACAAACCAAGTTACATCTAGTTCAAGAGTGATTAATCAGGGAGCAAAAATTGATGGTGTAGAAGAGAATTAAAATTGTGGGCATAACACTCCTCAGTAAGTGAGAAAGGACAGGATCTAGTGTACACATGGAGGAACTAGCTTTCAATGGGAGTTAACCTGTGATGGAAAAATTTATCAGCTCAAATCTAAATATTAGGTACTTAGCATTATTTAAACTACCTAATAAATATAAATAAATGTGCATATATAGTTTAAATAAAATACACTATATACTTTCTTTTATTCTTAATTTGAATACAATTAATTTAAACAGGTCTTCCTATGTTATATGATCTGAGTATGTTTTTGCTAATATTCTGATTTTGATAACTGTGTTAATTCCCTTGATTTTATCCAATACTCCACTTTTTTAGATACTGTAGAGATTTTTAACTATAAGAGAGTAGGAATAACTATGCCAAATTTTTATTCCTACCTCAATCTCTATCTGTCAGAATTATGTTACATATTACCAATTTCTGGGGGGGACATGCTCTGTGGAAATTCTGCTGAAGCCTCAACCTTGCACCTTACAAAATGAACTCATTTCCCTTCTGGTTAAAATATATTAATGGGTCTTCCTGATCTTTCTATTATTGTTCACATGTGTACTGTCATCCAACCTGAAAAATTACAATTATTATAATTCTTTATTACTGTCTGTGATAATCACTCATTCCTTGTGGTCTTTGATTACAAGCCTTTGATCTTTTATTTCTATGTGCAGGGCTTCCAAATTGGTTAAATTCCTTATAATCTCTGCCATGGAATCATCCCTCACTTGACTTTTTAATCTTCATTTTCATGGTCTACCTCACTCTCTAGTTACTGCTACTTCTTCCTCCTTCCTTCCTTTCACAAACAGATTTTTTTTTTTTTTTTCGGTACGCGGGCCTCTCACTGCTGTGGCCTCTCCCGTTGTGAAGCACAGGCTCCGGACGCGCAGGCTCAGTGGCCATGGCTCACGGGCCCAGTCGCTCTGCGTCATGTGGGATCTTCCCAGACTGGGGCACGAACCCGTGTCCCCTGCATCGGCAGACGGACTCTCAACCACTGTGCCACCAGGGAAGCCCTATATTGATTGTTTTTTAGAGCCCTGTTCCCGTCATAGGGCATAAGTTCTACAGGAGCAAGCCTCTCTGACACTTTGGTCACTGATGCATTTAGGACAATAGCTGCCATGTAGTAGGTATCTAATAACTAATTGCTGATGAACACTGAATGAATAGAATTCTAGTAACAACCCAAAAAGATTAAGTTTGGAAACAATTTTAAGGAATATCTAATCTAACTCTCCATCCAATGCTTTGTAAATAAGGCAGCACCTAGTTATTTTCCACCTCCTTGACCCTGCCATAGCACCTAAGCAGATAATGCCAAACAATATTAGAGTTGAGAGAAGCCTTAGATGTTACAAAGAACCTGAGATCTAGAAAGGTGACATAACTTACCCAGTTTCATCTATCCACAGAGAGTCAAAGCTAAAACTAGAACTCGAGCTTCTTTATGCTATGTTATTTTTCATTTCACTGCAATGGAATCAGCTAATATTCAACAGGCCTCATAAAGTTCTGCCATCCAGTAATGACTGAGTAGATCTTCCATCCCTGTTGGATCATGCAATGGTGCTGCTGACTGTTGTTTAATAAAAAAGAACTTAATGATTTAGCATATACAGCTTATAAGAGAGGCACTGGCTAACTTAATATTCTCTGTGCAGCACAATTACTGGGCTGATTTATTCCCTGTTGCCAAAGTCAAAGGCAGGTTACAGTAAGCCCTGCTTCACTGCCTGAACTTCCAGAACAAAATAATAATGCATAGTAGCCAGTGGCAAGTTCCCAGTTCCTCAATGAGGGCCTGCAATCAAGGAATCGTCTGTAATTTTAATCAAAATAATGTAAATGGGTCCCCTATTCTCATTTATCTTTTCAGTTCTATTAAGGATTGAAAATATTATATAAGCAATGCATACTCATAAGAAAGAACCAATGTAATGCCCTGAAATAAGATGTCTCATTCTGATGACTATATGTTTAAAAAGATATGAGAACATTAAAAAATTTAAAGGGATTAGAGGGTCAGGATTAAAGTTTTAATTATTCACAGATCATTTTATACATAAATTCCATAACTAATACAATTAAAAGGAATACTCTTTTATTACATTTAAGTGACTACAGACAATATTATTTATTGACACTGTATCTTTCAATTGCCATTTATAAAAATATAACATAGTTTTGGTATTTGTATCATTTTCCTGAAAAGCGCAAAATGACCTTGTTGGTGTTTAACAATTTAACAAGTCTATCTAAATATTCATGGTAGCACTAATTTAAAAGGACAGTAAAACAATTAATTTCTTGATATTTTCTTCCTGAGGAAGGGGGAAATAAATAAAGTGGTCCAGTGTCATTTAATGAGAAAATGGAGAGAAAAGCAATTTGTACCTCTGATACTATTATTGAATAAGCCGCATAAGTTCCAGAAACTTGGAAACATACAAAGAGGTGTTCACTTAGATAATAAGCAAATTATTACTAAGAATGCTTAACCTGAAAAGAGAAAGTAACTATATGAACATAAATCGGTATGTTACAATCCCTAAAGTAAATGTGTTAGACTTGGTTTCTAGAATGCAGTGGTAACAAAGGAACAGGTGCCAAGAAACAGTGTTTTCTAATTTCCTTCTAGTAATCAAATATGTTGCAAGTTTAAAAATTTTCATTTTTAATGGGATCTCTTCTACACCAAAAGATAAAATTATTGGAAAATCCATGGCATTATCATCTACCTTGATATGACTCAAATATGTAACACTGTAGAAGTAGCAATTTATGAAACAATAGTTTTTGAATTCTCTAACATTGTTAAACCAGGATTCTGCTGAGTTTCATTGTACCCAGGCATAAAATTATCATGGGAAGATTTAAAGTTATATAAACCTGAGTATTGAGGGACTGAAAGATAGAGGAAAACACAAACAAAAAACGAAGTTGGTATAGCTAAGTGTGTTATTTTCATCTTACCTAAAAAGGTATGATTAAGGTGATAGAAACACTTGGTACTTTTGCTGACGTCTAGCCAACTATGAATGTATTAGAACACACACACACACACACACACACACATTTACCTAACGTCCTTTCAACAGCAATCTGCAATGTTGTCTTATTCTTTCTTCTTCACACTTTTCTTGCCTGTGTGACAGCTTATTCCCTTAGATTTCCTCCTGTTTCTCTGTTTTAGTCTCCTTTGTTGGATCATCCTCCTAAGCCTGGGCCTTATATGCTGCTGATGCTCAAACTCAATCCTAGTGCCCTCTTATCTTCTCATTCCATCCTGTCTCTGTCTAGCCAATGTTATTGATGCCTTTTGGTTCTATTACCATCAATATCAACTACACTATCAGTGATGCTTCTCCTCATAGCTCCTGAATCATATAGATATATATTGTTGTCTATTAGATGGCTTTAACAGCATGTCTCAGAGACTTCAAACTAAATATATGTTAAACATCTCTCAATAACCATAGCATTCCCATTCCAAATGTGACCTTCCTTCAACATTTTCCAACTCAGTGAGTATCTCTCCTGCCTTTACCAGTTTACGCAAGCCAGAAGTGATGTTTTTTTTTTTTCTTGGATAACAGCAAACACCTCTTAAGAGATTTTCTTATAGTTAATCGAGCCCCACTTCAAATCAATCTCTATACTTCAGCAAGAATCATCATTTGAAAATGCAAACCTCTTCATGTAATTGCTTTTGATAAAAATCCTTTAATAAATTCCTGCTATTCTTATCAAATATTTTACCTGGTTTAAAAGGCCCTTTTAGTCTAGAGTTTACCTATGTCTTCATTTCACTAATGCCACCATTCTTCAATTACTAAGTCTACTTTACACTTCAATGATATCAGTGCATTTAAATTTTTAAAAGAGCATAAAGAAATATTTTCTTTTTACAAATACTATATCCAGAAGTATGTTCTGAAAACTCTGTAATTTTCATGAGACCATGCCTTGAGTCTCTAAGAAACAGACCACATTCACCCAGATCATAGTGTTTAATTTTTGCCTTCAGATAACAGGATACATAAAAGAGCTATCTACAAAAACAAAGGCAAATTACTTCCAAGACTATTCAATTAATCTGAAAGGAACCACAGAGTATGAACTGGCACACTAAGGATCACAGTTGTAGGAACAACTCTTATTTCCTTATACAAGTTTTGATAAAAATCACATTATTTTTCATTGATTGAGTGATAAAGAAATACTGATGGAAAGCTTCATCTTTCAAAATTCCATTCTATATATTAGTACCCCATCTCCAAAATCTTCCTCAGCTCTGACAGCTACGCCTTACAATTTTCCTGTAACTGTTAGTTCTTTTAAATATTTAATCCTTTAAAGGCCCACATACAGTTTTTCTCTGATTCCCAACTGGCCTCAGGCAATGACATCAATGTTAGATTGACAGAAACTACTTACCATATTGTAGGTGGCTCAGAACCTTCTATTTCTAAGTAATCATACTTTTCTTCCATTTGGAAATCAGTAAATATGAGTGAAATTGTGTCCCCAGGCTCTGCTACAATGGTCCAAGTGCAATCAGCATTATTATGATACTCATTAGGAAAACTAGGGCTTGATATGACGCCACTAGATCCTCTCATTGTTCCTCCACATGCATCTTCAGCTGTTGAAAACAAAGATGAGATGTTCAGATATAAGTCATTAAGAGAAATGTGATTAAATCAACTCTGTTAACATTATTGGATAAAAATAACAGGACAAATGTTGTGATACCAAGTGCATATTATACTAATAGAGGTTAAATGAGAAGTCCATAAAAAATTTAAGCACATATATAAATACAAATGCTATTTGACTATTTTATAACCATTGATTGAAACAGCAATGAAAGTAAGTAAAAATCTATACTCCAATTAGATCTCAGATTTTCTTTTCATTGATTAGGTAGGTGATAAAGCAAGTAAAACAAACGAAACATCATTCTTAAGGTCTATAATAGGAAATCTTTAGTCACTCTGCATGTTCACGGTAGGTCTGAGCTTTGTTTTTATTTCCTTAATGTAGTTATATACCAAATAAATGATGTAAGAGAGAATATAATATAGTTTCTGTCATTGGCATTTTTCAAAAGCTACTGAAAACGTTTGTGGAAATGCAGTTTAAATAAGAATACATCACATATCTATGAAACTTTAATTAGAAAGAAAAAATATAGTAACTTCAATAATATATTCAGTAACGTATCTTTAGTAACACATTCCTATGACTCTATCAAACAATGTAAACATATTTTGCTAGGTATTCATATGATTATGTATACACAACATTAGAAATGCAATGGCATCAATGCTAGGTTAAATAGAGACTATCTACTTATGATATTGTAAGTGGCTCAGAACCTTCTATTTCTAAGTAATCATACTTTTCTTCCATTTGGAAAGTTTCTACAAACTTTACATTTGGACCTATGGTTCTCATTTCCCAAATAAGGGTCATAGATTATCCACGAGCCTACTTTTGGCCAATGTTGTATGCTAGCAGAGGGGTTACATGACCACCTGTGTTCAGTGTTAAAACATAAGATAGGGGCTTCCCTGGTGGCGCAGTGGTTGTGAGTCCGCCTGCCAATGCAGGGGACACAGGTTCGTGCCCCGGTCCAGGAAGATCCCACATGCTGCGGAGCGGCTGGGCCCATGAGCCATGGCTGCTGAGCCTGCGCATCTGGAGCCTGTGCTCCGCAATGGGAGAGGCCACAACAGTGAGAGGCCCGCGTACCGCCAAAAAAAAAATAAATAAATAAGATAAAGCTCCTTGCTTTATAAAGAAATTGAAGCTATAAAATTTGTCTTGTCATAACACTGTTTAGGCCAGTCAATAGGTTACTAGATTATTTGTGCAATAATATTTCTCAAGATTTATGCTGTTATCTTGAGCCACTCAGGGAATTCCTTCAATTCAAATCAAATGTCTGAGGAAATATCTAGCTCTATAAAGACCAATTATTATTTGATGTAATAGCTAACAATTTGTAACTTTAATAAATAGAGACAGGCAGCATCCTGTTTAACTCCACAATGGGCATGGAATGGCAACATGCTTTGGTACTGGGAACAACTTTCTTAACATATTGTATGCATCAAATAACATTAGCTTCTTTCTGTCCCACTCTTTACCCACCTAGCTCCATAATTCATAAATTGAAAGCATAAATAATATTGTTCTTAAAAGATACTTAATTTTCATCATACACTACTGTGTATATGATATTTATTTTCATGATGCCCTCTCTATTTTTTTAAGTTTGTTGAGTAATTAGAATGAACTAGTGGTCCAGTCTAGACTATGAGATATATTACTACAATTTTCTGGTCAGAACATACAATGCCTTCCCTCAATACCTTAACTTTAACCTCTGGTGAAAATGTCCTGCTGCCCCCAATCCCCAACCACAAATTATTTCTACTCTTTGTCTTCTCAGTACTAACACCAACGCTGAGTACTGCTTCAGAAATAAAATGTTACACTATTATATATTTGTAGTGTAGCTGGTATACAACATATTCAAACCAGCTCTGTGAGCTATTTACTTCCCTGTCTCTAGATAAAGTCTCAGGCAGAAACGTTTCAGTTCACACTCAGATTAAGAAAAAATTCCTCCACTTTTTTTTTTAATTCAAAAATATCAGTTGGCCTTCCCTGGTGGCGCAGTGGTTGAGAGTCTGCCTGCCGATGCAGGGGACACGGGTTCGTGCCCTGGTCCGGGAAGATCCCACATGCCGCGGAGCAGCTGGGCCCGTGAGCCATGGCTGCTGAGCCTGAGCGTCCGGAGCGTGTGCTCCGCAACGGGAGAGGCCACAACAGTGAGAGGCCCACGTACCAGGAAAAAAAAAAAATCAATTCATCAATTAATTTGTCTAGTCCTGGATACTCACAAAAAATTTTGACTTCATTTAGGTTAAGGTTCTTTGCTCCCCTGGGCTTGTGGCAGATGGGGCAGAGGTGAGGCAGTGAAGTGGGCTCTTCTTCCCTGTTTCCCCTCCTAGAATTTCTTTTCATCCATCCCTGCTCACTGAGCTCTCTATGATTCATCCTAGATTTGGAAGTAGAAAGGATCAGGGGAGATGAATCTTATTTGCTTGGCACTGATTTGGTACTGGTTTCCAAGGGCTTTGGCAGATGATTAAAGAAAGATGGTTCATTTTGCTCATGAACCTTTTCATGGGACCCTCAGAAGTAACCCAATCAGTTCCCTTGTTGTGGGTGAATGTGTTTCTCTAGCTGGCTACTTATTTTCTCCCTCATACCATGTGTATAGAATGGTATCCTTCCACCCTCTTTCCAACTATGTCTCCTTATCCTTCTAGGTGGGCCTCTTGGGCAGGATCTAAGACAATTCCAGGCCAGAACTCCCTCACAAAAGTCCTGCATATGGTCAAGAAAACATGCCCCATTTATTTGTCCTCTGTGGAAATGCAATTTCTTCCCAAATGTAGCCTTCTGGGTTTACAACAGCAGACATTTAAATATTTCAGCCATGGTCTTAATAATAATACACTGTGTCCTCCAAGCTCCAGGGCAAACAAATCAATTTCTCTGCATGGTCTCCTTTAAGAAGTAATCTAGGCTCACAAAAGAGAGAAATGGCCCCAAACTCCTGACACATGAGATGGAGAGCAACTAACAGAATAGTTCACTCCAGGGAAAGTCTTCAACCCAAAAGCATGACTGACTTGCAGTTGAAAACAAGGATGGGAACTGAGATCTTCCAGCATTCAAACCAATGCTCTTGTCAATTCCTGTATCAAGTTCTTTGTTCAGCACTCCTGTTTGATCTCTTTATTACTACAGAGACTATCATAGAATCAGTATCTGACAAAATTGTGAAATAAATAAAAGTTTTCTTTTAGTACACGTTAGATATACAACATTTTGGCTAGGTAGTCTGAATGCTAGAACCTTTGTATTGTGATTCAGACTGGATTTACTATAATATTTATTTAAAAAATACATTTTCTGTAATCATAGACTCTTATAGTAGAAAGTATTATCTAAATTAAAATTTTTACTTTATACCAGAGTTAGAACAAGTGAAAGGCAGAATTAGGACAAACCATGAAACCCTTAAATCTAGTGCTGTGCTCTGTCTGCTAAGTAATATTGCTTGGTCTCTGGGCAAAGTGAGTTGGTACAAATCCTGTCAATGACAGAACTTTTATTCTTTCAGTATCACTCTGTCCTGGTCACCAGGCTTGCCCGTTTGATTAGTGTTGTCTGTAGTATCTTCTGTCCCACATGTCACAGAAAGGGCAGGGTTCACAGGCTATTAAATAGAACCATTTTTTAACATACTCAAGATACACATGGGGTCATGTTGGTTACTTGTATAAACTTTCTGTGAATTTTAAAGTTTATTAATTTGGTCATCTATTCAAAAAGATATTCATTGAGATCTACTAAGTACCAGAAGGAACTGCATTAGTCTCTCACGCTACAGTGGTGATCAAAAGTCAGCACGATACCTGCCCTCATTGAGCATCCTGTCTAGAAGAGAGTAAGGCTCTAAATAAATGACAAAATAAACATTACATTTCTGTCAGGTACTTTGCAGAAGAAGCATTTAGTGCTGACATTGTATGTTTGGAGTTTTGCAGTAGTTAGTGAATTCAGAAACAAGGATTCTTTGAGGAAGCGATGATGGACTAGAAACCTGAAGGGTGAATAGTTAATGAGGAAAAGGAAAATTGTTTTGAGTAGGTACACTTATGCTTTCACCAGAGGAAATGGGCATTTTCCAAAATTTTCCAAACTGAAAGAAAATCTGTGTGCAACTGTCAAGTGGTACCAAAATGAGGTGGAAAGGCAACTAGGTGCTAGACCTTGCAGGATCTTTCTGACAAAACTATGGGATATATTCAGAGCAGTGGAAAGTTACTGATGGGTTTTCAGCAAAAAGATGACATGATTGGTTTTGAGTTTTGAAAACATTCTGGCTGCTCTATGAAGATGAGAGGGAAAGAAGATAATGGAGGATACAGATTAGGGGGCTGAATAAAGAATCCAGGCAATTTTTTGCATGCTTTATTGTTTCCTAAAGATAAACCACCTCTTGTTTATTCAGTGGTTTAGCATCTTATTATTTCAATATCTTCAAAAGATTAATTTGGTCTTTGTAGGCACTTTGGAATAAATAGTATCACTGCACAATAAATCAGAATAATTCTCTTAGGCCCATTTTTAATTCGGGTATTTTTCCACCTAAAGAGTAAAGCAACGTGATTAAATATCTTAGACTTCTCTTGAGGTTAACTAGAAGTTATGATTGCTTCAAAATGTAGTTATTTAACATACAAGGAATATAAAAAAAGGTTGGTGGTTTCTCTACTCTTGTTCTAAAATCTGTATAGGTTGTAAGATTTTAGGTGTGCTTTTTTTTTTTTTTAATGCAATACATAGGCTGAATGATGCCAAGTTGCATGTTAAGAAGTTTGCAGAGTCAGTCTGTTGTAAAACATGAAGGAAACAACCAGTTCAGCCAATAGAATCAATGAAGGCAATGTAGACTTTTGAGAATAAGAATTTTTTAAAACGTAATCATTTGATTTGGGATTTATTCCAATCACCTGGAGGAAATACTAACAACTCCCTCTTAAATTCTTAATGTACTCAAATCTACTGATAAAAAAATATAGCTATTAAATTTAAAATGTTATTAAACCTAATTTTAATTGCTTATAATATTATAAATCTATCATCGAATACTATTTCTACACTTTAAAATAACTAAATTTATACAAACTTGATAAACAATATCCTTTAATCTCTTACGACGTATAGAGCAGGGAAAAAAGTGACAAAATAAAATCAAAATTATTTGTATTTAGAGAAGAAAAAAGTTTAATAGTTTCCAGAAATGTATTTTTCCTAAAATTAAATTTTTTTTTACTTTTAATTTCTGTGACACATATTTAGATACTGAAAATACCTGACCTTGTTCTGGTTTTGAGTATGAGACCATACTCATTTAAAATATTATAAATTGTAACTGCCCCAAAACACGGCAGTTTAAAAAAAAAAAGAAAAAAAAGAGTTTCAAAACACACCTAAAAGTTTACTGTTTTCAGATACTGATCTCATACTGTGCTCTGCCCTGCTATTAGTTTCTTCTGAAATAGCTTAGGGGTGGGGGAGGGGATTAGTGACAGGAAATAGGCTTGTTTATTACAAAAAAATGAACTGTAAATTGTGGAAGATGAGTACACTTGGTCAACTCCAGATGCTAAGCATTCAATCCAATCTCAGATGTTATCATGGGAAATTCTCTGCAAATCTCCCTTGCTAAATCTCAACATCCCATCAGCACTCAAGTAAAACTGACATCTATGTGAGATTTTTGTTCCTTCCCAAGACAGGCATCATTGTTGTCTACCTTTTAATTAAACAAACTATTTAATATTACATTCCTTAATGACCTATTATATTACACATACAGAACAGCAGCTCCATTTACATAGCTGCTTTGTTTATATTTAATAGTTCAGCCTTACGCATCTTTGTGTGTAAGAAGAAACTTTTCTCATAGAGAAGAAAACTAACAGGTAGTTAAAATGAACATCAAGCCACAACAAATAATGTTCCAAGTTTCAAAGAAAATTAAATCATTGATGATTATGAAGGAAAACTAAAGGGTTCTCATAATTTTAATCTCTCAGCCCAACTCCTTCAGCTTCTTTCATACTAAGACAGATGAAATTAAAATCATCTGAGAAACAGATTTATAACAACTCAAAGACAAACATTCATCATTTATCCAGATGAACACCTCACGAAAAGGAGCTAAATATAACATAACAGGGCCGACATCTCAGCACTGAAGGTTTATTCCTGAATACTCAAATATGTTTTTGAGCAAATATCCCACCTTAGTTTATATTTACCTTCCTTAGAGACATGTTTAGAAATGACAAGGCAAGTTAATGCACTGAGGAAAGTTATTAATAAATATGTGGATTTTTTCATTCATTTAAAATACTTCTCAGCATGTCCAAATAAAAAAAATCATTCAATGATAATTTAAATTATTTAAAGATCTGGAGAAAAAATAAAATCTTTAAATCAAGAAGGAGCCATGACAGAACAACAAGGAGCAAATTTACATCTGTTTCTTTAAAAAAAATTAAAAACTGAGCAAAATATAACTTTTTTCAAACACTGTGTCAGGGCCATTAAGAACTGTGATCCCAGAAAGGAGAGGAACAAAGCAGAGAGACCCCATAATTGCCTGGCTTTTTGTCTAGAAGCATTTTCAGAACCATAAATCAAGGAGTGGATTATAAACGGAACATGATGCTCTCCCTGGGATGAGTGGACAGTGTGCAGGAAGCATGAAATGCCTGTAAGTTGTAAGACAGAATTCCAGAGAAAAGGGAGCTCTGCAGAAAAAGAACTTACAAAATCTGCATAGTGGTCCCCTGGGTATTTGCTAAATACTAACAAATGCAGGCAAAGGGTAAAATTCCACGAAGTCAGGCAAAGAGAGTCCAGAGATCTGTGAGCTGAATGGTTCCAAGAGAGCACACATGGCTGGGTATTTTTCAATTTCCTCCAGCTAGAGTGGAGAGTCCTCTTTAAATAACCAGTGTACTTAGTAGCAAATTCAGAAGGGATACACCTTCAGTAGAGGAGTTAAACCATCCCTAAAGGTTACTCTAGAACTGCCCTAACAAAACTTAAAAACAAACCTCAAAAAATATAACTGAACCAAATGTAACTTCACTATATACCAGATGAATGTTCAACATTCTTTAAACAAAGACAACTAAATCCAGACACTCAGTAACTTAAAATTCACAATGTTCAACACCCATTAAAAATGATTAGTCACCTCAAGAAGCAGAAAAATATGACCCATTACCCAGAGAAATATCAGTCAACAGAAACAGAACAAAAAAATGGAGATGGTGGAATTAGCAGACAAGGACTATATAACAGATAACTATATAACTATATTTTACTATATCTAGCCTGTGCTCTGTTTGGGTATCACCTGAGAGCTAAGAATGATTTTTATAATTTTAAAGGATTGTAAAAACAAATGATAAATAAACCAGAATCAAAAACAAGTATATGATAGAGAACATACGTGACATGCAAAGTCTAAAATATTTACTACATAGCCCATTACAGAAAAAGTAAACACAGTGAATACAGTGAGAAAAAGAAAATATAAATTATAACCAAATGAAGCTTTCAGATGAAAATAATTAGAAGTAAAAATAATTGCTCAATGGGCCTTACAGCAGATTATATACTACAGAACAAAACACAGTAAACTTGAAGAGAGAGCAATAGAAACTATTCAAAATGAAGCAAAGAGAATAGAAGAACTTAAAAATATTTTTTTCTGCTGTAGGAAAATATGAAGCACCTTAAAATAAATGATACTGAAACTCCAAAAAGGTCGTGGGGAAGGGAGAAAGCATAGAAAAGTATTTGAAGATAAAAAGGCCAAAAGACTTCCAAATTTGATGAAAACTAAAAATCCAGATATAAGAAGCATGTGTATCTTAGCATCTTGATGTGGCAGAGTCTACTGGTTAAGCACCAAAATTCCTGTTCCATCTCCGCATGTGCAGTTACTGCTGGGAGGTAGCTTCTCAACAGTGGCAAATTTTCTAATGCTCCTCACACTTAGGTTAGGCCATGTAACTGAATTCTGGTGAATAGAATGTCAGTGAAGTGAACTACCATTGCAAGCTTTGCCCATAAAAACTTCCCACAAGATCATCCACATTTTTTTTTTCTCCTTATGATATCTGGATGTTGTGGCCCTGGGTGATCTTAGACGCCACAGATTGATGAAAGATTTTTTTCTGGGTGAGTATTTGAAACCTCTGTCTCCCACTAATTCATAAGTTCTATAAAGGCAGGGATTGCATCTATTTCTTTTTCTTGTTTCTTTCTTGTTGGTTATTTATTTTAAACATAGCAGTGTGTACATGTCAATCCCAAACTCCCTAACTATCCCTGACCCCCTCCTATCCCCGCTGCAGGTAACCATAAGTTCTTTCTCTAAGTCTGTGAGTCTGTTTCTGTTTTGTAAATAAGTTCATTTGTATCTTTTTTTTTTCTTTATAGATTCCACATATAAGTTATAACATACAATATTTCACTTTATCTGTCTGACTTACACCTCACTCAGTGTGACAATCTCTAGGTCCATCCACGTTGCCGCAAATGGCATTATTTCACTCTTATTAATGGCTGAGTTATATTCCATTGCATGTATGTACCACATCTTTATCCCTTCCTCTGTCGATGGACATGTAGGTTGCTTCCATGTCTTGGCTACTGTAAAGAATGCTGCAATGAACACTGGGGTGCGTGTATCCATTCGGACCATGTTTTCCTCCAGACATATGCCCAGGAGTGAGATTGCAGGATCATATGGTAACTCTATTTTTAGTTTTTTATGGAACCTCCTCCATACTGTTCTCTGCAGTGTCTGTGCCAATTTACATTCCCACCAACAGTGCAGGAGGGTTCCCTTCTCTCCACACCCTATCCAGCATTTACTGTTTGTGGATTTTTTGATGATACCCATTCTGACTGGTGTGAGGTGATATCTCATTGTAGTTTTGATTTGCATTTCTCTAATAATTAGGAATGTTGAACATATTTTCATGTGCCTCTTGGCCATCTGTATGTCTTCTTTGGAGAAATGTCTATTTAGGTTTTCTGCCCATTTTTGGATTGCGTCGTTTCCCTCATGAGCTGTTTGTAAATTTTGGAGACTAATCCCTTGGTCACATCATTTGCAAATATTTTCTCCCATTCTGTGGGTTGTCTTTTTCATTTTGTTTGTGGTTTCCTTTGCTGTGCAAAAGCGTTTGAGTTTAATTAGGTCCCATTTCTTTATTTTTGTTTTTATTTCCATTATTCTGGGAGACAGATCAAAAAATATATTGCTTTATGTCAGAGAATGTTCTGCTTATGTTTCCCTCTGAGAGTTTTATAGTGTCCAGCCTCACATTTAAGTCTTTAATCCATTTTGACTTTATTTTTCTGTATGGTGTTAAAGAATGTTCTAATTTCATTTTTTTTTACATGCAGCTGTCCAGTTTTCCCAGCACTTTACTGAAGAGACTGTCCTTCCTCCATTGTATACTCTTGCCTCCTTTGTCGCAGATTAATTGACCATAGGTGCAGGGGTTTATTTCTGGGATTTCCATCTTGTTCCATTGTCCTATATTTCTATTTTTGTGCCAGTACCATACTGTTTTGATGACTATAACTTTGTAGTATAGTCTGAAGTCAGGGATCCTGATTCCTCCAGCTTCATTTTTCTTTCTCAAGACTGCTTTGCTATTCGGGGTCTTTTGTGTCTCCATACAAATTTTAAGACATTTTGTTCTAGTTCTGCAAAAAATTCCATTTGTAATTTGATAGGGATTGCATTGAATCTGTAGATTGCCTTGGATAGTATAGTCATTTTGACAATATTGATTCTTCCAATCCAAGAACACAATATATCTTTCCATATGTTTGTGCTGTCTTCGATTACTTTCATCAGCGTCTTACAGTTTACATAGTACAGGTCCTTTGTCTCCTTAGGCGGGTTTATTCCCAGGTATTTTATTCTTTTTGGTGTGATGGTAAATGGGATTGTGTCTTGAATTTCTCTTTCTGATATTTCATTGTTAGTGTATAGAAATGCAACAGATTTCTGTGTATTAATTTTGTAGCCTGCAATTTTACCAAATTCAATAATGAGCTCCAGTAGTTCTCTGGTAGCATCTTTAGGAATTTTTATGTATAGTATCATGTCACCTCCAAACAATGACAGCTTAACTTCTTTTCCAATTTGTATTCCTTTTATTTCTTTTTCTTCTCTGACTGCCATAGCTAGGACTTCCAAAACTATGTTGAATAAAAGTGGCAAGAGTTGACATCCTTGTCTTGTTCCTGATCTTAGAGGAAATGTTTTCAGCTTTTCACCACTGAGTATGATGTTAGCTATAAGTCTGTCATATATGGCCTTTATTATATTGAGGTATGTTCCCTTTATGCCCACTTTCTGGAGAGTTTTTATCATAAATGGGTGTTGAATTTTGTCCAAAGCTTTTCTGCATCTATTGAGATGATCATATGGTTTTTATTCTTCAATTTGTTGATGTGGTGTATCAATTTGTTGGTGTGCTGTTTGATCTGTGGATATTGAAGATTCTTTGCATCACTGGGATAAATCCCATTTGATTATGTTGTATGATCCTTTTAATATATTGTTGGATTCATATTGCTAGTATTTTGTTGAGGATTTTTGTGTCTATATTATTCATCAGTGATATTGGCCTGTAATTTTCTTTTTTTGTGGTATCTTTGTCTGGTTTTCGTATCAGGGTGATGGTGGCCTCACAGAATGAGTTTGGGAGTGTTCCTCTCTCTGCTATATTTTGGAAGAGTTTGAGAAGGATAGGTGTTATCTCTTCTCTAAATGTTTGACAGAATTCACCTGTAAAGCCATCTAGTCCTGGACTTCTGTCTGTTGGGATTTTTTAATAACAGTTCCAATTTCAGTACTTGTGACTGGTCTGTTCATATTTTCTGTTTCTTCCTGGTTCAGTCTTAGGATGTTGCACCTTTCTAAGAATTTGTCAATTTCTTCCAGGTTGTCCATTTTATTGCCATACAGTTGCTTGCAGTAATTTCTTATGATCCTTTGTATTTCTGTGGTGTCAGTTGTAACTTCTCCTTTTTTATTTCTAATTTTATTGATTTGAGTCCTCTCTTTTTCTTTCTTGATGAGTCTGGCTAAAGGTTTCTCAATTTTGTTTATCTTTTCAAAGTACGTTTAGTTTCGTTGATTTTTGCTATTGTTTTCTTCATCTCTATTTCACTTATTTCTTCATTTCTATTTCATTTATTTCTGCTCTAATCTTTATGATTTCTTTCCTTCTACTAACTTTAGGTTTTGCTTCTTTTTCTTTCTCTAGTTGCTTTAGGTGTAAAGCTAGGTTGTTTATTTGAGATTTTTCTTGTTTCCTGAGGTAATACTGTATTGCTATAAACTTCCCTCTTAGGATTGTTTTTGCTGCATCCCATAGGTTCTGGATCATTGTGCTTCCATTTTCATTTGTCTCTGTATTTTTTAATTTCCTCTTTGATTTCTTCAGTGATCCATTGGCTGTTTAGTAGCATATTATTTAGCCTCCACATGTTTGTGTTTTATAAGTTTTCTCCTTCTTGTCATTTATTTCTAATCTCGTAGTGCTGTGGTCGGAAAAAAGGCTTGATATGATTTCAGTCTTCTTAAATTTACCGACGCTCTCTTTGTGGCCCAGCATGTGGTCAATCCTGGAGAATGATCCATGTGTACAAGGGAAAGATGTTTATTCTGCTGCTTTTGGATTAAATGTTCTATAAATATCAATTAAGTCTACCTGGTCTAATATGTCATTTAAGGCCTGTGTTTCCTTATATATATTGATAATTACTTTAAATATAAATGGATTAAATGCTCCCACCAAAAGACACAGACTGGCTGAATGGATACAAAAACAAAACCCATATATATGCTGTCTACAAGAGACCCACTTCAGACCTAGGGACACATACAGACTGAAAGTGAGTGGATGGAAAAAGGTATCCCATGCAAATGGAAATCAAATGGAGTAGCAATACTCATATCAGATAAAATAGACTTTAAAATAAAGACTGTTAGAAGAGACAAAGAAGGACACCACATAATGATCAAGGGATCAATCCAAGAAGATATAACACTTGGAAACATACAGGCACCCAACATAGGAACACCACAATATACAAGGCAAATACTAACAGCCATAAAAGGAGAAATCAACAGTAACACAATAATAGTGGGGGACCTTAACACCCCACTTTCAACAATGGACAGATCATGCATCTATTTTTGTTCGCATCATATCTGTATTAGTAAAAGAAAGACTGACATATAGTAGAGGTTTATAGGAATTTACTGAATTAAATGTGAAATAAACAAATGAGTGAATACAACGATTTAAGCTCATCATCAAATTAAATTCTGATATCTGAGCCATCTATGGGGTAGAATAAAAAGAAAACACAAGTAATATGTCACTATTCCAAAAGAGATTAATTGATAATTGGAACAAAATGTCAAAACAAAATAGAAGAATGAGAAGGATTGCCAAATAAATTTTAAGAACAAAAGGTATGCTGCAGGTCAAAAGCTTTATCACCAAAAGGTGAGCATAAACAGAAAATGATTATTGCTATTCAGTACCAAGCAAGTGGGAGTTAACTAATTTTTAGACTTTTCTCCATATTTAACTTCAATAAAGTACAACTTCTTTAATTGCAGATAGCAGAATTATGTATGTGGAGTATTCAAGAGACTCGCCAGATAAAATACATGACTTAATCTGTGAATTAAACAAGGTTACTGAACACAAGGACAATATACAAAAATATATCAGCACTGAACAATTACAAACTGAAATTTTTTAAAATATCATTGCTAATAGGATAAAATTTCAAAAATTTAGGAATAAAAATAGTGAAACAAGGAAAGCCCGAGTAAACCTCTAATCATATTTTCGAGAGAAAATATAGACCTATGTAACTAAATAGATCTATGTAAATAAATAGATATTCCACGTAATCTAAAAATGTCAGTTCTCCCCAGATTAATCTAGAGACGAGCCCAGAAATTTGCAATTTGAAGCTATGGTTTCAGGAAAGATAGTAGCTACCAGCTCAGTTCTTTCTATTTTATAAAAGCCCTGTCCTTGTTTATACCTTATTTTTAACCTCCATTGCTCTCCTTGACGCCCCACTCCATGTGCTGATTACTACTCTCAGAAGGCAAACTTTAATGCTACTTCATTTAAAAAAGAAAGAATGCTCAGGGTATGATTTCTCTCAAAATTTCCGAAGTCTTATCACTTCTGTTTCAACACAGACTGAATATCAGATATCTGTGTAGAGCATTTTAAAACACCTATAAATCAACCCCAACCCCAAGATTCTTATTTACTTGCTTGATAGTGGGGTGAACAGTAGGGCAATTTTTTTTTTTTTACATTCTCTTGGTGATTCTAATGCATACTTAGAATCAACAATCACCATAGTAACTCATGTAAAATAGCTAATCCATTCATTTGGGTACTTGACCCTATCTTCTACCTAACTCCAGGTCTTTACTTGGGATCACTTAAGCTGATAAGTATCTCTCCAATACCATCCTAAAAGTCCATATAAGATGGAAGCCAACCCCATCCACCTCCAAGTAGCAAGACAAGCTAAATTTATCTTGGTCTATTAACCTCCTTTTCCTCTTCCCTTTCCAAATTCCTCAGAAAATGTACCTTTGCTTAATGTTTCTACTTATTTACCTCCTAGTGATCCCTCAATTAACTGCATTCTTGTTTCTCTTCACACTTTCTATTGAACCCCTTCTCCTAAGCTCAACATTGACTTCCTAATGGACACATACTTGTTAGTATTTTTTAAATGGGTCTCTCAGTGACAGTTGGCATTGTTATTAACTCATTACTCTCCTCTTCTTTGGCTTCCATGTGAAATATTTTACTGGTTACCCTTGTAGCTGTCTAACAATTCTTATCCATCTACCTCACTGCCCCCTCTTTCTCTACCAGTTACTTTAATATCAGAGTTCCCTAGGCTTCTACTCTTCTTTTAATATACTTTCTCCCAAGGTGATATTATCCACTCTCTTTATTTCAACTATCCTCCAGGTAAATTGACGATTCTGTTATCTATGTCATTTAGCTCAATCTTTTTCACTGTTCATTCAATTTTCTAGGGGGAATCTTCAATACTAGTAAAACATATTAACCAGTTTGGGTAGCAATTACCCTTTCCAAAATCTTTGTCCATTTCATAGTGATGGACTGCATAAATTTCAGTAGGAAGGGTTACTAATTCTCACCTGGAGACAGAACTCTCAAACACTGTAGGAGTTTGAAGCAGTAGCTGGGGATAAGTAAAAGAGAATAAATAGTTATCATTTAGACATGAGGAACTTTTGTTTCCAAGATTCTGATTGCAAATATTGTGAAACAGAAACAATATTATGTGTTTACTGCTCCATTTCCTCAGTAAGACTGCATATCACCACCACTCAGGAAGCTAGAATGGTGTCCTGAAGCTAAGGGCTGTCAGATGGGAATTGGGCAAAAGCTACTTAAGTCACATCCAAGCCTAGTTCTTAAAAATATTCTTTGACATCCCTTCTGCTTAGGAATGACACAGACCATGACTTCAATCCCATCTTCTTCTCTTGTACCTTTATAATTTATTTTCTAAAGGGGAGCCTAGAGTATCTTTTGAAAGTGGAAATCAGATCATTGTATGCACACTCTCCTGTTTGTAACATTTTAATGGCTTTCCTTGAATTTAGAGTAAGACCGTTGTCCTTACTTTGGCCTTAACTGATCTTAATTCACAGACTTCTCAAGATAACAGCTATCACAGATAGCAATAACTACAAGATCAAGATGGGTCACCAAAGTTACATTAGATATTGCATGGGTGAGAAATAAATATTTGCTGAATTAGACAATTGTAATGTCAAGATCTGTTTACTTTTGCAACATGGACTATTATATAGACAATAAAAATCCATTCCACTGGAACTCATTCTGTCAAATAATTTATTTTAATTAAAGAAATAAGGAATTCTCAATTTCATGTTTAAATCTGATGTATTTTTGATTCTTCTCCCTGTTCTACTTCATAGACCAGATCACTGAACAGTCATTTATGTCTTGTGTTTAGTTTTATAAATAACTTGGAGTATTTCACCATATCTAAAATTATAGAACTTGAGCCCCATTTACTTGAAAATGGAAATTTTAAAATGTGAGTGAACCTGTTAATTTAGTTTAAAAAAGACAAGGCTTATTTAAACAGCAAGAACTTAACCCTGTAGGGACAGAAACAATTTATGTCTTTTTCATCCCTGTATTTTCAGTGCTTAGAAATATGCCTGACACTTAATGGGGAACCAAAATATCTATCCTAAATGATATTGAATAGAATGGCTTTGGAGGATATATTACTGGCTTTTATATGAACTTTGAATGATTTTTTTCATAAAATGAGAGTATTTCCCTCCTCCAATTCAAGCTTGCTGAACTTAAGAGTATGTACATTTCTCAAATCTTTCCAGATAGGTACTGAGTTCTTTGAAGATAGGAATCATGTTTAATACAACTAATAGTAGTTATATATTTGAGTATTAATTTTATGCCAGTCTCTGTGCTATCAACTTTAAATATATATAAATATTATCTATTTCCCTACATGTTTTTGGTTGATTTACTTATCCATGTTCTATCATTTCTCAATGTGACCAAATTAATATCTTTCTAATGAGAACCTACTGTATAGCACAGGGACCTCTACTCAGTGCTCTGTGTTGACCTAAGTGAGAAGGAAATCCAAAAAAGAGGGGATATTTTTATACGTATAGTTGATTCACTTTGCTGTACAGTATAAACTAACACAATATTGTAAAGCAACTATACCCCAAGAAAAAATTGTTTAAATATCCTACCAACATCAATTCCTCTCTCCTCTCTTCTCCCATTAAAATTTATTTGCTCAAGGAAGTAAAGAGCGTTTTTTTGAAGTGGAAATGAAATGATGTCAATCACACTTTCCTATTTGTAACATTCTACTAGCTTTTCTTGAATTTAGAATAAAACCAGTGTCCTTACCATGACCTTAATGATTGCAATCCACAGACTTCTCAGTAAACTCAATCCACAGTGCTCATTTTCCATTTCCTTAAATTTAACAAAGCTCCCTCCACCTTTAGGACCTTTGTTCTAAACTATTCTCTAAGCTGGTGTCTTCTTCCTCAAGATCTTCCCAAGACGGCTCAATGATGTCATTCAAACTAGTGAGGTCTTGGTTCACTAATGATCCTAGGTAAAACAGTCCCCCATCAGTCTCTGTCACATCTGTTACATTCTCTTCATTCAACTTATCACTATCCAGTAGTTTTTGTTGTTTTCTCATTTATCTCTAGAATAGAAATGTCATGTAATCTTGACTGCATTACTAATACACTAGTCACAGAATTATCCCAAGTACTCAGAATGGGGCTGGCTTATAGTAGGTACCTAAATAATACTTTATCTGGTTAAATATATTTTTTGCTCCCCAGTATGTCCATGAAACTTCTTGGACAATTATTTGACAGTTTTATGGTGAGCTTAGAAATGGGGGCTCTAAAATCACAGAGACCCAGGCACAAATCCAACACTAATAAATTGGGTGACCTAAATCAATTTACTTAAATTTCTTCTAAGCTACATTCTTATTTGTAAAATTATCATTATTTTGAGAGTGCACATTTATTGATTTAAATGTTGCCAACAATCGCTCAGTTACATATTTTCTATTTTCCTTATCAGTGTCCTCGAAGTTTTATTTTTGTAGGTAGGAAGGTTCCTACAAGGTGATGGCATAATTGACTTGTTACTCCCTCTGGCAAAATTGCCACAGCAGGGAGACAAGAAGGCACTCTCAGTCCCATATAGTTCATTTCACTCTTGCCATCTCTACTGATTAAATGACAGGTTCAGTGCTGCTCCTTGTTTCTCATTTTCTGCTACAAAATAGAGTACTAAGAAGAGAAAAGAAAGTGAGAAAAAAAAGTAGCAAATCCTTGTCCACGAGGAGCCCTGAATAAAGGCAATTTATTAAAGTATTTTAGCATAATTTGAAGAGTTCCACAGAACCTGATTGCTTAAAAATTGGCTCTCTCTCAATCTGCTCCTGAATTTACTATATTTTAAATATAAGTTTGCTTTGAAATCTATTTCTAACCAATGAAATTCAGAAGAAAGTAGATATTTAATGAAACAGTTAATTTCAGTTAATAATGGCTAATATTCATTGTGTACATGAAGGCACTGTTCTAAGCTTTTGAAATAGATCATCAACTTTAATCTTAATAATAACTCTATGAAGAAAACAACAAAATTAAACAATAATTATTTGTATCTTACAGAGGAGGAAACTGGGACACAGAAAGGTCAGTAACTAGCCACAAATCACACAGTTAAAAAGTGGTAGAGCCAACTTTCAAATGAAGCCATCTAAAAGAATAGCTTTAATCACAGTACAAGCTGCAGTTTGATATAAAAAATAATGAGAAAAAGTCAAGAATAGAATACCAGCATATACAATGCTGGAGACAATATGGGGAAATGGAAGGAGATGCCCAAAGGAGGAAAAGAGACCAAATCAAACCAAAGACATAGAAAACAAGGACTGTTCTTTTTACTTTTTCTAGAAAGCCCCTCCTGACTAGGCCAAAACACACATGATGAAAATAAACAATGTTTATGGCAAATTCCTATCTCAATTTATCATCCTCTATATTTGAATAAGAATCAATAGGAAAAATAATGAAATATACAATACAAAATTTCATACTGGGTGAACAACTGGAATATAACATATACTTTACATTTTAGATTTGGTTTCTTAGTAAGTTGTAATCACAAGATTACAGTGATTTATGAAAATAAAACTATCATTATAATATTTCTAGTGTTTTGTATTATTCTGGATTAATTTCTCAAAAATATGGATTTGAAGAGAGCATTTTAACTTTTATTTAAATTACTTAAATAATTCGGATAAGATGTTTATATTCATTACACAAATAGAAAGGTTTTTTTTTTTTTTTTTTTTTCTTTTTGCGGTATGCGGGCCTCTCACTGTTGCGGCCTCTCCCGTTGCGGAGCACAGGCTCCGGATGCGCAGGCCCAGCGGCCATGGCTCACGGGCCCAGCCGCTCCGCAGCATATGGGATCCTCCCAGACCGGGGCACGAACCTGTATCCCCTGCATTGGCAGGCGGACTCTCAACCACTGCGCCACCAGGGAGGCCCGAAAGGTATTTTTAATGGCTTTATAATTCACTATTAAGGTTTTGGCCTAATAACACAATATAAAATATGTGTGTGTATGCACTAACATGCATACAAATGCATAAACACACATCCCTAAAATGTCAAAGAAAATGTGGTTATAATGAATCCATCTGTAACCTATTTCAAGTAAAATTATTTATTTTAGTGTTTTTAATGGGATTAGGCAATATTGACATAACACTCTTGTGCAAATTCATGATTACAGTTGACCCCTGAACAACATGGGTTGGAACTTGGCAGGCCCACTTATACGTGGATTTTTTTCAATAACTATCTACTACAGTACTACGTTATCTATGTTTGGTTGAATCCACGGCTGCAGAATTCAACTAATCCATGGATGGCTCATTATAAAGTTATATGCAAATTTCAACTGTGCTGGGGTCCATGCCCCTAACCCCCACATTGTTCAAGGGTCAGCCGTATATTATAGCAACGCTGACAAAATTTACAACACATTGAAATGTTTCCACTTAATTAACAACCGCAGGCCTTTTATGTGCATCAAGAAATTCATTCTTATTTAAATTAATTGAACAAATCTGATACCTTAATGATATTTTTCTTTTTTTATTATTTATTCTAAACTAAATGAGTATTCATATTTTTTGTATCTCAAATGTACATTCTTAGCAATAATGCTCAGGATGTATTTTCAAGTTGGTTTAATATGATTGTTGCTTCCTTTTCTTTTTTATTCTTTTCCTTTTCTTTTTTGGGAGGGATGGAATGGTGTAGTCTATAAGTATCTCGTGACATGAGATGGAATGAAATGGAAAATTATGCAGATCATTATTGTATATTTTTTGTTGATGACTGTTCTTTAGCTGTAATACAACTTATTTCAAAACAAAGTGTTTTTTGTATACATGTGAATGTGTTGATCAAAATTAGATTTTCATTTGATCAATTTTAAAATTCAAAGTTAAGAATGAATAAAATGAAAACTTTAATACCTCAGTTAATAAGGTATTTACAATATTAGAATTTACTTTTACATGTAAACAGTATTTTCATTTATTCAATTGATAATTTGAGCACCAATTTTGTACAAGGCATTACTATAAGAAATATGTAACAGATTCTACTACAACAAAAGTTGCTATAGCAAAAATCCATTGATCAAAAATTATAGGCAATCCACAGTTCAAGTGTAAATTTTTAGCTGTGTGCTGTTCATCCAAAATCTTGCCACCTACTACTTATCTGGGTCACCTTTTTGAGATGTCAGTTGCCATGTGGTTAGAGAAAACAAAATAATTTTTATAGAGTCCAAAACCAATTATAACTGGGAAGGTAAGTCCAAAGCCAAATGTAAATGAGTTTTGGATACTCTGCTCTTTTGAATAATTTCTCTCTTGGCACAATAAATGAAAACTTGGTTGCACAGTCATACCAAGGGTGAACAGAGGTATAGAACATGCACATTTTCATGCAGGGCCCCAGGAATAGCAAAGCTTATCTGTTTCTAAATGGTTAATTTTAGCATCCATCCAAAATGCCAGTGAGCCAGTTAGTGAGGTGAAGCTGCACTTTAAATGATGTCCAAGTGCTTTTTTATACAGTGTTATTTAACATTTGCATAAAACCAGCTTTTTTGTGTCTTATGTTTCCAAATCAATTTAGCTTTGTGTGCTAATATTTTACTAGAGCCCTGGAGATAAAGAAGCATGCAGGTCAGCCATGTGTGTTGCTAAATCCCCAAAGGAAACCTTCACTAAAAACCAAAAGATTGACACCAGACAAGATTAGCAAAAGAATTAGTCATGTATAATCAACTGTGTTAAATACTGGGGGAAAAAAACATCTGCTTCTCTTGTCCTTCAGGAAAAGGCTATCAGGGTAGAGTGTTAATGCTTCTGGCGTATATTTTTACGTGCTTCTGAGTGTGCCATTGTTTTACAAAGATGGATTTGTTAGAACCAACTACCACAGCTACTTTAAATGCTACTAATGAGGAAGGCAAGTAAAAGCTTCCATGCCCTGTACTATTTAATTCCCAGACCTAACTAGACCCAGAGACCTCCCCAAGGAATACAACAATTAAGTCTCTTTCTCAATCTGGAAATGAATAGGTTTGGGCTCTATCTTCAAAAATGCTATACAATGACTGAAATTTTCCAAACCAACCAACCAACAAACAAAAATATTCAAGCAAGTCCTTTCCCTAAATGGCTTATTATCTAAAATTGCTGATTAAAACAAAGGAAGAAAATCCTACCAAATAGCTAAAAATCATTAAAGCTCAATTTCTGGGAAAACGGGATTTGTGCAGTTTTTCTTTGTTTTTTTAATATGCTAAATTTTAAGATCTCAAAGAATTATAACTAACATAGGAAGATTTTTTAAAAAATATTTATTCAAATACCTCTCATATCATCTAATAATATTTAAAATCTGGATTATTTGGGAGGATTATTTTATTGTTACTATTAAGAAATAAACCAGAGAATAGAAAAGAAAATGATGCATAAAAAGAGATATTCTATAGTTTAGTTCTTATATGTTCAGTCCATCTCTTTCCTTTCTTAGGTACACATCAAGAAAATAAATCATTTTAGCAGAAGGTCTTCAGCCAATTAGGTGGTTACTTCTTGAGAGATCATCTTTCTTTCTACCTGAAATCTACAGGGACACAGCAAATTGTGAGGTACATTGGATTCAGTGGCTTCATTGATTGAGCATATATATTAAGCAAATCCTCTGGTTTACACTTTACTTGTGTTGTTAATTAAGCCTTATTCACAGGCTTATTTTAAAGATGAGGAAATAAGCTCAGAGAGGGTAATGAATTTATCCTCCACTACACAGCTAATAAGCATGTGGATTTAGAAAAATTGTGTGAACACTGTGTGCTAGGCAAAGTAATACCACCCCCCAAAGATGTCATCCCTGGTAACCTATGACTATGTTACTTTACATGGCAAAAAATAATTAAAAGTTGCAGATGCAATTAAGGTTGCTAATCTGCTGACTTTGAAATGATGGCAAGATCACCCTGAATTATCCCAGCAGGAGACAAATTGAAAGAATGCTTAAATTCACATACACATACACACTATAAGTATATACATATGTGTGTGAAAATATAATAATGTGTGCAAAATTATACATTTGAATATATGTAAAGTATAACTATATTTGAAAAATATATTAACAAATATAAATAAATATTATATAAGGTTAATACCAAATTTTTTTAAAAATTAATAATTTTGCTGGAATTAATAAATGCAATTTTGATGAGAGAGTGAGATTTGAGATAGATTGTTAAGAGAATGGTAACACAGATTGGCAGAAGAATAAATAAGGAGGAAGAAGAGCAAAAGGAGGAGAAAGGGGGAGGAGAATATACAACTCATTTTACATAGTTGTTGACTGTTTGACAAATTTAGGCATTTTTATCTTTCATAAGAAACAGCAGAAGACTCCGTTTACTTTCCCGACTTCAGTTCTTTCCACACCTCACCTCCACCCTTCCTCTCCTCCCAACTAACAAGCAAGCACTCCCACCACCATGAGTCCCACTTTTTTCCCTTCTCCTCTTAGGTAATCCCTTCCCCTCTTGTCTCCTTCAATAACTAGATAACTCTTAACTTTTGCTTTCAGCATAATCTCAGTTATTACTTCTCTTAACCCTTTTCTGACTTTTCCAGGCCAGGCAATGGTTTCCATCTAAGTGTTTACATTAGCACCATATAGTACTACATTACAGTAATATGATTTATTTATCTGTGTCTTCAGGATACCATAAACTCTTTGAGGTCAGGGCTGTGTCTTACCTCTCAATTCCCTTTTGTCTAGCAGAGTTTCTTGCTTCTGGGAAGTGTTTAATTACATTTGTGGCAAGGAGATTACTGAATGAACAATGATTCAGAAATGAGAAATTGGAGTTCTAAAATCGCATATTAACAATCACCTGTCAATGTCCACTTGGCTATCTCGCAAGCATGTCAACGTTAAATCAATAAAATGGGGTCATAATTGCTTTCATATTTATCACCTTTTCTTGTGTATTCATATATTCAATCAGCCATTCAGGCATGATACAACATTTATTGATTACTGACTGTGTACCAGAATGTATTTAATGCTTTTGGGACCATCAGCATCACCACCTACTCTGTGGCTCGAACAGGAACTCTATGTATTTCCTCCTTTCCCTCATCCCATTCCCCCATATCTAAGTCACCAGCAAGTCCTATTCATTCTATCTCCAATAAATACTGAATATACCAACTTCTCCATATCTCCAGGTTTAATCCTTTGATCCAAGCTGTCATCTGCATCCTCCTCCTGATTTGTCTCCTCATTTAAAGTCTAATCTCCTTTAGTTAATTTCCTATGCAGCAGCACAACTGATATTCTGAGAATGTAAATCAGAACATGTTCCTCTCCTTCTACAATGCTTCAGTGGTTTTGATTACATTTAAACCAAAAGCAGAATTCTTTCCTGTAAGTCCCAAGGACCTGCATGACCTGGTCCCCCAATTCTGCCTTTCCTATTGTGTTGCCAGCTCCAAAGCAACCACTAAGGTCTTCTTTCATTCCACTGAATACTCCAACCAAGTTCTAACTTCAAGGCATTGTATGACTTTTCTTCTGCCTAAAATATTCTTTACTCCACTCCTCACTGGAAAATATCTCTATCAGCTTTTAGAGTTCAGATTAAATATCACCCACAGAGAGAAGTCTTTTCTGACCATTTTACCTTAAAAAGTTATCCGTTATTCTTCATTTCTGCCCCCTGTTTCTTCATTTCAGCCTCTTGGTTTTTTTCTTTCATAAACTATTACTATATTTTACAATTTTGTAATTACTTTGGTTTGCTTTGTTTTGTTTTTCTGTCCTGTACCATATGGAACTAAGGATGCTGAGTTTCCTACTGAATATTTAGTTCCTAGCAGAGTGCTTGGCATTTACTACACACTTAATAAAATTTGAAAATTATGAATGAAGAGAGCAAGAAAAAAAAAGATAGGAAGGAAGGTAGGTAGACAAGAAGCAATACAGAATTATAACTTGTTGCTTATCGATTAAAACAAAATCAGTAAAAACAGTCTTTTCCCCCCATGGGTAAAATTCAATGACTAGCTCACTGTAGAATAGATTTTACACTTAAAAAATAGAGTTAGGAAACAAAATTTGCATGTAGAATTTTTATTCTATTAATCAATGACTATGTCAATTTAAAGTTTTAAAAAATACTCCATTATATATAACATATTAAGTAAAAATGTGTTAAAACTGTATTAAAGAGGAAGACCTAGATGCATTGATTTAAATAATAAATCATAAATATAATCAAAATTCATTTCCAAATATAAAAAATAAGTTAATGTGTTTAAAAACTGTAAAAGATACAGTTAATACATGCACAGAGCCTTATTAAAATTCTAAACATAATTTAATATATAAATCAATTCCAATCACTTTTTCTCATTTCAAGAACAATTTCAAAATATTGCTCTTCATCGTCTATGCTTTCTTACTTTCAAATTAATCTATAGCTACAGATTGAATGCTTACAAGCAATGTGTGGTGCTAAGTGAATACAGTTCCTCAGGCATAGTGAAAATGTCAACTTTATGGTATAATTTTTTTATGTCAATGGATAATACAATATTTTATAAAACCTCAAAATTGCATTTCTGCTTAAATTTTCTGTTTACTGAAACTGTCTTCCATTGGAAGTAATCAGTACTTTCATATTTTCTTAGCAATGATTACTGCATATATGAACTGTTGCATACAGAAACAATATTAAAATGCATAATTAAGACGATTTTCACAAACACAGAGTTCAATTTTACACACATTTTTATAAGCATAAACCTGGCCAACAGAAACTCAATGACTACAATTCACTGACACATATTTTCTCAGGGTACTCCCACCTTTTGAAGATATAGGTGGCAAAGGAGTGGGAAACAGGTCATAGAAGGCATGGAAAGGAAAGCTTCATCCATTTTTTTCCAGACCTCAGAAAAATGTTCTCTATTTTCTTTCAGCATTCCAATGATAAGGAAGAGGCCTAGCCAAAGGATTCAACAGCAGGCCACTCAGCCCCCCCCCCCCAACTGATCAGAGTTAAGGATGAAAAAGGAAATCTATCCCATCTTATTAATATGGGCGACTAGACAGAGCCTTGTGATGAAATTCCCATTAACTGAACAAATATTTATTGACAACCTGCTAAGACCTACCACTGTGCCAAGCATTAAGGATAGAAAGATGAAGTATTATAGCCTCAAGAAACTTCATGTCCAGTAGGAAATAATAAATTACATGTAAAAAAACATTTTGGAAATACTGAAGAGTAGGAGCTATCCCAAAGAGACTTCATGGAAAAGTATACTACACATTTGTATACTTTCTTGTATAGTCATTAAAACATGACTATGAAATTAGCCAAAAAAAAGAAGGAAGGGAGAGTGGAAGACATTTCATGCTAAGAAGGTAACCAGAACAAAGAAAAGGAAGTGAAAACAGAAGAATCTGAGTGGGGAAATCCAACCTATAGTTAGAAATAAAAATTTCACATTGGGCTTGCTTTTCATGCATGAAAAGATGTCTCAGGAGTGACTGTGGCAACATGATGGATGGAGCCTGGAATCGTACTTGGCCATGAATTTGTTCTCTCAGAGACAGGAAGATGGATGCAGCCAGTAATTTTACTGAGAACTTTTAGTTTATACATGTTTTGACTTTATTATATTTTGAAAATCTGACATATTAATAAATTTATAACAGTAATATGGATATAATTAATACTATTTGCATACTATTATTACCAGCATTATTAATCATTAAAGTTAAAAATAATAGCATCTTATATGTTATTGAGCACTTTGTGGCATGCACTGTACTAAATGCTTTGCATGCATTATAATTATAATCCTTTAAGGGAAGTAAAATAAGATTAATCTGCATAAGATATTGGGTTGGACAAAAAGTTTGTTCGTTTTTTTCTGTAAGATGGCTCTAGCAGGACTTAGTTGTCTTTAACTCCTTTTGAAACAATTTTGTTAGCTTGTATTGTGACAGCTGTCGTATCAGGGTGCATTTCTAAAAAACTTGTCAAAATTGGTGAATTTTTGTGTAGCTATTTTAATATTGGAAATGGAATTTAAAAAGCAACATTTTCAGCATATTATGCTTTATTATTTCAAGAAAGGTAAAAACACAAACGAAACACAAGAGAAAGATTTGTGAAGTGTATGGAGAAGGTGCTGTGACTGATCAAACATGTCAAAAGTGGTTTGCGAAGCTTCGTGCTGGAAATTTCTCTCTGGACTATGCTCCACGGTCCGGTAGACCAGTTGAAGTTGATAGCTATCAAATTGAGACATTAATTGAGAACAATCAATGTTATACCACATGGCAGATAGCCAACATACTCAAATTATCCAAATCAAGCCTTGAAAATCATTTACACCAGCCTGTTCATGTTAATCGCTTTGATGTTTGGATTCCACATAAGTGAAAAAACCTTCTTGACCGTATTTCTGCATGTGATTCTCTACTGAAACATAACGAAAACATTCCGTTTTTAAAACAAATTGTGATGGGTGATGAAAAGTGGATACTGTACAATAATGTGGAACAGAAGAAATTGTGGGACAAGCGAAATGAACCACCACGAACCACACAAAAAGCCGATCTTCATCCAAACAAGGTATGTGTATATGGTGGGATCGGAAGGGAATCCTCTATTTATGAGCTCCCTCAGGAAAATTAAACGATTAATTCCAATAAGTACTGCTCCCAAATAGACCAACTGAAAGCAGCACTTGACGAAAAGCTTCCATAATTAGTCAACAGAAAACGCATATTCTTCTATCAGGATAACGCAAGACTGCATGTTTCTTTGATGACCAGGCAAAAACTTACAGCTTGGCTGGAAAGTTATGATTCATCCGCCATAATCACCAGACATTGCACCTTCAGATTTCCATTTATTTCAGTCTTTACAAAATTCTCTTAATGGAAAAAATTTCAATTCCCTGGAAGACTGTAAAAGGCATCTGGAACAGTTCTTTGTTCAAAAACATAAAACGTTTTGGGAAGAAGGAATTACAAAATGCCTGAAAAATGGCAGAAGATAGTGGAACAAAACAGTGAATATGTTGTTCAATAAATTTCTTGGTGAAAATGAAAAATGTATCTTTTATTTTTACTTAAAGACCGAAAGAATGTTTTGGCCAACCCAATAGCAATCAATCAGAGAGAGAAGTAGTTAGGAAAAAGAAGTGAAGTCTCCACAGGATGAGTAAGAGTTTTCCAAATAGAAGGAGAAAGGGTTTTCCAAAGAGACAACACATGAGAATTCACAAGAATATTCAAGACATATTCTGGAAATAGGAAGACCCTTGTGTGGTTGTGCATTGGGAGTAGGGAAGGGGACTTACATGTAATGAAATTGAAAAAGTATGCTGAGTCCAAATTAGCAAGTCATTTGTCTTAGTTAAGAAGTGTGAAGTTTATCTTGTAGCTTTCAGTTTTGTTTTGTTTTGTTTTTTTCAGCTAGTGAGTAACAGGATTCCATAAAGAAAACATAAAGATCAGTCTGAGGTTTCTAGCTTAAGACAGCATCTTGATAGTAGATAACGTTTCCGCCAGTATGTTCTTGGAATAAACATAAAGCCAAGGACACAGGCAATAGAAGCAAAAAATAAACAAATAGACAAAAAAGGACTACATCAAACTTAAAAAATATTGTGCATCAAAGGACACAATCAACAGAGTGAAAAGGCATCCTACGGAATGGGAGAAAATATGTGCAACTCATATATCTGATAAGGGGTTAATGTCCAGAACATATAAAGAACTCCTACAACTCACTGACTAAAAGAATCAAATAACCCAAATAAAATTGGGCAAGAAACTTGAATAAACATTTCTCCAAAGATGATATACGAATAGTCTACATGCATATGAAAAGTTGTTCAACATCATTAAACAACAGAGAAATGAAAATCAAAACCACAAGATATCACCTTGTGGGATCATCACACCCATCAAGATGACTACTGTCAAAAAATACCAAGAAAATAGCAAGTGTTGGCAAGGATGTGGAGCAACTGAAACCCTTGTATACTGTTGGGAGAACTGTAGAATGGTGCAACCTCTACAGAAATCAGTTTGGAGGTTCCTCAAAAATTAATAATAGAACTACCATATGATCCAGGAATCCCACTCTGAGTATAAATCAAAAAGAATTGAAAGTAGGGTCTCAAACAGATATCTGCACATCCATGTTCATAGTAGCACTATTCACAATAACTACAGAGTGGATGAATGGATAATCAAAATACTGTATACATATACAAATGAACATTATCCAGCCTAAAAATAGAAGGAAATACTGTCACATAGTATGAGTCAAATAACCCAGTCACTAAAAGACAAATATTATATGGCTCCACTAAGCTATCTAAAATACACCTGACCCCCAAAAAGCACAGGTTTGAACTGTGCAGGTCCACTTATACACGGATTTCTTTCACTAAATATGCACTACAGTACTACATGATCTGTGACCTGTGGGTGCAGAACTGCCTATACAGAGGGCTGACTGCAAAGTTATATGCAGATTTTCAACTGCACAGGGTAGGCGCCCCTAACCTCCGTGTTGTCCAAGAGTCAACTGTAGTCAAATTCATAGAAACAAAACAGAATGGTAGTTACCAGAGGCTGGGAGGAAGAAGAAAAAGGGGAGTAGTTGTTTAATGGGTATAGTTTTATAGTTTTGGATTTGCAACATGAAAACAATGTGAATATACTTCACTCTACTGAACTTCACACCACTTAGAAGTGGTGAAGATAATAAATTTTAAGTTACATGGTTTTTACCACACACACACAAAAAAAGCTAATGAGGCCAAAATAAGCAATACCAGCATTTAAGAATTACATATTGCAGCAGTTTTCAGAGTTAATAAACTCATATATGATCAAATACCAAAATGCTTTTCTTGTTCTGGGCTAAATTGTAGAGTAGGTAAAGTCTTTCTGTCTTATTGTCATTCTTCTACTTTACCTCCTTATACTACTTTTTTCATTATAACCTCAGCTCTTAGAAGGAATGCCTCATATAGGTTTAATCCTTTTTCTTCATCGGGATTAAAATTTTTAAAAAAATGAAGAATCTTCTTTGGTGTTCTATGTGTCCTAGGTACATTCATTTCAGTTTCAATAGCATGCTTTCAGTTGAGGTCAGTGCTCATTCAATTCTATCTTATAGTATTCATGAAGCCAGTCGTTGACACAGACAGTCCACTTGTTACACGACAATAGTCAAAGAAATCAAAGGGTTTGGTTTAGAAAGGGTGTTAAAACATGGCTAGCCATTTATAGGGTGTAAACTAAAAATGACAACTCTAATCTTATTAGAGGGGTCCCATATCTACACTATATATATACATATACATATACATATACCTACATATGCATGACACATGCCTGTACACATGAACACATACATACATACACATTTGTGCCTACATATATTTATATCTTTTTTTTAGGCCTTTATAATTTTATAAGATAATCTCAGTGCAGGGGATGTGTGTGCTGCTATGCCATTTATATTTACATACACATATGCTCAAAGAGGGACTCCAGCTCTGCTTTTTAATGCAAATGTTGATGTTGTATACCTGACACATATTAGGCTATAGATGATCATTTCCACACTAATTTGGCTATATGTAGACATAAACCGAATATAAACACCATTTTCAAATTACTGATAAATATGAATAATTAAATGAGTGATAAAAATGATAATTCCAGCATATAGGCACATAATAAAAATATAAATAACTTAAATGACCTACAAGCTCAGTCATAAATCCAGTTCTTTGGCCCTAGTTATGTTTCTTTAGACTGAATAATTTTCTTGATTTTTGATATCAAGTAATATGTATTATGTTCCTACTGGGGAGGCGACTCTGTATGAAAAATGGCTTTGTGAAACTCAAAAGAATATTTGAGTAGACTGTATTTCTAAACACTACATAATTTAGCTCAGTTTAAGGAGAGTTGGATTCTGTATTCTAATCAGAATATGTGAGTTGCTTCTTATTGTGTAAAGTCTCTATTATTTAAACATTAGGAATTCCCAAATGCTTAGAAAAAATGTATTTAAGTCCTGAGGGCAATTAATTTCAATTTCATTTATGTATTTTGCAGGCAAGTCATTATTTTCTTAGAAGCCAATCATTGTTTTCTTGATTTGAAATGATCCAAATCAATGACTCTTAAAGAACCACCCAAGGAAACTGATCCCTTCCCCCACCGGCCACTACTGGGTTGACCTCTGCAGAAACATGTGCTAATAAATTTGAATTAAGCTCTAAAATATGAAGAAATTTTAAAATATGAAAAATATATTTTATGTCTGAATTCAGCTGAAAAGTGCTTAATTTGTCTGATTAGTGTTTCATTAATTCTTTCATGTAAAAATATTTTGAATGTCTATTATATATCAGGCACTGTGTTAGATACTGAGAATGCAAACATGCACAATGTAGCACTTGAGAAACTTACAAGAAGTATGGGGGAAAGACCCATGACCATAATAAAATAAATTATTTTAAGTACTGTGAGGACAAATTAAGTATGAGAACAGATAGAAAATGGAGGGGATGGTCAAGTGTCTCTGGTATTGGGAAGCAGTGCTGATAAAGATGTAGAAAAGTGTTCTGAGACACAGGAGACAAGTATTTGCTACTAACTGCTTTGCCCACTATGATAACCACTAGCCATATGAAGCTCCTGAGCATTTAAAATGATACTACTATGACTGATGAAGAGAATTTTAAATTATAGTTAATTAATATTTAAATTTAAATAGCTATCTTCAGCTAGTGGCTACCATATTAGGCAGCAGATCTCTACAAAACTCTGAATAATTTGGTATGGCTGGGACATAAATCATATTGTTTAAAGATCATGGTAATAGATGGAGCTGAAGAGAAAGACAAAGGCAAGAACTAAGAAAGTCTTCTTTGCCACAGGTAAGTCAGATAAGTAGGATGACAACACAAAAGACCCTATCAAATTTATTAAATGATCACAAGTGACAGAAGCAAAAGTAGTTTTTCTTGGAGTTTTGGAAGCAGAAGCCTGGTTTTAGTGGATTAAAGAAGTTAGTGAGAAGTGAGGAAGTGAAAACAGTAAGAATTTACTATTTTTCAGATATGTTGAGTATAAAGAGAAAGAGAGATCCATAGGAAGGTGGGGTTGAGAAAACATGGGTGTAAGGAAGGATTGTAAATTGGGGAAACTAGAGCATGTTCACAGGTAGTGGAGAAGTCAGAAATACAGATCATTTTATAGACAATAGTTTGAACTAATAAATTCAGTAAAGCTGCAGGATACAAAGTCAATATACAAAAATGTGTTGGGTTTCTTTACACTAACAATGGATTATCAGAAATATAAATTAAGAAAACAATCCATTTATAGTGCATCAAAAAATACCTAGGAATAAATTTAACCAAGGAGATAAAAGGCTTATATATTGAAAGCTACAAGACATCAATGAAAGAAATTGAAGAAGACACAAATAAATGGAAAGATATTCCATGCTCATGGATTGCAAGAACTAATATTGTTAAAATGTCCATATTACCCAAAGCAATATACAATTCAATGCAATCTATATCAAAATTCCAATGATATTTTTCACAGAAATAGAGCAAACAACCCCAAAATTTGTACAGGACCACAAAAGACCCTGAATTGCTGAATAGCAGAAACAATCCTGAGAAGGAAGAACAAAGCTGGAGGTGTCATGCTCCCTGATTTCAAACTAATTACAAAGCTACAGTAATTAAAACAGTATAATATTGGTATAAAAACAGACACATAGATCAATGGAACAGAACAGAGAGCCCTGAAATAAACCCACACATATATGACCAATTAATTTGTGACAGAGGAGACAAGAAAAAACAACGGGGAAAGCACAGTCTCTTCAATAAATGTTGGGAAAACTGGACAGCCACATGCAAAAGAATGAAACTGGGCCACTATCTTACATAATATACAAAAATTAGCAAAATGAATTAAAGACTTGAATATAAGACCTAAACAAAATTCCTAGAAGAAAAATAGGCAGTAAGTTCCTTCATAGGTCTTGGTGATGATTTTTTAAAATCTGACACCAAAGGCAAAAGCAAGAAAAGCAAAAAATAAACAAGTGGGACTACATCAAACTAAAAAGCTTCTACCCAGCAAAAGAAACCATCAACAAAATGAAAAGGCAACCTAATGAATGGGAGAAAATAATTACAAATCTTTTATCTGATAAGGGGCTAATGTCCAAAATACACAAAGAACTTACATAATTCAATAGAAAAAACAAAAACAAAATCCAATTAAGAAATAGCCAGAGTACTTAAATAGACTTTTTTCCAAGGAAGATGTTCAGTGGCAAACAGGTACATGAAAAGATGGTCACCATTATTAATCATCAGGGAAATGTAACTCAAAACCAAATGAGATACCACCTTACACCTGTTAGAATGGCCATTACTAAAGACAAGAAATAACAAGTGTTGAAAATGTGGAGGAAAGGGAATCTTTATACACTGCTGGTGGGAATGTAAACTGGGGCAACCACTGTAGAAAACAGTATGGAAGCTCCTCAAAAAATTTAAAAAGGAACTACCATGTGGTCCAGCAATTCTATTTGTGAGTATTTCTCTGAAGAAAATAAAAACACTGATTGAAGAGATGTAAGCACTCCCTCGCTCACTGCAGCATTATTTATGATAGCTAAGATACTGAAACAACCTAAGGGTCCATCAATGGATGAAAGGATAAAGGAACTGCAGAATATATTCATTTTCTTCAGCTATTAAGAAAAGAATGAAATCTTGCCATTTGCAACAACATGGATGGGCATTGAGGGATCTCTCTTATATGTGGAATCTACACCTACACACACACACACACACACACACACAATAATAATAAAAAGCTCTACATACAGAGAATAGACTGGTAGTTGCAAGAGGTAGGGGGGTAGGGGTGGGAGAGAAATGAGTGAACTCTGTTTTGTTTTGTTTTTTAAACAAATAAAAAGAATAAAAATTTCAAAAATAAAATGATGAAAAAATTGGGAATACTAGAGCATATTCACATGTAGTAGGGGAAGTCATAAATATGAAGCATTTTATAGATAATGGTTAATAGAGAAAAAACCTAAGTCGAAATACTAGATTTCATTAGAAAAGTGGAGATATAAGCCAAATAATTAGCTGAGCAGTGAAGGAGGAAATTTTCTCTGAAAGCAACAGTGAACGGACACACATAAAAATAAATTTGTGGATAGTTATTACATGAGAAAGTTAGTGGAGTTCATGATTTTAGCCTGGGTTTTCTCTGTAATAAAGAAGGCAAGTATGCTTAGCAAGAAGGGGGGACATAGAGTAGCAGGCTGAAGGGGAGCAATAAAGATTCAGATACTGTTGCTAAGGATGATGGAAATGGCAATCAATCAGCAATGCTTAGAGTCCAAGTGCGGGCTTCCCTGGTGGTGCAGTGGTTAACAATCTGCCTGCCAATGCAGGGGACACGGGTTTGATCCCTGGTCCAGGAAGATCCCACACTCCGTGGAGCACCTAAGCCTGTGTGCCACAACTGCTGAGCCTACGCTTTAGAGCCGTGAGCCACAGCTACTGAGCCCAAGCGCTACACCTACTGAAGCCTGTGTGTCTAGAGCCCATGCTCCACAACAAGAGAAGCCACCACAATGAGAAGCCCATTCACTGCAACTAGAGAAAGCCCACACACAGCAATGAAGACCCAACGCAGCCAAAAATAAATAAATAAAATAAATAAATTGTTTTAAAAATAAAGAATCCAAGTGCATCAAGTGCTTAGCTGATGTTGGAAACTAAACATTTGTAGTATCGTCAAAATACAAGGTTGTATAGTTTTATACAGTGTGTGGCATTCCAGCTACAGAAAGGAAAACCAGAAATTACTAAATATAAGATTTGTTGTTTGCCAGCCAGATACAATAGAAGACTTGAATATACGAACCAGGGAGTGGCCAAAAATTATGAAGCATGGCTTCTGTACTGGAGAGGGAAAACTTGAGGCCAGGAGGATGCCCACAGACTTGCAGAAATGTGAGAGTAAAGGGATTGGATGTCAAGATAAAGTTGAATGCAGGAGACCCAGGATTAAAGGTCTGAAAGAATATGAATATGAAGGATAGGATGTTTTACTTCGCATTGTTTAGAGAAAGAATTACTTTATAATTAATGTATTATTTAAAATGTAATGATCATTCAAGATTTTTTACCACTTTATAAAGAGAGTGCTATTGGATTTACTTTTTTAACAGTTTCTTAATTCAGACTCCACAATTTTAATGTATTATTTTATTTAGTCTCTTCCCCATGTAATCAACTCACATCTCATTCACATCACAGTTTATTATCAGAATTAAGCCCAAACTCCACAGAACAAGAAAACTGAGTCCCAAGTTAGGTCTCAACATTTTCTATTTTGTACTTTTCTCTGACAAATGTGTTTAAAAGCTATGAACATATACTACAATTTTCTGCCATAACAAATATTCTCCTGCTCTATTTATTCCTTGAAGTACCTCAAATTTACTTTTCTCTTACCAAAATCAGATTTAGTTAATTCTCCCTAAAACACCACTTTGCAAAGTTTCTAAAGACCACAAAATTTAGAGTTCTTTTTCATTCCAACTGTTCACAAAGCCTATGGTACTTATAGACTGTCTTGAAGTATAAGTTAGCTATCACTGAGGACATGTCTGAAATAGTGTTTTAGTGGTTTGTAGGCTATTTGAGGATCACTGTCACCACTTGAGACTAAAAATTTACAATTTTAGAACTATCAAAAAAATTGGGGACAAAATCAAAACACAAATTGGTTAATCCTGGCTATAAGGGCTTGTAAATTCAGTCTTTTTAGAACAGTTAAAATGTCTGCATTTCACTTGAGAAATAAAAATCTGATCAAATCCTACTATAAAGTACAGTGTATTTGGCAATATTTGGTTTGGGAAAGTGTTGTAAGCAGAAAAATAATGATCTTCAGACTAATTCTACTCAATAATCTTCATGTAAATCGAAAATACTAGGTCACCTGTGGAAATAGACATATTGTGTTTAGACCATTCACATGAAAATATCTGCCTTTCCTTATCAACAGTGGTAAGAAAGCAAACTGTCATAAACCAAGTTCAACCAGACACCTTTAACAAGGAAGAAATAAAAATTCAAATGAATAAACATCATTGACAACAACTCAAATTAATTGCAATGAATATAAAACTTGATTGAAGTATAAAAACTATACATGAGAACACAAATTTTAATATAAGCCCAGACATCACCAGATTAATGATTATATGTCTGTATGTGCTGAAATAAGTCAATGCTATGATAAATCTAAGCCAGATTTTTACAACCAGAAATTCCAATTTCAAACTTTTCTCCACTTTTTATTTATGATAAAAAATAATATAAGAAACTGAATTTTCCCTTCATATTTTATCTACATTTTTTCTTTCAAAATGGGAATATATCATCTTGTAAGTAATACAAGTCATTAACATTGTTGAGCTTTGACTCTTAATGGTTTTTGAAAAGCCAATACTATTTATAGTATCAATCACATATATCAGTATTATGTGTCAAGACTATATGAGATTTATATAGAAAAAAAATTGGGAACACAAGCACTGTAGTCTAATTCACATCAATTTTTTATTGACCATCTTAATTGCTTTGTTCCAGATTTCCAAAAGCATTAGACCATATTAAGAATTAATCACTTGTCATTAAATACTTAGTACTTTATCTCAATTCCTGACACCTGTATGAGTTCCTGTATTTCTGATAACTGCCATTATGAGAATGGTTTTGTCGACTGAGATTTCACTGAGGCAGACATAGGACAGCTCACATACTACTAAAGAAAACTCAATTATAATACGATGTTTAGACTTTTATAATCTATTCAATTAATTTTATTAACATCTGAAAAATCAATGAACAGAGAAAAGGGAAAGGATCTAGTATTTATGAGAAATCCTATATGCTTCCATGTTTGTATATGTGTATAACTGCATTTAGTTCTGAAAATAACTTTGACAGGGAATTGAGATTTAGAGAAGCTAAATAATTTCCCCAAAGTCATACAGCTGAAATTCAAACATAGCTGTCTCTCACTCTGAAGTCTTTCTTCTTTCTCCCATGTCCCAAATCCTACCACAATGATCATGATAACTAATTGTGCATACTCCTTCAGGTCTTCTATCTAACGCCTATCATTATAGTGTATGATTGTACTTACAGTGAAAATATACATGCATATACATATTCACTGTAAGTACATAGTGAATATGTACTATATTCACTATATGGTTTGTTTAGAGAGCTTATTTCACATTAGCTTCATTATCAAGACATACAATGCATCTTTAGGGTTGGGACAGAGCTCTCAGTATTACTATAACCTACTGACTGATTTGGTGGGAACTACAAGTTAAATGACAGCAAACTTACTAGCCTAGGAATACACAGGTGCGCCTTTTATGGTAACTACCTTTAATATCCACCTCTCTGTTTACTGTTTTCCCTCTGTTCCCAAAGAACAGGAGAAGAAGGCAAACGGACTACGGACCTCAGACTCTGAAGAATGACATAATTGTGAGTTCTCTAGGTTGTTTTTGCTTGTTTGTTTTTCTTTTTTCTTTCTTTTAATTGGAGTTTAGTTGCTTTACAATGTTGTTTTAGTTTCTGCTGTACAATGAAGTGTATCAGCTATGTGTGTACATATATCCCCTCCCTCCTGAACCTCCCTCCCAACCCCCCCATCCCACCCATCTAGGTCATCACAGAGCACCGAGCTGATCTCCCTGTGTTATACATACAGCAGGTTCCCACTATCAATTTTACACATGGTACTGTGTATATGCCAATCCTAATCTCCCAGTTCACCCAACCTGCCTCTTCCCCACCCACCATGTCCACATGTCCATTTTCTACATCTGCATCTCTATTTCTGCCCTGCAGATAGGTTCATCTGTACCATTTTTCTAAATTCCACGTATAAGCATTAATATATAATACTGTTTTTTTTTTCTTTCTGACTTACTTCACCCTGTATGACGGACTCCAGGTCCATCCACATCTCTACAAATGACCCAATTTCATTTCCTTTTATGGCTGAATAATATTCCACTGTATATATGTACCAAATCTTCTTTATCCATTCATCTGTTGTATCCTACACTTGGGAGCTTTAAGAAGCTGGCAACTCAGAAATACCAACAGACATAGACAAAAAAAGCTCCAACTAATGGCCTTCATTCTCTAGCCAAAAGGGGTAGCCAAGAGAGAGAAAACTTTTACACTATAATCACTCTACTCCAGCCAAAAACCATAAAAAAGAAAAGAAAAAACAGACAAACAACTGTAGCCCCACTTCAACCCATGCATGTAAAGGACAAATGGGGAGATTAGACTTAATCCTTTCTGAGGCTGTAACAAGGAGTCCCAGAGCTCCCTCCTTAAGTTGATATCAAAAAAGGATGAGTAGGGCTTCCCTGGTGGTGCAGTGGTTGAGAGTCTGCGTGACGATGCAGGGGACACAGGATCGTGCCCCGGTCCAGGAGGATCCCACGTGCCGCGGAGTGGCTGGGCCCGTGAGCCATGGCCGCTGAGCCTGAGCATCCGGAGCCTGTGCTCGGGAGAGGCCACAACAATGAGAGGCCCGCGCACCACAAAAAAAAAAAAAAGGATGAGTAGACAACTGGAATTTTCATCCAGGCAGGGCAGTAATGAATGCCCCAATCGCCCAAATTTCAGAGGAGTCCAAGTGGGAAACCTGGACATTCACTGTCACCTAGTAGTAACAAGGCACCCTTTCTCCTCCCCACTGGGGTAGTGTCAGAGAAGAACTTCTAGAGAGTTGGCTCTTTCACCACAGCCCAGCAGTAATGAAGCAACCATCCCTGTGATGTCACTGAAGACCGCATGGGAAGCTGTAAAAACGTACCCCTACCTTTCCAACAAAGGAGGTGTCTACGGAGTCTAATGGGGAACCAGAACTACAAACAGTGATCAACAGTAATAAGGAGTTCCCACAATAGGGTATCAGTGGAAGGCAAGTGAGGAAATGACTCCTAACCCAATTGGCAGTAATGAGGTGGTGCACCCCCTCCTCAACAGACTAGTGACAGAGGAAGTGTTATGATCTCAATGTGTATGTCCCCACAAAATTCGTATGTTGGAAACCTAACACTCAAGATTATGGTATTGGAAGCTGAGGCCTTTGGGAGGTGATTATGTCATCAGGACAGAGCCCTCATGAATAGGATTAATATCTTTATAAAAGAGGCCCCAGAGGGCTTCCCTGGTGGCGCAGTGGTTGAGAGTCTGCCTGCCGATGCAGGGGACACAGGTTTGTGCCCTGGTCCGGGAAGATCCCACATGCCGCGGAGCGGCTGGGCCCATGAGCCATGGCTGCTGAGCCTGCGCGTCCAGAGCCTGTGCTCCGCAACAGGAGAGGCCACAACAGTGAGAGGCCTGCATACCGCAAAAAAAAAAAAAAAAAAAAAAAGAGGCCCCAGAGAGCTAGCTCACCCCTTCCACCATGTGAGGGCGCAAAGAGAAATTGGCAGTCTGAAACCTGGAAGGGGGTTTTCACCAAAACCTGACCATGCTGGTGCCCTTTTCTTGTATTCATCCAGCCTACATAACTGTGAGCAATAAATTTCTACTGTTTAAAGCATTCAGTCTATAGTACTTTTGTTATAGCAGCCCAAATGGGCTAAGACAGAAAACTGGTACCAAGAAGTACAGGTACTGCTGTAACAAATAGCTAAAACTGTAGCAGTGGTTTTGCAACTCACAGAGGCTGGAAGAGTTCTGGGGTACATGCTAGAAAAAATTCTACATTGCCGTGAGCAGACTATTAAAAGCAATCCTGGTGAGAAATCAGGAGAAGTGAAGAGCTATGGAGAAAGCCTCAATTGTCCTGGAGAATACTTAAATGGTCATGAACAGAATATATTAGAAGAAATACGGACAGTAAACACCATTCTGATGAGGTCTCAGACAAATGAGGAGTGTATTATTGGAAACTGGAGTAAAGGAGATATTTATTAAATGTGGCAAAGAGGTTGACTGACTTGTGTTCCTATCCTAGTGTTTTGTGAAAGGTCAAACTTGTGAGTGGTGAAATTTGGTATCTGGCTGAGGGAATTTCTAAGCAAAGTGTTCAAGGAGTGGCCTGGTTTCTCATGAATGCTTATAGTAAGGTACAAGATGAAAGACATGACTTAAAGATGAAACTGTTAACCAAAGAAAAAAGAAAAAAGAAAGCAGAATTAAAAAATTTGGATGTCCTGCTGGACATCCGAGCAGACTACTGGTACTCCCATGGTGGGGGCAGGTCTGGTGATAGTGACTGCAAGCTCTGCAGGTGGGCACACACAGGCTGGGCTGGAGTCTGGGCTGACTCAGTAGCTCCCAGGGTAGGCCCAGGTGCATGACTATGGCACTCCCAGCGCCTGACTTCAGTGGTTCTCTGCCAACAGATCTGTGCTAACAGCTTTGTGAGCACAGCTCCTGAAAGACACTCTGGCCGACTGCCTGAATTCCCACACTTGCGGCCAGGCCAAGAGCGGTGCCAAAACAGTGTACTCTGTGAGCCCCCACAACGTGTGACAGGTGACACCACAGAGTGCACTTCCTGGTGGACAGCTCCTGCAGAGGAATACTCAGTGGCTCCTCTCCCAGCAGGAACACTTTAGTCCTGCCTACATCACACCACAGTTCAGCAGTGTATCTGGGGGCATTGACTCCAACAACTGGGGAGCAGCCCATGCCCTGACAGGGAAGGGACACCCACAGAGCAAAGAGGAGGCCTGGCTCAACATCCAGTATAGGCTCTGGTCACCACAACAACCACACCCACGTCAAGGGGATAATGGCCCACACACACTGAGAAAAAATGTGACAGGCACCCACACTAAAAACAGCCCTCTCACCAAAAATATTAAGACTCACGAATGCTATACAGGGACACTCCTATATAAAAACAGCCAGTCAAGACCACAGAAGATAACTGTTTCTCTTACACTCATAGAGTCAGAGAGATATAAGTAAAACAAAGAAGCAGAGGAACGACTCCCAATTAAAAGATCAAGAGAACTCCCTGAAAGAACAATGAAACAAACATCTCCAATCTACCAGATCCCACTTTCAAAAAGGAAGTAATGAAAATATTAAAGGGATTAAGAAAAGCTATTGATAGAAATGGAGATTACTATAAAAAGGAACTAGAAACTATAAAGAGGAGCCAATTAAAATTAGAAAACTCATTTGCCAAGAAAATATCTAAGCTAAAGTGCTAAAGGCAATCAATAGCAAACTGGATAATGCAAAAGAATGAATAAATAATCTGGAAGACAGAATAATGGAAATCACCAAATCAGAACAGGAGACAAAAAGACAAAACAAAAAAAATGAAAGTAATATATGAGACTTTTGGGATATTATAAAGCATCACCATCTATGCATAATAGGGATCCCTGAAGGAGAAGAAAGAGAAAAGGGGATTGAAAATGTATTTGAAGAAATTATGGTTAAAAACTTCCCAAACCTAAAGAATGAAATAGATATCCAGGTACAGGAAGCACAGAGGACCCCAAACAAGATGAACCCAAACATAACTACACCAAGACATACTGTTATTAAAATAGTAAAAGTTAAAGAGAGTATTCTAAAGACAGCAAGAGAAAAACAAAGAGTTAATTACAAGGTAACCCCCATAAGGTTACAGAAAAGGTGCAGGCCAGAAGGGAGTGCCAAGATATATCTGAAGTCCTAAAAGAGAAACCTGCAACCTATGATACTCTACCCCACAAGAGTATCATTACTATTATCATTTAATAGAAGGAGAGATAATTTCTCAGATAAGCAAAAAGTAAAAGAATACAGCAATACAAAGCCTAACCTAAAAGAAACACTGAAAGGTCTTCTCTAAATACAAGAAGCAAGAATCTACAGGAAAGAAAATCACAATTGGAAACGAAATCACTTAAATAAGCCAGTACACAGATTAAAAAAAAAAATCTAAAAAAATTTTGTGAAAGCAATGGTAACTACGATGAACAGCAAAAGGACAAATATAAAGTTGTAAAAGATGACATCAAAATCATAAAATCTGGGGGAGGAGAATAAAGAAATGTAGATTGTTTTCTTTAGAATGTGTTCGAGCTTATATGACTACCCATCTAAAGCAAGTAGATATAGTAATGGGTTAACATAATTGAAAGACAGGATAATCATAAAGTAGAAAAATACAATAGAGAAAAAGGAACAAGAAAAAGAAGAGAATACAAGCATAATACAAAAGAAGACCATCAAACCACAAAAGGAAAAACAAAACAAAAAAAAACTGACAAAGAAGAAATACAAAATCCGCTGGAAAACAAGGTTTAAAATGACAATAAATGCATATCTATCACCAATTACCTAAATGTCAATGGACTAAATGCTCTAATCAAAAGACACAGAGTAGCAGACTAGATTAAAAAAAAAAAAAAGAAAAAAAAAGAGCCTACAACACACTGCCACAGGAGACTGAACTAGAAAGAAATAGAAAATATGAACAGACCAATCACAAGCACTGAATTTGAAACTGTGATTAAAAATCTTCCAACAAACGAAAGCCCAGACCAGATGGCTTCACAGGTCAATTCTATCAAACATTTAGAAAAGAGCTAACACCCATCCTTAACAAACTCTTCCAAAAAATAGCAGACAGAGGAACACTCCCAAAATTATTCAATGAGGCCACCATCACCCTGGTACAAAAAACATACTAGGTGTCACAAAAAAAAAAGAAAACTACAGGCCAGTATCACTGATGAACATAGATGCAAAAATCCTCAACAAAATACTAGCAAACAGAATCCAACAGCACGCTAAAAGGATCATACACCATGATCAAGTGGATTTTATCCAGGAATGCAAGGATTCTTCAATATATGGAAATCAATCAATGGGATACACCATATTAACAAACTGAAGGATAAAAGCCATATAATCATCTCGATAGATGAAGAAAAAGCTTTCAACAAAATTCAACACCCATTTATGATAAAAGCTCTCCAGAAAGTGGGCATACAGGGAATCTACCTCAACATAATAAAGGCCATATATGACACACCTACAACCAACATCATTCTCAATGGTGAAAAACTGAAACCATTTCCTCTAAGATCAGGAACAAGACAAGGGGGCCCAATCTCACCACTATTATTCAACATAGTTTTGGATATTTTACACACGACAATCAGAGAAGGAAAAGAAATAAAAGGAATCCAACTTGGAAGAAGAAGTAAAACTGTCATTGTTTGCAGATGACATGATACTATACATAGAGAATCCTAAAGATGCTACCAGAAAACTACTAGAGCTAATCAATGAATTTGGTAAAGTGGCAGGATACAAAATTAATGCAAAGAAATATCTTGCATTCCTATACACTAACAACAAAAAATCCGTAAGAGAAATTAAGGAAACACTCCCATTTACCATTGCAACAAAAAGAATAATATACCTAGGAATAAACCTACCTAAGGAGACAAAAGACCTGTATGCAGAAAACTATAAGACACTGATGAAAGAAATCAAAGATGATACAAACAGATGGAGAGATATACCATGTTCTTGGATTGGAAGAATCAACATTGTGAAAATGATTATACTACCCAAAGCAATCTACAGATTCAACACAATCCCTATCAAACTACCATTGGCATTTTTCACAGAACTAGAACAAAAACTTTCACAATTTGTATGGAAACACAAAAGACCCCGAATAGCCAAGGCAATCTTGAGAATGAAAAACGGAGCTGGAGGAATCAGGCTCCCTGACTTCAGACTATACTACAAAGCTACAGTAATCAAGACAGTATGGTACTGGCACAAAAACAGAAAGATAGATCAATGGAACAGGATAGAAAGCCCAGAGATAAACCTGTGCACATATGGCCACCTTATCTTTGATAAAGGAGGCAAGAATGTACAGTGGAGAAAGGGCAGCCCCTTCAATAAGTGGTGCTGGGAAAACTGGACAGCTTCATGTAAAAGTATGAAATTAGATCACTCCCTAACACCATACACAAAAATAAACTCAAAATGGATAAAAGACCTAAATGTAAGGCCAGAAACTATCAAACTCTTAGAGGAAAACATAGGCAGAACACTCTATGACATAAATCACAGCAAGATCCTTTTTGACTCACCTCCTAGAGAAATGGAAATAAAAACAAAAATAAACAAATGGGACCTAATGAAACTTCAAAGCTTTTGTGCAGCAAAGGAAACCATAAACAAGACCAAAAGACAACCTTCAGAATGGGAGAAAATATTTGCAAATGAAGCAACTGACAAAGGATTAATCTCCAAAATTTATAAGCAGCTCATGAAGCTCAATAACAATAAAACAAACAACCCAATCCAAAAATGGGCAGAAGATCTAAATAGACATTTCTCAAAAGAAGATATACAGACTGCCAACAAACACATGAAAGAATGCTCAACATCATTAATCATTAGAGAAATGCAAATCAAAACTATAATGATATATTATCTCACACCAGTCAGAATGGCCATCATCAAAAAATCTAGAAATAATAAATGCTGGAGAGGATGTGGAGAAAAGGGAACACTCTTGCACTGCTGGTGGGAATGTGAATTGGTACAGCCACTATGGAGAACGGTATGGAGGTTCCTTAAAAATCTACAAATAGAACTACCATATGACCCAGCAATCCCACTACTAGGCATATATCCTGAGAAAACCATAATTCAAAAAGAGTCATGTACCAAAATGTTCACTGCAGCTCTATTTACAATAGCCCAGAGATGGAAACAACCTAAGTGTCCATCATCGGATGAATGGATAAAGAAGATGTGGCACATATATACAATGCAATATTTCTCAGCCATAAAAAGAAACGAAATTGAGCTATTTGTAATGAGGTGGATAGACCTAGAGTCTGTCATACAGAGTGAAGTAAGTCAGAAAGAATAAGACAAATACCGTATGCTAACACATCTATATGGAATTTAAGAAAAAAAAATGTCATGAAGAACCTAGGGGTAAGACAGGAGTAAAGACACAGACCTACTAGAGGATGGACTTGAGGATATGGGGAGGGGGAAGGGTAAGCTGTGACAAAGCAAGAGAGAGGCATGGACATATATACACTACCAAACGTAAGGTAGATAACTAGTGGTAAACAGCTGCATAGCACAGGGAGATCAGCTCAGTGCTCTGTGACCGCCTGCAGGGGTGGGATAGGGAGGGTGGGAGGGAGGGAGATGCAAGAGGGAAGAGACATGGGAACATATGTATAACTGATTCACTTTGTTATAAAGCAGAAACTAACAAGACCTATCTATTTTATACTGTGCATTTTTTTTCCTCCAGAGAGTACTTTTTAATGTATATTTTCATCTAGTAAGATGAAAAGTTCTCTTTACTCACTCATTGCCTTTTCAGCTTGAGACACTTTTTCTTTGGCTGAGTCTCACCTACTGAGAATCCAACAGATACAAAGGAATATGCCAAGACTTATGATTATTTTTAGAGGAATAATTAAGAGAACAAACAATGATTGCTCTGCAGAAGGAAATACTTGGTAATAGGCACTGAGACTATGAGAAATGTTTTCTAATATTTGAAAGGCCTTCATCTGTCATATGCAAAAAAGATGACACTGATTTTGTTTGGCATCAAATGGAACAATGGGAATCACTAGATGGAAGTTACAAGAACTTCACATTTCAACATAACGTGGCTTCTATTTAGAGTTGTCCAAATAGGGAAAGATATGCCATTGAAGATTGTGAGCTCACAATCATTAGAGCGCTCAATAGTAGTGGGGATGCAAGAGAGGTTAATTATATGCCAGTGCTGCTCAAATAATGGTTGTCACGCAGATCAAGTGATCACAGCCATATTCTTTTTACCTCCTCTTCTACTGTCTTATTTGGGGTCCATGAAAGGAAACGTAGTCATTTTTTCAAGATTGCTTAGGTTCATAAATACCGAATTAGATGATTTACAAGGATTCCGTTAAGTTTGTAATGCTATAAGAAGAAAAGAACCTATGCATTGCACAAGTCAGTTATTATTTTAATTATATTCTAAAATATGTATTAGTTTCAATATAAGATAAATGGCATTCCAATAAGTTAAATTTAGTGCACCAATGTAAAATACACATTTCTCTGTAAATTTCTCTAATGCTTAGAGGATTTTTTGAGCTGTGTTTTCATGTAATTTTTTAAAATTCCAAACAGAATGGATTTTATGTACAAAAAAAGAATATGTGATTTTATGCTTTTAAGAGGAAAATTATCTAAGGAATTGAATAATTACAAACCAAAACAGTTTAATAGTGGTGATTACTGACAGGGCATCTGAGTGTGACTAAGAAGAAATCTTGCTTGATAATATCATGAAAGGTTTGGTCACTGAAATTTATTAAAGCAAAATAGAAAGCATCGAAATTGAACTAGGAAACTGTGAAATTAAAAGTCAGAAGACCTGAGTCCATAGTTCAGTACTGTCACCTAACAAGTGTTTCCTTCTTTGCAAAACTCAGTTTCTTGATCTCTGAAACTCATTTTAATAATAAATATATACTGAATGACTACTATGGCATAAGTCCTGAACACACAGAACACAAGCTTAGGGAGCTGAAAATCCTACAGTGGGACTGCCTATGCCAATAAATATTTGAATTCACCACAAGAGAAATGAATAACAGAAGTAAACACATTGTGAAGCTGCTGCAGAATGAAAAGATTAATGGTATGTGGAGTTAGAAGGGAAAGTGGAGTGGGTGAGAGAAAGGAACACTGAATATAACAATACCTACTTCAGAACTTTAACAATGAAGAGATAAAGCATGTTGAAATATTATATACACTGTACGTTTTTCTCATTTGAGTAATTTTTGAATGTGTATTATTTGTCACACTTTTTTATTCCCAAAGCTACCATACTTGGTTAAGGTTCTATTCACTTCATATATGGACTTAAGAAATATAAATCTGTCTCTCTTGTGATCTAATGATGGGAACATTTCTTCAGAATGCTAGAATTAAAACAAATATGGATTTCTTTTGAACAAATAGGTTAGTTTGGTGCAGAGAGTGAAGAAAATAATGGAAAATAAAGTATGATGAACTTGCCTTTTAAAATCTTGCCTGAGATTGAGCAAGAATGTAATTAAAAAACAAGGAATACAAATTCAAATAATTACTGATAAAGCAACAGGTAAAAAGTGGAAAGTATTACTGAGGTAGGAAAATAGTCTTCCTTTAGTGATAAAGTAACCAGAAAACATTATAATTTAAGTATCTTATAAAAATTGCAAGCTCAAATATTCTGTTAGGACTTGATTCAGGAACCACCGACAGTTTCTCCATCTTAAATAAGTACAATATGCCTACTTTGTAGAGCGACTAGAATCAGGGTTCAGGTGATAAGCCTCATTAAGCACAGTGCATGATGTGCAATCAGAAGCTCATTAAAAGTTAGTTCCTTTTTTTAGCCTCAATTTACTTGTTTTTGTTAAATTAATTATCATACCTATTCATGGCACTTCTATCTATGAAGCAAAGGAAGACTGACATTACAAATTTAAACAGTATATTGTTTTAGTGTGGAAAGTGCAGAACATCTGGAGCAAGACCAGATGGTTGAGTTCTCAAGGAAAAGCTTAGAAAAAAAGGGAACTGAGGTAGAAGTATTGGTGGATAAGGATATTCTATATATTTTGAATATTTATCTATTTGAAATTAATTCTAAACAGGCAAACCAGAAAATATAACTTGAAAAAAAAACAGCTTAATTAAATTGGAAAAGTGCATTACTAAGATTATGTTGGTTCTGACAGTAAGCTTGGTCCTAACTTGTATAGTAGAAAGCTTAGTACAGATATATTCAGTTTGCAACTATATACTAATGATTAACAATATACTAAGTGATTAACTACAACATTTAGGCCTTTCAGATAGATGGAAGAGATGTAGGCAATATAACAGTTGTTGGCAGATGGGTATGTGAAGCTTCCCAGCTTCTATGGTTTTCTATAATGAGTTCTAAAAGATTCCTTTCTTTCCTGGAAACAAGGGTTAGAGAATCAGGGTTATGGGTGGTCACTCATTTTCTTGATTTTTTTTTTCCTGTTATTTCCCATCATTAAGTACTTTACAACTAGCAGCAAGCCAACAGCAAGCATTTTGAGCTTGGCAGCCTAACTGGGACTTAGATTAAAAAGGACGAAAGGAAAATTACTTTATTAACCTTATAAGAAATCTAAGTGTATTGATTATCTCCACATTCAGGTTCCCAGAGTGCCAAATAGAAATATATTGTAAGTAAAACTGGATATAATTTCAATATATCTGAGTAAGCTATGATATGAAGCAACTTAAAATTTTCATTCCAAACAGCAGATAGTTTTTAATGGTACCTTATCTTTTTTATAGACTTTTCCCTTTATAGCACCCACTGTAGTATGTAATTATATAATTTGGTGGTGATTATTTGTAAATAGCTATATTCTTCACTAGGCTATTCTCTTCATGATGGTAGGACTATGGCTTTTTTGTTGTTGTTGTTGTTGTTGTACAGTAGTATCTCCAGTGTCTAGTGTATTTTTAAAAATGAATAAATTGTCAGCTGCTCCAATCTATCATTTCTCTAATCCTTAGTTTCATAATATCTGGCCTTAAAAAAGGGTTACCATATTCTAAATAATGTTAGAAAGAGAATAGTGGTTTGATTATATTGAATTTTGGTCTTTTAAAAATAGGGTTAGGGGGTCACCTCACACTCATTAGAATAGTTACTATTAAAAACAAAGCAAAACAAACAAACAAACAAAAAACAGAAAATAACAAGTGTTTGTGATGATGTAGAGATACTGGAACCCTTGATGTAGAGATACTGGAACCCCTGTGTACTCGGTGGGAATGAAAAATGGTACAGCTGCTGTGGAAGAGGGTATGGTGGCTCCTAAGAAAATTAAACATAGAATTACCATATGATCCAGCAATTTAAATTTTGGGTATATACCCAAAAGAACTGAAAACAGGGTCTCAAGACATATCTATACACCCATATTCACAGTAGCTAAAACATAGAAGCAACCCACATGTCCATCCGTAGATGAATGGATAAACAAAATGTGTTATACAGACACAATGGGATATTTTTCAACCATAAAAAAGAAGGAAATTCTGACATATGCTACAACATGGATGAATCTTGAGGACATTATGCTAAGTGAAATAAGCCAGTCAAAAAGAGACAAATCTTGTATGATTCTATTCACATGAGGTAGCTAAAGCAGTCAAAATCAAAGGGAGGAAGGAAGAATGGTGCTTGCCAGTAGTTGGGGTGGGAGGAAAGAATGTAGAGTTACTGTTTAATAGTTATAAAGTTTCAATTTTGCAAGATGAAAGAGTTCTGAAGATGGAAGGTGGTAATGACTGCACAAAAAAATGAATGTACTTAAACTGAACTGCATGCTTAAACTTGTTTAGCCAGTAAATTTTTTGCTTTGTGTATTTACTACAATAGGAAATAGGGCTAAGGGAAAAAAGATTTTATGTTACTATAAAACAAGAAAATTCACTAAGAATGTTCAGCTCTGTCATGTCTATTGCTTACCTTTTAAAATAATTTAAAACTCAAAGGCATATACTTAACTCCCAAGTGTAAGGACGTCTTAGGCCACTATTAAGGGTTTTGGGAAAATATCAAACTGTATTATTGAGGCAAAAGAATGCTCATAATTCCTAAAGTACATCAAAAGGCTTAGTCCAGACTCTCTCAAAAGACTGAGATATTTGTGTCCCACTTATATTTTACCCACTAAAAGTACTGGAAACATCTGAGAACCATATAAATCAGCTAGATTTTATCATATTTCTTAGAATCTCTGATATGAATTACGATTTATAATATGATATATCTAGAAAATGATCTTTTGGAAGTATTTTAAGATGTATTTTTCAGCATCATAAGCTTATTAAATATGACAAGTAACAGAATACACAATAACTGCATAAAGCAATATATTATATTTCTATGGGGACATACGTGATTATAGTATTTAGGCAAACACCAAAATATTTAACTTCAATATTGAAAAGAAAAAGAAAATAGTATACCTTGGGAAGAATGTATTTGGATCTTAGTACAAATAAGCCTTTTGCACAGAATTTAACATTATCTGTTAGATGATTTTGAAGCAAACCAGCAAGAAATTTAGTTTATGCTTATTAGATGACAAGGCACTTCTGAATTTTATATCAGCATTAACAGGGCCAGAAGTAAAGTAAGTGAGGCACTAATCTCAGGTGCAAAAAATTCAGTAATTAAGATAAATTATAATTCAACATTAAAATGTTCATAAAAATTAATACAAAAATTCTATGATGAGCAAGTTATCAAAGTCTTAAATAAAGACAAGATCAATACTCTTTTTTTTTCCCCTTTTATCTCCTTTGACTCCAATATGACTGGGCTCAATATCATTATAAGGATGTTTGTATAACAAAGAGTATTGAAAGACAAAGACAATATCTCCCTCTGGAGCAGAGGGGAAATTTTCTTACATAAATAATAAAAAATAGCGTCTCCCTTTGGGGCAAATGTTGAGCACGTTTGCTAAAAGTCTGCATTTGAAATACCGGGGTTTCCTAAGTTTGTGGTTCCTCAACTCTGACACAAACTCACTGCATATACAGTATCCACTAGTGGTATTTTACTTTGTCTTGTGGTATTCGGAGGGCAACTTCTGCAATAGGAACTGATTTAACTATGGAAGCTCATGCTATTTTCTGTGCTTTAATTAATAAAGTCCTTTGTCTCTGACCCAGGACTCTCATGTCTTTGCTAATATATATGACACTGTGGCAAGTTAACTTCTTAGCTTTCGAGTAAGGCAAAATGTTACAACTTTCACAGTTGCAGCATTTTGTTTTGTTTTCCAATTTCTTCAAAGGCAAATAAAATCTTGGAAATTTCTGCATGCTACAATATTGGTGTTTTCATCTGATACAGTTTACTTAAGCCCCCCAAAATTTAAAATAGCTTTATATATAATTAATATTTAAAGGCCCTTAAACATATTTTCTTCAAAAAAATTTACACTAAATAAATTAGATATTGATGGAGTTGAAGAAAACAGTGGTGCATTTCATATACTTTCTATGTTTGCATTCAGCATTTCAGAAATAGATGCTCAAAATGCAGAGGGAGTTGAATTTTCAGAGGATGCCGTATGTATTATAAGCATAGCTCTCTGTGAATACATAACTTCCCTATGCTGAATTTAAATCTAATTTTGTGACAGCTGTAAAAATGGCTATCTCATAAAGAAAAGCAAAGAAATAAAATGCGTTATTCTCTGAAAAGTTACAATGCTAAATAAAGCATTGTTCTGAATTTTAAACCATAACATTTCCGCCTCTAGCGCAGTTCCTGGGAAAATGTAATCTTTAGAAAACATTTATAAATCACCTTTCATGATGAAGAATTTTGAAATAATTTCCAAACACAAGTAGTAGGAAAAGTAGAGTGGAACTTCTCACAGAAAGTATATGTTCATAAACATCTAGGGCAGGAAAAGAGTACTGCAATCACAACCAAGGGTGCTGAAAATTATGATTGAATAAATCAGGTTTGTACTAAACCTACAAGATGCCAACACTTCCTGACAAAAAAATGAAAAAGTAAGAGAAAAAAAAAAAGCAGATGTCAACATAGAGAAAGGCTGACAATACTGATTCTACGAGCATAGGAGTAGGAACAAGAAAAATATTTGTGAATCACATGTATGGCAAGGAAGGTTCCCCCGTAGATTATTTTCAGCTTTTTAATTTTACTTTTATCAAATGATGAAAGAGAACATAATAAAGTTGAATATCATCACTTGAGTTGACTCTAAGCTCATAGTTTTCAAGTGCAAGTTACCCAATTTCATCCTCGAAGCAAACTGAAACAGGTAGTGATATTTTCTTTTATCCTTTCAAAGGTCAAAGAGCCTATCCCTGAGTACAACTGTAAACCTAAGCTTAAAGTCATCATAACCATCCACTTGGGACACAGCATATAAAATATTATACTATGAAAAGATATATGATCAGAAAACATTTGGGTTATAAATATGTATAAACAGATATAGATGTGTATGCATATGTATAAAATTTTTAATGGGCACACTTGATAAAAAACTAATGATAGGGAAAATATTTCTTAAATTTGAAGTAATAATCCTTCTTTCACCACATTTAGGAGGGAAAAGAATGGTGGAAGAAAATAAAGATGGTGCCAGATGATATCTTAAAATCAGCAAAATCTTCTAAGGAGTTCTCCCAGTACTCAAGTGTCTTTGAGATCCCTTAGCCCGTTAGCCAATATTGATGTTTTTTTACCTAAGAAAAGGGGGTGCCCTTGTTAGGAACTCCAGATATAATATCTGTTCCTAAAAGCCATGTTGGAAGTATTATGAATATTTATAAATATTCTGCTACTTCTATGATTGTGTAGGATGTACTTCTATACCATTTGGAGTCACGTGGCTTGTTTTAGCCAATGAAATAAAAAATAGATATATCCTGTCTCACCTCCTGACCAAAGTTTTAAGAAACACTATCTAGTTGCCCTTTGTCCTTTTTTTCCCCCGCATTAGAAGTTATGGGAAAATGTCCTGAGATGGGGCCTCTATAACCCTGAGCTAGTCAATGACTATGGTAAGCAGAGCCCACCTGCTGCTTGCATTCTATAGGTAGACTGAGAAAATATTTAACTTTCATTTTATGAAGGTACTGAGATTATAGGGTTATTTCTTGTTGCCGCATGACCTAGCCTAATCTAACCGATACAAGCCACACATTAGTCAATTTTGATGTATTAAATAAAATGAAAAGACTTTTTTATTACTTTTTTTTCTTCCTGAACTGCAGTCACTTTATCTCAAACATCTCCACAGATGTTCATTATAATATCTCTCTTGGGCTGAATTACTCATGAGGGCAGAGGAATTAACCTAAATTTAATTAAGAAAAATCGATGAGGGCTTCCCTGGTGGCACAGTGGTTGAGAGTCCGCCTGACGATGCAGGGAACACGGGTTTGTGCCCCGGTCCGGGAAGATCCCACATGCTGCGGAGTGGCTGGACCCGTGAGCCATGGCCGCTGAGCCTTGCGTACGGAGCCTGTGCTCCGCAACGGGAGAGGCCACAACAGTGAGAGGCCCACGTACCACAAAAAAAAAAGAAAAAAGAAAAATCGATGAAACTGACTGAGGTTCTCATTAAATGATTAAATTACTCCTCACTAATAATTTGTTCCTACAAAATAATAGAAAATACACTTAAAGGTCACTTGATTAACACTGTGGGATATAAATTGCATTATTGTTCAAATGACAGAAAATAATGAAAGTGGCCTCTGCTCACTACTCCTGCTAACTGAAGTCAGAGTATTATAGAATGAAAGCTTCACCTCCTATAAACTAATCAAAACACTGGTGCTCAGGAAAAACAACACTAAAAAAGCCATATATCAAAGAGTAGAGAAATGATGGTCATTGACCCTTTGGTAAATATATTAACTTTGCTCTTGGTTTCGACTTGCTCTTCCATTATTTTCTCTTAACACAGTTATCCTTATTCTCATTTATTGTATTTACTGTGTAAAGCATGTTTTTATGCTACATCATCTGCCTTTTTTACAGTAGCTATAAGTCAAATACAAATATATAATAAGTGACCTTAAAACTGTAACTTAGTTTGAATGCTACGGTAACCTCAAACATAAGGAGCAATAAATGAAGGGAAAACTGTCTGACTCAAAAATACAAGGAATTAGTGACATAAATATGGAACCATTAAAAACTATAGATAAAATACTTATTTTTTAAGACTCCTTCAATATTTAAGATATTTAGCACCAGTTTTACATACATAACAATTATATAGTAAAAAAGCAAATTATTTGTTGAGTCAGATCTGCACTTGGGACAATCCTAAGAAAAGTGACTATAGAAAGATGTTAGACTTCAAGCACACTGAGCAATAGACCAAAAAAGTAGAATTTCTGAAGGCATTCAAATTTCAACATTTAAATTTTGTCTTCTATTATTAACTGCATGAAAGATCTTTCATCACTGAATGGCTCAAACACACACACACACTTAACATAACTTACTAAGGTGACCAATAATACTGCATAGGAGAGAAAGAGCCCAAGCCAAAAATGTATTAAGTGTCCTTCTAGAATGATTCCTTTAAAAATTTTGTTTACTGTGCTTTCTTAGCACACAAAAAAAGGACTTTTCACATGAAGCTAGTCCACATAGCTAGCCATGTGTCACATGACATTACTCAATGTCTTTGGTAAGCTACGATTCCCCTTCTTCTATTCATTTTCCTAAATTATTTTGCCTTATCTTTGGAGTGATGGCTTTACAAAGAGCAATAGAATACCAGATGGTCATTGGTGTGGTTCACTGAATTTATATCCTAGTAGGAAGTTAGGTGATTGATCTTCAAGGTTCTTATCATGCATTGAACAATCTACTTCACCACAGGAAATTCTGAAGCTGTCAATATATTTTTGGCTAAGCATGTTCCATCATCTTTTCTGTAAGTCATGGTCCCAAATAATCATGTGAATGCTTTGTGAGCATTGAGACAGTATAATTTTTCTTTCTTTCTACAAGATTTGAAATGTAGGTGTTAGAAATGACTATTGCTTAATATTTATAAAATTCTGTTTTTATTTTGGGTATAAAATTATCAAACTATTTTGTTATTCTTCAAAAATATAAACTTTCCTCAAGCAATATGAATCTTTCATTTAGAACAAATACTTTAAATTCTTACACATCAAAACAAATAAACAAAAAACTCCAAATAAACAAAAGTCTCCACAGAAATATATGGCTTAAAGTTACACAGACTAGGCATAAACAATTGAAGACTCAGTTGCCTCAAAAAGAAACTGAGTTTTGTGTTTGATTTTCAAAATACACATTTGTCAGCATCTTTCTAGGAACTGTAGAAAAAGAGAAACAAGTGGAAATCATTCCATTAAGGAAAAAAACCACAAACATCTATAAATTAACATTAACATCTATAAATTATAATAACATATAATACCAAAAAAGTACAGACTTAATGACCATTTCTTTATTGTCAAATAAAATTGATTAATTTAAAATGAGAATGACATATGAAGGAACAAAAAACTTGGACAATAGAGTAAGGCAACAAAAACATTTGAGTTATTATATACAGGATGGAAAAGGAAAAAATAGTAAACAGATCCTGAATGGAGGAAGCTGTAACTCACAAATACCTAGTGGGGAAAATAATGTGTGAGTTGAATGTTAAAGAGAATGCTGACTGCTAAATGCAGCAGCAGACAATTATATGGTAAAAATATAGAAATCCCTGATTTTCTTTTCTAAATATCAGAAATACACAAAAGGCCAGCACCTATTTCTTATACAAGAATGCCACTCTATCTTTTTGCATGGAATTAAAGTACACACATTTGGACAATAACCCAGGTCACCAAATAGATCATCTTCCAAAGAAAAGTTCCCATATTCAATAGACTATGAGTTTCATGAGGCCTGGGGCTGTTTCAATTATCATGGCTCTTAGCTGTATGGCATGTGCATAGTGACTTCTTAGTAGATACCAGTTTAACTGCTGAATATATTTCAAATGTGAGAACTTCCAGAAATTAATGACTCAGAAATGCTGTTACCCATGGGAAACATATTTTCACCACTGATGTTTATTACTTGATGATCCCAACCTAATGTGTTAGGCTAATGTGGGGTTTAAAGTTCCCCTTAACTACTACAACTCTGAGAAAAATTAATTCTTCTGCCTGTATGGTCATAGAATGGATATATCCAGATCGGTTTTCAAATAACTGTTTTGATGATGACTATCATCAAGTAAGAAGTAAGGCAGTAATCACTACTTGTTGAATATTATAGAGTCTGTATTTTATATATATTAACTAATATAATCCTCATTATAGTAACTATCAAGTAGTAAGGACTCTCCTATCATACAGATGAGAAAACTGAGACCTGAAACACTAAATATCCACATAAAGATTCTATATCTTCTCAGTGGCAGACATGTAAAGGAAATCAAAGCTTTTATTAGACAAAAGTCCACTTTTTGCAGACTTTTTTACTCTCTTGTTTTAATATCTTGGAGCTATAGGCATATGTTTAACTGGCAATGGATATTTTAAAATATTCTAAACACATATGTAACACAAGTGATAGCTATTACTTCTATATTATATTTTTATGTATTTGAAACAATTTGTAATTTTTGAGTACCTTCTATGTGCTAGGCATTATAGAAACATTTAAAAAATGTGATCTCATTTAATCCAGTCTCTCTAACATTTACAATCTCCTGAGATAAGTAAAAATATTCAATTTTTGACAAAGGAAACAACATTCCAGTAATATGTGGCAGGAAGGCAAATCAGCTCATGGCTCTTTATACCCTTAAAGACAAGTCTTGCATCCTTTGCTCCATCATACTGGACACTACTAAGACAATTTAGTCAAGACATTTTCATCCTTTTAATCACACAAATGAACTTTTCAGAACAAGGTTAGGGTACATGAGAAGGTGGTTGCGTGCTGGCCTGATTGTTGATAGAACAGCCTACATTTTCCTGGGAGAGATGAAGAAACAGCAAGTGACCTGGGACACTTGTCAATTTTTCCTTGTAGCCTGACATCACTAGGATTTTGGTAGTCTTTGAGGTGATAAAATAACCCCATTATCAAATGATTTACACTTCTCTTGCTTGTTTATTAAAAGGCATGCAGAAAATGTTTTCCTCATTACTATTAAATACAGCCGTTCACATAAAGAGACCAGATCCCTGTATGTGAAATGATAAGGCTAATGAAAGATTTGGGGCCCAGATAACGTTGTCAAGATAGTAATGGAAAGTGTGGTAGAAAAATTCAAAGTTACACTTAATTTATGTGTAACTTTCACATGCACTTTTATTAGTTTGCCCCAGGTTGTGTATACCAAAATGCCATTCTGAATATAGAATATCATTATGAATTTTAGAATGGTTAATCTAGGACTAGCAAATCCATTTCACCTTGTCTGCCACCTGCTCTTAACTTCTAAGAAGTGTTGGGAGCACAGAGTTCAGAAGGACTCTGAGGCCACATTAAAGCTCAGTGAGATAAATGGCATGGAATGTCTATCAAAGGGAGAAGTGCAGAACAGGTATGTATGCCAGGTATTTTCAATCCAGACTTAGTGCACAGGAATTTGGTTTCACTTTTTACGGAATATTGTTTAGCCCAGCATCAAGCAGTTAAATGCCTTTACAAATACTAGCAGATGGTGTTGATAAAATTCATCATGCTTGTGAACACAAAAACCCTTGCACCATACTCTCTAGGTTCATGAGGCTCATTCATTTTTCTTAAACTATCATGGTTAGGGATCACCAAAATAACTCTCTAAAAGCAAAGGTTTCATCAAGGAGAGAATATGTAAACTCCAGGGAAAGCAATAAGCAGATCATTACAATGTTATCAGCCTCCTGCAAAGTTATAAATTAAAGAATCAGTATGCTATCAAGTGGCAAAGAGTAGAGGAGGGAAGCCATGGACTGAAGAGTCTTTTTTTTTTTTTTTCAAAAATGGCAAACACACAAAATCCAAATTCACTATCCCTCTACCTTTTTAAGTTTTAATTAAAAAAAATAGCTAGCGGGTGGTAAATTGTTCCTTAGAAAACTAGATCATATGCTGTATGAAGTATGACTTCATAGACTCCACCTTTAGCCAGTGAATATTAGTAATAATACATGAGAACTACACTTGAGGCTAGAAAGGAAAATTATTGCCTCATTGAAAAAGTTCTTGCTCTATACAGTTTGTATTTTTAGCAAGTCCTCTGTGAAATTTTCTCTTAAAGCACTGTTCCAACCTCAACTCCCTTCCACTCAACTGGGAGAAATTAAGGTCTTCCTTATCAAGGTGCCTAACATTCTATAGATTCTGATATTAAAGCAATTATCACACATTACTGTAACTACTTGATTACATTATGATCAGTCCCACTAGAACTGGGCTCTTAAAGGCAAGAAGTGTTTCTTAATCATATTTTGATCCTCATCACATGAAATAATGCTTTGCACAGAGCAGGCCCTTTAATAAATATATTTGAATGAGTAAATGTACTCATCAGTATTATTGATAAAGAGAAAAAAAGGTAAGCTTGGCACAATGAAGTTGAGGAGACAGAATTTCAAAACAAACAATGGGGGTCGTTTTTTGATAGATAAAAGCCATAGAGGTTAGAATGGGAGTCAAAGAAAATATGCCTGAAGGGACTTGAAGATGAGGAGTAGGGAAGTAGAGTATATGCCCTGGCAAAAACAAACAAAATGGCAACAAAATCAACAACAAAAACAGAACTGCTGGTTGTAAGGTTAGACTTGGATATAAGTATAAGTGATATTATTCATCAAGATTTTATTGACTGTAATTCCTTTTTTTAAAGAGAAGATGGCAACAAGTGCTAAGGAAAACTGGATAGAGCTACATAAATAACTTTGTATGTAACTGACACTTTACATATGCTATCATATTAAACTCCAACAGTACTGTGATTTTGGTATTTCTGTCTATTAATTCTATTATAGCTAAAGAAATAGTTTCTAAAATAATGTAATTTTTGCTCAAAGGCCCTAGTAGGTAAGTGGAAGAATGAGTATTTAGATTCAGATCTTCCTGACCCCATAGGTTCTTAGCTGAAGGGAAAAAAGGAGCCCCACCAAGGAAATTAACTAAGATAGTGTTGGGAATACTCCACTGAAACCTCTTAAAACACTTCTTGGTTTTAAGTACCTTAATAAGTCCTTTTGATTTAGGGAGTTTTATGCATTTAAAAAATTGACTAAGCATTTTTGGACTGATTCACATATAAAACTCCATTTACTCCCTTGTTATTAAACATTTTTGAAGACAGACGCAAATAATTTTGGTGAAGTATCAAAGGGATAACAAGCTAAGGCTTTGGAACCTGACAGAATGGGTTCAAATCTGGCATCCCCCCCACCACACCCCAAATCGAGAAAAAATTTCTTCATCAGACTCTAATGTTTCTGTACATCTTGCAAGCAGAGATTCCAACTGTCTTTCTTCTCTTTGTACCAAACTATCTTTTCAAAGGTATTTGTCCTGAAGCTCATGATTCCTCTCCTATAACAACACATACTACATATGCAGATATCTCATACTCTTCATACATTCTATGGGAACTGGGGCTTGGAGAACTGGCACAAATGCTGATGCTCTGTCTCCTGACACTTCTGTGAATAATAAACTCTCCTTTGTTTCTGACCCAAGAGTCTTGTGTCTTCTATCACCATCTAAGAAACTGTGGAAGAGAAATCATTAATTCCAAGTCAAGTAAAATCTCAAACTCTTCATGGTTCTTGACATTTAATGAGTAACCTTGAACATTTTTTTTTAATTTTTGAGCTTCAGTTTCATACTGTGAAATTTAAAAGTGAGCATGCTTATAAATTTCCTAATATACTATAAATACTTAAGCAAACGGTAGTTAATTAGGAGTCACAGAAGTAGACAGGGGTGCCATCAGCATCATGGTGGAACGAGAGATGCTCTCTTTGTCTCTCCTCTTCAAACTACAACCAGTAAGAATCCATAACTCAAAAAATATGGCTTGGCCCAGCACACCAGGGTGCTGGAGAGTTCCACACATCTGTACATGTAAAGGTGGGTGAGCTGGAATACATAGAGAAGGCAGAATCAGAAGAAAAGCAGAGACAGTGCCTGAGATCCTGAACCCCCAACCACAGCAGCTGAGCGCACAGTCCCAGAGAACCTGGTAGCAGCAGGGAAGGAGGCATACATAACTCCAGCCTCCCAGACACAGTGGTTCCCATGTTCACAGGGAACCAGGCAGCAGTGGCAGCTGAGCCTGCAACTGGTCTCTCCATCCATGAAGGTGCCTACCACTGCAGCCCTGCCCATCCACAGCAGTAGCACATGCAAACCTAATAACCCCAGATGCAGTAGAGGCAACTGAGACTCCAGCTCACTGCCTACTCTCCCACTCCCTCCACTGTAGCAGAGCCTGAGACTCAGGAGATCCTGGGCACAGAGTAGGTTCTTGCCATCCCAGTGCCCCAGGTAATGATGCCAGCTACAACAGCATCATTAGCAGCAGCGAGGCACAAGCAGCTACAATGTTGGCGCAAGGCAATACCTCTAGCAAAGGTGGTAGAGGGTGGAAAGTGCTGATTCTCAAATATAACTACAGGCAGCTCAGGTAAGAGAAACCAAAAACAGTGCTATAGCACAAGCTATTGAAAAACAAAAGAAAGGCCTCTGACTACTAATCTGTTAAATCATTAGAATCAAGGAAAAAAAGAACGTTCATCTAAAGAAGAAAAGTGTCCACTACTTCAAATGTGCTGGCATAAGAACAGCTCAAGCCCCATGAAAAACCATGGTAACACAGCATCACAAAAAAGAAAATTCTCCAGAAACCAAACTTAAAGTCACACTTATGGAGAATTATCCAGAATCCAACAGCACATTAAAAGGATCATACAACATGATCAAGTGGGATTTATTCCAGGGATGCAAGGATTTTTCAATATCCACAAATCAATCAGTTTGACATACCACATAAACAAACTGAATAAAAACCATATGATCATCTTAATAGATGCAGAAAAAGCTTTTGATAAAATTCAACATGCATTTTTGATAAGAACTATCCAGAAAGTGAACATACAGGGAAAAACCCTCAACATAATAAAGGCCATATATGACAAACACACAGCTAACATGATACTCAATGGTGAAAAGCTGAACACATTCCTGCTAAGATCAGGAACAAGACAAGGATGCCCACTCAGGAACAAGACAAGGATGCCCACTCTTGCCACTTCTATTCCACATAGTTTTGGAAGTCCTAGCCACAGCAATCAGAGAAGAAAGAAAATGAATCCAAATTGGGAAGGAAGCTGTAAAACTGTCACTGTTTGCAAATAACATAATACTATACGTAGAAAATCCTAAAGACGCTACCAGAAAACTACTAGAGCTCATCAATGAATTCAGTAAAGTTGCAGGATACAAAATTAATATACAGAAATCTGTTGCATTTCTATATGCTACCAACAAAATAGCAGAAAGAGAAATTAAGAAAAGAATCCCATTTACCATCACATCAAGAAGAATAAAATATCTACAAATAAACCTACATAAGGAGGCAAAAGACCTGTACTCCAAAAACTATAAGATGCTGATGAAAGAAACTGAAGACCACACAAGCAGATGGAAAGACATACCATGTTCTTGGATTGGAAGAATCAATATAGTTAAAATGATCATATTACTCAAGGCAATCTACAGATTCAATGCAATACCTATCAAATTACCAATGGCATGTTTCACAGAACTGGAACAAAATTTTTTAAAATCTGTATGGAAACACGAAAGACCCCAAATAGCCAAAACAATCGTGAGAAAGAAGAATGGAGCTGTAGGAATCATGCTCCCTGACTTCAGACTATACTGCAAAGCCACAGTTATCAAAATAGTATGGCACATGCATAAAAACAGACATAAAAATGACAGAAAGTTCAGAAATATGCCCACACGTTTATGGTCAATATACAACAAAGGAGGCAAGAATATACAATGGAGAAAAGACACTCTCTTCAATAAGTGGTGCTGGGAAAACTGGACAGCTACATGTAAATGAATGAAATTAGAACATTCTCTAACACCACATACAGATTTAAACTCAAAATTGAATAAAGACCTAAATGTAAGACTGGATACTATAAAACTCCTAGAGAAAAACATAGGCAAAACACTCTTTGGCATAAAACACAGCAATATTTTATTGGATCTGTCCCCAAGGATAATGGAAACAAAAGCAAAAATAAACAAATAGTATCTAGTTAAACTTAAAAGCCTTTACACAGCAAAGGAAACTATAAACAAAACAAAAAGACAACCTATGGACTGGGAGAGAATATTTGCAAACAATGCAAACAACAAGGGGTTAATTTCTAAAATATACAAACAGCTTATACAATTCAATATCAAAAAAACAAACAACCCAGTCAAAAAATGCACAGAAGACCTAAATAGACATTTCTCCAAAGAAGACACACAGATGGCCAACAGGCACATGAAAAGGTGCTCTACCTCACTAATTATTAGAGTAATGCAAATCAAAACTACAATGAGGTACCACCTCACACCAGTCAAAATGGCCATCATCAAAAAGTCAACAAATAACAAATGCTGGAGAGGATGTGGAGAAAAGGGTATCCTCCTACACTGTTGGTGGGAATGTAAACTGGTGCAGCCACTGTGGAGAACAGTATGGAGGTTCCATAAGAAACTGAAATAGAGCTACCATATGATCCATCAATCCCACTCCTGGGCATATATCCAGAAAAGATTAAAACTCTAATTTGAAAAGATATATGCACCCCAATGTTCATAGCAGCACTATTTACAAGAGCCAAGACATGGAAGCAACCTTAATGTCCATCAACAGATGAATGGATAAAGCAGACACAGCACACATATATACATATCTATACACACACACATATATATATACACACACACACACATTTATAAAATATTCCACTACACATATAATGGACTGTTACTCAGCCATAAAAAGGAATGATGTAATACCATTTCCAGAAACATGGATAGACCTAGAAATTATCACACTAAGTGAAGTCAGACAGAGAAAGACAAATATCACATGATATAACATATGTGGAATTTAAAAAAAATGATACAATTGAACTTATTTACAAAACAGAACTAGACTCAGAGACAGAATACAAACTTATGATTACCAAAGGGGAAGGGGGGAGGGATAAATTGGGAAATTGTGAATAACAGATATATAAAATAGATAAACACCAAGGACCTACTGTATAACACAGGGAACTACATTCACTATCTTGCAATAACATATAATGGAAAAGAATATGAAAAAGAATAGACAGATATAACTGAATCTCTTTGCTGTACACCTGAAACACTGTAAATCAACTATACTTCAATAAAAGAAGACTATTTTATTTATGAGATGTTTTATGTAAACCTCATGGTAACCATAATACACAAATCTAGAGCAGAGACACTATAAGGAAAGAAAAAAGAAACTGAGAAATATGTCATAGAAAATCACCAAAATAAAATGGCAGACAGAAACAATAGACAAAAAGAAATAACAGAGGTTTAGAGCAACCAGAAAACAAAATGGAAGTACGAATGTAAATGGACTGAATTCACCAATTGAAACACAGAGTGGATAGACAGAATACAACACAACAGCCAACTATATGCTCTCCAGGAGACTCAGCTCAGCTCTAAAGACAAGCACAGACTCAAAGGGAAGGGATGGAAGATGACACTCTAAGCAAATGGCAGCCAAACGAAAGTGGATGTAGCCATATTCATATGAGACAAAAGAGAATTCAAACCAAAAAATGATAAGAAGACAGATATGGAAATACTATAATGATAAAAGGTACAATTCATCAAGAAGACACAACAGTTATTAATACATATGCCCCTAACATAGGAGCACCAACATATATAAAACAATTATTAACAGAACTAAGTGAGAAACTCAGAGCAACACAATAATAGTAGGGGATTTTAACATCCCACTTACATCAGTGAATGATGATCCAGAGAGAAAGTCAACAAGGAAACAGTGGCCTTAAATGAGACACTAGATAAAATGGAGTTAATAAATTTACAGAACATTACATCCAAATGCGCAACACACAGCCTTCTCAAGTGCACATGGAACATCTCAAAGATAGAGCATTTCTTGGGACACACACAAAAAAGTCTCAGTAATTTAAGAAGACTGAAATCATATCAAACATCTTTTCTGATCACAACAGTATGAAACTAGATATCAATTACAAGAAGAAAGCTAAAAAAATCACACATATGTGAAACGTAAACAACATGCTACTGAACAACTATTGGATCAATGATGAAATCAAAGGAAGATAAAAATACACCTGAAGACAAATGAAAATGAAAATACAACATACCAAAACTTATCAGATGTAGCAAACGTGGTACCAACAGGGCAGTTTACAGCCAAACAGCCCTACCTCAAGAAATAAGAAAAATATCAAATATACAATCTAACCTAAAAGAACTAGGGGAAAAAAAAAAAAAGAACAAATCCCAAACTGAGTAGAAGGGAAATCATATAGATCAGAGTAGAAATAAATGAAAAGAGACTAAACAGAAAATAGAAAAGATCAATGAAATTAAGAGCTGGTTCTTTGAAAAGATAAACCTTTAGCTACAATCACTAAGGAAAAAAAAAGAAGAAAGAAGGTGCAGATAAATAAAATCTAAAAAGAAAGTGAAGAAGTAACAAAAGATATCACAGAAGTACAAAGGATTATAAAAGAATACTATGAACAGCTATACACCAACAAATTGGACAATCAAGAAGAAATGGATACATTCTTAGAATCATAAAATGTTCCAAGACTACATCATAAAGAAATAAAACATTTGAATAGACAGAAAACTGATAAGGTAATTAAAACAGTGATCAAAAACCTCACAAAAAACAAAATTCCAGATCCAAAATGGCTTTTCAGGTGAATTCTACAAAATATTCAAAGAATATTTAACACCCATTCTTCTCAATTTTTTCCAAAAAACTGAAAAGGAGGAATGCTTTCTAACTTATTTTATGAGGCCAACATTACCCTGATACTAAAGCCAGACAAGTACACACAAGAAAAGAAATTTACAGGCCAACATCTGATGAACATATATGCAAAAATTATGTTACTATTAATGTTACTATTTATGTTATAATGAATTTTAAGAGAGCATACATCATGATCAAGTGGGATTTATTCCTAGAATTAAAGGATGGTTCCACATCTGCAAATCAAGCAATGTGAGATATATATATACACACACACTCACACACACACACACATCTGTGTGTATATATACGAACACACACACATATATCACGTTAACAAAATGTAAAATAAATATACGTTCCACTCAATAGATACAGAAAAAGCATCTGACAAGATTCAACACAAATTTATGACAAAAAACTCTCAATAAAATAGGTATAGAAAAGAGTATTTCAATGTTATAAAGGCCTAGAAGACACAAAGAAATGGAAAGATATTCCACGCTCAGCTCATGGATTAACACTGTTAATTCATTAGAAGAATTAACATTGGAATAATTAACATTGTTAAAGCATCCATACTACCTAGAGCAATCTACAGATTCAATGAAATCCCTATCAAAATTCCAGCAACATTTTTCACAGAAACTGAACAAAAAGCCCTAAAAATTATATGGAACCACAAAAGACACCGAGTGGCTGAAGCAATTCCAAGGAAAAAGGACAAAACTGGACATATCACACTGATTTCAAATTACATTACAAAGCTATAATAATCAAAACAGCATGATATTGGCAGAAAAACATAGAGCTCAAATGGAGTAGAATTGAGAGCCCAGAAATAAAACTACATATATATGGAAAATTAATTTATGACAAAGCAGCAAAGAACACACAGTTGACAAAGGATAGTCTCTGCGGTGAAAGGCATTGTGAAAACTGGACAGCCACATGCAAAAGAATGAAATTAGACCACTATTGTATGCCATATACAAAAATCAGCTCAAAATGGATTAAAGACTTGCATATAAGACCCAAAACCATAAAACGCCTAGAAGAAAGCATAGACAGTACACTGTTTGTCATCGATCTTAGCAATATCTTTCTGGATATGTCTCCTAAGGAAAAGGAAACAAAAGCAAAAATAAACAAATGGGGCGACATCGAACTAAAAAGCTTCTGAACAGCAAAGCAAAGGACCAACAAAATGAAAACACAACCTACTGAATGGGAGAAGATATTTGCAAATACTATAATAAATAAGGGGTTAATAACCAGTATAGAAAATGAACTCATAGAACTCAACAACAACAAAACCTGATCAAAAAATGGGCAGATGACTTGAGATAATGATTTCTCCAGAGAATTTCTGTGGGCAAGATTCATGCACGAATTCAGCTAATGTTGAACATGTTCTGTCTTCCAGGCTATGTGCTTTGTACCTTTGTCTACATTAGTATATTACTATGTTTTCCTCATAATACAAGTGATCCTTATTAGTATCGATAATAAATTATACAGCATTCTTAATTTCACGAATTCCCATGCTAAGCTCTCTACCAGAAATCTTTAAAAGATTCATAGATTCAGTCAATATTTCAAAATGAAAACAAAATCATGACTTTGACAGCCTAACTAAATTTCTAAGCATCATAAACTCCGTGTTTTTCCAGTACAAACATCAAGACACATACATACACAATGAATGTATAAATATGTATAGAAATATAAAAATATAATCCATTGTCTCGTTTCACAAGTAATGTTGTCCTAAGTATTTTTGTTAATCTTTCATGTACTGCATGTGCTTTTTTCTAAGCTTCAGATTTTATAAAAGAAACAAGCACCAAATATGTTTTGCAAATATACTGTCTGATTATCACCCTTATTTTTAAAATATTTTCATTATGTCAAACGAATATTCAGTCAACATAAAAATTAACATTATTTTTTTCTTTACCTCTACAGATGGGAACAGGAAAATCCCATGAAGCTGTATTAACTGAACTGGCTATACAGGTGAGTTGAGGGTGGCCGTCAAGGATATATCCAGTTACACAGCTGTAGCGGATCTTGTCCCCAACATCGAACCGTGTACCATATAGCACACCTTTGGGTGGAACTCCTGGATTTCCACAAGAGCTACTCTGCAATTCTATAGAAGGGAGGCAAAAGGAGAGTTTACAGTTATTTTAATATATATTTTTAACATTTTACATTTATAAAATTATATGTAGATACAGGTGTCTTTTTTTTTTCTTTTAAAAAGATTTACAGAAAAATGGAAATGTCTGCTATTTCAATTACATAAACAAAGAAGTATGGGAAAGGAATGAAATTTTACCGAATAGGTATTAGGTGTCATTCTTCGTGCCAGCAAAATTTAGGTATTTTATATTGTTTAAGTTTGTGGCAATTTTTTAAATTAGTATTTATTACTCATATTTTACAGATAAAAAGATCAATACCATTTATGTGGCTTCTTCTAAGTTAAATTCTACTAACATAATAATATGCAAATCAAGTTTCATCAGTATGCTCTCCATTACTCTGATGCTTCTACTTAATGAGCATTTATCTGAAAAAAAATATACATTCTGGATGGAAACTTTTTTTCACTTAAATAAGAAAAATATAGTGCAGCAAAAAATGGACATATTTTTGAAGTTGGAGAGATTAGAATTCCAGCTCTAATATGTGTTTAACCTGGAGAATACAATGAGAATTATCATAGTAAGTGCATACACTTGTGAAATTTTAACTAGATCAATAGGCAAAATATCTGGAAATTGTCTGATATTCACCTATTGCCCTGTTATTTTATTAATTGATGCTTAAAAGTATACAAGTATACAAATATAAGAGATTTTTAAAATAATATTCATCTCAGAGAAAAATACATTTTCACTTTAAGTGAAAAAAATAGAAAAATATAAAGAAATAGCATAAGTTGGGGAGAATTATATTTTCTTATAGTATATTCTAAATTTTCTATTATATTACCTTTACATTGTACTACTTTTATACTACAAATAATAATCAATAGAAATACAAACAGTAAGGAATGAATGGATTAAAAGGTATTCCAGTTTGAGTAAAGTCTATGGCTTACTTAATAGTATTATACAAATGTTAATTTCCTAGTTTTGATAACTGTGCTATGGTTACATAAGCAGTTAATATTAAGGAAAGCTGGATAAGAGTATGTATATGGGAACTCTGTACTATTTTCACAATTTACCTGAAAGTCTGAAATTACTGCAAAATAAAAAGGTAAAAAAGACGTCGCAATGCAAAAAAAAAAGTATGTTTCCAAATAGCCTTGATATTCATCCTATTTGTTCAGTTAGTATTCCATGCAATATCAATTTACATTAAATCAAATAATTATAAACCACTAATATTGAAAATACCAATAACAATAGTAAGTAAAAATACAATATCAAAATAAAACACTTCATAAAATGTAGATATAACTGTACAAAAGCAATCGTAATTTATTGATAATTTGTACAGTAAACAAAGCTGAAATTTTATATTATTACCCATAATATGCTTATAGTACTTTTGAGAGTGTTTCTTAAGTGAATTTTTTTTTCTGTTTAATTTTTCAAGAGTACTGAAAAGAAAAAAATCAGTGATGAATTTCCAATGAGGTCAATCAGTGAGAAGTGTATTGAGGATTCATAGAACTTGCCCTATATACATTAGAAATGAAGTATATACTTTTAGTTTAAAGCAATTATTTTAGGTTCTCAATCCTAGAAAATAACTTGACTAATATTAATTAAATATCAATGGTTTCTATAAATAACAGGCAATTTCCTTAAGCTTCCTCACCATTTAATTGCACATTGTAAAATATTTTAAAATATCTGTAACCAAGATTAATGATTTCTAATATCTCACTTTACTATTTCTCAAAGGCATATTTTATAGGTTCATTTTCAGTAAAATTTAAAACATATTTATTGTCTATAAATTTTCAGCCATTCTTTATAAAATACTTTTGAAATGAACAGCTTATTTTGAGATAGTTAATTTTTTAGAAAATTCAATTGATTAATAGATGAGATGTTTGCTGTAAGAGATGGTGAGGTTAATAAGTTTTGATGAAATGAGTAAGAATTAAATCCCTTGAATATAGTAATGAAAAAGGAAATATTTTTAATGAAACTACCACTTGTGTCCTTAGATTCAATCCACTCCTTTCCCTCTCACCCCTAAGAAATAATTAAGGTCAGGACTTCAATTATCATGAAATTATATATCTAGGGGAAAATGCAGTTTCCAAATTATTTTACAAGAAGTGGTTAGGTGTAGGAATGAAAGGAAGAAAGAAGAAAGCTCTAAATAGTTGCTATATTCAAATTTAACTTTTATTTAAATGAACAAACATGCATTACCCAGAAAAAAGTACCTAAAGCGAAAGGAAAACATGAAGTGAATCAGTGAATTAATAGTAACACTGGTTGGAATTTTAACAGATTACCTAATCTAGCCCTTGCCTTGTGGCTGAATTATTTCTAAACCAGAAGACAGATAAGAATTTACCCTGTTTCGAAATGAAACTCAAAGAAGATAATTCCAAAATATATCTGGTTCTCACCTTCAGAAATTCCTGCATTCATTTGTCCTTGTTCTTTAACCTTCAAAAACAACAACCTACCCATCATCCTCTGAACGATGAGTAACCCAGGAAGACAATTATTAGGATGCTTCACATTCAGGTTTAATAGATCCCAATTCTATAGTCACTGATCATGGATTCTATTTTTTGTGCCCTCCCAACCCTTTAATTTGGGACTTCTCTCTAAACTGTTTATGCCCATTTTAAAACGCAGAGCCAAGAAAGATGTGTTATTAACTGGAAGAATTATATAACCCACCATTAAAAAACCTGCTATATTCTGATTGAACATTCACTTTTTAGTCTTGATTTTTTTAAATAAAGAGTGCTGCACATTTGAACTTTTAAATAAAATTAGCTTTTTCATTACTATAAGAATTTTAGAACTAGCTTTAGATTAATTTTTAAACACTGTTTCTACCAGCTATCAAGAGTTTGAATTTCGGAAAAAAATGAAGATATATGTGGTAGGTCACGTTCAGTAATACAGATTACAAACTAATCATTAATATACATGGTATTTACAAAGTAATGATATTATTTATTATGAAATCATTCTTAAAGAAAATAGAGATTTAAGCATAAAATGAAGAATTTTCATGTAATTCATTAAATGTACATGCAAGATAACCGTATTGTGCTTGTCACTTCAATGTGTTTCTGAAGCAGATGATTACATCTAAAAGCAGAATTGCTGAACAGACTACAGCTATCTTTCTTCACCAACAGATGACACTAATATATCAATCAAAAGGTTTAGGTGATTAAAATAAAGCTACAGAACCTGATAAATCTCATTTGATATTCCATAATGCAAAGTTTAAAATGGGACTGGAGTGTATTGGTGGGGTACTATCAAGTTATATTCACCACACTGTTGGTTGAGCATTAATCAAATTTTTTAATGCAAAGATTAATAAATAAAAGAAACTCCCTACGTACTAAAGGTTTATTTGAATTTACTCTTGGAATTATGCCACGAGATCATGTTTGTAAGACAAAACTGAAATACTTAGGGTGGACAGTTTAGTGAATTGAAAAGAAAACTGGAAAACATGTCTGAAGACTTTACACTCAAAATATGTCTCTAAAAATGTCAGAGACCCTTTATTTAATTTTACTGCTCTATCCACAATAAATTATTGTGCATTTGTTGGAAAGATGTTTATTTTATTTATCTTCTCTCTTCTCACAGATATTGAAATTATCAGCAAGTAACATGAAGGAATTTGGTAACAAACTATTCTAAAGTGTAAAGGATTGCTGATACAGCGGAACAATTACTTGGGAGGGATCCAAGATAAACAAAAATCTAATTGAGTTACAGGGGTTAGAGTTTAGTGACATTCATCTATATTAGTTAAAAGGAAACATAACAATAAATAACTTGGTAAATGACACGATTTATTCATCAGAGGATCTTGAGGATTACCATTAACATTGCTCTGTGATGTGTAACAGGTAAAGCAACACCACCTTCCTTGTTTTCTAAAAATTTACAATTTGAGAATGCTAATAGCCTTAATTGTTGAAATCAGCTCTGAGCCACACTTTAAGCATTCATTTTCCCACCTTACATCTCACAAAATACCCAACACCATATATGATTTCTCTCATTGTACCGAAAGGGAAACTGGGAATCAGCTTAAGAAACTTTCCCATGGCCACCCAACTAATGAATTGTAGACTTGTGGTTCAAGCCTGTGTCTCTAACTTAAAAGTCTTAGATCATTTCAAAATTGCATGCTGTTACCCATGAAAAGTAGATATTCATTCCACAAATGTTTATTAACAGCTATCATGGGCAACATTTTGGGGATATAGTTTTGCAAATGACAGACATGGCCCTTCCTTCATAGAGTTCATAACTTGATGTTAACCAAGGAAAGAAATGACTGCAGAATATTAATTATAATGTAGTAATTGGGATAAAGGAAACATACAGGCTAAAATGAAAGTATATAATTGAGAAAACTTGGTCTACATTAAAAGGTCTGGAAAGAATTTCCTGATGATGTAAGGTTTAAAAATAGGATAAAGAGTTAGCTAGAAGGAAAGAAAAAAAAAGAATTATCATGCATATTCACAATTTTAAAATATAAGACTCAAAGTACTATAATAGTTATTAGACTTGAAAATACAGTGAAGACAGGTTTTATGGATGTGGTAGGGTAAAAACTAAATTGGAAAAGAAGTATTCCAAAAGGGTTGACCAAAAATATATAGGTTCATGTAGTGAATATATATCCTATGCATACGTCATGAATAGAAAGAAGAGCTATTCTGTCATTAAGTGTTACTTTGAGAGAGGTACCTTATATAAACTCTTCACAGGAGAAAAACTGAGAGCAAATAATTGGAATCCCTAAATGTACTGTGTTGGCCAAAATTGCCTTCAGTTTTTAAGTAAAAATAAAAGACACATTTTTTCATTTTCACCAAGAACTTTATTGAACAACATTCACCCTTTTGTTCCACTACCTTCTGCCATTTTTCAGGCAACTTCATAATTCCATCTTCCCAAAATTTATCTTTTTAAGCAAAGAACTGTTCCAGGTGCCTTTTACAGTCTTCCAAGGAATTGAATTTTTTTCCATGAAGAGAATTTTGTAAAGACCGAAATAAATGGAAATCTGAAGTTGCAATGTCTGTTGAATGCAGCAGATGAATCATAACATTCCAGCCAAGCTGTAAGTTTTTGCCTGGTCATCAAAAAAACATGCAGTCTTGCGTTACCCTGATGGAAGAGTATGCATTTTCTGTTGACTAATTCTGGATGCATTTCATCGAGTGCTGCTTTCAGTTGGTCTACTTGGGAGCAGTATTTATTGGAATTAATCGCTTGGTTTTCTGGAAGGAGCTCATAATAGAGGACTCCCTTCCAATGCCATCATATACACATCACCTTCTCTGGATGAAGACTGGCCTTTGGTGTGCTTGGTGGTGATTCATTTTGCTTGCCCCATGATCTCTTCCATTCCACATTGTTGTACAGTATCCACTTTTCATCGCCCATCACAGTTTTAGAAACGGAACGTTATCATTACGTTTCAGTAGAGAATCGCATGAGTAAGTATGGTCAAGAAGGTTTTTTTCGGGCTTCCCTGGTGGTGCAGTGGTTGAGAGTCCGCCTGCCGATGCAGGGGACATGGGTTCGTGCCCCGGTCCGGGAGGATCCCACATGCCATGGAGCAGCTGGGCCCGTGAGCCATGGCCGCTGAGCCTGCGCGTCCGGAGCCCGTGCTCCGCAACGGGAGAGACCACAACAGTGAGAGGCCCGCGTACCGCAAAAAACAAAAAAAAAAGGTTTTTTTCGCTTAACTTATGTGGAACCCAAACATCAAAGTGATGAATATAACCAAGCTGGTGCAAATGATTTTCAGTGCTTGACTTGGATACTTTCAGTATGCTGGCTATCTCCTGCATGGTAATGTTGATTGTTCTCAATTAATGTCTCGATTTCATCTTTATCAACCTCAACTGGTCTACCCACCGTGGAGATCATTCAGTGAAAAACCTCCAGCACAAAACTTCACAAACCACTTTTGACACGTTCGATTAGTCATAGCACCTTCTCCATACACCGCACAAACCTTTTTTTCTTGCGTTTTGGTTTCATTCTTACCTTTCTTGAAATAATATAGCAAAATATGCTGAAAATGTTGCTTTTTTATTTCCATCTTCAATATCAGAATGGTTACACAAAAATTCACCAATTTCGATGTCTTTTTTTAAATGCACACTGATATGATGGCTGTCACATACAATCTAACAAAATTATTTTGAATGAAGTTAAAGACAACTAAGCGCTACTAGAGCCATCTTACGGGAAAAAAAAAAAAAAAAAAAAAAAAACCCTTTTGGCTAACCCAATACATATAAGCAGAGATTTTCACAGAATGTATGATATGTACTATGTGAGTTTACTAATTTAATATGAATTCCATTTAATATGAATAAGTGCATTAAATAGGATCACCAAAATTAATTTTTAGAAAGGCAAACAGCCAAAATAATGTATGCATACTATTTGGATATGAGAATATCGACTTTACAAGGCTGTTGATATGATTACATAAAACAATATATATAAGCAATTTATATGCTGAGCAAACACTCACTACATGGCAGGCATTATTATTAGCTCAACAAATTGCAACTTTATTATTACAATCAATTTTCCATTTGAAACATCTAAATTAGGCGTGATTAAGTTATGATCTACTAAAGATTGGGTCATGCCTTCACTGTGGACTAAAATGTCACCTGCTATATCAGGAAACAAAGGATGTTGCAGCCATCAAGCCATCAGCCACTGCAACCACCCCCAACTGTGCACCGGGAAGGGACTGAGGATGGAGAAAACAGGAGATTGGCCCTAGATAGTTAAGGTGCAAATTAAAGGAATGATTTCAATGAACCTAGATCCTTGCATCTTCCCATACATAGAAAAGTGCTAAATTCATTAACTTGAGATGTCTGTTTTTTCTTTAGTTAACAGTAATCTTTTGATGTTCTGACTACCTGTTGTTGTGGGGGTTTTATTTGTTTGTTTTTGTGGGGTTTTTTTTTTTTTTTTTTTGCAAAAACTCCTATATATCCTGGCTCTTCCCTTACCTCGTCAGAACAGTCCCTCAGAGCTATCTGAGAGGCTCTCTCCCAGGTTTAAGTCCTCGGTATGTCTGCCAAAAAAATATAATTCTCAACTTTCAGGTTATGCATTTTTTTAAGTCAACATCATTAAATGCTAAGTATTCAAGGTGTAATCTCAACTCCTGGTAGAAGATTTGTATAACCAAATTTGCAAAGTGTCACTGATTCATTCATTCTTTCATCTCCTGGTTGCTATCATACCAGGCACAGTGATTATAAAAAAATCTTTGATGTATTGCAGCCTAACAAAACCCCAATAAGTTAAAGAATAAAAAGTTAAAAATATAATTTAAATCCTGAAAGAGAGTATATATTATAAAGGACTCTAGGAGAAGAGTCATGTTTTCCTTGAAGAAATTCAATAAAACTCTACCAAGTAATTTAGGAAAAGATGAGTGATTTATACTAATAAACACATTAAAACAAACTTGGTTCTAAAAAAAATTCCGATTTCTTAGGAACACATGGATAATTGTGAAAGGCAAGATACTTAACAAAATATCAAGAAGAAAACCTGACCTTGAACACTGGAATGAAAATCAAATGAAAGAATAATGGATACCATGACTATACAATTGCATAATTATTCAGTCAAAGAGATGAAGCATGATCCTGCTGAGATCAATTAACAATGCTTTAAAACATTGTAAAATTATATCTACTATGGGAAGTAAAACCATGTTGTTTGTGCTTCTTACAGAAAATTAATCTCAGGGTTTTATTTTTCCAGATGATTAAAAATAATTTAGGAGAGCATAACATCAAGTTGAACCACCTAGCACCTCTCATCCTGAGACTTCAAAGCACTTAACTAATACATTTTCCAACTTTTTTTGTGCTACGAAATGTTCTTTTACTACAGATACTGAATCATTTCATTCACACAGGACATCAATGGTGTTTGAGAATTCATTTGGAGACTGTGGCTTGACTAAACATTTTGTGAATATTTTGAATCAGTTATTCTATCTATCATGTCCCCATGGACTTTAATTTCAGTATATATAACCAAATGGAATTTATTTCTTTAAACATTTGCTTTCTCACTAGCCTATGAGCATCTTGAAACAGGGGCTCTAATTCATCTTTGTGTATCAAGGACTTAGTATTGATACACTGTGTGGTATTTTGTTGGCAAGCAAAAAAGAATTGCTCAGTTAATTGAGTTATCTCTAATAGAAAAATATAAAAGATGATCACACAGAGTTTGTAGGAGTAAATGTTTAGACACAAAATAGAAGAGTGTAACTGGTACATAGAAAAGAGCCATAGGCATATCATGTGTTAAACCTGTGTCATAATAAGCACTGGAACACATTGGCAACATCTTGTATGCGTCAAATTACATAGTTGCGTCATTCAAAATTGTTTTCTTATGAAAACGCATTAACTTCTATAAGCCAATTCCTAAACATGAGAATAATTCCTAAACTGCTGGTCATGCCACAGTCCTCACTGGGACGCTGAAGATGGAGGGAACATTAGGCCTCATTTGCGATTTTGAAAGTCATCCTGAAGCTTCAAATAGGTTCAGACTTGGCAATCAAAAGGTTAAACGCCCATTATTATTATTATTTTATTTCTTTAACCTAATGAAAGGGAAGTCAAACAAACTACTGGCTGATAAAGAAGAAATGAGAGCAAACCAGCACTGTTCTAGCTAATCTACCTAAGTGGATAATAGATTACTAGATTGATGGTGGGGGTGTGGGGAGAAGTATGCACCTAAATTACAATGTATTTCAAGCAGGAGAAGGAGAAAAGACTACTATCCTTTTTTTTTTTTAATTAAGATAAATCTTCTGGTGGGCCGATAATATTTCCAAAGGAACTTAGTGTGAACCAGTGGAAGAGTTAGTGTAAAACCAAACATAAAAATGTGTAACATCATTCTGTTCTGATATTGGGGTGTAGGTAGGGCTCACAGGCAATAGAGATAAGTTCTGAGAGTCAGATCAAGAGTAATGGTTAAATATAATATAGAAAACCCACTGCACAATATCCAGGCAGTCATTTACTGGATATGTACTTTTGATCTGTGAATAAGAGGCACTTAATATCTTTCAATTTCAAATAGCAGTGCCCCTTTTTTGGCAAAATAAATTTTACCACCTAAAATACCTAAAATGAACTTATGAAGAACAATATTGTATTTGCTTTGTAAACTAACAACCACTGTATTAAAAGAGATGGGTGGAAAGGTCATGAAATAAAAATGTTATGATCATTTAAAGCTAACTATATCCTGTATAGCTACCAGAATATTAACAAAGCAAAAGAAAAATATAGAATGGAGGCATATTAGCAGCATCGTCACTATAAACTTTCTATAAATGGAATAATGCTGCATCTGGCAGGGGCAGCATTTGATAGCGTGATTCAGAATAATAGAAAAATATGAATAGACTTTCCTCTCTGTATGACAGAATTGGGACAAGTATCGGTATTAAGACTTTTTGGATAAAAGTAAATTAATTCTTTAAAATGATGTGTTACACTGATTACAGATAATTTACTAGATTATATATTCATCGAATATGAGTGAGAGATACCATTATATTTCAGCAATTAAACAATTATCAAATAATTATTGAATCCTGAGGTATAAATATCAACGGGGTATAAAAACCATTTTCTGTTCTTTTAGACCTTATAACTCAACTGGAAAAGTAAGACATGCGTAATACAATCTTCGGGAAATTAAATAATAAAACTAATTCCAAAAACTGAAAAAAATTTAAGTTATATATTTATATAAAAGGAATAATAGTATATGAAATGAGATGAGTAGTGCTTTAGCTGGGGAGGACTCAAGAGAAGTCAAATAAATCACATGAATAAAGGCCCAGAGACAGAAATATATAAGATGTGGTCAGGGCAATAAACAAAACCAATGGCTTAAGCAGAATACCATACATATGAGAAAACACTTCAGAAAAGAATGTTCACACTTTGGAGAGCTTTTAAATGACCTCTCCTAGGGTCAATGCTATGCTAATGCTGCCAAAAGGCCCCCAAATGAAATCATTTAAATAGACAGTAGTTGTTCCCTCTATGTGACTCTCTGACCAGTCTAGGCTAGGATGCAACAAATGGCCCGCAGGTAATCCGATTCCCAATTGTTTTCTAACCTGTTGCTCTGTCATCCCCTTAGGCACTATTGTACACTTGCTGAAGCTGGATTGCCAAAAAAGGTTAAATTCCAGGCTACTGGGAGTTTAATCAGAGGATGTTCAGAGAAACTCTCCCTTCCTTCCCTTTACTCTTGACACAACCCTTTGTCTTTTCTACACCCTTTGCAAATCCCAAGGTTTCTGGGATATGGACAGCCATTTTTTGTTTGTTTGTTTTGTTTTTCCATTAAGGCCAACTCCAGCTCCTCATGGATCACTGACCTGTTAAGGGAAGAAAATGAATTTTCAAATTAAATATCTCCATGTGGATAAGGGAAGAAAGGAGAATATTCCACAATCCATGGTCATGGAAATAAATAGATCCGGTTGAACAGGAATTATGAAGACCCTCATACCCTTGAAGACCCTGCTTCTGCTCTTGAGAAGGTGCTCCTTTGTCTTGTGTTCTCTGTTGTCTCCTGGCGTTTCCTGTTGAATAGTTCTTCCTTGTCCATATTCTCTGTGGCAAAATTTGAAGTGGGTGTGGAAGAGTAGACTAGCCTTGGGGCACACAGTCCTTATGTCCTACAACTGTTAATGCAGGTTTGGTGCCTGAAAATTGCTTTAAGGACTGAACAACCAAAGAGTTTTGCAGATGAGTTCTAGGGTTTATTTGGCTAAAATTTCCTCTAAAAACTTAATAGGAACTGGTTTATTTGCTTCCAGTTATTTTCATGTGCCAGTGAACACTCTCCACCCACTCCAACTTGCTTTAACCACTTTTTTTAATTGAGACTACCTTGCATTGATCAGAAGCAATAAGCCTGGGCAGGAATGCAACATTCTTTATCTGATCTTTGCCCCAGGGCTGCCCTTCATCCTCTAAGAAACTTAATAGGAGACTCTGATAAACCCTCTTATCCCCTGCTGTACAGAAGCAGCTGGCTTTTCCAACCCATAAATCACCAGAATTTTAGACTCTACTTTCTTCAATCTCTTCTTGAAAACTGGCCAATATCAGGCTGAGCTCTTGTCTTTGTTGTAAACTCTTGTCAAAGGCAGCCAGGAACAGGCCACACACCTTAACAAAGTTTTTTTTTTTTTTTAACTTCATCCTTTCAAGCTAAAGCTTCAGTGGTCTGTCTTTCAGATTGTCATAACAATTACTTCACCACAGTTGCCATAACTCAGAAAAGCCACCAGCCTTCCAGCTCATAATATGTTTCCTCACTACTACTCCTGACCACAAAACATTAACACATATTTTAGTTTTTTTTTTCTTTTTAATATTTTATTTTTGGCTGTGTTGGGTCTTTGTTGACGCACGTGGGCTTTCTCCAGTTGTGGCGAGCAGAGGCTACTCTTTGTTGTGGTGCGTGGGCTGATTGTGGTGGCTTCTCTTGCTGCGGAGCATGGGCTCTAGGCACACGGGCTTCAGTACTTGCAGCATGCAGGCTCAGTAGTTGCAGCACGTGGGCTCTAGGGCACGCAGGCTTCAGCAGTTGTGGCTCGCAGGCTCTAGAGCGCAGGCTCAGTAGTCGTGGCACACAGGCTTAGTTGCTCCGCAGCATGTGGGATCTTCCTAGACCAAGCCTCGAACACGTGTCCCCTGCATTGGCAGGCAGATTCTTAACCGCTGCGCCACCAGGGAAGTCCCTAGGTTTTTATTTTAATGCACCACTTCTAGTACAAATATTTCATCAATGCCAGAAATAAAAAACATTTTAAGCAAAAGGGATTTAATACTGTTTCTAGGAACAAGTTCTAGGATGGACCTCTTGATTAATACAGAATCAGCCCAGTAAAGGGACTACTACCTTTAGGTCACTAATGGAATTAAGTTTACCTAGAATCATTGCCACCTCTCTACCAACCTCTGAACAGGAGAAAGAAACTGGAGAAGAGTCACTTGCAATTATAATTCAAGGATCCACTGTAAGAAAATTTCAGAAATGTGGTTTTGCTTGTTTCTTTTCTAACATTTTCATATAGAAAAAGAGTGAAATGAAGATCGATAGGTTTATCTGATCATACCACCTAATATTTAGGTAGCTCCCCCCTTCATCCTATTTCAGTTTACAGGTTAATCCTTTAAAAATACCTCCATACAATCCTTCCAACTCTGCTTACAGAAGCAAATCCAATCTCCCACAATCATACCCCTTTATACTTCTCCTAAATCTCCCTATGCTTGCCTAGTCAAATGTTCTATTTCAAATAGTCAGTGTCCCTCAATATGATCTGTTCACACTATTATGAAATATCTCCTTTTCTTCTCTATCCAAATGTCTCTATCCTTCGAGAGAGACCATAATCAAGTCAGATACTATATTTTTCATGTGCATCATTAAAGCTGCAAGCTCTTTAATTTGGACATACTGGGCTCTCAATATTTTTTATGGTTAAAGAATTAGCTTAATTCAAAGATGAACTGGGAAGTTAGGAAAATATGAGAAATCCAAATTATTTCAAATCTCTTTGTGAATTTAACTTCCTTGAGGAAAAAATTTTTGAACCCCATACTGACAAAAAATACAAGACAATAATCTTTGCTGGAGGCAGGATTGGTGGGGAAGTGAAAACCAGGGCCTTCAGAGTTTCCTAGATGACAAGCAGTGCAATGAATCTTGACTACTTTACTCTTCCAGAGTAATGTTCAACCTTTTCTCCCTATAGGAATAGCTCTGAAAGTGTGGAGGAAAACTAAAAACAAATAGGGAGCTTGTTCCAGTTGATTTGCATTCTTGCAGTTGACCTTATCATTAGAAAAGGAAATACAGTGAAAGAAAGCTCCAATAATGAAATCAAATAAAACTGTCTTGGAATCCTATCTCTGCCATTCACTAGTGTGTGGCCAAGGAGGCTTTCAATACTTCAGTTTCTTCTTTAGTACCATAGGCATTACCAAAATTTATTTGGGCTACTTAAGCAAATTAATAGGAACTATGATTTTAACTATGCTGTGAGTTTCTTGATATCACCACATTCTAACGTTCATTTAATGGTCACTTGTTTCATACTGAAAAGATGGCTGTTTGCACATGAACTCATTTTCCTCAGAAAATATGTATTTATGACACTTGAGTTCATTGAATATGTCTGATCTCATTCCATTCAAACCACATCACATTTAACAAAGGCAAAGGTTTCTCAACAATGCATTTACATTGTTATTCAGTTCATTTATCTTCACTGAGATCTTAACATTTAGAATGTATTTTACCTTTTTAAGCATTGACACCTATTAATCATGCTAACTAGTTCTGTTACTGGTTATAGCTCATGGTATAATACAATAGAAACTGCTTCACCAGAGCTATGAAAAACTAATTGAAACCAATTATGACAATTATCTCTCTGTTCAGTTGCCTGCACTGGACTCTTGCTTCATTCCATACTGTCAGACTGCAGAGAATTTTCCTTGATGTGACCTATCCAATTGCATTTCAGGCTTTATTCAGTGAGCAGGCATACTTCTGATTCAAATTAATAGGAGCTAAGCATGGACTGAGTGAGGACTGGAGTTATTAGAATTGCAATATGAATATAAGTGAGAATTAAGTATCATTGGACTTTCTTACTTTAATTAAGTACCCAAACACTCTTAATCAAGCATATAATTAAATTTAAGAGGAAGTGCATTGTGTGCTAATTGCCATTGATTAATAATATGCCTATTTATACATGCAAACTCTATAATGGAATATATCTCCAAACTGTTTCTGAATGACAATAACTTACTTCTGCATAATGAAACTATTAATGAAATGGAGTCTTGTAAGAAACGTCAGATGAGAAAACAGCTCAAATCTCAGAACTCTTCTTCTCAAACTTTTTTTTGATATATTAGAGCAATTCATATGAATGCACACAGGAGAACATCAATAATTATGCTTCTTTTTCCCAACCTCTTTTTTTTTCTTATACCATGTATGTTTAGGGGATATTTGATTAAAACATAAGGAATTCATGTGCACTAAAGAATATTTTAGCTTTTTTTAAATGATATTTTTTTCTTTTATTTTGCCATTATGTACATTCACAAATGACTTTTTGCAGTACGTGGGCCTCTCACTGTTGTGGCCTCTCCCATTGCGCAGCACAGGATCCGGACACGCAGGCTCAGCGGCCATGGCTCACAGGCCTAGCCACTCTGTGGCATGTGGGATCTTCCCGGACCGGGGCACAAACCCACGTCCCCTGCATTGCCAGGCAGACTCTCAACCACTGCACCACCAGGGAAGCCCTCACAAATGACTTTTAAACATAGGTTATAAATAATTTTTGCATTTATTAATTCATTAATATTTTCTAATTGTCGCTTGCTTATTAAGCACCTACTGCATGCCACACATTGGCCTAGGCACTGGGGATACAACAATGAGCAACATATTACCCCTGCTCTCAGGGAGCTTGTGAGCTAAACTTGCCAGCAGGTGATGGAGAGGGGACACAGATCATAAATAAGGTAATATTTAAGGTACTATTAGATAATAAATGTTAAAGAGAAATACAAAGCAAAGAAGGAAAATAAAAGTTTAATGGGGGAGATAGAAGCTCATTATGTTAGCTAGGGAAGGGCTCACTGGTGACATGTAAGATCTGACTAAAGGAGGCAGAGGAGCTAGCTAGCCATAAGGACACCTTGGGGGAATGTATTCCAGGAAAGTGAACTGCAAATGCAAAGACCCTGAAGCACAAAATGCCTCGAGCATTCCTGGAATAGTAAGAATCCATATTAGTTCCAGTGGACAGACTGAGGGGGAGACTGGGAGAAAATTAGGTCAGAGAGTTAAAACAAGGTCAGATGGTATATGACTTTGAAGCCATTGTAAATATATCTTCAACTAATTCATTTGATATCTACCTCTGTCTCTCATATAACTATTTCCTGATTTTTGTTTTTTTAAGGCATATGAATTATTTCCTCATAATTTATTCTCTTTCACCACCCTAAACTAACCCCCTCCTAACACACTTTTACCATAAAATTATGTTTGAAATATTCAGTGTTAACACTATAACTATGTAAATGCTATTCTTAGCATTCTTAGCAAAGCTATACATTATACATAAACTTTTTTCTGCTTAAGTTTCTATTTTCTGTGAAGTTAATAACTTCCCTTTTTTATTTATTTCATGTTAAATAAAAACTCAACTTCAAACTCTCTTCCAGTTCTCTGAATCGTTTCCCAATAAATTTAGATACATCAAGCATTCAACTTCAACTAACTGAAGAAAAATTTTCAGAACATTCTAGTCTCTATCTGAACAAGTTAATGTCTATTTTATGTCTCTGTTATCAGGAATTATTCTACATATGCCATTAAACTATCTTCTTAGTTGGATCCTCTCTTTCTTACATCCCACAACGTTCACTGTCTTTGTTATAATGAAGCACCTGTAGCTTCTTAAGCATGTGTGCTTAAGAGATCAATAATGCCTCATACTATGCCTCAAACAACATGATAGTTTGGATAGGTTCAGAATTCTAGTAAGGAAACCAGTTACATTAGGATTTGGAAAGCAAGGCTCTGTGACGGTGCTGATGTTGTGAAGGCCAAAGCCATTCTGAATGTTAGCACTTTGAATTTGCTCTTATTTTTCCCTATTTCTCTTGCTAAAAAATATGTATGTAGTCTCACAGCTTACACTTTTTTATTTGGACAAGGAGGAAATTATTTCCATCAGATGTTCTGGATAGTTGTTGGTCCTTTCAATATGGAACTTCACGTCCCCTGCTTTAGAAAAAAAATTCAGATAATTTTCTCCCCTTCATTTTATCAATGATCTTTTTAAGAATGATTATTATTTGAAGGCCCTATTGGACTGCTCCTCTAATTATTGATACTATTGCTACCAATATTACTTTATCTTTTCTTTCTAATTTCCTATATCTGTCTTTTCCCACTTTTTTCTGGAAATTTTCCTCACATTTGCCTGTAAACTCTTCTAATGACTTTTTCATTTTTATTTCATTTTTTTATTTCTAAGAATATTTGGTCATTCTTTCTCCATTGCATCATATTCATGTTTTATATCTTTTTGAGAACATTCACATTAGTCTTTTTGTTTGTCCATTTTTGAATTTTTCTTCTATACATATACAACTTGTTTCCTCAAAATTGTTATATTCTATTTGTTTTAGACTTTAGATTCTATGCTAGAGAACTTCTTCAGAAGTTAGGTTATTTTTGTTTGCTAATACTTACAAGTAGTTAAGTAAAAGCTGAATGGATGCTCTGAGTATAGAGTTGGTACTTGATACCTGTAGACTTCGCTATAGTCTATTTTCCTTGATTGTTTTGTTGAGAGATCCATTATGTCAGTATCTTTAAATATTTCCTACTGGACTGCTTAGATTCTGCATAAAAGAGTCTTTAATCATTTGCTTGGAGAGTACTGAACTGGTTGACAGGTTTCTGTGATTTAAGAGGTGAATGATGTGTGGGTATGTGAAGAAGGGGGTGTCAAAATGTTGTATGGAAACATTAATCTGCTTGATTTTTGTACTGTAGCTCTCTTTCCAATTTTATCTCAGACTCACCATCCAAAGACTCTTCTACCTCCTCCAGAGAATAAACTTCCAATATTCAGTTAGGGTAGGGAATGGGAAGTTGCCTAGTTGCATGTTTTTGCTCTTTCACCACTTCTTAATTGGATTTTCAACTAATCTTCCTCTTTTAAGCATGACCTTCACTGCCTCTTTTATAGGTGTCTGGTGCCACCAATTCATGAGACCTTCTGGACATTCTGAGGTATAAACTGGATTGCCTCTTAGTTTTTCCCACTAGTGACTTAACATTCAACCTTCTGGTGACTTCTAAGTCTGTTATCACTGGCTCATCTAATTACTAGCTCCCAAATTTTGTTTGGTTTTAATCCCCCTCTACTATCTATATTCTTGTGAGTTTTTGTTATTTAAAAACTCTTTTGTTTTAGATGCATTTCAGGAGAGAATAATAATCAATGTGTTTAATTTTTCATCTTCACACAGAACTCAATACCCAGCCTTTACATATCAAATGGAAAATGATGAATAAACCATAGAGTGGACATTACTTGTTAAGCATAAGGTACATTAAGTTACAGGTGGATAAAATCCCTGTATAATCCTAAACCCAAGAGATCTAGTTCTAGTAAGATATTTCCAAATATATGTAATTATGTTTATGAATAAGGGTAAACATATTTGTAAATGAGTATGTAGTGTTCTAGAGGATCTGGAGTCATTAAATTAGCAAATATGTTGGATTTACCTGCATACAAGTCTCATTTTAATGCAAATTAACTTGAATGTACATACTGTTTCACCTTCTGAGTCTAGGAAAACAACATAAAACAACCTTAGGATTGTAGAACAGAATTCCTGTTAATTTCAATAAAGTGAAAAAACATGGAATTTCATTGGATCAAGTACCAACTGTCTTTGAAAAAAAGCTACACCAAAATAGCACATTATTTTAAACTTACTCATAACTGCACATGAGAGTGTTTAATATGATGAAACAGCAAATGATACTGCCATACTGCCTTGAGTTATCATACTCAAAAGTTAATCATACTATAATCATGCCTAAAGGTGCATGTTAAAATATTAAAATATTTTACCATAATTTTAAACTAAATATAATTTTTAACAATGCCATATATTTCTGAAACTATAAGACCAATTATTTTTGTTCCAATTGTTTGTAGAATATACTGTTATACACAAAATATGTACTCAAAAATATGTAAAGAAAAAAAAGAAAAAAAACATTGGCAGGGGAGTGATGAACAGGCGGAGAACAGAGGATTTTGAGGTCAGTGAACTACTCTGTATGATACTATAATGATGGACACGTCATTACACACTTGTCAAAACGCATAGAATGTACAACACCAAGAGTGAACTATAATGTAAACTGTGGACTTTGGGTGATGATGTACTACTGTAAGCTCTTGGATTGTAACAGATGTACAACTCTGGTGTGGTTCTTAGACAGATGCTCAAGAAAATACAGGTTATAAACATTTTAAATCTCATTGTTTCCAATTAGCAATATCATACCTACTAAGCTGTTCACTGTAATAAAATTCAATCAAAAAAGACAGCTAGGTTAGAAGGAAACATTCCACTATTAGGGTTCATAATATTCACTATATGCTTGAGGAAAAACTTGCTCAAATTCCTCCTAAAGTCTGTGCCTGAGAACCACTGATGCATATATATAATTTTGTACTGAACTGTTATTTGCAGTTTTAAAAGCATATATGAAATATATAAATCTAAGATGTATAATTAGATTCACTGTTGACTCTCAGAAAAATAGGGCACGCTGTGAGTATGTGACATCAAAGGGTATATGGGGCTCTCTACCTTCAGCTCAATTTTGCTGTGAACCTAAAACTGTTCTAAAAATACAGTCTATTAAAAATAAAAATGATACAATTTATAATAGTTAACACTGACGCCATAAATTTCAGTGGGCATCCATCATCCAACCCTTGCTATGGCTTACACATAGTTTGCAAACAAATAGATTTACTATATAAGATAGTGTTATTAAATTGTAAGTATAGGTTACAGAAATTTCCTCCATCTTCAACTGCCCCCGCTCTCACTTCTCTACTGCTGTAGTCCCATTCACTTAATTACAGGTCATTGTGCCTCTACTTCATTGACATCAAGAGATTAAGAGCATTAAAACATTGTTTTTATATTGTCTTATATATTATCCCTGTAAAAGCAAGTCACTGATATACTGTTTTGTTTTGTTTTTCTTTCTTATTAAGAAACCATTAGTACTGAAAACTATTTCCCATGACACTGACAGTTCTCCACATCACTACCCATTCCCCCACTCCAAGCATCCTTAATATTCTTGTGTTTTTCAAACTTCAGGTGCTTGTTAACAACTTTTATATCTTTAAAAAATCATGAGATTGTCAAGTATCTGGAACAGAAGCAGACTACTGAGATGGCTTTACTCTAAACAACTTGCTCTTAGAAGTCAAAAAGAAAGGACTTTGGAAATGAGCCTTCAAATGGAATCTGTGCGTGAGAAAAAATAAGCATCACAGTGATGATTGGTTTTCTTTTTTGAAGAAGATTGCCAGATGAATTACAGGAAGTCTAGTTAAATTAGAATTTCATAAAAACAATGAATAGTAAGTATAAGCATGTCTTAAGTATTACATAGGTATGCTGTATTTTTTTGTTGTTGTTAAATTTAGCAACCCTATTGTTTTTTTTGCAGGGGGAGGAGGGAATCATTTAAGGACTCCTGGAGGTAAACGGAAGAGGAAGGCTCACTAAATCACAACAGACTGCATTTCCTACCATCATTATGAGAAGAGACTTAGAGCTAGATTTAACTGATTAAATGTTAAATAATATAGTCTTTTGCACAATGGTAAGTATATTTTGGAATAAATCCATATCCACCATAACTAATTCTTTTTTTTAATTTAGCTTCTTTTCCTTCACTTCTATTCAAAGGAAGAGTTATATATCTCTCTCCTACAAATACTCAAGGAAAACGTATACCATGAGAAAATTTGTCTTTCTCTCCAAATCCTTTCAGTCCATTTATTAGGAAATGCCACCCTCTCATAAGTTTTGGGGAGAACTTTCAGTCCCTTTCTCACTCCATGGGAAACGTATCTAATTGTTGACCTGCAGGATAGCCTCTTCTGTCTCTTTTTCCCTTAAGCTATTTGTCTGCAAACTTTTTCCGTATTCCTTTCTTTTCCCCTACAGATTAAACTCAATGGGGAGGCTCTGGGCCTAAAGGAGAGCCCTACCATTTTTCCATCTGTTCATTTTGTGGATGAGTATAGGTATGTTTGTGAGGGACACATGGAAAGCTTTCACAAAAGTTAAATGGCACAATCAGTATTATATTTTTAAATATAACTATGATAACAGAATCACAGCTAAGTTGAAACAGCAAAAGGATACTAAAGACAACGGAATAAGCTTGCAAGTTTCCTCAACTAGAGAAAAGAAGGTCTTACATCAATGGTAACATCAATGGTAAACTAATTTCCTATTAGTCAGTTAAAGTCACTCCTGTGCTCAGGAATCTATCCTTACCTCCCACTGTAGAAAGCCTTACATCTTCCTAGCATTAATGACACCCACAATTTAAGCTCACTATTCTTATATAATCATTTCCTACTCTACTTGTTTATTTACGAGTTCTCATAAAACGTATAGTAAAGTGATTTAAAGAAGATCTGAAATCTAGCTGTGGTCCTGCCACACTGTATGACCTCAGATAAGTATTTTAACCCCTCTGTGGGACAATTTTCCTTACCTGTAAATTCCATGAAGACATGAACCATAGCTATCTTGTCCATTATTACATTTCTGTAATCGAACATCAGTTTGATTATTACTTGGCTATATATATGATCTGCTTACAAAAATAATGCATACTTACTGTAGAAAAAGTTTATAATAAATCATACTAAAAGTAACAACAGGCATTATGATGCTATGCAGACATAATGAGCAAGATGAGCTTACACCCAGGCTTTTTCTATGGAAATATACACCTTTTAAAAAACAAAAGGCCATATTGCACTGAATATTTTATATTCTATTTTTCTATCAATAATAGATTGTAAAAATTATGAATATCATTAAATGTTTTTACAACATAGCCTTAATAGTTGTAAATTATTTATTATATGCATATTCAATAATTTATTTAATTATCTGATTTATCAGATAATACCATTTCTGTTCTTTGTGGAAAGAATTAAGTGGAGAGATTATTTTTATACAAAAATCAATTTACTGAACAAAAAGGCAGACTCAGCATTGGTGTTACATACCTATATTTCATAAGCATACAGAATCTTAGTAAATATAGTTGTTCCTATCATATAAAAATAGTATAAATGAATAAATTAATGCTATAATAATCAATACATGAATACTTATTTATTATTAAATATGTCTAAGAAGATCAACACATCCTGCAGTCCATTACTGTGTAGTGATTACCATGTGGACCTGGAGTTGAGCCAACATGGATTCCCATTCTAGCTCCGCCATGCATTAACTGAGTGACCTTGAGCAAGTCACAGTCTCCATGAGCCCCAATTTTCTTATATGTAAACTAAATATAATAATAATCACTACACATGGTCGTTATGAGAATTACATGGTATTGTGCTGATAAAATGCTTACCACATCACCTGACACATTATAATCTCTAAGTATAAGATATTGCTACTTATTATCACAATTACTCTGCACATATTCCATCATTCTGTTAAATCCCACCACTCTGAAGAGAGATCTTCAAAATCATCTCCAACTCTTACCTCTCCCCAAAATAAACTGTATAAGTTATTATACATAAATCAAGTCATTTCTGGTCAAATTGTACAATGGAATAAACTCATTAGGTTTAGAAAACATTTGGAATTTATTGTGCAGGGATATAGAGTTCTTACCTTTATAAATGGAGAAACAATAAAATAGATTAGGTTTGTTTTTGTATTTTGTTTTATATTCCATCATGACTATCCTGAGAAAATATACAAAAATCTAAATTTAAAATATTTATCATAATAAAGCACACATTTTGTTATTCAAACTTAATTCCACCCTTTAGAAAACAGTACAAATTCTATTCCAAAATTGGTCTTAATTTCATAATAGAAGATTGTATACATATAGCTTTTTCAGTGCTTCACTGCAAAAAAAGAAAATAAAATATTTATCTTGGGGAATATGTTGAATTTCCTACTTTATATTCCACGTACAAAATTGGCAAAAAGGTCCCTGACCAATATTTAAAATATCCCTTCCTTTCCTCCCTTCCACTTCATACATTAATTCAGGACATGTTTTGTTTGGGGTTTTTTTTCCCATGAATAAAGCACAATACTACATCTTAATTCAGTATTAAGCAACTTTTGGGGACAAACTAAATAGCTGTTTCAATTATTTTGCAATTTTGGTTATTACTATGTATCATTACTCCCTTACAGAAGCTGAGGAAATGTAAACATAGTAGCCTTACTGAGGCTCTCTGCTGACCATTTCAGAAACTGCAGTATATTCCCTGATTCTGCACTCAACCTACTTAATATCTTGTTTTCATTTGGAGAAATATACAGGATTATCAAAATCCCCACAATCATCAAATAGAGCCAATATTAAAGATACTGTAATATGAAATTACTTAACTCTAAAGAGGTAAATCAACTATTTAATTTTCTGACTGTAATAAATATTTCTTTCTAATTTTCAAATTCCAATAGACGTTGAGTATCACGTATGACTCATCGTGCTAATCAGAAATAAATGTACTTTCACAATAATATTAGTAATATAATATAGCATATTTCTAGTACACAAATGTAATCTGAGTAGGATAACCTTTTAAATCATAGTCAGGTATTGGGACTTCCCTGGTGGTGCAGTGCTTAAGAATCCACCTGCCAATGCAAGGGACACGGGTTCAATCCCCGGTCCGGGAAGATCCCACATGCTTCAGAGCAACTAAGCCAGTGCACCACAACCACTGAGCCTGCACTCTAGAGCCCGTGAGTCACAACTATTGAACCCACACACTGCAACTACTGAGCCCATGTGCTGCAACTACTGAAGCCCGGGCGCCTAGAGCCCGTGCTCCGCAATAAGAGAAGCTACCACAATGAGAAGCCCGCGCAGCACAACAAAGAGTAGCCCCTGCTTGCTGCAACTAGAGAAAGCCCACGTGCAGCAACAAAGACCCAACACAGCCAAAAAAAAAAAAAAAATCATAGTCGGATATTAATGACTTAGTTTTCTTTAGTAACCCCTTAAGTTAAAAATTGCTTTAACATTTTTTTTTTTTTACTGTGACATATTTTAGGTTAGATTCCCCAAGATAAAATAAGGACCTACCTCCTCTATTGGTACAGAAGGTATTTTTAGTCCCCTATTTTCATGGAGAGTGAGTAAGCAGAGGCTCAAAGACATTAAGCAGCCCATCCAAAGCCACACCATTAGTAAATGGTAAATGTAAGTTTTGATCTGAGGCAAATGATTTTTTTCCACTACACCATGTTGGATCTCATCACTATAGAAATTATAATAATTTCCGTAACATTACAAAGCTCTGAGAAAATGCACCACACAATAAAATGACTTATTAGAGATTAGAAAAACAGAAAGAAATATCTGGAGCTGAAAATGCTTCTTCCTATTGTGGGAACTGCTCTCTCAGGTCGAGGGTCTTGGTTATCAGAATATGAGTAATGAGAACAGTGCTGATTCCATGCTGACAACTCTCACAATTATCTCTAACTCAAACCTCGTATCTGTGCTTCTGATTTATATACCCAACTGCCTATTTAACATCTCCATCTAGATGCTTCATGAGCATCTCAAATTTAACATGTCCAAAATGGATTTCATGCTTTCTCTTCAGACTGTCATCTTTAGTGACCAGCACCCCCATCTCCCCAGTTGGAGGAAATCAGGAGTTGTCCTTATATCTGGCTCCCCTCACTCCTTTTTTTTTTTTTTCTTCTACAAATGTTACCATATTTACCCCCCAAATATATCTCTTAGCTGCTCACTTCTTTCCATCTCCACTGCTACCACCTTATTTCAAACCACAAAATCTCTCTCCTGGATGCTGTGATATGCTCCTACTTGGGCTACCTATTTCCACTTTTGCATCTCTGCAATTTATTTGACTATACAGCAAGAGTGATCAGCTTAAAAGATAAATCAGATCATGGCACTCCCAATTTAAACCTTTTAAAGGCTCTCATTTCGTTTATAATACCACCGATGGCCTAAAATGCCTATGTGCTCCAGAATACACCATACTACAGCTAAACAGGCCTCCTTTCAGTTCTTTTGAAACAAAGCAAATCCATTCCTGTACTTGCTCCCTCCTTCCAGTCACACCTTAACTGTTGCTGACTCAAAAAGGGGCTTTGTTTATTTTAATCTCTAGTCTTTAACAGCAGTACTTAAAAAATAATTACTGAACTTGATTTACTCTTTTACTATTTATGGAGAACATAAATCTCTTCAGGGTAGAGGCTATACTTCTTTCGTTCATCAATGGCTCCCAGTGCATTGTGCAATACTTGGCATCTAGAAAGTCCTAAGTGCCAGCTGAATTAATTAATTAGGTTAAAGTATAAATTTCACAAAGAAGCAAGACCTACTGTCAGGTTGAAAGGGGTCTTCCAAACCATTTTTCTCTCTCTCAAAACTCTTTCTACAAATAGCTACATATTAAAGATCTTCTTGTATTATCTCTTTCTAGATGGCATTGCATGGGGCTTATTTATGGATTCAAATCATTTCCTATGGTCACAGTTCTGATAGAATGATTCTGAACTGCTGATAAATGTCCTTATTTCAAAGCTGAGTTTTGCAGTTCTTTATTTTTTTAACCTCTGCTGGCATCATTTCAAGAATGCAGTGAAGTGCATTAAGAATACAGTCGCTTGCATTTTATAACAGTTGTCTGCCTGTATTGCACAATTTCAAAATACTCCAGTAGCTGACTACCAAAGGTTAATTGAAAGTGGAAACAAGTTTCAAAATTGTGATCAGAGCTCTCTTCAAACCATCTATTCTACTCATATGTATCCCAGAATGATCTAAATTAAACATTAACTATATCTTGAGCTAAAAAATAAATTGTTTGATGGCCTGTTTTTGTTTTTTGTTTGTTGTTTGCTTATTTGATAAAAATACTGTATACTACCAGGGAATGCATCATTAAAAAGACCTGTGCATTCCTCACACATTCTGTGCTTAAAATGGAGTTTCACCAGTTATATAATGTCATAAAGTTTTCAAGGTGGCCCTTGCCTTTCAACTTTGGTTATTACTACAACCTGAGCTTTATGCAAAGAGACAACATGTGACTTTTTGAAACAAAAGTTATGTTAATTAAAAAAAAATTTATAGCAGGAAGTTTAGTTTTTATTTTATCCCATGTAAAACAAATCATTCCATGATTAGTTTACTTAACAAATGCACTTAATAAATTGCATAAAAGAAAGGGGAAAAGTTAAATATGCAAATTTTTATGTACTCCCCTTCCCCAGTTGAGTGGGATTGTTTTTATTTTATAACTGGAATTTCAACATAGACTTCTTGGTATTACACACTTTACAGCTATAGCCCAAACTGCTACAACTAATACGCCACATGTTTTGCTGCTAAAACAGAGCCACAAAGCTGGAGAAAAGCAAAGTAAAGCAAAAACAATGCTCTATTGATGGCACTTTCACGAACTTGTAAATTTACTGGAATCGTGCCAAATTCTAACACTTGCCATCATACCCACTCTGCTGCTATAAACCAGGGCTAGTATAAAGTAACTTTCCACAGCATAATGGCTGCAGTTTTTGCTTAAAATTAATTGCACATGTGTTTAATTATATAGCAGCTCTTAAAGTGATTATATAAAATGTTATTTCTTCTTGGTCTTGCTTGGATCTCTCAAATTATATTTCTCTAACTTTGAAAGCAACAATGAATTTTAATAAAGGGCAGGGTTTGCAAATTACTGTTGCCAGGTTCCTGAGGGTGACTGAAAACCCTCTTTTAGAAACTGAATGAAATTCTATTGTCTTTGTTCACTTGCAAATGAAAAAGGACTAGAATTACTCAACTAGGCCACCAGAGGGTACTCTGATGATGACCAGAAGATACTCCTCTTGCAAGGCCACTACCTTAGAACTGCCTTTGTCATTCAATTGCTCTTAAAGACCTTCCTTGATGTAGCCTTTCACTCTGAAAGATTTCCATCCCTAAAACTCCAAAAGTAATATTATAAGTAATCCTAAAAGAATAATGAGCATAACTGGTTAGTACCTAAGTCAAGGTTGCCTGGTTTTCCATTATTCTTAGAAGCGATATGATTCAGGCACGCTTTTACATAGACTGATTTAGACTGATTTATCTTTGGTTCAAGCTGCCAAATGTAGTTGTATTTAATTTGGAAGCAACAGGAGACAGTATAATGATTCAGTAACCTATTTATAGGTGTAGACTTTATATTAATAAGTAATATAGAGGCTAAATATGTAGCTCTATAATGAAGCTTGAAGAAGAAAGTTCACTTGGGATCAATATACTTTCACCAGAGCAATCATACAGATATTTGCCATTTTGTTAGACCCAATCTAGCTTTGGACAATTTATGAAATTACAAATTGTCACTGGTGATCCAATTTATAAGGAAATTCATGTTTTTAACTGGTTTTTTTTTAATGTGCTTTTATAATGCTCTCTACGCTAAATCTATGCTTTTTAATTTTATGTAAGTAATTTTCATCCAGTGCAAATAATTAAAATATCAAATACCACTGAAAAGGTTACAATGAAACTTTACAGTCTTTAATCTCAAACCTTTCTACCTCTTCATGCCCACTCATCAGTCTTGCTCCCTGGTAGCAAAAGCTTTTAATCTTTTTAGATTTTTTATCCCAAAGGTAATTAATTACAAACTTTAAATATTAGGTATAAACTGCTCTTCCTTGTTTTACCTATTTTTAGACTTCAACTACTTTCTATTATATAAATAAGGGTTTCACTCTCTTATAGCTTACCACCTCCGCTCCCTCTATACTCTTAATATAGGTGCATGCCAATTTTTAGTTAAATCAGTGATAGGTATTTATTTATATGGCTAGGCTCGTAGGAATATTATTCACTGCAGATTCAATTAGCAAATTATATTTTCCATTCCTGAGTAAACATTTGTCCCTCAGAAGCCTGGACCAGACTTTCTGGATGAGTTTAGGCTCAACCAGTTACCAGCGGTATGGCCTGAGGCAAGTCCCTTCATCTCACTTCATCTTCTATATAACATGGGAAAATATAATATCTACTTTGTAGATTTCAGGTGTGAAGTAAATGAGATAAACCATGTGAAAGTCCTTTGTACAGTATCTGATACATAATAACCAGTCAATAAATATTAGAAGTGTCTCCATTATAACAAACATATATTCCTACAATGTATATTTTTGTCATATTATAAAATTATGATATGCAAAGGATATATTATTTGCTTTGATCCACTTTCCATATGTAGTTTTAAAATTTGTCAGCGCAATTTACAGAGTACTTATTAAGGTAAATAAAACATGAAGAAAAAAATGAAAATTAAGACAGGAAGGAAAATCTCACTAATCTGACTTTTCCATATAGGAACATCAATTTGTATGCATATACATTTTACATACACTTCATATATGTACATGTATGTAGTGTATAAATATATATAGTATATATATGTGTGTATATACATATTTCTGTATTTATATGCTTAAGTTGATTTCCCTCTCTTTTAATAAACTTAGATATTGAAAATATCAATGAAAACAAAATATTTTTTTAACTTTCTAAATTGCAGCGCCCCTTTTAAAACATCTTTTTAAAGATCAATTTTAATTTATGTTCTTTTATAATGTTGTAATAGATCATGCAGTAAGCGTATACCTTAAAAGAAATCTTGTATTGATTCCCTGTAAGAAAAACAGCATTGTTTCAGAGAATCGACAAACAATAGTGGTTGATGTTATTTTAAAAAGTTTAAAAGAACGAAGGTTTAAAGGAATTTTCAGAAACTCAATGTGTAACAGTGTTTTATTCACTCTTTCCATAAATGTGGCACCTACCCAGTAGCAGGTATGTGCTTGTCACTTGTGATACAGTGTGAACACATACCTGGGGTCTCTAGACTCTCAAAGGTTATAACCTGCAGGGGGATATTTACAAGTAAGTTAGTAATTATACTACAATGCAATATTTATTTTAAAAGTATGAATTGTTCTGTTATATTCAAGGTGCAGGGTTTTTCTATAATTCATCTACTATAACTTTGAGGAGAGGATAACAAGTGTTGCTATCACCATACATAAGAAAAACACCTTACCCAGACTTGGGAATTCAAGGAAGCCTCACACTGTTAATGTGAGATTTACAATAGAGGCATGAATTGTTCTGAAAGGTGGTTTTACAAAATAAATACAACTTATATGAAAGTAATACTAATCTAATCTAAGGTATAGGTAAAGAGCAGGAATGACAAACAGGAGGGATAAATGAGATTTCCAGAATTTCACATTTATGCCTCTTTGTTGATGAGACGGAAAACAAAAGGGAAATAAACGCTTAACAGAAGTCAATTTTCTCTTATTTTATTTACTTATTATAAGAGCCAAACAAAGCTAATGTTATAAAGAACAACTTTTATCAAAATGACTGTATGTGTCCAGAACAATCATACTTTACCTAATCTGTACTATATACGTTATTTTTCTTTCTTTACTTGCATTGATTTTTTTTTAACATTAAAGGTATTTTTTATTTTCTCTCTTCCCCTTACTTTTGTAAAACAATTGACCCTGTTTATGAAACTAGCTACAATTTTACTTTCCACAAAAGGGGTGGTAAATACACACACACACACACACACACACACATATTTTGTCCCATGTTGTTTTCCAGTTTTAAACAAGTTATTTACACTCTTGGATTTGGAAAGGTCCAGCTACTGGAAGTATCATGTTTTGCTTTTCACACTTAATCACCATTTCAAAATCAGAAATTTTAACTCTGATATCTATAAATAACCATCTCATTTTCACATCTGAGTTTCTTAATCAGAAATTTCAGCTTGACCTTTAATTCTTCAATGAAATTGCATGGATTCATAAAGTATGGATAAGAAATATTATAATTTCTATTACACAACTTCATATCAGAAGCTTCAACTCAGAAGAGTTAAAGAGATTCTGATTTTATTAAAATAATTCTCTTCACCTAATGAACAAAATATATATAATCTATTTCTCATTTCTAGAACATAACCAAATATGAAAAAATATCAAATAATAACCATAAAGACAATTTAAGCTAATAAAAATGTTAATACTTATATATTTTAATCAAATCATCAGAAGCATCTGAAACAAAAATTACTATTTATATTATATACAGGAGAAAATGTTGAATAACTTGACAAAGAACATGCAAGGGGTCAAAGGCAGACACCAGATTTAAACTCATGTGTCTCTGCCTTCCAAGTTCCTGTTCTCTCCCATCTGCCACCCTTCTGAACTAAAATATGGCAATACTAGAATACCCTAGTGATGCACTATGTTAACTCATAAATAGAATTTTACTTTTTTAAATAGAAGGAAAGATTATCTTCCTTGGTTAAAAAGAGCCTTTCCTTTAGGCTTTTTGAAAATAACATTAGATCTTCTTAGATATTATGCTACACTTTTTGCAAATTTAGTAATACAGTTCTCTGAGTCCTAAGCCTCTTCTAGAAGTCCCTAACAATGACCAAAGTGCTTTAGTCACCAGAAGTAATAGATTCAAAATTTAAAAGGCATGAACTTATTTGTAAGTTGTTATCAAGAAAATCATTTAAATACAGAATAGAGGATATTTTTTTCCCTTCTAAGAATGTTAGAATCTATAGTATGCTTCCCTTTTCTTACTCAATTTCTAACTAAATAATCTCATTTCAATTTCCCTTTAAGCATCAGGGAGAACCAAGTTTAAATCTAGCAAAACACTAAAATTCACTAAATATTCTCTTTGTAAGATAAGTACAATAATGCTTAATTCATAGATCTTAGTGAGAAATAAATGAAATAAGGAATATAAAGCAGTTAACCTGTTCCTAGAAAGTATTTAATAAATGTTACATTATTTTTGCCCTTTATTTGCTTTTCCAGAGAAAATTTTATGTGAAAATATTAAAAAATTATTCAGAATATGAAATATTTAGGTCAATAATGTATAGTTTCAGAATGGTATATCATATTATTTAGCTGACTTTTAGAAATACTGCCTGATAATTATGCCACTAAAATGTCTTACATGTGGCAGTAAAACTTTTACATTAGAAGTTACAAAATAAAGGCAATGTGATGATTTGGAAAACACATAAAAATATGGAGATAGATTTGAAGGCAAAACATTCACAAATAACTTAAATGATTCCAGGTTTCATATATTAAATGCCTGGAGATTTAAAAATATTTGTGGTTATTGCAAGTATAGGAAATTCAAAAGTAAGACAGCATTCAAAGAATTTATAATGCCAGGTAGATGACAGTTATCTAAGATTACTAAGATAATAAAATACAAATAATTTTGCGAATTTTTTTTAAATACTAATAAAGAATTTAGCCTTCAATGAACTATATACATCACAGGAGATTTAAACAAGAAAATGCACATTAACCTCTGTTATCTACTTTCAAGCTAAAATTTAAGATGTCTCAAAGGTACCCTACTGGCAAAAGTGAGATGACCTTCTAGATCTTACATGTCTTATTTACTTAAAATTTTTTTTTTTCTAAAAAAAGTAGGATGCAGAATCATTTAGAGGAAATGTAAGTGAACTTTAATATTGTTTCCGGGTATTTAATCCTAACTGCCTACTCATGCTCTCAAGACTTACATTTATCAAGAACATACCATGTTCAATGCATTTTGGCTTGGGTTTATGGTGATATATACTTGCCACTATATACAATATCCTTTCCAGTAAAAACAGAGACTGAAATAGAAAAAGCTTACTATATGCAAAATCATGTTAAATGTTTTACCTGCATATTTACTTAATTTTTTCAACTATCAGAAAGTTAGATATTATTCTATAATTGTATGCATATCATGATACATAGATTTAAAAGCTTGTGAAGGTCTTAGGTTAAATGAACCAAAGCTCGAGTTGCTTGATCACAAAGTCAGCTCTGAACTGCCATGGTATGCTGTCTCAGTAGAGGATTACACACTTTATTTCTCTAAACTAAATGAAATCTGGGAAAATCTAATATTTTAGATTTGATACTACCAACTGATAACTTTTCTGTTTTCACAAAACAGTGTCATGTATACAAAAGGTGTTTGAATGTTGTCTATTAAAAAATTTTATTGGGCGAATATTCTGATTTATAGCAAGAATAAAGTAGGAATTGTTTGTCTTAGCAAATGTCCAAAAAATCGAGGCATTACTACTTCAGATATTTTGAAGCTAGGCAATTAGAGCTCAATATATTTGATATTATAAGACTACATCAAAGGAGATCCAATGTTTCAAGTTTACGGGGTGCTAAAATATGATGAATATCGTATACGCAGAATTCATTCTGTTCATGACAAGAAGCAGAAAAGATCATTATAGACTGACTGGATCATATCTAGTTATCAAAGACAACAGAATGATGAAATTTTTAATAAAGACAATAAGCAAATCTACCGTGATCAAAAGGAAATAAGAAAACCAACTGACAGGAGAGACCTTCAAGATGGCGGAGGACCAAGACGTGGAGATCACCTTCCTCCCCACAAATACATCAGAAATACATCTACATGTGGAACAACTCCTACAGCACACCTACTGAATGATGGCAGAAGACCTCAGACTCCCCAAAAAACTCCCCACATACCTGGGTAAGGCAAAAGAAAAAGAAAAAACAGAGACAAAAGAATAGAAATGGAACCTGCACCTCTGGGAGGGAGCTGTGAAGGAGGAAAAGTTTCTACACACTAGGAAGCCCCTTCACTGGCGGATATGGGGGTGGCGGGGGGAAGCTTCGGAGCCACAGAGGAGAGCACAGCAACAGTGGTGCAGAGGGCAAAGTGGAGAGATTCCCGCACAGAGGATAGGTGGCGACCAGCACTCACCAACCTGAGAGGCTTGTCTGTTCACCTGCCGGGGTGGGTGGGGGCTGGGAGATGAGGCTCCAGCTTGGGAGGTCAGATGCCACAGAGAGGACTGGGGTTGGCTGCGTGAACACAGCCTGAAGGGGCCTAGTGTGCCACAGCTAGCAGGGAGGGAGTCGGGCAAAACTCTGGACCTGCTAAGAGGCAAGAGACCATTGTTTTGGGGTGTGCAAAGAGACAGGATTCAGAGCACTGCCTAAATGAGCTCCAGAGATGGGTGCGAGCCACGGCTATCAGCATGGACCCCCAAAACAACCATGAAACACTAAGACTGCTATTGAAGCCACCAAGAAGCCTGTGTGCAAGCACAGGTCACTATCCACACCTCCACTCCCAGGAGCCTGTGCAGCCCACCACTGCCAGGGTCCCGTGATCCAGGGACAATTTCCCCGGGAGAACACATGGCGCACCTCGGTCTGTTGCAATGTCATGTCAGCCTCTGCTGACACAGGCTCACCCTGCATTCCATACCCCCACCCTCCCCCCAGGCTGAGTGAGCTGGAGACTCCTAACCAGCTGCTACTTTAATCCCATTCTGTCTGGGTGAGAACAGACACCATCAGGCAACCTACACACAAAGGCAGGGCCAAATCCAAAACTGAACCCCAGGAGCTGTGCGAACAAAGAAGAGAAAGGGAAATTTCTCCATACAGCCTTAGGAGCAGCAGATTATATCTCCCCAATCAAGTTGATGTACCCTGCATCTCTGGAATACGTGAATAGACAACAAATCATCCCAAAATTGAGGCGCTGGACTTTGGGATCAAATGTAGACTTCAGGTTTGCTTTCTGCATTTAATTTGTTTCTGGTTTTATGTTTATCATAGTTTAGTATTTACAGGTTATTATCATTGGTAGATTTGTCTATTGATTTGGTTGCTCTCTTCGTTTATTTTTTATATATAATTTTTTTTTCGTTTTTCTCTTTTTGTCACTGTGTATGTGTATGCTTCTTTGTGTCATTTGTCTGTAGAATTCTACTTTTACCATTTGGCCTAGGGTTCTGTCTTTCCATTTTTTTTTGTTTCTTTCTTTGTTGTCTTTTTTTTTTTTGTATAGTTTTTAAGCACTTGTTATCATTGGTGGATTTGTTTATTGTTTGGTTGTTCTCATTTCTTTTCTTTATAACTTTACAATGTTTTTATTTTTAATAATATCTTTTTATTTTAATAATTTTATTTTATTATTTCTTTCTTTCTTTTTTCACCCTTTTCTTCTGAGCCATGTGGCTGACAGGGTCTTGGTGCTCTGGCTGCGTGTCAGGACTGTACCTCTCAGGTGGGAGAAACAAATTCAGAACATTGGTCCACAAGAAACCTCCCGGCTCCACGTAATATCAAACAACGAAAGCTCTCCAAGAGATCTCCATCTCAATGCTAAGACCCAGCTCCACTCAACAAGCAGCATGCTACAGTTTTGGCCACCCTATGCCAAACAACTAGCAAGACAGGAACACAACCCCACCCATTAGCAGAGAGCTGCCTAAGATCAAAATAAGGTCACAGACACCCTGAAACACACCACTGGACACCACATAATCAACACGGAATCAATCCAAGAAGAAGAAATAACAACTGTAAATATTTATGCACCCAACATAGGAGCACCTCAATACATATGGCAAATGCTAACAACTATGAAAGAGAAAATTAACAGTAACACAATCACAGTAGGAGAATTTAACACCACACTTTCGTCAATGGACAGATCATCCAAAATGAAAGTAAATAAGGAAACACAAGCTTTAAATGATACATTAAACAATGTGGACTTACCTGATATTTATAGGACATTCCATCCAAAAAAACAAAATACACTTTCTTCCCAAGTGCTCATGGAACATTCTCCAGGATAGATTATATCTTGGGTCACAAATCAAGCCTTGGTAAATTTAAGAAAATTCAAACAGTATCAAGTACCTTTTCTGAACACAATGCTATGTGATTACATATCAATTACACGAAAAATATCTGTAAAAAATACAAACACATGGAGGCTAAACAATACACCACTAAATAACCAAGAGATCACTGAAGGAATCAAAGTGGAAATAAAAAAACACCTAGAAATAAATTACAATGAAAACACGATGACCGATGACCCAAAACCTATGGAATGAAGCAAAAGAATTTTTAAGACAGAAGTTTATAGCAATACAATCCTACCTCAAAAAACAAGAAACACCTGAAATAAACAACCTAAACTTACACCTAAAGCAATTAGAGAAAGAAGAACAAAAAACCCCCAAAGTTAGCAGAAGGAAAGAAATCATAAAGATGAGACCAGAAATAAATGAAAAAGAAAGGAAGGAAACAATACCAAAAATCAATAAAACTAAAAGCTGGTTCTTTGAGAAGATAAACAACTTGATAAACAATTAGCCAGACTCATCAAGAAGAAAAGGGAGAAGACTCAAATCAATAGAATTAGAAATGATAAAGGAGAACAACTGATACTGCAGAAATACAAAGGACCATGAGTGATTACTATAAGCAAGTATATGCCAATAAAATGGACAACTTGGAAGAAATGGACAAACTCTTAGAAAAGCACAGCCTCCAGAGACTGAACCAGGGAGAAATAGAAAATATAAACGGACCAATCACAAGCACTGAAATTGAGATGGTGATTAAAAATCTTACAAAAAACAAAAGCCCAGAACAGATGGCTTCACAGGCAAATTTTACCAAACATTTAGAGATGAGCTAACACTCTCCTTCTCAAATTCTTCCAAAATATAGCAGAGTGAGGAACACTACCAAACTCATTCTATGAGTCCACCATCACCCTGATACCAAGAGCAGACAAAGATGTCACAAAGAAAGAAAACCATAGGCCATATCACTGATGAACATAGATGCAAAAATCCTCAACAAAATACTAGCAAACAGAATCCAACAGCACATTAAAAGGATCATACACCATGATCAAGAGGGTTTTATCCCAGGAATGCAAGGATTCCTCAATACACGTAAATCAGTCAATGTGATACACCATATTAACAAACTGAACAATAAAAAACATATGATCATCTCAATAGATGCAGAAAAAGCTTTTGACAAAATTCAACCCCCATTTATGATAAAAATCCTCTAGAAAGTAGGCATAGAGGAAACTTACCTCAATATAATAAAGACCATATATGACAAAACCACAAATAACATCATTCTCAATGGTGAAAAACTGAAACCATTTTTTCTAATTTGAGGAACAAGACAAGGTTGTCCACTCTCACAATTATGATCCAACATAGTTTTGGAAGTTTTAGCCACAGCAATCAGAGAAGAAAAAGAAATAAAAGGGATCCAAATCGGAAAGGAGGAAAGCTGTCACTGTTTGCAGATGACATGATACTACACATAGAGAGTCCTAAAGATGCTACCAGAAAACTACTAGAGCTAATCAATGAATTTGGTAAAGTAGCAGGATACAAAATTTATACACAGAAATCTCTTGCATTCCTATACACTAATGATGAAAAATCTGAAAGAGAAATTAAGGAAACACCCCCATTTATCACTGCAACATAAAGAACAGAATACCTAGGAATAAACCTACCTAAGGAAACAAAAGACCTGTATTCAGAAAATTATAAGACACTGATGAAAGAAGTTAAAGATGATATAAACAGATGGAGAGACAGACGATGTTTCTTGATTGGAAGAATCAACATGGTGAAAATGAATATACTACCCAAAGCAATCTAAAGATTCAATGCAGTCCCTAACAAACTACCAATGGCATTTTTTGCAAAACTAGAGCAAAAAATTTCACAATTTGTATGGAAACAAAAAAGACCCTGAATAGCCAAAGCAATCTGGAGAAAGAAAAACGCAGCTGGAGGAATCAGGCTCCTGGACTTTAGACTATACTACAAAGCTACAGTAATCAAGACAGTATGATACTGGCTCAAAAACAGTAATACAGATCCATGGAACAGGATAGAAAGCTCAGAGATAAACCCCCACACATATGGTTACCTTATTTTTGATAAAGGAGGCAAGAATATACAACAGAGAAAAGAGAGCCTCTTCAATAAGTGTTGCTGGGAAAACTGGATGGCTTCATGTAAAAGAATGAACTTAGAACACTCCCTGACACCATACACAAAAATAAACTCAAAATGGATTAAAGACCTAAATGTAAGGCCAGACACTATAAAACTCTTAGAGGAAAACACAGGCAGAACACTCTATGACATAAATCACAGCAAGATCCTTTTTGACCCACTTCCTAGAGAAATGGAAATAAAAACAAATGGGATCTAATGAAACTTAAGAGCTTTTGCACAGCAAAGGAAAACATAAGCAAGACAAAAAGACAACCCTCAGAATGGGAGAAAATATTTGAAAATGAAGCAACTGACAAAGGATTAATCTGCAAAATTTACAAGCAGCTCATGCAGCTCAATAACAAAAAAACCCAAACAACCCAATCCAAACGTTGGCAGAAGACCTAAATAGACATTTCTTTTATATCAAAGAAGATATACAGATTGCCAACAAACACATGAAAGCATGCTCAACATCACTAATCATTAGAGAAATGCAAATCAAAACTACAATGAGGTATCAACTCACACCAGTCAGCAACCTAAGTGTCCATTGACAAATGAATGGATAAAGAAGATGTGACATATATATACAGTGGAATATTACTTAGCCATAAAAAGAAACGAAATTGAGTTATTTGTAGTGAGGTGGATGGACCTAGAGTCTGTGATACAGAGTGAAGTAAGTCAGAAAGAGAAAAACAAATACTGTATGATAATACATATATATGCAATCTAAAAAAAATGGTTCTGGAGAACATAGGGTCAGGACAGGAATAAAGACACAGACATAGAGAATGGACTTGAGGACACCGTGAGTGGGAAGGGTAAGCTGGGACAAAGAGAGTGGCATGGACATATATACACTACCAAATGTAAAACAGATAGCTAGTGGGAAGCAGCCTCATAGCACAGGGAGATCAGGTCAGTGCTTTGTGATCACCTAGAGGGGTGCGATAGGGAGTGTGGAGGGAGACACACGAGGGAGGAGATACGGGGATATATGTATATGTATAGCTGATTTACTTCGTTACAAAGCAGAAACAAACACACCATTGTAAGGCAATTATACTCCAATAAAGATGTTTAAAAAAAAGTAAAAATAAATAAATAGTGAGACTATAGAATTTGAGTAATTATGGTTATTGTTTTCGGTCCTTACTCAAGTGCCCCAGGTAGCATGAATTATCTAAGGAAGGGAATAGCAAGAGTATTGTTCAAAAGAAATACAATTTGCCTTAAGAAAAAAAAAAGAAAATCAACTGTCACCAGAAGACAGTAAGATAATCTATTGTCACAAAGAGGAAAATGTATACTAATAACCTGTTCAGTAACAAACAAAAACACTAACAGAAGATATACAAGAAACATAATTAAAATTTGTAAATTACCCATCCTTTCCAATCCTATCTCTGCTATTTCTATTGATATCTTATTGCCCAAATAAATTCTGTGAATTACTTTACTTTTGCCACAGATGAAACAGTAGACACACATTGAACTACAGCTTTTCCTTCACAGTATATCAGTTACTGATCTAAATCAAACTAGACAAACCTAACTTGGAAAGAGACTATTAAAAATTTCTCAATACATTTGTTAACTACAGACTTTAGTAGAACCTGCAGACTTTTAATCCATAGAATGCTTTACAAACGGAATCTAAACTTTTACCTCTGCTTTTTAGAATGTAGGACTTAACATGCATTTTCCCTCAAAAAACTTCAAAAATATCAGCTATTCTGTAGTTATGTCAAAGTCATCCATGAATCAGCTGTAGGCAGGGGCAGTGTATGAGAAATCCTTGAGAAGACCCTAAATTTGGATGTCATGGCAACATGAAAACAGTTTAATTTGCACCTCAATTCACGGAAAATTGGAAATGATGGGCATACCACACCAACGTGATCTTTGGCTTTGTTCAGCAGATCAAAGTGAACTCTTATTATTGTTCCTTTGCCCTATAAGACAACAACAGCAAAAAACAATGTTTTTCATGTAAATATGTCCTTTGTTTTGTGTTATTTTTTACTGTGCATATTGCAATGTTTAAGTTATCATATATAACCTAAATATGTCTTTAATTTATGATCAAATAAAAAATTATTCTTTACAAATTTAGATTCAATACAATCATTTTCTTTGACCATGATCTGAAGACTGAGTTCAAGTAGAAACCTGTGATGTCAATGTTGCACCCCTGGAGATAATATACTATGACTTTATAATAAAAAAGCCTTAGAAAGAGAAACCTCCTTTGAGTAAATGAAAGATAGTTTCCAAGATTTTAGGTTAAAAAATAAAGAAATCAACAAATAAGCATATAATAACTTAAGAAACTGACTAGTTTCCTGATTGGCAGTTTAATTAGTTAAGCTAAACCCTTTATTTAGAGTTATTTGAATATGTTACCAGAGTGTTCATACTGGAATCAATGATTGTATGGTTGGTCCATGTATAATCTAATTTTGTTTTGCATAATTGTGAAATCATTCAACAGCAATGGGGATTTTGCAGAGCAGATGTCTGAGATGACAGAAGACTGGAAAAAACAGTCCACTGAGGGTGCAGAGGTGAGGTGATGGCAACCAGTTCCGTGATTAACCAAGTAAAATTTTTATTGGTTGAGAACATCTGCTTTGAATTTTATTTTATTTTTTTATACAGCAGGTTCTTATTAGTTATCTACTTTATACCTATTAGTGTATATATGTCAATCCCAATCTCCCAATTCATCCCACCACCACCACCACCCACCCCTCCACTTTCCCCCCTTGGTGTCCATACATTTGTTCTCTACATCTGTGTCTCTATTTCTGCCTTGCAAACCGGTTCATCTGTACCGTTTTTCTAGATTCCATATATATGCGTTAATATACGATATTTATTTTTCTCTTTCTGAATTACTTCACTCTGTATGACAGTCTCTAGGTCCATCCACGTCTTTACAGATGATCCGATTTCATTCCTTTTTATGGCTGAGTAATATTCCATTGTATATATGTACCACATCTATTTCCATTCATCTAGCGATGGGCATTTAGGTTGCTTCCATGACCTGGCTATTGTAAACAGTGCTGCAATGAACATTGGGGTGCATGTGTCTTTTTGAATTATGGTTTTCTAGGGGTATATGCCCAGTCGTGGGATTGCTGGGTCATATGTTAATTCTAGTTTTAATTTTTTAAGGAACCTCCATACTGTTCTCCATAGTGGCTGTATCAATTTACATTCCCAGCAACAGTGCAAGAGGGTTCCCTTTTCTCCACACCCTCTCCAACATTTGTTGTTTGTACATTTCCTGATGATGCCCATTCTAACTGGTGTGAGGTGATACCTCATTGCAGTTTTGATTTGCATTTCTCTAATAATTAGTGATGTTGAGCAGCTTTTCATGTGCCTCTTGGCCATCCATATGTCTTCTTTGTAGAAATGTTTATTTAGGCCTTCTGCCCATTTTTTGACTGGGTTGTTTGTTTTTTAATATTGACCTTTATGAGCTGTTTATATACTTTGGAGATTAATCCTTTATCCGTTGATTTGTTTGCAAATATTTTCTCCCATTCTGAGATTTGTCTGTTCGTCTTGTTTATAGTTCCCTTTGCTGTGCAAAAGCTTTTAAGTTTCATTAGGTCCCATTTGTTTACTTTTGTTTTTATTTCCCTTACTCTAGGAGGTTGGTCAAAAAAGATCTTGCTGTGATTTATGTCAGAGTGAGAACATCTGTTTTAAGATCATTCATTCTGGTTTTGAGTTACGATATAAGCATGAACAAACTAATTTTTTCAAACCTCACTGCAATAACGTAGATTTTGTGTATCTCTTTTCTCTCTTTTTGGCTTTGGCTCTGTAGAGCATTTTATCCAAATTAGGAATTACACAACATCGCATACATTGTAACTAACAAAATACATATAACATATAAATACAATAAATGATGTTTCTTAAAAAACAGAGAAAAATCCAGAGAATAATGTGACACATCTGGTTATCCACCAACCAAATCTTGTGATTTTGTTTTTAAATAAAGGATAAAGAATCATTATATACGTAGTTTAATCTAAATTCCTCTCCCAGGTGCACACCTAACTCTTGCTCATCCCAAGGAAACAATCCCATTAATTTGGGCTTTAACCACTTATGTACAGATTTAAATGATATTGAGCATTTTATTTTTAACTTAAAGTACTGTCATATTCACATATATATATATACACACACACACACATATATGTAATTTTGCAGTTTGCTTTTTTCACCTAGTTGTTTTCAGAACATACATGTGTTTTTTTTTAATTGGAATTTAATTGCTTTACAATGTTGTGTTAGTTTCTGCTGTACAATGACGTGAATCAGCTGTATGTATACATATATCCCCTCCCTCTTGGACCCCCCCTACCCCAATCCCACCCCTCTAGGTCATCACAGAGCACCGAGCTGAGCTCCCTGTGATATACAGCAGATTCCCACTAGCTATCTATTTTATACATGGTAGTATTTATATCAAACCTCATCTCCCAATTCATCCCATCCTCGTCTTCCCCACCGGGTCCACACATCCACAGAACTTACATATTTTTATACATTATGTCAGTCTACTCTATTCATCTTTGTCTCTTTATTCATATGTGCAAGATTTGTTTTTCTACTAATTAAAAGTGAAATTACTGGACCTTAGAGTTTGTATATGTTTTTTAGATAGAACCAAATTGCTCTCCAAAGATTTTGGAATAAAATATATTTTCTAAACAGTTTGAGGGTTTCTATTCCCCTACTATTATTCCAGATATTTAGTATTTTTAAACTTTTCTAATCTGATGGTGAAATAATTTTTTGGATATCACTTTAATCTTCAGTTCTCTTATGTTAAATGAGGCTGCATATAGTCACCTTCGTTTACTGGGCATTTAGTGTCCCTGTTTTGTTAATTTTCTGCCTGTATCTACTCCTTCATTTTTAAATAGTTTGTTTTATCTTTTAATGATTTGGAGAAGCTATTTATACAATATGGATATGAATTCTTCTTTTTTTTTTTTCGGTACGCAGGCCTCTCACTGTTGTGGCCTCTCCCGTTGCGGAGCACAGGCTCCGGACGCGCAGGCCCAGCAGCCACGGCCCACGGGCCCAGCCACTCCGCGGCATGTGGGATCCTCCCAGACCGGGGCACAAACCTGTGTCGCCTGCATTGGCAGGCAGACCCTCAACCACTGCACCACCAGGGAAGCCCTGGATATGAATTATTTGACTGTTGTATATTGCTATCGTCTCCCATAAACAAATCTTTATTCAGCATGTACTATGAATGAGACACTCACGCAAATTATGGAGGTACAGTGACAATAAAAATCCCCGCCCTCAAAAGCATATACATAAAATCTACATAATGAACATAAAGTAGTAATAAAAGTTATGAAGCTAAATGGTTATAGGGCATTGTGTTACACTATAGAAATGGCAACTTTAAAAGTCTTTGAGTGGCTTACACTTCAGCAGAAACCAGAATAAAGTGAGCCTTCTGCTCCTTACTATTCCTGTGGGGTTCTTTCAAGTTCTAGTTGATAGGAAAGTTTATTTTGTTTTCCACTATATCTATGTCTCCTTTTATATTTACTTTTAATCTTAACTGTCTATTGCCATGTGTTTGCATACAGTAAGTTGTGTTTGTGGCATGTATAACTGGGAAGAAGATGTAGGTTATTTTGTATATCGATAGTAGCTCCCTGACCCAAACCCCTAGTAAATTGTTAATACATGTTTAGTGATTTTAGTATTGTACTGGCATCAACATCCCACATTTATGGAGAATCTACAAGGGACATGATTTTTGTTCTGAGTACAGTGTATAAAAAAAGTAAAACTTCTGATCTTCTGCATCATCCACTTTCTAATCAAGAAAACATTTCCCAGGACCATTACTGTCTCTTTGCCTCATTAACTTCAAACTTTTATATTCAATGATTATTTCTACCAAAAAAACTACAATATCATCATTTCACTCTTTAAGCCCTAGGATACAACTTGATTTGAAAAATTTGTAGGAATGGCTTGGAAATTCTATGGTGAATGGATGGCTTAATAAAGATATGATCACACTAATTTTTTTGTTTTGTATATGATGTGGGTAGCACAAATAATTAACTAATTGTTATTCTTTAAAGCAAAATCTTAAGATATATCTCTAGTCTAAAATACAGAGTAGATTATATAGTTTTTCTGTCATATTAGACTGAAATAACAAATTTCTGAGTATCTACAGCTCAAGTAAAATTGCAGAATTCTATGTTAACAAGGTGATTTAAACATGATAAGAAACTAAGAGGAAATTCCATGAATCAGATAGTTTAGACTACTATAGTATGAAAACATTCTTCAATCTTTCAAACATGTTATGGTATACAGAACCATAGGATAAATCAGATGTTCTTAATACAATATCATTGCTATGGTTTTAGAGAGGTGTGTGAGAAGTTCAGTGATCTGCAGTTGTTAACAGATTGTCTTTGCTTGTGATTTCAACAACAAAATTTAATGACCTCTGTTTTGAGCTTCAAGGAAAAGGCAAAACTCTGACATGGTTTGACTGATCAGCTTCAAAATTAAACCAAAGAAGTGGTCAACATAGGTTTCAAGAGTTTCTATTTAATATTTTTGTCCTATATAGAAAGACAAAGTAAAGCTAAACATTAATAAAACAGACTCAAGTTGTTCCTCAGAACTTAACAGATTTGTAGATTTAACCTTTCTCTGGCTCACAGACCATTTGTTATTAATGATGTCAGTGAAACTGCTAATCAAAATGGAAGGGCCTTCAAATTAATTGCTACTGACCTTGGGAAAAATCATTATCTTCTAAATGGACATTCAACTGAAGGTAAAATAATTTCAGTCAGACTTTGGGTCATTACCTCATGACTGCAAATCTTCTTTTCTGAAAGTTGTTTACTCTCAAGTAAATATGCTAATAAATTTCACACTAAAATTACATTTCCAACATTAAATAGGATAATGCAAGCACATGCAAAACAAAAAAGAAAGCCTTGATAAATCTTATTATGTTCACTTTCCTTTTCTATATTACATGTTTTTTATGATTTCAGTCTCTATTGACTCGTCTATGTATCTTTTCAAATGTTCTCATTCATCTCTGGGATTTTACATACATATATCTTACTTTTAACAATTTACCATACTCAAAACAGCTTTTTATTCTACCTCAGTCAAGCTCAGTAGTTTTCTGTAGTTTTCAAAAGAAATTTGATAGGAAAGAGACATATTCAACTTTCAAATGTAGCTTGCCAAGGAGGCAGGGAAACTAGCATTCTCATACACTGCTGGTGGAAGACAATTGCTTACATGTTTTCAAAAAGTAACCTCAAAGTATATTAAAATGTGTTTTAGCCTTTGACGCAGCAATCCCACATGAAGGAATCTAGTATACAGAGAAAAGGTAACAAGAACAAGATGTTTACTGAATATATTTTGTAGTGACAATAACCTAAAATTCCTATCCACAAGGGAATAGTTGAATTAATTATGATTTGCTCATAGAATTATTGATAAGTGGATCTATCATTACTAACCAAGAGTGATGCACATGATATACTGATTGGTGATAAAAAAAATACCTGCTAACTTATATGTTCATTAAGCTTATATATGAAAAAAAAAATTCTTATCTAATTGTTTTTATGTCCACAAGGGCAATGAGATATAGTAAGGAAAGTTTTATACCATGACATTAACATTGGTGAGCTCGAATAGCAGTGAGTTAATGGGAGATGATAGCAAGAGTTCTAATAACTCTGTATTTTTTCAATTGTGAAAATAAACACATACATTCTTTTGTGTAATTTCAAAGACTGAGCAAGTTTCAAAAAAATTAAGAACATAAAAGTGTAAACGTTACCAGACTTGCCCTCCCACCATAAACAATTATAAAAGTGAACAAAATATACGTGGCAATGTTTTCAGGCACTGAATGACAAGATGTGAAGGACTACAATCCTTGAAGGAAGAAAAACATATGAGGTAAGACCAACTTTTGCCAGAACTTTCTTTAGCACGTGAAGTTTGAGTCCTAGCAGAGCACCTGGCACTTGATGAACTGAAAAGCAGGAGATTGGAATATGGATTTGAGGGTACGGCTGGAATTGTGAATGGACTACTGAAAAGGAGAGAGATGCTGGAAAAGCAAGGTGGTTTGAGAAGGGAGTGCCAAATGTCTGTGTGGGGATTTCCCTGGGAAATTGGTCAAGGCCTAGGATTCACATGTGCAGGGCAAGAGTCCACAAAGCTTCACAGAGAATTGTTAATGAGGGACTAAGAAATGTACCAGCATATCAGAGACCATGAAATTGTTAGAGTTTAAGTTCAAAAACAGTGAAGAGACCACTGAGACCTTCAGAAAATTAGACCCAAGGAAGGCCAAGACTTAAAAATAAGAACCAGTCATAGCAAAAGGTGATTCCCTAGAAATAAGGAGAAAACAAAAATAGAAACACCCTGAAAACAAAACAAAACCTGAAGGAATCTAAATTTAGTCATTTGTTTGGCAGACCAAAACTTAATAATGTTTTTTAAAGGACAATATAATGTAAACCCATAATATTTATTATGGATAGTAAGTATATTAGCCATAAAACTTACGATATCATTTTTTAAGCTAGTTGTACAAAGAAGTAGAAAAATGTAGCTTGTAATCAAAGAAAATAACATTCAACAGAAACAAACCAAAGAATGGCACAGTACTAGAATTAGCAGAATAAAATTTTCAAAATATAACACATTTACAAATAGTTAAATGACCTGAGATTTGTATGAGGAGAAATAACTATTATTTGTCATCACCATAGATAAGAATTGCACATGGTTACTTTATATGCTTGAATTATTTTTATTATAAAATATATATTATAAATTAAAATGCTAAATGTACCCTCTATATTAGCACTTCTAAATTAGTGTTGCTTTGATATTATTTTCCCTGAAACATTTCAAAGCAACTCACATTGAAATAATTCACTTGACTTTTTTTATTAATCAAACATATAACTTAGGTGCAACTTCATAACTATTCCACAGTTTTACAATGTGACATGCTTTGAAATAAATAGGAAGGATCACTTAATGTTATTGCTCTTGTGGTTTTGGATTTTCACATATTGTTTCTATTTTTTTTTTTGGTAGGTATGTGCAATATTGCTTTAAGAGGAGCTTAATTTTGGGTAGTTATTACAGAAATGAACTTTTTTTTTTAAGACACTAATTGTACTTGAACATTTGTTACTTTTTAAAAATTAATTAATTTATTTATTTTTTGGCTGTGTTGGGTCTTCGTTTCTGTGCAAGGGCTTTCTCTAGTTGTGGCAAGCAGGGGCCACTCTTCATCGCGGTGCACCGGCCTCTCACTATCGCGGCCTCTCTTGCTGCGGAGCACAGGCTCCAGACGTGCAGGCTCAGTAGTTGTGGCTCACGGACCTAGTTGCTCTGTGGCATGTGGTATCTTCCCAGACAAGGGCTCGAACCTGTGTCCCCTGCATTAGCAGGCAGATTCTCAACCACTGTGCCACCAGGGAAACCCTGAACTGTTTTTCAGATCGTGCTCTTCCTGTTTACTACTTCCTGACATATACTTCAATTAAAAAGCGTTTTTAATATTAATCTTTTAAATTTTTCTAATAACTTCCTTTACTAAATAGGTCATTTTAATATATATTCAAGACTGCACTAAGTGCCGATTATTTTAAAAAAGCAGATTTTATTGCTACCTTTATGAAATTTATCATAACTTAATTTTAGTCTACCATAATTTTTAAGTCTTGAGCTCTGGAACCTAACAATATCAACAAATGCAAGCTCCACAACTTCCTAGTTTTGTGACCCTGGAAAATTATAAAATTCTCTGTGTCCTAGTTTATTCATTTGTAAAATGGAGATGGCAGTAATTTCTGCCTAATATGGCTGTAATGAATATTAAAAGGATTAATGATTATAAAACACTCAAGAAGATAAAACGGCACATGGCAAAAATAAAATTAGCCTTTATTTTTACATTACTCATTTAGTTTTTATAACATATGCTAGTACGGAGAAGTGTTAAAATATTTCAGTAGTATTAGAATTATAAAATGTATTTTTACATACTTATTTCAAAATTATTAAATATTTAATGTCTATTTATTATTTTATTCTTTCATTCATTTATCAAATATATATTAGGCACTTTCTTGGGTAAAACATTATTCTAAGCCATGTGTGTGAATAACCATGAGTGGTTTGTATGTTGGTATAAAACAGAAAATACAAAGGTGAACAAGATGTATTTCTACCACTAAATAGTAGTATTACTACTAATAGGCAATATTATTGCCTGCTGTTAAGATGGCAGGCAAGTATACAAATAATCCCAAGGAAACTCAGGGAAAGAGTGAAAATCCTGAATGTGGGCTGAAAATGAAAATAATCATCCCCATGTTCTCTAGCAGGTTATTACCATTTAACCTCTGATCAAGTCAAATGAGTGACGCTATGCTTTCACAGACCTACCTGGAATTTTCACAAGAAATCTAGGAGCTTTTACTTTTGGACAAAATATGTTTTCTCTGGATTCTGTGGTTTATATTCTTGTGGCTTCTGCTTTTTTTTAAACCTCAAATATTTAATGTAATTTTGAGTCGCGCTAATCCTGCTTTGACTTATTTTCTTATTTTGTACTAACCCATTGCTGAAACTGGTCATTCTGTCTCTATTTTGTTTCAATAACCCACTCAGTCAACAAGCAAGAACCAGCTAACATTTCCACGTATTAACTTCTACAATCAAGGCTTTATACTTCCTGACAACAATACATATATTTCTTTCTCTTCTCATATACATAGAGAAGTATTTAATTGGCTGTGTACAATGACAAAATTTTAGCTCCACTGTAGAGTTTGTTCCTTTAAATTCTGGTTTTCATTATTCATCTCATTTACTTTTGATTCTTATTTTTACCTAAGAGGAATGGATTGCTTTGTGATATTAAGGTTTATTTGATTGTTGAAATGGAATCTCAATATCTACATGCAATTATGTAAAATCCAGCCTTAAGGTAAAGTTTTTCTATCTTAGAAATATGGAGCTTACTAGATATATTACTGTTTATTTTATCTTTTTTTTTCTTATTATGAATCTGTTTAATATGAGGACTATGAAAGTGATAAGTTCAGATGAGCCTGGTCTTAGAAAGCATGCTCCTTCTCAACACTGGGCTAAACCTGTATATTAATCCCAAAGAAGGCATAGAAAATCATTGTTGTTACCCCAAAATTACCTAAATGAATCACTGAAACAGGTAAAAGGGATTGGAGAGAATAGAGAGAAAAGTGTTCCATGATGTACCTACCTAAATACATCTAGAGAGAACATTCAGAAAAAATTTCATTTTGTGGGTATGGGTTCTTCTCTTGTCCATAAGTATCTTAGCTCTTATTTTAATTCATTGTTTTTGCCCTCTTTTCCACTAGTCATATTCCTAATCTCTCCTAACACATACTCTGGAGTCAGAGCAGTTTGCTTTTCAAGAGGCATAGTCTACTCATGTTTACTTCTGATATACTAAGCAAATGTGCTATATTAAAAATATACTATTAATTACAAAGAAACATTTCTTTGAGAGCATGCTACTGAAACCAGTTGGTAGAGTTGTCAGAAAAGTAAACACACAATTCAGAAAAATAGACTTAGAGAATGAAAGGCAATTCTGAGTTGGTGCCTGGGAATCTGCAAACAAAATTTACTTTATCAGTTAGTGTTACATTATTACAGTTTTCTGTTTTTTTTTAGTTCTTAGCAGTAAATATGTAATATTATCCTCATTAGAGTGGAATATGGATCTAATGTAAATAAACCTTATATTAAAAACTTCATGGATACCAACTAATATCTCTGCCCCATCAATATTAAAATCCACAGGAATTAATAGTGCCACAATATGATTTAAAATATAGTTTCTGACTTTAGATAAACATATATTACTTTACACTGCATATACACATTGTAATCTTATCCTTGCAATTCAAAAATCAACTCCACAGATGGTGTTTATGAATCTGCCTGAAAAAGCAGATGTTTGACCTGGAGTCATTTCCATCACACATGTGGTCCATCTGTAGGTTAGTTTCTCTAGCCACTGTTGGTTGGTTTTTCCAGATAGTGTTCTATAAAGACTTACTTAAAATTAACTCATGAACTACTTATTGTTATAAAGGACAAAATGTTGTTTCCTTATTGTCAACACACAGTCCACAGCTTAAATTAAGAATTCTAGATTATCAGAAGAAAGTGGTGCATGGAAAGAAGAAAAGGACCATGCTGGGACTCAGAAGCCTATAAATTCTATTCTTGTCCCTAAAGCAGGCTTTTGTGATGCTCTTGGGAAGATTTACCTCTTTGAGACTGCTTCTTCATCTTTAAAATATGTGTAATAATTTTCTTCTATATTCCCTGAAGGTACTATACAGATCAAATTAGATATGTTTAAGGAATGCATTGACAATTATACCACTGCATAGAATATTAGTATTATTAACTTTATGGGATTGCTTCTGCATAATTTTATCTACATTTTTTCACTCAGAAAATTAGATATTTTACCAAGATCATTCTGGTTTACATAGAAAGGGAAACAAAGAGTTTGGATTTTAAAATAAGCAAAGTGACTTGCACTTGGTCTTTTCTTTTCCTATATACTCCCCACACTAACTTTAATTTCTTTTCTTTCATTTGATTTCATCCACTTCTAAAAAGTGTGGGAAACGGGGAGAAAGAGCAAAAAAAATTAGAATAATAACAAAGTCTTGTAGAAGAGGAACAGGCACTGTGAAAGGGTTCTATAGTAATTACTCTAGTAACATGAAGCCAGCAGAAAATTCTAAAGTCATCTAGGAGAGGCCATGTGAGCTACCCATGCCAGGACGTGCTTTATCTCATTAATGGACCAGAGCAGACTGTATTCACAGAGAACTGGTGGCACTAATCTAATTCACTAGAGACTAAGATATTTACCAGGATGCAAATTTACTAATTAAAAAGAAATAAAACTTTATGAGGATCAGGCATGAGTTATCACCCACACCTTCTCTAGCAACCCTCACAGAACACTAGTTTAATAATAGTGACAATAGAACAAGAACTTAAAGCAAATATCTCCAAAATTTGTCTACCAAAATGAATAGATATTGAAGCTTCCTAGTCAAAATTACCTTTCACCTTGTCTGTGTTCTTAGGTGATTTTCTAAATCCAGCCCTCTAACACTCATGATTCTGTGTTATCACATTATCTTTTGCCTCTTTTTTTCTTTTGGTATATTTTTATTTTGGTTGTTAATTTCCTAAACTAAGCTACAGTTTCTGGTCTTCATGATATTTTTAGATAAAGAAGGAATTCCTACCTTCTTTAAAAACTTCTGGACTCTTTGATTTTGCCACTATATCTTTTTTTTTTAATTTAATTTAATTAATTATTATTTTTTTAAATTTCTGGTTGTGTTGGGTCTTTGTTGCTGCACTTGGGCTTTCTCTAGTTGCAACGAGCGGGGGCCACTCCTCATTGTAGTACACAGGCTTCTCATTGCAGTGGCTTCTCTTGTGCAGAGCATGGGCTCTCAGTATGCAGGCTTCAGTAGTTGTAGCACGTGAGCTCAGTAGTTGTGGCTCGCAGGCTCTAGAGTGCAGGCTCAGCAGTTATGGTGCACGGGCTTAGTTGCTCCACGGCATGTGGGATCTTCCTGGACCAGGGCTTGAACCCATGTCCCCTGAATTGGCAGGCGGATTCTTAACCACTGCGCCACCAGAGAAGCCCACCATTATATCTTTAATTTTTTCACTCTCCAAATTCAAGGTTCCCATTTCTCTACCCCATATGGCTAGCAATCACAGGGTAATTATATGGGAACGATAATAATAAAAGTTACAAAAATAAACTTGAAATATTACATAGAGCTTTGTCCTAATCTCCATAGCAGAAGCAATGCCATAACTCAAAGGATGTAATGAAAAGTGATTTGAAATTGACCTTTTAAATATAACCATTTCATTTTGCTCTTTTGGAAAAAAATGGTTCAACCATATGACTGGTTCCATGTTCATTTACATATGAGTTCTCCTTCTAGTCCTCTCACGTGTTCTGTTGGTAGGTATACTAAACTCTGCCTCCTGGTCTCCCAAGCATAGCTAACGCATGTGACAGAATTCAAGGAACTCACTGCTGATTACTTAGTACTTAATGATGTGCAAATGTTATTCTGGAAGAACTCCAGTCAAGCAACTTTACAGAGGGTAATGAAATTATTTGATACTTGCTCTAGTGAAGCTGTAGAAATAACTTAAATATATATTTTCCTGAAACATTTTCTTCCTACTCCATATACTGAGTACCCATCATGTAAAAAATAAGGAGATTCTCCACCACTTAAACATCCAAAGCTCACAATTCAGCATATCAAAGATCTTAATCATTACTACTTTCTACTTATATAGTTATATTAACATTATTAATGATATATCTCCTTCTTCTAGTGTTGTATAGTATCTTCTAAATGATGAATAAAGAGCAATAACAGAGAACCTAGAATTTGACAGACATATCAGTTTTCTCCTGTCTCAGTAATGTATGTGAAGTTACACTCAGCATTAAAGTTACATTTGAAAAACCACTGGTACTCAGTAAAGTATAAAGTTATTTGCTAACTGTGAATCTATCTTCTAGATGTTAATATCTCAGAAGTTGTTTCTAATAGAGGTTTTGTTTAAATATGTGCTGAAGGAAAATTTGTTTGCTACTTTCTTAATGTGCGCAAATACTGTGGATCTTTCTGACCCATCTATCAAGTTGCCTTAAAGGAGTAAGTCTGAAATGAGTGCCCCTCTGTCAGATAGGAAAGATTCAGTCTTTCCTCTGAGAGTGTCAAAACCCAACTGAATTTTTTAAAATGAGTGTTTTTAGCTACACTTACAGGTATACAGTATTCCTATAACACATATTAATGATATTCATCTCAAGGTATAATTGAGATATATTTAACGTTACTATTATCCTAAAAGCAAAAGGAATAAGAAGCAAATGTCTTAACTAGGTTTTCTTCCCTCAAACTTACCTATCCCAAAATAGAGTGAGAAATTAGTACAGGAATATATACAGTCAGATAAGCTGTCTCATGGAATGGGAATAATAGAGACCCATGAGCCATGGGTAGAGTAAAACTGTGACGTGATTATTGGGCAGAGCCACAGATACGGTGGTGAGATCACAGGTTGTGAATGCTGCATAAACCATAATGGCAAATGAGACCAAGGAATGAATGCACATGTCCAACACATGACTGAAGCAGCAATAAGCCATTGGATCTAAAGGGCCCTGTTAAACAGGTACATGGATTTTTCTATCAGCAACACGTATGTGCAGATGACTCAATGGTCTAAGTCTAAGGCAAACCTTGACGAATGTGAGGACCACAGAATGGCTTATGTGAAATCGTCCACCAATGGACACTCGAAATAAAAATTAAGTTCAATTAAAGAAAAATTTTTAAAAGTGAATCTGTTACATACCTGTCAGTGAAAAATCATACTCACTACTTACTGTGTATTTACTCATTTATTAAGAGCCCAGTATATGTTAGACACTATCCTAGGAACATGGGCATATTGCCAAAGAGCATGGCAGACATAACCTGAGTTCATACAATTTATAAAGGAGTGAATTAAGAAAATAGGTAATCAAAGTTTGGCAATCACAGAATAGATACATTTAAATGTATAATTCCTACACAGATTTTCCCCTCTAAAATTTTTAAGACTGTGTAAACCTTAAGTATGTCAGATATGCCATCTGCCCACCTTGTTGCTGAATCCTTGCCCTTGAGTTTTGTCTCTCTAATGTTTTCTGCTCCTTCCTCACTTCCAGTCCTAGATAGGGTGCATGCCTTTGCTACATACACTGCAGTGCCAAATAATTTGACTAGATAATACTCATCACACTTACAATTACACTTTCTACATCTATATTCCTGTCCATTTGCCTAGATTCCATACCACATGAAGCTAAGGATTGTGACTGCAGTATTTACCACTGTGTTCACCATACCCAGCATGGAGCCTACACGTAGAGAGGAAACTCATCATGAGATTCTTGAATTAACTATATCCATGAAAGCACATCTGTGGAATTCTGAAATACTAGGTTGAGTCCTTTGGTTTCTGATGTTTTAAACTAATATAGGGATAGAAATTAAGGACTATAAGAATTGCTAGTGAAGATCTCCATTGAATAGTCTGTCTCAATTGCCAGTTTTAAAATTGCCTTGAACAGCTGCTAGACAAATAAGGATAACAACTGTTGACTTAATTAGAGTAAATTTAACATCACTTAACATCTTTGAACCTCAGTTTCATCCATTGTAAAATTATGGGAGTAGCTGAAATGATCTCTAACCTTCTTTTCAGTTTTAGAATTCTTCACTAATTTTTGTGATGCCCAACTTCCTGTATGTGACTAATTCTGCTCACATAATCTGTAAATCACTGTACAGCCCCAGACATCTTTTGTTTAAAATTAAGGGCAGGTGCTATTAGAATCAAAGGATTATAAGAGTTTAGATATTTTGAGCCTAACTTCCAGCAAATGCAATGCAAGAATCTCTTCAAAAACATCCTATACAAGGGTAATACAAAGACTACTGAATAGTCCCATTCACCAAGTACCTAATACTTCTGTCCATTCCATTTTTAAAAAACTGATTTTATTTAAAAGCTTTACATTACACTAAGCATTACCATGTTACTAATGTCTTAATACTGACTCCCAGCAACTTTGGTTTTAATTCTGGTCTTTAGTTTTTTCTATTAGCCAATTTAGTCCCTTTTCCCTATGTTAGTTTTTCAAATGTTTGAAAATGTATATCACGTTATCGTATTTTCTATAAAATACTCATCTCCTTCAGATTAAATTTTCTCAGTTAATTTTAATTTTTTAATAGGGACATGATTTACAACAATCCTAATTTCACAGTTAAGTATGCAAATCTGCCCTTTACACTTGCCACCTCTGTTCGTTTTCATCACTATAAATGCAAGTCATTTAAAAACATCAGAAACTAGAACATGTAGTTATCTCCTTAACTCTATTTCAACTTTGTATTTCTTTGAATATATGCATATATACATACTTGTGTATGGATACATTCAGGATCCCTGACAAAATTTTGTATTTTTCTCTTTTACTTAGCATAAATATTAGCATAATCATTTCCTAAACTCACCATAGTCATAATTTGTTAGTCTTTGCTTGTAAGCTATAAATTATTTAACCATTTTCCTATAGCTAGAGCTTTTTTTTTTTTTGGCGGTATGTGGGCCTCTCACTGCTGTGGCCTCTCCCGTTGCGGAGCACAGGCTCCAGACGCGCAGGCTCAGTGGCCATGGCTCACAGGCCCAGCCGCTCTGCAGCATGTGGGATCTTCCCAGACCGGGGCACGAACCCATGTCCCCTGCATCGGCAAGCAGATTCTCAACCACTGTGCCACCAGGGAAGCCTTAGCTAGAGCTTTCTAAGATTGCTATACAGAAACAACAGATATTTCTGTTTCATAAAGATTTTTTTCTTATCCTGAATAATTATCTATTTGAGGATATTTGCCAATAGCTGAAAAAATTTGAATCATGAATATGTACCTTTCCAAAATCATGTCACTTCATAAGATGACACCATAGGCATAGAGTGCACTTTAGTGTAATGGAATGTAAGAGCATTTATGGCTCACTAATTTTGTTGCTGCAAAATGGTATCTAAGAATGCTTTTGTGGAAATATTTTCAAAGGAAACTAAATTATATTTGATCTTTTTGGTGTCAGCAAATGTCATAATTTATTGTGATCAATTTTAATTTTGAGTTTGTTATAAAAAATATATGTGGAAAAATTTATTTCATTAAACTAAAATTTATTGAGAGTCTTATGGCATAGATGCATACTACTAAATATAATACACAAAAATACTTTCCTTCAGAAAGTATATATTCTAATAGGCATAGACAGATGATAACATTTTATATAAATATAAGGAAGGGAAAAGACAATTTGGGAGCAGTTTTCTAAAAAAAATTATGGGAAATTCCTTTTCCCTAAAAACAGGAGTGCTACTCATAACTGGTTTGGCATGAAAAGTGAACAATCATTTAGACACAAACTATACTCACTGCCTACCAGCAGAATATCAGTCCTAAATGTACATATTAAAAAATCTGATGCATTTCAAGAGTAATTTCAAGTCACTTTTTCCCAAAAAGATTAAGTGAAAATCAAGCACAATTTTAATAACTCTGTATAAAGGTTTGATCTTAAGTGAATGAGATGATTACGTATATTGCAATTAAAAATAAGCTTATAATTTTATCTCATTTGGCTTGAAAATTCAAGAAAGCTCTGAAGAAGACAAAATTATAACTGTATGTAATTAAAACATTAAAAGTATTGGTATGTAACTTCCATGTACTTTTCCTGACATTGGTTATTTACTAGTGGAAGAACGTATATTTTACATACTTGCATTTTTTAAAAACTTAGTTTTTTTAAACTTATTGAAAAATATTAAAGAACTAAATTACTATCATCAATTTTAACCATGATAATTAGAGGAAAAAAACACGGTTCAAGTTACTTTTCAATTTGGTCAAATTTTAAAGACACATTACTCTTATTTTCTTCTATCTTTTTCACTGTTTGGAGATGACCTTAAGTTATCCAGACAGGATTTCTCATATTGTAATATACATTAATATCATTTGGTGATATATTAAAATGCACAATGTAATTCAGTAAATCTGAGGTAAGGCCCAATATTTTCATTTCTAATATGCTGTCAGGTGATTATAGCTGCTGATTCTATGAACTACATTTTGAATAGCAAGGATCTGGGCAGACTAGCAGTAAAAGTGAAAGTGAAAAACTGAATTTTTAACCTCTTATGTGGTTTAAAAAAAAAGTAGTCATTATCAAATCAATTTTTTTTTTGTATCAACTTCTATTATAGGAGTAATATCCAGTGTGTTCGAGAATAACTTTTCAGGTAATCAAATACCTTGCCTTCACTATGGTATTTGATCACCCATAAGTGACATCTGTTGGCTCATTGGCTCTTTTACGAACATTACTCTCATAAAAAGTCAACCTAAACTAAAAGAAAGAAACAGTCTGGGAAACTCTATTGTAAGTGTTCTGCCCACAAATGTGTTTCCAACTGCAACAGATTTAGTGTTTCATAACATTATTTTTATGCAGGTGAAACATTTAGTTTTTATCCTTCTAATCATTTCCCTAGCAATATTTTAAAAAATCAGATTAAAGTTGAGTTAGACTTTGCAAGTACAAAAGCTAAGAAATAAATTTTAATAATTGATAACTATAAGTTCTTAACTTGTTATTTCCACAATTTTTGTAGGCTTAATCATCTTATTTTCAAAAATGAAATTATTAGATACAATATCTAAAAATCAATACTAAACGTTATATCATTAAGTCAGTAATAACATTTAAAATTATACTGAATTGAAGTTATAATATCAATTAACTCATATTCAATTAAACTCATATGCATAAATTGATGTCATATTCAATGAATAATTACTCATATATCTGTGTCTATCTACCACTGATTTATTTCTAAACAATATCATGGTTGAAGCCATTGTGTCATTAAAGTAGTAATCCTTAGATTCCTTTTAATAAATTCTTGACTGTAAAGTGAAAAAGAATATAAAAATAGATTATGCCCAGAAACTAAAATTATATTCCATATCCAGATTTTTTTAAACTTACAATTATAAACAAAATAGAATATTAATTATGAATGGAATAAAAATTATAACTAAGGTGGAAGATCAAATTGGAATGGAAGGACAAAATGAAAAAATATTTATTGACCCAAAAAAAGGAACAATGAAGAAGAAAATAAAAACACTGAATTGGCGGAGCAACTGGAATACAAACATTATGGTATAAGATTATGGTAGATATTAACCCTACTATGGAGATAATTAAGTTAACTATAAACAGACTATAAACTCTAATTATAAGATAAATATAGTCAGAATGAAAAAACGAAAATACCCAACCACAAGCTATTTACTATGCTAAAGGAAAAAAGCTAGACAGAGGAATATAAATACTATATATTTAATAATATACATGAGACTTCAACTGAACACAAAATATTCTATTTAACAGAAACAGGCATATTCTGCATCAAATTTTAGCAAATCCAGACAACTATTTAGTTCAAATTTAGGAATAGGCAAACATTATATAAATATTAAATTTGTCACCTCTCAAACTTTATCCTCAAGAGTTGATTAAGAAAAAAATTCCACCCAGAGAAAAAAGAAATCCTTAAAACAAATGGAAGCTCAATTTATTTTTAAGTTTATTAAATTTAAAGTTTTATATTTTATCTTTTCAAGTTGAGCCAATTTTCACATCTATTTTCATAACACATATTGGTCTATGATTTTCTTTTCTTGTGAAGTGTTTGATTTTGGTACAGGTTAATATTGGCCTCATAGAATGAGTTGGGAAGTATTCTCCCTAATTCTGTTTTTGGAAGAGTTGGGGCGGATTGTTAACTTTTCCTTAAGTATTTGGTAGAATTCACCAATGAAGCCATTTGGTTCTGGGCTTTTCTTTGTGTGACTTTGTCTCTTAAATGTTAGGAAGTTTCAACTGTAATTCCTTTAATCCATGAGAAATTAGAGAGAGAAACAGAAGAAATGACCTGGCTATTGCTTTTGGTTGTTTAAAAAAAAAATGTGATTTTAAAAATTGGTAGTGTGTAATAAAAAATGAGGTAGTCTTTCTTTCATGGAAGCTATCCATTCACAACATACCCTTTTAAAATTTTAAGACTTGTGGGTTTTAGATACCTTAAATTATCTAATTTAATCCTAACAAGAACCATAGGAAGTTCAAGAACCTCATATGTCATCTCCATTTGACATATGAGGAAACAAAAGCTAAAATAAATTACAGAACTTGTCCAAGGTCACAGTTAGACATTTGGTAGCGTTTATGAGCAGGAATTTAAATGTCATAATACTGCCTCAACTACTTAATAAATTGGCATAGTGGGTGAATTACTAACCTCTGGCCTCAGTTTTTCCATCTTTAAAATGAGATTAGCACTACCTACTTCTCAGAGTTATTGTATAAACAAAATGCATGTAAAGTGCTCATGACAGTGACTGGCTTACAGTATGTACTCAACATTAGCAGTGATTTTTTTTTTTTTACTATTACCAGGTATTGCCTGGTAATGGTTACACCATTACACCATCACTAAGATGGTTACTTAGTGGTTCTAAAACTCTTGAGTTTTAAGGAAAATAAGTAACTGTAACACTTAGATTGGAACATAACTACTTAAAAGGAACTGATTCTAGTCACAAATAAACCATTTTACTACATGTGCATCTAGTCAAAAAATAAAAACATTTAAAGGGAGAAAAAAGTACGTAAAATATGAAGTGGTCTTATTGTAAATCTTCACCCATTTAAAAATAGATCATACTGCCTTGTTTACAGTTTTGAGTTTTGTTTTTTGTTGACAGGAATATTGGAATCAATTTTTCCATAACACTTTCTTTTTCTCTTAAGCTAAGTAGGTTTAAGATGTGAATACTCAAACCATATTGCTGCAGATTCCCTAAATCCTTTAAAAAAAAACTCCAAATAATGTTCAAAGGTCACAGTTAAACTTAATTTAAATTATATTTATTTATTTATTTTTTGGCCATGCCGCACAGCATGCGGGATCCCAGTTCCCCAACGAGGGATCAAACCCGCACCCCCCACAGTGGAAGCATAGAGTCTTAACCACTGGACTGCCAGGGATGTCTCAGTTAAACTTAATTTAAATGTACAGCTGTTGCAGTAACAAAACATTCTGTCTGCATTTTCCTGACAAAATTCTACAGTAAGCTATATAGGTTGCAACTATGTTCAGGCACTTTTATTATTTCCTAGTAGTGTTATGAGTTGTAGATTCTTCTATTTGCACAATTCATTACACTCTTCAAAACACTTTCCTGTGCACCATCTTATCTGTCCTTCCCAAGAGCCCCCTAATGAATGGTAAGGTGTCCAGGAGACTTCTCATTCCCATTTTAAAGATTTGAAAACCAAGGTGGTTCATGTGCTAGTTACCATGCTGGGCCTGGATTTCAAGTCTTTTGAGCCTGTATTAATGCTTACCAACTGTCACTTCATGCCCTTAAGTTATCTTGCAGGGCAAAGTGAACTTTGTAACTAAAAGGATATTACAGCATGGTTGCCAAAACTGCAGCAACAACTTCTATCAAAACATTTACCCTTGTCGTCCTTGGAAAATAATGTGCTAGCTGAACTGCAGAGTAGAGATAATAAGGTGTGGAACAATGCTGACACCCATTTTCAGACAGGTTAGAAAATCTGATTCTTGTGCAACATTTACTCTAGTAACACAGTTCATTCTAGCCTTCTCATGATCCAGTTACCTAGCTTGTTTGCTTGTGCACATGCACAGGCAACTTCCCACACAGCTCTTTACCTCTACTCCAAGTATAATTTCAGCAAATGTACAACATGGCCGTGATTCTATTCAGAACCCTCAAACACTGCTGGCAAAAGACTGAAATACAAAATGATTTCAAAGAACAATTCTTCCTTTTAAAAAAATATACTTATTGAAAAATTAAACAAAAAGTTCCATTTCCTAAATTAGAGGTAAAGAGACTTAACTGTGGCCCAACTTTGTCCTCCCAAGCTTTTAATAGTCAACTGAGTAAAACTTCCATCAACCAGCATTCATTTGTGTCATGCCCAGAAGTTAACCCACAAGGTCCAGGTCCTTCCTTCTATCGCCATAAATTTGACTTCAGGTCCTGGGAAACAGGACTTAACCAACTCAAAGACTAGGATGTCAGTGTAGTGGTCCAACAGCATTCAGACTATAGTAATTTATTGCAATCATTTATTCAGCAGTTAATATGTATCAGACCTCCTTGTCCTATTTTACACAAACCTTAATTTAATTCTAGCAACTCCATTAGGTATTATTATATCCATTACTTGGGAAGAACTGGGGCACAAAGAGTAAATGAACAGCCGAAAAGCAACAGCAACAAAAGGCAGATGAAGGTCTTAAATCAGGGCCTAAACTTTAACCACTACATCAAAAATGCCTCGCCCTCAAATACCAACATGATCCTTAAACTAGGCACATGACCTTGAGCCAGTCATTTCATAGCTCTGGGCCTCAGTTTCCTTCACTATAAAAGTACCCACCCTCAGGGAGCTTTGGGGTGTTTTCCAGCTTTTACTGTCCTGTGAATTTCTGACTGGATTATTCCCCATTCCCGATTAGGTGTAAATGTTAAAACTAGAGTTTTTCAACCACTGCGTGTTCTAGTACATTTTCCATGCTGCTGAGGGTGCTAGGGTCCAGTCCTTTTTTTTTTTTTTTTTTTTTTTGCGGTACACGGGCCTCTCACTGTTGTGGCCTCTCCCGTTGCGGAGCACAGGCTCCGTACGCGCAGGCTCAGCGGCCATGGCTCACGGGCCCAGCCGCGGCATGTGAGATTCTCCCAGACCGGGGCACGAACCCGTGTCCCCTGCAACGGCAGGCGGACTCTCAACCACTGCGCCACCAAGGAAGCCCGGGTCCAGTCTTTGCTTGCTGTTTTATTTTCAAATATTGAACCTGTAACGCTAACCCTAAATATTCTCCCTCTGTCCGATATCACCTTTTCCAATACCAGGGGTGCCGACGAGGCCTGATCCCACTACAGACCTTTACCGTGTATCTCTAGCCCACCTCAGGGCTTCCCAGGCAGCCAGCAAAAGGCCTAAAGAAAGCCCTAGAAACAAAGCCCTAGAAAGCAGTTCTCGTTCCCAGAAGTCAAGCGTGGCTCTAGGGCACCTGCCACACCTGCCAACTCCTCAGGTGAGGCCTGGGCCTGGCTCCCCAACTGAAGCGGCCCAGGTTGGGGCCCCTCCCCTCACTGACGGCGCGACGACGAAGGCCTGGGCCCTCGAAACCCAGTCCGACCCCTCGGCCCCCTGCACGGCCCTCAGTCTCTGGGTCCCTGGACCTCTGCGGCCCACACCCACACCCCCCAGGGCCCTAACTGGGGTTCCCGAGGGCACGCGCAGGCCTCCCGTCTCACCTCCAGAATCTGTGGAACCGCGCGCGGCACGGGCGCCTCCTCGGGCCTCACAGCTAGCTCCGCGCTGCGCGGAGGCAGAAGCAGAGGCGAAGTCCCGCAGAGCCGCAGTATCGAGAAGCCTCCGCTAGAGCGTCTGCTGCCGCGCCGCCGACTCCCACCGCTGGAAGCCCCTCCCTCCGCTTTTTAACAGGTTTGATTTTTTTGGTAATTTGCTGTTTATCCCTGTGTTGTGTGTTGTGTGTGTTGAGGTGGGGTTGAGGGGCAGTAGATAACTTATCTCTATAGTTCATGGTGTCCGGAACCAGAGGAATGATTTTACTCAAGGAACTGTCTCTGAGTAAACTCATCTTCAAGAGCACCTGATTCAAATGTCAAGATTGTGACCATCACAGCTGAGACTAATAATATAATAATGGAGACTTTCGTGGCGTCCTTTAGGGAGTGAGTGCAATTTGCATGTTGGAGCAATGTAAATAATTCGGGGCCAGATTGTAGACTGAGACAGTCTTAAGTATGTCAACAAATTAGTAGGTGCCCCTTAATAAGAGGTAAAGTCAGCGTCCCCTACGCTTAAACCTGGGCAGGTTTGCGACTGGCTTGTAAACGATAGAATGAGTCAGAAAGGATGCTTCGTGATTTCTGAGGCTAGAACGCAAAAGATAGTGTAACTTCTACTTTGTTGACTGACCATTTGGCTGCCTGGCTGCCATGTTAGAAGTCTAGTACCCTGAGCGGTCATGCTGGAGCGGCCATGTGCAGGCGCTCGCCCGGCTGAGCTCACAGTTGGCAGCTAGCATCAACTCTCAGCCTTGTTTCCCGGGAGAATCCTGCCTGAGGTAGCAGGGTGCCCTTACAGAGAACTGAGACATCTTGGACTTAGAAAAAACATGCTTTTTTTTACACAACATTAGTAACTGGGACAAAATATAAAGATTGGAAAGGAAGAAGTAAAACACGTATTATTCATAGAAAACCTAGTGTACAATAAAGATGTCTAAGTTGTTCAAAAAACTCTACAGTCTCAGTGAGAAAAAAATTTAAATAATGGTGGGATATAACATGTTCTTGGATTGGAAAACTCAGTTCAGTAAAACAGTTAGTTATCCTAAATTGATTTACCTATTTAATGAAATTCCAGTCAAAATTCCACTTGACAATCTTTTGGGGGGTAGGGGAGCTGATTCCAAAATGTTTTAAACAACGTAAATAACAAATATTAATTCCCTTTTTTAGCAAAAAGGAAAGAGCAGAGGACTGATAACAAATGGTAAGTGGTTCATTGATTTAATGATGGAAATTTGAGGATATTCCTATCTAAAGATATTTTATTGTTGTGCATGGGGAAGCATTAGATTTGGTAATCAGAATATGATGAAAGTAGAGACTTTTTGAAAGAGCCAATATTTGTAAACCCAGTTGAGAATGATGACTAAAATATTTAATATTTAATGTAAGCTTCAGGTTAAATCTTCTTCTAAATTTGCTTTAGTCCCTAGAATGGTATTCAGCTCTAATTCACCCAGTCATTCTGATACCTTAAACATTCCATTGTGAGTAAGAAATGGAGTTTTGGAATAAGGCATAAACCAATAAGCGCCTCTGAGTAGCTTTGGGGGTATAAAAGCAGTACTTATTTATATACCAGATAAATCGTCCTTATTAAAATTGTGACATTATGCAATTAGAGAAAACATTTTAATATTTTGCAGTTTGTAAAATCAGCTTATAGCCATAAATTTCAAATATTCCACCTTTAAAGAAGTAAAAGTTTTTATTATTACTGTATTATTATTAAGAAGAAAAGGTGTTGAAAGGGTGAGAAATGTATGTAACCCTGAAAAGGATAAAAGCCAAGTCTGGCTATAGTGTAGATTTTCTATGACAATTTCTAAGAGTATTCTTCATTAGTAATTAACATAGTTTCACATCAAGAAAAAAAAATTATTTCTCTTGTATCTTCTAATTAAATGTAAAATTATATGTCAAATAAGTGTATTATTAAACAAAATTCCTACATTCAAATGTGTATCAAATGTAACCTCATTTATTTGTTCATATGTTGAAACGTGAACAGATGATCTAATGAGCTACATTCTCCTAAATAGTATCTTCATTTCAAAATTATTCTTCCAAGAAAAACTGATATGTGTGAATTACAAAAAGTAGAGGCTTTGTAGTAAGATCAAATTTGTATCATTTCTTTGTGATTAGTTTTTGCCTCTTTTCTTTTTGGTTTCAAGTGAGTTAATCTCTTCAACTCTATTTCTTCACCTGGAAATTTTGGATAATAAAACATATCAAAGGGACTGTTGAGAGGAACAAATCAGATAATATATATGATGGAATCATATTTTTAATATATTGTCTATATTGTTTTTCTTTTTCTCCTTTTATTTCTTCTTTTTTCTTTCCTTCATTCAAGTAGTTTGTATTCTCTTTAAAGCTTCTAGGAAGCGTAACCAAAATAGAAGCAGAAAATATTCTGAAATGCTGAGACTTTTCTAGTCTCAAATAAGAATAACAAGAAGAAAAGATATCAAGATTATCCCCATCCTCTGAAAAACCTGGTGAAAATGTCAATAAAGGAACTAAATTAAGTTTTTGCCCCATCAGTGGCAGCAATGGCAAAACCTGAGCCTGTGGAATGAGCTCCATGCCTAGCACATATATAAGGCACCTAGCAGTGGGCCTCTGAAGAGATAAGAGCAAATAATAATAGTTGACCTATTTCATCACAAATATCTTCTCACAAAATGAATTTGTAGAATCTTAAATAAGAAAAACATTAGATTTTACACTAGATTATATATTTAATATGGAATTGTCCTGATTAATTGCTTGAATGCTCTTTGTAAATGTCAGGTATTTGGTTGCCTAGAGTCTTTGCTAAAAAAAGAATATATCAAGTACAAAAAGGTAAGTTGCAAAATGGGAGTGAGGAAGTACAGTTTTCAGAAAGAAAAACACTTTAAAATCTCTCAGTAAAAGAGGTTGCTCCTAAGGCATTAAGTATTAGAAATTCCAAAGAATGGATGTCACTTCAAGAGGGAAAATAAAATTTGAGTGGGAGGATCCTATCCTGTCCTCTGACACACATCACTGACTTTTTCAGAAAAGCATCCATGCTGACACCAGAAGAGTGCTACTTTTTTTTTCTTTCTGATAGGTCCTGATGTGCACTGAATACTAGATTTGGTAAGCAGGATAACCGTTTATGTGAACAATAACTAAGTACATATACACAATTTTAGATAGGTAAAATATACATTATACTAAAAATATTAATACCGTTATATTTTGAAAGAAAATAGTTTGAACTTTTCCTTAAGGTTGAGTAACTACCTTATGAATTTAAAGTGAAAAAGATATTTAAAATTTAATACAAAAACAATTATGAAAACTAAATGATTAATGTAAATATATTAAGAAGCCATATGTTACTTGTATCAAAAGAAAATCAACATATTATAGTTAGCCTTGTTGTTTAGGGACATTTAAAATATTAGTATGATAGAGTTCTTTTTATTTATTTCTCTAACTGTTATCAGATATTGTTTCAGAAGCTGAGGAGTCATTTAATGTTTTCAATTTACTGTAATCTGTTAGCTATATATCACCTCTGTGCCTTGCAGCATGTAATTACTTACAATAAGTGACTGAAATTTCTGTGGACAGCTGCCAGAATGGCTGAAATTCACCAATCTGAAAGTCAGAAATCATGCTAATACAATAGTAAAAACAAGTGATTAGATCTCTGTCACAACGTGGTCTGCTTCCACTGTGTCACTAATAACACTTCTCTCTTGTGAGAACTCATAATTAGGTAACAGAATGAAATTTGAGGTCCTTTTGGATGTTCTAAGGAAATTAATTGATTTTTTGATGCAGATTTGTGGTAACAAGGGAATACATTGCATATATGTAGTTTAAATATGCAATGTTTACATGCATACTTTCCTTATTCCAAGATGTGAAATTATACTATGTGTGAGGTGTGTTTCTGTCTATTAAATTGGCAATTTATAGGGGTGCATAGATTATACCAAGAATGTAATGCAAATTCTCAGGATTCTCTATAAGCCTTTATTACCTAACCAGTTACAATATGATTTTCAGGAGAAACAAATGAAAAGATTTCTCTCTTTCTGTAAAAGTTGTCGAAATATCCCAGAGACTTTCACAGCCTATTTAAAAAGTTGTGATATTCAAACATAAATAAATAGAAGACAAATTTGCTGAAACCTATAATAGATTTGCATGAATTTAAAAGGTGATTAAAGTGATTTTCCATTTGTATATTTTTATTTTATTTCTCTGTTTTCAATTTTATTTTGCATATTTCTTTATCTCTAGAAACCACAGACGTAATATATATTAACTTCTACCTAGGGCTGAAGGAGGAAAAAAAATGTATTTGATATAAAATTACTAAATTTGCAGCTTTTTTTTCTTTAATAACACCTTCATTGGGATATGATTCATATGACATACAATCCTTTTAAAATGTAAAATTCAGTGGTTTTTAATATAATCACAGTTATGCAAACATCACTACCCTCTAATTTCAGAATGTTAATTACCACCAAAAGCAATCCCAAATCATTAGCGATCAATTCCCATTCCCATCTTCTCTTACTCTCTGTCAACTACTTACCTACATCCTATTTCTATAGGTTTGTCTATTCTGGATATTTTATAAAAGAAATAATACAGTATGTAGTCTTCTGTTTTCAGGTTTTCTAGGTTCATGCATGTTATAGCAAGTATCAGTGTTTCACTTATTTTGATTGCTGAATAATATTTCATTATATGGTTATACTACTTTTTAAAAAATCCAGTCATCACTTGGTGGTCATTTGGGTTGTTTCCACATTTTGGCTCTTGCTGAATTGTACTGCAATGACCATTTTTGTTTCTGTTTAAATACCTGTCTTCCATTCTTTTGGATATATACCTACGAGTGAAATTCCTGGATTTGTAACGTAACTCCATGTCAGTCATTTTGAACAAGTGTCAAACAATTTGCCAAAGTGGCTGCTACATTTTACATAGCCATCAGCAATGTACAAGGGTTCCAATTTCTCCGTATCCTTGCCAACACTGACTATTGTTAGTCTTTTTTATTTAGCCATCCTACCGATGTGGTCTTATGTGGTTTTGATTTACATCTCCCCATTGACTGTTGATCTTGAACATTTTTGTTTGTTTGTTTTTGTTTTTGTTTTTGTGGTACACGGGCCTCTCACTGTTGTGGCCTCTCCTGTTGTGGAGCACAGGCTCTGGATGCGCAGGCTCAGCGGCCATGGCTCATGGGCCCAGCCCCTCCACGGCATGTGGGATCTTCCCAGACTGGGGCGCAAACCCGTGTCCCCTGCATCAGCAGGTGGACTCTCAACCACTGCGCCACCAGGGAAGCCCTTGAACATTTTTGAATGTGCTAATCGGCCATTTTAATATCTGCTTTATAGACTGGCTATTGAAAACTTTGCCCATTTAAAATTGAGTTATTTGTATTTTTATTGTTGAGTTGTAAGAATTTTTTTTATATAATCTAGATATAAGTACTTATGCTTTTGGTATCATATGTAATAAGCTAATGCCGAACCCAAAGTCAATGATATTTACTCCCACTTTCATCTAAGAGTTTTGTAGTTTTAGTCTTACATTTAGGTCTATAATCCATTTTGTTTTAATTTTTTTATAGTGTGAGGTGGGTGTTTGGCATGGAAACATTTGAGATCTATATGTCCTTCCAAGAAGGTCCCATTTAATATTTGGAAAGATGGTCTCTGAAGAAAGTCTTAGATGACAACTATATGACTCCTCTTGAGTTTTAGATATTTATTGAAACAGGGACTACACTGGATGTAATCTATTCTTCATTGTGATTTTTTTCTATTTTTTAAGTCAAATTACAATAAGATGAAAATATTTATACCAGCAGGCTATAAAAACTTTTCAACAGTGAAAATCTGGTGGTAGATAGGTAGAGTTTGGGCTGAAGATTTTTGTTTGAAAGAGCATTTTCAAATTGAATTTGACTGCCTTTACGTCATGCGTGAATTCTCTCATTACCTAATGCTCTTTACTGTTGCCCAGTTATGTTATTTTCCCAGGCTTTAAAGTATTTGATGTGGCTACACTTACCTTAAGTATAGGTAAGTCTTTGTGGATCTTGTTCCTAGAAAAAGCAGAACTAATCTATGACAATAGTATTGAAGAAAGAAAGCAATAATTTAAAAACTAGTTTATAGGAAGGATGGGCTCGTGATTCACTAGAAAACAGGGCTATAATTTTATACACATATGCAGAAACAGACTAATTCAGGAAGAGGTGTGGACTTAGCTTAAAGACATAAAAGAAGTTAATTGATAAACATAAACACTTTTACTTATCCAACAAATAACTACATATTAGGCCCTATGCTATGTCCTGTTCTTAGGTACTAGGTATACAGAAGAAAGTAAAACAGGCAAGAATAGCAGTTTTCTGGGCTGGTGTCAGGGAATGTCAGAGTAGTAAAGGATGATTAGATATAATTATATTCCTGAGAATTCCTTTCTGACATCTTCACCCAAGCCCCCTGCAGCAAGTAGTGGAGATGGGAATAAAATTCCAAAATTTAGATTCTGCCTGTCACTGAAATGGAGGGTTTATACAGTATTTAAATTTAATAGATTTCAAACAAAGAGAGATATACTGTTGCAGACCTGAGTTTGTGGTTACTATAGTGAGTACAGCACGTTCTGACATTGAAGGGAATGTGGTTCTTTCAAGAGAACTATAGAAAAAGAGCAGAACAGATATAATACAGGAAGCTGGAGAAGAAAATCAGCTCACAGTAATGAGATCTTATAGGGAGTTCCAGGCCCACTTAAGTATTTTTGGTTTTAATGCTGAAACTGATGGGAAACTATTGATAGTTTAGACTTTGAAGTGGCACAAACAGTTTGCATTTTTAAAATATTCCATTTTATGCATAGTAGAGTTTGGATTTAAAAGAAGAGAGGGTATATAAAGGTGTCAGGATGGAGGGGAGGTGGTAGAGATGGGTTCAAACACATCAGTCATTTGATGAAATAAATATAGAAAAAATGCAGAGAATGCATTCAAAGTTTTTTAGGATATAGATGAATAATATGGATTGGATATGGCAGAAGAGGAACATGGAGGTGTCAAACAGGAACTACCAAATATCACAGAGTTTAATGCTCTTGTTTACTGGGATAAAAACCACTAGGTGAGAAAACATTGCTTATAACATCATAGCAAAAATGAAGAGATTAACATCCAACCAACAGAGGAAATAGCCATTTTTAATATGGTCACAATTGAGTATTAAAAATAAATAAAATAGAAATTATATAACTTTAGGAAAGTGTGAAAATTGTACCCTTGTAGAGGGACTACCAGCTAGGAATTAAGCTAACAGACTTTCTGACAAAAGTATACACATACCATTGACTATTTGTCCAGTGAACTTTTCAAATGTCTATGGAATTTCAGTGAGCTTTCTCCTTGATCTCACTGCTTAAGTGCTAAAATAAATTAGTTTAATTGAATCATAATTATTAGTAAATTAAATATTGTTTTCTTAATTTTTAACTAGAAAACCAAGGAGCCTTACTAACTCTAGCCTGTGTTCCTATTTTCATCTAATCTGAAAATAAAATAACTAAAAGCTAACTTTAATAATTTCATCCTTCTTGAACTTTCTGAATGATCTTTGTGCACAACTGGAGAATTAGTTAAAATATAGAAAATATTTCAGAATCTTTTAAAAATTTAGTCCTTTAAGGAAAAAGAATGAAACCTGAACTCAAAAGATTAAGCAAAATTGTAAAAACTCTAGATATACGTTCACTGAAAATGTTCCCAGAGTACAGCTAGTCCCAGCAGTCTATAATTCACTCCAAATTTTATAAAGCTACCATAAATACAGCTTATAATATTCAAACATCACACCTAAATTCAAATCATTTGTGAAGACTGCTACTAGAACCTTCTGTTCACAGGAGACTAATGATCCATTAGTTTCAACAAAATACCCCATTAACATAAAAATGAATTTGGCTATGGGAAGGGCTATTATATTACAAGAGTTTTAAGTTTGGATTTAGATTTACCCTTACAACATTAAATACTAGTACTCAGCATCTGGCCAAAGATGGAGAGGCATAATTGAAGTTTTATATGTCAAAAATGGAGACAATTTCCTCTTTTTTTAAAAAATAAAAGATGTAAAAATGCAAATAGAGAGGAAATCCTGAGAATTCTAGTTTACCTGAAACTTTTAGGCATCCTTTTAGATACAACAATTCAGATCATATTTATTTTCTAGCAACACACAATATTAAAGTCATCATAGATCACAGCTAGCACTCATTTATTCACCTAGCCAAGTATTCATTCAATAATAATGTTTTAAATGCCAGTTGAGTGAAGGCATTACACATTTGGAAAAGTATGAGTAGTTCAAGAAGGCTGGATTCTAGAATGCAAGTGGAAGACTAGGAAATGAAGATGAAAATGTAAGAAAGGGCTCGAACTTTTGATTTCTCGATTCATGTATGACCAATTCCTGGGACTTCAATAAATCCCAGGAAGATTTATTATATAAAAGACACTTACTTTTTTTGTAATAATGCTGAGCAACAGTATTAACTTAGAATATGTAAATGTAAAATGTGGATATTTTAAGTCCTTCATTACATATGGGAAAGAGAATGGAACTAGAGATTGAGCCTACATTTTAGATTCCAACTCTGATATTATGTACAATAGAAGCTTCCCTCATTACCTGATTCTTTACTTGTTTTTTATTTGTTTGTCTTAAAGTTAAAACATGGCGAATGTTTGCTATACTGGAAATTAAGAGGAGCATATATATGTGATGATATTTTTATGAACACACCTAAACAACCATGAAGAGGTATAAATGTAAGATTTTGTAGAAAAACAGTGATGAAACAACACTCTTTTCTGTTTTATATTTGAGTTTGTTTGGTTTACAATGAGCTTTAAATATTGCAGTTCTAAGAGTTGTTCTATCTGATTACCAGTTGGAACAATTCTCCCCATTGTATATTACCTTTGAAATCATTACTTTGTGGAAATGAAAAATTATAAAATTACCATGTTTAGACCCACTAATGAGGGGAGACCATAAAATCAAAATCAGAATATATGCCGTAAAAACTACTTGAAACTATGGGGATTTTAAAACTGAAAATACAAAGAGTTTATCATTATAAAGAAGGGTTTATGTCAAATATTTGCCTCTAAATGTTTCCTAAAAAAATTTATTACAATAATATATAGGAATTAGCTTATAAATTAAGTGTTTCACTTTAAATGTCTTAATTATATGTGTATACCATTTGTTTTATAGTGTGTTAATAATAAATTAATTTAAAGGAGAAAACAAAATAATTAATTTATGCAGAGACTGTCATTAGGCCTCAGATTCTTTGTCTAAAATGAATATTTACTATAGTAAATAAATATATCAAAAGATACAATTATCCAGATGAGGAGAAATGTGCCACATGAGTGTCCTACATGCTGCTAGTGAATCCAGGGACAAGAAGGTTTCAGGAGAAGCAACTGAAGAAAGAAACTGGATGCAGAAGTAAAAACTTGAACATTAGATTATGAAAGTATTAAATACTTTTATTATGGGTTTGTTGCTAAATACTGTATTTTTAAAATACATTCTTGTCCATGAAGAAGTTAGTAGAGAATATAATGCAAATCCAAGTTGTTTGTTTTCTTAAAGAATATGACACTTGAGATGTGTCCTAAAAATTCTTGTAACAAGATTTGGATTTGTAATAACTTAGATATAAAGAATTTCATGCTCAGCACCAACATTACTCCTTATTTCCCCAGATGTAGAGCTAATGACAACTGCAAAATTAACTAATGGCATCGTTATAATTGAAGCTGGCATAATAGGTTCATTCATCTTACAATCTGCTCACTAGAAAACTTTATAACTCATTGCTTCCAGAAGTTGACAACTGGAAATATGGAACTTTGTAATTTGTAGAATAAGACTGCTTCCTAATAACAAAATGTAAGACTAACAAGGTAGAGTGCAGAAACGCCCTCTTCACCTGATTTTTATTTCTAACAATGAAAAGTGATTGACATCAATTTCTACCATATTACAGGAGGAAACGTAGGATAGTTTAGCTGCAACAAATTTCACCTCCTATTGAAACCACCAAAGTATGACTAAATAATGATAGTTTGAAATAACATCATGGCCAAACTGACATTGAAAATTTTTTTGAAAAGTAAGAAAAATGTTGCATCATGTAGTTTGTGTTTTGTGGGTTAACAGGATTGGTATCAACAAGATTCTGTTAGAAATGTGGGATCCTGAGCCCCAGCAAACGTTTGAAATAAGAATCAGCTGCTTAACAAGATCTCCAGGTGGTTCTCATAAAGCCTGGAAAGCCGTGCTTTCAACAACGTAAAAGCGATGTAAAGAATGAGGCCTTAGTTCCAGTAGTTTGCGTGCCAATTACTGCCTTGGGCTGGTAAATGTTTAACAACTAGTGTTCTGGAAAACAAAAAACAAAAAAGCGTGCTTTTAAAATTTTGCTGATTTCCATTATGTAAGTACTCCAAGCATAGCCATTTTCAAGGTATCAACATGAAGTCACCAGATGCTGAGTTGGGAAGAGAATTCACATTGCGCAATTTGCTCTCCTGATGCCCTCTGAGCCGGCTCCAGCATATTGCTATCTGTAAGTCAATCATGTTGTTTTTCTTTATCTGTAGATAAGAATGATAATATTTATCTGACCAAATTAGTTTGTGTCAATATAAAAGGATTTAAATACTTTTGTAAATTGTTAGGATATTAGTTGCTTTTATTTCTTTTTCTCCACCAAATCGTAAGCATCCTGAGAGCCATATTAAAGGTTTTCTAACACCTAATATAATGTCTAGAACATGATAGGTGCTTATAAGATGTGTTTTGGAAGGCATTAGTAAATAGATAAGACTGTGTCCCATGCCTTTTTTATTGGTAGAACCACAACATTTTTACCTTTATAAACGGATATTAAACAAGAATATGTGCTGTTTCAACAAACTTACAGAGAGAGTTCAGACTTGTGGTCACTAGAGGCAGGAGGTGTGGGAGGAGGAATTGGATGAATAAAAGGTACAGACTTCCAGTATAAGATAAATAAGCACTAAGGATGTACTGTACAACATGATTGTTATAATTAACACAGCTGTATGTTATATATGAAAGTTGTTAAAAGAGTAAACCCTAGGAGTTCTCATGAAAAGGAAAAATTACTTTTTTCTATTTTTGAAATTTTATATCTATATGAGTTCGCTAAACTTGTGGTAATCATTTCATGTTGTATGTAAGTCAAATCATTATGCTTAAACTTATTCAGTACTGCATGTCAGTTATATCTCAATAAAACTGGAAGAACAAAAATACTAGTAGGAAAAAAAACGAGAATAGACAAAACACCTGTGTGATATGTTGAACTAAACTATGCATAGCCATTTATGGGGAATAAAGAATATGTACTGTTTCTTATTCTGACACTGGCAGAAACTTCTAATTGTTCCTTATTAGCTTCTATCCCTTTCATTCATAGCAATACAATTTTTAGCTGGACATATTAACATCTTGAATAAAAGACCGCATTTCCCAGCCCCCAGTGCAGCCAAGTTTCATGTGACTATAATCTGACAATTGGATATAAACAGAAGTGTCACAAAAAGTTGTTGTGCAAGGAAGTATTAAGGACTATTACTGAAGAATACACAGGTATTGGGAAGGCAAGAGAGAAAGCTAGGAAAGCAGACAGGAGCCTAATGTAGTAGTCTAGTTAAATCCAGGGAGAGATGATAGTTGTTAGGACTCTAGGGTAGTAGTAGTAGTAAAGATGGTGAGAAATGGTAAGATTCAAGACATATTTCGATTCAATATTTGCCTTTGAATTAGATGTAAGTTGCTAGAACAAGAAAGGAATAAAGCGTGACCCCAAAGTTTTTGGACCTGAACAGTTGAATGAATTGCATTGCCATTTTGTTGAGAAAGACATGGGGATGAGACAATTTGGAATTTAGTGAAGATAATCAGGTTGGAAAATATGATGGAAAATTATAGTAAAATAATTGCAAAATTGCCACCATTTTTTTTTATCCCATCTCCCTTTTACGCATGCCCTCTGCCATATGTTGTCATGGTCCTGTTGTCTGAACCTTGGCTTGTTTATGTGATTTCCCTTAGCCAATGGGAAGTTAGCAGACCAAATCAAGCAGAGATTTTAAAAGTGCTTTTGCATTTCCATTTTTCTCATGTTTGCATCTTGGGTATGGGCACGAGAACATACCTAAAATATCCTGTTAGTGGATGAGACACTTGAGTATTGCCAAATCACCTCATGTTGTCCCAGATGAGGTCAGCCAGATTAGCCACTAAGCAGAAACGTGAGTGAGTCCATCCGAGATTACCAGTGTGACAGAGCCAACCCCTCATAAGCTTGAACAATAAATATTAATTTTGCATCCCCCTGAGGCTTTGTGATTGTCCTATAGCAATAGCTAAATCATAGATATGTTCAGTGTATCCATGTTTCTTTCAGACACTGGAGGAGATTAGCCCACATAGAGCATGAGTGTAGAGATGAAGGCCAAAGACTGAGTCCTGTGGCACATCAGTATCTAGAAGTTAAAAGCAGGAGGACCTGGTCACTTACTATGGTGACTTTTATTTATCAATTTCAGATGCAGATTGGGTATCTAAAATGATAATGTTATTATCAAACAAGCAAAAATAATACAAATTTTAAGTAAACCTCCCTCACAGAATTTAGTTCACGTGCTAAATGTATTTGTGTCTTGTAAACAACTGCTGATAAAATGACATACATGGTTTATTAGAAATATATAAAGTTTGTGTTACTGATATTGTGTTACTTATTTTCCACTATAAATGAAATTATATCAGCTTGACTCGAGAGCAAAATGAAATAATATATGGCCATAATTTTCACATTTACAAAATTGAAATGTAATCTAACAGACTAACTCCTTAAGTTAATAATGTGGAACCTTTGAACATTATAAGTTTCCATAGTATTCCGTATAAATCAGTTGCTTCCATAACTTGTATCTTTCCCCAATTCATAAACAGAAGTTCATATAGATAAATTCTCTTTTAATACATCAACTCATATCTGAAAGATTTCATTTGATAAATCTCTAATCTGAACACATACACTTTTTTAATTACTTTGGTCTCATCTCATATTTCTTTTTCATGGCTACTAAGTTCAAGAAAATCCTTTTGTCATTTTTCCCTATCCACAAGCCAAAAATATTTCAAAGCATAAGATTAGTATTAATGATAAATTTATGTTAAATTGAAGTCCTTTATTCATATACTCGGGTATTTTAATTTTTTTAGTAAATTTTCAATTAATATCTTTGACAATTTTTCTATCAGAGACAATAGTATTTATATTATATAAATATAATAAGTATACTTATTTATATTATATAAATATAATATAAATTTTTATCTTACAGATTTCAGATTTTAAATCCATATTTTCTTTTGCCTTTTAACATAAAAGTGGCTTTTTATTTTATTATTATACAGCAGCTTTCACATTTTATTTAGTCCAATCTATCAATCAATCTTTTCCTTAATGCCATATTTTCCTTTTGGCCTTTGCAGTTTGAAAGCTTTCCTCTCCCATGAGCTGGTAATATTCTGCTATATGTCTTCATGGACTATACATTTTCATTTCAAAATTTAATTATTTATAGTCATCTGGGATTTATGTTGTGATAACTGTATTAGGAAAATGTACTCAGTGCATAATATGAACAAGTATTACCCTAGTATAAAACAAACAAAAAATAGTACAAAAAGACAAAATGGTAGACTGATTGTACAAATAAATGTAGTTGGATAAATCCTTTTGAAATCGTGATGGAGGAGATATATCCCACACTACTGAAAGAGAGTTCAACAAACACCCCTTACAGGATGGAAAAGAAGGAAGAAAAGAAAGAGCACTCATTATTTTCAGATGATATTTACAAAATTATCCAAAAGTATATATAGAATGTTGTAGCTTATTAAATGCTTTTAAAAATATACTATATATAGCTGATAAAAGTGTTGAAACTTTTAGATTAGCATCTACCCATATGAGGATCTTCATATAATAATTCTTAAAGGTAACTTTCATTTGGAATTTTTAAAAGTGATTGAAAATTGTCTAACATTTATTGAATCCAGATGCTGTGGTGGTAGAACACTCTGTGCATGTGTTGGGAAACAATTATCCAGGTGCCTCTCATGTTTTCCACATCCTATAAGGAGAGGTAGTGATTCTTTGTCCAGCAGCAATATGGAAATACTATCTTCCTCCAGAGCAAAGGTCCTGTTTACTTACTATCTATTATAAAAGATCCTGTTTCCCTAAGTTAAGAGTTTCTCTCCTGTATGTGTGGGCATCACCTGGCCCTCTTCTCATTGCACTGTTGAGAACTGAGGCTCTGGGCACCTGAATAATTGCTGATACTCTATTTCTATTGCTGTATGTAATATAGTCCTTTGTCCCTGACTCAGTAGTTTTCTGTCTTCTGCCAGCATCCCTGAAACTGGCAGGCTAACTCGTTAACTTTCGAATAGGGTAAAATGTCAGAATCATCACTGTTCTTAACAATATGTACATACATAGAACTATAAGTTTTTTTTTAAAGATGGATCAGTAGTTTCTGTTATTTCTTTGTCACTAGGAAAAAAATAATTATACTTAATCAAAATGACCAAAAGTTTGCAGTTTGTTACTTTCAGTTCTGTGTATTATCTCTTTTAGCCACAATGTCTTTAAGAAGATGTTTGTTCTTTGCTTCAGAGCCCTTATAATTATCCATAATTTTTTTATGAGTTTTTGTTTATGCACTTGCTTAAAGGACTATATTTAGGTAACAAGTTTTATTCAATTAATTTCCATTCTAAACTTGGCATTCTTCCATTTCACCCTCTTTCCAAGTCGATTGCAATGAATGCCTCATCATGCTCCAGTTCTGTCTCTAGCACTGACGTGTTAGCTCAGAGCTGCAACTCGAGTGGATTACTTCTCTTAGACTCTGTCAGGGTTTTGAGTTTTGTCCCTGGAAGAGCATTGCACATGTCTGTGCATATGTGAAAACTGTCATTTCTTCCCTTGTTTCAAGCTGAAAATGGATCACCCCATTGACAGCACTGTGATTCCTGGGAAACCCTATCTAAGGGTGCTTGCTGCTCCCTAACTCATCTGGCTGAAATAACATATGGGTAAATTGTCACAGCCATCTTCTTATTTGAACAACACTCTAAGAAAGACAAAACAAATAGCTAGGTATATTGTTTCTTTTGAGAAAATGGAAATTCAGAGTTTATATGACATGACCAAACATTATAATATATATGAATATATATCAATATTACCAATATATAATATTGAATATATATGGTAGAACAGCAAAGATACTAGCTAACATTTATTGAATGTTGCTTATATATCAGGTGCTGCGCTTTGAATGTTTCATCATTAACTTCCTTGATCTTCAAAACAACCTTGTAGAATCAGTATTGTATTCCTTGTATTATGAAGGACTGAGCCTCAGAGCATCTGAGTGATAGTCAGCCTTAAATATTAGGTCTTGTAAATTTTTTTTCCATTACCCTATATTTCTTACTAAGAAAAAAAATATGCTATATTAAAAATAAATTCATATTAAATTGTGATCATCTTAAAAAATAAGCATCTGAAGCACACTGTCCTATTATAATTGAATTGAACTTATGCAATAGAATATAAAAATGTGCTACTTACTAACCTAAAAGAAATCAGTTTACCAAAGTAAGGAGAAAAAATATAAAGAATATATTAACTATATCTCTTTTCAGGTAAAGATAGTTCTGCTTAGGGTGATAAATAATAAAACACATCTTCTAACCTTCTGTTCTTTCTCTTCCTGTATTTTCTATCCTGTTTTGAACTATTGCCTAAATGAGTCACTCAACAGGATATGCTAGGCAGAATTCTAAGATGGGCTCCAAGATTTCCAACCCCCTCCCATGAATACAGGTGGGACCTATGGATATGATGGAATAGTTGCCTCCTTCATTAGGTTACACTATATGGCAGTGGTGATGGGACAGTCGGTCCTGTGATTATGTTATACTACATAGCCCTCCTTGTAAGCCAAGTAGAAAGTCTGAGAGAAGTACTGTAGCTAAGCTGAAAAGTTTTGAACTGCCTTTGGGTGAGGAGGATGGTAAGGAACCACAAGCAGCCTATTAAAACTATGAAAAATCCCTGATCTATCACTGGCAAGAAAATAGGGACCTCAGTCATACGACTGCTAAGGAAATAAATTCTACCAGCAACCAGTAAGCTTGGAATAGGACCCTGGCCTTAATCACAGTGCTAGCCAACACCCTGACAGCAGACTTGTGAGATCTGAGCTAAGAACCCAGCTGACCCCTGCCAAACTTTTAATCTATAGCACTATGAGATTATAATTTGTGTTGTGTTAGTCCACGAAATGGTGGTAATTTTGTTATACAGCAATACAAAACCAATACAGATGGGAAGGATCCTTTTGTGGAAAAATTCCTTTAAATATCATTATGAGAAGCAAATGCTATGCTATATCTACACAGAAAAGCACAATGAAATATTGTATGAAACATAGCAAGTGATGGCTAGTGTTTGACAATTATGACCAAAAGAACATGCTGTAAAATGAGAAATAAAGTCTTCAGTTGGAAGCATGGTGTAAGGACAAAAAGTATTGATAAGTGCTTTCAAAGATGGCAGATAACCAGAATAATTATTGTAAATGCAAATGAATATGAAGAAAATTATTTAGAAATATTCAATAATTTTAACTACATAATTGGAAATATCATTGATTTAATAATTAGATAGGAGCAATAACATTTATTTCTCTGAATAATACTAAGAGTCCAACAACCAGCGCCTTGAGGTCAATTTATATTAAAGAGTATACAAAACCTAAAGAATATTCTAGACAATATATCACACTATATAGGAAAAGTATAATTTTTATTGGGATAAACTACATTGTCTTATGTGGTATGGGGAAAATTATGAAAAATCCATTTTAAAGCAGAGACTTGTGTAACAAGTAGTGAAAATGGGATTTGATGATGTAATTATTTCTCCATGCAGAAAAATAATTTTATCTAATACAGTACATATACCCATTGAATGAAAATGATTGATGTTGTTTATTTTTCCCATTGAAATATTTGATTTGCACATTTTATTTTACCTATGTTTATTTCTTAATCATATTAAATGGTGCTCTGTTAAAAAGCATAATTATTTTATAAGGAAGAAACCATTTCAAATTTAATTTTCTGTGATATGCCATCACACTTATAGTCAAATAAAAAACATAAATTTATATTTTGCTAATTTACTACATTTTGTTAAGAGGGAATCAAGATAAATCCACAAATTCATTCCTTAACCAAACTCATAGTATAGTTCTCTTTTAAACCACGAGTTGTATGTTATCAATTATAACAATTTATCACAATGTATAGTCTTTGAGTGTACAAAACACAAAAAAATCTTTGACATATAATTAGAATCTTACATTAATCACTGTCTCAATTAAACTTCATTCTAGCACTCATATAAAAATGATAAAATATAGCGGTTGACAGATATGACACATTTAGCAACATATATAAAAGAAGGAAATTTAGTGTGAAATGAGATTACATACTGTGTTTAATCATCCTACTTCTGGAGAATAAAATACAATCTTGAATTCCAACCCATCTTCTCCATGTGAAGCACAAAGATTAAGTAGGTCATATGTCACTGGCTTTAACATTTTTTTTATATTCAGCTTATTTTTCTCTATATGCCATATGGGCAATTTTGTATGTTTAAAGTGCTTCATAAAGAAGCTATTTACTTCAAGAAAGTAAAGATTTTAAAGTAAAGAAAATATCTATAAAAAGTAAAAATAATTTTAAGTATAATTTGTGGCTTTTCTCAAATAAAAGACCAAAATTTTTCCTAAACCTTGTTCATTTAATGTAAATATCTGTGGTTACTGCCTTTTAACATATTCACTGGAGTTTTAAATCTTTGTAAGTGGGAGATGTATTAAATCTTTCCTGATCAAAGTATTAGATATTCCTATTTATTACTTGAATGTAACAAGCATCTATTAAGTTCTTGCAATGTGCCAGGAATGTGCTGAAATAGGGCACAATTTACAAAACAAGTAAAACAGGTTCTATACCCTCAAACTTCTCAGAGCCTAGCATGAGCAAAAAATAACAATACATTGTACAGGTGTACTCAGCAGGAGAACTGGAGATGTAAGGTAGAACAATTTAAATACCATAGTATATGTAGAAATTTAATATATGTTCATGTGACCATTTCATGAATTGAGGCAAATGATGAGGAAATAAGGCTGGAGATCTGTTGTTGTACAGGTTGTATGTGCTACACTGTGCAGAAATGGGAAATGTTTAAAATGTTGCTTTTTTTAATGTTATTGCTTAATGTCGAAAAGCATTCATAGTATTGAGAATACTATTCAAGTTTTGTTGTGAGTACAATGAAAATGTATATCTTCCTGGATAATAGATGTAAACTTGAGAATTAATAAAATTTTGTGTATACCCAGCCAAATCCACATATTCATTATAACGTTGTGACTTTTAACTCCATTCTATAGATGATATTTAAGGAAAAGTCTGATTTTTGTAATTCTCTAGATTGGGATTTTGAACAATTTAAAAGGGAGAGAATATAGCCAGTGTAACTTTAAGTGGAATATATTCTATAAAAATATTGAATCACTAAGTCGTATACCTGAAACTAATATAATATTGTAAATCAACTATGCTTCAATTAAATAAATAAATACAAGAGAGAGAGGGCACTCATGACTTAGATAGATGGTCACTGGCCACTACAGACAAAACCACTGCTGGGGCCAAGTACAGGGTCCCATGAACAGCTGCCCACACCATCAGATAACTAGGCCATAGGAAAGAGGTGCACCAAAGAGCCAGACTGTGGTGAACAGACATTTGGAGGGACCTGCCTGCAGCTGACAAATCTTCTGGAGGGCCAGACCCCCAAAGTCCTCAAACCTAGGGCTAATGTTCCAGAAAGGCCAGGACACAGCTACTCACACTCCGTGAGGACCTAAACATTGAAGACAAGTCTCCCAGACGGCCAGACCAAACAGAGCCTGATCGCCAAAGAGTTAGTTCACAAGAATGGGACATCTCAGAGGACCATGTCATCTGTGATGGGACTTGGGCAGAGTATGGTGGCCTAGATCTCCGGAAGACTAAACCATCCAAGGGCCAGATTCCCAGTGATAAAAATTCCAGAGCTAGAACCTCCAATGAATCTAGCCATGAAGAATGGAACACCCAGAAGACTGTGCCATGGAGATCAAGGCCACCTGAGAAATTGTCTTCCATAGTGTCAGACCAAACAGGCAAAGACCACTGGAGGAGCAGTGGAAAACAAGACCACCAGGCTAGACCCTGGGGAACAAGGGAGGACCAGATACCAAAGGGAAATGCTACAAAGGGGAAATGACAGAGACAGGATCTCATCCTAGTTCCCTGGTACCAGCTCTACCTCCTGCTCCTGCCCCTGTCCATTGGTGGCTAATGAAGCCAAGAAAAGCTGGAGCACAGGGATGGCACCAGTAGTGGGAGTGGAGGTAGGAGGATAATCTCATCCTCTGCCTGCGGCTCAATCCGAATTTCAGGGCAGGAAGTTACCCAAAGTAAATAAAGTTGGGGGAGGCGGGACAGGCCATGGATTAAGATGTTTTAATACCTAAGTAGCCAGACGCTATGGAACCCTAAAGGCAAAATATTTGAATTTGATCGAGAGACCAGAAAAAAGTCTCTGCACGTATTACATTTCCTTGTATTATGTTTTAAAAATATGATATCTCTCATTTATTCTTAGAAGAAAGGTAAAGATCCATTAACTTCTTTTATGAACCTAACCTACCTTCATTGATAGAAAACTAATACATATAATTTTATTACATAAATTTCTCTTGCTACAATTCAGCTGTCTTGCTAGAAGCATAACTGACTTCATTCTAAATTGTAATCTCTCCATTAAAGTTCATGGTACTGCAGTTTAAATTTATAAAGCTTAGGAATAAAAATTAACACCTAAAATTAAAAATCACAAGTCATTTGACATTCTCAAGTGAAAACTTTTGATAAACGTGTGATGGATAGCTAAAATAGAATAGTAAATAGTATAAACATTCTTCTGTATGTCAAGTGTTTAAAAAGGACACAGAATATATAGGTCACATGTAATATACACAAAAATATATTTCAGCTTTTATATTTCATATTGTTTTATACACAGCATTATCAGTAATTCTTTTGTAATGCTCGTTTGCACTAACTTTTATGTGGTCATATATATTTATAATGGAATTAGTTTGTAGTTAGGTATAGAATAAGTCTCTAAAATATATACAGTTTACATCTCTAGGGTACTTAAACATATTTTTACATTAAGGTTAGTGCTTTATTAAATTCTTGCTCATTACAATTTTTCATATAATTTTCTAGGGTGAGAAAAATCCATGTAAAATGTTTAGCACTGTGATTGACACAAAGAAATCACTCAATAAATGTTACCTAGTAGTAATACTGTTATTAAACAAATTTTTATGTTTCTTAATTAAAATGTGAAAATGACTGAACAGCAAATTTGCTAAAACTGAGACTGTTGTCCCTGTAATATCTTAATTACTTAGTCATACACATCAATAATCATTAGGGCATAATAGCTACCTTGAGTTTGAAGCGATTTTCAAGACTTTTTATTTTTATGTCTGTTTCTGATCATTGAAGGATCACTGATACATACTGAAATTATTCATTGAGATTTTCCTAGACATTACGCTAACCAATTCATATAATATATAATAATATTTAATGATTACATGTAATATGTATATAATCCACTATATGCTTGGATTATATTACTTTCTACAATAAACAATTCTAAAATGATAAGATAGTCCATGGTATATCTTTATGATCTTGCACCTATAAAGAATGATTACATAGCTTTGAAAGTAAAATGTGAAAGGAGTCCATTATACAAAATAACTTTTAGCAGAAGCTAGAATATATTTTGAATTCTGTTTGGCAGATCTGAAAAGACAAAAGAGCATTTCCATTGTGTGCTCCACAGAATACAGAAGGTACCAGTTTTATCCTAATCAAATTTTGAAAGATGGTTATATGACTATTCAACTTAGTATACACTAGTGTTTTTCCAACTTGTTTCACAGAACACTACTCATTTCTTTTTATAAATCTTAAGAAACATATGAAAACAAAGTTCTATGAAACAAATTTTGAGAAACAGTGACAAGAAATTCAAGTGTATGATAGACAATAATGAGGAAAAATAAAAATATATGCAGCTAGATATTAATGGGGAAAATTTTCCACAGAAATTTAACACCTCGCAGCTTCAACTTCAAGAAGTTTAAAAGCATTTCTGATAAATGGTTAAGAGCTCTGAAACTCAATCAAAATTTGTGAGACGGGGACATCACCCTCCACAGTTTTAAAGTATATGGGCTAAAGTAAGACAGCAGAAGTTTGTAACAACAAAGAAGGTCTGTGAAGATCACAGATGATGTACATTTATCAATTATTCTACATTGGATTTGCAATTGGAATTGCAATGCATATTCTACGGCTTCACTCCACAGTCTGATTCAGGATTGTAACTGGGGCCAAGAATTCTACACTTTAGCAAATTCTCCAGATGATTCTGATACATTTGGCCCACTATTGGCAGTTTGAGAAACACAGAAAAATGCACAAATATCACTAATAAATAGAGATCTCATAAATTCTAGTACACAGGACAAAGTCTCAGGAAACTTTAAAAAATAAAGAAAATAATTAATAAGTGATTATATGGAGGGAGATGAAATGAAAATAAAGGAGATTCAGACATTAGGTTCATCCTGCAAACAAAACAAAACAAAACAAACAAAAATACAGGTGCAAATTTAGAGGACAGGCTTTGAAATTTCAAACTAAGTTTTCTGAACTGCACAATACACCAGTTGGCCTTGACAGTGTTATTGGCTGTGGTTAAATAAATAAATTCTTGTAGCTACTCCCTCTGTAAAATATTGCATAGTGTTGCACATGGTGTGGTAGGACTAATGAAGCCTAACCCACATGCCTACACACACACCCCAGAATCCCTGGAACCTGTGAATATATCATATTACCTCGCAAAGAGGACTTTGCATGTGTAATTATGCTTAAGGACTTTAACTTGGGGAGATTGGGTCTACATGGATAATCAAGGCTAATCTAATGACATAGGCCCTTAGAAACTAAGAAATTTCTCCAGCTGAAGTCAGAGATGTGTGGGAAAAGAAGGTAGTAGAGAGATGCACTAAAAAGGGAACATCAGAGAGATTTCAAGTATGAGAAGGATTCATTTCACCTGTGGCTAGCTCACAAATGTAGGTCATACATGCAAGGAAGAGAGAGGCCTCTAGAAACGGTGGGCAATAGATATTTTCCAGAGCCTTCTGATAAAAGCCTAACCAGCTGACATTTTTATTTCAGCCTTATGAAACTCTGAGCAGAGGACTAGCAGAGACGACCAGGACTTTTCAGCTACAGAACTGTGAGATAATATATTTTTGTTGTTTTGCTGCTAAATTTGTGGTTGTTTGCTATGGTAGCCATAGAAAACTAATATACATGGTAGAAGATACCCATCACAAATCAATACCTGAAGATGTTCTGCAGGATGATGACCAATCCCTCAGTACTACCCAGCTGCCTAGTACCTTACATTTTAAGTCAGGATCTCCCAAACATACATTGAAATATCATGAAGATATATGAATCCATTTTCACTGAAGCAGAAAAGACAGAAATTTAATGTTTTATATGTAGAAACAATGGAGAGCTATGAAAATATTTTTGACAGTATTTCATGAAACTTGACAGTCAAACCAGAAAGTATGGCAATATTATAATACATCTTCCAAGTTCCTACAATTTCAGTATACTTAGTATTTGCTGAAAGAATAAACTAACCTAAAATATCTTTATACTTTGATGAACAGAGCACAAGTTCTCTATTATGGAGCCTTTAACAGAAAACTATTGTATTACTAACTCATCCAATATTGCCAAAATTATGCTTAAAATTAAACCTTTGTGTTTGTAGTGTTTTAAACTATGAATTAAGTTGCCAAGATAAAAATATTCAACTATTGTGAAAGTACCTTCAAAAATAATGATTATCACTATCACAATGGAGGAAAATAAGTCTTGGAATGCATCCTCCCCTGCTAGAGAAAGACACAGTTCAGAAATGTATTAGGTAGAAAATAGCGTTCAAAACTGCTGTGATATGGCATTACTAAGAATATTAAAAAAGATAAAATATTTTTACGCAACAGTTTGCTAGCAGGTATTTTTTTCCTAGGGAGAAAGCACTAGATGAAACTTTCAGTTTAAAACTTTCCCAACATGCAAACTGTTAACCTGTATACTAAAGCAATTCTATTTTATATATGATTGTTTTCTAGTGTGCTCTTTAAACATATTATATATTGAATTATTATGTGCTTTAGAAAGTAACCACCCCTGCTACTGTATTTGTATATCTCTTATCATGATGTTAGATGTGGTGTGGTGCGTTCTGGTAATATGGTCCTGGGGAGGCGAGTCGAATTCTGTTATGCTATTCCTATGGGTAAGGAAGGGACCACTCCCTAAACTAGGTGAGATTTTATTGTCAAGTCACATAGAGAAGAAATTACAACTACATGACCTCAATAAGAAGCACTTGAGAACAGGTTATTTTTACCTTCAGATTTTTTTACACTTTAAAAAAAGAAAACAATACAGATTCTGTACATTTTTAACACCATCAGCCAGGCCTGTGGTGTCACCCAGTTATCAAACAATAATTGTATAGTGGAACATGAGTACCCACACTATGTGGGATAAATAAAGATTATAAATGACCTCCAATAAGTTCAGGTTTTGATACTAAGTGAGCCTGTAGCAAACTTCCAGATAAAAAACATCAGTTTCAAGTGCTTCTTTATTTTCCTCTTTGTGGTTAAGGTATTATGGATCTGTGGGCCTGGAAATACTGGTTCAAAATGAAAAATGTCAACTCGTGTCTCTTCATAGAATTTTCTCTTTATTCTAACTTGCAGAGAACACAAATGACCAGTTTATTTTATGGCAGAGAGGCAGAGAACAGAGGAGAATAGGATGGAGTCTGTGATGCCTGAATCTCAAATCAGACCTAGTTTCCTTTTACTCTCAGATTCTGTTCCCTTTTATTAAGATTTAAACCTATAAAGATGCCATGGTCTCATCTCCTAAGAAGATTTAAGGGCAAGATTTTCCTCTGTCTAGGCACACTGCAATGAAACATTAAAGCCTACTAAGTCTAGCTTTTTATTATATATTGATGATTATTGAGAAGATGAATCTTGGTATAAGATTTGATATAGCAGGATGAACTATAACGTCTGTCCTGGTGATTTTTCTTCTATTTTTACCCTGGAGAATTTTGGTTTTACTACATTGAACTGGGCAGTGGGCCTTTTATATTATCATCACTTACCTTCATAGTATACTTTAAATCCATGAGCACTAACTGCAAAATCACTGGTCAAACGTAGTGAGAACACAGATTTGGTACTTGTCACTGGTGGTGGCAGATGGAATCCTGTTAACCTGAAACATAAACAGAATTAATTATTAGCTATAGACATTTTTCCTAATAGAGTTGAAAGAGTATTAAAAGTCATTTTATCAAATCCCTAAGCTTTGTGAGTGTGTGTGGTGTGAATTAATTTATGACATGTTGATTAGAACATGTCACTCATCGAAAGCAATTGCCATAAGTATATAAAAATATGTTTATTTATGTGTGCGTGCTATTACTGTTTATCATGTCTATCCCATATATCATCCATATGAAAATATTGATCAATTCAAACTTTGGGAAGTAAGTTATGAGATTATGGGTCTGTGCATATTTTAACTGTTGATTTTAATAACACTTAGAAGACATTTTTGTTGAATTTTCCTGACAGTTTAAAATATATATGAGTGGGAAATATTTAATGAAATTTAATATTAAAGGAAGAGATATTATCTAAATATGAAATCTTGAAAGTAAAATGTCTACATGTGAGAAGTGATTTTGTTTTATCAGATTCCAGGAAGTTCTATTAAAATTAACAGTTGCAAATTATTTTAGGTTAATAATGCATAAGTTTACATAACAAATATTTGTCTGATATTTTTGCCCATAATTTACTACTTATTTTGCTAATAAATTATTGCATATGATAAGCTCGATTATATAAAATATAATTTACAATTGACACTTAATAAAGCAGGAAAGAAAAATTAAAAATAAGAAAAAGCACATTCATTGGATATAATTTTTATAAAACTAATGAAGATGAATAATTTTAAAAATTTTCTATGAATTGCCCACTATGTAACTTTCTCATTTTTTATTCTTAATATGAGATTAAGGATTGAGAATTTTATACAATGGAGTTATATTATTTTTTAATATACTTGCTATTTTTGCCCAACATTATATAGGTAGAATTAGTCTGTACTGAAATTATCAAATATTTTTATTTCTTAATAGCAGTAGTTTTCATTTGTCTCAGGCCTACTTACTCTAAAAATTTATTAAGAACCCCAAAAAGATATTACAGGCTAGATCTATCAATATTTATGCTATTTACGTTTAAACTGAGAAACATTTTAAAATGTGCATTAGTAATATCATTTAAAAATATCCAGAATAAATCCATTATGTGTTGACATAAATAATATTTTAGTATTAAATAACTATCTTTTCCAAAACAAAAAACGAGAAGAATACACTGTGCTTTATTTTTGCAAATCTCTTTAATGCCTGTCCCATTAGTAGAAAGTAGCTAGACTATCATATCTGTTTCTTTATTGAATATATTGCAATATGTTATTTTGTTTGATGAGTATGAAGAACCCTGACCTCACTTAGATATTTAGTTGTAAAAGGGAAGAGTATTCTAATAGCTTTTGCTTGTAAAAGTGGTTATTCTTCTTTGATACTACATAAAAACTTGACTAGTTACAATGTTGAATTCAAACCATATCAGCTAATTTTTTTGCACTCTGTAACATTAAAGTCCTTTGGTTCACCTTGTCCTTGCAATAGATTATATTTACTAATGCATTTTTTAACATTATGCATGCATTGGTCATTTGAAATACATTGGTTCACTGAGTTAGAGAGATCTTCCAAATATTGATACACTTCATTATAAAATAGTTAAAAATCACATTTATTTTTATTTCTATTGATCGCACTAGAAAAATCTTTAAACTTGGGGAAGCTCTAAAGCTTACAGTGGTGGATTGAAGTTTTCCAAAATTCTAATTTTTTACTTGAAAACTCAGGCTTCATCGCTGACAGCAAATCCTGTCAGTTGTTTTCCTTGAAATAACAAGTCAGGTTCATATTTTTCAGAGGGGCAGGGGGGAAATAGATACCAAATGCCTAAGTGTGACTAACCACAGTTTATCTGTTAATCATTCTTTCAAATAAAAAGTTTGTTCCATGAAAAAAGTGGCTAGTTCAGCTGATAACTCAAGCTATTTTTCCTTCAGACAATCATCATATTTTAGTAGGCATAGAAAGGTTTTTGTTTGTTTGTTTTTTCTTTTTTTTTTTCCATTTTGTCACACAGGTCATTAAAAAGAGGAGTATTACAGGGTGGACGTTTAATGACATAATTAGTTATAGCTTTAGCAGGAGCATTCTTAAGTACAATTGGATTTTTTTTTTTTGCACTGCAAATGTGTGGCAGTAAAGAATACAATGACTAATGATTACTAGTACAGTTTGAAGTCACTGACTTGTGTTAATGCACCAGCAGTTTTATACCCAGCATTACTTTTGTGCATGAGGGCAAATGCCAATACAGAGAAAAAGGTGAATAATGCCTCAATAGTATTATGGAAATAATTTTGATTTCATGGACCCCCTGTAAATGTCTCAGAACTTTCAAGGATGCATGGTTCACATTTTGAGAACCACTGTTGTATAGGAATCTACTGAAATAAATATACCACAATTCATTTATTCACTCACTGTTGATGAACATTTGGGTTCTATATACTTTGTTCAGTATGTCTTCATCAACATCCTTATCAAAGTCCACTCTTGGGACTTGCCTGGAAGTCCATTGGTTAAGACTCCGCACTTCCACTTCAGGGGGCGTGGGTTCGATCCCTGGCCGGGAACTAAGATTCCCACATACCGCACGGTGAGGCCAAAAAAAAAAGTATATATATATATATATATATATATAAAGAAAATACAGAAAAGTCCATTCTTAAACACTTACATAGCAATTTTCTCTAGAGTATATAAGCATTTACAGCTTTAAATTTTCCTCTTTTTGCTGCATAAGCTACACCCTGCAAGGGACCTAGTCAAACTTTTTCTATATTCCTTTGTGATTTCCTCTTTGTTCCATGGTTAGAAATACATTGCTTAAATTATAAACATATGGGTTACTTTAGTTATATTTTGTTACCAATGTGTATCTCATTTGTATTATAGTCAGATAACATTTTCTCTATGAATTTAATCCTTTGAAATTCATTCAAATTTGCTTCATGTTCAGATATTGTAAATTTTTATTATGTGCCTAGTTTTCTTATAAAGAACAAACATATTATTTTCCTATACTTAATCCAAGTTATCACAAACTTAAAGAACACCCATTATTATCTCACAGTTACATGGATCTAGGCAGAGCATAACTCAACTGATTCTCTGCTTAGAGTCTCACAAGAATGGAATCATGGTGTCAGCTTGGCTGCGATGCTTTCTGGAAACTCTGCAGTTATATCTGCTTCACTTCCAAATTCAGCAGGCTATTGCCAGAATTCAGTTTCATGAAGTTGTGAGATTAAGGTCCTCCTTTCTATGCTGGCTGTTAGCTTGCGGTTATTCTCAGCTTTTAGAAATTGAAGGCATTCCTTGGTTTGTGGCCCCCTTCCTCTATCTCCAGAGTCAGCAATGACAGTCCAAGTTCTTCTCATTCTTCAGATATCTGTGGTTTCCCCTTCTATCTCGTCTCTCTGCTGCTCCCTCTTCTACCTCAGGCTGGAAGAAGTTCTCTGCCTCTTCTGCCTCTGCTTTTAAATGCTCATGTAATTAGATTGTGCCCAAATGGATAATTCCAGTATCTTCCTATTATAACATCTGTAATCTTAATTCCATTTGTAAAGTTCCTTTTGCCATGTGGTAGAACATATTTGCAGGTTCTGAGGGAACCATTATTCTGGAATCATTATTCTGCCTACCATAATGGGTATATATCCGAGGTAGGTGCAGTCCCTGACTCCTAATGAAACAGATTAGTTTTCCATGTCTTAAAACTTTATATAAATAAAATCATATAATAAAATTATTCTGCCTCTGGCTTCTTTGACTCAACATTACCTTTGTATTATTATAGCAGTAGTATGGTACTTAACTTTCATTGCTCTATAGGATTCCATTTTATGAATAAACTTCAATTTATTTATCCATTCTATTGTTGGTGGACTCTTTTTTTTTCCAGTTGGGTCTTTTATAAATAATACTGCTACGAACATGTGTTACATTTTTTGTAAGCATTTATACATATTTCTCTTGAGAATATACCTAGTACTAGAATTCCAGGGTAATTGGGGAACTAATCGGTTGTTAAATAATTTTCTAGATTTTTTCAACATTATTTCTTGATATAAAGATGTAAAAATAAAGTTTTCCCCACTTTAAATGCTCAGAGCATTTTTTCAGAAAAATAAGAAACATTGTCAGGGAAAAGAAAAGGACAAATGATTTTGCAACAAAAAAAGTCTGAGAACCTATTTACCTTATAACCAGACTGTTATGATGTTCTGTATGATATTATACTATGAAAATGGCCTTCCAAAGTTGCCTGGGCTCTATTCCCTGGAATATTTAAATATGTCACCTTGTATGACAAAAGGAACTTTACAGATGTGATTAAGTTAAAATCTTAAGAATAGGAAATTACCCTAGATTATCTGGAAGGATCAAAGTATTCACAAGGGTCCTTATCAAAGGAAGGTAGGAGGATCAGAGAGAGAGTAGGAGATGTGACAATGAAAGCAGACGTTCAAGTGATGCATTTTCTGGCTGTGAAGCTAGAAGAGGGACACAAGCCAAAGAAGGGCAAGCAGCCTCTATAAGCTGGAGAAGTCAAGGAACAGATTTTCTCCTAGAGCCTCCATAAGAGATGCAGTCCTGCTGACACCTTGAGTTCAGCCCACTTAAATACATTTTGGACTTCAGTTCTCCAGACTGCAAGATAATAAATTTATGTTGTTCAGACCACTAAGTTTGCAGTAATTTGTTGCATCAACAATAGGAAACCAATGCATAGCTCTCTTTTGGGCTTTGAAATATACATTTTTAAAAAGTGTCTAAAATATTAATTTATTCTACAAATGAAAATAGAGGTCCCATGGAACCTAGTGACCACTGTAATTCACTGAGACTCATGTTGATATTATACAAAACAAGTAGATTCAGAGCCTATCAGTGCAACATTTATTTGAAAATAATGTTTTGAAAACCTTTCTATATAGGTAAAACAAGCAATTTCATCCTCAGATTAGAAGGCATAAGGGACTGGGAGATATTAAACAACTGGATCAAGCTCACAATAGAGCCAGGTCTAAGACTACAACATACTCTTTTGTCCCATTTTCTAGTGAACACCCTGTTCATCCTCTCATTGTCTTTGGCACATTTATTAAATCAAAATATTAAATATTTGAACTACTAATGCACATACAAACATACAATTTATTTTACATGCAATCTCAGATTTTTATACTTGTTCAGATACATTAAATAATTCAATATTTTTAGGCAATATTTAGAACATTTTACCATTAAATTTTTCAAAATGATAGAGGGCAATGTGAAGAATTTTTCCCGTTTATCAAAAGCAATTTTTTTCCAGTTATCCTTAAATACTCAGTATGTAGTGGCATGTTGTATAATGGAAGATTTAGTTTTCTTTTTCACTTCAGTAAATGAGGGAAGATGTATGGTTTTAAACTTATTTTCATGATAGTTGTACCATTATGAGGATTTACAGTAACTTGTTTTACTCCCTCCTGTGATAAAATTACTTGATTGTTTTGAAAATAAACTTTAAGTTATGAATCCCATTAGTTACTTTTCTTTACAAGACTTCATTTTATAATTTACTATTTATGTGTGATTATTTATTAAGCTTCTCTCTTTCTCCTTTGGGCACTAAACTTCCTGAAGTCAATGCTTGGAACTCAGTAGTTTATCACCAGCTCCTAATGCAATGCAGTCCATGTAAGAGGCTCTCTTAACATGGTTAAATTAATGAACTGGAATGATAGAAAAATGTGAAAGCCATCATAATGCTTTCTTTTTCAAACCAAAAATTTTGTTCTTAGAAGAGTGTTTTTAAGAATCATGAGAATGTAAAGAAACGCCAATTGTTAAGAAAATCCAAATAGTCTATTTAGTGACTCTTGTTCAGAGTTATTTTTTACCACGTTATTAATCTCAAGAGTTAAAGGGAGACCATATATTTTATGTATACCTATTTGAAATATATTTTAGGATATAACTATATAATTTAAACATTTATTTTTCAGGTAAAACTAATATGATTTTATCTTCAATATGAGTTATAAATTACAGTAGTTAAATATACATGTATTTTACCTGAATTTAACACATTTTCTATGTACTGTAAAAGCATAATATTTTATGGATAAGCATAATATTTTTCATGGAATTCAGATATTTGTGAAATTTAGTTTTTTATATATTGTTTTATTACCTTATCAGTTATATTCCCTTCTTATTGACATATGATAAATTTGCATAGTGAATGACTTTTATGTTCCTTTTAAAGAATACCAGAGTGTAATTTTATTTTCACTGAATTACAGTTGAAGAAATCACAGCTCAGAGTTGATGAGTAAATTGTTTAAATCCATACAGCTGGTAGGCAGTGGAGCAAAGATATAAACCCATAACTTCCAACTCCAGTCTATCTCTCTCCTTATGATTTTCCCATAGGGGAAATGATTTTTCCATGAGGGCAAAATGCATATTTAATTCATCTTTTTTCTCCACAATGCCCATATAAATTTCTTAACAAATATGTGAAATAGATAAAAACATGATTTTACCCACATGATAGCTTTAAGTAGTTGAGGCTGGTAAAAACTGTGTCATAATTATGAAGTCATTGAATTAAAGGCCTGGAAATTAATGGGGAACCACTACCTGTACATGTTCATACCTTTATGGCAAAGGTTACCAGTGGTCAGCAAAGATATTTCCCGACTAGGAAAACTAAATAAGATTAGCAAACAGAAATGTCAGGGGAAAGTCCTAGATGATGCAATGTTAATGTCCTTCAGATATTATTTTTTATAAAAGTTAAAATTTGAGGAGTAGCCAATAAAGTGTTGAAATATATTAATTTTGCTATGTAGCTACTTTGTTTTATGACATCACAACAATCAATATTTTCTCTCACCATAAATTTGATGCTTAACAATGCATCAAATAAACTCAGATTAAAGAACAATAATTTCCCTTTAATACATTTAGTTTCATGAAAAATTCAAAACATTTCCTCTATTTCACATTTGTATTTGCTGAATGTTTCATCATGAACTACTTTATGGCCATTGTTTCAGTAAGTTCTCTCTTGTGACAGGATGGTAGAGCACGTTGGTTGTTTTTTCATCTTACATTTAATAGTTTCTAATGTATAACTGCTATTCTACCTTTCTCCTAATCCCACATGCACCCCTAATCATATTTTAGCATTTTGTTACTTACTAGACAAAACATTCATCAGAAGCTGTGGAATGTGTTAAAATTCACACACTTAAAGCAAGTGGTCCTATCACTTCTCATGCCTGCTTTTAATAGATGAAAACATTCTTGAAGCATTTCCTCTTAAAAAGATTCAGAAACATTAATGATATTTCATACTGTAATGAGTAACTAGTTACAGGGAGAATAAATGACTAACTTGTAACTTTATATCAATGACTAATATGAAAAGCACTGAAATACGTATTTGGTAATTAATGCAAAAATGAGAGAAATTTAAATTACCAGAAAGTCATTTAAAATGTCAATGCATATGCTTTTTAAATAATAGGCTGTTCGTTTAAGGTCTTCTTAAATTAATGTCAATAAATGTGCCATTTTATAGCTTAATGTAACAGAAACCCTTAAAACATCAACACTGGTGGATATAAATGATGTCTGTATCATTATCTAAATATGTTCATCAACTTTTAACAGTGAGATATTATTATTTCCACGAGACTTGAGCATGGAGAATGACTAGAGCTATACTATCTTTAACAATGTAATCAAAGGGCTCTTTTAATATATACATTTTTAATGTACCTATCAACTAATTGCAATATTTCAAAGTTTCTCTAGTTAAGAGAATTAACATAAAAGTCACAGTTTTAAATTAAATAGCTATTAGCATATTACTGCTTATAGTGAGACAGAGGGAAATCAGACATGAGGAATGCAGAAAGAGAGAGAAAGGGAGCTTTATTTAAAACCTGATAACATTACCAAAGTCCCAGGATTTTGTGATTGTTGAGTAAGACAATTCATGTGAATGATCTGGTGTATTTTTTTTTTCATTGAAGTAGAGTTGATTTACAATGCTGTGCCAATCTCTGCTGTACAGCAAAGTGACTCAGTTCTACACATTCTTTTTTTAATATATTCGTATTTTTTGGAACCTAAGAAATAGCCATTAAACGCTGGTTTCATTAGTGCTATGACTCAAAAGCCATTGCCCTTTTGTCTGCACTCAGTGGCATGCTATACTATTATAACACCAGCATTTCCACGGTGGTTTCTCATTACTCACAGTAAGATTTTTGGATTTGAATAATCTTACAATTTTACTTTGGTTATACATTTCTTATAAATGATCCAGGTAATATACAGTGAATTATCAGCTGAAACAAACTGTTAACCTATTTAATTTCAAAATGAATGGGAAAACCACAGGAACAAATAGATCTTTAATGTAATGACTGTTCTGTGAGAATAAATCATGCATAACCTATTGATATTGGGGTACATGAAGTACAACAGCATAATTCATGGTTATGTCAAGTTGACAGTAATTGTAATGTTAAAGGAAAAGATGGCTGCAGCAAGATTTGAATGATTATATAATTTGTTGAGAGTAAATGAGCTGTAGCTTCTATCAAACATAAAATTCCCAAAAAGGCATCATGTGTGAGGACGGCAAATTCACAATGTTAGAAACATGTGTTAGGTATAGATTTAGATATGGAAATGGATATAGATAATGATATACATAGGGTATGGGTAGGGATAAGATAAATATGGATGTGACTATGAGCATTGTAAAGATATAGATAGAAAAGTAGGAAACTAACATTCATTTCTACTCTTTTCTGTTCTTTCCATTGTACTGAGTGCCTGTGAATCTTGCAACTATGCTTGCTAGACTACCTCTCTTTGCCAGCAAAGTTGTCTATTAGATTTTGCCAATGAAGGCAATTCCATAAGACTTAGAATGTGAATTGAGTATAAGCCATTATTATGTCTTGGTAGGTAAGTGCATTGGATTCAGCAGGTGTTAGAGGTGAAGATTTTTCATCAGCTTACCAGAATTCTTATTTAAAACAATTGTTTTGGTGCTGCAAAAAACTGAGCTCGCAATTAGTGTTTTTCTGCGATTTCTGCAAATTTCTGATTTCTTGAAAGCTAGTGAAGGTTCTCTCTGACCTTCATACTGCAGCCTTAAATTCAGAAGTCGTTATTAAATATGTTCCTACTTTAAGTATGTCAGTTTATTTCCTTCTTGTCTGAACCCTGAGAGATGCACAAATACTATAAAACCACTATCCCATGGAGAAAACATTTTCTTCCCTCAAAAACATAGCTTGAGAATATCTTCAATTCACTATATCTAGAGTCACTCAATTTACATTGAGTGTAAATTTACACAGGATTCTTTCCAGTGACTTTGGATTTCATCTTCAGGATCAACATTTTATCCAGGACCTATGAAATACATTACCAGAAATTTTCTTCAAAATTCAACTTTTTCAATTTCTTCTCTACTTGCTACAAACACTGTAAATTTTCTATATTGTCCTCTCTTCCTGATTTGCTTTTTTTTAATTCAATCAGTCATCTATCTTTATAGCTACAAATGACCATAATTCCAAAGGCAGTCTAGTTGAATCACTGAGAAAACTTGAAGTACAGAGAAGTTATGTTGGGCAATTAATCACTGTCAGACATTTAAATATATTTTACAGTGTCCCCATGTTGCATAAATACCTGCAATTGTTAATAGACACATTATTTCCAAAGTTTGGGGGTTTTAAGAAGCAGCTGAAGTTAGTGACTGTGAGCCTGGATTCTAGAGTATACAATAACATATTCCGCTGCTTGTCAGCAACTTAATATTGGGTAAGTTACTTTATCCCAATAAACTAGGGAAAATGTGAGGTTGATACTAGGAGTTATCCCATTGTTGTATTGTGAGGATTAAGTGGGATAAAGCTTGTAAAAATTTAGCACAGTGCCTATTCAGTGCATATGCTGAATATTATTTTTACCGTAATTATTTTGATGATGAACCTACGCAGAGTTCATGTAATTAGCATAAATATGTTGTGATAACTCTGGAGCTGGACTCCCTGGAATAAATCTCAATGTTGCCATTTGCTGATGTGTGACATTGGGCAGGTTGCTTCCTTCCCCTTCTGTTTCCTAACTGGCAAAATGTACATGAAAATGGTATCTAATCCTTAAGTTCTTGTCAGTTCTAAATAAGTTAAGACAAGCACATCACTTGGAAAAATGTCCGGCAAGCACTACAGAAGTATTTGCTGCTACTGATATCCACCCTTGATGACAAATGTGAGAATTAGAAAGTTCTTTCACACACCAAATCATAATTTTCTTCGTGTAGCACCCAATTATTGATATTTATAATAAACTTGGATTGTTTGAGCAAGTGTAATTCTCCAAATATATACACTTATGTTCTTCTAAAGTTTTTTTCTTCCCCATAACTTTAGCATTCCTAGGACTTTTGATTTCTTTGGGTATAAAATTAATAATGACCCATTACATACTGTTTGCTTAAGGTAAATTGAGAAAGAGATGAGAGCATAATAATGAGAGAATAATATATCTCCAATCATTGAAATAGTTTCTCAATTAGGAAGAGGGAGGTAGAGTGGGAGGGAGAGAGGGAGGAAGGAAGAGACTGGACAGAACACATGCATCTTTGGGAACTTTCAATTTTTGAAATTGATTCAAGTGATTTGCCCCCCACAAACCCCGCCATCCTTTTTGGGTGCATTTCAGAAACATCTAACAGGCAGTACTATACACACCTTATCATATGAATTTTACTATATTTCTTTACAGGTATTCTATATTCAGTAAGAAAAAAAAAAAACACTTGATTCTACAAATATATGCTCTGCCTTCTTCCATACTGACAGTTGTTTGTTTGATCCACTTATTCAATGCACATCAATAACAATTACCTCAAAATTAATGGCTCTTCCTATTTCTCAGAAAGGTGTTATTGGTTATTTCTCAGATTTAGCAAAACATGACATTTATATGACATATTATTTATCTATGTATTTAAAATGTATGCATATTAGAAACGTGGAATTTGTCTGTTTTCTCCAGGCATTAAAGTGTTTGCCTTTAAAAGACAAATGACTGCACATTCAATTGATATTCCTACATAGAAAATTACATACATATTCTATATTCTTTATTATGTATTCCAATGATGAAGACAAATTATAATTTTATTTAACCTAAAATGACTATAAAAAAGGTTTTGTGGGCTTCCCTGGTGGCGCAGTGGTTGAGAGTCCGCCTGCCGATGCAGGGGACGCGGGTTCGTGCCCCGATTCGGGAAGATCCCACATGCCGCGGAGCGGCTGGGCCCGTGAGCCATGGCCGCTGGGCCTGCGTGTCCGGAGCCTGTGCTCCGCAACGGGAGAGGCCACAACAGTGAGAGGCCCGCGTACCGCAAAAAAAAAAAAAAAAAAAAAAGGTTTTGAGATTCTATGCCACTCACCAGTTTTGTGAATTTAGATATGTAAAAAAGGTATTAAGGAGAAGTATTATATTATACATAGAGAACTGCAATTGGAGAGAGTTTAAAATAAAGCTTTATGATGGTACTAACTGTAGATGTTCTGGTAAGATCCTATACAATTTAACCTAGATATCCTAAAATTTAGAAAAGTAGGGACTGTTTTTCAAAATAGTTTTGATTCTGTGTTTTATTCAATATTTTGTTTGCAAAGCTGTCAGATAGAAGCAATTGAGTATATAACCACTACACTTACCAGATGTACATAGCCACTAATTACACCCATTGTGCCAGACACCACTTTCTCATAAATTTGCACAACTACACTTTGAGATGCTCTCTCTCTCTCACTCTCTCTATACACACACACACACACACACACACACACACCACACACACACACACATACATAACTGGGGAATGGCAAAGCATTTTGAAAACCTTTTCTCGCAATACATGAACACTGCTTTTAAAGACAGCATTTAAAAATTGCATTTCTTTAAAAGTTAATGAAGTTTCTATGTGAGAAGATAAGCTAAGGCAACCATGGGTTCTACATGGAAGAAATAAAAAATATTGAATTCTTTTTAAGACTAATAAATAGCCACACATCTATAACATTTTCTCCTAATTTGGGGATTTTTGAGAGCACCTTGTTAACAATTACACTTTGAAAATAGGCAAAAATTTGCCAAGATTTTCCTGGGAACCTAAGATGTTTTTTCTCCTTCTAATAGCCACTGATGTATCAGATACTGTAATGTATAACAGAGAAATATGAGTCATTGTCTATAACCAAAGTCATATATAATAATCTATAAAATATGAGCCAGAGTCAAGGGAGTAAGTTTCATTTGAAATAGGTAGGCACACTACTATGAAAAATAGAAAGAAAGTAAAATAAATGCCAATAGACAAATGTCAATGACTAGGTCACAGTGAAAAAAGCAGAAAAAGAAAAAACAGTTCTTGCTTATTTAAATTTACATTTCTCAAACTTCTTCTACTTATGTATTATGGATAAAGTCAGAATAATAGCATATTACTGTTTTTTTAAGCAAATATCTAGCTAGGTTTAGGAATCAGCATTTCTTTATCATATTTCATAACTGTTTAATATGTCCTCAGTATTAAATACATAATGCTTACCTTAAAATAAATAGTTTTTATATTTTAACATAAATATTATTTCTATTTATTGAGGAAATCCATATAACTTTGGAACTTGTATGTCACTGATAGAATATTATAGGAATTGTAGAAATAGTTTATTTTTTACATGGAGTGAAGTAAAATGAGAAAAAAAAAAAGCAATTGAATGTATAAGGTATTGGATTCCTGAAATAGAGGACACTGGCAAGTATAATATTAAATAATCATGTGCATAAAATAGTACATGAAATACATGTATAAAATAATTTATATTAAAAATATTTTCATAGTCTTACAAATAATGAGATGTGATTTGAGAAATAATAATTTTTTTTCATCATTACGTCAACAAAGATATATATAAAGTAGAAAAACAGAAGCATAATAATTAAGTACTGGTGGACATATTCAGAAACTAAATACTATGAAGACAATATTTCCTGTAAATTTAAATTGGACAATTATATAAAGGACTATAATCAGTAATTTTCATTAGTCCTAGGTTACAGAGAAAAGAATGGACTTAATTGATACATTAAAGTATTTGCTGACTTCCTGTAGAATTTGGAATTTTCTTGTGACTGTGACTGAAATGGAATTTTTGAGATAGCCTATCGAGATGGCATACATATGATAGTTTTATTAATCATAGTCGGACTTAATATTGAGATAGTTACATTGGAGGTAATACTTATAAAATGAACTAATGCATTAACAAAATGAGAAGAAAGAAAAGGAAAAAGAAAGCAGAGAATAGGGAATGAAGGGAAAATAAAGATGAAAACAACAGCAACAATAACAGAATTTATCACTAATTTTCATAATGGCCAAACAAAAAAACGATTCAAGCTTTTATGTTGGAGTTCTGTTTAAAATTCTCTAGAAACACCCTCTCTTTGTGATGTTCCAATGATCTTTATAACCATGACACCCCTTCACTCTAGGTGTGTACTTCATTTGCAAGTGGACAAAGATACTGCTTCACAATGTCTACTATAAAATTTTGCTCTGAATATTATAATATGTATCCTCTGATAGGTGCAACATTTTTATCTTTAGACAGACTCTTACCTGACCTCCACAACCTGTATATATGATCACTATTTTATATTCCCACTTTAACATCTAATCATTGTCTCAGATGTATGTCCAAAACCTAGATTGCAATTCAAAAAATCTGTCCCTTCATCTCTTTTCAGTAAATCTAGTCTTCTTGTTGTGCAGGCTAAAAAGCTCTACAGCTTTTCTTGATATCTATCTCACACATTTTCATGCATCTAATAATTCAATGGAATCTCTGTCCTCTGATGTCACAGTATATCCAAATTTGATGGTTCCTCACTACTTCCTCTGCTTCTGCCACAATCCAAGTCACCATCATCTGCCCCCTTGCAAATCTCTCTCCCCCAGTATACCTTCAACTCCATTACCAGAGTGATCTTTAGAAAATATACATTGATTCATATATCTTCTCCATTGATGTCCAAAATTCACCAATGACTTCCAAAGCATTTATCACTATCTGCCTAATCTGTTTCCTTATTTATTTTCTGGCTGTTCTCACTAGAATATAACCACTACCAAGGTGGAGAAATTGTTTCCTCCACAATGCATAGGCCCTGGAATAATGGCATGACAAATAGGAGGCTCTGAAAATTTGGTGGGAAAGTAGATTTATTTTTTTTAATTAAGATGAATTTTAGAATCAATGTTAAGATGCATATATTCTCAGTATTTTTTTTGAACTAGATAGAGAGGAAAACAACATTTTAAAAAACTACATTACAGGCACACCTCATTTTATTGTTCTTTGCTTTATTGCATTTTGTAGATATTGCATTTTTTACAAATTGAAGATTTGTGGTAACTCTGTGTCAAGCAAATCTATTGGCCTCATTTTTCCAACAGCATTTGCTCACTTTGTGTCTCTGTGTCACATCTTGGTAATTCTTGCAATATTTCAAACTATTTTATCATTATTGTGTTTTTATTGTGATGAGTGATCTTTGTTGTTACTACTTCTACTTGCTAAGGCTCAGAGGATGGTTAGCATTTTTTAGCAACGAAGTATTTTTTAATTAAGCTATGTACATTTTTTTAGACAGAAAGCTATTGCACAATTAATAGACTACTCAGTGTAGTGTAAAAATAATTCTTGTATACACTGAAACAAAGCAATTTGTGTGACTCACTTTATTGTGATATTCACTTTGTTGCCATGGTCTGGAACCATACCCACAATATCTCTGAGGTATACCTGTACTCTGGAATGGCTATAGTGTTTACAACATAGAAATGTAGGATAATACAATAAAGACAAATGTAGTCCATTCTAATTCTAATTGAGTGTTATACATTAAAATAGAAAACAAAGTATATAAAATAGATTTCAACTCCAGATACTGACCTCCATTCCCATTAACTCTGCTTAAATTTGGACCCTCATCTTCTCTTATCTAAACTCTTTGATAGACTCTTAGTATGAAATCCTTCTGCTTCTAGTCTTACCTACCTAAACTCTTAAAATTTTCTCCACAGGCCTCCTAAAGCGACAATTTATAAGTATTTGACTTTGTTACTATCTTACTTTGCTACTTATAATCCTTTAATAACTCTTAATCACATACTGGATAAAGTCTATGTTTTTGATTGAAGGTTGTTCATCTTTGCACCCAGCCTAGCTTTCCAAGCTAGTGTTTATTCCAATTTAATATAATATACTCCATTCATTCTGACCACTCTGCAATTAACCACCACAAGGGAAAATTAAAAAACTAAAACAAACAAAGGAAGGCAAAAAATAACTGGAATCAGTCAGTTATTTGTTGGTTGTTCATCATTTCCAACCCCATACTTCCATACTCTGTTCAGACTTCTGTGACAGGTGCCTTCCTGATGAGTTCTGCATATTAGGAACCATTGGTGAGAGAAGAAATAGAGAAGTGGAGAGAAATTATTATTCCTTCTTTCTCCCTTTCTCTCCTTTCTCTTCCTGGCAGCAACTATGGAAATGGCTGCATTTCTTTGATGATCCCAGTTTTGACACTGGAAGCAGTCCTTCCTTGGTGGTCCTAGTAGTGGTCATGTGGTTCCCCCTCTGGGGTATCAGCATCTGCTAGGTGGCCCACCTCCTTGACTCCAGTGTCCACTAAGTGCCACCCCCTTCCATGGAACAGCATTCTTCAAGGCACAGCAGTCAGTGTGTTCTGCATTCTGGATATCCCAACCTCCCCCAGCATTTTGTTTTTCTGTAGCCATAGTTCCTTTGTATAATAAATAATTTCGGGATTATTTCTCCTATTGACTGGTTTCAACTCTTCAATTCTTTTAAAATTAGCTCCCTATATTAAAGTCCTTCTGTTTGTGTTTCCAGTTGTATCCTGTCTGATACAAAACAATTAGGGAAGGTGGCTATCCATAGGTAGAAAATGATTTTTCTCCATTTTTTTTCACAAGAGATATAGGAAGAAGGAAGCATAAGAAATGAAATTAATAAACAAATACTTTATGTTCCATTACAGTTAACAAAGGACTACCTTGTTGATCATAAAATTAGGTCACACTACTAACATTATTTTTCTTGGGTAAAACCGCATTTCCATATATGATATGCTATCTCCATTATAACTAAATTTATGTTTATATAGTCTTAAATCAATTCTGAATAATGTTTTACATCTAAACTCATTGTACTCCCTGAACCATTCGATACTTTTTGCTGTAATGTACCAAATTAAATGTGATATTACCACATTTACATATGTGGCTTAATTTCATTTTAGCTAACAAGGACAATCATATTACCTTGAAACATAAAATTAAACATGCCTTTAAAATTAAAATATTTATGTCAACAAAATGCTTTATTTGGCTGCTTGTATTTCAAATCAGCAGAATTATTTTCACTAATTGAAATAATGTTAAATGCTACTAGTTACTAAGTTTCCACTATGAATTAAGTGTTCAACATACATTATCTCCTTAACACATACATTATCTCCTTATCTCCCATAACCTATAAAACTGTGTATGACTTTATTTTTATTCTATTTTGCAAATGGAGAAGTCAACGGCCTATAAAGAGAAATTACTACTTGTTAAAAGTCACAGAGATAGTAAATGGAAAAGCCAGAAATTAAGGCCATGTTCTTTTTGCTAGTTTATGGGGACTCTCAATAGTGAAGTAGACAGACAAAGAAAGATGAATACTGTATATTTTAACTTATATGTGGAATCTGAAAAAACAAATGAACAAATATAACAAAACAGACACAGATACAGTGAACAAGCTAGTGGTTACCCATTGGGAGAAGGAAGAAGGGAGGGGCAAGATAGGGGATGGGGATTAAGAGGTGCAAACAAGTACATATAAAGTAAATAAGCCACAAAGATATATTGTACAGCACAGGGAATATAGCAAATATTTTATAATACCTTTACATGAAGTATAATCTATACAATGATTAAATCACTGTATTGTACACATGAAACTAATATATTATTGTAAATAAGCTATACTTCAATTAAAAGAAGAGGAAGGGTCAACTTATAAAAGAAAGTAGTGGAGTAGATAAATTAACATATACAATGCAAAGCCATATAGCAATGAAAATGAATAAACTATAACTAGACACAATAGGCTGGGATTTCACTACCATGAAGTTGAACAAAAGAAGCCATAGGCAAAGATCACCTACTGCATCTTTCCACTTAAAAACAAGCAAAATTAATATCTCACATTACATGTTAGGAGAGTAGTTACTCTGAGGGGAGGAACATGGGTTAGTGATTGGAAGGAAGCAATGTTCTTTTTCTGAACATAGTGCTAATTTTGTGGATATGTTCATTTAACATAATTCATCAAACTCAAAATGTAATTTAGCCTCTTATGTGTATTGTACTTCTATAAAACATTTTAAAAAATACAGGCTGCAAATGAAAATAGCCAGCAGAGTAAAAAAAAAAAAAAAAGTCATAGTAAGGAAGGGAGCATTTAGTGATTTTCCCTTGCAGAACAGGAGAGTTTACTTGGACATGAAGTGGAAGAAATATTTTTTAATAAAAGTCTACAGTATGAGAAGAAGACATCATTTGAATGAATATTAGCCAATCTTGATTATTAAAGTGGAAAATAGTTCTTGCAGAGAAAAATTTTTAAATATTAAACAATAGAAGAAAAAGATTCTTATAAGGAAGATGCCAGATTTACTGGGCTGAATTAATACCTGGCATTTTTTGAAGTTCTTAAATAAAAAATAAAAATCAATAATTAATAAGAAATGTATTTAGGCATACAGCTACAGAATTATATATGAAATATGTGTACACACAGATGTGAATATCAAAGACATATGATTGCATGTATGTAAATATAGATGACATGTTTTCATTGACTACAAAAATGGTTCTACTGATGGGTATATTACTGTTACCAATTATATAGTTGTTTTGCAATAATATTTTGTTCCAATAGTTTATTTTTAAAATTATACACTCATACTTCTATGCATAGTCCTTATTTTAATCAGACATATATTTATATAATAACATTCTGGAATTGCCTCTTAGAATTAGTTCACAGAACATACCAAAGTTAACTATGAGAACTTAAATGTGAAAAATTTACCTAACAATTTGAAGCAGTAGTCAATCAGATGACAAAAATATATCACTCCAATGAATCATCCCAAGAAAAGATTAAATTTAATCTGGGCAAATTAATGAAATTAAAATATTATTTTGTTCAAACTAATAGTCATTTCTGAGCTTGTCATCAGGCAAATATTATTAAATATTTACATCATATTAGTATTACACTTAGTATCAGAGATAGAAAGGTAAATATAGTCTCCCTCCCCTAACCACAAAAACTTCATTCCTATTCAAGATCAAGTACAGATTATATTGTGTTTCTATATTCAATTTTTATACATTCTTGGAAATAACTTATTTTTAAACAACTATAGAATTTTTCATCATGGGAGTTTATGTTATTTTTTTTGTAACATGCACTTGATTAACGTACAAAATTTTAGCTTTTCTTAAATTTTGTAGAGAAATGTCAATTTTTGGCTCTCATTATAACACAATGATTTAGATATGACAGCAGAAGAGGCAATATGGAACAAAATAAAATTGGTTAATATATACAAAGATGAATATTTTTAATCAATGGGCTGTGATGAAATGCAGAGTAAACTATTAGCTGCATGAACTAATAGAGAATAATAAGAGGAATTTGTATGAAAATAAGATTGATACTGTAATGAAAATTTAGTTTTTGTATGCGGTGAGGAGAGGCATGATGAGAAGAGCATAGTTAGGAAAGCGTTCAAAAATGAGACCTTAGGCTTTTACATGAAAGGTTTTTTCCCATGATTTTCATTTGTTCTTGGAAATAATCCTAGGAATCTCTCAAAACATATTTTAAAAATACTTAAGTATTTTAACCTAAATGAGGCTTTTTGTAGAATGAAAAACATTGATATAATAATAGTGGAATTCATTTTATATTCATGAAATATAAACTTATGTGGTCATTTTCAAAATTTTATTTTCATTATTGACCTAAAAATTAACCAGGAAGAAATAGATCAACACAGTGAATCAGTTTCATAATAAAAAACAACTGCTTTTAAATTTTCAATCAACAAACATTTTATTAAGCCTCCACTATGAATTAATCAAGAACATAGTATCTACACATCATCTAAAGTAATATATTACTATCTTAACATTCTCTTATCCCAGGTTAGAGGATGAATATCTCAAGAGATTAGCTGAAATCTTTGTCTATATCAGGCCCTCTACAGAGATGTAGACTAAGCATGGGGAAATGCTTATGGAGGAGAGCCTAGAGAGATTGGGTTACATGTTAGGTAAAATCCAAGGGAGAGAGCAGAGGTGAAAAATTCAAAATGTAGAATTCAAGATCCAGTTATAGGTGAGGGTTATTGAGAGGAAAGTAAACAGCAGGGACTCAGGAGCAAAAAGAGGGCAAGAAGAGGAATTCTCCCTGGAGGAGCTGTCTGCACACAATGCCTATATCAAAATGTTATTCCCAGAGCTTGCTATTTATGCTCAGCTTGTTAAAGGGAAATAGAAGTGAAAAGAACTTTTTTTTTTAACTGTTTCCCTACTGAATGAATAGTAATTGATATTTTGTCACTCTATCAGAACCAGAGAAAATTGTATCATTTGGAAAATAATTTATATGACTTTCAGGTGACATCTTGTTATTTTTAAACTAGGATATTTTATAGTTTGTAATTAACATAGTGTTAAAACTAGAATAATTTTCTATCCTTTTTTGGCTACTCATCTGCTTATTTGTAAAATATTTGTGGAATAGCTATTTCAGTGTTACACTGCCACAACAAAGGTGTAAAATATATACCATTGGCTTAGCAGTCAGCAGTGGGTGTTGAGGAAATAGATATCACGTACTAGAAATGTAAAGATCTATTTTAGGCAGTGGCAGAGCATTTGGTAAAGCATTTGACTTTGAGGGCTTATCATGAGCGTATTGAGCTTTTAATTCTAGAGAAAGTGGCTTAAAAAGCCAGAAAGTGATGTGCAGAACTGTTGCCTGCCTTTAGAAATATATAACAATAGATTTGCCATTACAAATATACTACAATATAGACACATATTACACAAAAAGTGTTCAAGCAAGATTTGGCTGGTTTTCAAGCAGATATCAAAGGGAAGAGAGTTTAGACATAACAGCATTCTGTAACTGGAACAGCCAACTTCTGGATACAAATATTATTATTAAAAAGATTGAAAAAGGATTAGAGAACAAGGGCCTCAAAGTTATGAGATAATAGTGAGGTTAAGGGTGCCATCTTTCCACAAAATTCTCATGTTTCATATGGCCTCAGGGTAGCCACCAGTAATTTGAGAGAGGAAAAAAGGTGATGAAGAAAAAATAAATAAAACCTATTCTAGAACTATGTTTAGAAAATAAAAGTCAAAACTTTGATTACAGTTAGTGACATATGAAACTCAAGGAAAGCAAAAAGACCACAGTCTTACTAAATTATTGTGGGAATTATATTGCCAAATCATCACAAGCCAGAATTAAAAGCAACTTTGAGCCTTAACACAGGCTCATTGTGTCTCCTTCTACTTTCTTTGCTCCTGAAATACCATGCTCACTTTATTGCCTCTTACTTCCCTGGCCTCTGCCTTCTACATCCTTCTCCACTGCTTCTTCCTGACCTCCATGGTCTCTGTATCTGGAGTGCCCATACCTCAGTCCTCAGATATTTTCTTTCTCAGTCCCACTGTCTTCTCATCCAACACCATGGTTTAACATTGCTTCTTTCTCCCCTCAACTCCATGTTTGTGTATCCAAATACTCACTTGACATTGCTACTTCTGTGCCTAATGGGCTTTAAAAATTAACATGACCAAACCAAACTCCTTATTTCGACCTCCATCCCAACATGATCATTCTCTATCTTCTTCATCCAGAAAAATATAACTAGAATTTTTTTCAGTTTTTCATGACAGTAAAACCTAGAATTTTCCTTGACTCATGTCTTTTTTTCCTACCTTAAATCCAAACTCTCAGGAGTGGCACACAAACCTAAGGAAAGATTTATTTCAATCAGAAAAATACAAAATCAAACCATAAGACAGCTCTTTACCCCAAAGAATTTTCAAAAATTAAGATCCCTGGAAAATATTGTGTTGAATACGTCCAATACGAAGACATTGTCAATTATAAATTATTCATTATACATTGTTGGTGGTATTGTAAAGTGGTATAACCACTTGGGAAAACAATTTGGATTATGTGAATGTGAGTAAATTTCAACAGTTGCATTTTCTGTATACACTGAAACAGCCCTTCTTCTCTGGAATCTTAGAGAATCTCTTGTACTCTGTACCAGAAAATATATACAAGTTTATTCATAGTCACATTATTTGTAATGGCAAAATTGAAAGCAATACAAATTTTTTTTCTTTTAGAAAATAAACCAGTACAGTGCATTATATTCATAAGTGAAGTGTAGTATATGCATAAGATTGGATAAAGATGAATGAAAATGGATCAACTAAAGCAATGTGCCACAACATGGATGACTCTTAGAAACATTATGTGGAGTCAAAAAACAAGTCTCCAAAAACTATAACAGTATGATATATATTTTATGAAACTTACAAATAAGCAAAATTAAACTTTATGTTGTTTAGGGATATATGCATGTATGATTGAACTATATGTCTGGAAAAAGTTTAGAAAATTACGGCCATAATGTGGAAATGCTTGTTACTGGTGAGAAATCAGAGTAAGGCCAGGGATGGATAGAAAGAAACAAATATTGTCACTGTCTTTGTTAAGTTGTAGGCTTATTGGTGTTCATGCTAATATAATGCGTCATAATCTGTATCTTACATAGTTACATATTTATATATAAAATATATTTTTTAAAAGAGCATAAAGTGAACATAGGAAATTCATGAGGAAATATGAATTGACACATCAAACAATACCAGTATAACAATAGATCTTTTGTGGCAGTGGGTTGTATTAATATTATCTTTCTTTTTACTTGAATATTTTCCAGTGATCACATCTCACCCCAGAATATTTGACTTTTGTAATTAGAAATCATTATTTTTAAAATGGATGAAATGAGGTTGCTCTGATTGGTTCATGCAGGTAAAAAAAAAATACCACAAATATATCGGTAGCTTTCATGGCAAGTTTTGATATTCTATGCATTTTTTAGCCCTTCTATCCACCAAGAAAAGTGTCACATATACGGCTAGATTCTGAAACTTTATTTTTGAACAAATACCTCAAAGAAGCAAATCTTTAAAGAAATATACATATACTGTATTAATTTTTAATATATAGAAGTTTGAAGATAATATTTTATTACCAGATCTTGCCACTGATTTTGTAATGTCCTTACATTTGGTATATGTGTATGTACAAATTTACGATCACTGATATTTTCTAAAATTAGTGTTTTAAAATCTGCATTTAGGGCTTCCCTGGTGGCGCAGTGGTTGAGAATCTGCCTGCCAATGCAGGGAACATGGGTTCGAGCCCTGGTCTGGGAAGATCCCACATGCCGCGGAGCAACTAGCCCCGTGAGCCACAATTACTGAGCCTGCGCGTCTAGAGCCTGTGCTCTGCAACAAGAGAGGCCGCGATAGTGAGAGGCCTGCGCACCGCGATGAGGAGTGGCCCCCACTTGCCACAACTAGAGAAAGCCCTCGTACAGAAACGAAGAGCCAACACAGCCATAAATAAATAAATAAATAAAATTTAAAGAAAAAAAAGTTAAAAAAAAAAAATCTGCATTTAGTTAGGAAGATTATTTAGAAAATAATTGTTTCTTTTTTTTTTTTTTTTTCTTTTTGCGGTATGCGGGCCTCTCACTGTTGTGGCCTCTCCCGTTGCGGAGCACAGGCTCCGGATGCGCAGGCCCAGCGGCCATGGCTCACGGGCCCAGCCGCTCCGCGGCATATGGGATCCTCCCAGACCGGGGCACGAACCCGTATCCCCTGCATCGGCAGGCGGACTCTCAACCACTGCGCCACCAGGGAGGCCCAATAATTGTTTCTTGAATCCTTTAAATTAATTTTTTGTCCTTCCAAACTTTGGTCCAAATAACTATTATAATTTTTATAAAATCAATGTAAGTTAAGGATTTGTTAAATACCACTTTTTAATGTATATAGAGTTAATTTGTGATGTTTTTCTAAAAATACCAGTTATAGATACAATAAAAATGTCTTCTAAAAAGTACATGACCATACACTTAATTATATATTTTTTATTTGATAAATTCAATCCTTTTTCTATGAGGGCTCAATATCTTCTAGATATATTTAGAATATCAAATTGAAGCATCTATGAAAGATTAGTTCTCTCTGACACAATCATTTTTATGACACATATATACCTTTGGATGTATGTTATGTCATAAAAGCAAAAGGGTAATTTTTTAAAAAGTGGATCCTGATATAAATATGGGTCTTTTTCTTATACCCTTTAATTCTCTTGACCTTTTAGTTTAGATTTAGTAAAATTACAGAATAAAAAATGGTTAATAAAAGTTATCTGATTCTATAGTTGTCTAGTTTAAAGTAAATCTTATCCATCATTCAAAAATGGTATAACTGAAAAATAAAAATAAATGTAACCAATGATCTATACTCTAACCTATTTAGATTCAAACTTCAGTCTCTTGGAAACCTAATTTTTTGATCTTGTGAAAGTTATTGATATTTCTGAAATTTTTCTCATCTGTATAATAGTATTGGGAAGAATATCTGAAATGATGTTATGAGAGTTGCATATAAATAGACTGATATAGCCTGTGTATTGAGAAGATGTTAGTTTTTAACAGATACAGTATATCTATAGATCCCTTTAGAATACATATATTAACAAATCTAAAAGAATTCAAAGAGAGCTAATCTGGAATGCTTAATCTAAAAGTCTTATTTAGGTTTTTAGGATGCTAAATGAAATTTTTAGTTATGAAAATCATTTATATTTATTAGAACATCAAGTTGCTCTCTGTGAGATAAACAGGACTTTTGATATGCCATTTTACAGATGAGAAATGAATGTTTATGAAGAATGAATTACTTACACAAGAAATATTGCTAGTTACTGACATAACACCATGTGTAGTTTACTTTTAGGATATCAGTGCTGTTTTACTGAAAACAGGCGAATGGAAGTAAACTTTTCATAGTTTTGCTGTAAAAGATTGAATAAATATAATCCATAGAACGAAGTGGTTAAACTCGATGATGACATCTTATGTTTTATGTTTTGACCCGTGTTTTAATGATTTAATTTAGTCTGTTTCTTTACTAAAAGCCACCTCAATTCTTTTTGGCAACATGCCTAGTATAAACAACAAATGATTGTGTATACTCTTGAATCCTTGCCTTACTCAGATTTGAAAGAGTCTTTTATGTTGACAAAAAGTTCTAGAAACCCTGTCTGTCCTTGAGATCTATCCAGTCATTAATTTGAATGCTCCAAAGTGAAGAATGATATCTAAGGAGAAGAGTCATTAACTGCCTAAGGTGCATCAAAATTTTAATTGGCATTTTTTCTAATTCACTTGTATGCCCTATGGCAATGAAATACGTCTTAAGTAAACTGAAATTTCGGGGAGGAGAATACTAGCCACAATATAACAATTTTTCAAGCTCGTCCATAGAAAAAACCACTTCTATTCTCAATTTCTGTGTTTTGTGGAGTCTGTATTTTCTTTTTTCTTTAATTTTTAATTTATTTTTTTATACAGCATGTTCTTATTAGTCATCAGTTTTATTCACATCAGTGTATACATGTCAATCCCAATCGCCCAATTCATCACACACACCCCCATCCCCCGCTGCTTTCCCCCCTTGGTGTCCATAAGTTTGTTGTCTACATCTGTATCTCAAATTCTGCCCTGCAAACCGGTTTATCTGTACCATATTTCTAGGTTCCACTAATATGCATTAATATACGATATTTGTTTTTATCTTTCTGACTTACTTCACTCTGTATGTTAGTCTCTAGATCCATCCACTTCTCAACAAATGACCCAATTGCATTCCTTTTTATGGCTGAGTAATATTCCATTGTATATATGTACCACATCTTCCTTATCCATTTGTCTGTCGATGGGCATTTAGGTTGCTTCCATCACCTGGCTCTTGTAAATAGTGCAGCTATCGGGGGGCATGTGTCTTTTTGAATTATGGTTTCCTCTGAGTATATGCCCAGTAGTGGGATTGCTGGGTCATATGATAATTCTAGTTTTTGTTTTTTAAGGAACCTCCATACTGCTCTCCATAGTGGCTGTATCAACTTGCATTCCCACCAACAGTGCAAGAGGGTTCCCTTTTCTCCACACCCTCTCCAGCATTTGTTGTTTGTAGATTTCCTGATGATGCCCATTCTAATTGGTGTGAGGTCATACCTCATTGTAGTTTAGATTTACATTTCTCTAATAATTAGTGATGTTGAGCATCCTTTCATATTTTTGTTGGCAATCTGTATATCTTCTTTGAAGAAATGTCTATTTAGGTCTTCTGCCCATTTTCGGATTGGGTTGTTTGTTTCTTTAATATTGAGCTGCATGAGCTGCTTGTAAATTTTGGAGATTAATCCTTTGTCAGTTGCTTCATTGGCAAATATTTTCCCCAATTCAGAAGGTTGTCTTTTCATCTTGTTTATGGTTCCCTTTGCTGTGCAAAAGGTTTTAAGTTTCATTAGGTCCCATTTGTTTACTTTTGTTTTTATTTCCATTTCTCTAGGAGGTGGGTCATAAAAGATCTTGCTGTGATTTATGTCACAGAGTGTTCTGCCTATGTTTTCCGCTAAGAGTTTTTTTAGTGTCTGGACTTACATTTAGGTCTTTAATCCATTTTGAGTTTATTTTTGTATATGGTGTTAGGGAGTGTTCTAACTTCATTCTTTTACATGTAGATGTCCAGTTTTCCCAGCACCACTTATTGAAGACACTGTCTTTTCTCCATTGGATATCCTTGCCTCCTTTATCAAAGATAAGGTGACCATATGTGTGTGGGTTTATCTCTGGGCTTTCTATCCTGTTTCATTGATCTATATTTCTGTTTTTGTGCCAGTACCATACTGTCTTGATTACTCTAGATTTGTAGTATAGTCTGAAGTCAAGGATTCTGATTTCTCCAGCTCTGTTTTTCTTTCTCAGCTTGCTTTGGCTATTCGGGGTCTTCTGTGTTTCCATACAAATTGTGAAATTTTTTGTTCTAGTTCTGTGAAAAATGCCATTGGTAGTTTCATAGGGATTGCATTGAATCTGTAGATTGCTTTGGGTAGTATATTCATTTTAACAATGTTGATTCTTCCCATCCAAGAACATGGTATATCTCTCCATCTGTTTGTATCCTCTTTATTTCTTTCAACAGTGTCTTATAGCTTTCTGTATAGAGGGCTTTTATCTCCTTATGTAGGTTTATTCCTAGGTATTTTATTATTTTTGTTGCAATGGTAAATGGGAGTGTTTCCTGAATTTCTCTTTCAGACTTTTCATCAAAAGTGTATAGGAATGCAAGAGATTTCTGTGCATTAATTTGGTATCCTGCTACCTTACCAAATTCATTGATTAGCTCTAGTAGTTTTCTAGTAGAGTCTTTAGGATTCCCTATGTATAGTATCATGTCATCTGCAAACAGCGACAGCTTTAGTTCTTCTTTACCGATTTGGATTCCTTTTATTTATCTTTCTTCTTCAATTACTATGGCTAAAAGTTCCAAAACTATGTTGAATAATAGCAGTGAGAGTGGGCAACCTTGTCTTGTTCCTAATCTTCCTGGAAATGGTTTCAGTTTTTCACCATTGAGAATGATGTTGTCTGCGGGTTTGTCATATATAGCCCTTATTATGTTGAGGTAAGTTCCCTCTATGCCTACTTTCTGGAGGGTTTTTATCATAAATGAGTGTTGAATTTTGTCAAAAGCTTTTTCTGCATCTATTGAGATGATCATATGGCTTTTATGCTTCAGTTTGTTAATATGGCATACCACATTGATTGATTTGCATATGTTGAAGAATCCTTGCATTCCTGGGATAAAACACTCTTGATCATGGTGTATGATCCTTTTAATGTGCTGTTGGATTCTGTTTCCTAGTATTTTGTTCAGGATTTTTGCATGTATGTTCATCAGTGTTATTGGCCTGTAGTTTTCTTTCTCTGTGACATCCTTGTCTGGTTTTTGGTATCAGGGTGATGGTGGTCTCATAGGATGAGTTTTGGAAGTGTTCCTTCCTCTGGAATTTGTTGAAACAGTTTGAGAAGGATAGGTGTTAGCTCTTCTCTAAATGTTTGATTGAATTTGCCTGTGAAGCCATCTGGTCCTGTGCTTTTGTTTGTTGGAAGATTTTTAATCACAGTTTCTATTTCAGTGCTTGTGATTCGTCTGTTTGTATTTTCTATTTCTTCCTGATTCAGTCTCAGAAGGTTGTACTTTTCTAAGAATGTGTCCATTTCTTCCAGGTTGTCCATTTTATTGGTGTATAGTTGCTTGTAGTAATCTCTCATGATCCTTTGTATTTCTGCAGTGCCATTTATAATTCTATTGATTTGAGTGTTCTCTTGATGAGTCTGGCAAATGGTTTATCAATTTTGTTTATCTTCTTAAAGAACCAGCTGTTAGTTTTACTGATATTTGCTATTGTTTCCTTCATTTTTTTTTCATTTATTTCTGATCTGATCCTTATGATTTCTTTCCTTCTGCTAACTTTGGGTTTTGTTTTGTTTTTTCTTCTTTCTTTAATCGCTTTAGGTTTAATGTTAGGTTGTTTATTTGAGATGTTTCTTGTTTCCTGAGGTAGGGTTATATTGCTATAAACTTCCCTGTTAGAACTGCTTTTGCAGTTCCCATCCCATAGGTTTTGGGTCATCCTGTTTTCATTGGCATTTGTTTCTAGGTATTTTTTTGATTTCCTCTTTGATTTCTTCAGTGATCTCTTGGTTATTAAGTAGTGTATTGTTTAGCCTCCATGTGTTTGTGTTTTTTACAGAGTTTTTTCCTATAATTGATATCTACTCTCATAGCCTTGTTGTCAGAAAGGATACTTGATACGATTTCAATTTTCTTAAATTTACCAACGCTTGATTTGTGACCCAAGATATAATCTAATCTGGAGAATGTTCCATGTGCACTTGAGAAGAAAGTGTATTCTGTTGTTTTTGGATGGAATGTCCTATAAATATCAATTAAGTCCGTCTTGTTTAATGTATCATTTAAAGCTTGTGTTTCCTTATTTATTTTCATTTTGGATGATCTGTCCATTTGTGAAAGTGAGGTGTTAAAGTCCCCTACTATGAATTAGTAGGGGACTATAAAGTCCCCTAGTATAAAGTCCCCTACTATCAATTTCCCCTTTTATGCCTGTTAGCATTTGCCTTATGTATTGAGGTGCTCCTATGTTGGATGTATAAATATTTACAATTGTTATATCTTCTTCGATTGATCCCTTGATCATTATGTAGTGTCCTTCTTTGTCTCCTGTAATAGTCTTTATTTTAAAATCTATTTTGTCTGATATGAGAATTGCTACTCCAGCTTTCTTTTGATTTCCATTTCCATGGAATATCTTTTTCCATCCCCTCACTTTCAGTTTGTATGTGTCCCTAGGTCTGAAGTGAGTCTCTTGTAGACAGTGGGTCTTGTTTTGTATCCATTCAGCCAGTCTATGTCTTTTGGTTGGTGCATTTAAGCCATTTACATTTAATGTAGTTATCAATATGTATGTTCCTATTACCATTTTCTTAATTGTTTTGGGTTCTTTATTTTTGGTCTCTTCCTTCTCTTGTGTTTCCTGCCTAGAGAAGTTCCTTTAGCATTTGTTGTAAAACTGGTTTGGTGGTGCTGAATTCTCTTAGCTTTTGCTTGTCTATTAAATTTTTTATTTCTCCATCAAATCTGAATGAGATCCTTGCTAGGTAGTGTAATCCTGGTTGTAGTTTTTTCCCTTTCATCACTTTAAATATGTCCTGCCACTCCCTTCTGGCTTGCAGAGTTTCTGCTGAAAGTTCAGCTGTTAACCTTATGGGGATTCCCTTGTATGTTATTTGTTGTTTTTCCCTTGCTGCTTTTAATATTTTTTCCTTGTATTTAATTTTTGATAGTTTGATTAATATGTGCCTTGACATGTTTCTCATTGGATTTATCCTGTGTGGGACTCTCTGCACTTACTGGACTTAACTATTTCCTTTCCCATATTAGGGAAGTTTTCAACTATAATCTCTTCAAATATTTTCTCAGTCCCTTTGTTTTTCTCTTCTTCTTCTGGGACCCCTATAATTCGAATGTTGGTGTGTTTAATGTTGTACCAGATGTCTCTGAGACTCTCTTCAATTCTTTTCATTCTTTTTTCTTTATTCTGCTCTGCAGTAGTTACTTCCACTATTTTATCTTCATGGTCACTTATCCATTCTTCTGCCTCAGTTATTCTGCTATTGATTCCTTCTAGAGAATTTTTAATTTCACTTATTGTGTTGTTCATCATTGTTTGTTTGCTCTTTAGTTTTCTTAGGTCCTTATTAAACGTTTCTTGTATTTTCTCCATTGTATTTTCAAGATTTTGGATCATCTTTACTATCATTACTCTGAATTCTTTTTCAGCTAGACTGCCTATTTCCACTTCATTTGTTTGGTCTGGTGGGTTTTTACCTCGCTCCTTCATCTGCTCTGTTTTTCTTTGTCTTCTCATTTTGCTTAACTTACTGTGTTTGGGGTCTCCATTTCGCAGGCTACAGATTCATAGTTTCCATTGTTTTTGGTGTCTGCCCCCAGTGCCTAAGGTTGGTTCAGTGGGTTGTGTAGGCTTCCTGGTCTAGGTGACTGGTGCCTGTGTTCTGGTGGATGAGGCTGGATCTTGTCTTTCTGGTGTTCAGGACCGTGTCTGATGGTGTGTTTTGGGGTGTCTGTGACCTTATTATGATTTTAGGCACCCTCTCTGCTAATGGGTGGAGTTGTGTTCCTGTCTTGCTAGTTGTTTGGCATAGTATATCCAGCACTGTAGCTTTCTGGTCATTGAGTGGAGCTGGGTCTTAGCATTGAGATGGAGATCTCTGGGAGAGCTTTTGCTGTTTGATATTATGGGAACCAGGAGGTCTCTGGTGGACCAATATCCTAAACTCAGCTCTCCCACTTCAGAGGCACAGGAGCACCAAGACCTGACAAATTACCTGAGCACCAAGACCCTGTCAGCCACATGGAAAAAGAGAAAAAGGAGAAAAAATATATATCATTGCTCCCAAAGTGCACTGCTTCAATTTTGGGATGATTCGTTTTCTCTTCAGGTATTCCACAGATGCATAGTACCTCAAGTTGATTATGGAGATTTCATGCACTGCTCCTGAGGCTGCTGGGAGGGATTTCCCTTTCTCTTCTTTGATCACACATCTCCTGGCATTCAGCTTTGGATGTGGCCCCGCCTCTGCATGTAGGTCGCCCTAGGGTGTCTGTTCCCACCCTGACAGGATGGGTTTAAAGTAGCAGCTGGTTAGGGGGCTCTGGCTCACTCAGGCCAGGAGAGGAAGAGGGGGTACGGAATGTGGGCAGGCCTGCGGTGGCCGAGGCCAGAGAGACATTGCAACAACCTGAGACCCGCCTTGTTCTCCTGGGGAAGTTGCCCCTGGATCACGGGACCCTGGCAGTGGTGGGCTGCACAGGCTCCCAGGAGGGGAGGTGTGGATAGTGACCTGTGCTTGCACACAGGCTTCTTGGTGGCTGTAGCAGCAGCCTTAGCATTTCAGGCCCGTCTCTGGGGTCCGTGCTGGTAGCCGCAGCTTGCACCCATCTTTGGAGCTTGGTTAGGCGGTGCTCTGAATCTCCTCTCCTCACGCACAGTGAAACAATGATCTCTTGCCTCTTAGGCACTTCCAGACTTTTTCCCGGACTCCCTCCCGGCTAACTATCGTGCACTAGCCCCCTTCAGACTGTGTTCATGCAGCCAACCCCAGTCCTCTCCCAGGATCTGACCTCCGAAGCTGGAACCTCAGCTCCCAGCCCCCACCCGTCCTGGCGGGTGAGCAGACAAGCCTCTCGGGCTGGTGTGTGCCTGAGGGCACCGATCCTCTGTGCCGGAATCTCTCCGTTTTGCCCTCCGCACCCCTGTTGCTGTGCTCTCCTCCGCGGCTCCGAAGCTTCCCCCTCCGCCACCCGCAGTCTTCGACAGCGAAGGGGCTTCCTAGTGTGTGGAAACCTTTCCTCCTTCACGGCTCCCTCCCAGTGGTGCAGGTCTCATCCCTATTCTTTTGTCTCTGTTTTTTCTTTTTTCTTTTGCCCTACTCAGGTACATGGGGAGTTTCTTGCCTGTTGGGAAGTCTGAGGTCTTCTACCAGAGTTCAGTGGGTGTTCTGTAGGAGTTGTTCCACATGTAGATGTATTTCTGATGTATTTGTGGGGAGGAAGGTGATCTCTGCGTCTTTTCCATCATCTTGAAGGTCTCTCTGTACTTAATTTAAATTACAAAGAAATAACTTATCTAGAAAATTAATTATTCTTAAAACTAACTTTTTTTTAGTAGTAAAATATGTGAATAAAATATTTTGATGCTGTGATATATTCTGTCATTTGACTGATACTCTGCCTTCTCCATGCCACTTTTCATGATTGAGGTTAGAATGAAATGTTCTTTTTCCAGAACACTTTTCACCTAGGAGTGGTAATATGAAGCTGTTATCTGAATTAATGCTAATTCTCATATCTGCATTAATTATGAAAGGAAAAAACCAATATATTTTATAATAGGAGAATAAGTTAATGAACCATGTTTATAGTAAGATAAGTATCCACTAAATTTGATACTTATAATAATTCTAATCACATGTGAAATATGTATATATTATTGCAAGGAGATTAAATATGAACATAAAATAGCATGTATAGTATGGTCCTAAATATACAAATATATGTGTCTCTGCTTCATGAGATTGAGTGATCTTTTTGTTTCTTTTTACCTTTTGCTATAACTTTCCTGTTAAGAACATACTGTATTAGCATAAGAAAGTAAGCAAAGCTTACAATTCCTGTTTTTACATCAAGTAGACCAAGTTTGTTTTAAGCTAAAGATATAACTCTAAAGGAGTTCTCTAATGGTGCATTGCTGTAAGTATCAAATTCAGCCACCAGTATCAGTTTTTATTTAATAAATTTAAAAACTTAGAGGAAAACAAGCAGAATCTTCAATAATTGGAGTTATAGAAAATAGTTTAAAAATAGGAAATTGTGATCACCAAACCCAATATACCTCTTATACAAGCAAGTATAAGACCTACAAATCATCTTTTCTGTTATTACAATGCAAGTATAGCAAGCTGATTTTAAAAAGTCTATTGGAGTTCACAGAAAGTAACAAAACATGATTATCAATTTCTGAAAGATAGAGAATAGCAGACATACCATAAGGACATGTATTAAGTGAGGATGTGAGAGAAACAAAAAGCAAGAAAGCAGTGAGACAAAGAGACAAACACAAAAATAAATCAAACTGCCAGGAGCTGATTAGACTTCTGATCAAACAGCAGACTGTCTACAAACACAGTCTGGAAGGAGCTGTAGGTTATACACTGGATTTTTTCCCCCAGTCTTGCTAATTAAAATCAGCTCTATAATATTAACAACAGTATTTCTTTAGGCATAAAGACCAAAAGATATATTATACATCAACAATGACCAACATGCTATAGAGAACATATTAGAACTGAGTTCATAAAACAAATACCAAGAATAAACTTATAATTTATATTTCTGTTTATATCTTTATATGTTCTACTATACAGTTTAAAAAATTTGTTTTTATCTCATTCATTAAATTTTGCCTAATATTACTAAGAAAAAATAGGCTTTAATCAATAAATAAACTATGGAGATATATATATTCTATATATAATTTGTTTTGTAATTAATCAATTAATTAATTGATTGATTGATTGATTACAAGCATAAGCTCAGAACTCAGACAAATCTGGGTTGCAGTAATGATCCTGCCTCTGGTTACTTTTAACAGTGTTAACCTTGGGCAAGTAATATAAGTCTCATTTTCCAAGCTGTAAAATGATGATGATAATAGTAGGAATCTTTTTACATTGTTTGAACAGGGGAGAAGTTAAATATAACAAATACAATATACAGTGTGTAATCCTTATGTACGCTCTGTAAATTAAATGTTGTTATCCCCTATTTACAGATTAGGAAAGAAAGAATGAGAACAATAAATTTATTTTCCCCATCTTACCATCTTTTAACTAACCAGAGGCCACAATTGCTTAAAAAAAAAGAAGGGGTGTAAAATAAAAATATTTTCTCATTTTTGAGAGGATCTAGACAGAATAGATCCTTGTACAAACAATACTATCAATGAATTGATAGAAACTACCAGATAACATTTGGAGAGCTTTATTTTTTTCCTTCATATTTATACCAACTATATATCATACATTGCTGATGTAAAAGAAATATGCAAAATTCTTTGTGCTTTTAGTTTTATATACATCAATTTAGCTGACTTGAAAGTCTAAGAAGCATCTTCCGTTTTCTTTCATGGCCTGATTGGATGTGTACAGGTGAAGGCAGACACCCACACCACACCTACATACACCCACTAGTGCAGGCAAGCACACACACACATGACATGCAGTGCTGCATGTTTTCTATCTTGACTTAGTGCTGTATCATTAACAAAAGACATGGAACATTTAATGATACTAGCAATGATGATGAAATAGCACCATCGACGTGTCTGTCATACTGTATATCTTTGAAATGAATCGATATTAATAATTAAACAGAGTAAAAGGAAGTAGAAAATGAAGTTAGAAATCCTCAGTAAATAAATGTAGAGCAAAAAAAAAAAAAGAAGAAAAAAGAAAAATAGAACCTCACCTGTAATCAATCTAGTGACCTTTTCTTTGTACAGACATGTGGTTGGAAACAACCCAGACATTTTTAAGTGTCGTTCTAACTGCAAACAGTTGAAATGTATACTAAAAGGATTTTATATTCATTCAGCAGTTTCAGTATTTTCTTTATTACTAATTCTTCCAGTTTAAACACAAACAGATAGTGTGGATTGCTCAAACAGCCAATGAACAACAAACCTAACCCTATAATGCAGGTCTTATCTCCTGGTCCAACATCTTTCCCACTATATTATATGTTTTCTTACTAAAAGTGGAAGATAATATGTATCAAATATTTATTTAAAATGGGAAAAATCAATGCAAAAGAATATGGAAGACTGGTGAATGTATAAAAACTTAATGTTGATAATCTGATTCCTGTAGATTAGGAAGGCAAGTACATAGTAACAACTACTAGAAAAAGTAACAGTATCACAGAATCATAACTCAAATGTAGTCAAGTATGTAAGGGTCTTTAATTCTTACAAATTATCTGCTTAGAATATTTTGAATTAGAATTAAATAAAAAAACACTATACTACAGTTAAGGAAAAATATGCATACATTGGTGAAAATCTAGGACTAAATGAAATATGCAGTGTCTGGCATTTTAAATTTGTTGGTTGAATTAGAGTTCATTTATGTTTAAAAACAGTTTTTGATAAGACAGCAAAAATTATCATCATATGTTTAGATATTCTATTTTCTAACAAGAAATTCTAAAGAAACACTTATAAACAGTCAGTGTGCCAGCTACTTTTCATATCTGTTTTATCAACTAACTTAAAAGTAAATAATTTCATTTGTGTGGAGAGAAACATGAATGTCTCAGTTGATGATATGAAGGTCTACTTTTCAGATATTTAGACTTTATAAACCATACACATTATCTAAAATTAATGTATTCTGCTATCATATAAATATTGATTTTAAGTATTTTGCATATCGTTGTATATTAAAATTGGGTACATACCACTGAAAGACACATTACATGTTAATCTTTCACTTTACTCAGAGTTATGCCCATAAAGAATGAAGCCATGAGGTAAGAATTTTAAAAATCAAAATACCTTTAACCACTCTAAAGAGGTACAATTCAATTTAAATTCACTTTTTGCAGAGATAATATTAATATACTAGTTTTGTGAAGTCAGACATATGGAGTTAATTTGTTCGTGGAATAATATATTTCCAAATGAATAATAATTGGGTGGCAAATATGACTTTATTATATAATTGCACCACAAATGTTAAGCATCCTTTGTAAAATAAACTACTTTTACCCAATAAATATTTCCCTCCATTTTTCCATTCAAAATACACTAACCTTGTCCTAAAGTTTGTAGGATGAGGATGTCCATCATATAAGGATAAGTAGTCGTATTCTTCTTCTAGAGCAAATGACTGAAAAACAATTTGTATTCTATTTCGTTCTTCTGCTATTATTACCCATGTACAGTTTGCACCATTTGGATATCCATATGGAAAACCAGGGCTTTCTATAGTGCCATTAAGTCCTTTTAAAGTTCCACCACATGTATAAATAAATCCTGTAACAAAAGACAAATAAACAGACATTAATATTACATAAAATAAGAACAATCCAGAAGACATATTATTTGGAAAAAACCTTTTGTTTTTCCAAGACCTATGTTACAATAATTTTGTAAATGACAATTTAAGAGCTAGGTAAATTATCTATTTTTTTTAAACAGGTAAAACATCAGTATCAAAATACTAGAAGATGTGTCATTTATCATACATCTTGTGCTTTGTAATTATAAACCAGTTGATGAAATAAAATCCTCTACACTTCTGATTCATTATACATTACATGATCCAACATGCAAACACAATCCTAGAAGTACTTCCAATCTAATTGGTATCTTCCCTGAAGTAGTTTCCAGTCTAATTGTGGGCACTCATAAACAACATTTTGACTTTAATAATGTTAGGATGCATTTTGGGTCTTAAAAAATTAACTCCAGTTTTTCTTAGTAAATCATGCTAACTGTTTTGTGTATGCAAATCTCTACCATGTGGCCAATGTGCCTTAGGAAAATCTGTCCCACTCTGATTTTATCAGAGGGATAAAAGGCTCAGACCTAAAAAACAAAACAAAACAAAACCTATGTAATTGCTCTTTGACCAGAGCACAGTCCTAAACTAGCCATATCAGAGTGACATCTAAGGTTGGGGAGAAAAATTGAACCCTGGACAACTGACAGCAGCCATCTTAAAAACTTCCCTACTAGTTCTATGGGAGGTCTAAATTATTGAGAGCTTGACTCTTGGAGATACCTAGAAAACACAGCATGTTTCTTGAAGAATTTTTTATGAGTATATAATATTCTGTAGTCATATTGGGTAATGTGAAACCCTAAGATTTATAAAATGGTCAGAGAAGATGGTCCCCAACATGTACCTAGACTAGTAGGTACGTTCAATTAAAGCTTGGATCTAGAGGCAGGCAGCCATGGTTTTGATACCGGAAAAGGTTTATCAAAAGTCCAGGCTTTCGTTCAAATTGTCCAAAAGAATTTGGTCAGAGAACACAAAACACCAAGGAAAGTATTTAAACACACACACGCTGAGGCTGGGGAGCAAAGAGAGCAAAGAAGCCGTTTATTGAGGCAAAAGTGAAAGTTACACATTCTAAGGAGAAGAGTGTGGCCATCCTCCTGAGTGAAGAGCTGCACTACAGGGTTGATGATCCCCCTTTTCGTTTTATTTTTAGCCCTTTGAGTGGGTGGAGGGTCTTTTTGATTACGGGTGGAATATTCATTGAGGGGAGGGTTGAGGTGTGGTCTGGATTGCACCAGGTTGCATCAGCTTCTCATCCTGCACATGCATTTGTCTCCTGAAGCTACTGTACATGCACTCTAAGAGCTGTTTTCCCTTAAATTTTTCCTTACTAGTTGAGCGCCACACGTGGAAAGTCATACAGGGTCATTAGCAACCTGTGCGTTTTTATTTGCGTATGCTCCCCAGTTTTCATGATCAGAGTTTTTTGTTCAGATGCTACAAAGTTTCTGTTTTAGGTGCCATTACTCCATGTGTCATAATCTTATTAAGTGCAAAACATGGAGGTCGCTTTGCCAACTGCCTAATGCCAATATGTGAGTAGGCTGTCCTTGGGCCTGGTCCTGTCTTTCCTGCCTCAATTTCAGAAGTTCTGATGAGAACGCTTCACCCAGATTTTATTTCCACATCTGTGTGTCCTACATGAAGCTTAAGTACCATGAAGCTGTCAGTGAGAGATACCAAGCTAATTTTGGGTGAGAGAATGCCATACTACCCAAGGTATCTTTGAAACAGGACGTAGAGATGCAGGAAATTTGGGACTTCTCTCTCTGAGAAGAAATGAGTACAGTATATGTAATAAAGGTATGGATATTTTTTAAAAGTGTAAGAAACCGTGCATCAAAGATGGGAAGCCAGAGTTGTAGATCATGGCAGATGGAGGCTAATTTGGGATGTTGTCCATTCATTCCACAAGAGCACCTTGCTTTTGCTAGGGGAGCCACTTCTCTACCAAACAGCTATATGCTTTGGAATAGCTGACTCTACTGACTAGTGGTGAGATGGTTGGCTCAGGGCTGGATTAATCCGTATAACCCTATCCTCCTAGCCGTATTTACTTCAGTAATATACTCTGATTATCTTTATATATGGGAAAGTCGTAAGCCTGGGTTATTCAGTATGTGATATGTGGCATATTTCTTGTGATCGTTTTGCCCTTTCAAAAACTTACCAAGAAGCTGGATAAGGTAGAAGTTTTTTTAAAAATCAATATTTGTGTGTATACTTATAGTTTTGCTCATGCATCAAAAATCAAATAGGGCATTTTATGATTTTCAAAAAAAAAAAAAGAGAGAGACAGAAAGGTCCCTTTTAAAATTGCTTCTTGCAAAGCAATTACTTTGAAGCCTTAGGTTAATTAGCTACCATCCATTTCTATTAGTTTTCTGCCTGAACAGCTTCCAATTTGAACTTCATAACTAAATGCAAGCATGAATCACTTCAGCTACAATCTGATCTATGGGCTGTTTTATATAGTCTCAAGACCCATAACCCTGATAGTTTTAGAAAAAGGACATATGTCCTAAAATAACAGGCTCAGCCTTGTCCACTAATTCTTCAAGGGCCTGCTGATTCATGCATTTCAATTCCTTTCCTTTTTTTTCTCCAAGTAAATTGGGAATTACCCCTATTTTTAAGCTTCTTCTCTGTGTTCTTCATTTGATTTTCATTTTTGTTTATATATGTTTGATTAAGCATCACAGTGTTAATAATAAAGTACATTTTTCCAACAGAAGGTTAATAATTTTCACACCCAAAAGATCAGAAGTAAATAGAAACTTTAAAAGCAAAACAAAATTTTCCTCATTTACTTATGCTTCACAAGGTTTGTCATTGTTATAAGCTTACTTTTCCAGGCCATTTCTAGGCATGCAGATAATATGTATATTTCTATGCATTAGATATATTTTTTTATAAAGAGTCAGTCATACTAAGCATATTTTCCTGAATTTTTTGTTTAACTTTGTAAAATATCACTGATATTTTTCTGGATCCACATATATATGTTTACTACATTCCTTTTTTAATGACTACATAGTTAAATGGCATATAGTATGTCTGCATTATAATTTATTTGACATATCTCCTTTTGAGGGTTTCATTCTTTGTGGTTTCATGGGTGTAAAGAGCAACTTTGGATGTATATCCTTGTGCACTTGTGTGATATATCCTGCAGATGGAATTCCAGAAATGAGAGCACTAAATTTTTTTTTTTTTTTTTTTTTTTTTTTGCTGTACGTGGGCCTCTCACTGTTGTGGCCTCTCCCGTTGCGGAGCACAGGCTCCGGATGCGCAGGCTCAGCGGCCATGGCTCGCAGGCCCAGCCACTCCGCGGCATGTGGGATCTTCCCGGACCGGGGCACAAACCTGTGTCCCCTTCATCGGCAGGCGGACTCTCAACCACTGCGCCACCAGGGAAGCCCCGAGAGTACTAAATTTTAAGAGACATATAGCCAAACTATCCTCAATAGAGTAAAAATTATTGCTGATTTCACAAGGTTATTAAGTGTTTACGACTTCCAACCCTGATTTTGGCAACACTAGATTTTTCATAAGGCAAATTTTGCAAGGCAAAAAAATATATATATTATGTTACTATTTTATTTTTGCATTTCTCTGATTAGTACTGGGATCAAATATTTTGTTATATGCTTTTCATTTAGTTATCATTCTTTTTTTTGTAAATTGCCTTGTCATATCCTTCACATATTTTTTAATGGATACTTTACCTTTTCCTCTTTTTTTAGGATACAATTGCTTAGGTTTCTGGTTTTTCATTGGTAATCCATATTTGCCATTCATATACTGTACATTTCTAAATGAAATGACTTTGCTTATTCATTGTTGTCATAAATTCACAACTCTTTACTGCTCTTTATAGTGCATGTGAGGCTTCTTCTCCTTTGATGATCTTTCTTCAATATTTGTTCATCTATTCATCACATATGTCATGCCTTAGGTATAAAATGACTAAAAGAACATTATTTTAGCCTGTCTTCATGACAAATTACAACATGAGACAGCAAGGAAATATAGATTATTATTACAGAACGATTTCTATGATCAGGGTAAGCACACTGTGCTGTGTAAACAGGTGGAAGCAAAACTTAGCCTAGACAGTTCGTTATGTGTTTATGGAAAACTGGTCTCAAAAATTGGTATTGCAAATTTTCATAGATTCAGTCTTTGTTTCTGAATGCCTTATGTTATATTTTTCACATCTTAACATTTAATGTCCACTTAGTCAATTTATTCTTGAAAACAATTAAAATTTCCATAATTTGGGTCATATTGTCAATAAGAATTTAGTTAACAATATAGATTTTTAGATTTTCTTTCTTTCTTCTCCCATGTCCATATTTTACCTGTCCTTCACAGTGAAGAACAATGCAATGACTATTTGTACAGCATTTTTTATGATATTTTAAATTTCTTCTGTTTTCTTTTGTGGTAAGTTCCATGCTAGAACAACATTCACACTAGTGCTTAATTTTTACTTTTTTTCACATTCGTGTTTATCTACTGTAGCGGCTTTTGTGCCCAATCATATCAAGATTTCTTTTTTTTTTCCACTATTAAGCTCACATTTTTATGACACACAACATTGTGTGATAAAAACTTAAGAGCTCAGCAGTAGCAGTTACTTTTTACTGTGGTAAGAAACACATAATATGAAGTCTATCCTCTTACCAATTTTTGAGTGTACATTGTTAGATAGCAGATCTCTAAAGCTTTTTCATCTTGCTTGAATGAAATGCTATATCCATTGAACAATAACTCCTAATTTCCCCTACCCCCCATCCTACTTTTAGCCTCTCTGAACTTGACTACTTTAGATATCTCATATAAGTAGAATCATGTAGTATTTGGTCTTCTATGATTTGCTTGCGTCACTTAGCATAATGTCCTCAAGGTTCTTCCATGGTATAGCCTATGACAGCATTTCCTTCTTTTTTTAAAGCTGATTTCCATCGTATATACATACCTCATTTTCTTTATCCTTTCATCCTTCAATGGATGTATAGATTGTTTCCACTTCTTGGCTATCACATATAATGTTGTAATGAACATGAACGTGGAAGCATCTCTTTGAGATCCTGATTTCAGTTCTTTTGGATAAATACCCAGGAGTAGAATTGCTGGATCACATGGTAGTTTTATTTTTAATTACTCAAAGAACTTCCATACTGTTTTCCACAGTGGCTGCACTACTTTACATTCTCATATCAGTTCACAAGGGCTCCAATTTCTCCACATACTTACATATATATGTATGGGTTTTTTTGATAATGGCCATCCTAACAGCTATGAGAAGATCTCATTGTGGTTTGAATTTGCAGTTTTCTAATGATTAGTGATATTCACCATGTTTTATATAGCCACAGGCCATTAGTTTCTCTTTTTTGCAGAAATGTCTATCCAAGTCCTTTGCCCATTTTTTAAATTATTGTTTATTAGTTATTGAGTTGCATAAGTTCTCTACAACTTTTGGCTACTAACACTATATCAGATATATGGTTTGCAGATAGTTTATCCCATTGTATAGGTTGCCTTTTCACTCTTTTGTTTTGTTGTTTCACAGAAGTTTTTAGTTTGGTATAGCCCAAACTTTGTTTTTTGTTTCACTCTTTTGTTTCCTTGTTTCAGAGAAGTTTTTAGTTTGGTATAGTCCCACTTGTCTATTTTTATTTTCATTGCCTGTGCTTTTGGTGTCATATTCAAGAAATTATTGCCAAGACCAATGTCAAGAAGCTTTATCCCTAAGTTTTCTTCTAGGAGATTTATAGTCTGGGTCTTATGTTTAAGTGTTTAATCTACATTGGGTTGATTTTTATTTACAGTATAAATTAAGGATCAAATTTTATTCTTTTACATCTGGGTATCCTGTTTTCCCAGCACCATTGTTGAAGAAACTTCCTTTCCCCATTGTGTACTCTTGACACCCTTTTTGAAGATCATTTGACCATAGATGTATTGGTTTACTTCTGGGTCCTTGATCTGTTCCATTTGTTGATATTTCTATCTTCATGCTAGTACCATACTGTTTTGATTGCTATAGTTATGTAATATATTTTAAAATCAGGAAATGTGAGGCCTACTGCTTTGCTTTTCTTTCTCAAGATTGTTTTAGCTATTTGGATCCTTTGTAGTTCCATATGAATTTTGAGATTTTTTTACTGTTTCTTTTAAAAAAATGCCATTGGAATTTTGATATGGTTTGCATTGAATCTGTATATCACTTTAGGTAATATGAAAAGCATATGATTTTTATTTCATCATTTATTGAAAACTTTTAGGTCATAACTAAAATTTCTTCTCCCATACCACAAATTTTTTTCTATCTCATGGTCTTTTCACATATTGAATAGCTCTTCCTCTGATCTTGAAGGAGGAAATTTCTGCTTTCTAATTTATACTGATACACTCATTATTTGTAGAATGTTCTTTTAGACAACAATCACTATTTAAGGCAACATCATAGAAAATGCAAAAACAATTTGCATAAGACACAGTATTCAATGCTTGTTAATTAAATTAATTGCAAAACCTAACTATCAGAAATTTTGCTGGTAGCAGGTCACCTGAGTATTTTATTCTATCCTTATTCAATCAGAGAAATGATCTATAGTGAAATATACTTGCAATATTCCTTGAATTTGTGTTATATGTATCATTATATAACCTGAAATATTTTTGCTCTCAAGATACTTTTTTAAAAAAATCAGAATCCATTACAGACTCTGCTTTCTGGGGAATACAGCCTGTACCATTTCCCTCTTCAGTTACTTCTACGCTTAATCCTTTCTATACATTTTCAACAGAGCCATCCACCTAAAACAGAGCTAACCCTATGGAAAAATCTAAATAATGTCATTGGCCTGAAATCTAAGCTATGATTTTTGTGTTATCTCTCAAATCATCCCCTGTAAGTGGCATTGAAATTTGGGCCTTTCCCATATAATTTGCTCATCTTTTTTAGAATAAGCTTTAAATTATCTTACCTCCATTACTTTATTATATACTGTTTTCTTTAAATGAAACTCATTCCCTTCATTTCTGCTTAGGCAAAATTTCAGGTCCTTCAATATCAAGCTCAAGCCACTATAAACAGTGATGATCCCTCCTGACATTTTTCTCTCATTTTTTCTAAATTCTACGATTATCACTTTATTTTTCCACATGTATTTTTATTGTTTTCTTTTATGGAGGGAGGGTGTATATGATATATGACATATCTTCAGATGGATTGAGAGGTATAAAGAAACATCTGTTTTCTATATAAAGCCAGGGAGAACAACAGATGTAACAAAAATCATCAGAAATGTATTTAGCCATAAAAAATAGTTTTATATATTTTATTTTAAATTGTATTATCACCAGCCATTAATACAGTGTTTTGATTTAGGTCATGTCTATGCAATATTATTGCACTAGAGATAAGGATGTTTGAAACAGTTGTTGAAAAACTCGTTAAAATTTTCACCTATTTCCATTTCTCTAGGAGGTGGGTCCAAAAGGATCTTGCTGTGATTTATGTCATACAGTGTTCTGCCTATGTTTTCCTCTAAGAGTTTGATAGTTTCTGGCCTTACATTTAGGTCTTTAATCCATTCTGAGCTTATTTTTGTGTATGGTGTTAGGGAATGATCTAATCTCATACTTTTACATGTCCCTGTCCAGTTTTCCCAGCACCACTTATTGAAGAGGCTGTCCTTTCTCCACTGTACATTCCTGCCTCCTTTATCAAAGATAAGTTGACCATATGTGTGTCGGTTTATCTCTGGGCTTTCTATCCTGTTCCATTGATCTATCTTTCTGTTTTTGTGCCAGTACCACACTGTCTTGATTACTGTAGCTTTGTAGTATAGTCTGAAGTCAGGGAGCCTGATTCCTCCAGCTCCGTTTTTCGTTCTCAAGATTGCTTTGGCTATTCGGGGTCTTTTGTTTTTCCAAACAAATTTTGAAATTTTTTGTTCTAGTTCTGTGAAAAATGCCAGTGGTAGTTTGATAGGGATTGCATTGAATCTGTAGATTGCTTTGGGTAGTAGAGTCATTTTCACAATATTGATTCTTCCAATCCAGGAGCATGGTATATCTCTCCATCTACTTGTATCATCTTTAATTTCTTTCATCAGTGTCTTATAATTTTCTGCATACAGGTCTTTTGTCTCCTTAGGTAGGTTTATTCCTAGATAGTTTATTCTTTTTGTTGCAATGGTAAATGGGAGTGTTTTCTTGATTTCATTTTCAGATTTTTCATCATTAGTGTACAGGAACAAATGGGACCTAATGAAACTTCAAAGCTTTTGCACAGCAAAGGAAACCATAAACAAGACCAAAAGACAACCCTCAGAATGGGAGAAAATATTTGCAAATGAAGCAACTGACAAAGGATTAATCTCCAAAATTTATAAACAGCTCATGCAGCTCAATAGCAAAAAAACAAACAACCCAATCCAAAAATGGGCAGAAGACTTAAATAGGCATTTCTCCAAAGAAGATATACAGACTGCCAACAAACACATGAAAGAATGCTCAACATCTTTAATCATTAGAGAAATGCAAATCAAAACTACAATGAGATATCATCTCACACCAGTCAGAATGGCCATCATCAAGAAATCTAGAAACAATAAATGCTGGAGAGGGTGTGGAGAAAAGGGAACACTCTTGCACTGCTGGTGGGAATGTGAATTGGTACAGCCACTATGGAGAACAGTATGGAGGTTCCTTAAAAAACTAAAAATAGAACTACCATATGACCCAGCAATCCCACTACTAGGCATATACCCTGAGAAAACCATAATTCAAAAAGAGACATGTACCAAAATGTTCATTGCAGCTCTATTCACGATAGCCCAGAGCTGGAAACAACCTAAGTGTCCATCATCGGATGAATGGATAAAGAAGATGTGGCACCTATATACAATGGAATATTACTCATCCATAAAAAGAAACGAAACTGAGCTATTTGTAATGAGGTGGATAGACCTAGAGTCTGTCATACAGAATGAAGTAAGTCAGAAAGAGAAAGACAAATACCATATTCTAACACATATATATGGAATTAAAAAAAAATGTCCCGAAGAACCTAGGGGTAAAACGGGAATAAAGACACAGACCTACTTGAGAATGGACTTGAGGATATGGGGAGGGGGAAGGGTAAGCTGTGACAAAGCGAAAGAGAGACATGGACATATATACACTACCAAACGTAAGGTAGATAGATAGTAGGAAGCAGCCGCAGAGCACAGGGAGATCAGCTCGGTGCTTTGTGACCGTCTGGAGGGGTGGGATGGGGAGGGTGGGAGGGAGGGAGATGCATGAGGGAAGGGATGTGGGAACAGATGTATATGTATGACTGATTCACTTTGTTATAAGGCAGAAACTAATAAAAAAAATTTTCACCTAGTTTCATTTTTTAAGAAATCACTGTTTTTATTATGTATTCTCTAAAATATGAATTTATTGAGACCTTCTTGTCTACATGTGTATCTTTAAATTTTAAAATGTAATTCATAGTTTCATTGAAAATACAAGTTTTTCAATGAGCCACAGATTCTGAAGCTAGACATCCTTATTTCACAATCTAACATGCCTTTTGTGCAAATTACTAACCTAATTAAGTCTCAGCTTCCTTATCTATTAAATGGGGTAATTAGAGTACCTGTTTTAACGATTAAACCTGTTAACAACTGTAGATCTCTTTGAACAATATTTTAAGCATAGTAGCTATTATTGATGTTATAGCTCCTCTTTCTCCTTTTCTTCTTCCTCTTCTTTACTGCTATAATTATTATTTTAGGCCATGAAGCTCCATTACATAATTTAACTATTCCACTATCTTTGAATTAAAACATACAGATTTAAATAAACACCCTAAAAAATCCTATTACCAAATTGTCAGAGAATTAAAAATGTCTACTGCCCAAATGTATCTAATATGCTAGCAGATGGATGCCTGTGTAATATAACTCCATAACTCTAGTTCAGGTTATCAATAAAAACACATTAAATTATTTTATTCTTTATAGAGTAGGAGGACAATTTTCATCTCAGAACATCACACAAATGTTAATGCTGGAGAGCTTGCCTTTCTTAAGGGAGAAAATGTAACTTGATATTGGTACATACATTTCCCATGTAGGTTTGTAGAGAATGTGTAATCTTTATTTATTGGGTGAATGCATGCCAATTGGGTCAAAATTTTTAATTGTGTTGCTTATATCTCTCTTACTCTTGCTAATATTTTTTCTGTATTTTTAATCTGCTACTAACTTGAAAATCTCTGTAATGTGCATTTGTCACTTCTATTTCAGTTTTTGTTCCATATATTTGGACAGTAAATTATTAGGTAAATATAGTTAAAATTATTATATGGTCCTGGTGAATTTACTTGTGTATCATTATGTAATGATCTTTAGATCCATCAATGTTCACAACATAAAGTCTTCTTTATCTGCCATTAGTATAGGTACATTCAGTTATTTATGTTAGTGTCTATACTTATAATTATTATAAGATTATAGTCAGGGTGGATTTCTTATAAGCAGTGTTTAGTTTTTTTTGTTTGTTTTTTAGCTCATGTGACAGTCTTTACTTTTGGAGTATTTAATCTATTTAAACTTACTATATATGTATTTGTTTTCTGTTTGTTTTGCCTGACATTTGTTCTTTTACTTCCTCCTTTTGTTTTCTTTTATATTAATCAAGCGGGCCTTTTAATTGCATTTTTTCTTTCTATTAGCTTTCTAGTTGCATATTCTGTTAGTGGTAACCCTAGAGAGTAATATGTGTTTCTGGATTATTAGGGTCAGTTACAAATTAGTACTCATCATTTCCTGAACAAAGCAAGTATATTAGAGAATTATAACTCTATCCCAGACCCTGATGTTTGTATTATTGTTTTTGTAGGCTTTAGTTATACATATAATTTAAGCAACCCAAAGACACTATTAATATCTGAATTACTCAGCATTCATTTAGATTTACCTATATATTTGCTTGTTTTATCATTTCAGACCTTTCATCTAGGTTTATTTTTCTTCTATCTGAAAAATTGTTTCCAATATTTATTGTAATTTAGTTCTAGCAACAAATACATTTTTTTTGCTTTTTTAAGGTTTTATCTATTTTTTATAATTGTTTTTGATGAAAGTTGTCCATTAAAAGCTACTCCATCAGAGCCAGAGGTAGAAATTGCACTATGTTGCTTTATCTTTATTTCTTATCACTTACACTTTTTCATTTTCTGTCACATCAACCAGTATCTCATCCTTTTTTTAACCAAAAAAGTCTTTCATTCTAAAAATCTATGTCTGAACTGTATTAAAAAATCAACTAATATAATTATTCAGGCAAAAACTATTTACAGTGATTTCAATAGTTCAAGGCAATATTATTCATTGAACATGGGCTAGGTACCAAACACTGTACTGAACATTAGGTTTTACAAAAAAATTATAACAGTGTTTCAACCCTTAATTGGCAAAATCAAATGGTAGAGCAGATATAAACAAATACTTTATAGATATATATGGTAAGTACTATAACATGAGTCCTTGAAAAACTATCTAAAATTTAGACTCGTGGGAAAATAAAGATATATTCAAATTTGAGTTGATTCTTTAATGTATTAAACTTTTTGATGTTTCATTTTTACTCTAGTTTTGCTAGTATCAGGTAAAATATATCTTTTAGGTTTAAGGTAAAAGGTGCGATTGTCCAAGGCATATTTTCTAAAGTGTATCAATCATACTGCTCCACTGACATGTTGTAGACTGCCCTTACATTTCAAACTTTGTCACTCAGACCATTCTGTATATCCAAAGTATTCATTCTTTCCTTCTTGATGATAAGAAAGAAATATGTAATTTTGCTTTCCTGAATTCATTGGACTGTTTTATACTGTAGCATCCATGTGTTGATTTGTCCATGTAGTTGGGAATTACCTAGGATATTCACCATTTTCTATAATAATAGAATTGCCAGACAGACTTGAGGAATAGCCAAAACATTTCTGGTTGCATTTGAAAGTTTCTAAAGTAAAAAAAAAAAAAAATCAAGAAGACAAATGGGATAAATTAAGCAGGATGGAAAGAACAGTTAGGGACAGATATGCCTCTTGAAAATAGAAATAAGTGAGAGGAAAGCCTATCAATCTGGCAAATGAGATTATCTTAGACAAATATTATCAGATTGCATGTAAGCACTAGCCTGTAATGTCAAAGGGAAGAAATCAGTGGTCTCCAGTTGCTTCCTAACTTCAATACATGATTCTCTAATATATTTTCAACAGTGTAGAATTACTACTATAAATGAATATTCCAGTTGAAAATTATGAAAGTTGAATTATTTCTACAGCATCACCTGCAGACTTATAAAGAGTTCATCAGGATATTATTGTAAAGTGAATTAAAAAAAACTACAGAAAAAAACTACAATAAAATTGTAATATAAATGACTTTTAACTTGATCTGATTAATACAAAATATTGAAGGACAAGGATAACATTTAATTATCAAGCATTGTAGTCAAATAAGATATCATGTTAAGATATATTAGTATTTCACATTTAAACTTTCAGAAATTGTGGCTTGTATCAGACACTGACCACAGATTTCACATTCTACCTCTAATGATATATACACTATATCTTTTATCCCTTGGACTAAAAGAACATTTAAAAATAATAGTCCATTCATATGATGATTTTCATTGTATTTTTCTGTTACAAATACCTTAATTTTCTTCTGATCTTTAGCCATTAAAATGGATATTAATTATAACTAACCATACCCTATGAACCATATGTGCTCTAAACTTAATGCCTTTTGGCATAATTCCAATGCCTTTGAATAAACCAAAGGCTTCATAAAGCCCCATTCTCTCCCAACTATTTCATAGGTCTTCTGAATAAATTTTAATATTGGTGTTATTTGTATTATTCCTTTTATTTTTAAATAAAATATAATCTACTTTTACATCAGTCATCTCATTAAATTAATTGCCTTTTATACTCAGTAGCTTGCACTGTTAAGAAAGTAAACTTTGGATTTACATAGAACTGTTCTTTATCACTTAATAGCTTTGTGATCCTGGGAAATTTAATTAGTCTTTCTAAGACTCTGTTTCCTGGCCTGTAAGTTAAGAACAATAATAACATTTAGCCTATAAAATTCTTGTGAGGATTAGCAAAACATGTACAGCTCCTAGAAAACTGGGAAAAGTGACTATTATTTAATCTTCTAAAAATTATACCAGTTATGCCTGTCTGGCTTTGAATCTGCCTTTTCAACATCTTTAAACTTATTCAAGCTGTGGAATATTTGTAAAATCTATAGACATATCAGTTTATATTCCTCTCAATAATATTAGGCCATTTTTATATGTGTATAATGTTATAATTCAAGGTAATAAACTGGATTTTTATATAATTTTCACAGTACCCTAATGATTACATAAATATGTGAGTAAAGGTGTTTTCCATTATAAATTTAAAATTACTTATTTTGCTAAATTCAGAAATGTCTATTTGCTGGTTATTCCTTTTCCCCGTTCAAATGTCTCTACTTCTTTCCCGGTACCACTTGAGAGGCTGGCCATAGACTGCATCACCAGTCCTTGCCCTCTGGCCAGCCTGCTTCAATTTGAGTTTGGCCAATGTGAGACACAGCAGTAGATAAAAGTTTAAGAGAAGAGAAGAGGTCATTGTAATCATTTCCCTTACATATTCCATACAGGGTACTGTCCATGGCTGCCAAGCTTGTCTTCCTCTCTTGGAAGAAGCTCTGTTTGCACAACAGTAAACTCACTATATTCCCTTCATACCTTTAGCCCTAGAACTCTCCCTACCAACTCTCTGCTGGGAACAATTTCCCTACAGTGGTACGGAGAATTGGAGTTTGCATAGGGTACTGTGATCCCACTGAGTCAAGCAGGAATATTTCAGAGTTCAGGGCAAACAGAGCAATTACAGTTTGTGGAAGGGAGCATGGAGAAAATAGAGTTGTGCAGAGAGGCATGCCCAGAAGTCCATGTGTATAGTCACTATAAATTGATGGCTTAGGACAAAGCACAGAGCAAGACCATCTGAGAATTGTCATAAAACAGCTACTCTGTCACCTGCTGCTGGAACAGAGAATGCAGACCTTGAGCAGCATCAGGGAAGGGATTATCAGCAGATCATTATAATGCTTGTCTTCCTAGAGTAGCAAGATCTAATTAACCTATTGTTACTATCCACCTGAAACACTGGGAAGCTTGGCAGTATGAACCCACACTGTAGAATAATATATACTCTAGACCTACCCCAATAAAGCCTAAAGTTAAACTTCGACAAGATCCACAGGAACACAAAGTTTGGGGACTGAGTCCTGACAAGTTACAGGGCTTGGCAAACACTTTGAGCTTTCCATAGATCACAACTTATAAAACCTATAAAGTGAGATGATATCTCATTGTAGTTTTGATTTGCATTTCTCTAATGATTAATGATGTTGAGCATTCTTTCATGTGTTTGTTGGCAGTCTGTATATCTTCTTTGGAGAAATGCCTATTTAAGTCTTCTGCCCATTTTTGGATTGGGTTGTTTGTTTTTTTGCTATTGAGCTGCATGAGCTGTTTATAAATTTTGGAGATTAATCCTTTGTCAGTTGCTTCATTGACAAATATTTTCTCCCATTCTGAGGGTTGTCTTTTCATCCTGTTTATGGTTTCCTTTGCTGTGCAAAAGTTTTTGAGTTTCATTAGGTCCCACTTATTTATTTTTGTTTTTCTTTCTATTTCTCTAGGAGGTGGGTAAAAAAAGGATCTTGCTGTGATTTATGTCAAAGAGTGTTCTTCCTATGTTTTCCTCTAAAGAGTTTTATAGTGTCTGGCCTTACATTTAGGTCTTTAATCCATTATGAGTTTATTTTTGTGTACAGTTTTAGGAAGTGTTCTGATTTCCTCTATTTACATGTAGCCGTCCAGTTTTCCCAGCACCACTTATTGAAGAGGCTGTCTTTTCTCCATTGTATATTCTTGCCTCCTTTATCAAAGATAAGGTGACCATATGTGCATGGGTTTATCTCTGGACTTTCCATCCTTTTCCACTGATCTATAGTTCTGTTTTTGTGCCAGTACCATACTGTCTTGATTACTCTAGATTTGTAGTATAGTCTGAAGTCCAGGAGGCTGATTCCTCCAGCTCTGTTTTTCTTTCTCAAGATTGCTTTGGCTATTTGGGGTCTTTGCTGTTTCCATACAAATTGTGAAATTTTTTGTTCTAGTTCTGTGAAAAATGCCATTGGTAGTTTCATAGGGATTGCATTGAATCTGTAGATTGCTTTGGGTAGTATATTCATTTTCACAGTGTTGATTCTTCCAATCCAAGAACATGATATATCTCTCCATCTGTTTGTATCATCTTTAATTTCTTTCATCAGTGTCTTATAGTTTTCTGCATACAGGTCTGGTGTCTTCTTATGTAGGTTTATTCCTAGGTATTTTATTCTTTTTGTTGCAATGGTAAATGGGAATGTTTCCTTAATTTATCTTTCAGATTTTTCATCATTAGTGTATAGGAATGTAAGAGATTTCTGTGCATTAATTTTGTATCTAGCTACTTTATCAAATTCATTGCTTAGCTCTATTAGTTTTCTGGTAGCATCTTTAGGATTCTCTATATATAGTATCAAGTCATCTGCAAACAGTGACAGCTTTACTTCTTTTTTTTCCAATTTGGATTTCTTTTATTTCTTTTTCTTCTCTGATTGCTGTGGCTAAAACTTACAAAACTATGTTGAATAATAGTGGTGAGAGTGGGCATCCTTTTCTTGTTCCTGATTTTAGAGGAAATGGTTTCAATTTTTCACCATTGAGAACGATGTTGGCTGTGGGTTTGTCGTATATGGCCTTCATTATGTTGAGGTAAGTTCCCTTTATGCCTACTTTCTGCAGATTTTTTATCATAAATGGGTGTTGAATTTTGTCAAAAGCTTTTTCTGCATCTATTGAGGTGATCATATGGTTGTTCTCCTTCAGTTTGTTAATATGGCGTATCACATTGATTGATTTGCATATGTTGAGGAATCCTTGCATTCCTGGGATAAACCCCACTTGATCATGGTGTATGATCCTTTCAATGTGCTTTTGGATTCTGTTTGCTAATATTTTGCTGAGCATTTTTAAATCCGTATTCATCAGTGATATTGGCCTGAAGTTTTCTTTCCTTGTGACATTTTTGTCTGGTTTTGGTATCAGTGTGAGGGTGGCCTTGTAGAATGAATTTGGGAGTGCTCTGCCCTCTGCTATGTTTTGGAAGTGTTTGAGAAGGATAGGTGATAGCTCTTCTCTAAATATTTGATAGAATTAGCCTGTGAATCCATCTTTTCCTGGGCTTTTGTTTGTTGGAAGATTTTTAATCACAGTTTCTCTTTCAGTACTTGTGATTGGTCTGTTTGTATTTTCTATTTCTTCCTGGTTCAGTCTCGGGAGGTTGTGCCTTTCTACGAATTTGTTCATTTCTTCCAGGTTGTCCATTTTATTGTCATATAGTTGCTTGTAGTAATCTCTCATGATCCTTTGTATATCTGTGGTGTCAGTTGCTACTTGTCCTTTTTCATTTCTAATTCTCCTGATTTGAGTCTTCTCCCTTTTTTTCTTCATGAGTCTGGATAATGGTTTATCAATTTTCTTTATCTTCTTAAATAACCAGCTTTTAGCTTTATTGATCTTTGCTATTGTTTCCTTCATTTCTTTTCCATTTATTTCTGATCTGATCTTTATGATTTCTTTCCTTCTGCTAACTTTGAGGGTTTTTTGTTCTTCTTTTTCTAATTGCTTTAGGTGTAAGGTTAGGTTGTTTATTTTAGATTTTCCTTATTTCTTGATGAAGGATTGTATTGCTATAAACTCCCCTCTCAGACCTGCTTTTCCTGCATCACATAGGATTTGGGTCATCGTGTTTTCATTGTCATTTTTTTCTAGGTATTTTTTGTTTTCCCCTTTGATTTCTTCAGTGATCTCTTGGTTGTTTAGTAGTGTATTGCTTACCTCCATGTATTTGTATTTTTCACAGTTCTTTTTTTCCTGTAAATGATATCTAGTCTCATAACATTGTGGTCAGAAAAGATTCTTTATATGATTTCAAATTTTTAAAATTTACCAAGGCTTGATTTGTGACCCAAGGTATGGTTTATCCTGGAGAATGTTCCATGAACACTTGAGAAGAAAGTGTATTCTGTTGTTTTTGGATAAAATGTCCTATTAATATCAATTTAGTCCATCTTGTTTAATGTGTCATTTAAAGCTTGTGTTTCCTTCTTTATTTTCATTTTGGATGATTTGTCCATTTGTGAAAGTGGGGTGTTTAAGTCCCCTACTATTATTATGTTAAATTTCCTCTTTATGGCTGTTAGCATTTGCCTTATATATTGAGGTGCTCTTATGTTGGGTGCATAAATATTTACAATTGTTATTTTTCTTCTTGGATTGATCCCTTGATCATTATGTAGTGTCCTTCTTTGTCTCCTGTAATAGTCTTTGTTTTAAAGTCTATTTTGTCTGATATGAGTGTTGCTACTCCAGGTTTCTTTTGATTTCCATTTGCAAGGAATATCTTTTTCCATCCCCTCACTTTCAGTCAGTATGTGTCACTAGGTCTAAAATGGGACTTTGGAAGACAGCATATGTATGGTCTTGTTTTTGTATCCATTCAGCCAATCTATGTCTTTGGCTGAAGCATTTAATCCATTTACTTTTAAAGTAATTATTGATATGTATGTTCCTATTACCATTTTCTTAATTGTTTTTGGTTTGTTTTTGTAGGTCGTTTCCTTCCCTTGTGTTTCCTGCCTAGATAGGTTCCTTTAGCACTTGTTGTAAGGCTAGTTTGGTGGTGCTGAATTATCTTCACTTTTGCTTATCTGTAAAGGTTTTAATTTATCTGACTGAATCTGAATGAGATCCTTGCTGGGTAGAGTAATCTTGGTTGTAATTTTTTTCCCTTTCATCACATTAAATATGTCCTGCCACTGCCTTTTGGCTTGCAGAGTTTCTGCTGAAAGATCTGCTGTTAACCTTATGGTGATTCCATTATATGTTATTTGTTGCTTTTCCCTTGCTGCTTCTAATATTTTTTCCTTGTATTTAATTTTTGATAGTTTGATTAATATGTATCTTGCCATGTTTGTCTTTGGGTTTATCCTGTATGGTACTCTCTGTTCTTCCTGGACTTGATTGACTATTCCCTTTCCCATGTTAGGGAATTTTTCAACTATAATCTCTTCAAATATTTTCTCAGACTCTTTCTTTTTCTCTTCTGAGATCCCTATAATTCGAATGTTGGTGCATTTAATGTTGTCCCAGAGGTCTCTGAAACTGTCCTCAATTCTTTTCATTCTTTTTTCTTTATTCTGCTACATGGCAGTTATTTCCACCATTTTATCTTCCAGCTCACTTATCCATTCTTCTGCCTCAGTTATTGATATTGATTCCTTCTAGAGTATTTTTAATTGCAGTAATTGTGTTGTTCATCACTGTTTGTTTGTTCTTTAGTTCTTCTAGATCCTTGTTAAATGTTTCTTGTATTCCCTGTATTCTGTTTCTGAGATTTTAGATCATCTTTACTATCATTACTCTGAATTCTTTTTCAGGTAGGTTGCCTATTTCATCTTCATTTGTTTGGTGTTGTACGTTTTTACCTTGCTCCTTCGTCTGTACCATATCATTTCTCATTTCATTTGATTTTTTTTTTTTTGATGGGTGGTGCTGTATTCCTCTCTTACTGGTTGTTTGGCCTGAGACGTCCAGCACTAGTGTTTTCAGGCAGTTGGATAGAGCTGGGTCTTGGTGCTGTGATGAGAACCTCCAGGTGGCCTCACTCTGATTGATTCGTTGGTCACTTGGGGTTCCTCTCATCCCCTTAGATGTCTGTGATCCCCCACTGGTGCCTGGTAGGTGCCCTAGTTGTGAGGAGATGCAAATTCCACGTCCTCCTAGTATGCCCTCTTGACTCCTCCCCACCAAATCGGTATTCTTTTCTCTATTGTTTATTGAGAATTTACAGCTTTGGGGTACCAGTGGAGAAATACCAAGACTTTGTGGTGTCTGACATTTAACTTGTTTTTCCATCATTTCTCCTTTATGACAAAATTAAGATACTCCAGGTGATGGAATACTTCCAAGTTACTATATTTGGGGGGGTACCATGAATTCAGTCACCCTTCTCTTCATACTTTACAAAATTTAGAGGTGTCTTACAGTCCTCCAGACATGAGCTGCCTGTCATATTTATTGCCTGAATACTTCTATTAAAAAAATTCTTGCAAGAAAGTGCTGAGCTGGAAAGAGCAGAAAATATATTTCTGTATCAGTAAAGTAACTGAAAGGCTTTCATCATTGTATTTTCCAAGTTCCTTTTGACACTTATTTTTCTTCACTACAGCAGCAATAATATGATTTTCCTTTTTTCTTCTTCTTCTTATTGTTACCCTACACATCTTAACCTAGTGCTAATAATAGGTGTTCTGGTTATTATCTCCTTCCACACCTCCCTGCATCTTCCTTTAAGCATGGAGTCACTACTTGCTTTAGAAGGAATAGTACATTGAAAGGCATATAAAAGTGAAAATCAGGCTTTCTGTGACTCCAAAGAGAGTAGTTATACCCCTTGGCACTCAGCAAACAAATCACAAAGACTTCTGAATTCCCTTGCAGGCTTTCTTTCTTGTATGGTTTGGAAAGCAAAAGCGTGAGTGACAGCTAAGATGATATTACCGTTTGGGGGACACATTTCTGCAGGTGACATAGTGTGGAGGAATAAAGGGAGGTGAAAAATAAGTTGTCCTGAATTGGTTTTCACACTATCGAAAGTGTATTTTAGTTTAACGCTACTGACAGTCCAGCTCAAACCTGCTGACAGATGGCTGCTAGCAAGAAAATATATTTGAGACTTACAGTCAAGATACAAGCTTTCATGTTAACCAAAGACCATTTTTTAAAAAAACAGAGTATTTCCAAGAATGATGAAAATAAAGAGAAATAATATTTAGCACATATATTGTGCAAAGAATATCTGAGAGTTCAAAGCAGGGTTTCAGTTGGCAAAGGGCAGATAACTGAATTTCCTAGGTGTGAATACCTCCAAGAATAAAGTTAATCTTTAGGAAAAAGTGTTGGTGTTGGACCTGGGCATTGTATGGATAAGAAAGCCCACTGAAAATGGCAAAGGTGACCAGATAAGTATAACTGAGAAGGACAGTCACCTCTGATTCTCTAACCAGAAAAATAGAAAAGAAGGGTGAGAGTAATTTTAATATGCTATAACCACAGTATGCATTTACCATACTATTGATATCTAGTCATTAGAGCTTCAAATGATCATTAATGAGATTAAAGACCATTAGTTAATATGTGTACCTGATGGCTCTTTTAAAGGATTTAAAGTGCATGATCTTTATCTATAATTTTTATCATAGCACTTTGGGGTACCTACCATCGTTATCCTCATTTTACAGAAAAGGCAGTAGAAGCACAGGGAACTTATATAATTTATCAATACTACACAGCTTCAATAAGTAGTGGACCATTGTATGAAACAGAGGCAGAGTGAACCCATGGCCCTTGCTCTTAAACATTTAGTGCAGCTTCCTAATTCAGCTGTGAAGTCATTCTGAATGCTAAGATATCTCTCTTTACCAGGACACACAGCTTTGGGAAGCAAAGGGTGAGGATGAAAAGAGATACCTTGATATCAGGAATAACAAAGTCAGCCCTGGAGATCAAGGGGACAGGTGTATGTGGCAGGGGGAGGAGTGGGAAGCTACATCCAGATTGTCCTCACATACAGTTAAAAAGGTTTTAGTCTTCTGAATACATAACATAACTGAGCCAAAAGAATTAGTCATGGAATGCTCAAGGGCACAGTTTATTTTTGGTTTTGCCTTGTTTCTTGTTTTTGCTTTGTTTTTGGTGGTGGTGGTGGTGGTGGTGCTGGTGGTGGTGGTGGTGGTGGTGGTGTGTGTGTGTGTGTGTGTGTGTGTGTGTGTGTGTGTGTTTCAGGTTAAGTTTATTAAAATCTGTCCTCTTCAATTTTAGGCTTACATTATCATAAAGAATTTTCAGTGTGTTTATAAATTAAAGTGCATTCATTTAAAGGCCCTTAGATAAATAATATTGCAATAGATTCTGTATAATTCTGCCTTCCTCAAATAAATACTATTCTGTGTAAGTGTAAAATATATTTATTAACTTCAGATCTTAACTAATATTCCTAGTTTACTCGTATTTAATTTAAAATATAGGAAGCCAAGTTGGAATGATCATCATGAAAGGATCAGAGGGAGGGGAAGAACTCTAGACTTCCCCAGTCCTTCTAAAATAAAATCATTACCAAAAACAGGGCTCCTCTGAGCCTCACAATTAAAATTTTTTGTCTGGAGTAGGAAGAATTCCTTAGTGATCTCCCCAAATTAATGGCTGTCCATCTTCCATCATTTATTTTATGTACTCCATCTATCAGGATCTAACATTGACCAGTGCTTGTACCAAAGGGACATATAAACCACTCCTTTCAATGTTTCTAATTCGAAAATACTAGACTATAAGGAGATTTTTCTCTCTGTGTGGGATGGTTATAAAATTTATGACTTGTAGCAAAAGAATTACTAGTGCATGAAATTTTATCATCACTATTGAAACTGAAGAAAGTGCAAGAAATGGCCTAGATGCTTAATGCAGTTATAGTGATACCTAAACCATATGTCTCAAGAATATCTTACAGGTATATACAAAAACAAAATTTTTATATACCTATATTAAGTTACCATTCTGAAGAATAACCTGTATTACTATATGCTCTTAAGTTGACATTATCTACTTCAAGGAAGATAATAGAGAAAAGAAAATATCTACTTTCAGAAGTGGTCTACAAACTAGGTCAGTGCAAATGATGGAGTATTGTAGAAAGTCTACAAATAATTCCTCTCATCCCTTTATATTAATGCTACTCCAGCCATCAAGAAGTGAAATCTATTTCTCCTTCTTGATCAGGGTAGGCTATATGAATTGTTTTTTCCAACTGAATGCAGCTGAAGTTAAGTCTGTTACAGTTCTGGGCCTAGTTCTTGAGAAGCCTCAGAGCTTCCAATTTCAGTCTTGGAGTCTGGGGCCACCACATTAGAAGTCTAAGTTCTTTCTGAAAAAGAGACACAGCCTTTCCAGCCATCCCAGGAGAGGTTCAGGACATGTGTGTAAAACCATTTTGGATGCTGCAGTCCCAGCTTGGGTCCTAGGTAAAGGGAGCCCAGACAACATCACATAGAAAAGAACCAACAGGTGTAGCCCAGACAGCCCAGATAATGGTGAAAGATAATACATCGTTATTGTTTTAAGCTACTAAGATTTGAGTATAGTCTCTTTTCCAGCATTAGATAACTGAAACATAAAGGAAACTAAGAGACAATAATTGAACCTAAAGAATTAACTTCAAACTCTCCACAGGGATTCCAGACCCTAAGATAAAGAGATTTCTCCAAAGACAACATGATAAGATATTTTACTATAAATTTGGAAGAACTATATTTAGAGAGAGAATAATTACCGTTCAAGTCAACTTAAGCAAGTCACTTAAATTCATTGAGAAGTGACATACAGTTGGATGCTAAGTACTAATCACTTATTTAATGTGACTTAAAACTAGTCCCTTCTTTTCAACCTCACTTACAAGGTAAAGTCAGACCGTTCCAATTTCCCTTAAGGATTGCCAAAGAGCCCCTGTTCTCCCACCATCTGCTTAACTCTTTTCCAATTTATTTCTAATTCCTAATATGCTGCTTTCTAAAATATAGATAAATTCATGTTACCTAATATTCTTCAATGACTTTCCATTATCTTAAGAATAAAGTCCATGTCCAGGGCATGACTTTCCAGCCTTCTAGGATCTGACTCTGTTTTTTCCCACCCTTGATTTATGCCAACTCTCTCCTCAAACCCAGACTCCAGTCATATTAAACCTCTTTGCCTTTGCCTCTACTGCTCCTTCTCCCTAAATTTTCCTTTTCCCCTTTAGATTTAATATCTATTAGTATGTACTAAAAACAAAAAAATACCTTTGAGGGACTTCCCTGGTGGTCCAGTGGTAAAGAATCTGCCTTCCAATGCAGGGGACGCTGGTTCGATCCCTGGTCGGGGAACTAAGATCCCCCATACTGCAGGGCAACTAAGCCTGCGCACCACAACTGCTGAGCTCACGTGCCTCAGTGAGAGAGCCCGCATGCCACAAACTACAGAACCCACTTACCCGGGACCCCACGCACCACAACTACAGAGCTCACGCTCCCTGGAGCCCACGTGCCACAACTAGAGAGAGAAATCCCACACGCCACAACTAAAGAGAAGCCCACACGCCACAATGAAGAACCTGCGCCACAACAAAAAAGATCCTACATGTCTCAACGAAGATCCTGCATGCTGCAACTAAGACCCGATGCAGCCAAAAAAAAAAAGAAAAAAAAATATATACCCTTTGTCTGACAATGCCCTGCACTTAAGTCTGAACCATTTACCGTACCTTTACCATAGCACTTGGCATGTATACCCATCATAGCACTTACCACATTCCATTAGTGTACTTCCTAACTACTGGAGGATAGCTTTCAGATCTTTATCCCAGTACCCAGCTTAGTGCCAAGAATGCTAGCAAATATAGTACTTCTTGGATGAATGGGTGAATAATATATGAAATGGATAATGCTTGTGAAAATACTTGACAAAGTTAGAAGTACTTTGCAAATATTATTTTGATGATTTCTCTGTAATAGGTTGTAAAAATAGCCCTAGAAAAATAAACTGAAACCCAGAAGAGTTAAATAAATAAAACTTGGGGTGTGGGGAAAGTGATTACACATACATACAGCAGAGGTAGGCCTGAGGGTTGACTGTAAAAGAAATATAAAAATAAAATATATTTATTTTATATATATTTGCCTCTAAAATGAGTATAAAAATAACTTTACACTGTTGTTTAAAGACACTAGGAAATAATGAAAAGAAAAATAAATGTTAGGCCTGGGAAGTAGTCTTTCATCTTACCTTGAATTTGTTAAAAAATTAACTTATTTACAACTTGGTCATGGTAGTTTTAAAAATGATTGGGAAAATGGAAATAGAGTAAAAATAGATATATTGGAAGAATAAGAATCATGTATTTAAATTAAACAGTAGTTCATTTAGTCATAAAATTGAATTTACTTACCAACAGAATGAGAAAATGTTGTTATGTTTCTTAAACACCAGGCATTGTGCTAAGTGCTTTGTAGACGTTATCTAGCTTAATTCTTAGAAAAACCTAGGAGACAAGAATTAGCATCTTCCTTTCAAATGTGGAAATTTGGAATGGAAATGTGCAATTTTCAGATTTAATTAAGGTAAAGATTTCAAGATGAGATCATCCTGCATTAGGTTGGGCCTTAAATCCAATGTCAGATATCCTTATAAGAGACAGAAAAGGAGAAAACCCACAGAGACACAAGGGAGAAGGCCATGTAAAGAGGGAGGCAGAGATTAGAGTTATGGTCTCACAAACAAAGCAACACCTGGCATCACCAGAAGCTGGAAGAGGTGAGGGAGGATTCTCCCCTGGAGCCTCTGGAGGGAGCACAGCCCTGCCAGTGCCTTATTCAAACTCTGGCCTTGAGAACTGTGCGAGAATATATTTCTGTTGTTTTGAATTGCCAAGTGTGTGGTAATTTGTTACCGCAGCCCTAGGAAGCTAATTGAACACCTATTTCTCATCTCTGTACACCTGTCCTGGGCAGTTCTGTGCCTCAGGCAAAGAAGCAGGTGACTTTCTTAGTTGTTTAGATTCAGCAGTTAGTGAAGGCTCTCTAACATTATACCAGGAATATGTCCAGCAGGAAGGAACAGACAATACGAAGACTTGAAAGGACTTTAAAAAGAGTGTTTTCAAGGCAGAAAGGAGACCGGTATGTCTGAAGTGCAATAGATGGTGGGGCACAGGAATCAGGTAGTTTGTGAGGAGGTAAAAAGTAGCCAGATCGGGCTTCCCTGGTGGTGCAGTGGTTGAGAGTCCGCCTGCCGATGCAGGGGATACGGGTTCATGCCCCGGTCCGGGAGGATCCCACAAGCCGCGGAGCGGCTGGGCCTGTGAGCCATGGCCGCTGGGCCTGCGCGTCCGGAGCCTGTGCTCCGCAACGGGAGAGGCCACAACAGTGAGAGGCCCGCCTACCGCAAAAAAAAAAAAAAAAAAAAAAAAAAGGAGCCAGATCTTATAGGGCTTTGTACAACTTATCAAGGAATTTGGGTTCCATTCTCAGTTCAGTGAAGAGCCATAAACTGATTTCATATTTGGTGTGGAAGGATAAGGGAGACATGGGCAGAAGAATACTTGATCTCAATTTGCATTTTAAAGAGGTGATAATAAATACTGCCCTATGGAGGACAAACTGGAAGCTAAAAGGGTAGGAGGGAGGAGGGGAAATAGGCTTTTACAATCGTCAATGAGGGGTAACAGTGGGTTTTGACTAGTGACAATGATAATGGAGACATGTCTTCCTTGAGGAATTTTGTGAAGGTACTTGACTTGCTGAAGATATGAAGAAGGAAGGAAAGTTGAAATATCAAATCTCTGCAATAATATACCACAGGACATAGGAGGAGTACAAAAGCGAGTAACTTGGAGAGGAGAGAATTAAGAAATGTTCCTCAGAGGAAGAGATTCCTGTATATATGAGTGAGTGGCCTACTCCTAATTTTTTTTTTTTATAAAACTGCATATGAATGTGGGAAACAGGAGGCTGTAGGGAGAAGGGTAGATAAAAGATTTTTGTAATAAATGCTCCTCTAAGAAGGCCAATTTGCAGTAGAGCTGTTCATATCCCTTTGACTATAAAGAACAGTAATTATATACAACACTGAAACACTAAATTATTCAATTGCCTTAAATTTGTTAACCTCACATGCTTTTATTGTGTGCCTGCTTTAGGTCCATCCTCTACATCAAGACATTTTTAGATTTGTTTTAAATATGGCATTATTTTACCCAAAGTGAGCTTATTCAAAACTATTTCTACTTGATTCCCAGAAATATTTTCACTTTTCTCACCAGTTCTACAGAATGACCTTATAAGGGTCCTGTTAAAGTGAATTCACTCTTTAACCAAGGTTTCTTATCAGTTATTCACACTTACTAGAGAGGACATTTTATTTTATTTTTTCCAAATCAGGTAATGGTTCTCTCTATGAATAGTATTCTGTGATTTTGATTCTTAAGCTATTCTATTAAAAAAATCACTGGCTGGAGTATATTTTTAAAGAGTTATTTCATTTTTTAAAAGATATTGCATATTTTCTGCTTGTCTCAGTGACCTACTTTGCTTTTTCAAGCTCTCTAGTAACTTATTTCCCTTATCTCCTAGCTTTCTCATATTATCTGTTTTCTTTTTAGCAAAAGATTCTAGTTTGTTGTTATCCTTAATAAAGGAATACAAAGTTATAAATAGACATAGGTTGTTCTTTGCATATGTATTTAAATTAATGTAACACCACTGGATATATATGAAAGGAGATGCCAAGTAAAATCAGAACACACCGTGTGAATGAGAGATAAAATGTCTCCTGGACTTCTGCTATTTACATAATACTCTCATTCCTGGAGCATAAAATCATTTCAGTAGGGCCCTTTTCAAAATCAGTCAACTTAGTTTTACACTCCTGAATTTGAATGTCTGAATGAAGAACTGTAAAAAAAAAAAAAATTTAAGTAAGTTAGAGGAAAGACATTGTTTCAGCAAGAATTTATTTACTCTTATCTAGGGGAACCTCCTTGAAGTTTAAAGGAAGAATGCCTAAGGCTTATAAAAGAGAGGACAAATCATAGAATTATTTTCTGGAAAATGAAGTATAGAATAAGAATGGAACTAAGTTATGAAGTATATATATAAATTAATGAATGATACAGAATGATCCTGTTAAACATGGATGTATTTTTCAAAAATCTCTTTTTGGGGGAGTGGTGGGACTATTTACCACTGTAAATGGGCATCTTCAAGGTAATAGAGCACAGAAAAGTCTTAATAGTCCCTATTTTACTCCCCAGTTCTAAGTATGTGCCTTCTCAAGTCCACTCCATCTCAATATATGTCAATACTACTCTCAAAGTTGCACAAGCAAAAGCTTAATAAATTTCATGAAATGTGAGATTAGATGAAAAACAATATTTCAAAATTAATTAATATATCAAGTTATGTGTTATGTGGTTTTAAATACATATGTAACATACAAAAAATATTATATTTAATCACATTCCACAATTCCATTTATGTTCTTAAAAGTGTATGTGGGTATATACAAATAAATTCACATTTCAAAAAAATACATATACAAAAAAAAAAAAGACTTCTAACTTTAAAGGAAAAGCCAGAAAAATCAGAGCAATTCTCATTTTCTCAATTCCCCTCCAAGATTTCTTGAGAGAAAGTAGACAGTAAAAATGTATTGAATGAGTGAAATAAATGAGTGCTTTAATCAACAAATAAACTGCATATGACACTTATTCTCACTAAGAATATAATAGAAATCAAAAAAGTTAAATGAAAGTCAATGTAAATCTTTTGTGTAAAGAGTACTAAGTTTGACTCTATTAAACATGTATAACAGAACCACTGATAATATACATTATAATGCATAATACTTCTAAATCTAAATCATATCTTGTGAGGGAAAATTTAATAACATCTACTCTACAGTTACCTAAATGATACTATTGTTTATTTCTCTGAGCTTTCTAAAATGCAACCACAAAGAAAATACCTATATGTTCCTTGAAGTAATATATGGGATCTATACCATAAAAATAATTTTTGAAATAAAATATGAAAATAAAGTCTCTACAGCTCATTTTTAAAAAGATATTATTAATAAACACAGGCAAATATGAATCTAGACCAAATAGATATAAAAACTAAACTGCTTGAAACTCCTGGAAATGAATATATATTCATATTTATTAATATATATATTTACATATATAGGTACATATATGTATGTTCTTATATGTGTAAATGCATGGGAAAATGTCTCAATGAATGCATACTGAAAACAAAAAGCTGTGTTGTATTTACGTCAGTGCCAAAAGTGACTATTAGGGTATCTTATGTCATTTATTTATTACCAGAAGTTATTTAACAGCAAATGTAGTTTCTTTAATAATGCCTAATGTCATTCATATTTTAAATCCTGTAATAAATACTTACTTTGAATAATACTGCTTAGCTTTTTCAAAAATTCTGTGAGATAGTTATATTTTTCACCGTTCTTTCCAGGTGCAGAAACTGAAGTTTAGAGAATTAAATAATATTCCCCTGATTACATTAAGTGGTAGAACTGGACATAGTATCAGGACATGCTCTAGACCATAGCTGTTCAATATGGAAGCCAGTAGCCACTTGTCTTTATTCAGCACTTGACATGTGACTAGTGTGAAGAGGAAATGAATTTTTAATTTTATTTAACTTGGATCAAATCAATTTATGTTTAAAAACCAAAGGACTGTAAAATAATTTTTTCATCAAACACAACTTTTTGTAGTGGTAGGAATGTACTTTAACTTGTAACATTGATTGCTTTTTATTTTCTTATTGGAGTTCAAATATCAAATGCCTGAGTTTTTTCTAGTACATCACATAAACTCCTCATGAGTCTAGTAAATGTCAATGGATGGGCAGTTTGTATGATGTTTTTAAGTATCAACGTAATACTTTAATGCATATATTTGAATAGTTTATACAGACAGCATGAATTATAGTGATGCCTATGTAAATTGTAAGTGGTAGTTGAGATACTTCTTATTAATTACAAAATAATGAAATTACTTTTCTAGTTTAAAAATAAGTGTAGGCAAATTTTAAAAATTTAAAACAAATTGCATAACAAACTACTTATGCAGAATCAAGTGGAAATGCAAAAGCTAGTACTGCAGACAGAATAGGTGGAGACAAAAAGAGAGGATTGGAAAGAGAGAAAGGAGAAGTGTGTGTAAAAGACTGTTAGAAGGCATGTAGCAAATTTCCCAATGACTGGCAATGGCAATTTATTGCCACAGAGCAAATAAGAGAAAAACTGTCTTAACAAATATGATAATAAAATTGATTACATTAAGAGACACTGTATTGTATACTTGAAGTTTGCTAAGAGGGTCGATATCTTAATTGTTCTCACACTGAAAAATAATGGTAACTATGGGAAGTGTGAGGTGATGAATATGTTAATTAGCTTGATTGTGGTAAACATTTCACAGTGCATAGGTATATCAGAACATCACATTGTATGCCTTTATATACAATTTTTATTTGTCACTTATACCTCAACAAAGCTGTGAAAATATATATGATAAAGCAGGTTATATAAGAAGTACATTTCAGCAAATACATAGTGGTTTTGATCAAAGTTTCCTCTCAATAGTCAAAACATGGGCTTCCCTAGTGGCACAGTGGTTGCGAATCTGCCTGCCAATGCAGGAGACACGGGTTCGAGTCCTGGTCTGGGAAGGTCCCACATGCCATGGAGCAACTAGGTCCGTGAGCCACAACTACTGAGCCTGTGCGTCTGGAGCCTGTGCTCCACAGCAAGAGAGGCCGTGATAGTGAGAGGCCCGCACACTGCGATGAAGAGTGGACCCCACTTGCCACAACTAGAGAAAGCTCTCGCACAGAAACGAAGACCCAACACAGCCAAAAATTAAAAAAAGTAAAAAATAAAGTCAAAAAATAATCTGTGAATTCAGTCAGCTGAAATCAGAATTAAATATCAAGAACTAGTTTTTTTTCAATGATTTTTAACAGGATCTAAGCTTGTAACTTTGGCCAGCTATGATTCTTGCACAAGATATTGGCCAAGTAAATCAAATGTTGCGTTACATTTTTAGTTCTCAGCATCTTAACTAAATATCACCTTTGCTTAACTGGGAAACACGTGTCATGAAATTGTGCCTTAGCTCTCAGAGGTAGTTATTGGGTCCCAAGCAGATTTCAAGCTCTTTATCTGTAAAATACTCAAGATTCTCTGAAAATATTTCCAAAGTTGTAAGACAGTAAGTGGTGGGGGTGGGGTGGGGGGTTGCTTGTCTACTAAGACACGAATTAAATTTAACTTTTCTATAGAGTGCCTGAGAACCTGCTAGATCTCTTGAAGAGTGGGTAAGTGGGGGAGGATGTGGGCCCAGATTAGACTGACTGGTTCCTCTGGGAGTATGAGGCAGTGAAAGCCCAGTTCAGGCAGAACCAGCCATCAAGAGAGAGGGTAGGAAGGAGATCATAGCAGATGGTCATCTAACCATTGGTAGTATCCAAATGAGAGAAAGCAGTGAGCCATCTCTATGGGCTCTGCTTCTAATGCATAGTGGTTGTTGAAAGCAATGATTTGCCTTAAATTGTAAAGGTTATATGCTCGAAAAGAACTGAGAGTCTTTAGTCCCGTATTCTGTATTCTGCATTATACTGGGGCTCACTAGATGCACATTGAGTTGGGAAAAATTGGGGAAGGATACATCCTACTTACATATGGAAAGAGAATTGGGACTTAGGATTCTGAAATCCAAAAGATGTACCTTCGAAATGCCGTGAGCTAGCTTAGTCATACTCACCACTCTATGGGAAATTCAGTTCCAAAGTCCAAACTAAAGGTACAAAGGAGATGTCTATGCAAAGGGTAAGTAGAGGGTTTTGTGACAACTTTTCTAGGTTTGCCTCAGGTTTGCCTAAAATCTGCTCCTAGGGATTAATTCTTTGTTGGCATTGTTTTTAAAAACTTTGATGAATATTTTGAATGTTTTATTTTTATAATATGGATAATACTTCTCAAGAAGTGTTTTGGGGATTCTAGGATAGTGAAGATGATGGTGGGATGGGGCAGAAATAACTAAAAATTTACAGAGGCCATCTGCCATCAGTCCTAAAGTACAAGCTCTGGATTCAGACAGACCAGGGTTTATATCTCACTTTAGCACCTTATAGCCACATGACTTTAAGCTTGTTCCTCGTCCTTTGTAATTCTATATTTTTTATATATAAAAATGGTGGTATAATAATAGTTTTTAATCTCATAATGATTTTTAGATAAATTAGGGCATCTGAAGGAATTTGTACAGTGCTTGCCCACATTGATGTATTTTGGTTATGACCACACGGTGGAATACTGTATGCATTTTGTGCTTGAAGTGATACATCAATAATCACTAGGACACATGTTAAATTGACTACCTTGTAAACATTTATTGCCTAAATATCAAAGCACTGATAAGTGACTTTAGTCTAAATAAAATTTCCCTCTATAATCAGCAATGTGATGCTTCATGGACTCACAGAAACTAAAACTTATAAAATAAAATAAGGATATTTCAATATTATTTCATTAAAAATCATCTACTTTTTTTACAAGTAGTGGATGAATAATTTTAATTAAAAATGAGCATTTGTGGAATTTCTAAATTTCCTATATTTTGTTTTAGATGGCGGCCTTAACTAAAGATTATACAGCAGTAACTGAAATGCTCCATTAGCTGGCTTTTAATTTCACTGCAAATTCATTGTGATTCTGTCCTTTTCTAATTTGATTCCCCTCCCCACAAGAGTTAATGAGCATATAATTGCTCCTTTATTCACTAAAGATTTTACTCTATGTTTCAGTTATGTATTTAAAATTCAGTGCTCATATATTAATAAACAAAATGACTGTACCATGATTTAAACCTACATTTTGAACCCATGGCACTTTTGTAACTAGGCACTAAAGTAGTGGAATCAATTATGTCAAAGGAAGAAGACCTTATGATATATAAATATCCCTAAATATTTTCACAAGTGTATTTTCCTAAAATGTTTACTAAATATTTTATTATATTTGAATAATTCAGTTCTTATGGTAGAAATAAAAATAATTTGCTATATAAAACCCAGTTCATTGAAAGCTCATGTTTTCAATAAATTGTCATAAAAATTAGGTAAGACAATCTACTTCTCTTCTATCATGTGGCTTTAAAAAATAATTCAAAACTAATGTAGTCTTAGCATAGTGGTTATTTAAAATTTGTATGTGTGAAATTGTAATTTTAAGCAATTGAGCATTTATAACATTTATAGGTAATGTATTCATTTATGAGCTCTGAAGCACAATTTATAATATAAGTCATATGGGCAGGAAACAGTGTCACTGATTTATTAGAAATAGGAAATACAGTTCTAATACAAGCTAATCATAATGCTTCATTGACCAATGTAAGCTATGCTCAGTGTTATTTCTAATTTGACATACATATGTATATTAAAGATAAGACTGATCTCAAAGGGGAATTGCAATATATTTTAATACATATACTTGTAAGTTCTGACTGGCCACAACCCATATACACATAAATACCCAGAAAATTCTCTATCTTGCTAAAATATCCAGGAAAACAGAATGTATAGCTAAAAATTGAAAAGGATGTATTTGATGGTAAACTAAAATTGAACATAGAATTCCAGTTGGTCAAATATTTTGATTCAGAAAAAATTCTTGAACAAAAACCACGGGATAGGAACCCTGCTAGGTTTGGGACATACAAAGATAAATAAAACACAACTCAATTTGACATCCTTATAGACCAGAGGGGTAAATATGATTTGATAATAGTAGCAATAGAAGTAGTTATTGAGTTATAACGGGCCACAGAGAAGAGGTAAAGAGGAAATTTGAAAATATTTCCCCTTCGGTAACCTCCATGATCAGAAGTAAGTATATTATATTTGCTCTTCAAATGATACTTTTAAGTATACTTTTTAGTAATAAATATTGTCTGTGTAGAAGTTGAGAACATTTCCCCTGCATTTAGAAAGTCACTATCCCTGGTGCTATGTGGGTAAGGAGCAATGACAGTGTGAAATATTACCACTTACTATTTTAATGAGAAATTGTAGTCCATGGCGAATTGTATAGGTAGGCAAAGCAGCTATCTCTCTTCACTCAATATTTTCACCCTTTTCCCTTTCCCAAGTGTTGTGGGAGGGCACCTTTCGAGATTTTGCTCCATGTGGCATCTGTTTGTTCCATTAGTGTACCTACCATACCAGCCCTCTCTCAGTGCCCCCCACTGTGCTTTCAAAGAGAAGTGACTTAACCTGACTGATGTATTTAGAAGGAGAAAGTGAACAAGGCACAACAGCTTATCCCTCTGCATCTTCCTCTTGGGAGTTAGTCTATGCCTGTCTGCCACAAATATAAAATGCAGTATTTGCCTCTGCAAGCCAGGAAGCCTGAAGTTTTGGTGGTGTTAATTTTGAATTCTAACCTTAAGGAGATAGAGCTCTTGAATCCACTTTTCCTTGAAAACACTCCACAAACCAGGCAGAATATTGACTTATTTCCACCATATTCCTTACAGATAATTTATCTTGTGTTTAATCTTTTTTTCTAGTTTGTTTGCTTTTTGAAAAAATTTTATTGGAGTATAGTTGATTTACAATATTGTGTTAGTTTCAGGTGTATGGCAAAGTGATTCAGTTATACGTATACATATAGTCATTCTTCAGATTCTTTTCCCATATAGGTTATTATAGAATATTGAGTAGAGTTCCCTGTGCTTTACAGTAGGTCCTTGTTGGTTATCTAGTTTACCTATAGTAATGTGTGTTTGTTAATCCCAAACTCCTAGTTTATCCCTTCCTTTGTTATGATTTCTATTAATTTGTAAAGTATTACTTCTAAGGCGTTAATTTTTTTACAACCTAACAGTTTGTTTTGCATATCTGAACCACGTATTTAAAAGAATTAGTAATCTGTATGATTAAATGCATATTTAAATACATAATTAACTTGTGTATGTAAATGCAAAAATAAGTTTAAAACTATTGGAAAACTATGTGAGATGTTTCATCATTACTATTGGGATGTGGGTGAACCATCCTCATTTAGGAGATTCAGTCAGTTTCAGGTTGCCTTGAGTCTAAATCTTGTCTTATCACTCATCACCTCTGTTACCATGCAAAAGGTCTTTCTAATTATGATTTCTCAACTGTGAATTGTGATTATTAATATAACCACCTCATATAATCACTATGAAGATTAAATGAGGATTTAGTAAAGATCAAGTGAGAAAATAGAAGCAAAAGATTTAGTCTTGGCACTCTAATGTATTTAGGTGTGGAATATCAGAATATATTGTGCTCATTAGTCAAAGAAAAGAGATAATCCACATCATGTTGGTCTTTTTTAATTTTTATTTTTTACTTCTTTGCTTTTGTTTTGTTGTTTTGTCACTTGACAAAACCTTTGTAGAGGTTGTTGTTTTTCCTAAGTATTAAGTTTTATCTTATGTTCTATTATTAGATATAAACCTCTATTTTTTATTCTTAAATCATGTACCTGGTGTATACTGAAAAGTTGGAATTTTGTTAAAAGAGAAAATTCCATGTGTACAAAACAAGTATCAAAAATACTGTAAATTTACCTATTTAATACTTATAGCTTTATCTTTTTCTTTATTCAGAAAATTTAAATGACATGAAAAAAATTTCACCATGCAAAAATTTAAACTTTTTAATAGCAGTGTATAACAGAATAACAGAAATGAAAGAAAGCAATGGAAAGAAAATATTTGTAATATATATTTCAAATGCAGGAATCCATGATATAAAATTAAACTGTATAAACCAGTGAGAAATAGAAACAGCAAAAAAGTATAAAAATCTTAAAATTTTATAAGAAATATAATTAAAAATAAACAGTTGGAGAGATGGATGGTTTTATTAATTATTAATAAAATGAATAATAAAATGATATATAATTTTTAATGTCAGGTAGGAAAACATAATAATATATAGTCTAGGGACTTCCCTGGTGGTCCAGTGGTTAAGAATCCACCTTCCAATGCAGGGGGCGCAGGTTTAATCCCTGGTCGAGGAACTAAGATCCCACATGCCGCAGGGCAACTAAGACCATGCACAGCAACTACTGCCTGAGTGCCACAACTAGAGATCCTGTGTGCCACAACTACAGAGCCCACGTGCTCTGGGGCCCATGCACCACAACAAAGACCTGACACAGCCAAAAAAGAAAAAGAATATATAGTCTAAACATATAGTGCCATTGAAGCTATGACAATATATACTATCATGCAGTGTGTTGGGATGTAATCAATAAATATTTGAGAGTGAGAGAGTAATAAAAATTATCAGAAGTTCATTTTCTCTGTGCAATTCCACATCTAGGAATCTATCTAAGGATAAAACTATCATGATTACAGCACTTAATTGTACACAGCTATATTTTGCAGCATTATTTATAATATCAATAATTTTAAAACAACTTATGTGTGACTTCATGGAGAAACATAGTCAAACAAATTATAATATAATCATATAGTAGAAAACAATACATCATTTTAAAATGATGAAATACTCATATGTCTGATCCAGAAATTGTTAAAGGGAAAAAAATCTATTTGTAGGAAAATTTGCAAAGCACAATTTCATATTTATAGAAAAATAATGTTAACAATAAAAATGATAAAAAGGAAAAGATTTTATAATACAGATGTATTTATCCATATGCAAGAAGAAATATGAAATGAGGAAACACTAGTTCTAATTGTAGGTGATGGCTGTATATTAAAGGTAAAGTTTGTGATGAAAGTGAAAGACAGGGACTATGGCTTCTTATTTTCTATCTTCTAAAATTAAAAATAATGGATAGGGGTTCCCTGGTGGCGCAGTGGTTGAGAGTCTGCCTGCTGATGCAGGGGACACGGGTTCGTGCCCCGGTCTGGGAGGATACTGCATGCCGTGAAGCAGCTGGGCCCGTGAGCCCTGGACGCTGAGCCTGCGCGTCCGGAGCCTGTGCTCCACAACGGGAGAGGCCACAACAGTGAGAGGCCCACGTACCGCAAAAAAAAAAAAAAAAAAAAAAAAAAAACCAATAATAATGGATAATATTTATTTTGTGTGGTGTATGTATTTGAAAAATTAAGGTGAAAACTTGTTTTATGAATGAATGCAAAAATAAACAATAAAAAAACAACAGAATAGTTAAAAACCAAAGAACTTCATAAAACCAATAGCCAAAGTTGCAGGCCATCTTTGGTAATGGGAAGAAATAAAAACCCCTACAGTCACTAATCATGATATCCTAGGCAATCTTCTACCCCATCACACTTCCAGGAAAGAATGGTCATTAACAATAACAACAACAAAGGATGGGGGTAGTGATTCCTGACACATAAATTAGTTACTGTAGAAAATGATTTTTACCTGAGCCACATATACTTTCTAATTTTTCACAGCCTTACAAATGGAAGAAAGGGAGAATTTCTTCTCATTTCAAGGAACTCACTGCCATAATTTCCAAAGTGCTTGGCTAGAAAATAGAATTTTTAATTAAGATAGTGTCTCCAGCACCCTACCGCATATTCATTATTTTTTGTATATAACTGTGTCAGTATGAAAGGACTTTAGGTGGATCTTTTTCATGATGCTTTATATATGACTTGAAGCTTGGACTCATTTACCAGGGTTCTATAGGACACAGATACTGGATTGCCTTAAATACATCCCATTCCATTTGAGGAATGCCAGCTTCCAGAGGTTCCACTAGCTAAGACACCTGTAGTACTTTGGGGCAGGTATACTTCAATTGCACCTGCAGCGTGATTTTTATGTGCTTATGACTGCCAAAAATAAGTATACAAAAAGTGCAGGTGTAGTGGTGAATATCCATATCATTATGCTCTCTGATTCTCCCTTCCCAACAGAAGGAGCCCACGTAATTGGAATCTGAACTGTTTTGCAGCTCTAATGCATAACGCCTCCACACAGAAATGACATTTTTGATTCATGAGATAGTAATTTTGTTCAATTGATCTTCATGCAGGGAAACTAATTAAACTTTTATCTTATTCCAGTAGTACAGTATAAGAATAAATGTAATTGAAGTTTCTAAAATATTCACATATAAACTCCTCTCAACACTGAAATCCTCTTCAGTGAACACCTTTAAGAGCCCTAACAGAAATATTTTGTTACTGTTACTACTGCTATTATTATTATTGCCCCAGCAGCTCATGCTACCACAAAATAAAATTCATAGCATAGTCAAGAATTTTTCTCTGGTCTCTCATGAGACCAGTGTTCTATAGAATAGATTTATGTGAAATATTGAACTACAACAATGCCTAAGGCAAAGACCTCATGAACTTTCCTTAAGGGAGTAAACAAGGGTTTATGACTTTTCACAGTAGTTATAGCTCATATAAGTAGAAGGAAATTTTAGATAACTTGTTTTAACATGGAAGAAAAGAGTCAGCCATAAGAGTTGAAAACTAAGCTGCTATTAAGAATTCAGGAGTGTTAGACTCTAGATCTTTAGCTTTTGAGAAAGTTACTTTAAACCTAATTCATAAAGTAGCTATATTAAAATAATATATTTTCATAATTCAGGTGTAAAATTAAATTCATTGTAGTTACAATGAATCGAATTTGCAAATCAGTCAAAATATATTGTTTATTTTGTTACTTGAACTTTATATTGTTTCAATTTTACCTAATTCCAAGTAACTCCAGTGAGAATGTTTTGTAAGAAACTCACATAACTAAAACTAGTATGTTGAAATTCAGCATCACAAAAATTGTCTTGTATTTTGAAATTAAAAGAAAACTTTCATACAGATTTTTTCATTCAATATTCATAAACCATCACTGGTAGATTCGTTTTCATTAGGGTGATTTTATGCAAGAAATAATGTTTACTGCTAGTAAACAAAAGTCACACTTTAACTTTGGTTTTCTGTGTGCAATATATGTGCCTTTGTACTGCTGCATACCTGCCCCACTCTCTATAGGTGAAATTTATCAATAAGACAATGAGAGTGTTTTTCTTGTATGGCAAGAAATGTGTCAAATCAAATGTGTCAAAATCAAAATCAAAATTCCATCAGTCTACCTAATCTGTAATGTTAATACACACCACTTTTATTTTTGTTATGATAAACAACTTTTTTTTTTTTTTGCGGTACGCGGGCCTCTCACTGTTGTGGCCTCTCCCGTTGCGGAGCACAGGCTCCGGATGCGCAGGCTCAGCGGCCATGGCTCACGGGCCCAGCCGCTCCACGGCATGTGGGATCTTCCCGGACCGGGGCACGAACCCTTGTCCCCTGCATCAGCAGGTGGATTCTCAACCACTGCGCCACCAGGGAAGCCCTAAACGACTCTTTAAATGATTCAAAAACACCACACTATATATATTTTCTTTAGAACTTATGAAGTTTCCAGTTTAACCAATAGTTTTTTAATGTTAAGCCAAGAATACTTTTGCACATGCTGTACAATTTGTGTATTTACCATACCAGCTATTCCTAAGATCGCATCCATAATTTCTTAATAAAACAGAAGGACAGAAGGAAGTCTACTCTAGGATTTGATAACAAAATATATCACTATCTCAGGCAATGGTGTTCTGCCTGTTGTCATTAATAAACCAGTTGTCCTAGCTCCTATTATTTTGTTTAGTATCATTTGCTTCTGTTTTTGTAGGTGACAGAATTGTGCAGCTTTGGCTTACTTTTCAGACCTCACCAAAGAACTCTCAGAGAAATTATATTCAGAGATATTCTTTATGAGACAGAATAAGTCTGAAGGTGAGACATTGCTTGCTAAAATATAATATAAAACATAAAATTTCTAAATTTTGTCCCTATAAAGTACCTCAAGCCACCCCCCTAAATTTTCCTATTTCTAAAGAAAAATACCATAAAATATTATGGGAAAAACAAAACCAAATACCTTACTAAGAACTATAGTTAGATTAAACTACTGTTTTATAAACTGTTTTTGGTCTATAGTATATAATGGTATAATAAGCAGTGATCCCCTGTCTCCTACCCCCCTTAATAATTTAAAATACAAGGGATTTTTTTTCCTTTTTGGCTCAGATAAAAATTGAAGAGTCAATGATTTCTATGCACATTTACATGTATTCCTTGTTCTTTTTGAATTATGGTTTTCTCCAGGTATATGCCCAGGAGTGGGATTGCTGGGTCATATGGTAATTCTATCTTTAGTTTATTAAGGAACCTCCATACTGTTCTCCATAGTGGCTGTATCAATTTACATTCCCACCAACAGTGCAAGAGGGTTCCCTTTTCTCCACACCCTCTCCAGCATTTATTCTTTGTAGATTTTTTCATGATGGCCATTCTGACTGGTGTGGTGTGATACCTCATTGTAGTTTTGATTTGCATTTCTCTAATGATTAGTGATGTTGAGCATCCTTTCGTGTGTTTGTTGACAATCTATGTATCTTCTTTAGAGAAATGCCTACTTAAGTCTTCTGACCATTTTTGGATTGAGTTGTTTGTTTTTTTGAGATTGAGCTGCATGAGCTGCTTGTAAATTTTGGAGATTAAGCTTTTGTCAGTTGCTTCATTTGCAAATATTTTCTCCCATTCTGAGGGTTGTCTTTTGGTCTTGTTTATGGTTTCCTTTGCTGTGCAAAAGCTTTTAAGTTTCATTAGATCCCATTTATTTATTTTTGTTTTTATTTTCATTAGGAGATGTGTCAAAAAAGATCTTGCTTCGATCTATGTCAAAGAGTGTTCTTTGTTTTCCTCTAAGAGTTTTATAGTGTCCGGCCTTACATTTAGGTCTTTAATCCATTATGAGTTTATTTTTGTGTATGGTGTTAGGGCAACCTAAATGTCCATCAACAGAGGGATGGATAAAGAAGGTGTGGTACATATATACAATAGAATATTATTAAGACATCAAAAGGAACGAAATTGTGCCATTTGCAGAGATGTGGATGGACCTAGAGTCTGTCATAAAGAGTGAAGTCAGAAGGAGAAAAACAAATATCATATAATATCACTTATATGTGGAATCTAGAAAAATGATACAGATGAACTTATTTGCAAACCAGAAATAGAGACACAGATGTAGAGAACAAACTTATAGATACCAAAGGGGGAAGGGGGAGTGGTGGGTTGAACTGGGAGACTGGCATTGACATAAATTCACTACTATGTATAAAATAGATAACTAATGAGAACCTACAGTATAGCACAGGGAACTGTATTCAGGGCTCTGTGGTGACCTAAATGGGAAGGAAATCCAAAAAAGACAGATGTATGTATATATATAGCTGATTCACCCTGCTGTACAGCAGAAAATAACACAACATTGTAATTAATAAAAATTAATTTAAAAAATGTCTTCCTTGTCTCCAAAATGATTTCTTGAGAAAACTAAACATTTGAGTGTCTAATATGTGTGTCTACACCTCTGAAAAAATTTGTTTGCTGATTTACAAGCTTCACAATATAGAAATAAAGCTAGAAGCTTTTAATAAACTCTCCTAAACATAATGTACTATATCTTAATATCTACTGTATCTTGGGATGATGTGTTAGCCATGAAAAATTATGCTTACACAGTGATACTAGGAAGAACCAGAGTTATGTAAACCATTGGTGTTAAAGCAAAGAGGTTCTCTTTTCTCCACAGTATTTAAATATACAACAAAACCTTATTTAATGAAATTAGGTTATCCCCTTGAAGCGAAGTTTTTTTCAAAAATAGCTTTCCAAATATGTTGATATGAGCACTTTCTAAGGCTGAGGCTAAAATATTCAAGATTAATGTATGATTCCTTTAAATCAGATTAACAATTCACTTCTAGGGAAGAATTAGTCTTGTTAGTTTTTCCCTAAATTGGATGAAAGCTTACTAACCAGATAATAATAATTATTATAAAATAAATCATCTGTGTTATCATATCTCCAACACACATCCCTGTTTAGAAACAACAACACATTATCTATGTTTTCTTTGTTATTATTATTTCATTCAGCATGTGTTCTGGTATACTACATAATTTTTGCTCATTTTTAAGTTTTTTTTATGAAAATTCTGAGCCAACTATGAAGGTCATAAAATGAATCCCTATTATAATTTTGCCACATTTACTTTATCTTCTAAATAATATTTTGGTTATTTATAACTTAGAGACTTCATTTATATTCTGTCCAAGCCCAGATATTGATTTACAAAGTCTTACATATAAATTTATCTATTATAACTTAAAACACAGTTATGATTTCTCCAAGATTTTGAACCTCTCTTATAGAAATTAAAATAAATCTGAACACTTTATCATGGTTTAAAAAGACATTCCATAATCTACTTCCTACTTATCTTTGTAACCTTATTTTATACTCCACACCCTTTTGCTCTCTATGTTCCTTACACCTGGCCTCCTTTATATTTCTTAAGCAAACCAAAATCTTCCCATGCAGAACCTTTGCACTTGCTATTTCCTATGTCTGAGATACTCTATTTTCCTGATCATTGCATGACTCTCTTTTCATAATAAGTCTCAACCCAAACTAAATCTCCATAGTGTAGGCTTGCCTGGCCACCATATCTAAAGTGGTCACTGTATGAGCTCTATCACAGTCCCCTTTTATTTTTTCATGGTAATTACAGTCTAACTTACTTGTTATATCCATTTACATATTTATTGTCAGTTTCCACCAGTGAAATGGAAACACCATGGGTCTTAGTCCTTGTCACTACCTGCTGATTTGTTACTGCCTGGAAGTATCTGGTAGTGCTTAAATATAAGGTCAATCTCAGGGGAAATGTCTCAGGTCCCAGGTCAGGAGATTTCTGTTTACAAGAACAGAATAGATATGCTAGATCTCATCTTCAATAAACTTGGATTACTAGACACAGTATTGGCCTTTAACCCCAAAAGTTTCACATTTAGCAACATTAAGTGGTATTACAATGTGTATATCTACATACATGTATGCCTTCTCTATATTAGCAGTTTCCTTTATAGTAAGTTTCCTTGTAGAAAGTGGATAGAGAGGTTCTTTAATATAAAAACCCTGATGTGTTACCTTTCCTTATACCTCATAATATTTATTTGACTAAATGCTAAAATTTAAAACAAAATCCAATTTTTGAACATTTTAAAGTCTTTTATCTGCAGTTATAAGACTGAAGAGGAATAACCCTGGCAAAGAAAATGATGACCTCACCACACACTGTCAGTACCCTTAGCCTTTGAAACTGTATTGTGAAGAACAGATTACATATTCTAATAATTGATTGATATTTAATTCAGTGTTTTAAAACTTTCTGTCAGTGTACATCTTATCTAGATAGCATATAGTCCTACTTTGTTTCTCCTTTAATCTTTATTTATCAGAGGTGTTCTTAAATGAGGGTAACATTTGATGGAGAAATGGACACAGATTGCTGGGATTGATGGAGAATCTTAGGGAATCACCTATAGAGAATCACCAAGGAATGGTGGGTGATTTGGCTGTCCAAAAAATTAGTCCTCTGGGACAGACACATTCAATGAAGTATAATTTAATGGAAAATGTCCCAGGAAAATTATTCATAAATAGAACTTAATATGCTCAGTGGTGGCAGATGAGAAAAACAAAAGAACAATATTAATCATTTTCACTCTTGGGGCCAGTATTAATACATTTATTATAGTTAATCTCCATTCATTACTATGTTTTACATGAGAATAATGATTCAGGTAGAAAATAATTTCACTCTTATTTTAGTCCATCTATGTGTAGCAGTCCCAGAGAATCTGTGTGCTAGTAAAATGGAGCTAAGACTAGGGTTTTTAAAAGAGTAAAATTAAATTTTGGGATCTAAATTCTCTGATGAATTCTTGCTATCCACATTTATCTTGAATCTGTTTTCAGTGCCTTCAGAAAGAAAGAAGTTTAGCTCTGAAAAACATATCAGTGGATTCTTGACAAGAGAGAAAAGACATCCCTGGCCATAAGAAAAGTGTTTTTAAACATAGAATAATATAACAAACTAGAGAGGCCAGTATTTGAACATGACTGTAACATAATCTTTTGACGCACCTTACAGCCTTTTCTTCAAAAGCTAAGGTATAAAGGTTCTGTCAAGTTGTACTTAGGTGTTTGACTTTATCCTGTAGATAACTGTAGCATCAATGAAGTGTTACTAAAGCTTAAAAATGCATATTGTGAAAGATCATTATAGATAACTTATTAAATGAATGTATGAACTTTCTAAAAACATGATATTTTTTTCATATAAAAGGAAATTCAAACTCTAGTTATAGCATCCAAAGCCATCTTTACAAATGCATTTGTCCTACTTTTCTACAGGTATTTCCCACTCTCTCTCTAGGCTATTAGTCCTTTCCTAAACACATTATATAGACTCATTTCTCAGTGATTTTACTCTGCTTCTCTGACAAGAAGTCTCTTCTATAAGTTCCACCCCTATTGAGCCTTCTCATTCTATGAGCCCAACCTACAATGTTTGACCTTTTCCCATTAATTCTACCCCAATTCTCCCATTAAATATATGTTTGTACAGCTTTAAGGGGTTTGGCTTTATCTTTAAGTCAGCCGATATAAAGTTACTCTAAGATTAATAATGGATTATCTTTATTTCTGAGATATGTATCAAAATAATTTATGGAAGGGGAAAAGCAATTATAGGTATAAATAAAACAGCTTGGCTCCTTGACATTGGTCTTGGAATGATTATTTTTGGATTGGACACCAAGAGCAAAGGCAACAAAAGGAAAGATAAACAAGTGAGGCTACATGAACTTAAAAGCTTCTGCACAACAAAGGAAACCATCAAGAAAATAAAAGGTCAACCTACAGAATGGGAAAAAAATGCTTGCAAATTATATATCTAATAAGGAATAAATATCCAAAATATATAAATAATTCATATAACTCAATAGAAAAAAAAATCTGATTAAAATATGGGCAGAGGATCTAAATAGACATATTTCCATAGAAGACATGCAAGCGGCCCACAGGTACATGAAAATGTACTCAGTATCAGTGATCATCAGACAAATTCAAATCAAAACCACAATGAGATATCACCTCACACCTGTCAGAATGTCTATTGCCAAAAGACAACAAATGAAAAATTTTGGCAAGGATGTGGATAAAAGGGAACTCTGGTATACTCAGTGCAGCCACTATGGAAAACAGCATGGAAATTCCTCAAAAAATTAGAAATAGAACTACCATATGATCCAGCAGTTCCACTCCTGGTTATACACCCAAAGAAAATGAAATCACTTTTTCGAAGAGATATCTGCAGTCCCATGTTCATTGTACCATTATTTACAGTAGCCAAGACATGGAAACAACTTGTGTCTATCAACATATGAATGAATAAAGGAAATGTGCACACACACACACACACACACGATGAAATACTATTCAGCCATAAAAATGAGGAAATTCTGCTATGTACAACAACATGGACGGGCCTTGAGTGCATTATGCTAAGTGAAATAAGTCAGCTAGACAAAGACAAATATTGCATGATCTCACTTATGTATGGAATCTAGAAAAATAAAACTTATAGGAAACAGGTTGGTGGTTGCCAGAGGCAAGGGGTGGGGAAGGGCAATATGAGTGATGTTGGTCAAAATGTACAAACTTCTATTTATAACATAAATAAGTTCTGGGGATGTAATGTACAGCATGGTGACTATAATTAGCAATACAGTGTTGTATATTTGAAAGTTGCTAAGAGAGTAGATCTTAAAAGTTCTCTTTGTAGGAAAAACATTTGTAACCATGTGATGTAATGACTATTAACTAAACTTACATTTCACAATATATACATATATCAAATCATCATGTTGGACTTCTCAAATTTATATTCTATGTAATGCAAGTTTATTATCATTATTATTTACTTTAACAATGCTTGGATGACAGGTGCCCTGAAACTCAGTGACAGTGTTCGTAATTTTAATGTGATTCAGTGGTATTAGAAGGTTGTAACATCAGAGAATAGGATGTAGGCAAAGAATCACAGATGAATTACATAAGAATGATGAAATAAAGCTGTAAGGAGGGAAGAATAATGTCACTACTCAGTTTGGAAAGGGAAATAAACGTACTTAAAAATTCCAAAGAAATCAACAAAATTATTAAAGGATTGTGAAGTAGGCTCTAGGATAAATGGTTGAGTGATTTGTCATTATTAGCTTATGAAGTAAAAAACAAAGAAGGAACTTAATACTTTTCACAGAAAAGTGCCCATATGGGAGTATTCCAATGAGAACAAAATTACAGCTAGTAGAATTTAAAAACAACAGAAAGGATTTTAGACTCATATGAGTATTAGGCAAAGATCCATACTAGTTAAATAAAAAGGTGAGTTCAAGGTGACTAAATCCATTTATTAGTTGTTCACTCAGGATTTGTGACTCTGCAAGGCCAAGTATAATTTTTTCCTGGTATTGCATGTATTTGGGAAGAGAATTTATTTTCTATGTAAGAGAATAGGATTGTTCCTCAAGGTATCTTGTAATTTTAATTTTGTGGAGTACCTAAATGATATCATTTTGAATATGTTCACATTAGCACACATATCTACAGTTAACAAACTTTGTTCTCTTAATATTCTTGGTAGTTACTGTGGTATTTTGGTAAACTTTTGCTTTGTTGGCCCCATGTAGTTTAGGTGTTTGAGGCTACAGGGGAGGAATACAAGGATTAATCTGTTAGTATCTTGGGCTTCAATTTTCTAATACATGACATGGGTGGCAGAATTGGATGATCTTAATTTAGCATTCTACTAAATTTTTAATTTTTCATGAGTGATTTAAACCATGATTTTGATGCAAATGAAGCAGGCATGTAGCCAGTAGAGGGAGTCCTGATCTTATCCCCAGAATTATAGAACCTCTTAAAATTTTGCATGCAATTGTAAGAAATCTGGCTGCTTTATTTTACACCATCCTAAAAGCATGGGAAGAGTATATTTATGCCCAGTTTTTAAAAAGCAAAAAGTGTAGTGGCATATTATTATTCTGTAAAATTTCTCTGATTATATAATAGAATTTTTTAACTGTTTAAAATTAGCATTTTTATTTGATCTTCATCAGGATTAGCTACTAGTCCCAACAGCTAATCTGAAGCAGAATCAAATCCTCTAATCTTTCAATAACAGTGAAGGAAAAGATTTTGGCTGGAATTAGACACACACTGATGGTATTCCTATATTCTGTGCCTTTATACATAACACCTGCTACAAATCTTTACTCAAAACTATTCAGGAAAAAAATACTTGCCTGTGTTGATGTATTTGAAAAATTAATTTTCCTATTAATTTTGTAAAATAAATACCTTGTGATGCTATCTTTGATTTTATGGACACAGAGCCTTTTATTTGATAACTTTTTTATTATCAATACTATACATACCTTCTCCCAATATTTTTCAATTTCATAAATGGATTTAAATTTGCTTAATATGTGTATATGTGAATGCCCACATCCCAGTGCTTTCAGCTTTGTTATACACATTAATTGAAGAAATACAGGTGTTTGTTATTAACTTTACTATTAATTTTGAAATATCATCAACCTTTTTGTTTTCTAAGCTTCCCTTAATAGTAATGGCATGCAAAACTTAAAAGCAACTTAGAATTCATCACTTTTAATTGATTCATTAATAAGATAAGAAAGTCCAGAGTATGCATTATTGACCTAAGGTACTACATGAAGTTAGAACTACAACCATGTCTAGAACACCTGAGTCACATACAAATGGATGTCCACTATGACATATTGTTCCCATTAATCTATACCATCCCTTTTGGGAGAGTTATCCACCTCAGGTTAATTAAATGCATAAAGAGGAAAAATGATATGATATCTCATTTCTGTAAATCCACAATGGTGTCAACAATTTAACATTTAACTGAATACTTCTCTAAAATTCATATGTAATTAAATATTTTTTCTATTAGGAGGACTACCCCCCAACTAGTTCTCTCTCTCTCTGTATATGTCTGTATCAATATCAATATCAACCCATATTTATATTTATATAATTTATATAAAAAGTACTTATGTACTTTATATAACACAGAAGAGTAATTCAAACTTAGTATATTCATCTACAAACACACATATTTGAAAAAAAATTACTGTCTGATAAATACACTATGAAAGGCACCAGGCAAAGAATATGTGCAAATGTAAATAAAATTTAAAATAGCATTTTATAGTCCATAAAAAGAATATATTGCCATATATTTCTTGCCCATTTTTTAAATATTATTTTGATGAGTAAAAGTTTGAATTTTTATTCAGACAATACTACTTCTACCCCCAGTCTCCCTGATGTTTTTCCTAGAGATAATATTGGTGCTAAGAAATCCTGAGAAATAAAGCAGTTTGAATTTGCATCCTTCACCCACTACTCTGTTTGCCTTCTGTGGTTTTTCCTTTGCTTATTACATTTTAAAATCCAAGTGTTTTTACTTTATTATCCTTGGACTTTTTCTAGTTAACTAGAAAAATGCTAGTTACTACTAATCTCTGTTAAGCAAATTATCATTAAATGTTTTCAGATTAATATTATAGATCTCCTTCAAGATTTTATATTTTAAAAGAAAAAATGAAATCCCATGCAGTAATTCAAAGGGGTGGTCCTTCTTCCATACTAACATTCAATAAATGTGAATAAATTGGTCAAGGGTGGGAATTTCAGGCAAGTAGAAACTAGTTAAACATATATTTGGAACTGGACAACTTCACACTATTTTTCAAATTCAACAACTATAATACCCATTAATATATTAAGCCCAGCTGTGGAAGAATTGAGAGTATTTGAAAGTATTCTTAACAAAGCTCAGTAAGAGTTGGCGATGTTATCATTTAACTCTCATTCCAATACAACTACTTATTAAATTCTTCTTTGTGCAGACTTCCATATGCTCTTTGTTGTTAAAGAGTGGGAAATGTTCAGTAAAAGAAACACCATAGGGGCTTCCCTGGTGGCGCAGTAGTTGCGAGTCCGTCTGCCGATGCAGGGCACACGAGTTCGTGCCCCCGTCTGGGAAGATCCCACATGCCGCGCAGCGGCTGGGCCCGTGAGCCATGGCCGCTGAGCCTGCGCGTCCAGGCCACAACAGGGAGAGGCCACAACGGTGAGAGGTCCACATACCGCAAAAAAAAAAAAAAAAAAGAAAAAGAAACACCATAATACAAAAGGAATTTAGCATGAAGGTAGGATTAATGCTGCTTACATCCTTATTCATGCCTGGACAGTACTGTAAATGATTTCACATTTGGAAGACAGTGTTCTACAATATTGACATTAAAGCAACTTTTTTTCCCCTGAAATTTGTGATTATCTATTTTAACATCTATAGGAAAAGAATGGGGCCTTATGATATAAAGTTTATCATAATCTTTGTATGGCTTTGCCTGACTTATAAGATCAAAACCTTTACAATGGTGCAAAAAAGATGTCACCTTAAGGGTGGAATACCACAGAATAATGGATATAGATAACAGGCATTTTCCCTAAGGAAATTTTTTTTTTTTTTTTTTTTTTTTTTTTTGCGGTACGCGGGCCTCTCACCATTGTGGCCTCTCCCGTTGCGGAGCACAGGCTCCAGATGCGCAGGCTCAGTGGCCATGGATCACGGGCCCAGTCGCTCCACGGCATGTGGGATCCTCCCGGACCGGGGCACGAACCCGCGTCCCCTGCATCGGCAGGCGGACTCTCAACCACTGCGCCACCAGGGAAGCCCCCTAAGGAAATTCTTATGTGCCTCATGAATCATTGCAAATATAACCCACAAAATAAAAAGTTGTAAACCAGAGGAGAAGCTTAATAACATATAATGGCACACATGTTGCTGTCAGTCAGTTAGTTAATAAATATATATTAACATCTATATGCTAGTAGTTGCCAAGAATATATTTGCAAGATGGGAAATTCACTTTAAGCTTAGATTATAATCTGGAAGTTATCCACCCCCCCCCATGAAAGGAACAGGTAGAGCTCAAAGGCAGCCAATAGAAAACACTCCAAGATAGATTAAAAGCCAAAGACCATCTCACACATATATACCCACAAATGCCCAAGAACATTAAAAAACTATCAATAAATACTTTGCAAAAAGTATCAAAAGAAATAAACCTCCTTAGCTATAAAGCTGAGAGAGCATTAAAAAAAAACAAGACTGTCCTGGGAACAACTACATAGAATATTTAGCAATTAGCATTAATGAGACAATTTTTAAAATCTGCCAACATAAAATAAGAGTGCCTGATATAAGACTATAATGTGATAGAAATGGCTTACAGAAGATTTAGAAGAATGTGAAAATGAAATAAGAGCAAGCTACATTAATCATAACTAGGATAAGGGTCTTCATGAATTACTTAGGTGAAAGAAACTTAAAATTAGAAGTCATATATAATTGTTTTGTTTATGTTATTTTTTAAGAAGTCCAAAATTTAGGAATAAGGCAAAGGATGGTTGTGTATCCTTTTAATGTCATATCAGAGCATTGTCTAAGAGGCATACGCAAGGAGAATTTAATTATCTATGTGAATGTAATTTTTATTGATTCAATTATCAAAGGACTAAAGAACAGACTCTCTGAAATTATCTGTTAAATTGTTAATCTTGTCTGATAGCGAAAAAAATATTTTCTGTCTATTAGAAAAGGTAATCTCAGAGGTGATAGTTTTATTGCCCTGTAATACATTAGCCAGTTTTATACCTAACCTTGCAACCTTATTTCAACATTTTTTCTTTAATACCTATAAATTCTCAGCATCTTAAATCCTTTCTGAACCAGCTTAACCATTGTGCTGGTTTCCTCATTAAAGATTTAAATAAAATTTTGACACGTGTGTATTCTATACTTGAATGGAAATGTATTTAACTTTTTGAAAATTTTACACTCAGTGTTTCGTACATTATTATATAGTGGGTTTTATTTAAGGTATACTGTCCAGTCACGTTTATCCAATCATTTGGTTTTCTTCACACAGCCAAAACTTCAAAGACCCTTAGAAATGTGACTGTAATAATTGCTTTAGCTATAGTCCTAATAATGTTTGAAGTCTTAGTCTTTTTACCATTATGAGAAGCTATATAAATAACACTTCATAAAAATATTTTGTTGGGTAAGATGTAAATCTTACACTTTTTTAAACATTTAATTTATATGGTATTATAGCCACATATTAATGTAAAAATGAGTATGTTTTTAAATTTATTGTACTGTACATAAACAAGCATTTAAACATTTAAAACTACTTTTAAAATCAAATGTAGTTCCAAATATTTAAAAAAAACCTATTTGCTCTTTTAACATGTTTTAACTTTAACTCAAACATCATTTTAATAAGAAGATTCAATGACTTTCATAATTATGGACATTTATAAGTGTGTACATTTGGACATAGAAGATGAAATTTAATTATTTTTAAAGGCATAATATGTATGCCCAAATGTAGGTTCCTATAGAAATATAAAAATACTTTGAAATAGCCTTTGAAACATAACATTTACATGTTTGATTTGATATAAAAATGTATAATACATAAATAAATACATTTTCTTTAATGTTAAGTACTAAAGAAATACATTTAATATTTGAACATATTTTTCTTATGGTAAGGTGAGTATTGAAAGGTAAATATATGATTTAAATTATTTTCTTAGTAATTAATATTTTGATTACAATGATAATAACAAATAGATACATTTTGTTCCAAATTTGTCACTCTAAGTACTCGCAAAGAGTGGGGGAAATATACAATATAATGGTACATGGCACATTCGGTTCTCCTATGATATTATATTTGGTTTTGCTATTTAAAGTAAATATTATATAAGAAATCAAAATTTGAAACACCCATTGATATCAATTTTTAAAAATTCGTATTAAATGAAAGTCTACCTTCATTAACATTGTTTGCTTTCTAAAATACAGAAAGAATAAATTATCTCAGTATGTATACAAATAAGACATTCCAGCTATGAAGCAATATCTGAATAACTGATTTGTCTATTTCTTACTACTTTTTAGGATATGTTGATAAGTCAAAAGTAAGATCTACAAAACAAACATTGCAGTTTAAACAGAGTTTTCCTATGACTTTTGTGTGGCACGTGTCTGAGAGCTGAGTTTTTAGTTCACTTGGAGTACGTTTTTATTCCAAATAAAGTATATATTTCAAATTTTCTACTTGAGTTTGTGATATATGATTTTTATAAAACATACAAAATATATATTTTACAAAGAATAGAAACTTTATTATTTGGGAAAGCACAAGACTTCGAGTGGAACCATCTGCACTTCAGCCAAATTCTGCTGACTAGCTTTGAGATCTATACTGGGATTAAATCATTTTATGCATAAAATAAAGCTTTCAACACAAAATTATTATAGAAAATTGTACTGAGTAATGATTTATCCACCAAAAGGTATTTATTCAATACTTTCAGTCTTCCTTAGATGAAAAAGATTTTAAAACAGGTATTTTGTAAAGAATAAACACTACCAAACGTAAGGTAGATAGATAGTGGGAAGCAGCCGCAGAGCACAGGGAGATCAGCTCGGTGCTTTGTGACCGCCTGGAGGGGTGGGATGGGGAGGGTGGGAGGGAGGGAGATGCATGAGGGAAGGGATGTGGGAACAGATGTATATGTATGACTGATTCACTTTGTTATAAAGCAGAAACTAATTTAAAAAATAAATAAATAAACTTTAAAAAAAAAAAAAAAGAATAAACATGAGCATGCATGAAACCAAAGTGTACATGTTTTTCTGAAAGATTTTCAAAATCACTTCATCTTCAAAATAATCATCTAAATTGGGATCGAAGTGAATAAACTACTCAGGGAATAAAATAGACAAACAAATAAGTAAATAGGTCTGACACAAAGACAGCATGCCTATAAATTAATAACAGAATTCTATATGTTTTTCTGAAGAAGAAGATGACGATGATGATGATGATGATGGTGGTGGCAGCAGCAGCAATAACTTGTATAAAAATGGTGTTCCCACTTTTCTTCTTACAAAGGCTTTTATTCTTGCTATCACAAGTTTGCTAAGCCCAAAGAGTCATTTAAGAACTTCCAAATATGTTGTAATGTGAAAATCCCAATATATGAATTGGGAGATTAATTCCAGTTTTCATTCACATATTCAAAAATATGTATATATTGTCTTCTCCATGTCAGTCCTGTGCTGAGGTTAGTGAACAATCATGAACCAAACTGACATTTTTCGCCCTCTGTTTGGAGCTATAGTCCAGTTGTGGAGGCAGATGTTAAATAAATAAACATCTAATTATATATTGTTATAAGTTATATGAATAAAAGTATAGTGTTTAATCCTGAGAGTATAAGGGTGGATAATAGTTTTAGATTGAATGGGCAAGGACGGTGTCCCAGAATAAGAGATGTTTTGTTGAGATTTGTAGAAGGAGAAGAAGCCAGCTGTGTGTAGAGTCTAAAGAAGAGTTTTGCTTGCAGAAGAAACTCATATGGGAGTGTCCAGGTGCAAGAATGTTTGATGTTTGAAAGCAGTAGTTGTCAACTAGGGGAAATATTGCCCTCCAAGGGACATTTGGCAATGAATGGCTAGAAACATTTTTGGTTGTCACAACTGAGGGGTGTGTGTGTGTGAGGCTGATACTGGTGTATAGTGCTAAAGGTCCTCCAAGGCCCGTGACAGCCCCTCAAAGGGGTTGAGCTTGAGAAACCCTGCTTTAAAAGAATTGAAAGAAAAAAATGTGCTCCAAGTCCCAGTGCTACAAGATGAAAGGAATTTTGGATTCCATTCTGTGCAAAACTGTGTATTATCATTAGGTTTTAAGTAATTCTATACCATTTATTTACATTTAAAAACTGTCACTATGGGAAATCCTGGGCCAATGAAAAAGGATCTGTTTTTTCTCCGTGGAAGGAACATTAGAATGTAGTCATAAGGGGAAAGGGAGGAAGTAAACTATAATGAACATAAACCCATTTGGGCAAACTATGCTAATCTTTTCTTTTACCTAGAATGAAAAAATATCAACCCTCAAATCCCCTCTTGGTAATAAAGGGTTTTCTGAGAATCACAAATACACACACACACACACACACACACACACACATATATACTTTGAGTATTTTCTGGATAATAGAATAGCATGAGATAAAAGCAAATACAAGAGTGACAGTAAGGAAACCATTACAATAGTCCAGGAGAAGTATAAATGATAACAGCTTGATCTAGGAAGGAAGCAATAAAAATGGAGTGAACTGGTTGGATTTAAGATATGCAGTGGAAGTAAAACATGAGGACTAGTGATAGGTTGGGTGTATAGCATGAGGAAGAAGACGTGGTCAGGAACACTTCCCAAGTTTTTGGCTTCAGCACCTAAGCAAATCAGGTGACAGCAATCAAGATTGAAGGAATGTAGTTATGATATGAAAGAGCTTTGCAATAAATTGATTCCTCAAATGCTCTACCCTTCTGTAATTTAATAATATTTTAACTTAGTTTATAATTCTAATAATATACCTTTGTGTATTTTATTATATTTGAACTAAGGTTATATTTATCTTATGGCTACAAAACTGAAAACAATGACGTTATACTTCAGTGATCTTGTATCAATTGTAGGGGAAATTTGTGGATCAATGGAAAACTATGCATTATTTATACACTAGGGTACACCCCTCCAAATTTATCTGATTCCTGTTCTATGGAAGCTATTTTACAACTCTGAAAGATGTAGAAAACTGATAGCAATGCAAATTAGGTCCTTTCCAGTAGATGTTCAATTGACTTCCCAGTTTTGCCTCTATTTGAATATGCATTTCAATATTCCTGTTCTATAAGTAAGTCTGTTCATTGAAGGATTCTCTTTTTAACTGGTTATAATATCTACCTCGTTCCCTCATTCATTAATGATTAAAATAAAATCGTTTACATGTGTTCATTTTGATACGTCTATGAAAGCTGTGATTGCACTTTTTTTTTTTTTTGGAAAGCTATCTGTCTACATGTTTATTTTATTTCATTTTAGTATAACAACGTGTTTTTCCAGTTCAGTTCAAGTTATTTGCATTACATCCTTAAATTTCTCAAAGTGAGGCATAAATAAAATATGGTTAAAAAGAATATGCTATCTCTGAACTATATTTTCCTAAATGTATCATTGAAATATTTACATATAAAAATGCTTGTATGTTCCCTCTCTTTTCTAATTTAGAAAGAGGCGAAATAATTAGAAAAAGAAGTAGCACTTTAAATGCCTTTCTTGAAACGGATCTTAATCCCAGACTAATGTTCCTACAACTTGCTGATAAGGAATAACTGCTGCCTATCTCAGAGAGACTGGCAGTGAAAATCAACCACAACTTACTAACACATCCAATTTCAAAACCAAAGTGCCCCAACAGTAACCTTCCATTATAACACACAAAAAATGATTGTAAGCTAATTCTGTCTTCTGTGAATCAAATAAATTGATATTTGGAGCAATTACTTTTAACATAAAAAGTCACCAAATGAAAGTTCCATCTTGCCCAAGGAATGCTTTATATTCATATATTGTTTTGATTTGTGCTACTCAGAGGCAAAATGCTTTCCAAAATACATGATGTAGCCAGAAAATGGTGTTTTGAAGTCCTGCAGTCTGTAGTAAAACAAAGAAGCCAACAAGAAAAAGAAAAGAAAAAGGCAATCTCATAAGATTGCTTCTCACTTCTTCCCTCAGGCCTTTTCCAGGCCGCCAGCTCTTTCAGCTAGGAATAAATCCAAATTTTGTCTCCGTATATAAATGCTAAGCTTGCACAATTTTTCTTGACTTCAGAAATAGATGTTTATCTTCAATAAAGTTGTCAAATTATTTTAGGAGATTTTATTTGACACAACTGATAGGAATTCACCACGACACATAAACTAAAATGGTTTCCTAGATGCTAGTGGACAGAGATGCACAAATAAAGAGTTTACACAGATAATTAAGGTGTAAGTGGGAAAAATCCATTCATAGAGCATATATGGGAATTACAGAGGGTTGTACAAGATGAAACATTAACACATGAAAGATACATTTATGAGAATAAAGAGCATTCAAAGAGCAGAGACTGATCTAGGCATTTAAGGCCTGAAGTTTGTTCTTTTGGGGAATCTCACTTTTAGAAAAAGAATTCAAAATTACCAAAAGGAAATTACTAAGGTCTCTTCTGTGTTTTTGAGAGGCTTGAGCAAATGCAGGGCTATGAAGCTTAAATATCATTAGAATAATTCCATCTCTATTAAAGAAGCAAAATTCTTTTAAAAATACTGTCCAATTATTAATTCATTTATTAAACAACATTTAAAATACCTCAAGCCCCTCACATGGTAGTTTCTGGAAGATACAATGAGGAATGAAAAAAGAAAAGTGAATATCCCCTTGCAGAATAAGGTCTGGGAGAGCAGAAAACACATTAATTAAATAATAAAATGGTCACTTTGGTAAAGGAAGTAAGACATAAGTTTATGAAAGAGGCTATATCTGAAAAATTTAGGTAATATTATAGCATAAACAAAAAACTTACCCATAGTCCCACCATACAGAGATAACCTATGCTACTGTCTAGCCCATCCACAAGTAGGTAATTCTGACATTCTTTCGACTATACCATATATTCCGATTTATACCTCTTTATTTTATTTACATTAGTGTAGTTAAAAATTACTTATTAATATATTTAAAATATGTAATTATAGTTAGTTATAACAAATGTGTTTAAACAGCCCCCTATTTCTGGAGAAGTTTTGCTTTAAATTTTTACTCCTAAATGTAACCATAGCAAACTAAATATCTTCTTAGAGTCCTACATGTGGAATTACTTGTGCAAAATATGATTTTTTTAGTTAGTACATATTGCTAAGTTACTCACAAGAAATATTTTACCAATTTAAACTTATGTGAATTTTGAATTAAGATAATTTTATACCACCCTCATTAGCACTGGTTGTTATGATTTATAAACAATAAAAACTTGATAGTCAAAAATGTATTACAGTTTTGCTTTACCTAACATTTATTGAATTTGAATTGATGGTGAGTAAATTTTACGATTGTTAGCATTTTCTATTTCTTCAGTGACTTGTCCAAATTGAGTCCATCATTTTTTTTTTCTTTTGGGTTTTTGTGTTTCTCTTTATTGTTTTTGTGATCACTTTTTGTAAAAAAAGAAAAAAAAATTAAATCGATCATAGTATAATTAAGGTATTTTAAATGAGTAATTTTTTTTTCCTGAACTGTAGTGCTCCATACTGAAGTGCAGACGAATTAGGACGAAATATTAGACAGTAATAATAAATGGGGAAAGTCCTGTGAATCTATATTGCAAGTCTCATAAAACTAGTGACTCTATTCAGCAAATATTTATTAGATACATCTACACAAGAATAATACATTTGCTAAACATTAGAATTTCACAAAGGATATGATAGTGAGATGAATCTTGAGATAGAATAAGTGTGGGTTAGGATAAGAAAAAGGAACAGACACTTCGTCTATAGGGAACAGCATTTAGATAGGCACAGAGGGACAAAAGCAGGGATACAAGTGCTAAGAAATTCAAATAGCTGCTTATTGACAAAGAATAGAGAAATCAGGAAAGCTGATGCATAAAAGTCGAGAGATGGACAGGAATGACAATAGTTTTAAAGCAAAGTAATCACATGCTTAAATTTATGCTGTAGATAGATTAAATTTCAAGGACCTAAGGAGAGATTTAACAAAAAAGCAAGGAAAACAATTATATGTCTACTAAAATGGTCCATACTACAGCTGTGAAGAGGACTTGCCACAGAACCCCCAGCAGAAGTGGAAATAAAGGGATGCACATTTGCAAGAGACAGTTGAGGAAACTAGATGAGTGCAATGAGACAATGAGACAATATACTTGACCTTTAGAGATGGTAGCACAATTCAACAAGATGAGCTTCTAAGGAAAATACAAAGTTTGGAGAGACACGATGAGTTTCCTTTTGATCATGTTGATTTTCAGGTGCCTGCAGATCATCAAGTAATAATGTCCAGTAAGTAGTAATGTTAGGGTTTTGGGGAAATTGGCATTTGGTAATTGACATTTGAGTTATTTATTTAAGAAAGTTTCCAGAAACTTAAATGATTTGAACCAGATGGGAAGTTTCTCTCAGGTTGATTGGTCTTGTCTTATATTGTTAATAATTCTGGACAATACCTCCTCCCCATTCCAATGGTCATCTCCTCCATCCAGGTGCTCATTGGGTCTCACCAGCTGGGTTGCCAAACCTTCATAATTTGTCACTCTGGTTTCAGTGTTGCCCCCTTTCTAACCATTCTCCAACTATTGCCAAAGGGACTTTTCTAATACATATGATTAAGATTCACCACCTTATTATTTTTTATAGTCTTTGGAAAATGGTCTGTAATATAAATGTTTACTTTTATCTCTCAACATTCGTTTTTTACCCTAAACCACCACCATAATTAGGAACATGTCCTATGCTTTATCAGGTGTATATTCCTTAAAGCTAAAATATGAATCTAGGGTCATATTCTAATTATTGACTTCTCTTTCTCCTTTACTAGACCGTAATATTCTGGAGAAAATATTTTTACTTACTCTATCACTTAAGTATCCCTAGCACTTATCTCTGTACCTGACATTTGGAGGGTGCTCAAAATTTGTTTAATAAATGAATTCTGTTTCCTCTGAGAGAATACAATATTCATTTTTGAAGAAGGTCTTAGATGGGAACCTATGAATACAGTGTATCAGTCAGGATCCAGTCAGGAATACAAAAACCACACTAACTCTTTCAACAGAAAGAAAATATAGAGCATTGGTTCAACAGATGTTGAAGGTCAACAGAAAAAGTGAAACACTGGATCCTCATGAAATAACAGCAGGTCCCATCCATTGAGCTGAAGAAACAAAGGAAAGGATTTGGGTTTTACAGAACCGAAAGCTCACTGAAGGGATCCCAAAGATATGGGAATCAGATCTCAGGGGAGCAGGCATCACTCGGCTGGTTCTCATATATCTGAGAAGGCATAATGAGGTTGCTTTGGGAAGTACTAAGAGATCTGGAGAATTAAACAAAGGGCAGCTGCTGAGGTGTAAGTCCACACTGGAGCTTCATTTCTAGAAAAGCAAGAAAACAGGAAGATGCAAATACCTTCTCCTCTCCTCTGGCTTTCTGAAATTTGCTTTCCAGTACTCTTATTTGTGGAACCTAGTAGAAAGCCAGCTGAAAAGGGATAAATTGAGTTTGCATAATCCCAGTCCCAGGACCCAAAACAGGGTTAGTTTTTTTTTTTTTTAATACTCAAAGCGGCTGGATAAATTAAGTGCTTAGAAAATAGTTTAATAACCAGTGTATGCAAAAACCAACTTGGCCTTAAAAATTTATTCTAGAATTCTGATAAGTAAAAGAAATAAGAATTCTGATAAAAAATAATGAAAAGCATACCCATTCAGAAAAGAAGTTAGAAAAGATGACTTAACAATGTTCTAAAACATTAAGGACATAGTTTGCTAATACCCAGCTGTAATGATGTACTGTATAAAATAAAAATTAGCTTACTGAATTCATGGATGCCCCCTGAAGGATGTGTCGGGTTTGAGGACTGATCAGGAGCACACTGTGAAGATAAGGTGCTCAGTAAACCTTGTGCTGACTTCACACCGTGGCTTTGGCTAACACATTTGGCCTTGACTTTCATTTTATTTTATATATATAATTATATAATATATATAATTATATAATTATGTATATATATAATTTTTGGCTGCGTTGGGTCTCCACTGCATGGGCTTTGTCTAGTTGCTGCAAGAGGGGTTACTCTTTGTTGCAGTGCACGGGCTGCTCATTGCAGTTGCTTCTCTTGTTGTGGATCATGAGCTCTAGGCAGGTGGGCTTCAGTAGTTGCAGCAGTAGGGATCAATAGTTGTGGCTCGCAGGCTCTAGAGCACAGGCTCAGTAGTTGTGGCACAGGGACTTAGTTGCTCTCTGGCATGTGGGATCTTCCCGGACCAGGGATTGAACCTGTGTCCTCTGCATTGGCAGGCAGATTCTTAACCACTGTGCCACCAGGGAAGTCCTGGCCTTGCCTTTTCTTGGGGGAACAGAAGTGTTAAATGAATCTGCACCTCAAAGAAGATGCCAGTGCTGGGGATAAAATTTGTGGACCCGTTAACATTTACTTGAAACCATGAGAGAGGATAAAATCTCCCAAGGGAGCTGTGTGGAAAAACATAAAGTACAGAAGATTGTGCTTTGGTAGCAACAATATTTAAAGTTTATGGCAAGGGATGAGGAGAGAAAAGAAGAGATTGGAAAACACTAAAAGATGCAATTCAGTAAAAATGGGTGCAGCTATCTATTACTGTTTTAATTTGCATTTTTATTAAAATCTAATTGAATGTTTTTCTCATTTTTAGTGGTAGTTTGTTTTTCATTTTATGAAGATTATCTTTTTATTTCTATTGTTTTATTTTGGAGGTTTCATGTTTTTCTTTTAGACACTTCTATGAACCTTTAAATATAAAGTTGTATCATCAGATAGTAGAAAATCTTTAATGACATCATTCTAACTGCTCCTCTGCAACAGCCTTGAATTTTAGTTGCAGTTTGAGAAATACTGTGCCAAAAATACAAAATGTTTTGAAAAAGCCCAAATATATGGAAATGCAACAGAAGCTGTACCAGTATTCTCTTCTCCTCTTCCCTCTCCTGCCTCTTTGTTTTGATAGGCAGAATTTAAACATAGTTGTTAAGGATGAGGAATGGATGTCTTTAAAGCAGACTTCTTGGATTTCAATCTTATTTTCACCATTGACAAGCATAAACTCCTGAGAAAATTATGTACCTTCTCAATGACTCACTTTCCTCTTCTGTAAAATGAGGAATAATATATGTCTCTCAGATGAATGGATAAAGAAGATGTGACACATATATACAATGGAATATTACTCAGCCATAAAAAGAAATGAAATTGAGCTATTTGTAGTGAGGTGGATGGACCTAGAGTCTGTCATACAGAGTGAAGTAAGTCAGAAAGAGAAAACCAAAACACCGTATGCTAACACATATATATGGAATCTTTAAAAAAAAAAAGGCTCTGATAAACCTAGGGGCAGGATAGGAATAAAGACGCAGATGTAGAGAATGGACTTGAGGACATGGGGAGGGAGAAGGGTAAACTGGGACGAAGTGAGAGTAGCATTGACATATATATACTACCAAATATAAAATAGATAGCTAGTGGGAAGCAGCTGCATAGCACAGGGAGATCAGTTCCGTGCTCTGTGACCACCTAGAGGGTTGGGATAGGGAGGGTGGGAAGGAGATGCAAGAGGGAGGGGTATGGCCATATATGTATACATATAGCTGATTCACTTTGTTATACAGCAGAAACTAACACAACATTGTAAAGCAATTATACTACCATAAAGATGTTAAATAAAAAAAAATATGTAAGGTGATTGTGAATGTTAATTGAATTGATGCATGAAAATAATTTAAATAAGTGCTTGCACATAAGAAACACCTAGTAAATAACAGTTTCACATTTTTTCATTTCTACTCCTTTTGACTAGCATACTTTGGCACGTACTATTAAGATCTCTTTCTCTCTCTCTCAATGTGTATATGTATGTGTACAAAAAAAAAACCCATATTTTATAAACGAGAACACTAAGGCCTAAAGATAATGATTTTTGACCCAAAGAGCAGCAAATGGGCATTCAGTGAGAATTATGGCTGTTAGGCTACATTCACCAATCTTTTTCACCACTACATCAGAATAAGCTGCAGGGCTTGTTAAATAAGATTATGAGCCCCTCTCAGTCCTACTAAGCAACATTCTATAAAGATTAAGCCCAGAACTTGCATTTCAGACTACTACTTCAAGTGCTTCACAAGCACACTAAATCAGGAAATCTTTGTGCAGAAGAATTTGTGATTCAAAATGTTTATGAAGGGACAGCATGAAGGAAGAGAGCTTCCAGTGATAGAATATACAGAACACATATATTATGAAACATTTCAGATCTTTTCTTGTAACCAAACCTTGGAAAAATTCTCTTTTTGATCCAGAAAGGCAAGGAATATTTTGAATTGGACGGTTTTTTGATCATATCAGAAGACCATTCTGTTGGCTCTTAAAGAAGATTCAAAACAAATGCAGTGATGGTTTGGATGGAAAATTCAAGATATTTTTAATTCCTTAATTGGAAACATACTTGCTGGTTTAGTTGTTAAGGATCCAGCAGTGGAAAATTAAAAAAAAAAAAAAAAAAACCAAATTTTCTCCTCTCATTCTGACATAGTTACATTTTACCTTTACAGTAACTGACCTCACATCAATGAGACTGAAATGAGATAATGTCTGTAAAACTTTTTGTAAATTGTAAAATGTAATGGACTGATAAATGGTTTTTATTATTCCACTTTTATGAACACAGGAGTACTTCTACATTACTTGCCCACTTTATACGTGTCTTTAATCAACAGATACATTAGTAAACTACTGTGTTTCAAAGACTACATGGTAAGACATTAAAGCAACAAAGATAAACAAGATAAAATTCATACCCACAAGTTGTTCATGGTCAAAGAGTTCCAAAGACTAATAGCATAATTATAATCATATAGGTATTAGACATAGTGCATATAGAGCAGAGAGAAGAGGAATTTTACATCTTCTTGAGGGTGGTTAGGGGAGACAAAATTTGTGTGGGAAGGTGAAGTGGACCTCATAGTATGAATAGGATTGAAAGAGATAATAGAGCACAGGAGAAGTGACATATAGAAGAATGAGAGGCATCTGAGATCATGACATATTCATAAAGCCAGTAGCTCTGTTCAGCTAGATGTCCTGCTGTTTGGGGGAAAGTAAAAAATGAGCCTGGATAGGGTAGAGAATAAATTCATTCATTCATTCATTCACTCATTCAATCAGTGTTTGATTATCTTTATGTGCTCTGCTAAGGAGCATAGGTAATATAGAGCTTAGGTAACAGGATTTTTTTTTTTTTTTTTTTTTTTTGCGATACGCGGGCCTCTCACTGTTGTGGTCTCTCCCATTGTGGAGCAGACGCGCAGGCTCAGCGGCCATGGCTTATGGGCCCAGCCTCTCTGCGGCATGTGGGATCTTCCCGGACTGAGGCACGAACCCGCATCCCCTGCATCGGCAGGCGGACTCTCAACCATTGCGCCACCAGGGAAGCCCGGTAACAGGATTTTAAGCAGGGGACACCCCATAATCAGATTTACATTTTATGTGTAGGATTGAGATAGGGCCAGAGGCAAACATAATTGCCTCACAGACAATAATACCAGCCTGAAGTAAAAAGTGCTATTGGGATATAGTGGAAAATAAAGGATATTAATGAATTTGAGGTGGAAAATGAGAGAGATAAACTAGAATTCTAGTTTTTATGAATGAATAAATAAATTGTGGCATCATCCCCTGAAAAAAAAACATTTTGAACGGAAGATTATTAATTTGCTTCTGTACCTTACAACCATCTATTTGGCATATTATCCTAAGAAATTATAGTTATCTGGTGCCTTTTTTGAACCATTTGGCTGAGTTTGAGTAGGAAACTGATATCCTTAATTTTTTTGGTAATTTTAAATTCACAAGCACTTAAACTAATGTCTGGCACATAGTAGGTACCCAGATGTGGTTGTTATATTGAATTGAGTATGTGTATTATGGCCTTTAAAATAGACTACCAAATTAACAAAATTATCATCAAGGACATTCAATCCAAAGAGAAACATTTACATTATTATAGTTTCTAAAGTTCTGAATTTACCAGCATACATTCCTTTCAGAAAAGACATCTTCAGCTATCTGAATTGCTTCACTGACTTCCATTACAGAAATATTTTTAGCACACAGATATTAGCTACTGAGACATATTTGGTAATAAAATAAGATACCTGTTTATCATGAGCTCTAAAACACCATGGGAATAATTACCGCATGAATGCATGAGCCCTGGCAGTTTTTTGAGTTACAGCTGTCTTTGAGGACATAGTCACTCCTCTTCCTATTCTCTTTTTTGCTCTCTGCCTCATTACTGGGTGATATTTATGACAATAAATTAAGATGTAACAACAAGGTTGTTAAAATAGAAAAAGTCTCCTGGGCTTAATGTTAAATTTACATTACTCAGGATTGTAAAGACCTGTCTACCTGCAGCTAATTCCTACTCTTAACAGGCTGGAATAGACCAAGTACCTATATGTAGGACAAAATGAATATACTTTTTATTTGAAATTCAGTATTTTAAGCATAAATTTTATTATTTCTCACAAACATATTCCTCTTCAAGTTCTTCCTAAATTAGTAGAATTACTAATTTAGTCAGTCTCTAAAGCTAAAACAGCAATAACAACAAAAACGACTCCCCTTCCCAAAACTTGGGTCCTTAGTTCACTCCATCCATTCTCTGTCATCAATTTATTCTCTTATCTTCATCATAAAGTATCCATATATAAATCTAGTACAGTTATGAACAAAGTGGCTAATGTGTATTGAGCTCTCTTCATGTGCCACACACTGGCCTAAGCATTTCTATGTATTACATCATTTTACTTTCATCATTAAAACACCTTATGGGGTTGAAATTGATGTTATCTTCACTCTACCCTGGAAGAAACTATACCATAAAAAGATTAAGTAACTTCCCCAAGGATACACATGTTTCAAAGTAAGATTACCTGAATTTAAATTTTGGCTTCAGTATGTGCTAGTCCTTGGATCCTGGGTGAATTACTTCATCAGTTCAAGACCTAGGTGACCAAAAATCTCAGTTTGCACTAGACTGAGGGACTTCCTGAAATACAGGATTTTTAGGGCTAAAACTGATACAAACCTGGAATAATTGATCACCTTTCCATATTTGAAAAAAGAGAATAGTAAAAGTGCCTGCCTTTCACAATTTTGTTGAGTATTAAATAATAGTCTGTAGAGTACTAGCATAATGATTGACTCATAGTCAGCATTCAGTAACTGTTCATTCTTATCGTCATTATTGCTATTATTTCTCCTTTATTTTTCTTGTTCTAGACTCCCTTGCTATTTTCTGTTGTGTATATTTCTTCCTTAATTATCTTATAAAATCTAGAATCATAATGCCATTCTCATGCTAAAAATATGTGGTGATTCCACATTGCCTATTTGACAAAGTATCTATTATTTAACATAAGACTCTTTGCAATCCATTCTTTTTGCTGTATAGTGAACTTCCTGATACATTACTTGGGTTGGAAACAAGGCAAGCTCTGTGGGCAGATATTCCTGATTTGGATCCAGTTCTACAGTTTCTTAGCTGGGTGGCCTTGGGAAATGCTAAACCTCTCTACATTTTTTTATTTTTCATTTTTAAATGAGGGTCCATAATATCCATCTTGTTGAACCTTTGTGAACATTAGATAAAATTATTGTAAATTATCTTGCCGATAATAGATCTCCAATAAAGTCTCATTTATTTCTATCCTCTGAGGTTTTACTTCTGCCTTCCCTTCCAAATCTGTCTCTGCCCCCTCACCTATACACCTAACACAACAATGCCAAAATAGTCTCAATGCAGTATTTCACTCACCATGCTGTTTCCTTTCTATATCATTTCTCCTCCCAACTTCTTAATTTGGAGAATTCTTCTTATACTTTAGGACTCTGGTAAAAATGTCATCTGGGAATATTTCTCTGTGGAACATTTTCTAATAAGTTCCAAAATATTCTTACTGCACTTTCTATTTATCTCCATTACAGAGCTTTTCACATTTAATATTTTTAATTTACTTATTCTGTTTCTTCCATTACCACCTTGTGAACTGCCTCAGAGGTTCACATAGTATTTCGTAGTTATGGAAAGTAATACTCTTTTAAAGATCAGTAAAAGTAATGGATAAAATGATTTGTCTTACTATCTTTTATATATGAACTTGGGTTCAACCAAGAATCTGGCACTTGAAAAGGAGCTCATTATTCTCAATTAATGAATGATTAAATGAAAGAATAAATGTATTAAAATGGGCACTGTCCTTTGGTTGTTTCCTTATAAGTGTGTATGTGTGTGTGTGTGTGTGTGTGTGTATATATATATATATATATATATATATATATATATATATATATATTCTAAAGATACTTTTATTACTCAAATATATTACAGAACTTCTCTGAGAGCTATTTATAAACCCTAAAGCTTGGGAATCTTAAGAGCAATCAGTCCTATGACTGCAAAAAACCTTTCTAAAGAAAGCTCTACATTTGGAGAGATAAGGAAAAAAATTCTCATGCTCGCAACGAAACTGGGAAAGCACCTAGATTTTTCTGAAGTTGAAAAGCCTTATGCATTAGAGAGATGGGAACTGCAAATGGATACAAAGAATACTGGCAAAGAAATACTGGCAAACTCAGATATCCCATTAAAACGACATAGGTGAGTTTAGTATATACATATATATATATATAGATATTTATATTCAACAAAAATATCTGGAAATATTAAGATTAAGAAACCAGGCAGGAGAAGATCCATAATAAAGTGACACAAAAGTTGACCTAGATATTGGGGTTAACAATAGGCACTACGTATGCACATTTTGAGTGTTCAAATATTCCAAGTGTCTCAAATGGGTTTGTTTTGATGAAACATTACAGTAATTAGGAAAGCAAATCAAATATGTATAAGTGCTTCTGTTGGTTTCCCATGGTGAAAACATGGGATAATTAGTTTGTATATGAAATTTTGTATAAATTCCTCACAGAGTTCCATGACTTTAGAAGTAATTATTTATATTAGAAAAACAATGTCATAACTGTGACAATGCCTGACAGTAAGAAATTATGGGAAGTTATGACTAGTTTGGGGGATGTTCTAATTAGTAAATAGAACTCCTGATTAAATCTGATGTTTTATTATATGAAAATGTGAAAAAGTACATGATAATAGTACTGGAAGGGCCTGGTATGAATGCCAGCTGTGGGAATGAATGGAAAACAATATATATATGAGGAGATGCAATGAAAAAATTGACAGGATGGGATCTAGATGTAAGCAGAAGAGAGATTTCAAAAAAAGGATCCAGAAAAAGGAAGAACATGACAATAACTGGCAGGAGGATGAATAATGAGAAGAAAAAGAAAGAGGATGTAAACAAGAAGAGAAAAGTAATGAAGAAAAGCAAAACCAGTCTGAGCAGCAACAGTATAGAAGCAATATTAACATACAGTGCTTACTAAGTGGGGGGATCTAATCTAAGTACTCTTATTATGATCCCTAATATACCTAATAATTGGTAGAGCCAATGCTCAAACTCTTGCTGGAAATCACTCTAAAAACAAGTTATCATTAGTTTTGATAGTGATGTAAAAAGAATCTTTTGTCTAAGGTATTGATTGATCTAGATTACAGCTGAGGTAGAGGATATTGACCCACAGATAGTACAGAAGTACATAGTAAAGAGGTAAATGTTTCTTATACCAAATCAACAGAGAGTGCTGATGCATTTCTCCTTTGTTCAGGAGTTGACCAAAAAAAAAAAAATGGAGATAAGAAGGAAGTATAACCAGAACTTAGGTACCCTTGATGGGTTATAGCAAAGGGGCTACAATTCAGACACAATTTAATCCTCAAGCCAGTGCCTATGGTGATTAACTTTACTATGTGATTCTAGGAGGTTTACTTCCTTTGTCCCTCAGTTTTTTGATGTTAAAATAGCATCTAACCTTGGAACATCTTACTGACCAGATTAGCTAACAGATTTTGAGTGTATATCATGTGACAGGGACAGTTCTTAAGCACTTTACTTATGTTAACTTATTTACTCTTCCCCCAAATCTTACAAGATATGCCATTCTATTTTCTTCACTTCATAGATAAAGAAATGAACACAGAGAGATTAAATAACTTAACCAAGATCAAAGCTAGGATAGCAGGAAATCTGACCTGGGATGTCACATCATTAACCTGAATAGTACACTAACATCTAGAATAATGTAGATTCTAAACTATTGGAAAATAAGTGTAAAATAAATTCAGGATCTTACCTCTATAATGATTTATTTGTCAACAAGTATTCAAGAAATGATTGATGGGCCTATAGGTGATGATACTTATATTTTAAATGTTTATAGAAGGTTGCAGTTTAGGAAGCACTTACACATATGTTATCTCAGATAATCCTCACAAGAAATCTACAAAGTCACCAGCAAAGAGAGAGCAACTCAGAAAGAAAATTGTTTGCAGTTTCATGAACTGATCATGACTTTATAGTCTTTTCATTGCACACTGAATATACTTTTCCTTCTTTTCTCCTCACTTTAATATGTGTTATCATGTATACTATATTTTCTAATTCATTGTACAATTAACTACTTTCTTGTAAGAATGTAAAATGCTATCATGTATCATAAAGACATGCCTTGAAAATATGCATCATACCTCTCCATCTAGGTTGGGAACAAGCCTTATGTCGTATACTTTGTTTCTATATTCCATAGAATCTGAATGGCATGTTGTGCTTTGTAAATACTGTTGATAATTTGAAAGTTTTGTTAAGCAGCTTTTTGAAAGCTTAACAGACAGGACCCTTTGATCACCCTTTCTATTGAACAACACTAAAGAAACCATTGAGGCTCACAGACTCTGCACTGAAAAATTCACAAGACATAAAAATGATTTATCAGGTGAAAACAAATAAACTTCTAAAAAATTTCAACTCAGCCTTTATACTGACAGAGGCATTTAACCTGAAAACTAAGATGAAGCTGGAGAAATTATGATGAATCTGTGTCATGATAAGATACCTACCATCTTCACTTCAATGTACCGAGAAGAAATTGAAGTGCAGTGTCCCCAAGGTTACAGTGGGCAAATTATGCTACTTATAAATTACCAATTCTTGTTGTTATTAGAGAAGGAAAATGAGACAGCTGCATGACAGTTTCACAGTTTGTGCAATTTCATTTAGCTCCAAGGGTAACAAACACAACTTGAAAGCACAAATACATTACAATAGACAACAAAAGCAGTTAGATTTTTCTGTGTTAGCTTTCCTACACATAGACAATGGAAATAACTCATGGTTGGAGACTCTTTGAAGGTCAAGAAAGTTATCATTCTGTTCCTCAACTTTATTTTTTTTTTATAAAAACCACCCAACATGAACATTTAATTTTTGAGATGCCTTTGCCTGAAGGCATTTCTCTGAAAAACAAAGCAGACCCCCAGACCCACATTTGTAGTATCAAATGAAATAATATATTTTTAAGTGTTTTGTAAAATATTTACATGTTTTATTTTATAAAGAAGGGTTTAGTATAATAACAAACCTTTGCACTTTTGAAATATATTTAGAATGTATGGAATATGTATCCTGGTAATGACTTTGTTCCCAGATAGTTTGCTGGCAATAATAAATATACTCTAGCATTTTTATAAGTAGGTACTAAGGAATTCTATTGTTTGTTAAATCACAATAAAATGTTTCATGATCAAACATATTAGGGAAATTCTGAGTTAAAAAAGATTATTATTTACAAAAATGTTCAGAATCCCTAATATGCTAATATGCATTGTGAATTTCCAAAACTAAGAAGACTATTATATTTAGTTTGGTTAAAACAAATCCTTTTTCATTGAACACCTTAACTTTGTGTTCCCTGGAACAAAATACAGGAATTACTAAATTCATCATTTAATCTAACCAAATTGAATTTTTATCTCTAAGTGGAAGTGTGAACTAGAGGGAAAATCTCCTTGAAATTCTAAATAATATAGGATTACAAAATATATTCCATAAAAATTCTAATGCTGTGTTTTTAAACTATTATGAACATCTTTGCCTCTTTAAAAAGCGTTTTCCACTTTACTGAATGAAAGAAAAATTGTAAACTAAATTTTATAATATTAGTAGGCTATTATCTCAGATGCCTCTGTGCTTTTCAAGTTAATGAATGTTTGCTTGCCTACCATGTGGAAGAAATTTTGCTGGATAATATCAATATGTAGAGGAAAGGCATAAGCTCTGTCATTAAGAAATTGAGTATATTGGAAGAAAGCAACAGAAACATAACTAAGAATAAGAACTGTAGTCAAGTATTAACAAGGTGCCAATAAAGAATGAAGAATTGACAGGAGGATTCTGGGAAAGTTTTCCATAGAATACGACTTTGAATGTGGCCTTGACTGGTGACTTGGAATTGGAAGCTGAAAAGAGAAAGAGTGGTATATTACAGAGAGAAAAACCAAAACAAAGGCATGGAGGCATGAAATAGCATAGTATATGTTCAAGGTATGGCAGAAATGACATAATGACCATATGCATTTCTTTTGGATATATCTAATATTATACTATTTCAGAGACTAAATTTTTTTCTGAAATCAATATGGCCTTTGTGAGTACTCTAACAAAATTTGACATCAAAGACAAATATAATAAGTAGTTAATTTTAAGAAGCAATCCATTCGGTTTATTAACTTTTCTGTCCCCATAATCATAATTAATGACTTTAATGGGACAGTGATTGCTTATATCAATGCCTGATTTACTGCCTCATCTTAAAAATAAAAAAATTGGATGAAATATAAAAGAAAGTATGTGATTGGTTTAACAACTATTATTATGTGACTATTACAGGCATTAATTTCTTGGCATTTAACTTTCTCTACTTACTGAGTCTCACTCCATCATTATTGCTCCATGATCTTGTACCTTTACTAAATAAAGTTTCACTTTCTGTTATTTCATTCAAAACTACCTTTAATTAGTAATCCTTTCCTTTAACAATGTTCCTATACTACACAGGGCTTTTTTTCTACTCAAATATCTATTCAGATTCAGTGGTAGCTGGGTCCTGAAAAAGAAGCCAGCTTGGGTATCAGTTCCTTCCTGCCAACAATAACAATTGATTTTCTTCTACCTAAATTGAAATCAGTGAGGAGAGGAGTTCTAAATGACAATCTATGTCCACTCCACTAACCATGTCATAGTTAATTAAATTAAATATGCTACATTTCCTTCTTTTAAGCAACTCTCTAAGGGATGACTTAGAAAAAGGATTTAATTATGCTTTAAATGCACCTGAGAGTGCTCAGACTTTGTAGTGAAACAAGATTCCTGTTGGGAATCATTTATTAAATGATTACTATATGTGACTCTGTGGAGCTCTTAGATGAATTAGAAGACTTTTAATTCTATGTGAGAACTGTGGATTACACATGTAACTAAGAGCTGGACCACGTGCATGTTTAGCCACTTCAGGCACCATTATGAAGTGTTCAGGAACAATCTCAAAGTTTTAGTAAGGCATTGTACTAAAGAAGAGCTGTTTTACCAGTCTTATCACAAGTAGATTTGAGTTAAAAAACATTTGTAAATTTTTACTCCAACTAGTACACAGGAGGCTAATGTATATTCCACTTATTCAGCAAGTTTTCATCATTTGGAATCTATAAACTGGACTGGTGACTAAATTCTTTGATTTTTTTTCATATAGACTCCAAAATCTTCAAGGGCTAAGATCTTTTGTACCTCTGTATGCCTTATAGCACAGTAGCTCTCCGAATAAATATTTTAATCTGTGGGAAAATTGGTACCAAATTAAAATATTCAAAGGAATCATCTTTCTTTAAAGGAGAATCACAGGAGTCTTCTATAACTGTAGCATAAATTGTCTAACACAAAAAACATAGTTCAGTTACCCTTTATCAAATCATACCTTTATTCCTTATCATTATCAGATAAATTATTTATTTATTTCATTATTTATTGCCTATCTCTTCAATGTAAAATATAAGATGCCTGTTTAAGGGATCTTATCTTTTTCACTATTTTATTCTCAGCATGCAGGACAGTGTCTGTCACATAAAAGGCACCCAATAAATATTTTTTCAAAGATAAGAGAATGAACGTTGGATGGAAGACAATGCCTACTTTAAATTTTGATAGAGACTGGAAAAACTGGCCTCTAGAAAGATTGTATTGATTTACACCCCTGCCAACTGTGTATGATAGTGCTCTGTGCCTTACACACTATCCCAATTTTGTCCATATGAATGGTGAAAAAATCTCCATCTTTTTTTTTTATTTATTTTTTATTGGAGTATAATTGCTTCACAATGGTGTGTTAGTTTCTACTTTACAACAAAGTGAATCAGTTATACATATACATCTGTTCCCATATCCCTTCCTTCTTGCGTCTCCCTCCCTCCCATCCTCCCTACCCCAGCCCTCCAGGCGGTCACAAAGCACTGAGCTGATCTCCCTGTGCTCTGCGGCTGCTTCCCACTAGCTATCTACCTTACGTTTGGTAGTGTATATATGCCCATGCCTCTCTCTCGCTTTGTCACACCTTACCCTTCCCCCTCCCCATATCCTCAAGTCCATTCTCAAGTATGTCATGAAGAACCTAGGGGTAAAACAGGAAAAAAGACACAGACCTACTTAAAAATCTCCATCTTTTAACTCGCTTTTCCCTGATTACTAAAGTGGAGCAACCTTTCATATGTTTTGTAAATATTTACATTTCTTCTTTATTATCTTTTCCTAATATTTACCAATTTCCCTATTGTTTGTCTCATTTTTTTGCCTTTATTTTATTAATTTGTATGAGCTCTTTCTAGACTGCTTGTCTGTTGTGTGTGTTTCAAGGGTTCTCTTTCAATTTGTCTTTTTTCTTATATTATATTTTGAATCTCTAAGCCTTTTTTGAAGTAAAGTATTGTGGTGAAGGACACATACTGTGGAGCTGGACTGTTGGGTTCCAACACCAGCTTTGCTTCTCACTCTTGTGTGACCCTGAGTAAGTTACTGAACCATGTCTAAATTGTTTCATCTGCAAAACTAGGATAACTACAGAGCTTGAACTTATAGGATTTTGAAGATTGAGTGGGTTGATATTTGTCATATGCTTAGAACAGTGTTGGCCCATAGTAAATCCTATAAAAGTGATTGTTATATATGGACCTGGAATTTGAAATCTTGGGAGAATTTCTCCAACTCCCAAGTTTATAAAATATTCTTCTGTATTTTATTCTGGTAATTTCACAGTTTCATTCTTTACGTTTAGATTTTTAATCCATGTGGAATTGATTTTGCTTAAGGTGTGAGATAGACATACTAACTTTCTTTAACTCAAATGTTTCAAATCTGTTATTGAATACACCATTCTTTCTCTGTTGACTTGAAATGCTTTAACATGGTTCTGTATCTGGACTCTATTCTACTTCACTGTTTTATTATTATTATACCAATAACATTTTAATTACTGCAACTTTTTAGGAAGTGATCTGGTAAGTCAAGTCCCTTTTTTATTCTTATTTTTTGGAATTTTCCTGTCTGCACATGAAAGTTGATTCTTCTGGCTACATTTAGAATGACTGCCAAATCAACATCCCACAAAATCTCACTGCTATTTTGATTGATATGGCATTAAATTTATAGATGATTTGGGGGGAATTAGCATCTTTCTACTAATGGTTTTTCCAACCAGGACATCATGTATTTCTTCATTTATTTTGGACCACTTAACTATTCTTTAAGTTGTGTTTAGAATTATTACCTTTCAACACAGTAGCTTTCATTTCATACAGACAACTATCTTTCTGTCCCAACAGCGCTTCAGATATGTAGCAATAAAGATTTAATTATTTTCCAGTCATGACTGCTAAACAAGGGTTAAATTTGGATAAAAATGTTTTCTGAACCTAAAAGAAATGCCTGATATAAACTTTGAAGGACTGAAGAGTAAGTTTAAATGTGATGATAAAACTGAGGGGTGTTGAGGGGTGGCAGAAAGCTGATGAACAAACACTGGCTTTGAACCGTAAAGATGATCTCAGAAATGTTCTCACAGTGCGTATTCCTTTTTTTTTTCTTTCCTACAGTGTGAGTGAAATGTACCTCTTTTTTTTCTCTTTTAAAAATTTATTTATTTATTTATTTAATTTATTTGGCTGCTTTGGGTGTTAGTTGTGGCAGGTGGGCTCTTCATTGCAGTGCGTGGACTTCTCTCTAGTTGTGGTGTGTGGGCTCTACAGCACGCAGGCTCAGTAGTTGTGGCATGTGGGCTTAGCTGCCCCATGGCATGTGGGATCTTAGTCCCCCAACCAGGGATCGAACCTGAGTGCCCTGCATTAGAAGGCGGATTCTTAACCACTGGACTGCCAGGGAAGTCCCCATATTCCTTTTGGTTGCATGGAAAAGAGGAAGGAGTTCAGCATCATTAGTCATGAGGGAAATGAAAATCAAAACCACACCTTTTAGTATGACTATGATCAAAAAGATAATAACAAGTGTTGGTGAGAATGTGGAGAAATTAGAACCCTCATACAGGGACTTCCCTTGTGGTCCAGTGGTAAAGAATCCGCCTTCCAATGCAGAGGATGCAGGTTCTATCCCTGGTCGGGGAACTAAGATCCCACATGCCACAGGGCAGCTAAACCCCCGCGCCACAAGTACTGAGCCCCTGCCTCAATGAGAGAGCCCACGGGCAGCAAACTACAGAGCCCATGCACTCTGGAGCCCGTGCACCACAACTAGAGAGAGAAAAGCCGCACACCAGAACTGGAGAGAAGCCTGCGCGCTGCAACAGAAGATCCCCCGTGCAGCAACGAAAATCCGAAGCAGCCAAAAAAAAAAAAAAAACCCTCATACACTGCTGGTTAGAATGTAAAATGGTACAACTGCTTGGAAAACAGTCTGACAATTCCTCAAAAAATTAATCATAAGTTACTCTATGACCTGACAATTCCATGCCTAAGTATATATACAAGAGAAATGAAACATATATTTACAGAAAAAATTGTATACCAATGTTCAGAGCAGTAATATTAATAATAGCAAAAACATAGAAGAAACTAAGTGTTTATTAACTAATGAATAGATAAATAAAATATACAATGGAATGTTATTTGGTACTAAAAATAAATAATTATTAGTATATGTCCAACATGAATGAACCTGGAAAAACTTATACTAAGTTTAAAAAGCCAGTTATGAAGTATCACATATTTTATGATACCATTTATATGCAATGTTGAGAGTAGACGTTGTATAAGAGACAGAAGGAGGAAGATTAGTAACTGCCTATAGCTGGCGGGGGCGCTTGGGAGAGGGATAGTGAGAGACTGCTAATAGATACAAGATTTCATTTGGAGGTAGAGGCAAAATATTCTAAAATTAGACTGTAGTGAGGGCTGTACAACCCATCAGTATACAAAAAGAAATTGAATTGCATTTTAATAAGGAGTGAACTGTATGGTTTGTGAATTATATTTTAATTTAGCTATTAAAAAGAAAACATAAGGATTTCTTTTGTTGGACACAAGGCAAAGTGGTTTATATACCTTTTGCAAGGTATATTATTATTTGGAATGGCTAAAATTATATTTATCTCTATTCTGTAAAGTATCTTACTTTTGCTTAGATTCTAAATAACAACTTTTGGTAATATTCTAAAAGGAAATGATGACAGTTTTGACTCTTTAAATTTTGCAATGATAGCTCTATTTTGATTAGCCAAGGTTGTGTGCAACATTAACTTTGAAGATTTAAAAATGTTCATTAGTAAATAAATTGTCTCAAAATAAAAGTCTTAGCCAGTTTACAAAATATTTTTATGCTTCAGAAATGAATTTTCTGGTTTCTAAGTGCATCTAGCTAAAAGGCTATGATTCAACTCCTTCACAATAAAGTAATTGTAAAGCCCAGAAAAATGTAAAATTCACAAAAATAAATTCTGAGACTGATGATCAACATATTTTCCAGAATCTAACAGCTTTCCTCCTACTCCACTTATCCCTCCCTACCATGGCCAAAAGCACAAAAATGGACACAAAATAAATTTGTGGGGCTGAAAGAAGATTTTCCATCTCTTCCTCCATTTTTTTCTTCTTTTTTTTGACTTTCAGCTGAAAAATGGAATGACTATGTAAAAAAGTGCTGTGACATGTTTTAAACCTTGTGGGCACTGCTTTTTGAAGCAGAGCGCTACAAATCTTCTTCAGTATTCCTAACATACACATTTAAAGATTTCAACTACAGAGAAAAAATGATTAAAATGGCCAAAGAGAAGAAAAAGGAAAGGATAGTAGTAACACATTGTGTTCATGGAGGTACTGTCTCTATAAGTTAAGCAATTATATTGAAACAAACGTGGGAAGATATCAAGTAGGAAGAAACTTTGAGTGTTAGAGCTTCACTATATATTTAAGCATGACACCATATCAGGAATTAGAGGTTGAAAAACGTTTGAAAAAGGTTCAAAAAATCTCCACTAGATGTATGTTTGTTATAGGCTGATAATTTGGTTAAGAAGTATCCATATCATTTAAGTTTTTTTATTTGTGGATTAGAAGGCATTTATAATTCCTAGCTAAGTTTGATTGGGCCAACGTTAATCTACATGCTTTACAAGTTAACAGACAACAAATCTTGATAGATTTCACGTAGTTGAAAGACAAAGAACCCACAGTTAAGGCAGGCTTTGTGAAAACACTGTAAGACAATTGAAATAGAATGTTACCCTAAACATTTCAGAAGAAAAGCACTATGAGGATAAGAAGAATAAAACATACAAACATCTTGATATCTTAAATGAGATAGAAGCTGAGGAATACTGTAAGTACTATTAAGAAGGCACCCCTGCATTAGATGAGACACTGAAATAAATATGTGTTTGAATCTTTTTCAATTCTCAGATCACATGATTCTATTAATGGTAAGTGCATTTACCATATGTGGTTAACAATTCTGGTTGAGCAGATTTATTTTATTTAAATTTTATAGTTAGTCATTAATGACAAAATTTATGTAAAAGGGCATTTCACTTGTTCATGTTTTTAGGAAAAAATATTTTGTTATCAATATACACATGTGGGTCACTCACCTGTGTTTCATGTATTATCGCTATGTTAAGTGATTCAAATGCCATTGCTAACTTCTTTATAGTTTCTATATTTAAACACACAATTTCAATGTACGTATTTTTAATATATTTACTTTCATATTTCCAAAGTTCTATTAGGTCCCTCATAGTCTGAAAGAAAAGATAATGGAATTGTTTCATGCTTGCTTTCTTTTCCAGTCCAAATCAGCAGGGATAAGGATTAAACTACAGGTGTTGATTCTCATGGTTTATTTATTTAAATTATTTTAAGATCTTATTTTATGATTTGCCAATGAACAAAAGGTAAAAAATAATAGGCACTTACTGATCGTTGTTGGTTCTCAAGAGACAGTTTGCATTGCCAATGCCATGCAAAATCTGTGCTTACAAAATTATAATTTCATGATACTCTATAATTTACTAGTTTTGGCAGATTTCCTCCTTAATAGTGAAGTTGAGCCAACACTTGGTAGCATTATTCTTTTATAAAATGAAATAGGAAAGTTAGGAAAATGCACGTTATTAAACCATACAAAATCAGATGTTGTAGATATGCTTTGCCTGAAATGAATAAATAAAACATAGAACAAAAAATGTTGTTTTTAACCTTCATGGAGAAAACATAAGAAAAATATATTCTAGTACTTATTTTTTATGGTCCAAAATACATTACTTCATGTGTTTTATGGTAAAATCTACAAGATATAAAAGAAATTGTGTAAGAATATTCAAAACTAAAATATATGATCTATATCCAGCTTTACAAACTAAATTGGCAGATTTATTAATGCTTGTGAGATTCTGACATTAAAATGTTATAATAGTTAAAGTTTTGATGCTTCATTTTATATGAGCATTGTTTCATAGAGAATGTTCACATATTAGTAGATAATCTTTAAAAACATAATTTTAACATGTATCATCAAGGGAAAAATAACAGTACGAGCACTTATTGGGCAAATACTTTATACTAGGAATTTTACATAGATAATCATATTTTGATCCTCACATAAACATTTTAATAGCTACTGTTATTATCCACAATTTAAAAATAAGAAATCTTAGGCTGGGCTAGTAGGAGATAGAGCTTATATTTGCATTTGACTTCAAGGACTACATTCTTAACCATTGAATTATACTGTTAACCTAGTGTTAAGGAGCATCATCTTAAATATTACACAATATTTCAATAAGCTGGTATGTCATAAATTATTCTGTACTCTGGGCTTTTTTGACATTTTCCAATTAAAGATGGATTCATTGGTACCATTCTTAAAAACATGAGAAAAGTGCAGATTTAGGAAAGAAGATGAATTTTTATTTGCATACCTTGAGCTGAATCTCCAGAAATAGGCCTTGGAAATGTAAATCTAAAGTTAAGAAAAGAGAGTAAAAGGAGAGGCAGAGACTGAGAACATGAGAAAGAGGGAGAGAGAGACTGATTTGGGGCATAGTTGAAGCTGTAAAAAGAGTTATCTTAGTGTAGGGAGAGAGAAGAAAAAAGATAAGGATTGAACATTGGAAGATGTTTTGTTTATTTAGGCTAACAGAAGAAAGGACAGGAACCACCAAAGGCATCGGTATATGCAAGGGAATAAAGAATGTTAAAAATGTGGAGGTGCTCTAAAATATCCAATACTGCCAGCAAGCCAAGGAGGTTTAGGACCTTCAATATATGTTTCACCAAATTTGTGAGACAATAAGAAATGAGTGACAAACAAATTGAATATAATTGGTGTCAGACTTTCAAGAAGGTTGAAGAAGAAGGAACAAAAATGATATATTAGCCATTTAACAGAGGGGCAGAATCAAGGGCAGATATATTTGGCTGGGACTCCTGCTCATATATATTCTAAAGGGGAGGAGTCATTTAAGAGAGTGAAAAAAAGAGGGTATTATGAAAAGGATTATATAAAATAGAACAAAGTAGTTGGATATCTAAATACTACAAACAAAATGAAATTGAGTTTGTCCTGACTAAGAATAATATTTCTTTTTCAATGACCAAATTTAAAGAAGAACAACAAAGCTAAGGAGAAAATTTGGAGTGGAACAAGGACACTAAAGTAGTTTTATTTTGGATGTCCCTTTCTAAACAAGTATAGGTGAAGTTATAGTGGTAATAGTGGATGCAGAGATGAAAATTCGGAGACAGTGACAGTATTTGAGGAGGCATATAAAATTAAATATAATTAACATTTAGTAGTCAATACATATTTGTTAATGAAATAGTGAATAAGAATGAAAATATTTTCAATGGAGTGAGGAATAATATGAAATAATATAAAATATGCTTGGAAAAGTTAAATTATTTTGTTCTCTATCACAATTATTTGCAAATAATTCTCACAATCACTTGAACTAGCATCCCCTGTTATTTTCAACCCTTCCCCCACATACCTGTGTCAGTTCTCTCTCTTTTTTTAATTCCACTCTATAAATTTTTGTGCCTATACATGCTATATCCCCAGTTCAAGACTTCATACATCTCACCTAACAAATGTCAAGGCATTTGTTTTCCTTATCTGCTGTCCTTAACTATTTATTTTCAGTGCTCCTTCAGTTCACTATTCCTACTAACATCATTTATATGCTTAAAACTATAATTAGTTCATGTTCCCCTTCAAATTAAAAAAAAAAATTGTAGTTCCCCTTCTTCCATGGTAATAAAATCAAAAGATCAAAAGGCAATATCATTGTATTACTCAAAACCCTCCATGTTCTGGCTACAATATGCAACATGCTTATCTTTCCAATCACAGTAGTATATTCCCCAGGTTATACACACACTGTACCTTCCCAGTGATAGGAGGATTTCTGCTTCCTAAGACATGAATACCCTTCCTCCTGTCTCCATCTACAACATACACTAACCCTCAGCATTATTCTCAAATAATATTTCCTCTAGGATATTTTTTTCAGATTCCCAGAAAGAATGCCACTCCCCACTCTCCCTTGCCACCATTTCTCAAATTCCATTTTGTTTCAGCTACATGCCTTTCTCCTACACTTCACTGTGAGCCTTCACCACAGGATATGACTTATCTTGTACTCCCTATAGCTTATAGTTTTTCTAGATCCTTAATTTATTAAATTGTCACCTGAAAAACCAGCACCCCACCTCCCCTGCCAAAGTTGGCTCTAGCTAAAGGTCATTCACTGAACATAAATTCATCCTTCACCTTTGTAAAATGTAAGTGATGAAAAGAAGCAGATTTATAAAAGACACAAATTTGAAGAACCCTATCAGGATGTATTAGTCTTTCTTTAGTTTCAACTCAATATTAATATTTTACTTGTATAGTATGGTCATAAGGTAAAGGAATGTAGTTCTTTGTTCTTCAGCTATTTTCATTCTTACATACAGTCATGTGTAATTATATGTAGTATGCTACTTGCTTAAAGAAACTAAGTTTACAAAACCGGTACACTCCTTATATTGATATTTGCTTATATGCAAAACTTAGGGAAAAATTATAACATCCAATAATAAATATATACATAACTTTAATATAGACTAAATTTTGCTGACATGCTAGAACTGCTAAAATAATCAGTATTCTCTTGTAATTTATGGTCATCAGTAAGTTAATGCTGAAAAAATTAGAAGGTCATAAAATTATAAATTCAGCTGAAGTAATCGTTTTGTATTTCATAGCCTGCCCAAGATTTTATTATTATTATTATTATTATTATTATTTTTTTTTGCGGTACGCAGGCCTCTCACTGTTGTGGCCTCTCCCGTTGCGGAGCACAGGCTCTGGACGCGCAGGCTCAGCGGCCATGGCTCACGGGCCTAGTCACTCTGCAGCATGTGGGATCTTCCTGGACCGGGGCATGAACCCGTTTCCCCTGCATCGGCAGGCGGACTCTCAACCACTGCGCCACCAGGGAAGCCCCAAGATTTTATTATTCTTTACAGTCTCTCTTTTCAGATAGCAAAATGTTTTTTATAGTTTTGATTTATTAGGCAATGCCTTAATGTTTTTTATGTCTTTAGCATCTATAAAAATATTTTTATTGGTAGACAAAGTGAACTCTTTATTATCTTTATTCAGCAGGCTCATTAACTTCCCAGATTAAATGAATAGAATTTAATTTTTTACATTTTGCTCAAATAAATTCATGAAAACCTATTTTACATATTTTATTTAAATTTAACTAAAAAGTATTCCTTTGTATAAATGTTACTTAACTTCAGAGTATAAATAGCACTTATAAAAATTTGAACAGTACCCAACTTTATTGAAAATAATTATTGGGACTTCTTTGGCAGACTCCACACTCCCAATGCAGGAGGCATGGGTTCAATCCCTGGTCGGGGAATTAAGATCCCGCATGCTGCATGGAGCGGCCAAAAAAACAACAACAAAACAATAAAAAGAAAAGAAAAAAATAATTATTAAGTATTTTTCATCCATCCAAACTACCTAAAATGGTTGTTTTTTTTAATATATTTTATTTATTTTCTTTAAAAACTTTTTTTGGGTGCATAGGGTCTTCATTGTGGCGTGCAGGCTTCTCTCCAATTGTGGCATGTGGGTTTTCTCTCTCTAGTTGTGGTGCATGGGCTCCAGAGTGCACGGGCTCTGTAGTTTGCAGCACATGGTCTCTCTCATTGAGGTGCGCCAGCTCAGTAGTTGTGGCGCATGGACTTAGCTGCCCCAGAGCATGTGGGATCTTAGTTCCCTGACCTGGGATCTAACCCATGTACCCTGCATTGGAAGGCAGATTCTTTACCACTGGACCACCAGAGAAGTCCCAGTTGTTATTTTTAAACAAAACTAAAAGACTAAGGCAACAAAGTGCTATTTTTTTCAAAAATATAAAAATTAAAGATATGTAAATTTCTAGGATTTTTAGCAAGTTAGATTAATAATGTGTTTTTTAAATTTTATCATTTTCAGCATTAAGAATAATTTGAAAACATGAAAACCTTTCTAAAGGAAATAAATATAACAATTAAAAATTGAAAAAAAAATTTCCATTGTCACCAATATGCAAAGAAATGCGAATCAAACAAGATGTTATGATTAATTCTACACATTTTAATGCTAATACCTAATGTTAATGAAATTGCAGAAAAATGTGCTTCATACTTTGCTGATAAGAAATGAATAACAAGAGCCTTAAAACTGGTCATTTCATGTATCTCAGTTATTTCACATTGAAGACTTTTTCTAAGCAAATGATCAGAAATGTGGCTGAAGAATTTATATTTAAATTGTTATTTGAGGTAATATTTATAATAGCAAGAACAACCTAAATATCCAACAATAGGAGACTGTATAAAATAAAGATACAGAAACAGATATAGAAATAGACATAGATATTATAGATATACATAATATAACAGTGTTACAGTCCTTACAGTGAGATTGTCAAAGGGCATTTATTCCCAATGAAAAATGCTTGGGGAACATTGTCAAAGGATAAGATAGTTATTACAAAATTGTATATAGAGTCTTATACCAATTTTGTAGGAAAATATATATGTATGTGCATAGATTATAAAGAAATAATTAGAAAGAAATAATAATTGATGTTCTTGATATTCATTTCCATATATTTCCTGTAATTATTTCTAGAGCATGAGGTTATTGATTCATTTTCTTTTCTTTTTTCCACTTGCATAAAATTAATAAATTTTCCAAAATTACTACATTTTATTTTCAGATAGATGTGTTTGTGTATATATTGTATATGTGTGTGCATGCATTTCATCTTCTTGGAATGTCCTTTTGAAGAGCTCTTCATTTAGATAACAACTCACCATCTATAATGAATAAGCTCAAATGCCCCTTTCTCAGTTTGCCCTTGCCAAATTACCTTGCTTCCTGAAAATATTATTTTTCCCTTGTCACATTCTTATCCTTCATAACATTTATCAAGATTTTAGTAACAAAATTAGGTACTTAGTTGGAGCTTATCTGTTTGATATCTGACTGCCTCTCTGAATTCTATGTTTTATCACAGCAAGGATCAAAATTATTGTAGTATACCCATTGTCTAGGATTTAGTAAATGCTCAGTTAGTATTTGCAGAATGAAACAATTCTGAATACATATCATCTTACATAGTTTTTTTACTGGTTATATTTAGTGATTCTTTGAGAAGTTTTCTACTTAAGTTCATTAGTTCAAGAAGTAGTGAATGACTTTTTTTTTTAAACATCTTTATTGGAGCATAATTGCTTTACAATGGTGTGTTAATTTCTACTTTATAACATAGTGAATCAGTTATACATATACATATATCCCCATATCTCTTCCCTCTTGCGCCTCCCTCCCACCCTCCCTATCCCACCCCTCTAGGTGGTCACAGAGCACCGAGCTGATCTCCCTGTGCTATGCGGCTGCTTCTCACTAGCTATCTATTTTACATTTGGTTGTGTATACATGTCCATGACGCTCTTTCACTTTGTCTCAGTTTACCCTTCCCCCTCCCTGTATCCTCAAGTCCATTCTCTAGTAGGTCTGTGTCTTTAATCCCGTCTTGCCCCTAAGGTGAACCGTTTATTTTAGGGGAAGTATTCTTCCATATAAGGAGTCAAAATTATCTGCTTAATAGAAGTAAAATTTGTAGAAATTTAAAATCATGAACACACTGATGAATAAGTTAGTCAACCTCCCTAATTTGAAATGAAAGTGTTAAGTTAACTTCTTGTCTCTTTTCTTTTACTTACATTTTGACATTTACTTGGTACCTTCAAAGATTAATGAAGCTCCACTGCCAACACATCAACAAGCAAATCAAGAGTTTTTACTTTCTCTCTTCAATGAGTGGCATATAATAATTAACATTAGTTGAGGAGTGGCTTATGTTTTCTTGCTTTTCAAATATTAATTTGAATATGTTTCATAATATTATGATAGTTAACACATACTATACTTCAGAAATGCTACAAGTTCAACAGTTAGAATTTAATTTTAAATGCAAATCCATAAAAAATTAGACAATATACACAGGTAAATTTTCTTAAAAAGTTAACTTTTGAAAATGTCACCAGCTTCAGTTACTGTAAAATGACTGAAAATAGAGCTTTGATACAATGAAGAATTTAAGGAGCTCAAGTTTCAAAAAAGTGATTAATGGTCTACTTAATATAAACTGCAACATGGCATTTGAAATAGAAAGATGTGACATTTTCAGTGACTGATGTAACTTAAAGGGAATGCACAAAAGATAAATTGCCAAAAATCAAGGAAAATATGCAGAATAAAGCATTAAAGTTTTTGACTCATAAAGTCAGATTTTAAAACTATGTAACTTTGAGAAAATTAGAATATTAGGGAGCACTTAAGGAGTAGTATGAAGAAAATTGTCTATTATTTTATATAATGTTGAATTTCTCTACTAAGCTAAAAAATAATGGCCATTTCCTGTACACTTACAATGTGTACAATGTTAGATTAGTTGAATTATTGAAAATTGATTGCATTAATGTCTCCAGTTCTTCACCCTACCTTGTAGCCATGGCCTTTGCTATCTGACTTTACATTTTCTCTTCCTAAAAGGGCTGGGTGTATTCTCTTGCTTCTTCATTATGAATTTGCTTTGGCCAATTATGATTTGCTTTGGCATAATTTGCTTTGGCAAATTATGATTTGTTTTGGCCAATGGTATGTTAACACATGTGACAAAGCTCTTGCACTTTCAACTTCAGCTCTTGTGCCTTAGCCATTACTGTGCATATATGCCCAGGTTTGCTTTGCTGGAAGTTGAGATGGGTAGATCAAAACCAAATCATTCCACTTGTGTCAACAATGGTCAGACTAGTGCACTGACAGACAACTAATACCTGATCATGTGAACAGGTCCAGCTAAGACCAGTAGAAAATTCCAACTAACTTTCAGACTTTGAGCTTAGTAAATGCTTTTTTATTGAAGCCACTGGTATTTGGAGTTGTTTGTTGCACACTGTTTTGACAATAGATACTATCACATACACACATGGCCTTTACTAAATTTCATACTGCTTGTTTGGATAGGTCAAAAATATAAACTAGAAGTTTCCTCACTAGGGACAAAGCAGATATAATTCAGTAAATGGAATCTTTGTGGAATCTAGTTAATAGACATATATTCATCAGCTACTTATTTTATGCAAAAAATTGTGTCATTAAATATGGGTATGCTGATTAAAACTCCTGGATATTCTAGGATTGCCCAGGTTTTCTGTTTGAACAATTAAACAATTGTATCCATGGGACACTTAAGATACTAAAACTAGGGTAGTGGTCAAATGGTGAACACTTCACATGGAAAGAAAAACCATATTCATAAGATAACATGACTAGGGCACTGTCAAAATTCCTGCTTAACTCTTTTGAAGGTAATGTCATGTTTAAGTTTAGTTAAAATGTATTGAAAAGTCTTATAACTGAAGAAGAAGAAAGAGGAGGAGTAAAGGAGACAGAGGAAGAGGAAGAAGAGGAGGAGACAAGAAGGGAAGGGGGAGCAGGATGGGGAGGAGGAAGAGAAAGAAGAAAAAGAAGAGGAGAAAGAAGTTTCTGTCAACAAGATGATATTACTGAGATAAAAGCAAAAATCTTCAGAGCTATGGGTACCTTGTTATCTCAAAGGCAAATTTTGAGGAAAGAAAATTTAAAGAAATAAAAGACCTAGGAAACATTCTCCAAAAGGGGAGATACTCAACATTTATCTCATAGGCAAAATAATTGAGCAAGACTCTATAAAGTTATCCAGGGCAGGGTGATGTACCCCACTTTTATTCAACATAGTATTGGAAGTCCTAGCAAGAGCCAGGTAGGAAAAAGAAAGAGGCATCCAAATTAGAAAGGAAGAAATGAAACTGGCACTATTTGTGGACAACATGCTTTTATATATAGAAAACCCTAAAGACTCCATAAAAAAATGTTAGAACTAATAAATGAATTCAGTAAGTTGAAAGGTACAAAATCAATATACAAAAATCTGTTGCAGTTTTATACACCAACAACAAACTATCAGAAATAGAAATTAAGAAAACAGTCTTATTTACGATTGCATAAAAAGGAATACAATACCTCAACATAAATTTAACAAAAGGTTAAAAGACTTGTGCACTGAAAACTACAAAGACATTGGTGAAAAAAAATGAAGACACAAACAAATGGAAAGATATTTCATGCTCATAAATTGGAAGAATTAATATTGTTTAAATATTGTCCATATTTCCCAAAGCTATCTACATATTCAATGCAATCCCTGTCAAAATTCTCATGGCATTTTTCATGGAAATGCAACAGACAATCTTAAAATTTACATAGAACCACAAAAGATCCCTAATAGCCAAAGCAATCTTGAGAAAGAACAAAGCTGGAGCTATCATGCTCCCTAATTGCAATCTGATTAAAAAATAAGCAGAAGATCTGATTCCAAAGAAGACATGCAGATGGTCAATAGGCACATAAAAAGATGCTCAACATGATTAATCGTCAAGGAAATGCAAACCAGAACCACAATGAGATATCACCTCACACCTCCTGAGAATGGCAATTCTCAAAAAAAAAAACAAATAAACAAAAAAACAAGAAATAACAAGCTTTGGTGAGAGTGTGGAGATAAGGGAACATTTGTGCACTGTTGATTAGAATGTAAACTGGTGCAGCCACTAAGGAAAGTAGTATGGTGTTTCCTCAAAAAGTTAAAAATAGAACTGCCATATGATCCAGCAACCCAAAGAAAACCAAAAACACGAATTCAAAAAGATATATGCATCCCTATGTTCACTGCAGCACTATTTATAATGGCCAAGACATGGAAGCAACCTAAGTGTCCACAGATGAATGAATGGATAAAAATGACGTGAGATAGACACACACACACACACACACACACACACACGATGGAATACTACTCAGCCATAAAAAAGAAGGAAATCTTGTCATTTGCAACATTGATTGACCTTGAGGGTATTAGGCTGAGTGAAATAAGTCAGAGAGACAAAGACAAACAGTATGATCTCACTTAAATGTGGAATCTAAAAAATAAAACAGAGGATGAAACAAAACAAAACTCATAGATACAGAGAACAGATTGGTGGTTGCCAGAGGGGTTGGGGTTTGGAGAGTTGGCAAAATGGGTGAGGTGATCAAGAGGTACAAACTTCCAGTCATGAAATAAGTAATGAGGATTTATTGTACAACATGGGGGTTAAAGTCAATAATATTGTATTGTAAGTTTGAAAGTTGCTAAGAAATTAAATCTTAAAAGTTTAAATCACAAGAAAAAATGTGTTATAAATTTGTAACATGAGAGATGATAAATAGGCTTCGTGTGGTGATCATTTTGCAGTGCATACAAATGTCAATTGTTATGCTGTACACTTGAAACTAATGTAATATACATCAATTATACTCCAGTAGAAAAATATCAGCATACTACAGCCCTCTCCTGGAGAGTCAAAATACATATTTATGTTCTATGGGCTGTAGAGAAATAATTGTCTATAAACACCAGGAAAATTTTCACATTCTAAACTTTAAAAAAATGGAAAGAAACCTAGGTCTCATTCTCATACAGTGAGTAACTCAGTAAGAGTAATTGATCTAGAAATCTTGGCAGTTTGTGGAACATAATCCAGAAAACCATTTTTCACAAAAGGAAAATAAAAAATTTATTTTGTGTCTCATTTTGTGAAACATTTACACTTATATCTTCTCATTTAGTCCTCCCAGAAACCATTACAGTATTGATTCAAAAACATGGAAATTGGCTTTCAGGGAGGATAGAAAACTGACCCCAAATTACACAGCAGAAAAGGCATGGCACCAATTTAGAAAAAGTATTTTGTTTTGTCCCTAAACCCTTTAATCCACAAGTATACAAGTCCATAGCATTTCTACTTCCAGTAGGAAAAGAAAAATAAAATGGCTGGTATATGAATCCTAGATTAAGGTATGTAATGGCTCTTGGAGGAAAGATAAGCACTATAGTATACAGGTGAGAAGGAAATTTTTTGGTATCAGATCCTCGTGGGAAAATGGCTTCGCTCTGCACCGACAGTACTTAGAAACAGTAAGTTCTCTAATTCTCAATTTTGTCAAGTAAAGAAAGAAATATAATAACACTCTATTTCACAGGGACATTTAGCACAGCACCTCACATATTGTTGGGATCCAGAGTCAGCTCTCATTTGTGGTTGTGGTGGTTGTTATAAAATATAGAACTTGAGTTCATTGTAACATGGAAGAAAGAATATATGCTTTGAAATCTATAGAACTTGCTTTGTAATAGGCTCCAACATGAATTGCTTGGGACTGTTAGAATATGATGTAACCTCTCTAAGTTTCATTACTGCTTCTTTAACTGGCTCTAATATTTTCAAAATGGTGAGGGATGGGGCTTAAAGAAAATGAATTGTAAATTTCCTGATCCATGCCTGACACATAGGAGGTGTCAGGAATAGTATCCATTAGTGGCATTTCAGTGAATTATGTTTATTAGTACTTAACATGTATTCAATGACTTAGTAAAGTAACATTTAAAGGTAGTTGTATTAGTTTTAGCAAACAAAGAGAGAGCTTAGTTTGAGTGTTCTCCACTGCTTGCTCAGAGCTATAGGCATAAGTCCCTAAGACCTTAGGGAGGGATGTTTAGCATCATGACATGCTGAATTTTAAGGTGGAAAAAACTCAGGACTTATTTGAAATCTATTTTACAGATAGAGAGTCAGAGATGCATTATTTTGCTGAGGTCATTTAAGTAGCAATGATAGGGCTTGGACAAGAAATTGGTTTTCTGATAGTTGTTTCACTGGGAAGAGGTCAGTTCCAGAAGGCATCATCTAGCAAGTTAGAATATGAGAAACAACCTGAATACTTGATATGTATGAATGGGTAAATAAGAAGGGAGGGATTCTAGCATGGGCTAAGTGAACAAAGCAAAGTTCACAACTAATTGTAGGTGAGTAGCCCACTGTCTCTAAAAGTGAGTTTTCATATACAGGAGTGAAATAGATTTGTGAAAATGTAGGTTCAAGACCTTGCAGAGAGTTGTGAATGCCTGGATTATTTGAACATTATTTTATAGAGATGGAGAAGTCACTGGATACAATAATAAAATTGGCTTTCTGAAGCATCTAATACCATTTGAGAGCACAGGGAAGGGGTCAGTGCAAAGAAGCAGCAGCACTTTTTTTTTTCTTAAATGTGTTTGGAAGTACTAATCAGTACACAGAAATACAAGATATAAGATAATGCATATACAGTTGACTATTGAACAACAGGGGTTTGAACTGCATGGGTCCACTTACATTTGGATTATTTTCAATAAATACTATAGCACTAAATGATCCAGGTTGGTTGAATCCAGAGATGCGGAACTGCAGACAAGGTGGGCCCACTGTAAAGTTACATGCAATTTTTTTTTTTTTTTTTTTTTTTGCGGTACGCGGGCCTCTCACTGTTGTGGCCTCTCCCGTTGCAGAGCACAGGCTCCAGATGCGCAGGCTCAGCGGCCATGACTCACGGGCCCAGCCGCTCCACGACATGTGGGATCTTCCCGGACTGGGGCACGAACCCGTGTCCCCTGCATCGGCAGGCGGACTCTCAACCACTGCGCCACCAGGGAAGCCCTACATGCAGATTTTTTGACTTAACCTGCAGGGAGGGGTTGGCACCGCTCCCCCTCACGTTGTTCAAGGGTCAACTGTAGTATCTAAGGAAAAAAGTAAAAGGCAAGAAGGTCCTACAAATAATCATTACCTTCAAATTATTTACACAGATTTAAAAAAGATAGAAGAGAAAGAAAAAAAAAAGCTTTAAATTGATTTTTCAAATCTGGTTAAAGTTAGTTAAGGCAGCAGTAAGAAAAACTTTGTTATATATGTAAATACCATTAAAGTCAGGTTATTTCACTATACACATCTTTGACCATTAGAAAAGATGATCATCTTTGCTTCAGACAGATTGCTCTTTGTGGCTTTGATTATCACTTCATAACATCTTTTGAGTGACAACTAGTCCTTTACCTTAATTTTCAGATTTGACAGTTTTTTCATGATACAGGATTATTAGTTCTTGTCAACAAAGTTAACACATAAAATGAACCATCAAAGTAAGATGACATTACTTTGCATTTGACTCTTGGAAATTGAGAGAACGGTCTCTAAAGCTACAAGAAGCTCTTGCCAAAATATCAATACATTATACTTCAAGGTAAAATGCATACATACATACAAGTACTTGATTTCTATTTTCTTTAAAACATGGATTCTTGTAAAGCCAGGAGAAATTGCTCAAAGCTACTCAATAATATATCTGTACCTTCTGTAAATATTGCAAGTTAGATAGTGAGGACATAATGTCCCTGGACCTAATACTCTAGTGAGCATATGCATTAATTTAAGTATAAACTACTGGCCTAATCTTATTCATTATCATCATCATCCTTTTTCTCTTTGATAGTGGAGCTTGAAGGAAATGTGATGGTATTCTTCAAAGCCAGAAAATTTTCATCTTAACTCTAAAGAGCTTTGACATCTCCCAAATGCATACATCCATTACTGATACTGAAATATAAGTAGATAACTTTAGAGAGGAACTGTGAGATATTAGTACAAAGAGTTAAACTTTTTATCTTGCCAGCAGATGATTTATTAAAAACAAATCAACAACATGTGCCATAGTAAAGTATACCTTTTAAGTAGCTGATTGATTTTTTATAGCTTATTTTCAGGGAACATGTTTTGGTTCTGAACATTAAGTTATAAACCAGGTGCACTAATGACTTCAAGGCAGAATAGAATAACTATCCAAGCATTAAACACAGTTGCACCCTCTGAATATAAAGACCAATTTTGCAGTCCTTACTCAGGCAAAACTATCTTTAGCATCAGTGGGAGTTCTTACTAAATTAGGAATGAATTGGATTTAATAAACCCACAGCTGTGTCCACTTTAGCGTTGCTTTTTCTCTAGGATTCATCGTATTTTTTAAAATTTTAACTAATGAAAAACTTTTTTGTATTACAAAAATGATGAATAATGAAACAACCAGAGACTAATTTTGATAGCTCTATTTCTGAAAATCTTCTCTTAAAGATATCACTAAAGTAACGGAGAACACTCATGTAAAAATAGCAAAATCTAATATTTTAAATTATATTTACTTTCTGTTTCTATGGTATCATCTTATGGGGGATCTTTTGGATCTAAATTAAAAAAGCCTTAGTTCTAAAAAAAAATATTTCAAATAAATAAAGAATCCGGGGGCAGGGGAAAGGAAACTATATATATAAAATCTGGCAAAAGCACCAGGTTGAGGTTTGGAATATTCCCATTCTCCCCCTTCTTCTTTCAGAGGGTATAGAAAGGAAAAAGGTAATAATAAAACATGATTGCTTCCTATGATTATGAAATTCTAAAGGGAAAGCAATTTTTGTATTAATGTTGTGTAAAATTCTTCTGAACTACCCAGTAACAGCTGTTTTAAATTTATCTGTGGCAACTGCAAAAGTAAATACTTCTGTTGAAATTATGATAAAAGGTTCATCTCACCAATCAAGCTATATTTCCCCTCTGCAAACATTTGTGTGTGGTTGAGATTGGAGAGATTTCCCATCTCTGAATGATAGAACCACGTTGGCTCCCATACAGAGATGTGAACCAGAGTAGTTACAGTTGTGGTTGATGTTTCATGCATGATCAAGTAATGCCTTATGATCTATTCACATGTAAAGTTTTAATTTCAAGCAAAATGGACTATAAAAACTCAACCACCAAAATGATTCCCAAAGCCAACTTAATGAAATAATTATATGGATTTGAAACATTAATAACTACTTCCTTGAAATGTTACTTTAGAAAAATTTCTTAATGAAAAATATACCTTGTAGAATTTCTAAAATGAATATAACATATTTCTTCCAAAATTTAAAAACATAGGTTTAAGAAATATGCTCTATATTTAAAATCTACAGCCATATTTTTATACCATATGAATAATGATAAAAATGAAGGATCAACACATATAAATAGTTTGTTTAAAATAAATGAATACATAATATAGTATAAAATAATGTGTTACTATTACCATGGCTTAATATATAGCAATCATGATAAACTAGACATACTCTAAAACTGAATTTGTTTTAAAGTATGTCTAATACATAGTAAAAACTAAACTTGTTTAAAACATTGTAATAAACACACAATGGATAAACATGTTTATATGTTAAAGTTAATAAACTAAACATACATTAACATATGTAACAAACTTCCCTGGTGGCGCAGTGGTTAAGAATCTGCCTGCCAGTGCAGGGGACATGGGTTCGAGCCCTGGTCTGGGAAGATCTCACATGCTGCGGAGCCACTAAGCCCATGTGCCGCAACTACAGAGCCTGCGCTCTGGAGCCTGCGAGCCACAACTACTGAAGCCCACATGCCTAGAGCCCGTGCTCTGCAACAAGAGAAGCCACCACAATGAGAAACCCATGAACCTCAACGAAGAGTAGCCCCCCCTCAGCTCAACTAGAGAAAGCCTGCACGCAGCAGTGAAGACCCAATGCAGCCAAAAAATAAATAAATAAACATTATGTTTTTGTTAACATAACAATGTTATGTTAATATTTATAAATTAAACGTTAACATGAGTTCATAAATTAAACATATGTTTAACATGTTTATATTCCTTAAATGTATAAAAAAACATGAATAACCTAACCTTATTCATATTGATGAACTATAGACGTTTCATCTGTTCACAAGAGAATTTAGCTTTAAATTCCTTGAAGGGAGGATATGTCTTTCTCTCTCTCTGTCTATGACTTAATTCAAGGATTGGGATTTACCAAGCCTTAATATACATCTTCTGTTGTATGTGGCATAATACTGGTTGTCAGAGCACAATAGAATTAAGAAAGTGTTTTCCTATTGCAGATTATAAGCCAAAGAAACAAGCTGACAACCTTTTGCTCCCTTAAAAAAAGAAGTTATATATATATATATAATACTTTTATATATAAAGTTATATATATATATATATATATATATATATATATATATATATATATACTTTGTTATAAAATTAAAACAAAACAAGTTACTGCCCTAATGAAGTTTATGTTACTAATGGTGAGCATAAATTGCCTGGACATGCTGGGATTTTCAATCTGAGTCAATGAAGATCACTTAATACATTGCTGAAAATGTACTTCCTTAGTGATCTCATAAAGCAATAAAAGAAGCTTTCTTTATATTCCATCCCAAAAACTATGAAAGGAATGCTGAGTATTGTTATATGTATACACACATCTCTCTCTCCCTCTCTCTCTCTCTGTGTATATATACATATGTGTGTGTATTGGTATATAATATATACTGTGTGTATATATATATACCCACACTAATAGAATAATTATTTACATAATATTAATGCTAGAAGATGATGTGCTTCCAAAACCTGAAACCAGAGTCAGAATTTCATAATAGAAAATTTATAGGTTATCACATAAGATGTGGAATTGAATTACACCTCTGTCATTTGAGAGCTACACAAACTATGGCAAATTTCTTAACAATATGTCTTGTTTTTTCATGAATAAAATGTGAATCATAATGTCTATCAGACTAAATGATGTATGAAAGCACTTATAAACTACAAAACAATATGTAATATATTCATTAATTGAAAAGATGAAATAGAGGTAAGACGCCCAAAATTTTAAAAATCTGGAAATTGTAATAATAAATCATTATAATAGTTAGGAAAAAGAAAACTAAATAATTTCAGAGGGAACTTTACTTTGCAAATGGGGGGATAAGAACATTTCAAGGGGAAAAACAAAGGTGGTACAAGCTGTATGATCAATATCATAGACTAAAATTTAGGATAATCCACAGATTTAAAAATTGTTAAGTGCAAGGGCAACAACAACAAAAACCTTTTTAAAGTTTATCTTCAAAATTGATAAATGAGGAAGGAAAGTATCTGCTTAAGATCTAGCATTGTATACAGTGAATGCATGCTTTTTTTTTTTAGAGAGACAGTGTAAAATAATGATGATTAATAGGGGTTTGAAGCTCAGTATTAGTGAGAGGATTACTTAGAGGATATCATGCTGTTTTAAATTAATTGTGTTGAATTATGTTCCTGATTAATATAACAGCTTGCAAGATATGATCCTACTAACCGTTGTCATCACCTGATAAATCTCAAGGATAAGATGTAGTGGTGGCAAGAACTGTATATGGTAAAAGTGTCAAACTTCAAAATAAGGGGAAAAGCAGATGCTAGAAATATAAGAAAAATGTGATGCATAACAGAAGCACAAATCTAGAAGAGACCTATTAATTCTAGTCTGCAAATATTTATTAGACACCTATCATTTTAAAGAATTGTGTCCAATTCTGATACTCAAAGATTAACATAACATAAAATGTACACTCTTGTCATACACAGTATCATAGCAAAACAGACACGTGATAAGGTCTGTGATAGATTTGTGGACAGATGCTGTGAAGCATGAAGAAGTAACACTAATTTTATCTAGGGAAGTGACATAGACTTTATATAGGATGTAATTTTTAACTTGAATGTTAAGGAGGTAAGTAAGAATATTAAAGAGACATACACCATTCAATGAATTTGAAAAAATGTAAAGTGCCAATAATAGTTTACTAAGAACAAATAATTTTCATAAAGCATAGCATAGTGGACAAAACAATGAACCAGGAGTCAGGCAATGTGGTTTTAGGTCTTGCTAAGCTACATAAGCTTACTGTGTATATATATATATATATATATATATATATATATATATATATATATATATATATATATATATATATATATATATATATATATATATATATATATATGTGTGTGTGTGTGTGTGTGTGTGTGTGTGTGTATATATATATATATATAGACACACAGAAACATATGTATAAAAACTAGGGTCTGAAAAGGTATATATAGCATTTTTTTTATTTTATTTTTTTTTGCAGTACACGGGCCTCTCACTGTTGTGGCCTCTCCCGTTGCGGAGCACAGGCTCCAGATGCGCAGGCTCAGCGGCCATGGCTTACAGGCCTAGCTGCTCCGCGGCATGTGGGATCTTCCCGGACTGGGGCACGAACCCGTGTTCCCTGCATCGGCAGGCGGACTCTCAACCACTGCGCCACCAGGGAAGCCCCTAATTTTTTTTTTTTTTTTTAAGGCTGAAGCAATAAAAGAGTAGACTTAAGAATTTCTTTCAGTTAGGCAGCATGGGGATAATTCTTAACAACTAGAGCTGTATTCTATAGTTTTTGTATAAACAAGGGCATTTCTGATCTAAAGAGAAAATAAAGGTATTGACCAAAATAGAAATAATTTAAAAAGAAGCAAAGAAGCATTACCATGCTTGCATTTCCACTTGATGTAAAGAGAATATCTGCAACAAAATTTCTGGGTCCAGAGCCAAATGAGATGCTATGTTATCTAAATTTCTTTAGTTACTTTCTATTTTCACTAAAACAAGTCTTTCTTTGCTGTGGAGCTTTTCCGCAAAGAGAGCTGCACTATAGCAACCTTCACAAGAGTATACTTTGGTCACCATTCTATATTCATGCCTAGCATAGCTCCTGGCAAATAATAAAAACTCAAATATAGATGTTAATGGATTACCACAGAAAAGCAGCAGTTTTTGATCTTCATGACACTCCTCATTTTCAGTGTGAATTAATAGATTGGAATTCTTTTGTCAGCCTTAATCTTGGTGGTATTTACTTACTCAAAGCCTTTTTGTCTCCTGTGCATAATGAATAAAGAAAATCTCTAGACCTCCAAGTGGAGGGCCAGATGAAGCCTGCCTTATCCCCAGGTAAACACATCCACGTCCTCCAGTTAAAATACCCATAATTGTTTCATTTTTACATAGACAAATAACTTTTACATTGCTATTTTCTTTATTTACTCATTCATTGACTTATATCCATCATCATAGATGCTTATATTTTCTCCATATTCTATAGGTGGTAAATAAATTCTCATGTACAAATAGGTATTATGGATTTGTTACTGTTTGCTTCTTCTTGTGTTCTATTTTGTAAGTAATATTATGTAAATATTTAAGCTAAATTCTAACTACGAGGGCTCCAGCAAAGCTAGCCGTATTCACTCCTTCAATAACATCATAAGCTCATTAGGAAAATTGTGTATGTGTGTCTCTGTTTTCTCATCACCTACTATCTCCTCAATTCCTTGTAAATTGATTTATGCCTCTACCTATCTACTGAGACAGCTCATTAAAAGGTTATTTATGAATGGCCAAATCCAATAATCCTTCTAAGAGCTCTTTTTCCTTTACCCTTTAATCTCTTCAGTGTTGTACATCTTCCCCTCCTGTTTGAGAACACTTGTATTCCCTACCAGTCAACCCTTATGGCTCTCTTCCAAACTCTATCAATTGTTTGTCTCTGTCTCTTTCATTAGGTCATCACTTACTTTCTACTTTTAAAAAAGAATGATCTCAAGGTTCTATCATTGACATTTTACCTCCCCAACCTTTTTTTTTTTTTTTTCTCTCTCTCTCTTTACGCTCTCTCCTATTCAGGTATGTTAAAAAATAATGGTTATACAGAAGCCTCCCAAATGCAGGGTTGCTGTGAGGATTAAAAGAACTAATATGTTTAAAGAGCTTTGAAGCATATAACATATATGATAGATGGTACTAATTACTGTATTTTTCTCAAAGTCTAAATATACTTTTTCTAATGTTTATTGGATGTCAATAAAAAATGTCTTACTAACATCTCAAACGCAAGCTCTAAAAATAAAGTTCTCCCTTTTCCCAATAACCAGCTGCTTTTTCTGATTATCCTATCTTTGTTATCATCACTATCCTTTTAACTTAATTTTCCATATGCAAAACCCTTCCCCCTAAAAGTCTTAATCTGTGGAGAGAATATGGTTTAGTTCCATCAGTTAGGTCAGTTTGTAGAATATATCCAATCACTATACATACATAATAATCTGGTTCAACTTCTTCATTTTATAGAGGAGGCAAATGAGGTCCAGAAAGTCTAAGTAATAGAGGTTAAGAGATCTGCTGATGTTCACATAGTTGATCCCAGACAGCATCAGATTTGTACCTACTGTCCTATGTAGCTTAGAACTTTTTATGGAAAGAAACATTTTGAATGTATAAAGTATAAAGATAAAATGTTGTGAAGGAGAAAGTAAGTCATTTGTCAAATAACCTCTCACAGAAGGGCAGTATAGCCATTTCATTATAAGAAATTACATCAGGAAAGATCATTTTAGTTTATGAGAGATTGATGATTGTCAAGCATAGAATCATGCTTTCTGGCTGCCTCTCCACGTACTTGAAGTTAATTGATATCCTACTAAATCCTCAACCACCAGAGACACAGATGCCAAGTTAAATTTACAGTTAGGAAACTGTTAAGTTATGATTTCGGTGATATGATTCACAAAATCCTCTGTGTTGCTCATTCTTTTCTGACCTGTGCCCTAGATCAAATAACTGAATCTTCTTCTTTAAAACTGAAACAACCTTATTAGTAAAGAAAATATATTTCTTGAACTCAATGAATAAAAATATATATCATTACAATTATTAATTATGGGTTATGATGAGATTCTTTTGTAAAGCTGTATACTTCAGTAAGTATTTAGTTTGTGAGACTGAATCAGCTAAGCTAGCTTTTCTCAAAATTAGGACTCAGTGCTTCTGAAATACATAAAGCCTAAACCTAATCATTCATTCTTTGTGCTTATAGACTTTATAGCATTCTAGACCAAAAGAAACACTAGCCCAATATTTCCAAATTAACCATATTAATTTAATATGACAGATGATATGGGGTTGTTGAACTAATCCTTCATTGGCAACACATATATGGTACCAGCAACTTCAGAGTAAGATCCTTTCAGTGTATTATGCCAGTCTTAGAATGGAAAAATCTTCTTAAAATTGTAACAACTGCAAAATTTTCTTATCGGTAGATAATAGTTAAGACTATGGACTTTAGAAGCTAGAATATACGGGCTGAAATCCTGTTTCTACCATTTACTAGCTGTGGACCCAGGTAACTTATTTAATCTCTGTGCTCCAGCTTCCTTATTTATAAAATGGCAAGATAATACATACATCACAATTTTGCTATTATGATTAAATAAGCTTATAGAAGTAAACCATGTATTTGGTGTTATTATTGCTATTATATATGAGAGGAGACATCATTTGGCACAAAGTATTGTCAATCTCTACAATTTTCATTAGCCAGACCAGCTAAAGAAACACAACAGTTAGCCATATTGATCCTTATACTAGCATAAATTCAGGCATTAAAATATTATCACAGTATTCATAGATGAGATGGTTTTATTAGGGAATCTTGTGTCTGCAATTTTGCTTTGTTTTCATTAGATGGAACTACTAATAGTTGAACTGGGTAGATTTAGAGAGTCAAGAACTTGAGAAAGCTAAATTAATGGAATTTTTCCAAGAACAGGAACGCTTAGGCAGTTTCCTTTTTATAAAATAAAATAAATCCTTTACTTGAAACTGTTAATCTGTGCTTCATCTGGACTTTCTTGCTATTTTATAAGTTGAAACACTCAAGCTCAAGGTGAAACCATTTAATGATGAAAGACCATATGTTAACCTCCATAATTAAAAGCATGTGCTAGGAGGGGAATCAGTCTTTCTAATAGAAATCAGTGCTTTCCTATTTGTATTTTTTCAACTGATTCCACTTAAAACTACACTGTAAAAGTATTTCATAATAGCATACCCATCTCCTTACCCATCTGACCTTCCTTCCTCACACTGATGTACTGTATTACCAAACGTTTTTGCCTGACACAAATTATCGTATTTAATCCTCACCTCAACCTAGGAGATAACTTTACAGGTAAAAAATAAAAATGTAGAGGTATTAATTATCTTGCAAATTCAAGGAATCTGAAGTAAAGCCTACATGCCTAGCCAGTTTATTTCTCACATATGCACATCATCACACACTTGGGGACCAGAGTAATCGCAAATGGAAGGGGAGAAATAGCAAAACCTATTGGATTATATAAATTACAAAACATGATAAATTAACCACTTCTGTATAAATCATCCATATCTACCTTGATGTTATATTTATTCAACTACTATCAAATTTTGGTTTAATTACATAATGGATCTTTGGGTGGCTTTAGATCTGCAAATTAAGTTCTAATTCTACTGAATTATATAGCATTACATAGCAAGGTCAGCAACTTAAAAATACAATTTCAAATATTGGTTTGAAAGGTATGTAACCCCCTTTTAACTGATGTCATTTCTTTTTTAAGATGCACAAAATCTACAATGATTATTATTATTATTATTATTTTTGCGGTACATGGGCCTCTCACTGTTGTGACCTCTCCCGTTGCGGAGCACAGGCTCCGGACGCACAGGCTCAGCGGCCATGGCTCACGGACCCAGCCGCTCCACGGCATGTGGGATCTTCCCAGACCGGGGCACGAACCCGCGTCTCCTGCATCGGCAGGCGGACTCTCAACCACTGCACCACTAGGGAAGCCCTGATTATATTTTTATTAGAGCCTATTTTAAAATTATTCCATTTAATGTTATACCTCAACAGAAATTGACAGCATTCTGTACCAATTATTTTCTAAGGCACACTGGATCTAAAGTCTTCTATGATGGAAAAATCTTCCATTATACTATTCTTACTACTGCAAATTGTTCTCATCTGCTGCATAAAAGAAGTTTAAGTATTTAAAATCCATAGTTGCATAGTCAATTAAGCTTTGCTGTGCATCTGCTCTGTTCTATGTCTGATGGGAAACTTTCAGAATAGAAAGATTAACACAGATGCCATGCTCCCAAAACTTATGAAATGGCAAATATTTAAATTAGCATAATTTAAATAATACTATAAAAAGGCAGAAGGTAATGTGGAGCATAGGTATTTACTTCCCAAGAGGTAGTATATATCATATTTTGAAGAAAACATACTTCCTTTGCATCTTCAATAGTGACAATGAATTAGAAGTTAAGAGAACTTCTTTCCATTGAAAAGTTAATAGGTCAAAATGGTAAAAACGTGACATTTTTAATGAACCAACAGCAGATTATTGATTATTCACTTATGCATTCATTCTTTCAAAAAGTTTTTATTTACCATCTTCTATGAATATTGATGGAAATGTTAAAGAGGCAAGTGGCACTGTATCTCAAAGGGGTTTGAATGTCTTCAGAAGGATATTGAAAGACTGGATTTTAAGTGAAAAGAATGTTTTTTAAGTGAAAAGAGTATGAAAGTAATATTTGTTTTTTAATTGAATTATAGTTGATTTACAGTGTTGTGTTAGCTTCTGATGTATATATACATCTGAATAACTTTTTCCTATTCTTTTCCATTATAATTTATTACAATATATTGAATATAGTTCCCGGTGCTATACAGTAAGAACTATTGTTTATCTGGAATATTTGGTTTTTAAAGATCTTACCCTTAACAGTCATGTGGTTGACAGTAGGGGACAGGGGACTGAATAGAAGACAATAGCAACAGTCTCATAGACAGGTAGGATTAAAACATTGACATTGAGGATGGAAGTAAAGGCACTGCTTTGGAAAATCTGTACGTTGGATGGAGAACTCACAAAATGATCTAGAGCTATGCTATACAATATGGTAACCACTTGCCAAATGTGGCTATTGAGCATGTGAAATGTGGCTGATATAACTGGTATAATTAAATGAATTCTTAATTCTATTTAAGTTTAATTTAAGTTTAAAATTTAAGAACTGAAGAAGTGTAAGATATTATTTTTCTGTTAAATATAAATTTATTATTTTGGTGAGACTACATTTTACTTTGCTTCATCACATAAGATACTATTGTGGTATGGTAGTCCATTTTTCCTGTCTGTACATCATTTCTAGTATCATGGATAACTTATCAGTGCTCTGGTCAGTGTCAGTAGATGGACACAACTTGTATTATTTTTTCCTATTCACCCTTATAATATTTTTTAAACATCTTTATTGGAGTATAATTGCTTTAAATGTTGTGTTAGTTTCTACTCTATAACAAAGTGAATCAGCTATAAGTATACATATATCCCAATATCTCCTCCCTCTTGCATCTCCCTCCCACAATACCCTAGAGGGGTGCAACTCCCTATCCCACCCCTCTAGGAGGTCACAAAGCACCAAGCTGATATCCCTGTGCTATGTGGCAGCTTCCCACTAGCTATCTATTTTACATTGGGTAGTATATATATGTCCATGCCACTCACTCACTTCGTCCCGGCTTACCCTTCTCCCTCCCCGTGTCCTAAAGTCCATTCTCTACGTCTGCATCTTTATTCCTGTTCTGCCCCTAGGTTCTTCAGAACCATGTTTGTTTTAGATTCCATATATATGTGTTAGCCTACAGTATTTGTTTTTCTCTTTCTGACTTACTTCCCTCTGTATGACAGACCCTAGGTCCATCAACCTCACTACAAATAACTCAATTTCGTTTCTTTTTATGGCTAAGTAATATTCCACTGTATATATATGTCACATCTTCTTTATCCATTCATCTGTCGATGGACACTTAGGTTGCTTCCATGTCTTGGCTACTGTAAATAGTGCTGCAATGAACATTGTGGTACATGTATCTTTTTGAATTATGGTTTTCTTAGGGTATATGCCCAGGAGAGGGATTGCTGGCTCCTATGGTAGTTCTATTTTTAGTTTTTTAAATAGCGTCCCTACTGTTCTCCATAGTGGCTGTATCAATTTACATTCCCACCAACACTGCAAGAGGGTGCCCTTTTCTCCACACCCTCTCCAGCATTTATTGTTTGCAGATTTTTTGATGATGGCCATTCTGACTGGTGTGAGATGATACCTCATTGTAGTTTTGATTTTCATTTCTCTAATGATTAGTGATGTTGAGCATTCTTTCATGAGTCTGTTGGCAATCTGTATATCTTCTTTGGAGAAATGTCTATTTAGGTCTTCTGCCCATTTTTTGATTGGGTTGTTTTTTTTTGTTTGTTTGTTTTTTTTGATATCGAGCTGCATGGGCTGCTTGTAAATTTTGGAGATTAATCCTTTGTCAGTTGCTTCATTTGCAAGTATTTTCTCCCATTCTGAGGTTTCTCTTTTTGTCTTGTTTCTGGTTTCCTTTGCTGTACAAAAGCTTTTAAGTTCCATTAGGTCCCATTTGTTTATTTTTGTTTTTATTTCAATTCCTCTAGGAGGTGGGTCAAAAAGGATCTTGCTCTAATTTATGTCATAGAGTGTTCTGCCTATGTCTTCCTCTAAGAGTATGATAGTGTCTGGTCTTACATTTAGGTTTTTAATCCATTTTGAGTTTATTTTGTGTATGGTGTTAGGGAGTGTTCTAATGTCATTCTTTTACATGTAGCTGACCAGTTTCCCAGCACTACTTTTTGAAGAGGTTGTCTTTTCTCCATCGTATATTCTTGCCTCCTTTATCAAAGATAAGGTGACCACATGTGCATGGGTTTATCTCTGGGCTTTCTATCCTGTTGCATTGATTTATATTTCTGCTTTTGTGCCAGTATCATACTGTCTCGATTACTGTAGCTTTGTAGTATTGTCTGAAGTCAGGGACGTGTTTCCGCCAACTCCATTTTTCTTTTCAAGATTGCTTTGGCTGTTCAGGGTCTTTTGTGTTTCCATACAATTTGTGCAATTTTTTGTTCTAGTTCTGTGAAAAATGCCATTGGTAGTTTGTTAAGGATTGCATTGAATCTGTAGATTGCTTTGGGTAGTACAGTCATTTTCACAATGTTGATTCTTCCAGTCCAAGTACATGGTATATCTCTACATCTGTTTGTATCATCTTTAATTTCTTTCATTGGCGCCTTATTGTTTTCTGCATACAGGTCTTTTGTCTCCTTAGCTAGGTATATTCCTAGGTATGTTATTCTTTTTGTTGCAGTGGTAAATGGGAATATTTCATTCATTTCTCTTTCAGATTTTTCATCATTAATGTATAGGAATGCAAGAGATTTCTGTGCATTAATTTTGTATTGTGCTACTTTATCAAATTCATGTATTACCTCTAGTAGTTTTCTGGTAGCATCTTTAGGATTCTCTATGTATAGTATCATGTCATCTTCAAACAGTGACAGCTTTATTTCTTTTCTGGTTTGGATTTCTTTTATCTTTTTCTTCTCTGATTGCTGTGGCTAAAAATTATAAAACTATGTTGTATAATGTTGGTGAGAATGGGCATCCTTGTCTTCTGCCTCATTATAGAGGAAATGGTTTCAGTTTTTCACCATTGAGAATGATGTTGTCTGTGGGTTTGTCATATATGGCCTCTATTATGTTGAAGTAAGTTCCCTCTATGCCTACTTTCTGGAGAGTTTTTTTAACATAAATGGGTGCTGAATTTTGTTGAAAGCGTTTTCTGCATCTATTGAGATGATCATATGGTTTTTATCCTTCAGTTTGTTAATATGGTGTATCACATTGATTGATTTACATATATTGATGAATCCTTGCATTCCTGGGAAAAACCCCACTTGATCGTGTTGTATGATCCTTTTAATGTGCTGTTGGATTCTGTTTGCTAGTATTTTGTTAAGGATTTTTGCATCTATGTTCATCAGTGATATTGGCCAGTAGTTTTCTTTCTTTGTGACATCTTAATCTTGTTTTGGTATCAGGGTGATGGTGGCCTCGTAGAATAAGTTTGGGAGTGTTCCTCCCTCTGCTATATTTTGGAAGAGTTTGAGAAGGATAGGTGTTAGCTCTTCTCTAAATGTTTGATAGAATTCGCCTGTGAAGCCATCTGGTCCTGGGGTTTTGTTTGTTGGAAGAGTTTTAATCACAGTTTCAATTTCAGTGCTTGTGATTGGTCTATTCATATTTTCTATTTCTTCCTGAGTCAGTCTTGGCAGGTTGTGAATTTCTAAGAATTTGTCTATTCCTTCCAGGTTGTCCATTTTATTGGCATAGTGTTGCTTGTAGTAATCTCTCATGATCTTTTGTATTTCCACAGTGTCAGTTGTTACTTCTCCTTTTTCATTTCTAATTCTATTGATTTGAGTCTTCTCCCTTTTTTTCTTGATGAGTCTGGCTAATGGTTTATCAATTTTATTTATCTTCTCAGAGAACCAGCTTTTACTTTTATTGATCTTTGCTATCATTTCCTTCATTTCTTTTTCATTTATTTCTGATCTGATCTTTATGATTTCTTTCCTTCTGCTAACTTTGGGGGTTTTTTGTTCTTCTTTCTCTAATTGCTTTAGGTGCAGGGTCAGGTTGTTTACTCAAGATGTTTCCTGTTTCTTAAGGTGGGATTGTATTGCTATAAACTTCCCCCTTAGAACTGCTTTTGCTGCGTCCCATAGGTTTTGGGTCATCGTGTCTCCACTGTCATTTGTTTCTAGGTATTTTTTAATTTCCTCTTTGATTTCTTCAGTGATCACTTCGTTATTGAGTAGTGTATTGTTTAGCCTCCATGTGTTTGTATTTTTTACAGATCTTTTCCTGTAATTGATGTCTAGTCTCATAGCATTGTGGTCGGAAAAGATACTGATACAATTTCAATTTTCTTAAATTTACCAAGGCTTGATTTGTGACCCAAGATATGATCTATCCTGGAAAATGTTCCATGAGCACTTGAGAAAATGTGTATTCTGTTGTTTTTGGATGGAATGTCCTATAAATATCAATGAAGTCCATCTTGTTTAATGTATCATTTAAAGCTTGTGTTTCCTTATTTATTTTCATTTTGGATGATCTGTCCATTGGTGAAAGTGGGGTGTTAAAGTCCCCTACTATGAGTGTGTTACTGTCGATTTCCCCTTTTATGACTGTTAGTATTTGCCTTATGTATTGAGGTGCTCCTATGTTGGGTGCATAAATGTTTATAATTGTTATATCTTCTTCTTGGATCGATCCCTTTATCATTATGTAGTGTCCTTCTTTGTCTCTTCTAATAGTCTTTATTTTAAAGTCTATTTTGTCTAATATAAGAATTGCTACTCCAGCTCTCTTTTGATTTCCATTTGCATGGAATATCTTTTCCATCCCCTCACTTTCAGTCTGTATGTATCCCTAGGTCTGAAGTGGGTCTCCTGTAGACAGCATATATATTGGTCTTCTTTTTGTATCCATTCAGCTAGTCTGTGTCTTTTGGCTGGAGCATTTAATCCATTTACATTTAAGGTAATTATCGATATGTATGTGTCTATTACCATTTTCTTAATTGTTATGGGTTTGTTATTTTCCTCCTCTTGTGTTTCCTTCCTAAAGGAGTTCCTTTAGCATTTGTTGTAAAGCTGGTTTGGTGGTGCTGAATTCCCTAGGCTTTTGCTTGTGTGGAAAGATTTTAATTTCTCCATTGTATATGAATGAGATCCTTGCTGGGCATAGTAATCTTGGTTGTAGGTTTTTCCTTTTCATCTCTTCAAATATGTCCTGCCACTCCCTTCTGGCTTGCAGAGTTTCTGCTTAAAGATCAGCTGTTAACCTTATGGGGATTCCCTTGTTTGTTATTTGTTGTTTTCCCTTGCTGCTTTTAATATTTTTTCTTTGTATTTAATTTTTGATAGTTTGATTAATACGTGTCTTGGTGTGTTTCTCCTTGGATTTGTCCTGTATGGGACTCTCTGCACTTCTTGGACTTCACTATTTCCTTTCCCATATTATGGAAGTTTTCAATTATAATATCTTCAAATATTTTTTCAATCCCTTTCTTTTTCTCTTCTTCTTCTAGGACCCCTAAAATTCAAATGTTGGTGCATTTAATATTGTCCCAGAGGTCTCTAAGACTGTCCTCAATTCTTTTCATTCTTTTATCTTTATTCTGCTCTGTGGCAGTTATTTCCACTCTTTTATCTTCCAGGTCATTTATCCATTCTTCTCCCTCACTTATTCTGCTATTGATTCCTTCTAGAGAATTTTTAATTTCATTTATTGTGCTGTTCATCATTGTTTGTTTGCTGTTTATTTCTTCTAGGTCCTTATTAAACGTTTCTTGTATATTCTCCATTTTATTTCCAAGATTTTGGATCATCTTTACTATTATTACTCTGAATTCTTTTTCAGGTACACTGCCTATCTCCTCTTCATTTGTTTGGTCTGGTGGGTCTTTACCTTCCTCCTTCATCTGCTGCATATTTTTCTGTCTTCCCATTTTGCTTAACTTACTGTGTTTAGGGTCTCCTTTTTGAAGGCTGCAGGTTTGTATTTCCCATTGTTTCTGATGTCTGCCCCCAGTGGGTAAGGTTGGTACAGTGTGTTGTGTAGGCTTCCTGGTGGAGGGGACTGGTGCCTGTGTTCTAGTGGATGAGGCTGGATCTTGTCTTTCTGGTGGGCAGGACTGCATCTGGTGGTGTGTTTTGCGGTGTCTGTGAACTTAGTATGATTTTAGGCAGCCTCTCTGCTAATGGGTGGAGTTGTGTTCCTGTCTTGCTCATTGTTTGGCATGGGGGGTCCAGCCTGGAGCTTGCTGGTCATTGAGTGGAACTAAGTCTTAGCATTGAGACAGAGATCTCTGGGAGAGCTTTTGCAGGTTGATATTACATGGGATTGGGAGGTCTCTGGTGGTCCAATGTCCTGAACTCGGCTCTCCCTACTCAGAGGCTCATTCTTGGCCCCCAGCTGGAGCACCAAGACCCTGTCAACCACACGGCTCACAGGTAAATGGGTTAAATTCTCCAATGGAAAGGCACGGGGTGGTCCGCCTTCTGCACTCCACTCGGTCCTCCAGCTGGGCGTTGTCCTCCGGGCCTGGTCGGTATGGAGACCCTGCTTTAGATCCTGGTCTAGCTGCATTCTCTAGTGTCCAGAAGAAGCAGCCAATGCCCCCATCCTCCCTCAATCCTGTTGCAACCTGTCATGATCCTCCCTTATGTTATTTTAAGGTGTTTATTTTAGGCAGAAAGCACAAGGTACAGTGAGGCCTATGAAAACTGTAATTTGGTAGTTAAATCAAAATATTTATTATTTAAACATAATATAATTTATTTTCCTATCTTATAAATAAGTATGAAGTTTTTTTCCACTTAAAACAAGAAAAAATACTATTCATGCAGAGTAAACTAGTGATGAAGAAGTCAGTACTGCATTGGAAACAGCTGGGAAAAAAAAGACTGGAAGTAACTATGTTACAATTTGGTTTATGAAAGGGAGTTTAAAGTTGCTGCCTCAGAGAAGAATAAAAGAGATGTTTGGAGAAAAGGAAAAATGTTAGTAAGATGTATGATATTTAGTTGTTTTCAACAAATATATAAAACATTTGATAAGCAGTTTCTTCTTATCAGTATAAAAAGAACTGAAGAAATTAGTCACTTGAAACAAGAATTAACTGCTCAACAAAAATTAAAAAGAAAATTTTTTTAATTAAAAAAAAATTTGACAGGATCTGAGGTCTTAAAATTTGCTGAGAATAAAATGTCTCTGATACTTGCTCACAGCACACACATACACACACACAAACACTTTTAGTTATAGAGATGATAAAATAAATTATTTTAGTATTCTGGTTATGGAAGTTTTGTTAGAACGTTTGAAGAAAAACACTAATTTACAAAAAGCAATAAAATCTTCAATTAAGCAAACAATTGCATGTAGAATGCAAGAATTTCTAATTTCAAATTTCAATTGAAATAAAAGTAGAAAAATTGCAAGTATTCTTCTTTACATTTAGTTGAGTCATGTAATAAGAGTATACTGCCCCAGTTAATACTGTGATATGTTTTGCTCAAAGGACTTCCAGAGTTATAAGGAAATGTAATTCACAACCAAAAGAATCAAATTCATGGCATATATGTTTTAAGAAAACTTACCTCTCTCAAATAACTATTTCAGCTAGATATGATTTAATTATTTTCTAATATGACAGATGGATTGCTCCACATATATTAGTCAAGTATCAGGATTTATTAGAACTTAAAAAGAAGTGACCATGCCTCATTGCAAAGTATCATGGATACAGTTGTTAAAAATCATTCAGTATGTACATGCATGAACCATGAATTATCACTAGTTTGTGAAACTGTTGAAAGAAAGGACAAACAATGAATTCAAAGATCTGTGTTTTTGCCAATGTTTCTTAGTTGAATTGTGAATGAAATTTATAAACATTTACCATCCTGTTACTTCCAATTCAAGAGTCTCTTGAAACAAAAGGAATTCTTGCCAAATATTCAATAATCAAAGACCAAAGTCAGCAGTGTGGTTTACGTTTCCTCACTGACATCATAGTGAATATGAATGAGCTAGATTTTTAGCTTCAGTAAAAGGAAAAGCTAACTTGTCAGATAGATATGATTATTAACGTTAAAAGTAAACATTTTATAATGCAGTGTAATAATAATTAGTTCAGATATTTTAATGTGAATCATCATGCATAATATTTCTGTCACTAGTTAGCAATGATAAGTAAATTGACTGTGAACATTATAAGAAAAATCTGAACAGTATTGTTGATATAGATGAAATTAGAGTTCAGAGTATACAATGTCTCTTTCAATTTGATGTTAATAAAAATGAGATTTTGAGACTTAGCGAATTTACTTATATTGGACAGAATTAGCTGTGAAACGGGTATCCTTTTGCTTTTATGTCAAATCAAATCTTTCAAAGTTGATGAACAAGTTTTGTCGATAGGAATGAGAATATTTAAGTTTTTTTTTCATAACCAATTCAGTTCTTGTAATTTTTTATCTTTGGATCAACCTGCTTATATGAATTTATTGTTTCAATTATAAATTTTATGATATCTAAATATATAAGTATTTGTTTCCAAAAGTTTAGTATCAGGATTTTTATATGCAGAAGGGGCAAAATATACACTGCATTATAAATACCTTGTAGGGTTAAAGAGAAAGTAAAATATATAATTAATTATTTCATTGAGTATATGTTAAAATGAAACAATTTTTTATATATTGGATTAAATACAATATTTGATTACAATAATCCTATTTTTAATGTCTTAAATGGATGCTAGAAAATTTTAATTTCATAGGGAGTTCTCATTATATTTCTTTCGGACAATACAGAAAGAGAGAGAGAGATTGAGACTCTATTTTCTAGACTGGAAAAATCAGAACATAAGTGAAATTATTTAATATAAAAAAAAGAGCAGCTCCTGGGTCTAGGTAGGTAGAAATCACGTTACTCTTTAAGTTTAATGTTTCAAATGTCTTAAGAACAGTGTATCGGGCAGTAAAATATATGTGTATGGAGCTCAAATGAAATGTCTTGAACGAAGATAAAAGTTTGGTCCTTCTCAGTGAGTAGGGATTGTGTGGTTAATAGAAGAGAATAGAGCTAGAATGGAACTTAGGACAAACCATAATACTTAAAAGGAGAGCTATTAAAAAAAAAAGCTGTGATGAATACTAAGAAGAAGCAAGATCAACTTAGGAAGAAAACAGAAGCAGGTTTCTTTCTGGCAGGTAAAACCTTCCAAAACTATGAACAGAGTAATTAATTTTTATTTAGAATTAGGTTTTCAAATGCTGTGCAATAAATGAATGGATTAGACTCTTGCTGCAGACTCTATGTTCCCCAATATTTACGTGCATCCTAGAATAGCAGGTGTAATTTTCTATCACATTTCAAAGGATTCAAAAAACAAATACATACATAAATATATAGGATATGTTCAAATAATTTATTTTTCTTTTTACCATAGTTTTTGTTATATTGAAACATTAAATGTGAGACATAGATTAAATCATCAGAATTTTTCAATTTTCATGATCTAAATAAATCTTACCCCAACTAATTTTCAGTGAATGAAAATTGATGATCACATTTAATGAAAGGGAAAAAAAATCCAAAGCAAAGCCTACTATTTGAAAATGTTCTCTTTTAGATTCTGTTGTTATTGTCAGTTGCACTACAAAAGAGTAAAGAATTTTGCTACCCGTATGTCATATTTTTATAGCTATTTTATTCTGCTTGCCAATAACATTACAATGTAACAGCAGTTTTCACTGGGTAGTTCTATGAAAGCTATTAAATTTTTAAAGTCTAAAACTTGGCATTGGAAATAATTTCATCTTTAAAACAAAATGTCAGATTCATTCATGCAGTGGAAAACTATCATAACTCCACTTCTACAAACCATGTCAGCCTTGCAAATAATCACTCACCTGTTACATCTGCCAAAGCATTGAAGACTGGTTTTAAAATCTTAACATTCCCTGTGCTTTTGAAGCAGCAGGAGTAGAATAAATTTGCTGGAATATACCATTTCCACCACTTTCTGCTTCCTTCCTACTTAACCAAGAAGTAAGTTAAAACAGAACAAGTCAAAGGCAAAATCCGTAACTGAATATCTAAGCACTTTTTCAAGTATGTGATTGGCCAATTTAAAACCATTTACTTGGTAGTAATCCTACTATTTTTACTAAAGGTATTTTTTACAGCAAAATGAGTCAGGTTAAAAAAATCTGACTTAACAATATAAAGTCTTTGTTGATTTCCTTGTTATTACTTTTTGAATCCAGAGGAAAGCCAACAGTCATAAAGAGGCATAAAAGGTCAAATGGGCAAAACTGATGCTAACTGTATACCTGTCAGGAAGGCTATAAGACTTTTAAAAAATGATTGGTCCTGTAGAAATATAACATCGATATGCTAATATAAAAACACATTGAAGGATAATAAGCATCCTTGATAATTATAATAATATGATTGATTGCCTAGAGACAAAAAGAAAATAAAAAGAAATAATAGTGAAGTAACTTTAGGCAGGTATCATAACAGGTAACAGGCAATGGTACCTCTAAGAGCAAAGAATGTCACACCACTTTCATTCCTCAAAAAAAAATCTCATGCTCAATTAAAAAAAGACTGAAACAAGAATATTAAAAAACATGTTTAAATGTTTAAAACTGAAGAAAATAATTTGTGAAGTAAAAATTGCAACAACACAAGAAAGGGACAATTTTGATGAGTCAAGCAGTAACACAGAGAGTTTTCAAAATGCATGGTTTTTTAAATATCTGCTTTAACTCCCACAATTTAAATATAATGAAATGGAGACACAGGAGAAAGTAAAAACTTTGAGGAAATCATGGTTGGAAAAAAATGTCTTTTTTTTATGATCTGAAAGTCAATTTCAATAGAGATAGTAGGAAGTTATGTAGAGGGATTTTTGGAAGCAAACTTCAAACATATCTTGAACACTATCACTGTTTCATATCTCAAAGAAAAATATAAGTTCATGAAGATAGGAGTTAATGAATGACTTGGGATAACACACATTGAAGAAATGGAAATACCTAAGAGTAATAAATGTAACCAAATTTTATGCTATAGGCTGTCTCAAATTTTTTCTTTGATAAAAGATACCTGAAATGATGCATCCATAAATTTTCAAAAATAAAAGTAATGCTTTAAGAGACATTTCAAATTCTAAAACAGATTAAAAAAACAAGCAAAAGAAGATTAAAACATTAACAAAGTGCAGGTTAAATAGCACAGAATTAAATCAAATGGCAAATTAGAGAACATCATGGGAGAAATAAAACACAATTATGACAAAAGATTAGAGGAGGAGAAAAAAGATAAATATTGATTATTCAATAAAAAAAATAAAATAATATATAAAATAATATTTATAATGTCAGAAAATGATAAGTCAGTTAATATTCTGCTGTATTTCAGAATGATTTAAAGCAACCTACATTTATTAAGTTTCTACCTCTAGAGCCTTGTGCCAGATTCTTTGGAAATATACACACACATCCATTGACCTCCCATATTTCTCTTAACATGAGGAAGATATAATATGCATAAATTACTGAATACGAGGCAGATTGTGGTAAGAACTATAATTCTGATACAAATGAAATTTTAGGGTGGTGTGAGAAATGGAGAGTTTAATTCAACTAGAGAACATCTAGAGAAATTCATCTGAGGAGGAGAGAGAGTATTTCAACAAGGTGAAGATGTTGGGGATATATTTTAAACTAGGGAATGGGCTTGTTTTGTTTAAAACAAAAGAATTTAAAATCCACTCTAGGAATAGCATAAATAGAATGAGAAAGCAAAATAAATACACACACACAAAAAAAACTATAATGACAAACATGGTAGGTGAAGAATACTACATTCTATCTATTATACTGTTAAGTATAAACTAATTAAATTCTATTCTACTCAAAACTATTGGTTCATCCACAGGCTCCCCACACTTCTAAACCACTAAGGAGTCTATGATCACATATGGAAGCAGTATCCTCTGGAGCCTATGGTCAGACTCAACAGGTTATTATCAGATTTAGAGTTGTTTATTTCAACAACAATAACAGGAAATCAAACAGAAGGCAGAAATACATCAATGGTCAAAGAAGAATGGCAATAATTTTAGTCAGAATATCATGATTAGAGTATTCGAAACTCTCCAACAGAGGACAAGCTTACTTGGAGAAATTTAGCCAGGAACAACTGATTGGAAAATTATAGAGAATAACATTAGCACCATAGCTACTGTGTGTGCTGGGTATTTGGAGCCATCTTCATAAAGTTAGGGTTTGTTAGGGGAGTAAAATAGAATTTCCCCATCTTAAAAAGTAAACAATGATCTAAAATCTGTTAGACATGTAAAATCACAAAAAGCATAAAGTCTTGTCATGTGGTCAGATTTCAGTATATTTCATAGTGAAAGCCAAAGAAATATATTTTTAAATTTTACTTCATGGAGGCAAAAGATATATTTACTAGGAACATGATTTGGTGATTTGTTGAGGGGACCACTCCGCATGCAAATCTCTGCTTGATGATGGGGCCAGATTTACGGAAGGTGAGATAAAAAAGGTGGTGCACATTAGAGTCCTTGGGTCCTTCTCATGCCCCCAGCTTTCAAAACACCAGCATACAGCTTAAATCATCAATCTGCTATGAAACTTACCTCTTCTTTCTCAAGCTAGTTCATCTATCTGTTCTCTAACTCTGATAGTGCTTTGATCTCCCTTTCTAATAGTGTTTATTAATATATATTATTATTTGTTCACATGCATTTCTTTCCCATTAGAATAAATTGTGAATTATTTATTGGCATAAAGAGACCATTATTCAACACTTTCTGACTCTTTCAAGCCCACAATTCTAGACTTAGACTTAAGTAGACTTAAAAAAATAGGGGCTCAACAAATGCTTACTGAAGTGAAAATGTCCAGAAAAAGTCCATAAAAGTTATAATTTACATTTTCATATTTCAGATAACATACTAAGTAAATGCTTTAAAAACTAATTTAAAAAGTAGCAATTAAAATATAGTAAAAATTGGAGATCTCAAATAATATTATAATATTGTGAAAAGTAGAAAAATTAATGATGATATCCTAAAAAGAATTACACAAAAATTAGGCTGTATTAAAACTGATCTCAGCTTTACATAAATTTTTTTAAAAGAATTGTTTATATAGTGAGTGACAGATATATATAATTGTTGGAAGCCTTATTTTACATCACATATCAATCAAAATACAATGTTTTAAAATTACAAATAATGAAAAATATGTAATTGTAAAATAATTTCTCATATACTGGCTAAATAAAATAAATTCTCAAGTGTACTGCTGAATAAGAGACTCAGAATCAAAAAATAAAACATAAGGATTTCCCTCATGGTGCAGTGGTTAAGAATCCACCTGCCAAACAAAGCAGGGGACACGGGTTTGAGCCCTGGTCCGGGAAGATCCCACATGCAATGGAGCAACTAAGCCCTTGAGCCACAACTACTGAGCATGCACTCTAGAGCCTGCGAGCCACAACTACTAAGCCCATGTGCTGCAACTACTGAAGCCCTCTCGCCTAGAGCCTGTGCTCCGCAACAAGAGAAGCCACCTCAGAGAAGCCCACACACCACAAGGAAGAGTAGCCCCTGCTCACTGCAACTAGAGAAGGCCTGCATGCAGCAACAAAGACCCAGTGCAGCCAAAAATAAATAAATAAATTTATAAAAAATAAATAAAACATAAAAAAGTAATCTTTTGACATAGTGAGATTAATATATTTTCTCAAAGGAGTATTTGGAAAAAAGGTTTTACATGCCATAGTAAGACATAAAGAAAAATAGAAAAAAAGTGAAATGTCTCTTCCTAGAAGTTCAGAAGACAGAAAAGCAAACACAAATGGAAGTAGTAAGACTAAAAATAGAATACAATTGGACAAAAGCATAAAATTTGTATTTACATTTTTATTCCTGGAAAAATATTTACAAAATTCTTAATCTATGGTTTCAACCCAAAATAAAACAAAATGGTGTAGAAAGTAAAATCAGGAATGTAAATAACATATGATGATGACTTAGGTGAACATTATCAAATCATTTGGAGGAATATAATTAACAGAAATGAATACAAATGGTATTATGAAATGCCCAAACTGAGGCAAAATATGATTATAAAAATAAATAGTATGTAATAAAATAATTTAAGAAATAAGCTTTTCATACTCCAAATTTCTAACAACAAAAAAGTTTTTATTAATGAATCCAGACATAAAATGAAACAAATATTGGTAAATAGAATACAATCATATATGAAAGGATGTGCCGACTAGGGTTAACCAATGTTTATCCCAAGATTGCAAGGCTGGCCACCACCCAGGGGAAATGATTAAAACACCTCATCATTTTAACAGAGAAAAATGTAAATATTGTATTATTAGACATATAAATCCAAGAAAATAAACTTTAATATTTATTCTTTAATTAAAACTTTAAAAAGGTACAAAGACCATTTTTTAACTTTTTCAGTGCAAGGAATATATGTTTAAGCAATTCCAATATGTAGCTAGTGTTGATGTACAAAATCAGTTATTTGGGGTTAGGGTGTGATTACTCCCTTTATCAAGGAGCCTGCTGATTTGCAGAAAAGAGCATCTATCTCAAGGCTTATCTTAAATAACATGCTATCCTAATGCCTACAAAAGATGATTTAAAACCTGAAATATCATATTAAATGTTTGAGATATGCATCTTCTTTAGTAATGTTATTGGATAAATTGAAGTAAATGTGTCTAGATCTTTTCAAATAAATAATATAGTAGTTATTATTGTTGCAATGGTCATTAGTGGTAATGTACGCTTCATAAAGTGCTTTCTCACACTGACCCATTTGCTATCATGATAATGTTAAACTTACAGAGAATATAAGAGATGAGGAAACTGAGCCTAAGGAAAGCTGACACTTAGGGTCAAATAGCCAGTGTTTAGCTGGGATTAGAATTCAAGTTCAAGTCTATCAGATTAGAGAGTGAGAATAATCCTACGTTTCCATATGAATTTTCTCTCTGATGTATTGAATATTATTTGAAAATATGTGCTGGAGGGGCCTCACAATGAACCATTATTTTTTATAGCAATAGTAAATTTATCAGGGCCCAGTACTACTCAGGGTTCTTACTGCAGTGCTAATGGAGGTAGTGATATTTTGAGCTAAGGGACGTCAGTACAAGCCATTCAAGTAAAAGCAACTGGCTTATATGTTCAAAAGTGAAAGGAGGAAACGTGATTCATACTTTTATACACTAAATAAATATACAGCATTTTAATAAATTCTCTTGTTTCCCAGAAAACATTGGATATCCAAATGGATATCAGTAGCCACCATTGATGGCATTAGAAACATTTGAAATATAAAACAAATGAAAGATTAGGGCAATATAGATTGATTTTTCTGAGTACAGGTTGGACCTAAGCTAAATGAATGCATTCAATTAACTATAATCCAATTCAAGCCTCCAAATATTTAGAGTGCCTACTCTGTTTACAAGGTATTTATTAAGGCATGGAGATCCTATGCTGGGTGATTTAAGATTTTTTTTTTTTTTGATTTAAGATTTTTGACAGACTCCTTTTTACTTAATAAGAGTCATGAGTTAAGAAAACATGTTTCATTTCTTTTACACTTCTAAGAAATAAATTCACAGAGAGTTATCTAAGAAGTCTGGGCTATTAAAAATAAAGACTATAAATAAATATGAAATGAGACCTTATATACACACTATTTTAATTTGTAGAAAGGAAAAAAAGTACAGTTTCAGGCAGCATTAAACATAATTCCTAGCTATAATGTCATAGCACCAAAGCATTTCCCATATATATATATATATATATATATATATATATATATATATATACACTTTTTTCATTCTAACAGAAAACTATAACTTAATAAATGATTCAACAAAGCATGTCCGAACACTAACATGAGGCCTGTCCCTCCCATGACATAACAAGTCTGACCTTTCTGAATTGTTACCCCTGACTTCTTCTGTTTCTATTGCCTTCCTTTCATCTTGCAGCATGTAAAATAAATTGCTCTGTGTTCAGAAGTACTCACTCCAAAAAAGAAATCTTATACTTTGGAAAGAATTCAAAATGCATCTCAATCTCTGGATTACTTTTTTCCCCTCAAAGTTGATGAAATCCTGTTTGGTGTGATGAAAAGAGAAAGGGTTTTGAGTTAGGAAGGCCTGGATTGAACTCAGTTTTCTCCACTTGCTAGCTACTTTCCTTTCTAAATGCTTCCTCAGATTTAAAAAGGATCTAAGTCTATCTATCACTGAAGGTTGAGGTGCTTGCATGAGAGACACTCACGGTCCATAGCAGTGGACAATGAAAACGTTTCTTTTTTGTGTCCTGAAGATGAGAAAAGAAATGAAGAATCAGAAAAAATAATAACATATCTAACTGAGGGAAGTGTTTTTACATGTATTTTAGAGAAAAATAACTATCATAAAAATTGAAATAACAATATAGGAGGCAGAATTCATAATTTGTGAATATTTGTGCTTAAATATACAATTCATAAAAATGCATATACTTATTTTCCTTGTGTTTATTCGCTATCAACAAAATTTTATTGACTGCATTTGGGGTTTAAAAAATACTTGAGGGCTTCCCTGGTGGCGCAGTGGTTGAGAGTCCGCCTGCTGATGCAGGGGACACGGGTTTGTGCCCCGGTCTGGGTGGATCCCACATGCCGCGGAGCGGCTGGGCCCGTGAGCCATGGCCGCTGAACCTGCGCGTCCAGAGCCTGTGCTCCGCAACGGGAGAGGCCACAACAGTGAGAGGCCCGTGTACCGCAAAACAAACAAACAAACAAACAAAAAGTGAAACATCAAAGTAATCAACATGAGGGGAATAAAGAAAATGTAAAATACAGGATAAAATTTTGTGAAGGTCTTAACCTTGTAAAGATAGATCATTCTAGTTAACTCCTGTGTAGCAAAATTGGCATTGATCCAATGCCAGCATTTCGTCAAATGCCAGGATTTCAGCATAATCATTCATCAATCCTTCCATTGCTCTTTAAATCACAGATTAAAACAAAACAAAGTACAACAAAACATAATCTACTTACTGAAACACTGCTTTCCCAACATACATAAGTCTCCAATAAAGATGAAAAAATTAGAAATAAAAAACTATGACAGAATCAGTTATATTTATATTTAGTTATTTTACCCTTTGCATGTGTTGACCTTGATAAGTTAGTTCAAGGTTTATTTCATGTGAATCACTAAATGAAGGGGTAGAGATTTAAATTTAAATTTAAAATGTTTTGGAAGCCAATGAGGAGTTCTGAGGCAGAAACAAACATGTACAAAAGAATGGATAAGAAGCACAATTTTCTGATTACAAACTATAATATAACTGTATAAACACTGTTATAGAAATACATGTGGGATCTTCATTAATACTGGATAAATTAGTTAATATCAGTTCGCTGAACAGATGGGAGTCAATAAACATTTTAATTGAAAATTACAAGGGAAAATTACATTAGATTAGATCACAAAATGATGACTTTCACTGGAAAGTTTCAAACAATGTCTGTAGGATGTTAATACTTACCTGTGAGAGGATAAAGATTTAATATATAGAAAATGTAATAAAGATGTAATAAACTACCTTGATACTTCATGATAAAAGAATCACATTGAAGAACTAAACAATTTCACAATTTTCTTTGGTATTATGTTCACAGAAACCCTCCTTCAAAATGAAGACTGTCTTCTTTTAGGGTAGTGACTAGATTTTCATCTAGTCACTAGGCAAGGGCATGACAAACACTGGCCCTCAATAAATGATTGATGGCTGAAGGAATGTGTGGATGAGTCTCAGAACTGATACATAAGCCACTGGTTCTTTCTGTGGAAATAAAACCTACTGACCACTGTGTCTTTCATAACTTCTAACTTAAATTGTCTCAATATAATAATATTCAATTAAAAATAATACTGTTCTAATGAAAGGTGTAATAAACCAAACTTGACTTAACAAAAAGAAAATGATAGAAACAAGTATTTACATGAACTAGCACAAGATGTAACTTAATATGTCTAACATGTTCCAATTTCTCTTTAGGCCTTTGAGAATTTTACTTTTGAAAGAATGACATAATTAGAATGTACTCTTTCTAAGATGGGTAGATTGCAATAATCTATGCAATGACAGGTAGAAAGTAGTGAGCTTCAAAATATTGAAAAATGGCTGATTCCTAAGGACTTACACATTGGTAATATTTAAAAATTAAGTTCAAAATGTCATTTCTGATTTTAATCTATTAATATATTAATGAACACTGACAGACTAACACAGATATTAAAGATTTCCTAGCACTTTGCTAGAAAATTGATTTTAAGACTTTCTGTTTAACCTCCTTTAAAAAGATTTAACAGGTAAAAGAGCGCTCAAGTACTAGTAGAATTCAGGGATGAAATTTTTTCTTTTTAAGCCATGAAAAGAACATTGAACATGAATTCAGTGCAGGTAATCATGGGCCTGTCAGCATTTCTATTGCAAACTTCTTTTAAGAGGGTTTATCATCTCCGTCATCTTATACACTATTAAGCCGGAAGTTGGCACACAAATTAGCAGCCTGGATGCAAATTTGTTAACCCAAAACATTTGAATCAGTTCAGCTGTTTTGATTTAGACATCAGCCAAAAAACCTTAACTTAGTGTTTCTCCATATATGTGAACACTGAGTAAATATTTTGTCTAGTTTACATAGTTCAGTCAGAGCACAGAGCCAGTAAATTCAAGGTACTGTGTTTCATCTCCAGGAGATTCAATTGTGTTTATTCTGCCTGTTCTCCTAACTTTGATCTGTTATCTCACAAATGCAGCTTTTAGCAACACAGAGCTCAATATTAGAACATACAGATAGATCGGCATAAATTCATTACCAACATTTGGGGGAAATTCAAATTACACCTCCACTAACAGAATCAGAAAAGTCATATATGTATATAAAAATATAGTTTAAACATTGAAACAAGACCATTCCAATAAATTACAAATTATCTGATGTTAAAGTCTTTCCACAGTATCTTATTGTGCTTTAATAGAATAACAATGAAATAGACCCATTTTCACTTCTCTATATTAAAATACTCATAATAAAATCAGCTTAGGGCTTCCCTGGTGGCGCAGTGGTTGAGAGTCCGCCTGCTGATTCAGGGGACACAAGTTCGTGCCCCGGTCCGGGAAGATCCCACATGCCGCGGAGCGGCTGGGCTCGTGAGCCATGGCTGCTGAGCCTGCGCGTCCGGGGCCTGTGCTCAGCAACGGCAGAGGCCACAACAGTGAGAGGCCCGTGTACCGCAAAAAAAAAAAAAAAAAAAAAATCAGCTTAAAATTATATTTTTCATTGACTCAGTTGATAAACCCTAGGTACCATTATATGGTATTCTAAGAGAAAATGAAATTAAAAACATTTTTTTCTTCTTAGAGTCCACATATATGTGTTAGCATATGGTATTTGTTTTTCTCTTTCTGACTTACTTCACTCTGTATGGCAGACTCTAGGTCCATCCACCTCACTACAAATAACTCAATTTTGTATATATATGGAATCTAAAAATAAAAAAAAAAATGGTCTTGAAGAACCTAGGGGCAAGACGGGAATAAAGACATAGACCTACTAGAGAATGGACTTGAGGACATGGGGAGGGGGAAGGGTAAGCTGGGACAAAGTGAGAGAGTGGCATGGACTTATATATACACTACCAAACGTAAAATACATAGCTAGTGGGAAGCAGCTGCATAGCACAGGGAGATCAGGTCGGTACTTTGTGACCACGTAGAGGGGTAGGATAGGGAAGGTGAGAGAGAGACGCAAGAGGGAGGAGATATGGGGATATATGTATACGTATAGCTGATTCACTTTGTTATAAAGCAGACACTAACACACCATCGTAAAGGAATTATACTCCAATAAAGATGTTAAAAAAAAAAACATTTTTTCTTCATATTTCTTTCAAATCAAACAACCCTCAGAGTTTGAACAAACACACAAAAAATAGATATTTGAGAAATTACAATATCAAACAGTGAAACACAGCTGATAATTTTATTAAGTAGCTGTGAATGAATAAACAAGAGGCTAATGGGAATGTGAACAAGCTCGAGAAAAACGCATTTTAATTATCAATCTTTTTCCCCTTCCCTTCACCAAAATCATGCAAACAAAATGTCAAGTCAGTTTATGATTTAAAATTTCAATAGACTAAAGTGAATTATTACAATTGGATCAATTTTAAAATGGAGAACTGGGCTGACAGTCAATTTTCAACATTAAATAAAATTCTGGAATGTATAATTGTAGGAAATAGACTTGGAGATAGATTGCAGTTGTAATTTATCCCTAAATTTTGGCAACTTTGGAGAAATCTATACCTAACTGTTGTAAGATGCAAAACTATTCAGAATAACGATGTCCCATAACAGTGTCCAATGTAATACGTATATTCTATGAATAATACATCTGAAGGTATTGTTAGGATATCCAAGCTTTAACATTTAAAATATAGGTTAAAATGACATCTCTAAAAATATACCCACAAAGTTTTAATAATGTAAGTAGAAAAAAGGTAAGTACATATTTATATTGAGACAGTCTAAAGTTCAGAAAGGACTTAGGTACAACAGTGCTTTTGTTGCATATGAAATTACATTTTATCACCTTCAAAGGAAAATGTTATGCTAATTTTGAGTGCTTAAGTACAATTTAATATGTGTATTTTTTTCTTTTTTAGACAATGATGTATATTTCAATGCCCCCATTTAATTTTTAGTTAATTTTTAGATTGCTTGTTAGGTTTCTCATTTACCAATATTATTACCCTCATGTATCTGTGTCTCTTGACACAATCGCTTCAGGAAGTATTGTTTTGAGCCTGGTCAGGATTTGGGCACAGGCACAGTTGTCTTTCCTCTCAAGGTGCTTTACTCCCATAAACCAGTTAGGACTAAATAAAGAAGCTCATAAGGCAGTACCCAGTAAAAAAAACATGTACAAGAAAGAGAATTGAAAGACTATTTCACACTCCCTTGTTTGGCAAGTCTCTTCACCTCTCTGAACTGTCTCCTCTGTATGTGAAGTTGTGCACCTATACCTGCGCTGTTAACTAGGATGCAATTATGGGAAGAAGTAGAGCAAGTGGCTGAAGCTTGAGTATGAATGCTTTTTTATAAAACACTTTGCCTTGAACCCATAAATAAATCTAATGCACATTCACTGTTAGACACTAGACAAATAAGTCATAAGAGTTTTCCCATCGTTAAAACTCTATAGAATTGAATGGAAGAGTAGGTACCAAATGGAATAAATTTATTTGCCATAGCTTATGATACAACTGGTAAATAGTTTTATGCCCACATATTATTTTATATGTGAAGTCCATAAGTCATCTACATTCATAAATTTTTAAATTTTACTCAGGACCACTGGGTTAGAATTTAAGGGTTATATGTTTTGATTTGTTTTTCTCTTTTTTGTCCTTAATGCACTAAATAGTTTTATATCTTATATTGACATATTTAACTTTGTATTATTGTGCATTTACTTCACTTACTGTTGCTTATAAAACTGGAAAATAGCTTTCACATCCATCTTACAGAATAATTTACAGAATAAAGTTAGGCAAGTTAAGTAAAAGATGTTGAAAATTACAAAACTGAGAAGTTATGTATCACTGTAACTGTGATATATATATATATGTATATATATATAACATGATGTATTTATATATAATATGTGATATATATATATATAACATGGATATTAACTTTAGGCTTTCTTTTAAATTAAATTCTCAAAATTTCAGTTTTCCTCTTAAAAGTGAAGAGGTTTAATTAGTAACTTGGTCATTTTTAGTTTTAACTTTTAATGAGCCTATGAACTTAAAAATCTATTATCATTTCAGATTTCATTCAACCACCAGCTAACCAATGATCCTGGAAAGTCATTGCACCTCTCTGGCCCCAGGAAATGTGGATGATTTATAAATGGAGATGATAATCTGTACATAGGAGATAACAGCTATCTCACAAGATGCTTGTTAGGATTCAAAACAGGAAAATGAGAGAGAGAACCACTGTTTGAGAGGTGGATGACACACTCTATATAAAGGGCTTATCACAGAGCTTCCTGCTGCTCATATTTTATGCAATAAATACACATGCCTATTTTGGTACCATTTCCCCAAACATAATAATGTCTTATATGCTCTCTATATATGAAGCACCTCTGAGTATTCTGGAGTCAACCTGATGAACTTGTATAAGGGAAAGCTATAGCATAGTTGTTGTTTTTTTTTCAGTTAAAATTGAATAAACCCTCTTCTGTGAGTCTATTTCCCTATATAAATTTCCTTTCAAAATGGTATGCAACCCTATTTTTTAAGTTGTCATAGTTACTTTAAATTATGTAATAATAAATATTCCTTTAAAATTTGCTAACATAAAGCAAAGGAAGGAAGAATGACTTTATAATTTTGAATGTTATAAACTCAGCTTTTAAGAGAATCACTCATTACTTTCTATGTATTTCAATCCCTTTCTGAACATTTAGACACTTCAAATTTAGCAACATTCATTATTTTGGAAATTTTACTCCCATATCTTGAAGAGACTTTAGAAATATTTCACATGTCAGTAAAATTGAAGATAACCCCTTCACATTATTGATTGTTCTTACACTATTAATATTTATAAAATATATTATTACTTCTATGGGAGTTTTGCATGATACCATCATTTATATAGATCATGTGAGATAAATGTACAAATATAAATGCAGATGAGAGAGAATGCATAAACCTCAATATAATGTGAATATATTAAAAACATGAATAAAATAAATTAGGAACAGATTTTCTAGATTTAAAAGCCTTCAAATAAACTGCCCAGATTATGAGAAGAATAAATAAGAATTTGATTAAGTAATAGCCCTCTAAGTTCTTTATGAGAGATTAAAAAACTCAGTACACTGATTTTATTTTTATAGGTTTGTAATGTCAAAAATAGACTTTATTGAATATATGATTAGTTATTTATTTGATGTGCATATTATAATAGTCTTAGAAAATATTTTCATTCCACAATTGTTTATTTGCTTTTTTGTCTTTTACCAAATGGGTAGTTAACATTAAAACTTACCACAAAACATATAGTCACTAATATTTTTACATAGTACTAATTGGTATATGGTACACAGATATTAACTTTTGTGATTATCTTCATTGATGCCATCTGAGAAAACTCTGTAGTAAAATTGATAAGGTACAGTAGAAAGAGAGTTGAACAGGAACTTGAAGACCCAATGATCTAGTCTCAGTTCTGGAGCTAATTATCTTTGTAACGTAGTAAAAAAATCTCTTATCCTTTCTAGGCATGTGCATTTTACTGTATAAAGTATGAGCGGTGAACTAGCTGGTATGTAAGAATTCTTCCAGCCCTGTAAATACCATGGATTTGTGACAAGATGAATTAACAAATTCATGTAAGTACATTAATCAATCAATATTAAAATCAATCAATATTGGTATGCAATGGATAAAATTAGCTCAGGAGTAGGAGTAACATATTTAAGCTGTGGGTCTGCCCCTGATTCATAGAGCCAGCACCCAACGTAACTGTGTAAAGGTGATAAGAAGAAATTTCAAGAGTGTTTCTCCAATGTATAATAGCCTAGGAACTTAGCCAAAGTGAAATAATAGTGAGAAGATACTATATTTTTAATTTACTGCTGTGGACAAGTTAGGGCTGGTAGTGTTAGGGATGAAGTGTGTGGGAGTTCATACTAGCTTTGTGCATGGAAGTGTATTTTAATAATACTGATGATAGCTACTAGTGTCAGGCCCTGTATACGTTACATATATAATCTTCCTACTGAAATTCTAATTTCCTTTTTAATAGCTAATGAAACTGAAGCTTAGGAAAATTGAGTTGCTAGTACAAAGATAGTTACTGGCAGAATCATTATTTGACTTCAGGTCTTGGTGGCTCCAGAGCCATTGCTCTTTCTACTTTACTGTAGTGCTTCTCAAATTTTAGATCACATCAGAATTACCTGGATGACTTGTTAAAAATGTCTATGTCAGTGCCAATTACCAGGGCATCTATGTCAATAGGCCTGTGGTAGGGACCTGAGAATTCACATTTCTAACAAGTTTCCAAAGGATGCTGATGCTACTTGTTTAGGACCACTTTGAAATCACTGCAGTGCAAACATTTATGAGCAAATAGAATGATATTGTGATATCTCATGGCACCTGATTACCACAGAAATACTTGTGAACCAGGTACAAGGTATATGATGCATATGCTAATCTTATAAATTTTGACTTTTTAGAGATTTCAAATTGGGTTGCAGTGTGACAGGCTGTGATTATATAAAAAGTATTAATCCTTAAGAATCCTCAACTAGCACCAAGCAATAGCATAGCAAAAGGTGTGATGGCATGAAATGCATTTGATAGCTGCAAGATTGGAGGCTTGAGAAAAAGAAAGATGGTCACCAGCACTGAGACCATGAATACTGGAAGGTATTCAACAAATTGTATTTTCTCAGTGACATTCCTGTAAAAGTGATATTCCGGATGGGAATGAGAGCCTTACGAGGGTCTAATTCAGAGAAATTCTTGTAGACGTGGAGATTGATCTCCCTAGAAAGTACCATGCATCACCCCACCTGCTCACTTTGAGAAAGAAAAGATGAATTGGCAATGACAGTATCTGTTCTATCATCCTTACCAGACCTCATCCAAAATCCAAATTAGAACTGTCTCTGTATCTATAGACTACACACCCCTTTGGATTATGAGTAAGGGGAATGGAAAAAAGAGACAGAAAGAGAAGCTATGTTTTAATGTATACATAGATAAAATAAAATGGCCTTAAGTTTTATTGGCATCTCAGGCATTTCTCCCTAATCTTTTCGTTAGCAGACATTTTACTTTTAATCTCTCCAACACTGGAATTCAAAGTACAAGATGGCATATTTTGTCAAATAGCCATGTTACCTGAAGTAACAGGTTCCTCACCAGACATGTTGTTTGGTGCTTCAAAGTTATTTCTCAAACTGGACAAAACATGGCAAGTATTTAATATCCTGAAGCCCTTTCTGGAAACCCTGATATTAAGTAGAAGAAAGTAAAACTCTTGGGACACAAGGAGAAGTATACTTGGAGCCTTAGGGAACTTAAGTTTAGTTGCTTTTGCTTATTTGTATTTGAGATTAGACAAGTATTTTAGCATTAGAGGGTTTTTTTTCCTATATGCATACAAGGGCATTATTAATTGCTACCTTTCTTAATTTTTGTTTTCTCAGATCTCACTTTTGATAAAGTTTTACTATATTTAGAGCCCTGTACGGATGCCATTTGCTACTGCTTTATTTTAATATTTCACTGTTTCCGTAGACACCAAACTGTGTGTTCAGGGAAAAGGCATGTGTACCCCAAATCTATTCAGCTAGAGCATAAATAGTAATGCTAATTAATATCGTGAACAGTAATAACAACTACCGCAACTAAATCTATGCCCCTGGAGTACTTAATCTATGGAGTAATTCTGCCCCTTTTCTCCTTGAATGATCTCAAAGGCTCTGGCGTCAGGTTTTCAAAACCTGAAACCTGCTTCTTAATTATTTCTGCTCACACACTCACCCTTCCTACATGGACTTGATGCAGCCCTCACATCCTGCCAAACCCCTCAACACCAAAAGATTCGGTAAATTTGATGCTGCACAGTGACATTTCCAAACGATTTCAACAGGGTAACTGTCCAGGGGAAGTTCAGCTCAGAGCTATTGAAGCCTTTTGAGGGCGATAAATTGGGTTGGCTTACCAACTCGGTGGTGCAAAACCTCCCCAAAGGCGCCGTGTTCAAGGAGAAGGGAATCCGCCTGCTGCCTGAGTCTATCTTTCTTTCTTTGGTCGTCCTGCTTCATGTTTTTTTCTGCATTGCGCTACCGTCCCCGTGCCTGTCCCGCTTTCAGCCCTCAGCTGGCCTCTCCAGCAGGTCTGGGAGAGGACCACGTGGCACCCGGGATGACCCTATACTCTTTCATCTCTTCTGCCCTTTCCCCTAGGGTCCAACGAAGCCCTTGTGGCGCTCCAACCTTGGGATTGCCCCCTGCTTGCTTTCCTCCCAGCGGCAGAGGAGGGCTGGGGATGAAGGGCATGGTAGAGGAGCATCAATCTCCATGACTCATTCCCCAGTGAGTTTTTCGAACTCCCGGAGAGCCTGTTAGAGGAGTTGTTTCAGTGAGGGCAGCGCTGAGGTCAGCATGGGGAAAGGGAGCTTTCTCGGCACCTGCACCGGGATCGCGCGACAGCAGTAGTTGCAGCACCACTGACTCCGGGAACAGAAACATGCTGTTTGTTACCCGCCGTCCGTTTCCGCCTCGGACACACACCCACACCCACCCTCGAGGCCTCCCGAAGGCTCTTCCGTGTTGATCTACGTGTACCTCCTCCTCCCAGCCACACACACACACACACACACACACACACACACACACACACTCACAATCTCGGCAAAGGCCAAGTCAGGCATCCAGTTTCAACCTCAGGTGGTCCATGAATATTTCAGGTAGTCTGGCCTTCTAGAAGCAAATAAAGTATTCCCGGAGGAAACAGATGGAAGGGACGGATTCCTGTCCATACTGCAGCAGGACAGGGGCACCTGAGGTTACCTCTAAGCAGCTGACTCAGTCCTGTTAACCTCAAGGGAGGGTTTTGATGGTGGCCTTGGCAGTGGGTGGCTTTTTGTTTGCTGTTGTTAGTGGTTTGTAAAGACATTAACCCAACACACCCACCTTTCAAAAGGTCCCTCAAGACACGACAGAAATTTTCCTAACGTTACTGACAGGGCAGACTGTCGCCCTGAGGTCAGGGGAGTGAGGGTTATTAGCCCCTAGCACAAGCGCGGGGCTGCAACCTGCGGCGCCGTTACACTGGGATGGGCAAAAGGTGCTAATGAGCGCTGCTGGCAGCCCTCCCCCTGCGTGGACACTGCGACCCTTTCCAGTACTAATTAACTGCGGGAGAAGGGGCGAGCTCCGCTCTTCCAGAAGAGCTCTGTGGCGGGAGTAATATCTCCTTGGAGTCCCAGAGCACGTGGAAACGTGGATCCTTCTCGAAGTCAGGGGTCCAGAGAGGAGCCCTGAAATCATGCTCTAGTACACGGTGGGGGACGCGCCCCACTAGTTCTCACCTGCTGTCCACCGAGGTTAGTGCCTCTGTACCTTTCCTGCAAGATGTGTGTGCTCCCCCAGGATCTCCCTAGAAGGAGCGTGGGGAAGCCCCCCGCGGTTGTCTGTTTACGTGGGCGGGACGTTTAAGCACGACTTGGAGATTCACAGTTTCTATGTGATTGAAACCTAAAACAGACACGCTGCAGCTGCAGGCTGCATTTCAGAAACCTCTGCTTTCCTCTTGTGTGTGTGTGTGTGTGTGTGTGTGTTTCAGCCTGAAATAGGCATGCATCAAGTACAAGCCGCCCCCGGCCCACCCCACAGCCCAATTTGGTGCCCTCCGTGGCCTTTTATTTCAGATGGCGACAAGAGACAGAATGCCCCAAAAGGGTTGCCTCTCTCTTCAACCCCACTTGAGCAATTCAGGCCTACTACTGAAGGCCACTTTGTCTTCTACTCTGAGGCGTTTTCTCCCACTGAGCCTCTTTGTCATTGCTGTTACAGGCAGAGGTGAGATAGTGGAGGGATGAAAAGTGTAGACAGAAAGTGGAATTCTCCTGGCAGGAGCTGTTCACCTGGAAAAGCACGCGCCTGCGCCTCGGACTTCCTGAACCCTAGCACTAGCCTAGATTAGGACCTGCAAAGCTCTTAGAAGGATTCCCCATCCTGAGCTTCCCCGTGGGCCTGGGAGACCAGAAGAAAAACAGCGTGGAAGACAAAAGCAGTCGTAGACATTGGGGGAAAGAACATTTAAGCCATTGCTGCAATCTTGGTTTTAGGAAAAGCCTTGAGACTGAGGTAAAATTAAAATAAAATAAGGAGAAGGGGAAGGAGAAAGGGAAGAAGGAGAAGAAACAGCTGTAAAAATTGGCACCACTAGGCGACCGGGAGCAAGTCTAAAGCACACAGCCTCTTAAGTTTGTGTCTCAGAATTTGCGAACAGTGTTCCAACTTGTAAAATATAGGAGATGCCCTTCAAGTGGCAGATAAGTGACAATGAAGAATCTTATTACCATTAAAAAAAATTTAATGGTCTGTAGAAAAATGATTTGGGACGGGATCAAAGCAGAGTATGAAATATTCCTTCTTCCCAATGTCCCCGAAACTGGAAGATATTCAGTGGGCCGATTACCTCAGTCCAAATTACGAGAGCTGTGAGTAGAGGAGAGGGGTCTCATTTCCAGGGCCATTTAAAGCAAACTAGCGCTGTTCGTTTCTATCGTCGCGTCTTATCTATACTATACGGTAGGTAGGGGCAGCAGGGCTGTAATTGCAAGCGGCGCGGCTCAGTGTTTGTCAGCCTGGCGTGCTCGCCCAGCTTCGGAGACTCCCTCTCCCTATCTGCCTCTCGAATGTGTTTTGACTCAACAGGTATCACAGGAAAACTCGCACTTAACCCCCGGTCATCTTCTAGCAGGAGCCACCTCAACATTTTTCCTGCCAGGAACTGTCGCTGGCTCCTTGCGCCTCCGTCACGCGGAGCGCGCGTCTAGCTGGCAGCCCCAGGGCCATCCATTAACCACCGAGTCCCAGTGGCAGGCGAACTAAGCATAAATGCGAGGCTCCTCACACGTCGAGCCGGCGACGAAAATCCCTTCTAAGTAACCCGAGACGCATTTTGTGCGCTAGGCAGTGTAGTTACGCCGCTGAGGACAAGCGTTCTGGCTTAGAGCTGCGCTGAGGCTGGCGGGGGGCGGGGTGTCAAGCTTTGAGGAGCAGCTTGGGATTACAAGGTAGTTGCTGCCACAGAGACCAGGGACAACTTCTTGGCATTTAAGGATGTAAATTAAAATTCGAGACATGACACCCATCCTTGGTCCTAACAGAGGGAGAGGTAACCCTTCCAGCTCCCTCCACCCAAAACATGAATTATCATTTCCACTGAATGCAAATGGACTGCCTTCTGTGGGGGGACAGCCAGCTGCAAGCTGTACAATAAACTGTTTCATAGAGACGCGGCCCGATTGCGGTTCAGAGAGGCACTCCTTTACAAAGGAAGAAGCGTCCAGTTTGTGTTGACAGCGGTGGCGCGCCTGGGCCAAAATACCCCCCCTCCCTCCCACCACCCGCCCCCGACACACAGACACCCGGGATTTGAAACTAGCTTCACTAAAAACGACATCCCTCGCGTCTATGTGAGCTGCCATGACGGCATGAGTCATAAACACCGCCTGAGTATTTTTTGCAGCAATTAATGGGCAGCAGGGTGCAGGAGAAGTTTTAGAACAGATCTGAGGATCTGTTTTCTCCCGGAGGACAGCTCTCCTTCCAATGATCCTGACTGTCCCTTGCCTTCCTTCTTAGGAATAAATTTTACATCCCACCCACTCCCTCCCCTTGTCTGTTGTGCATGTGACACTCTACCTGTCTGAACGCTGAGACTTGCTGGGGATTTTCTTTTTGGTCGTCAGCTAATGACTTTCCTCCTACCTTCATTCATCGCCAAAGGTAGCTCGTTAACACTTCGTGGCGTCTCAGACCGTTTAAAAGCCCCATTTTAAGCGAAACCTCTACCACAGGACCTATGGAAGCTCCTCTATCATTTATCAATGCAAAAGAGCCCACATAGAAATAATTCACATATGCACGCACACCTTCATGTTGGTGTGAGGGATGCGTGAAAGACCCCTGTGCCCTAATGCATTTAAAATCAGCACATTCCTAACATGTCGGTAACTTTCCTACCTGAAAGGGTTAAAAAGCATTTACACGAGACTCTTTAATATAAGTATTCCAGCCAAAGCATCAAACACCACTGGTTTGACTAGAAATCAAGGTAATCTTCACCACCAAGAAAAGTCTTGCAGAGGAATTCTGCCTGGATATCCACTAGTTAGAGGGTATACGAACCAACTCACGTATTCGTTTGAGCATACTGCAAGAATATTTATTGAGCACAAGCTCAATCACTGCATTGAACGCCAAATCTGGCAAGCAAAATGCATTTCCTATCTGAGGGGGAAAAAAAGAGCTTTGAATCAACTCCTTCTTCTGTATTATCATGATTATTTTTATCTGTGCAAATTGCAAAGAAGCTACCCCTCTCCGGCGACAAGTCAGCTCACCTGCATCCAAAGCAGAGGGGACCCCCGAAAGCAAACCTACCTTTCACACAAGACACCGTCAATAAAAAGACGAGGTTCCAAAACGTAAATCCACTTTGACTCCCCATTTTCTTCATCAGGATGAAGTCTAGGCGGCCACATTTAGCGCATTTTCTCGTGTCAGGCTCCCGGGGTTTGGATTCCTTCGCTCGGCTTTCCCCTTTGCGGATCCCTTTCATATTATTCTCGAGCTCCTAATTCAGCCCGGCGCAGCTGAGTTGCTGCTGTTATTGGTGCGCGGTCACAGCTCGAAGTGAATGGTGTTTCTGGGATACCACAGCAACCTTGACGAGGACTCAACCATCTCTCTCCAACGGGGGCACAAAGTCTCTGCTACTCTGGATTCCGTCTTTTCTTGTGCGTTTTTACCCCTCCACCGAAATCTACCTCAATTCTAGCTCGTTATAGCAACCACCAGAAACCACTGGTGAGCCTCTTAAAGGCCACCTCCTCTCTTTGACAAACTCCCCACAATATCTGAAATTAAGGGGTTTGATTTTTTTTTCCCCGAATAGATCAATTCTGCCTGTAAAACAGCCCAAGAAATATTATGGTACTGAGTTCTCCTTTGCAGCCTGTGAATATAGAAGCATGTTAAAGGAATATTTTAATCGGAGAATCTGTATTGCTTTTAGGGAAACCGTGATGATAAATGAATCGGGCTCCATCGATGGCCATGGCGTTATAATGGGACATGTGTTACTACTGTAGTTGCAGTATATATCAGGCAGGTGTCTCACATTTATCATCCTGTGATTTAATTGAAAAAGGGAGATCACAGAGAAGAATTTATTTGTACACACGCATTTACGTATTCAAGTGCCTAGATGTAAACCCACAACCGGGTTTTTTTGATCATTAGGCAAACCGATTTCAGCCTTGACCAGGGCGGAGGTGAGAGGTGGGGAGGGAGTCAGTCATCTCCTCAAAGAGTTCGCCCTTTCATCCTCCCTACCCCATTTTCAGCTGATGTGTGCTGCAGTTAAACTACTTTATCTGTGGTAGTTATCTGGAACAGACCCATTTGTCTTAATTCTGAATCGGTCCCAAATACGTAAATGGGAGTGTTCTTTCAAAACGGAAAACCTATGTAGCTATACGTTTGGACCTGGCCGCTCCAACACACCACTCAAGGGTTAACATTGTACAGAGGAAGAGTTCTTGCGCCATCTACTGGCCCTACTAAGCCTCCCGCTTCTCTTTCACATCTAAAAGGTACCCTATTTCCCTCATCCCAAGGTGTGGGGGAGCTTTGTCCGGAGACCAGCGTGTTTTGCTCTTGTATGTCAATTTTCTAATCTTTTTTTGGTTGGTCCTGGGCCCTGTCTTATAACCCACATGTTCCTTAGATTAGGCGCCTTTTTGGAGATCTGACCTTTTTGGGAATCTGATACCGTCTCAGGAGGCGGAGGACTGCAGCAATGGTTCTGCAATAGATTGCAAAAGCTTCTGTCTCCATTTGCATGCCGAAGGCTGTCAGGGGGATTAGTATCTATCTATAGGGCTTGGTTAAGAGGACTGCCCAATTTGAGTTTGTAGCTTTCCACATTGCCCACAAATGATGGCTCCTGTCCCGTGCACCACAGGAGAACCCTGGCAAGCTTTTGTCCCTGGGCTCGATGTGGAGCTGCCAACTCACAAAAGCAAGCCTATTGCATCTGGAGGGAGTTTTACTCTGCGAAGTGGGCACACTGCGAGCGTCAATAGGTGTGCGTGGTGTGTGGGTTCAATCTGCAAGCATAGGAAGGATTCTGAGCTCTCCCGGTACGTGGCATTTTGTGTGAGTCTGTGATTCTCCCACGGAGTGTGTGTGTGTGTGTGTGTGTGTGTGTGTGTGTGTGTACATGGGCGCTATAGTGAAGGGTAAGAGTGTGTGTTTATGGAGATGTTGAGGAGTATGATTTTCTATGTGTGGGTGTTTTCCCAAGTGTGTCCGTGCAGTATATATGCATGTGCCTGTGTGTATGTTCGTGGGGGGCGAGGGGAGAAGAGAAAGAAGAGAAAGAGAAATTTCTCTTCTGGGTAGAGAGCATTAGCAAGAGGCTAAAGCTGTAAATGCATAACCGACCTCATTAAACTCGGAGAGGTACATTAAGGGCGGTGTGCAGGATACTATTCCTTCCCACCAGTGCTTTCTTTTCTTGTCAGCATGCATATGCAGATTCCAGGGAGGGGGCGACAAGGTTGGGACTAGACTGAGACTGGGAGGATCAACAGTGAAAACGTCATTAGCCTGCTCAGCCACCTTGGTGGCAGCTCTGGCAGTGATTTCAGTCAAAATGTCAGGATGTGTTGCTGCTGCTGTTGACTTTGCTGCAAACAGGTCCTTGGGCTTGATGAGGACACTTGACAAAGTCCTCCTCACCAAATGTGCAGAGCTTAGTCACCTCAACTGATTTCACTTTCCGTTAAAAGAAAAAAATCTTGGGGGTATGTAATCTATTTGAACACATAGGTCTATATCCAGACAGGAGGAATTTACACCCAAAAACTTTATTTCTCAAAAGTCAGAAATACTTTTAACAGTACTTATTGTGCAAAAATAAACTTTGACTATGGGACCATCATGACTACTACTAAGATACCAGTGTCTAAAATTTATTGTCAAATTTGCTAATCCTATAATCCAATTATCTTCCCCTAAATAAATCCTGCCTATAATTTCAATGTGAAGTTGTTAAAATATTTATCTGGTAGCACCTAATACATTGAACAATACTATAGTTTCTAGTTTTTACAGCTCATAGTAAATCACGAGCTATTTTTACCTGCATCTTCCAGCTCCTGAGATAGGATGGGAAATCATATTTTAGAGATGTGAAAAGTTAAGGCATGGGGAAATGAAATGGTTTATCCAAGGTCATCATCATCGGGAACACTAAGATTTAATCCAGTACAGTCAGTGCTGGATCACACTCTTGTCTTTCATGCTAAACAGCTTCCTCTTCAAGGGAGCATTCCCATAGGTAGTCCAGAAACATAATATCATCAGCCAAAATCCTGGATGAGAAATTCCTCAGTTTCTCCGGAAGGAAAAATACAGTGTCTAAATTTGGGTGGAAGAAATCATCTATCTCAACTGATCTGTAGGAAAGCAGCACAGTTGTACATAGATTTGTTTAAGTCTGTTAGAAAAAGAAAATAAAAAATAGCTAACATAATAGCAAACATTAAATGCTTACTGTATGCCTGACATTGTATTATATTCACAAGGCATATTGTATTCAGTCTCTGTACAACTTGCTGAGACAAGTATTACAATTATCCTCATTTTATAGGTGAAGAAATTGATACACAAAGAAGTTAACTATCTTGCCTCGCCCGAGGTAATATATTTAAGAGGAAATATGGATCTATGGTGTCCAAGTTTTGAGTCAATGTGCTTGCCCACTGTTCTTTCCTATGCTAGCTCCCAAAGATGTTTGTTTTAAAATAGTCTAATAACAAAAAATATGTTATTTATAACAAATGTACCTGTATAACGATAGAAAAGCAAAGATATAAGATGATTTAAAGTTAATCAAATTATATATATTATATACATATAATTTATTTGTATAGGTAATGAAATTATGTATATATGTATATACACACACACAGAAAAAACATTTTTTTTTCTTTTTATACTTGTCAGTTACTAAAATCCCCCCTCTTTTGTTCTTTTTTTTTTTTTTAACTTCTTGCAGCCTATTGATCTTCTCACATACAGGTCAAGGGAAATAGGGACTTCATAAGGATCATCAAGCCAGTCACAATGATGAAGTACCCTGGAGAGTTCTTAAAAAGAGTTTAGATAAGAAAGGGACAGGTTCTTTAAACTGGAAGTACCAGATTTCCATTCCCTTTCAGTGGCCCCCTCCCAAATACTATGGAATACAATGAAGTTTGATCTTAAAACGAGACTTAGTTGGCACTTAAAAGGGAGAAAATAAGCACCTTTTCAAAAATTGTTCCATTTTAAATCAGGTCCTCGATATATATTTACTCTGTTTTAGCGTCACAAGGGCAATATCACAGAAAAATGATCAAAACAGAATGAATACACTGAGGAAAAAACAACATAAAGACTTGGGAAGAGGTTACATTTAACTTTGAAAAGAATTGCATGTAGTTTTGACACAGTCATGAACTTATAAAGTGTTTTTCTTAATTCATGTCACAGATATATAGGTTTACATGAGGATTACTGTTCAAACGCAGTATTTATTTTGTTATAGAAATGTTCCTGCCTATTAGTGCTGAATGTCCACTGATTGTAGACATACACTTTTTAATTAAAATGCTCAAATTCAAACCTATGGGTCTGTGGGGGAAAAATAAAAATATTAATGATTTACAAATAATGAAGCAGGAATTTTCCTGTTTGTTCACAGTTTTCATTTAGAATTTGTTGCCAGGAGAGTAGGATAAAAAGAGGAACTACTTTTCTCATTTTTTCTACTTAAGTGTCCATTCTTGAGTCCATCATATCTGACCTCTCCAACTCCTGGGAAATAAAACATTTGAATTTCAATGTTGAACCTAGAATAATGCAGGAATTCTAATTCAAGTCTGTACATTTCAACTTGCAATAGTCCCTATTTGGTTGAGGAGAAAAAAAAAGATCTAATATTCATGATAAAGTAAATTTTCTTTAAGCAATCATATTTAAGAAGATAAATTATCAGGTGGATAAAAGTATCTGTCTTGCTGTTAATCAGGAAGCATTGTTGAGAGGTGGAGATGAGCCTCTTGGAAGTGTTGCTAAGTGTGCTTCCTCGGCATCCATTCCTCTTATGTCCTGACTCCTCTTTCAGTTTTATTAATAATGAGGCTTAACAGGCATTTCAGTCTTTTCCAGCTTTAACCACATTAAGAAAGTCAGAGACTGAATTTCTATGTCACATAAGGGTAATAATGGTGTGTTTTAAACAATGAGAGAACAGAAAAACCTTAAAACTGAAGGCAGTATCTATTGCTGTATCCAGACAAAAAAATCATACTTTGACTCCAAAAAAACTTATTTTTGACATGACCCATATGTATAAGTTTAGTACATTAACATTCAAATTTTTAAACTGATGCCTTCTTAAATATAGACAATATAAATATAATATAGAGATAGTTTAATATAAACTATATGAGCACATTTCCCTAAAGGAAAAGAACCGTGGTAAATAGTTGAGGAACATGTAAATAATGATCCTAAAAGAAAAAGGATAAGAATTGAGAGAATCTTTAACGACAGTTCTGTTTGTCTTGAGGATAATTTCACTTTCCTGCTAACCCTGGGCCTTAATATCACTTAACTTGTCTCTGTGTAAAGGAATAGAAATAAAAAGTTAAGCAAAAGGTATCTTTGCTGAACAATCAGGATAATCCAGGTCTCTTCTTTTCATAAGTAATAAAGTTGTTTTTGCAAGCTCTGAATAAATCTGAGTTCCCAGTGTAGCAGATCTTTTTACCATCATTTCTTTAACTTTAATATAGTTATGTGGTATCAGCCTCAAATGCACTTGAGAATGCATAAATATTTAGAGAATATAAATCAAATGGCTGGATTTCAAAAGATACCAAATCTATCATCATTACTATCAAAATGTAATGCATATTTGATTTCACGCCCTGAAGTTATCTGCCAATAAACTCATTATTATCTCCTAAAATGTTTGACTTTTTGATCATCTATATATTATTGGCTAATCTTCAAAATTGATTATAATTTCTTGATGTAAATGCATATGTTCAAATATTCAGAGTTCAGTAAAACCACTAATACATTTTATTTTGCATTTTGCTAGTCTATTGTAGATTAGGTAGCATGTATGAGGCCTTCTTTATATTTTGTTTCACTTATCTACTTAAACATCAGTTTTATGAAATTTTGCTGAGAAATCTAAACTTAGAAGTAAACAATTCTAAAACTGAAAGTTAATTCTGGAAAGGTGCAAGCTTTAAATTATATTTGATCCTAATCCCAGAAGCCCCAACCAAGCAAACCGCAGCCCAGAGATAAAACACAAGTATGTCACCTGTGCTTGAAATCTCCTTTCACAAGATAGTGAAGTGGTTTTGCTGGTGATAAAGCAGAATTTATTAATTTTTTTATAAATATAATTGTGAGGTTATTTTTCCTAAATATTTATAAATTTTAATTAGAGGAACCATTAATAATAGAACTGTTGGAGGTTTCACAAATTTGAAGTCCATAATCCATATATGTGGTTACATGTGCTAGTGTCTGAACCATATTAAAAGTATGAATATTCATTACTGCATAATTTGACCCAGTGTTTAAACTTCCCAAGTGGTCACCAACAACTCTGTTATTTCATTGATTTTTCAAATTTATCTAAAATTAACAAATGTTGAAATATTTCCCAGAATAAGAGTATAGGAAGCCAAACAACATAAGCATTCTTTCTTCAGAGGAAGATAACTGTGACCTTGACTTAGAAGGATCATTTTGGCCACAGAAGGAAGGAAAATCAATGCAGCTGATTTTGGTTTGGCTACACATAATCCAATTTAGTTTGTAAGTACAAATATCTATCCCATCTGGACAAGGATCAATTTCATCTTTACTCTTTGTGTAGCAAGTATCATCTTCATCTCTGTGTTCATTCATTTATTTAAGAAACCGTTTTGAGCTCCTACTACAAAGAAACAAAAACAAGATTCACACATTATTTTCAAGGAGCTTACAATGTAATAGAAGGAATAGAATATATTCTCAGGTAACAGTAGTGAATGTCAATATAGTTCAACCATTTTAAGAGAGATGCTTATAAAACACCAAGATGGTGGGAGATTATTTATAGCTGGGGGAAATGGAGAAAACTTCAAGCAAAATATATACCTTTGAGCCATTCTAGAATCATCTGGAGATGTTTGGTAGAAAAATATCTTGGTGGAGAGCTATTTTCCAGAAATATTATAAGTAAGTTAGAAACTCTGTAAGCATATCTAGGATTTGGTCAATTTGGTTAAGTGATAAAGACATGGCAGATGAGGCCAGAAAGGTAAAATGAGCCAGGGAGAGGTGGGAATTGGGAGACAATAAGTGTCCTTGCAAATATTTTCTACATTTCCTTTCTCTTTAGTAGGCCATAATATTTGGTCAGTTCAAGTAAACCTCCAGTGGCACATTTTTAAAACAACTCAGTCAGTGGATCGTTTCATTCAATAAGCAAATCAATTTGTTTTGGCATTTTGTATACAGAGGATTATAGAAAGAGTGAAGTTAACCTTTCAAGTTGATTGAAGTCATCAGGCATTTATTAGAAACATACTAACAAGATTCAATAATTATTAAATAATATAATTTAATATTAATATAGCACATAGTAAATAAAATATGTAATATATACTGTTAATATTAATAAATATATAGTATAAATAAGTAAGTAGATCTGGAATATTTTTGTGTCTGGTTAAGTATATTAACATTATGAACAAATACTATATTTGCAAATGCATAGAGAATTTACCTCATTATCCAGTATATGAATACCAATCTGAATTTTGGGAGATTTCACATGTCTAGAATGGGCAATGAATCTAGTGCATGACATAAGATTCTAAATATATAAATACAATAGCAACAGCATCTCTAAGGAGGTTAAGCTATCCAACAATTACAATGTGATTATCACTCAATTTGTCCATTTCAGTTTTTTAGAGTGTGCTTACCCTGGGACAAATAAAATCTTGATCCTTATTCTTCCCAATTACCTTTGCTCTTTTTCTAAATCAAACAAACAAGCAAAACATAGTCAAAGCAAACAATGATGACAAAACAATAAAAAACCAAACAAATAAACAACTCTTCCTGGTTAGAAATCTTGTACATTCAGTGATCAGAAAAGAGTGGGGGGCTTCCCTGGTGGCGCAGTGGTTGAGAGTCCGCCTGCCGATGCAGGGGACACGGGTTCGTGCCCCGGTCTGGAAGGATCCCACGTGCCGCGGAGCGGCTGGGCCCGTGAGCCATGGCTGCTGGGCCTGAGCGTCCGGAGCCTGTGCTCCGCAATGGGAGAGGCCACAGCAGTGAGAGGCCCGCGTACCGCAAAAAAAAAAAAAAAAAAAAAAGGAAAGAGTGGGGAAAAGGAATATGGTGTGTCAACACAAATTCTTCCTTTTCAAAGCAAAACAATAAGATAAATGCTATTCTGAATCTGAAACAGTTACAGTAATGCCTGTTAGATTAAAAAAACTGAGATTGAAAATGCCTTTAGGGTAAGAAAGCTATCACTTGGTGATAACAGAATGAACCTTAATTTTTCATGTGTAAAATGGGATAACTGTTTGCTTCACACATTTTTAATTAACATTCTCAAGAGGTATGTTGCCAGAAGAAGTTACCGTATACCATTATCACTCCATACCATTTCATAATACCTCTAATGGGTTGAATAGTGCATCCCCCCAAAATGATATTTCCAATTCCTGACCCCTGGAACCTGTGAATGTAAACTTATTTTTTAAAAAGAGTCTTTGCAGGTGGACGTAACTAAGATAAAGATCTTGAGATGAGATCATCCTGGATTTAGGGTGGACCCTAAACCCCATGGCAAGTGTCCTTAACAAAAAAGAGAGAGAGAGAAATGGGACACAAAGACACAGAAGAAAAATTGATGCAAAAAAGAAGCAGAAATTGGAGTAATGAGTTTACAATCCACCTAAGGCCAAAGAGTGCTGGCAGTCACCAGGAGCTAGGAGAGAGGCATGGAATGAATTCTCCCTCAGAACCTCCAGAAGGAATCTATCCTTCTGACATCTTGATTTCAAACTCTAAATGTTGTTTTAAGGCAACAAGTTTCTAGTAATTTGTTTTCACAGCCCTAGGAAATTAATACTGTACCCAAGACAGCCAATGACATTGGTTTTAGGAGCATGGTTAATGGATTCCAATTTGATCTCTGATATCTGTCCCCCTGACCCCCGACAAAGGCTCTTCTTCCTATCCCCACCCTAAGTGGGAGCATTCTTTACTGAAACATTTTGAGACCTCCATAAGTTTTCACTCATTACTATTCATTTATTTCAAAATACTGATGTATTCTTATGACTATCACCTCTTTTAGAATGAGTTTTACATACATATTTGTGTGTGATCTAGAACTCTCAAGCCCCAGCTTGAACTCAAGTTATGTACATTTTGTTCTGTTCCTAACATCTCAGGCACAATGCAGCTCATATTGCACTCATCCTCTTCAGTATTCTCCTCCCTCCCCAAATTTGCTTCTTCTGATTGAACTTCTCTGTAATCGTTGCCATTTTCATCCCAACTACTCAGAGTCAAAACCTCATTTTTTACACCTCTCTCTTCCTTATGTCTGTGGTAGAGTCAAACACTAATATCTGAAAATGCCTCCTTTATGTTAGACTCCACTAAGTTCCTTTCCATTTTACTGCCATCATGTGAGCTCCGGTACTAATTATGTCATGCATATGTTATTGCAAGGACCTACTAGTTACACTGGCTTGCAGCTTCTGCTTCATTCTGTCATGCACTGAGTATGATAATTTCATCATGGCTCTTACCTTTTCAAACAACCTTCATGTCGTTCCATTACCATTATCTTCAGGATAAATTGACAGTATTAAATCTCATAGTCAAGACCATTCAGGGATGTTTCCTCCTTCTAGTGAGTCAGTTCTAATCAGCGCACACTCCAAATGTGTTTGCATTCTGCATCTGAGTCTTAGTTGATATTGCTCTCTTGGATTTTAATACTTACTTATTTTTTATTCGCCTATCCAAATTCCAAATTTCAATGCTGAGTTCAGGTCTTATTTTCTTTAAGCATATACATATTGTCTATATGGATTATATTATGACATTTATACTACTTTACTTTTACTTTGTTATTTATAGTTTATGTCTTTACACATGTATTGAAACGTTAGGATTCGTTTCAAATGTATCTTTAAAAGGTCCACAATAAACACTTTTATACTATACACTTTAATCACTTTAATACATGTTTGATGAATGCCTAGATTATATTTTGACTATGTAATTCTGAGTTTATTCTTTATTTAACTGATGGAAACATTGGTGTGTGTATGTATATATGCGTGTAGGTGTATATATGTTTATGAAAGAGAGAGGAAGTAGAGGCAATGCACATAGTGCAAAGAAATCAGGGAAGGGAAAGAAGGGTTGTGTCCACTAACATTAATTATAATAAAAGGTTTGATAACTAATGCCAGAAATTCTACTCTCTGATTTCCTCCTTGGCTCTGAGACACTCCAATTTCCCATGCAAAAGCAGTTCTGTCTGTTTGGCAGATTGTTTGAGCTGGAATTAAATGTGCACAGCTGGTACCATCTGCTGCAAATTCTTTAATTCTTGTTATCTCTTAAACAGCTTTTGGTTTTGTTTTATTCATAATTCATTTATGGAGGATGAGGAAGACCTATGGGGTCTTAATATTGTTTAAGGGATGTAGTGCTGGTTCTCAGTAAACTATGGTAGACTCTGGTTGATGAATATCACTAAGTATCTACCTAGCTTTACTGATGACTAGACTGGATTTGATTTAAAACCAAGGTTGGTTTTAGTCAAGTAGAATAATTTCTTAAGATTATATATCATGATGATAATGTTTCAAATATTTTTCCTATTTTGTACCATTTTTCTTTTTATAAAATAAATTTATTTATTTAATTTATTTATTTTTGGCTGCATTGGGTCTTCATTGCTGCATGCAGGCTTTCTCTAGTTGCAGCGAGCTGGGGCTACTCTTGGTTGTGGTGCACGGGCTTCTCATTGAGGTGGCTTCTCTTGTTGCAGAGCACGGGCTCTAGGCACACGGGCTTCAGTAGTTGCAGCACATGGGCTCAGTAGTTGTGGCTTGCAGACTCTAGAGTGCAGGCTCAGTAGTTGTGGCACACGGGCCTTGTTGCTCCGCAGCATGTGGGATCTTCCAGGACCAGGGCTTGAACCCGTGTCCTCTGTATTGGCAGGCATATTCTTAACCCCTGCACCACCAGGGAAGCCCTGTACCATTTTTCTTTAATTTGTTTTCTCACTTATTTTACAACTGAAGGCTAGGACTTTTTCATCATAATTTCCTAGCCAGTAGACAAAATCAGAAACCTAGAATTTGTGCCTGTTTCCTCTCTTTTCTTCACTTCTTTCTTATTCTGTGTTCTTAATATCTCTAAAATCAGTGTCTTCCTATGAATTTCATCATCACTGATTTTCTGCAGGCCCTCAACACTTCACATCCCAGCCCAGTTCAATGCATTCTCTACTAAGGACTTAGATTGATCTTTCTGATACATAATTCAGTTCATTTTATACTCTCTTACTTAAAATTCCTCAATGTCTACGTACGTCCTTCAAATTATTTGAAAAATATGTGCATTTCTATCAGTTACTGCTGCTCCCTTTTCCTGACACTTGCTCCCTCATTTTTGTTCTCATTTTACATGGAAAACTCCAGGATAGGCTTCAAACTAAATCAGGTGTTTTTTTTTTTCCTTTTTGCAGAATTAATTTATTATTCTCCTTGGTTTGAGCAAAATGACCTTCTGTGTTCTGGTAGGAACTTGTGCATAATCCTGTTGGAATATTTATCATAATATATTACCATTTTTACCTATTTAGTCTTTGTATTCAAGTTTGTGGTCCTAATGAACAGTGTCTTTTTATTTTCCCTCCAAAACTTCAAATACTAGTCCAGTGCCCTTCAGTATTAGACATTTGATAAATTATTGATTGGATGAATGAATGATTGAAAAACAAGATCTGTAGTGAAATTCTCAGGAAAGAATTCAATTCATAGTGGGTAAGTAGAGGTCCCTTATATGAATGTGAGAAAGTAAACTTTATCTGGTAATATACACATGAACACATATTAAAAATACCTTTGTTCTTATTTTGTGTTGAAATTATTCTGAAGTAATTTGACCTTAATTGATTAAAGGTCTTTAGCACATTTAATCAGTGGAAATCAGGGCAGCCAAGGCAGCTACTTGGGCTGCTTGGGTCTAAATTTAGTTTAGTATTGACAGACTTCATGCTGATTGGTTCTCTTTACTTGCTACTCTGCACAGAAGCAAGCAACTGGCTTTTCCTTTAGTGTGACATTTGTCCAATCTGGCATGGATAAGATACACTATGCTTAGGGCATCCTGTCCAAATGCAGAAAAAAATTATGAGGAGGCTTGGTCAGGGCACTAAATTGTACATGTGTCTATTCTAAGTATTTAAAAACATAGAACATGTAAGGAGAAAATATGCAGGGAAATACAGCAAGTTTTCTGGTATTGTGGAATTCATGTTGAAAACCTTCCTGTTTATGGCTTTTTGAGGTGCTTCCTGGTCACTCTGCAAAATACTAGAGAAAGATGTTATGACAGTATCACTGTTTCCTAGCAGATCATGATTTTGTGTTAATCAAATTCTGATAATGTTGAACAGTTTTCTCTCTGGAAGTAGCAATTGGATTTTTCTGTGCCATGAACAGGTGAATTTTTAAGATTTTAGTGTCCATCAAAATGACCTGACGTCCTACTGAATCAAAAGGGATATAGCAGGCCCCTCCATTTTCAACACGCTTCTTTATAGTAGAGGTTAAAAGAGGATAGTGAATCTCACATGGGTCAGTTTTCCCAGGAAAGAGAATAGGCACCCCACCTAAGTCTAACCAAGCAAGCTTTTGGGTGCCATAGGCTGTTTAGTAAATGGGAAAACTGGTGAAAAAAATTAAATGCAAGAAAAACATACCTACTGTTACAATTACTTTAACTGTGCGATTTATATAAAAAAACTAATTTTTCCTCAATACAAATTATAAAATTATATCCTTGAATGATGTTATAATATCTGGAAATCACACTAATGAGCTAACATAGAGAGACCCTGGGAGAGCTGAAGCAGGAAGGGGCAGGGGGAAAGAGCACGCTGTTAACTTGTTGATAAGTAAGTTAAGCTGCCACTCAAGTAAACAGTTTTCCATCAATTATTTGGTGATATTTATATAAATTGCATGCAGAAGAATCCTGAAATCGACAGTCTTCATACACATAGAAAAGGTGAATATTTAATACACCTGTAAATGTTTATTTTCTTTTCCCTTTGCAGAGCAAACCAATTTTTAATTCAGGAGTTTTAATTCAAAACCTATTGATATTTACATCATTTGGAAATATCTCAATGTATTAATTTATTAGAAAATTAATGCATGTAGAATGCTAGAAGTACACTGACTTCTAAACATTGAACTTAAATGTTGTGTCGTTGCACAGCTCTATCAATTTCTAGTATTTAATAGATCATGTATGCAATTTTGACATGATGACTTTTCAATATTGTACACATATCATGTCAATAACGCAATTATTTTTTCCAGGTATTCATAACTCTGGGAGAAAACTTTTTCTGAATCACAGAATTTTCCAATTATCTGAGGGTATCATTCTTTATGTATGGTTGAGACCAATTATTTTGAATAGAAACTGCTCCAAAATGTAGCACACACTTTCTATATTTAAAAAAATTGTGTTGATGACTCAAACAGCAGGTATTTACATCAAGCTTTTTCTGTTTTCTTTATATTAAATATCAGGTGTAGCATCCATTTCTGTATGGTGGAAGATAGATCTCTGTTTGATGTGACTCATGCTTTGGATGACGAGAAGATTGAATTCAAATTGCATCTCAGCTCTCATAACAGTTCAGGGGCTTCTGACTTGCTTATCTTTTACTCTCATTTTGTCCCTGGTTCTGATATGATGTTATTGGGGATTTTTCTTCTGTGCTCTGGACTGCATATGACTCCTGTCCAACCACTGTGCACTTGATACCTTTTGAGAGACTTAAATGATATTTTCATTCTTTGTTTTTACTTTCATTTTTCTGTTTGTACAACATAATCTTAACGTGTTTCTGGTTATCACACTGTGATTTCCTTTCTGGTTATTACCTCACTCTTCTTGCCTGCAGTCTTTGTAGAGCTGTCTGTCAAGGTTCCTAAAGATCCCTAGCCATATATGGGCACATGACCTAGCTTTGTTCATTGTGATTTACTTTGGATCCTTTGAATCTTTAACAGTGTCACAAAGACTGAAAAATTATTTGAGCTGATTTAGCATAGTGGTGATAACCAAATACTGCTGTAAATTACTTCCAACTACATTGAATTTCCAATTTACCCTGGTTCCTCACTTTTCTAAGTTTATTTATTTTTTCATCTTTTTCAATTTTGAGTGACCCCAGGATCTCAAGATCTCTATAATGAATTCTTACTTTGCATCTGCTAGCCAGAACTAATTTCTATTACATAGCCCCACAGATAGTAACAGTCTCATAATGCATGTCAAGTTAAGATAGCAAGATATAAATAAATAAATAAATAAATAAATAAATGCCAAATGTTTGAGTTATCTGTTTGAGTTTGATTAAGACTCTTTCCACTTGCATTAAAACCCTTCCTTAAGTTAGGTATTCCCCAGAGGTCTTGAACATATCAAGGGAAAATAACCTGTGCCTCAACGAAGCAGTCTTCCTTTTTCTACAAGCATGTAGTATTTTCCTCAGTATCATCTCCATTATCCAATAGCAGTCTCATGGTCACTAGTTATTACTGGAATATGCTATCACTAACACAACCCACAACTTATGCCCAGCTAGATCTGGTGATGAGGGAGGTGACCAGGTGGTCTGAGAACATGGTGCCATGAATGCCTGAAGACTCCCTCAGTTGGGAGTCTTCCCTCCCTCAGATGGGAAGACTCCCTCAGTTCTGAGTCTACTGTGCAAGCCCCATCTCCCGATCATCACTACTTCTTACCCTGTGGTAAGAAGGTAAGTTGATTTACAATGTTGTGTTAGTTTCAGGTATATAGCAAAGTGAATCAGTTATACATATACATATATCCACTTTTTTTTAGATTATATTCCCATATAGGCCATTAAAGAGCATTGAGTAGAGTTCCCTGTGCTCTACAGTAGGTCCTTATTAGTTATCTATTTTATATATAGTAGTGTGTATATGTCAATCCCTATCTTCCAGTTTATCCCTCCCCCCGCCCTTACCCCCTGGTTACCATAAGTTTGTTTTCTACATCTGTAACTCCATTTCTGTTTTGCAGATAAGTTCATTTGTACCCTTTTTTTTAGATTCCACATATAAGTGATATCATATGATATTTGTCTTTCTCTGACTTACTTCACTCAGTATGACAATCTGTAGGCCAATCCATGTTGCCCCTTTATATTTTACACCTGAGGACTGTGCCTCTCTTGCCTCATCCTAAACAGACCTTGCTTTCCTGTCCTGCTTTCCCACTTCGTTTTCTAGTTTCCAGTAGGAACACTTCCATTATAAATCATTTGGTTCCTATATCTGTGTTCTTTATTAATGGACATTGTTAGAATATGGAGACAAATTCTTGTCTCAGGGTCTGTTCTGGGAGAACCTGATCTAAACCAGTAAATGACTTCAACTTGGGTTAAATCAGATTGTGGACATTTAGCCAGTATTTTTTCAATGACACTAGAATATGCCCTGTTAACTAATACTTCTTCAGAGTGTCTGTGAGGTTTGCTGTTCAGGCTTGCATCTGAAACCTTCTTGAGACGATTGTCCTTTGACATCTCTGTGGAAAAGCTGAAGTGCCTGGGAGTCTGTTCTACCTTCTCCTGGAGGTGGCTTATTGCCAGTGCTTTGCTGGTATGGGAGGATAAAATCCCAGACCCTTTGTCTCAAGATAGAAAAACTTTAATTTGTACAGCCACCTCTCAGAATCCGCAAGGTATTGGTTCCAGGACTCTCCAGTGGACACCAGATTAAGAGGATGCTCAAGTCCCTGTAGTGCAGTTGGACCCTCTATACTCTCGGGGTCAAGTTTGATGGTCGGTTGAATCTGTGAATAGGGTATGTGTGGATACTGAGGGCCAACTGTAATTTATATTCCAGTTTTTCTCAAGGGATTAGGCTGGGTTTGAAACTTCACCTAAAGTCACCTTGCCTAGCTTCTTTTCTTTGCTTGTTGTATCATGCTGACCCATATTGGAGCTGGCAGTAAAAGGAAAAATGCGTACCTATATGCATACTTACCAAAATAGTCTCCCGTATTTCAAACCAAGTGGAATTAGTTACTATAAGTTTTATGATTTAAAAATGACAATATAAAGTCCTGAGTTGTTCAATCTCTTCACACACTATTGTCACAAGCTTACTTGGCAGGAGAGCTGGGATCCCTGGGCTGATTGAAAATGTCTGTTCCTGTTGTACAAATAGCACAGGGTTACAAAATAAACAGAGAACAGAACAGCAGCATGCCTTTGTTTAAAAATTGACATTTTGTTCATCATAGACTTTTTGTATTAATTTTGATTTATAAATGATATTTCATTAAAATATGATTTTTAAAAAAATTATTGATTTACAATTTGTGCCACTAAATAAGAACAAATCAAAATGCTAACTCTAGGAGAACTTGAGATACTTTTCAAAACTATGTCTATTCATATAATGAGCTTGACAGAATAAAGTAAAACGTGTAAGACATTTTAGTTTTATAGTCATATGACACCAAATAATCAGGGTAAGTTAATTTTAAATATTTTGCACGGATGAAATACCAGATTAAGTTATACACTTTAAACTCAAAAGACCCCATGAGCTTTCCATATCATTCACTCACGCACAAATGGGAGGGTTGCAGTTTTCAGGTGTCCTAAAGGAAGCCAAAGGACACAGTTTGCAAAGCGCAGGTGCTTCATCAAGCCCACTAGGGGGAGTTTCAGTATTTAAATGTGATACCATGGGACTTGCCATATGCAAAACCACACCAGCCAGGGAAACTTTACTGGAAATTGTCTGAATCTTCTAAAGCTTAATCTCTTACCATTTTTATACCATTAACTAAGGCTTTCAGTAATTTTTTACCTTGGGACACTTAACTGACTGACTCTCAAATTAGTTCAATTGTCTTTTATTTATTAATCTAATACTGAGCCATTACTGATTAACCAATCTGCTTATTTATTCACTTATTTATTCTCTTAATAAAGATTTATTGCATGACTTCTGTGTGTTAGACACTGTACTATTACCTTAGAGACTAACAAAGTTAGGCAAAGTTTTTGCCTTCAGAGAATTTACAATTCTGTGGAAACAACAAAATGAAACAGAATCCAGAAGATTACAATAGACCGTTATCATTGCTATGATAGGAGAGTATAGGGTTCAATGCAGCATATTCAAGAGCATTTTATTAATTTCTCAAGGTCAGAAAAGTATCATTAATCTGACATTTAAAGTATGAATAGAATATAGCCATGTCAAGTTGGATGGGTGAATGGGGGAGAGGTAACATTTGATGAAAATAAAAATTCTACATGGTTGGAGCATAGAAATATAATGAGGGGAAAATGGAGATATCTGTGCATTTTATTTTTTTGACATAGTGGTATCACTCATAGCATTTATTCAAACCATCATTGAATTTTTCAGATTTTATCTTCAATTATAATTAGATTGTTGAAATAACTTCTTAATTACTCTCCTTAAATTTGGGATACACAATGGTATTGTGGGTATTGGCAAATACAAATTTGAGATGAAGGTCCACAATATTGGATGGGAAAGGAAAGTCAAGTGTAGATAAGACAATGAAGAGAGATAATGAGACTGAGAGCCTTAATTATATTAGATTAAAAGGTGTAATGTACTAGGATAAAACGGTTGGAGAACTAAGATGGTTAAAGATGCAGCAGTTTAGTGGATGATGATAATGTCTAACCTGTGGCCATGGATGCAGTCAGTGGAAGTGGAAGGAAAATAAAGGCTTTTCCTAGAGATGAAGTTACAAACAGAGTAACCAGGATGTTGGAAGGATTGTCCACACAGACATTGAGTCATCCAGAAACATGGAGAACATGAAGCAGAGAAGATGGCTTTTATTTAAAAAAAGAAAAAAGTTGAGAATAGTTGAGAGCAATTTAACAAGTGTGAATACTGAGGTGATATATGCCTATGGTGCCTACCATCCACAAAACAACAAGGCTTTTTACAGGAGCTTGGAGAGGTAATGAATGTTATGGAAGATATGATGAAGTTAGAAGATATGATCATGGCTGCTTTCTGAAGTACTAGCTGATACTGAAGTACCATCTATGAGGAATCTGTAGTGGAGGAAATGCTTTCAATCTCGGAAGGTTTCATAGACTTACCATGAGGTATTTTCATATTTTAATTACATGACTGTATTAAGCTTTTGAAATGTAACTTGATTTTAGTACATCCAAATCCAAATACTTGAAGTTTTTAAAGTATTGATTTATTCAGCAAATAGGATTTGATATATACCACTTGATAAGACTATTAGGAGTGGCTTAGTTGTTCATATGGAACAGAAATATCAAAATTCTTAACCCGTAAGTTTTTCATGAGGATTATTTTGAATAATGAAATTAAAGAGCATAGCATAATGGATAATACTGGACAGTATTGATCAGAAAAATGATTTGTTTTATTGAAGGAAAGAAACGTATCAGAATTGTTAATAGAAATAGAATGTATTAAGCCACTACATTGAGGAGAAAAATATAATGGGACGAAGATATTATGGATGCTATAGACTGAATGTTTGTGTCCCCCTCCCCTAATTCATATGTTAAATCTTGATGTCCAGTGTGATGGTATTTGGAGGTTGGGTCTTTGGGAAATTATTAGGTCATGAAAACAACTAAATATTCATCATTATTGAAGGGTTAAATAAAACATGACAAATTTTTACAATAGCATACTATGTCATAATAAAATAAATAGGTTGATGTCTATAAATGGGTATGAAGAGATTGCCAAGACACATTATTAGGTAAAATAAGAATATATAACAGTATAATCCCTTTATACAAATTAAGTCTTTTCTAAGTGCATTTAGGAAAATGATGGAAGCATGTGCATCAAACTATTATGTGTTTGCCTCAATAGTAAGTTTTCACTTTTTATAGAATATAATTCTCTATTACATGAAAAATTTACAAGAACATACTCATATGTCAGATGTTACAAATATAAGGCTCTTAGATGCATATACTTAATGTTAGAACAAATTTTTTTTTAAGTGTTCCCCTCTTGAGCATATTAGTTCTGTTAAGAGTAATATACCTAATTAAACTGTGGTAAAGATGCTGTGAATAGGCAAGAAAAATCATCACTAAGATGAAATTCATGTCTGTAAATTCATTATTTAATTTAGGTTTCCCACTTTAGTTATTAGTATTCATTATTGATTATTACCACATGTTATACATAAAATTGAATCATATATTTCTGCATTTGTTGCTCTCCCTACACCATTTAATATAAGTGATAGAAAAGTAAGTGAGCATAACATTTTAGCAAATAACACAGTTATTATTATAATAAGTCATTGATCTTCTATATTGTAGAATAGAGATCAACTATTTTCACTGGGATGTGGATAGAAAGCATACTATCTGAAACAGGATATGAATAGGAAAGGATATGAAACAGGAAGGATATGTTGCTCTTCATGTTTAAAGATTCTAATTATGGCACATGCATCCTTTACAAAATAAATCAACATTATGATAGCAGTCAGTGATGGTGGTGTGCATTCATTGGTTATCTCAGTAGATATTGTCTTCCAGAGTGTGGTGCAAATACTAAGGCAAAAATATGTTACTGTTATTCAACAACATAACCAAAGAAATTAGACAATATTTGTGAATAAATTAAAAAAAGAGTTTAGAGTCAAATTTTGTTTTTACTATTAAAACATTATTTCTCAAAAGTAAATTCTTTGTCTAAATTCGTTTATTTTGACCACTTGAAAACTTAAGCTCATGTATTTCAATTCAGGCATTAGTCGGTAATGACCCCAATGCTGACAAATATTTAATTATTTGCCAACATTCAAATGGTCAATTATTTTATGTCAGGTCTAGAACTCAGACCTTCTGACTTTCATCCCAGTATTTATTTTATTTCTATTAAATTACATATATTTCTGAACAAGTTTAAAGAATAATATTAGGATCTACTACATTAAAGAATATAAAGATATAATTAATTAACCTTAGAAAAACAATGATAATTCATACATTTCTTTTACCTTGCCTTGTGAAATTGACCTGTGTGTGTATCTTACATGCCATGAGCAAGCCTAAGGATATTGAACTGTTAATGCCTCATCCATTTACCTGAACACAGAATTGGTGACACTAACACCTAGAAAAATAGAATGAAGTTAAAAAAACAATTTATTCTTGTTTGGGAGAACAAAATATAGTACATAGAGAACTAAGTCCTCAATTATTTTTCCCTATTACTTTGATTAAATAGGCAAATCTACTGCTTTTATGTTTAAAGAAACATAAAATTACCTTGTGCTAATTAATCCAGTGTCCTTTTTATGTGCACACATTTTTACAGTCTCCTAGATATCTGCAGTTTTAGTTACCACTTTGGTGGGTTGCTCCTATACTTATACCTTTCTTCTTAACTGTTTTCCCCACAGCTAAGTTCTTTTCTACCTTTCTGACTACTTGAATGTTGCCAGAAATCATAACTTTAGCATGCCTGAAATGATTCACCAGTTTCTGCTAAATACATTTTTCTGCATTCTCCATTTTGTTCATGGCATCACCATCTTTCCAATAATTCAGACTTGACTACCAGTGTGTTTGTTATTAGTACCTTCCTTCTTACTGATTCAGTCTTAGCCATTGACATAGTGAATAACTTTCATGTTCCCAGCACTGGCAGATGCCATGACTTGTAAACCACATTCTGTCATTTTGTAATTTTCAATCTACTAGGAGTGAGAGATAACCAGAAAGTCACAGTCCTGTAAAATAATACTATAGAAATATCCACTTTGATAGCATATTCCAGAAACTCATAATGGATGTGGGAGGAAATGAGGAGAGTCAAGAAGAGATTTAGCAGAAGTCAGAGAAGGCTTCCCAGATAAGGTAGTGTCAAGCACTGGCAGTTGCATGTCTGGAAGATTCCTTGCTTCTGTTATGCATTTCACCATTTAAATGAGACTTCTAATTGAGGCTCTCATTACACTGTTGCAAAAGTGTTCATAAAAGACTTCTTTCCTCTCGTTTCTGTTTTATTCTCATCTACTCTTTCACAAGGCTGTCAGTTGTTGGTCAGTTTGGTATTTTCTATATTTGTGCTCTTGATATTCTCCTACTAGAAAACTTGAAATGTTTCCTATTGCTTACTAGTTTATTACTCAATCCACAAATGGGGCACAACACCTTATTTGTCACAATTCACTCAAAGGTTGCTCTGTCCACTATGATATTCACCAGACATGTGTGGCCATTGAACTTTCAAGTTAAAGTAATTAAAATTAAATATAATTATAAATTTAGTTCCTTAGTCACACTAGCTACATTTCAAGTGCTCAATAACCATGTGGCTAGTTGCTGTTGTTTTGGATACCACATACAGTGGATATTTTCACTCTCAGGAAGTCCTATTATACGGTGCTGCTCTAATTTCTCACAAAATTGAGGTACATTTTTTTGTTCTACATAACCCACATTCTCACCTATATGATTTTGCTCCCTGTGACTTTTCTTCCTAGAAAGCCTTTTCTTCCATTTCTCTTTGCTTAAATGACATTCATCTTTCAAGATCCATTTTTGCCAGCTTTCCCCTCCATGAAATTTTCCCTGATCCCTGTGCCCAGAAGTGATGTTTTAATTACTTAATTTTCATAATTTATCAGTCTGCCTTTAACATTTATCACTTTATATCTTGCATTACAGATATTTGTTTACATGTCTTATTTATCCACTAGATTATAAGCTCTCTAGCCACCGTATTGTACATATATATACATATATACATATATTTGCATTTTCTGCAACACCTACCACATCCTTCATATACTATCAAGTGTTTATTAAATGATAGATTTTAGTTGAGTTTAATTCTGAGATTTATACCTCTGGTATTCATATATATGCATTTTTCAATCTTGAGAAAAAGACTTGGAAAGAGAATACTTGGAGGCTTAATATAAAATATCTTGAGGATTGTTATATTTTTATGTATTAGAAAAAAGACAAAATGCTTAAAATTAATTCATTATCTCTCAGTTAAAGAACATGTAATTACTCCAGTCTATGAGAGGTTTAGGAAAATCCCTATTGGCAGAAATTAGCAGCATTAAAAAAATCAGTCAACAAATAGTTTCAGTCAATTTTTAATTTCACCATGATATTTATTTTCAAAATATTGATAATCCAAGTGCCTTCAATTCTGATATCCAGTTAAACCACATCTCTCCTCGTAGATGCTATTTATCACGTAGTCTTTTGTTTGCAGTACTTTGAACTTATTTTTAAATACATCAGTGTTCCTTTTAGATAACTTCAAACAAATTCTTAAAAATAAAGATTTCAATATTCTAAATTGTTTCTTAGAACATATGAATCTCAGTCCAGAAACTCAGGTGTGTAAGAAATGTAATTTAATTTTCTATAACTAATCCACTTCAAGTATGAGTCCTTGTTCTACCATATATTATTTGTGTAATTGCTATCAGTTTAGGATTTTCTTGCTTTTCTGAGGGTTTGTGTAAGTTCTGGAGGATTTAGGAGGTGAAAAACCATGGCTGGAGAGAGAAGTGGTGCCTTTTCTTTCATAGGCATCATGATTCTTATCCACACCTGTGTTTCTACCTTCCTGTTTGACATCAAGGTATTTATTCCTATTAGTTGCCTCTGTGCCATTCTTGACCCTTAAACAAAAGTTTCTCCTTATTTGGTTCACTCTTGGCTTCATATATACCCCTCTAAGGGGCAGATAAAACACTGTACTCTGTAAGTTTCCCTGTGTGACCATGGGAAACTTATGTTCAAAGCCCTTCACCATTATATGCCATTTTTATGAGAAAGTAAACGTTTTAATCATCCTGATCCTAGCTGAGTGGTGGGAATTCTGAGACCACATCAGGATTTTGCCTAGGGGAAAAAAAGTTCTTAACCACTTTTATCCTATTACTTGTGCCCTATGCTACTTACAAACAACCCTCTGGCTTCTTGCCTCACATGGTGTTTTCCTGAAATAGGAGCATGGTGCATCTCTGCTCCTGAAGGCTGAAAATCTGGGTGGAGCTCTACAGCCTCCTCTCACACAGAGCTGGGCATCCAAGTGATTTCACGTGGAAGGCATAGTTAAGGACCACCTGTATTTCATCTAACTTCTTTTTCTCCTATCTGGAGGCTAGCCTGGTTTTTCAACTATTTCACTTGTTCGTCTAAATTATTCCTCTAAGGAAACTGTTTTTAAACTTAAAAGAGAAGAACTGATTTCTCCTTTTGCTATATGTTGGTTTGCAAACTGACCTCTATATATGGAGGGCAAGGAGAGACCAAAGAAAGAAGCAGACCACTCCAAATTGTTAGCTGGCTGTTTTAATAAGCAAGGGAACTTACATACGAGGCTTGTGTCGGACGGCCGAGTGACAAGTAGATCTCTGCATCTGCCAGAATCGTAAAAGTTTATATACAGGACTTAACTGCGTTCAGTCAAGTGTACTATCCAGATGGTCTCTACAACAGGTTGCTCTCTCAAGGTTGCATCATTGAAAATTACTCTCACTGTGGATATGGTGGGAAAAGTATGGGTTCCAAAGACAAAGGAGGGAGTGAGGAGCCTCCATTTGCCTGGGTCCAGCTCAGTGGTCAACCTGTGGTCACGTCCTCTCCGTGACCTCCTCCAGCACTGTATCATCTCTCTTCAAAGGTAATAAATGTTGAAGATTGAGCTACTTATAAAATGGGGAGGAGCGAAGTAGGATAGTGAGGAAGAGGGAAGGACAGAGCTAATATTTATTATATCTAACATCCTGGGAAAATAAATAATATAAGAAATATTTTAACTCTGGTACATATAGTGAAATCAATTCATGGGAAATAACATTAAAAGAAGCATTAGAAGTAATGCAACACCATTATAAGTTAAACATAATTCTCTAAAAATGACAAGTTGACAGCTTAAAGAGCCTTAAGCTTCATCCTGCCAATGTTTGTCTTCTGCTTTTTCATTTGAAGATGCCTCTAAAAGATGGGCACCATCAAAAGTATTCCTAGCAATGCTAAATACAGCAAAATCATAAAGAGTTTTCTTCATTTCCAAATTTGGTTGGGTATAGAATGTCAATTTTTAAATTTATCTTTAAAGATTTACACATATTCATCTAAATACCTATATCATTGGAAGGCATATTTATGAATATGTCACGACTTCTCAAAATGCCTTATTTAACACTGACATTATTGAACAAATTTGTTTCTTTTGAGAGAGGAAAATCTTTTAACATAATGAGAATAACCATAAAACCAAGAAGTGCAATCTCTAAGATAAATTGAATATACATATATAAAATGTGAAATATGAAAATATATGTTCAGCTTATATATGGATTTATAAGACAAAGCAATCATTTTTATTAAAAATACTAGTTCCCCTGAACTAATTATTAAGTTGAATTAACATACTTAATAAATTGTACTAGCATATTATAGTTGCAGTACATATTTCCATACTTTTGGATAACCTGGAGAAAGCTTTCTTCCGTTATAATATGAATAGGCAGATGCTTTGCCCTTGACTATAAAAAGAAATTATGACAATGGGAGAAACTTAGAAAAAATAAGTAATCTTATCTAATATATTCCTATTCTCCCCTTGGTGTCTTGAAATGTATATTGCAAAAAAGTGGAGTTATATATGCTTCTTCAAGTGAAATTTGCTTCTAAGTCTACAGTGTTGAATACTGAGCATAAAAATAAAAATATTACTAAATACCCATCTTTTAAAATCTCATGGTGTAGAGAAGGAAACCGAAATAATGTACAATTATGATCAAGGGTAATCTTTGTACTTGTGGTATGAACACTGTCCTATAAAAACACAGATCACATTAGTGACTATGTTGCCTATGGAAAAATCAGGTGAAGTGACATTGGGACTGCTTATAGAATAATGAGAATTAGATTTTTTGTTGTTGGAGTGAAGAAAGGTATCACAAGCAGGAGACAGTATGGAAATGAAAAATAGTGAAATGTCACTTTAAATTTTGTATTCTTTAGAAAAGAAATTTGTGTGAAAGAGGGATTGAATATTTTATTACTATAGTTTGTTTCTTTCCTTTGATTTAAATAATTTCAAAGAAGACATGAATTTTTAAGCAGATTTGTTGAGCTATAACTCACATACAATATAGTCTACCCATTTAAATGTTACAGTGTATTTTAGTACATTAAAAATATGTGCAACCATCATCACCAGTCAATTTCAGAACATTTTCTTCACCTAAGAACTCCTGTGTCCTTTAGCTATTGCCACCCTGTTTCCCTTGCCTTATCCTCCCAACCCTAAGCAACTATCAATCTACTTTCCATCTATACAGATTTTTCCTATCCTAAGCTTTCATATGAATGGAATCATATTTTATGTGATCTTTTGTGACTGGCTTCTTTCACTTAGCATAATGTTTTCAAGATTCATACACAAGTTGTAGCATGTGTTCATATTTTATTCCTTTTGTGACCAAATAATATTCCATTGTATATATATGCCATATTTTATCATTTCATCCATTCCTGGACATTTGTGTTGTCTCTACATTTTGGCTAATATGAATAGTGATGCTATAAATATTTGTGTACAGACTTTTATTTGGATGTATGTTTTCATTTCTCTTGCATATATACCAAGGAGTGGGATTGCTGAGTCAGACTGTAACTCTTTTTAGACTTTTGAGGGATGGCCAGATTGTCTTCCAAAGTGGCTGAACCATTTTACAATCTCACCAGCAGTGAATGAGGATTCCAATTTCTCCACATCCTTAGTAACTCATTGTATGTGATTTTTAAACTTTAGACATTCTAGTGAGTGTGAAATGGTATCTCATTGTGGTTTTGATTTTCATTTAACATTTTTTTTTTGTTTTAAAGTCTATTTTTCTAATATTAGTATAGCCATTCTGGCTCCCCTGTGGTTGCTGTTTGAATGATATATCTTTTTCCATTCTTTTACTTTCAACCTGTTTGTGTCTTGAATCTAAACTGTCTCCTGTATGCAATATATAGTTGTCATTTTTTTCATCCAGTCTAAAAATCTCTGCCTTTTGACTGGATTGTGTAATTCATTCACATTTAATGTTATTATTGATATATTTAGATTTATGTTTGACAATTTATATTTTGTTTTCCATAGGTCTCTTGCTTTTGTGTTCAGCTATTTCTCCTTTATTGCTTTCTTTTGCATTAAATGAATATTTTTAACATAGCAGTTTAATTTCATAGATATTGTGATGGTTAATTTCTTATGTCAACTTGCCTGGGCCATGGGGTGCCCATAGATTTGTTTAAGCATTGTTGTGGGTGTATATGTGAAAGTGTTTCTCGATGTGATTAACATTTGAATCAGTAGACTGAGAAAAGCAGTTTGCCATCCCCAATGTCAGTGGGACTCATCCAATTGGTGGAAGATCTTAATAGAACAAAGAGGCTGAGTAAGGGACAATTTGCTCTCTCACTGCTCTCTTCAGGCTGAGACATCAGTCTTCTGCCTTCTGCCTTCTGACTCTGACTCTGACTGGAAGTTCCACTATTGGCTGTCCTGGTTCTCAGGCCTCTGACCTAGACTGAGTCTCCAGATTATGGCTGCAGATCTTCTCAGCCTCCATAATCATAAGAGCCAATTCATTATCAATGGTTTCTAGACTATTTATCTCCAGAGAGATAGATAGATATAGATAGAACTGTAGATAGATAATAAATAGACCTTATATATCTTTTATCTATCTATCTATGTATCTATCTATCTATCCATCCATCCATCCATCCATCCATCTAACAATCAAAGCTATCTTTCAGGATTAAAGGTGAAACTATCTTTCAGGATTAAAGGTGAAACTTAGACTTTCTCATATAAACAAAAACAGAGAATTCATTGCTAGCAGACTCACCTTACAAGAAATACTAAAGGAAGTTCTTCAGGCTGAAAGCAAGTGACCTTGCAATACATGCAAACATGGAGCAAAAGTAATGGTAGTTATGTAAATATAACAGACACTATTAATACACAATTTCTTCATTTCTTCTCTTATCTGATAAAGAAAACAATTGTAATTGAGTGGGTGGACCTATAACCCAGCAATATAGAAATTAATACAACAGAACACAGGAAGTGGATGGGATCAAAGTGGGTGGGGTAACGAAATTATGACAGTTAAGTCATAATTATGTCAGTATATTATTGGGTATGTAAGATTAGTAAACATAATGTATATTATGTAATGCCACAAAAATTGGGAAAAGAGAATAGAGTTATTTAGGACTAACATTTGTATATATTACTAGAATTAAGCTTGTATGAAGCTAAAGCTGATTCTAATAAGTTAATATGTACATGGTAAACCCTAAACAAATGTCATATATCATATATATATGGTAAGGTTCTCCAAAGAAACAGAACCAATAAGAGATGGATTATATCTATATATTGATATCTATATAGATTGACATAGATATATCTATCAATTTATCAGAACCAATAGGGGATAGTTCTATATATCTATCAATCATCTAACTATCTCCTGTTGTATATAGTGTTACAGACATATTTATAAAATATTTAGACAATTGTTTATATTAATGATTTTTATTAATGCTTCTAATTTAATGCATTTAAAAAAACACATTTGGTGTTGTTGCAGCTTCCTTTATTTTGGGTTTTATATTTTTAGTAGGTATCTATTTGTCTTTTGCATATCAAAAATACTACATGAAAATGTCAAATTTATTTTTTAAATGAGGTTAAATATTTTAAAATAATATAAATAGAACATAAGAGATTATACAAAGTGCAAGAAAGTTAAGAAAAAGTAAATGACTTCATATGTGGGATGGTAAAAGACTAAAGAGATTGATTATTTTTAGTGATATTAGAGAAATATAAAGATTACAGTATGTTTAAGCCTAATGGTAGTTAGCCTGTAAAATTAGAAAAAGGAACAAAATAGGGAAGAAATGTAGTAAGTTAACAAAACAAACAAAAAGAAAGTGAATTTCTACAAGGAAAAAGCATAAAAATATGACAAAGTTTAGATTAAAATGTTATGAAAGTAAATATAAAAGGCTTAAACTTACTTTTAAAATGCATACTGATATTGGGTGAACACACTTGCATACATGTGTGCATATGCTACAGTCCATTTCTTTTTCTGTTAAACAGACAATGCTAAAATGTTATTTAGAAATATTCATGATGACAAAAAATGCAGAAGTAATACCAGGAAAAATACTGTTACAATAAGCTAAGATTTTAATGTGAATTTAAAAAGTTCAAGGCAAAGACTATTTGAACCAAGAAATTTTTCTTTTTCCTTGAAAGGGTCACTTAAAATGTATATATAGTAAACATGATCTCCCAACCTCTCTCATCCAAATATAAACTGAAATGGCTGGGGAAATGTAAAATTAAAAACTGTCTTCCTCAAGTGAAAACTAGGAAGTGATACTGCCAGCCCTAACCTTGAAGGAATATGTACGAGATGCAGGGCAGAAAAGACAGGGTTGGTATTGAAGGCTGACACAAAACTCCCATTCTTACAAGAACAAAGCGATAGCAAAGTCAATAAACAAGATATGGTCAAACTCTATAAATAACATTGATTTGTTCAGTCATGTGCTGGAGGTGAGAGTGGATCAGGTTCAGATCAGTGGAGTACCCCTAGAAAAATCTTTTACCAGGGGAAAACAATATTCTACTGTATGGTAAAACTTGCACTTGCTAGTTTTACCATACAATAGAATGGCTTTCCTAGGCTTTACCCCTATCACGTGGGCATACAAGAGATCAAGGTTATTTTATGACCATTTGAATTTCTTTGTAAGTTTATGTGTTCTGAGTTTTTCTATGTAGTTGACATCATCTTTAATAATTTAACGTTGAATTCTTCTTGCAACTATATATTCATCATATTTCCTTCTTGAATTATTGTATTAGCTAGAACATCAACGTAATAGAGTCCATCCATGTCTTGTTCACAGCTTCAAGACATACACTTCTAATGTATCACTATTAACTTGAAAAGTATTCATTATCATGTAAAGGAAATATCTTTTTTAAATTTAATAAGATATTTTATCATGTCCTCAAATGACATTGTATAATTTCCTCAGATGACATTGCAGCATTTAATAACAGTCTATATATAATTTTCTTTTGATTCAATAAAATATTAAATTATGTAGGAGAAAAATCCCAGTATCAAAATATACTTACTTTCTCAAAATACATTTATATATATATATATATATATACATATATATATATATTTATTTATTTATTAGTTTCTGCTTTATAACAAAGTGAATCAGTCATATATATACATCTGTTCCCACATCCCTTCCCTCTTGCGTCTCCCTCCCACCATCCCTATCCCACTCCTCCAGGCGGTCACAAAGCACCGAGCTGATCTCCCTGTGCTATGCGGCTGCTTCCCACTATCTATCTACCTTACGTTTGGTACTGTATATATGTCCATGCCTCTCTCTCGCTTTGTCACAGCTTACCCTTCCCCTGCCCCATCTCCTCAAATCCATTCTCAAGTAGGTTTATGTCTTTATTCCTGTTCAAAATACATTTTAGTCATGCTTTTAATGTGTTTCTAGATGTCATAATGATATTTTGACCTATTAAATGCATGCTTACCTAAGGTTGTTATTTAGTGTTTGAAAAAAGTTATTAAGCTAAAATATTTTGATATGGTCAAATGAGATTTGAAATATTAACTGAAGCATATTTGTATATTATACATGTATCATAATACATTTACCATGAATTTTTTGTTTTTCTTTGTAAATTTCAAAACCAAATCTATAAAGTCATCTTGGTACATTTTGATTTTGAAATTCATTCCCTAAACAATTTTTCTTAATTTTTTCCATTAAGTCAATTTGGCAGTTTTTATTGAATCTTGTCAAATATCTCAGAGTAAACTTTTACAAGATATTTACTCAGTTTCTAAGATTATGTCCATTCTCACACAAATTATGTGTATTTATAATATTTATTTTTAATTTTCTTGATTTGATTAGGGATTATACAGCATTTGTGAATGAGCCAACTCTGGAATGCAGTTACCAGAAAATATCTTGGATTTTCTGTAATTTCAGTGGATTTTCATCATCATAATTTGTTTATCAATTATTGATTACCACTTTTACTTATTTTTCAAAACATTAGTTAAATTCTTTATTTCATTATCATACCTTCTCTGATTATTAAAGGAAACATTTAAATATGAGAATATTCTCTGATTACAACTTTGATTGTATTAATAAGTTTTGATGGACTGAGCTTTTGTGTTTTGTTTCATTTTACATTGTATTGATAGTTTCAATTCCTACTATTTTTTTTGAACATCTTTATTGGAGTATAATTGCTTTAAAATGGTGTGTTAGTTTCTGCTGGATAAAAGAGTGAATCAGCTATACATATACATATATCCCCATATCTCCTCCCTCTTGGGTGTCCCTCCCACCATCCCTATCCCACCCCCCTAGGTGGTCAAAAAGCACCTACCTGATCTCCCTGTGCTATGCAGCTGCTTCCCACTAACTATCTATTGTACATTTGGTAGTGTATGTATGTCCATGCCACTAACTCACTTCATCGCAGTTTAGAGTTCCCCCTTCCCATGTCCACAAGTCCATTCTCTACATCTGAGTCTTTATTCCTGTCCTGCCCCTAGGTTCTTCAGAAACTTTTTTTTTCTTTAGATTCCATACATATGTGTTAGCATATGGTAATTGTTTTTTTGCTTTTTGACTTACTTCACTCTGTCTGACAGACTCTAGGTCCATCCACCTCACTACAAATAACTCAATTTTGTTTCTTTTTATGGCTGAGTAATATTCCATTGTATATATGTGCCACATCTTCTTTATCCATTCACCTGTTGATGGACACTTAGGTTGCTTCCATGTCCTGGCTATTGTAAACAGAGCTGCAATGAACATTGTGGTACATGAATCTTTTTGAATTATGGTTTTCTCAGGGTATATGCCCAGCAGTGGTATTGCTCGGTTGTATGGTAGTTCTAGTTTTAGTTTTTTAAGGAAACTCCATACTGTTCTCCATAGTGGTTATATCAATTTATATTCCCACCACTAGTGCAAGAGGTTTCCCTTTTCTCCACACCCTCTCCAGCATTTATTGTTTGTAGATTTTTTGAAGATGGCCACTGTGACTGGTGTGAGGTGATATCTCATTGTAGTTTTGATTTGCATTTCTCTAATGATTAATGATGTTGAGCATCCTTCCATATGTTTGTTGCCAATCTGTATATCTTCTTTGGAGAAATGTCTATTTAGGTCTTCTGCCCATTTTGGATTAGGTTGTTTGTATTTTTGATATTGAGCTGCATGAGCTGCTTGTAAATTTTGGAGATTGATCCTTTGTCAGTTGCTTCACTTGCAAGAATTTTCTCCCATTCTGAGCGTTGTCTTTTCATATTGTTTATGGTTTCCTTTGCTGTACAAAAGCTTTGAAGTTTCATTAGGTCCCATTTGTTTCTTTTTGTTTTTATTTCCATTTCTCTAGGACATGGGTCAAAAAGGATCTTGCTGTGATTTATGTCATAGAGTATTCTGCCTATGTTTTCTGCTAAGAGTTTTATACTGTCTAGCCTTATATTTAGGTCTTTAAACCACTTTGAGTTTATTTTTGCATATGGTGTTAGGAAGTGTTCTAATTTCATTCTTTTACATATAACTGTCCAGTATTCCCAGCATCACTTATTGAAGAGGTTGCCTTTTCTCCATTGTATATTCTTGCCTCCTTTGTCAAAAATAAGGTGACGATACATGCATGGGTTTATCTCTGGGCTTTCTATCCTATTCCATTGATCTACATTTCTGTGTTTTGCCAGTACCATAATGTCTTGATTACTGTAGCTTTGTAGTATAGTCTGAAGTCCGGGAGGCTGATCCCTCCAGCTCCATTTTTCTTTCTCCAGATTGCTTTGGCTATTTGGGGTCTTTTGTGTTTCCATACAAATTGTGAAATTTTTTGTTCTAGTTCTGTGAAAAATGACAGTGGTAGTTTGATAAGGATTGCATTGAATCTGTAGATTGCTTTGGGTAGTATAGTTATTTTTACAATGTTGATTCTTCCAATCCAAGAACATGGTATATCTCTCCATCTGTTTTGTATCATCTTTAATTTCTTTCAACACTGTCTAATTGTTTTCTGCATACAGTTCATCTCCTTAGGTAGGTTTATTCCTAGGCATTTTATTCTGTTTATTGCAATGGTAAATGGTATGTTTCCTTAATTTCTCTTTCAGATTTTTCATCATTAGTGTATAGGAATGCAAGAGATTTGTGTGTATTAATTTTGTATCCTGTTACTTTACAAAATTCATTGATTAGCTTTAGTACTTTTCTGGTAGCATCTTTAGGATTCTCTATACATAATATCATGTCATCTGCAAACAGTGACAGCTTTACCTCTCCTTTTCTGATTTGGATTCCTTTAATTTCTTTTTCTTCTCTGATTACTGTGGCTGAAACTCCAAAACTATGTTGAATAATAGTGGTGAGAGTGGACAACCTTGTCTGTTCCTGATCTTAGAGGAAATGGTTTCAGTTTTTCACCATTGAGAATGATGTTGGCTGTGTGTTTGTGATATATGGCCTTTAGTATATTGAGGTAACTCCTCTCTATGCCTACTTTCTGGAGGGTTTTTATCACAAATGGCTATTGAATTTTGTCGAAAGCTTTTTCTAAATCTATTGAGATGATCATTTGGTTTTTCTCCTTCAGTTGTTAATATGGTGTATCACATTGATTGATTTGTGTATATTGAAAAATCCTTCCATTCCTGGGATAAACCCCACTTGATCATGATATATGATCCTTTTAATGTACTGTAGGATCATGTTTGTTAGTATTTTTTTAAGGATTTTTGCATCTATGTTCATCAGTGGTATTGGCCTGTAGTTTTCTTTCTTTGTGACATCTTTGTCTGGGTTTGCTATCAGGGTGATGGTGGCTTCATAGAATGAGTTTGGGAGTGTTCTTCCCTCTGCTCTATTTTGGAAGAGTTTGAGAAGGATAGGTGTTAGCTCTTCTCTAAATGTTTGATAGAATTCACCTGTGAAGCCATCTGATTCTGGGTTTTTGTTTGTTGGAGGATTTCTAATCACAGCTTCAATTTCAGTGCTTTTGATTGGTCTGTTTGTATTTTCTATTTCTTCCTTGTTCAGTCTCAGAAGGTTGTGCTTTTCTAAGAATTTGTCCATTTCTTCCAGGTTGTCCATGTTATTGGTGTATAGTTGCTTGTAGTAATCTCTCATGATCCTTTGTATTTCTGCAGTGTCAGTTGTTACCTCTCCTTTTTCATTTCTAATTCTGTTGATTTAGTCTTCTCCCTTTTTTTCTTGATGAGTCTGGCTAATATCAATGATATCAATGAGATATCATGTCACACCAGTCAGAATGGCCATCATCAAAATCTACAAACAATAAATGCTGGAGAGGGTGTGGAGAAAAGGGAACTCTCTTGCACTGTTGGTGGGAATGTAAATTGTTAGAGCCACTATGGAGAACAGTATGGAGGTTCCTTAACAAACTAAAAATGGAACTACCATATGACCCAGCAATCCTGCTATTGTGCATATACCCTGAGAAAACCATAATTCAAAAAGAGTCATGTACCAAAATGTTCATTGCAGTTCTATTTACAATAGCCAGGACATGGAAGCAACCTATGTGTTCATCGACAGATGAATGGATAAAGAAGATGTGACACTGTATATATACAATGGAATATTACTCAGCCATATAAAGAAATGAAATTGAGTTATTTGTAGTGAGGTGGATGGACCTAGTGTCTGTCATACAGAGTGAAGTAAGTCAGAAGGAGAAAGACAAATACCGTATGCTAACACATATATATGTAATCTAAGAAATAAAAAGAGGTCATGAAGAACCTAGGGGCAAGCGGAATAAAGACACAGACCTAGTAGAGAATCGACTTGAGGATTTGGGAAGGGGGGAGGGTAAGCTGTGACTAAGTGAGAGAGTGGCATGGGCATATGTACACTACCAAACGTAAAATAGATAGCTAGTGGGAAGCAGCCACATAGCACAGGGAGATCAGCTCGGTGCTTTTTGACCACCTAGAGGGGTGGGATAAGGAGAGTGGTAGGGAGGGAGACACAAGAGGAAAGAGATATGGGAACATATATATATGCATAACTGATTCACTTTGTTATAAAGCAGACACTAACACACCATTGTAAAGCAATTATACTCCAATAGAGATGTTACAAAACAAAACAAAACAAACAAACAAAAGAAGTTTTAAATTTTAATAAGGTACAACTTAATATATTTGTAATTAATGAGTTGTGCTTTTGGTATTGGATCTAAGTTATCAAAGCCAAGGTAATTTAGATTTCCTCCTATGCTATCTTCTTGAAGTTTTATCATTTTGTGTTTACATTAGGTCTGTGATCAATTTTAAATTGATTTTCGTGAAAAGTATAAGGTTTGTGAGTTAGTTTATATTTCTGCACAAGAAATCCTGTTGTTCCAGCACCATTTGTTGAAAGGACTATCTTTTCTTTATTGAGTTACCTTTTCTCCTTTGTAAAAGATCAATTTATGAAATTTCTGAGAATCTATTTCTGGGCTCTATATTCTGTTGCATTGCTCTGTGTTTTTCTTTTGCTAATATATGCTCTCTTGACTACTGTTGCTTTGTAGTAGGTATTGGAATTGAGTAATATGAGTTTTCCAGCTTTGTTCTTCTAATTTAGTATGTGTTGGCTATTCTAAATCTTCTCCTTCCATATAAACTTTAGAATAATTTTGTTGATATCTTCAAAAGAGTTTGCTGGAATTTTGATTGAGATTGTGTCGAATCTACATATTGAGTTTGGAAGAATTGATGTCATAATAAGTGAATTTTGCAATCTAAGATATTTATGCCATATATGTATGTGTGTATGTATTTCATATGTATATATGAAATTTTAAAATTACAAGCAGTATTAACACAATAAGTACTTGAACTACTCAGTTATGGTTATAAAAAAAAGAGCAGAGTGGCATAGAATAACAGGTCTTAAAGTGACAGAACAGAAAAATAACCTTTTTCAGAAGACTATGGATTCATATTAATGTATTCAATTTATTTGACACTTCTAAATACATAATATTTAGTATATAAATATTATGTATTATATATCATTCTCAATTAGAATCACCTTTAGTTAATAAGTACCAGCCAGGAAAAAGGGACAATACAAACAAATAAAAAGCTTTAAAGCTGAGTCTAAAACTCCTTTATCTCTTTTTTCTTCATTTTTGCTTGTGTCATTATTTAATTTTTATCATGGATAACCTTAATACTGTACTCAAATTGCTAAGAAACTTTAACAATGTAATATATTTCTTGCCTTTGTCTAACCAAAAAAACTATAGAATGCTAGAAAATACAATTAAATTAATATCTATGGGGACTTCCCTGGTGGTTCAGTGGTTAAGACTCCGTGCTCCCAAAGTGGGGGGCCCAGGTTCGATCCCTGGTCAGGGAAATAGATCCCACATGCTGCAACTAAGACCCAGTGCAGCCAAATAAATAAATAGATAGATAAATAAATAAAAAAAATAATATCTAGGAACATCATAGATTTTAAAAACAATACTCCAAAGTTTAAGTGGAATAATGTCTTACTCCACATTTTTACATTTCTGTGATGTTTCATGAGATTTAATTCATAAAGGGCACTAATGAATTTTTCTCATATTTATGTTCATGTTCCATTTACATGTCTCTCAAAGTCTTTATATGTAACTTTATATCACTTAGGACTTATCTCCAGAGATTTTAATGTACACATAAAAACAACATATTCAGTAAATTATTTTTATGAGAAGATCAATTGCAAATGTTCAACATTTTGCATGGATTAAGGCATACCATCTCTGCATGCTTGATTTTGCATTTTATGGGAGCCAGTTGCATGACTTCAACAGAGAAGGAACACACAGTCACTTTATCTGGGTAAATTGGTGGAGTAAAGGTAGTTATGGTTTTGCCAAATTTCAAAAGTCATTGCTTGTCTTATTTTGTCCCTGGTGTAGACAGAGTAACTGCGTGGGGTTACAAGTGTACACTGACCAAAACCTCTCATGAATTAGCTATTTCACATTCACTATCTTCTTGATGGCTTATAATACCATAGTTTTTGTTTCACTTATCAAATTAGTATCTTCACTCTCTCAGGAGACTTACCATACCAGAAAGAATTTGTGTTGTCATAGCAGTGAAACTGGAGTCACTTCCATTAAATGCATGAGCTTCTTGCATAGAAGGCACCCTTGAGCTGCATTAGGAATGAGACCCAGCTGAAGACCTCTTTCAGGCTCTCAGCATTTGTAGCAAGTCTGTATCTTCTCTCATGTCACTCAAATTCTTTTCACCTGGGTCTACAGACAGACACTTTTGCCAGCTCCAACTCAGTTCATTTTTGAGACAGTTCATCTAAATTTGAACCATCTTATATTGAAAGAAGGTATACACATTTACCCATGTTGACCCCTCCCTGTATAGAAATAGTAGTTTTAAACCATAACTTTTAAAATCTCTAAAAATAGGAAGAAAACTTTTAAAATTAAGAGTTGGGAGCTGGGAAAGTGTTCATATGCACTGTCAATCCTTCCTCCCCTACTCCCTACCACGCCCTCCTTATTTCTCAGTTAGCTTCAGCCCAGAGAAGTCATTTTTTCCCCTCAATAAAATTCTGTCAGAAATACATATCAGCATGATCACAAGATCATATTAATTCCATATACTAGGAATCTTGAACAGATCAAAATTTGTCAGTGTGTATTTATTAAATTCACATTCAGGTGGCATGCCCCTAGCTTTTTTTATTTTATTTTTTTCAATTATGTGGAAGTGCTTTTGCTCAATGACTGAGGACTCTTAAGATAATGCCCTTTTTTCAGCGAGCAGGGGGCAGAGATCCTAATCGTCCTCTAATGTGTGGGATGCTTCTGAACAATAATGAATTGCAGTACTCAGAATGGCAACAATGCCATAATTGAAAAACACCTTATTCCTGGCCATCTCCCATACATATTATGTACCATATTTTAAGTCAGAAGTTTCAGAAAGAAATTGCTTTTGCCTACTCTTACCAATTACAGTTTTCTGTCTCAATTAAGTACTTTACATTTGTACTTGGAGGCCACCTGCTCTAATTAGAAAATTATTTCTAATACTCAGTCTTCTGAATACCATTATTTATAACCCAATTAGCTTGCACAAATCACAGTGCTCCAAGGTCACTGCTCTCATTTCGGCCTGTCTTTAAAAGCAGCAAGATTAACTCACATATCTTAAAACATAGTTACTCACATTTAAAAGTGATACCAAAGCTTTAACTTATTTTGTCTCCTTTCTGTGATCTGACCCCCTCATCCTCTTTGCTTTTTCTGCAGTTAGAACTGTATCAGTACAAGGGAAAACACTTCTCAGCTCCTTTCTTACCCTTTCCCATATCTAGTACCTCAGCAGTTTGCAAATGCATGCCCAAAAGTTGCTACATGCCAGGCTGGGGCTGGCAAGGCCCACAGGACCTCAGCCATTCAGAGCAGTACCGTTAGAGCTGTCCTCTTTCCAGCCACAGGGACCACAGTTTTAGTATCTGTTTCCTTGCCAGCCAGACGCCTAATCTCGTGGCTTCCTGTTTCCTTCTCTTTTGTAAAACCGCAGGTGCCTCTTCTACTGAGCCAACAGAAGCCACAAGGAAATTATACATTTTGCTTGCTTCATATTCTAGGTGTTTTTTGTTTGGTTTGGTTTTATGTTTGCTTTGGTTTTTTTGTTTTGTTTTGTTTTGTTTTCTTAACCAGTTGGCCAAAGTGCCAAAGAGCCTAGAGTCAAAAGGGATGAGAACACACTTTTACAACTGTTCTTCCCAGTTTTTCAGCTGTACTGCTTTTGTTGTCTGGTACAAGAATGGTTACAAATATGATCACTTTTGTTTTTTCTGGGGTCATATCCTTCCAGTTTTTTTATATCTCCACAATTCAGTAAACCAGAATGTGATGCTTTATATTAAATTTCTTTAGGCATCAGTCCCAGGTCTTCCATTATGAGGATGGTGACAGAAAGATGGCCAGACTCAGTCAAATGACATAGGTGCTTTGATATACACAACATTGCTACTCAAAGCCAGAAAAACAATAGTAGTCTCACTCAAAAGGACAAGCTTCTCTGATTTTAAAATTCCTACAACAGTGCCCAGTGCCACGCCTGATTAGGATAAGTAGCCCACTACCCTTTCTGCAGAGCCATGCTCTGCCATTATTATGGGGGCAGGATATGTTCCTAGATTCAAGTGTTATCCCTGTTTACCAATCAAAAGCACATAACTGCTAACAACTCTAGTATATTCCTTGACATTTATTGTGGGAGTGGGTGAAACAAAGGTCAGTTTCCCAGGTATACCATCTCTGTGTTATTGCAAGCTTTAGGCTTCCTTGAAGTCTATTCCTGTAGATAATTGACTCCAATTCCTAACTACCACTGAAAAGAAGTTTCAACAATAATTATATTCATAGATTCATTGATTGCTTTTAGAAGATCATTATCAAAATAAAAATGATTACTGCTAAGCAATAGAGCACATAAATGTTGCACTGGAGATTATGCTCCTTGAAATTGGATGTTCCACAGAAGCATTTGTGAGGTTTCTCTCTAACCAAGTTAGAGAGAAATTGTTAATGCATTCTTTGAACAAGAGTCCAATCAAATAGATTTCTTGGAAAAACAACATCTATAGTATAATCTATAGTTTGAGACTCTAGATTTTTCAAGTAACCACAACTCAAGTGCTAGATTGAATACAAATGGCCTTTTTAAGGAAAATTCTAGCTACATCTGCAGATGTCTTTGAAGGTACAACTTTTTTTGAAAGTTGAGGTGTTCTTTCTGGTTGAACAACAATGCTGCCAGCACTTTCTGACATTCCTGTTAGAATGTCAGTGCTATCCCCTGTTGATATGACAATCTTAATCTTATCTTCCCTTCAGCCACTTATACAGAATAGCTCCATCCAAAACTATTGCTGCAAATGGTCTGTTATTCAGCTCCCCAGCTTAGAAGGTAAGACTTCTACTCTACATTCTTATATAATGTTAGATCAGAAGGTTGTTCATTCAGGGTACATTACTTAGCTTCTTTAAGAGTTCTTCATTTGTTTTTATTTAATATTATACTCTTATATTGAGAATTATCATAGAAATAGTCAGATGGACATTACTACCACATTTGCTGTAAAATTTCCCTTATAGGCACAAATGGAACTCAAAGTTATCCATTGTAAAGCAGCTATACTCCAATAAAAATTTTTTAAAAATGTGTTGAAAAACTTGCATGTTTGTATTAAAATTAATGATTTAATTTTCTATGTCCTTTTTATTATTCTAACTTTCAAGAAATATACCTTCCTTTTGGATAAGTAGACTCCTACTAAAGTGTTTGATGAACTTTTATTCTGGGGTAGTACAAATATTTATTGCTACATAACAGTCATCTCAAAGAACAACAATTTTATTTTCTCTCAATTCTGTGGGTTGACTGGACGATTCTTCTATTGGCCTTGCCTAAGTTTGTCATGCCCATGTGTTTAGTTGGCGGTTACCCTAGGCTGAGAGGTCCACTGCAGCTGCCTTATTGATTATAGCTTTGGCCTCTGTTTAGCCTTCCCTTCCCTTAGATAAGTTGTATTAAAATGACCAATCATAAAATTAACCCCACTTCCTGATTGCATCAAATATAGAGCAAATCCTTCCTTCTTTAGCCTGCCCCAAAGTTACCTAACACAGGATCAAATGCTATAATCAATTTTTTTCTAACACCCTCTTACTGAGATTCCCTGTTGCTCCTTATTGATGGGTGCTTTTCCTGGCTGCCATGAATCATAAAACAACTTGTTTAACTATAGGTATGTTCCTGGTGGTCTTTGGCTAGAAGACACTGATACTTTATTCAACAGAAACAGAAGATCATGAATATTTATGTATTTGGGCAACACTAGGCATTAAAGATGCTGTAAAAAAAAGACACTCTCTATTCTCAAGAAACTTAATGTTGTATAGGAAGGAGAACAATAAGAAAATGAGCACTTTCACTACAGTATGATATAAGCCTTAATAAGATCATTTAGGAAAAGTTTCTAATATTGTCTATCAAGTGTTATTAAGAATGTTACAAGACTAAACAAAAATACCGAAGTACTAAATTCAGCTTTTAAAATATGCAGTTGATTTCCTCTTCCCAACAGCATCCTCACAGATTCAACCTTGGGGCACCAAGGGAGTAGGCGGTGATTAGTGGTGTCAGGATATCTCATATTTCCCTTCATAAAGATACATCTGTTTGGTACACTGTGTCTGAGAACTTTCTCCTTTCATAATTAGGGTTTATATTACAAAGTGTTGTTTATTTTGTTCTCCTTGAGTATGTTTGATAATAGAATAGTTTGTCTTACTCAATGTTTGGGTCTAGCTTATTGTGTCAATAACATCTCCTGAATTATTTTTGGTTTTGAAATAATCAAGATTTAGAAAGCAAGAATAGATTTAAACTGTCAGTCCAAGGATTTTGTTGTTGTTGTTGTTTCCTACTTAGGACTGTGTCTTGTAATTTTTCCTTTCAAAAAAGATGCTGAATTGTACTGATTGATTTTTCTTGCTGATGTAAGCATTCAATATTTTTTTTAAAATCCACCTTAACTAAATTTCCATTTCATTGCTCATCTCCAAATTTTAAGGTGTGTGTGTGTGTGTATGTGTGTGTCCCCAATGGTAAGTGATATGTGGCATTTACTTCTTTAAAACTTACACCTGGAGTAATTTAGACTTTTGAATTCTCTTAAGAAATAAAAATGGTGGGAAGAAAATTCAGTATAGTTTAAAATGCTTTACTCACATATATTGGAGTTTTAAAAGTTCTAGTAATCAGAGGTAACTATTCATTGGCATGCTAATTTGCATTAACAGTGCAATTTTATATTTCCACATCCTGCTTATTTAATCCTGATTTCTCTTAATAAGAAAACTAAATATCCTGAACAGAAAGTATATAGGCAGGTGTTCATGCATGCACACACCGTTCTCTGTAGAAACAATAAGAATGAATTCTCTCTTAGAATAATATATAAGATCCTGGAATATTTTTTCCTTTTTAAATAAAATAAGAAGTTTGATCATTGGAGAGTAACTTAGAAATAAAATTATCTACTGAAAACATATGTATGAGATAATAAACTCTTTGATGGTTTATTTATTAATTAGTTTCTACATTGATTTATTCAGTATTTGTCAGGGGTTTACTATGTATCACTCATGGTTATAAGTGAATCAGACAAGACTTTTTTGTTCTCTAAGAGTTCAAAATTAAATAACGAAGACAAAATGGATCACCTACTACACATCACTGTGTTAAGAGTTCTATGAATAGGTAAACATGGGTACTAAGACTGAGTAATATTATCCAAGAGGAGTGTGGGAAAAGTGAAGGATGAGAAGCAATTAGTTATATTCACAAAGTGGTGTAGTCAGTTCAGGAAGAATAAACACCACATGTAAGATTATGAAGATGAGAAAAAGAGGATACATTTGGGAAATTCAGCATTTGTGTATGGCTGGAGCATAGGGAACATGAGGTAGGGAAGGTATTTATGGACCAAATAATGAAGGAACTTTCATTTATGCTAAGTTTATCTTTATTAAAGTGGGGGGGTCACTGAAGTATTTCAATCCAGGAGATGACAGCCTTGTATCTGGATGTTTAAAATTTCATTTATTCTGTAGGATGAAAGCCCCAACATCAGGGATAGGGAATCCTAGTTAAGTAGGCATTATAATTAGCAAAGAAACAAGGCAGATCTGAAACAAGGCAGGGCAAATATGGATGGATAGAAAGAACTTGTGAAATATTTAAGAAGAAAATTGATACAATTTAGAAGCCCCTTGGATATAATAGATAGGAAGAGGAAGGCTCTCTTATTTTCAGGGCATTAATGAGATGAATGATCACATGATTCATAAAAGAAGAAATCATGATGTAGAGAATAGGATGAGAAAATTAGTTTGGACACATTGAATTTATATTACTATGGAATGGACCCTAGTGAAGATCTAGTAGGCAGTTAGAAATGTTCGCCTGAACATCAGCAAAAAAGTCTTATGTTAGACTTATAACTTATCTAAATACACACCATTGTGACAGAATCTTCCATTACCTTTCCCAGCTCTGATTCCCTGATTCCTTTCCTAAACTGGATTATTGGCTCTCATTTGTGTTTTTCTCCTTCATAGCAATAGCTATTCTACTCTTGAAATAGCTACTTTCATTAAACTGGTAGGGTTTTTGTTGTTGTTATTTGTTTTCATCACAGAAACAGTTTATCTGATAGGGTTAGACAAACAGTAGACACTCAATAAAATATTTGTTAAATTCCCTGTCTCTCTTCCCTCCCTCTCTTTCTTCATTATTTACCTTCCTTTTTCTCTTACTGTCTTTTCTTGTTTTCTTTTCTTCCCTTCCTTCTTTCTTCTCTCCTTCCTACCTTCCTTCCTTCATTATTATTTTTTTAGATATTTACCAAGCATCTATTACATGAGAGTGTTAGCTATATAGTGGTCAACATCACAGACATAGTCCTTGATTTTTAATATAAATTGTTATAAGTTCTATGAAGGAAATTAGAAGGATAAGGACTTTAGGTGTAGTATTTACTGCCATATATTAAGGCTTCCATGCAAGACTTTATGGCACTTAGTAAGCATTTAATAAATATGTGTTGAATGAATGAAAAATTCATTAAGAGATGAATGAATAAAATAAGTAAATAACTAGAACCTAGGTCTTCTGACTCTTAGTTCAGTGAAGTTCCAATTATAGCTTGAGTTATATAATAACAAAAACACATTACTATTTTGTACTCTGAAGTCTAGGCTAACTTGAAAATTTATATCAATGCTGTGAGTGCAGTATTTCACTGAAATTGCTCTTAAAATTTCAGATCAAAATTTTTTTTGTATAGCATCTATATATTTCACACCATCCCTGACATGTAAAGCACATTTAGGTGATTTCTAAAGTAGCCTATGCAAGTAACTTCCTCTCATTTAATTTTATTTACTTTTTCATGTAACTTCTCACTAACTGGCATGTTCTTAATCATTTTTCTTTTTCTCTATTTTAATTTTATCCCAACTAGAATGCAAACCTCAGAAGAACAGGAACTTTATACATCTTCCAGTTCTTGGATTGCTAGCTTGTAGAATTCTAAATAAATTATAGTTGAATGAATGAATAAATAAATTATTATGAGTCATAATTTAAAATTCTCTCTAAATGTTTTAGAGGTTTTTAAATTAACAACAACAGCACAAAAAAACTTTATCTGTGCTGTATTGTTTTACTACCAGAGAATTTCTTGTGGTTTTCAAGTCATGATTCCTTTCAAGGATGTAAATTAATGCCATGTTGAAAACATTCGGTGTTGTAGTGTTAGAGTGGCAGATTCAGGGATAAACTTTAAATTCCTTTATGGACATTTTTATTTGTATATAAATATTTTATTTTTTCAAGGTCTAGTTTTGGTATCTGACTGAATAATGTAGGTACAGTTTTAGTTTGAAATCTAGAATGCATGTTTAATGTTCCTCAGGCAATATTTCTTTACAATAAACATATATTCATGATCCAGCTCTTTTTTTTTCTTTGCTTTATTCCTCTTAAAACAGAGCATCTAGATCTTGCAGTTTTATTTTCACAATATAATGTTTTCAAACAACATTTTTCTTTTCAGATCAAACTTTGATCTGAAGACCCTTACTCAGAACTCTCTAGGACCTCTTGGGGTCACAAATCATGTATTTAGCTCAATTCTGAGATCCTTGATTTGCTTTAAAAACAGGTTTAAAAATCTCATGGCCAGATATATATTTAGAATCTATAAACACTTTCTGCTTTTGTGAGTTTTCAAACATTTTCCTAGCTCACAATAATATATTTAACTACTTTCCATATTGGTTTGCAACCTGTCTATAAGGATTACTGATCATATTCTTATGCAAGCCTTGAATGTTAAAAAAAAATCATAAGAAGTTCTTAGTAGTATGATGAGTGTATGCCTGTTCTGCTTGGGTCAGCTCTAAGAGCTTGGGGCTTTTGTGTAAATTAGAAAGGCCAGCCAAGGGTCTGGAAAAATGACAAAGTTTATTTTATCATCATAGTTTTAATCATTTTTTAATATTATATTTTTTTCTTCTTTAATAATTAATTCCAAATTCTCTCTTTTCCCAATTCACTAATAAAAATTTCCCAAATTACTTTGTGCTATTCATTTTAGGCCTTCTAACTAATATAATTCCTCCATAGAATATCTTACAGAGAAACAGTTTCTAACAGCTACTAATGGTAGTTATAATCATTGGCATCCAATTTCATGCATTAATTCCAATAGCAAAATGAAAGCATGAGATCACAATTTCTTTTTTCTTTTTTGTGTTTTCTTATATCAGATTGCAGAATGTGTTGGGAAATGTCTCCATGGCCATCTTTTGATTTTACTAGAGTAAAATAAAGTGTGATGATTTTAGCTATTGACTATGAAAAATTGGAAATTTATGTAATGTCCACTTATCATAGTTAGATGGCAGATTGTTGCAAGGGGAAGGAATTAATGAAACTGAGAGAGTGTGTGTGAGTGTGTGTGTGTGTGTGTGTGTGTATACAGACACACACTTTTTCCCCTTCCAAGTTTGTAGGCAATAAGAATTCCACTCCTCTGATAGATCTTCCACTGATTTGCTGGCAAGAAACAATTAGGCCATATTCAATTAATAAGGCAGCATCAACTAGTACAAGTTTAAAAGTTAGACTCAGGGTAAAGTCTGGGTCATGCAGAGCTAAGTTGCTGAAACTTGAGCGACTTGTTCAACTTCTTTATTTAAGATAGCCCCTGCATGAGATGGGGAATCTGGGGAAGGGAGTGGTGATTTTACCAGCATTTCCCATTTCCCTGGGGCCCACCATTAAAAGCAAGCATTTTTGCTAGACTTTTGAGGAACAGGATATTTATTGGGGGTAAAGTGAAAAAAGAGCACATTAGCAAACTAACTGCCTATACCCTAATTATTTCATCCTGGCTCCCATGGTATGGTGTTCCTGTTGGATGCCTGGCTGGTGACGAATGTAGTAGTGATGAAGGTGGTGCTTCTTAGACTAGGACTTGTGTGCTGCCAAGTTCGCACTTATTTCTTCCTGGAAACCAAGGAAATCAATTATGTTGTCACAGCATCATCTGATTAAGCAGGTTGAATATTTTGACCTGTGTAGATTTCATTGTTTTAATAGCATTTTTTCCTTGACATAGTATTAAGAGTTGAGCCTGCTTTATAATGGCACATGATCAGATCAGGTGTGTTTTCCTTGGAACTAACTTACTGCTAAGGTACCACACCAAAATTGAGAGTCTGCTTCTCATTGGTTGAACTGTTTCTATTGTTTAGTACATCATGTCAGGAAACAGAGCTGTTATTTTTATCTATTGCTCCTTCCATCTCCTGTATTCCTATGATGTCCCTGCTGTGGGTAGTGCTCACTGAATTTTTTTAAAGATAAGCAGCTTACACAATATCCCCTGGTAGAAACAGGCAACACATGCCGCCCCACTCAATTTTAACTAAAATGAATTTTCGAATGCATAAAGAGCTAAAAATTCAGCTACATTATCATATAGTCTTTAATCTAAATCTTCCAATGAAACAAAGAAAAAATATAGAAATTACTCATAGGCCCCTCAATATACTGAACTTAATAACTTTTTCTCAGTTATTTATTTCAATTGCCTCATTGTGTAAAATTGTTGAAGAACAGATCATAATTTAAAGGAAAGTACTATTAAATTATTTGCTTAGAATGTGTTTTAATATAGACTTCATTATTGAACAATCAGTTGTTTATTTTTCATAATAGGAGCTCATGCTTGACTCATTATAGCTGTTAAATGTGTTTATTTTAATAAATGAATCAGTGAAAAAACTGACCTTTCAGTTAAAGAACTAGAGGTTATCAGGAGAACATTATAATTTCCTAACACTATTGTGTGCACTTAAAAAAACTATAGTACATGCATAATATCCTCATCACGATCATTTCTTTGGAAGTAATACAAAAATAGCAGGTTCAGTTTTGGTTCAATAAACAACTTCAAAAATAAGGAGATTTTAACACTCAAGAAACTACAGATTTGCTATGTGATACAGCACTCAAAAAATAGGAATGTGAAACAGGTTAAAATTTGAAGCATTGGGGGCTTCCCTGGTGGTGCAGTGGTTGAGAGTCCGCCTGCCGATGCAGGGGACACGGGTTCATGCCCCGGTCCGGGAAGATCCCACATGCCACGGAGCGGCTGGGCCCATGAGCCATGGCCGCCGAGCCTGTGCCTCCGGAGCCTGTGCTCTGCCACGGGAGAGGCCACAACAGTGAGAGGCCCGCATACTGCAAAAAAAAAAAAAAAAAAAAAAAAATTTGAAGCATTCATGAAAATATTATCAAGTATGATATACTAGAGACAGTGATTTACATTTTAATGATGAGATTAGAGGCAATAAAACTGTTTTAGCCCACTTAAACAATAATGTCTCTAACAACTAAATGATGGAAATAATCTATATCTTATAATAAAGCAAGAGTTTTATATGTGAAATCATGTAATAATATATTAAATTATACAAAAATTCTATCACATTAAATAAACAAAATTATCATTAAACTTTTGCCACTTTGATTTAAACTTTATGGAGAATAAGTGGTATGGTTAATCAAATCAATCAAAAAATAGTAAGGAAAGTCCTATCATTTGAGGCCTCAGTGAAGATACCAAAATGTGTAAGAATGATGATTTATGTTATCAGTTTATTTTTAATTGTATAGTTTCCTCTATTCCAAATAAATTTGTAAATTCCTGAAGAAAGTGGCCATGCCTCTTCTATATCATAGTATCTAATTTATGGTTTAATTTATAATCTGTGTTTGAAATAGTTTTTACTATGTGGTGTAATATATATAGCAAATAGTTCAAGCAATCTTATCCACACTTCCCACTCCCCACCCCTCTTCCTCTGCTGCATCAATTTGCTTACCTGGGTAAAAATATATTTTGAGTTATTGCAATTTGATTGACCATAAATATTCTGTTTACTGTAAATTGCCTTTCTTAGGTCCTCTGTGGTTATAAGACTGCATGTTTTTCCTGATCACTTCTTCTCTTCAACTGAAATGTCTTATAATTAATTTTAGTTAAATGCTACTGCTTTACAAATAAAGGAGGTCATGAGTTCCCACATGTTAAAAAATCATTAGAGAACAGATATTAGGAGGTATTTGTTTTCTGAATTCACAAACACATGAAGCCTGTTTAGATGACTATCTTTCTTAGTTTTGTAAACTTTCTCTGGAGCTACTTGGCTTTTCCTGTGGCTAAGCTGTTTTTAAATGTGTAGGGGTAGACAGATGTGTTGTGGGTAGCTGCATTGCTTGATAATTTTGTATAGACAATAAACATTTAAGGGTAAAATAAATCATAAATATTGTTTCAACATGGTATTATTTTACCATGCTCATAATATTTTAGAATTTATACTGTCTGTCTTAACTCCGTGTGTCTTTATAAAGACATAAAATTTTAGTAAAACATTATTCTGTGTATGGATGCCTAAATACCCACAGCTTGTGAAAAAAGTTAAATGTATCAATTATATTAGTAAACGTTAATAAGCTGAAAAGATCAGTATTAGAAAATCCTGGGATTTTCTTGTATTAATATACATTGAGTGTAGAAAAAAATAGTTTCAACTTTGGTTATGGTCATATAATAGAGAAAAGATCAAAACTATGTTCAGTAGAAAATGATAGTTTTATGTACAACATTTATGTCAGTTCAACAACAACTGGTAATTAAAGACTGTTCATCCAAAGCTTAATTCAAATGGAATCTTGCAAGATCTCATATCAGGGAGGTGAAAAAAATTTCTAGTGTGAACAAAGGAAGAGGGCCATGTGAATCTTTGTGACATGGGTGTATAAAAAGAATAAAGGATCATCTTTTAAACTGTCAAAAATGTAAAGCTTAAGGCAAAAAATGAGAATAAATTATTATATAAAGGAAAGGATTCTGAGGCATATTTAATTAAATATCATGAAGTCGTTGAGAGCAAAGCAGCCCTCTTGGCATTACGTGAACATCTGCACTGTGAGCATTTTGACCATTCCATTTAGGCAAATTGTCTCTTATACCCTTCTCTGTCTCTCAGTGTTTCTCTTTCTCTTCTGTTCCTTGCTGTGTGTGCTCCTTTTAACCTACTGACGTTGTCTGATACTTTGATATTTTCAAAATATTACTTGTAGAAAGTTCATTGTGGGAAATATGATTCAAAAATTAAAATATGAGAAAGAGAAAACTGTGTATTTAAAATCTATTAATTGTATACATTCTAGGCTAGGAACTCTCTTAAGGCTGATGAAAGAAACTCTATATTTGTTTTCATTTGGGAACAGAGAACAGAGAAGAGGTACATACCTAAGACATCAAGAAGTTCCACAAGAGTTGTCACTTCAGCTGAGAATTGCAAAAATATGTTTTTCAAGTAATATAATTAAACACTACCATCATTTGTACAATACTTAGGTGTCATAAATGAATTTTGAATTTAACAAGTCTAAAATAGACCTTAATTTCTCTTTAAGAATGTGTTTATTCCCTCTACAGTTGCTTTGGCAACTGATACAACCATACGTACTATTTTTCCCTTTCCTACCATGCTCTACCATCCTATCAAATCCCAAAGAAAATCTTATCTCTTGAGTCTTCAGAATATATCTCCAACTCAACCATTTCCATCATCTTGACAGATATCTGCTCAAAATGTCATGATCCTGACCTGAGCCGTGACAATATTTCTGCTGAACGATCCGATTCTACTCCTCTTCTTTTCAATTTATTCTTTACTCAGCAGCCAGCTATAGTATTTTTAAAGCATAAATTAAAGTATACCATTTCTGTTATCACAATTAGAAAAAAATTCAAACTCTTCATCATGCGTCTAAGTCTCTAAGGAGCTGGACCCACCACCTCTCCAAGCTCTTCTACTTCTCTTCTCTTTGTTCACAGTACTATGGTCACTCTGACCTTTCTGTAGTTCAGACATACTAAAATTTATCCTCACTTGGGTTTTGATTTCTTATGCTGTGCCTCCAAATCTTCACATGGCTCTCTGTTTGTTTTCATTCACGTGTCCACTGAGACATACGTGTCTACTGTTTAGAGAATTTACATGGGAACCCTAGTTAAAGTAGTCCTCAGAGGCTGAGCAATTAGTATTATTTATTTTAGTTTTGTAAAATCCCCTCCTTCCTAACTGATTATAATTGTAGATATATGACTCTCTGTATTTGGCAAAACCCATACACTGTGCACATCAAACAGTATATTTTACTGTATTTAAGTTATGCATACATATATACATTAAAAAGTGCAATAGAAAGTCTTTGGAGTGTTTTCATGAGAGGGAGACCCATCTGTTTTTTATTTCAGAATGATTATTTGGCAATTAAGTGGAGGATGAAGAAATGGTAGGCATGGTGGCAGAACTGAGGAGCAGGAGACCAGTTGGGAGGCTATTTAAGCAGTGGAGGCAGAGATGTTCAAGACTTGGATTGGTAGTAATCCATGAAAAGTAGAGGAATGAACTGATATAGGATATTCTTCAGAGGCTGAGTGCCCGGGCATATTGATGAATAAAACATGAGTGAGAGGGCTTCCCTGGTGGCGCAGTGGTTGGGAGTCCGCCTGCCGATGCAGGGAACACGGGTTCGTGCCCCGGTCCGGGAGGATCCCACGTGCCGCGGAGCGGCTGGGCCCGTGAGCCATGGCCGCTGGGCCTGCGTGTCCGGAGCCTGTGCTCCGCAATGGGAGAGGCCACAGCAGTGAGAGGCCCGCGTAACGCCAAAAAAAAAAAAAAAAAAAAAATGAGTGAGAGGTTATATACAAAAAGGAATCAAGAAGGCCCATCTTTATTCTTTGGTCCAACTTTTACATTTTTCTATATTGCATATTATGTCTTTGCCCAAGAGCTGTAAGCTGTTGGCAAGGAGAGAAAGGAAGAAGTAGTGAGCCCTTCCATAGCGGTTGCATTTTTTTCCACTGAATGTGTCCAAGCGATATATATATATATAATTTTTTTCCCTCTCTTTCTGAGAAATTGTTCCCATGCATTTCACTTTGAAGGCACTATGGCCAATTAATTGAACACTTAGCAGCTGTCTTTCCTTTCGTGGACCTCTCACTTCACTATTGTATGGTTATTGATGATTAATGAATCTAAATTATCTCTAGCTTGAGGCTCATATTGACGTTGTTTGAATTAGAAAATTCTCCCTAGAGTGAAGTATTTTGAAATCATCCATATTTACACTGTGCTTTTGCTTACTATCTCTTGATTTGATAGGTGAAATGATGGCTACCATATGCAATTTACAGTGTCTGTCTTCTCTTTGTTTGATTTCACTCCAACAACATTTTTTGTGCTAGTGTGAATTTTAGTTGTATAACAGAAATTCTAATTTACTCATTCCAGGTAATGTTTTATATCTCCACAATGGCAGATTTTTTGAGGCAGCATATTGAAGGCATTTGACAGTTATTTTCTCCTAACTCTTTCATTTGAAAGTTGGGGAGGAATTTGAAAAAAGTTTATATCATAATGATATTTAGGGATAAGAATGGATACATGAGGTTAGTGAATGGTTCATGCTTTTGACTGAGTCTTTCTTCACTCTCGGTGAGGACAGATTTCTTACTCCTCAGCCTCACAGCTCCTGTCTCGCTTAAGCAGATAGCAGCTGTAGGAGGGAGCAGTGCAATGGTATAAGGCAAAAAGAACTGAGGCTTTAAGTTTAGGGAAAGCTGGGTGTTCTTCTACACTCATATCCATGCCTTCTTTTTCTTGAATGCCAACTATTTCTTTACCTGAACCTTCAAGATGGGTATATTCCTCTTAGTCTTTGAGTATTGAAAAAACTATTCAGTATCCCTTGGTACATTAATTACATCATTATTTCTGCTGATATGATATAAATATGTACCATTGTATCCCAGATCTTTTAAAAGCTGGATTCATTTGAAATTTAGCGATATGTATTAATACGATACAAAAATAATTTTATTAAATGTTTTTTATAGAATGGGTCTGAAATTTTAAAAAGTAAGTTGTAGATTCTTTGAGAGTAGTACTTATTTAGAATTTGCTGCAAAAAGAAAGAAAAATTGGATGTTTTTTAATCTTATGAGACTTGGAACTTGATAAGCTCTCATAATAAAGCTTTTCCTTTTATTACAATCATGAAAATGGTTCCTCAGCCTTACAACTATAATACCCTCCAACTCACTCCACATACACAAAAACTGACCTCAAAGTTTTATTTGGCCTATAGTAACACCAAAATTAATTTCATAATGTTGTTCAGGAGAAATTATATCTAACACTTGGTGCTTTTATGGGTTGAAAATGTCTATTCATTGTCACTTTCAATATCTCAAATTTCATCTTGCAAATATTTTCTTCTGTCCATTTCTAATTTAACTACTATTGATTCTGACTGACTGACATATGTTGGCTTTATTATCTTTTCCCACTCCAGAATTCTAGAGGAACAAAGTACTTTATGCTTATTCTTCTAAGGGAGTATAGTTCTAATCACATTTGGTCCCAAAATACTTTATCTTGTTCATACAGTTTTGCCTTTCTACCCCTTATTCCCTCTGACTGAAATAACTTCTCTTATTTTTGCACCTTCTTAAGCCCCACCCCCCTTTTTTTCTAAAAAATCCTGCACAAGTATGACCTTCTGTGAAAACACTATTGTCTTTACACCACTAGTGTGCTTTGAGTTTGCTTCTCTTAAAGCTCCCATCCCAGTATATTGAGTAATGATTTGTTTACCCGTCTGAATCCTCTACTAGATTGAAGGCAGAGCTAAGATGATTTCAGCTCTCACAGTGCAATGCACTTAGCAGACATTCAAAAAATATTTTGAAATATTATAAGAAAGAATAAGTAACTTGCTAAAAAAAGGATTCATTTATTTTAAAGAATTAAGGATGAGAAGGAATCAACCACAGAAACCAACAGTTTGTTGCTCTATTGGCTGTTTGAATTGAATTCCTGCACTTTTGGGGAGAAAAAAACAAAACAAAACCTGCATAGTAGTGAAACACAATCTAAAGGCTTACCAACATGAAAATATGATATATTCTGGGATTATTCTGTGATCATGTCCTCAATATGATATCAATGAGGACAGCCACACAGACTGGATAAGGTTCTCTCTGACCCTTTTCTATGGCTGAGACCATACAATACTTCCCAGGTGGATGGAAAAAGGAACCAAATCATTCCTAAAGTCCTCTCCTAATATATAAATTCATTAAAGCCAGGCATGAATAATTATCAACCTTTCAAAAGATGCTGTGATCAATCTAAAACAGCATGCATTAGAAGGGATGCACTCAAAAAGAAAATTGTCATTATAGAGTTATTAGAAATGGATGCTCTGGGTCATCTAAAGTAGAAACTTCCAGTTCTTCAAACTTTTAACTTTCATGAAGTTTAAAAGTTTAATTAATCTTTTCTCATGATTACTTCTGATTTTTTCTTCCCTATTTCATTTTTCATTATAAATGGAGGAAGAAAAATTATACCAAAGATTAGGTAGTTTTTTGTTGTTTTGCTTTCTTTGTCTGAGCAATGGATAATTCACCTGGGGTTGTGAATTGCATATGCTGGGAGAATTCAACTACCTATAAATTTATAGAGCCATTACTCTACTTAATATCACTTTTCCTCCATGAACTGAATCCTTCTCCCACATTCTCCCATAATTCTACAAACATTTATTGAATATCTACTACATGATAATCACTGTGCTATGTCATGGATCACTGGCAATGTTTTAGACAGAAGTTGTAGAAAACCCAAATATCTCTTTTTATATCTCAACCCATACTGGTTTAGAGAAAAAACTATGTTGATAATAAGCCATTTTACTGATTGATGGGATTTGGAGAACCATAGAGAACTAATCAGTTAAAGTATGAGGAGAGAGTTTTCATCTTTGATGGAGGGAGGTTAAATCAGAATAAAAATTCAAAGTGAAACCAAAGTGGGGTGGGAAGCAAAAAAATATTGTGAAACATTTTGATATTGTTGAAGTATTACAAAAATAAATTTTAAAATGTATTTCTACTAATGAAAGCATACTATAGCTCAAATGTTATAAAAGTAAAAATAGTTATGTTTCTACATACACATCGATATTTCATATTTCTATACTTACCTATCTATAATTAGAGATAGACTTTTAGATATACAGTCAGGTGTGCATTTGGAATTATTTTGATGAATCATCAGAATTATATGAAGCTTGATTTGTTTTATCCACTACTGGTTATGATTTCCCCTGAACTATCCAGAATTTCTTTTCTAATGCCTCTTAGGTATCTGTGATAAGTATTTACAAGAGGGATGACTTTTAATTAATATTAAATGATACCTTATGGGATCAGAAAATAAACCTAATTACCTTTTGGTGTGATGTCACCCTTGACTTTGGCTTCATCATCCATGTGTGCTGTCACCTGGAGCACAACTTTTGGGAAAGACACATGGATTAATAATAAGATTTATTTCAAGGCTGAGTTTTGAAATTTACTAGCAGTATAATTTAAAGAATAATCTGAAGATTTCAATTTCTTTCTAAGTAAATGCATGTGGTGACAATGAAATCTCACATAGATGATATGAGGATTATATAAAATAATATATACACGAGCACTCTATAAATTGTATTATTAGCTATATATTTTATCTTATGCCTGTAGGTTTTCCATTTAAACTCTTTCAGCAAAAGGAATGTTTCACTCATTGTTATGAATGTAGGTATCAGATGGAGACTTAGAAAAGGAGACTTCAAACATATTTTGAATTCAGATATATCAAATTCTATGAAAATGAAATATTCAAGTATAACTATTAGTACATTTTAAAACTCCTAAAATCTGTTTATTTTTTGCCAGCTTTGCAAATATTTGCCTCATTCCACATAAATGTAATATATTTTTGAATTCTCACACACAAGCAAAAGTACGCATGGATCATAGTGTTTAACTGCTACCATAACCAGAAGTTGAAGGGGACCATCAAGCCTAGGAAACAGGTCCAGTTCTTCTTAGGTCTGATAACTAACTGGAGTTAAGTATCATCGTTGATGTTGTTTTACCCCTAGGCATTAGAAATAATCTTGGTTTGTACTTTCTCAGCAGAGATATTCATGAGAAAAGAGTTATTAATTCAAAAGAGTTACATTATTTTCTTTCACACGCAAAAGGAATGAGTAGGACAGTTTGCTGGCAGGTATGCCCGGACTTGGAGAGGTTCATGCTGGTGGGATAATGGAGAATTCAGGTTTGAAACAAATTGGATAGTAAAAAGGGTTCAAGCTTTCATATGTCATCAACAAAGCAGTTATTTTATATGTTCGCTTTCCACAATTCTTCTCCCCTATACTCCAGCTATTTTGGGTTGATAACAATTCACTGGAAAAACTCAGGGCTTTTGAAATTGTCTACAATACTCTTCTTCCATTTATATTTCCATCTGGTCAATGTCTATTTTTGTTTGTTTTTATTTCAGCATTTTATTTACATAACAGTAGGTATTGCATTTGCAATGGTATTTATGACACTAGATTTCCATGGTGTCTTATTTATAAATGATATGTAATATTTTAAATGCATGCTATATGTAAATTTAAATTGGAAATGACAATAGGTAATCTTTGTACCATTTCTGGTATTACAAAATTTATCCCACTTTAAAACTACCCATTAGGTTTTGACTTCTCATTTTTTAAATAAAAATATTGTATCTAAGTAATAATGAACTTTATTTCACCAAGTTTTCAGAAGGTCAGAATTGTAATAAATAGGTGAAGTGACTTACCCTAATTGTGTCTGACTGTTGGATTGTGAAAATTTTATTTCAGAAACATATTTTTATGCAAATTTTATCAATATGTATGGATTCTTCAGACTATGAAATTCTTATTCACAACACTCTTTAGTCCACCAAATATTACCAGCCTTTGCTAGAGTGTTTCATTTGTTCTCTAGGTACTGATTTTTCCCTTTACTAGCACTCAATTTATGCCAAAAATTTAATGCTTTGAAATCAATGCATTAAGATATGCAGGTAAAATTTAAACTTTCTCAGCATTTTAAGTATCTCCTTACCATTTTTTGCAATAAAATAAAGTTTCACCTGAAAAATTTACTGAAAGTTTAAAGGGAAGAAATACAATAGAAAGATGCATAAAGAATAGTACATCAATAAATTGCTCACAAAGAATACCACGAGCAGCAGTGATGAAAACAATAATAGTGCCAATTGCATAGTAAAAAGGAAAAGCACGGAGAAGATCAAGAACACAGCTTGCTTTTACTCTTGGCTGGTAAATTTCCATTAGTCTCCCCTACACACTATTGCCTTCAGCATACTTAAGAGCTGGGTTATTCAAGGTATTGTAGTTGGTCATACATTCTGAACTAGACTGCTGTGCGTTGAATAAGGCATTAGATTGCCCTTTGACTGTGAGGGCAAACTTTTTGATTATGTTCACCCATTCATTTGACAAATATTTTTGTGCCTACTCTGTGCTGAGGACACAACTGTGAACCACAGTGTTTCTGTCCTCAAGGAAACTTCTGCATTGGGGTGATTGCTTTTATTGACTATTACTTGCTTTATCTTGCTCCTATAGCATTAATGAGATGGCTTTCTGGCCAGATAAAGGGATCCTCTGTTTCAACCAAGCCTATCAGTCTAAAGGGACTTAGACCTTAACATCATGACAGCTTTTCTTATTGGAAGGGCTTTTGTTTTATTTGTTTGTTTTCATATCTGTGAAACTCCACAGGGGTACTTACAAATTTTAGTGGCTTGGGTAATCACATAGGAATTGTTAAAAATGCAAATATCCAAGACTCAGCTTTGGAGATTTTGATTTAGTAAGTCAAGGCTGATGCTCAGAAACCCGGAACTTTAACTAACTAGTACCTCAGGTATAACACATATTTTAGAAAAAAATCTTAATTTCAGATTATGGAGTTTGTGTAGGTTTTAAAAATATTTCTGAGTTTAACAGAGCTGGAGGAATCAGTCGCCCAGTCTTCAGACTACACTACAAAGCTACAGTAATTAAGACAGTATGGTACTGGCACAAACACAGAAATATAGATCAATGGAACAGGCTAGAAAACCCAGACATAAACCCATGCACATATACTCACCTTATTTTTGATAAAGGAGGCAAGAATATACAATGGAGAAAAGACAGCCTCTTCAGTAAGTGGTGCTGGGAAAACTGGACAGCTACATATAAAAGAATGAAATTAGAACACTCCTTAACACCATACACAAAAATAAACTCAAAATGGATTAAAGACCTAAATGTAAGGCCACACACTATAAAACTCTTAGAGGAAAACATAGGTAGAACACTCTATGACATAAATTCCAGCAAGATCCTTTTTGACCCACCTCCTAGAGAAATGGAAATAAAAACAAAAATAAACAAATGGGACCTAATGAAACTTCAAAGCTTTTGCACAGCAAAGGAAACCATAAACAAGATGAAAATACAGCCCTCAGAATGGAAGAAAATATTTGCAAATGAAGCAATGGACAAAGGATTAAACTCCAAAATTTACAAGCAGATTATGCAGCTCAGTATCAAAAAACAAACAACCCAATCTAAAAATGGGCAGAAGACCTAAATAGACGTTTCTCCAAAGAAGATATACAGATTGCCAAGAAACACTTGAAAGGATGCTCAACATCACTAATCATTAGAGAAATGCAAATCAAAACTACAGTGAGGTATCATCTCACACCAGTCAGAATGGCCATCATCAAAAATCTACAAACAATAAATGCTGGAGAGGGTGTGGAGAAAAGGGAACCCTCTTGCACTGTTGGTGGGAATGTAAATTGATACAGCCAGTATGGAGAACAGTATGGAGCTTCCTTAATAAACTAAAAGTGGAACTACCATATGACCCAGCAATCCCACTACTGGACATATACCCTGAGAAAACCATAATTTGAAAAGAGTCATGTACCACAATGTTCATTGCAGCTCGGTTTACAATAGGCAGGACGTGGAAGCAACCTGTGTCCATCGACAAATGAATGGATAAGGAAGGTGTGGCACATATATACAATGGAATATTACTCAGCCATAAAAAGAAACAAAATTGAGTTATTTGTAGTGAGGTGGATTGACCTAGAGTCTGTCATATGGAGTGAAGAAAGTCAGAAAGAGAAAAACAAATACTGTATGCTAACACATATATATAGAATCTAAAAAAAAAAAAAATGGTTCTGAAGAACCTAGGGTTAGGACAGGAATAAAGACTCAGACATAGAGAATGGGCTTGAGGACACAGGGAGGGGGCAGGGTAAGGTGGGATGAAGTGAGAGAGTGGCATGGACATGTATACACTACCAAATGTAAAATAAATAGCTAGTGGGAAACAACTGCATAGCACAGGGAGATCAGCTTGGTGCTTTGTGACCACCTAGAGGGGTGGGATAGGGAGGGTGGGAGGGAGTTGCAAAAGGGAAGAGATATGGAGATATATGTATATGTATAGCTGATTCACTTTGTTATACAGCAGAAACTAACACACAATTGTAAAGCAATTATACTCCAATAAAGATGTTTAAAAAATATATTTCTGAGTTTAAGCATTTTTAGTTGTTTGTTTTTCCCCTTTACAGGATTTGGAACATTTCTATCTTGTGGAATTTTCTTGTCTGGGTATTTGATATTTCTGTACAAATTTTGTTTTCTCCCTCTCTCTCTCCACATGGCTTATTTTAAAGTTCAACAAAATTGTCTAAAAGAGAAGTTGAAAATATACTGTTTTGATTACATAAAATATACTGATGTGGTAGCTGGAAAAGTGTGAAAGTAAGAAAAAATTTACAGAGAAAAATCTCTAAGTCTTACAGTTTCAAATAGGGCAGTGGTAGAAGCCAAGAAAATTTTGCTTTTTTTTTTTCCAGCACTGAACCTGCAAAGTCGTGTCAAGTACAACAGATGTGGAATGTCGGCACCCTGATTAACCCAGGTTGTCTGAATTGTAATCTCTTAAATTACATTTCCTTTCTCTTGAAGTTCTGCTTTCTTTTTTATGGATAAAATGTTCCAAGTTTGGTGTGACCTGGTTAATTTTTCTCTGTGGTTGTACATAGATTCAGGTCAACTGCAGGTACTACAGGAAACTCTAGATTTATGCAGAGTATAAAGTATCATTTCTCTCAAAGACAGATCTCTGGGTCCATCTGTGGGATTTCTTCCAAAGACAAGGATTTTTCATAGTTTCTCTAACCTTGAAAGGATTTAAAGTCATAGGCATAGAACTACTGATCAAACCATAGAGTGCTAATAATGTGAGGTATGTGAACTTGGTTTGAAAAATACCCAAGAATTCAGCACGCAAGTTACCATTTCATGCTGTGCTTCTGCCATCTTCTCTAAGTTGTAACCACTTGGTGATGAAGTTTCATCAACTTAAACAGGAACTGTAATATTCATTTAAGAATAAGCTCAGATAAATCAAAGAAATTTGAAATGCATTTTTTATTGAAGTATAGCTGATTTACAATATTGTATACATTGCCGGTGTACAGTACAGTGAATCACAGGTTTTAAAGGTTGTACTCCATTTATAGTTATTATAAAATATTGGCTATATTCCCCATGTTTTACATTTTATCATTTTAAAAATAAAAAATTCAAAATATATAGAACTCTCTATATAGTAGAGTTCTACATATTCTGAAATTTCTGAATATATGCCAACACATTTTTCTGTTTCTGTTGTTCTTAATGTAATGAGAGCATTTACCTCTGTTTACTTAGGACATTGGCCGTATGAAACCACCTAAAAGTAAATTTACCACCAGTTCTACTACTTTTTAAGAATTTTACAAATTATTTCAGTGAAATTTATTTGTTTTTGGTAATTCAGTATATTTAACTCTATTTAAGTTACCCAAATTGCTCTCTTTTTAGAATGTTCTCTTCTAAGAGATAGTAATCCAGGAAACAACCTGTTTCAATCTGTAAATCAGCTCTATCTCAGCAGTTCTCAATTTATACTGAGGAGAAAAACAAGTAATAGACTTAACTGAAGCATGAGTGACGTAGGTTAGATAAGAAGAAGAAAATCCTGACAATAGGGTTTTCAAACCTTGGAATGAATTACAGAGGGAAGTTATACAATCCCTCTTCAACTGAGTTCTTAAAATATATATAATTTGCATGTTTCAGTGATGGATTTAGGGTTTTCTTTACTGAATGGAGATGTTCTTGAATATACCCTCCAAGAGCTATAGGATTCTAAAATTTTTATTAATTCACCTTTTGCATTTAAGATAAATAAATTTGTCCTATTAGCTTCTATAATTAACTCTTCTCATATAAGACTTGACAGAAATTACTGAGTTTGCAAGTTAACAGAATTTAAACTGTAAAACATTTAATGTTATTTTTGATATACTCTATTTGGGTAACTGATTTTCATTTTTCAAACGAACTACTTAAATGTCAACAAGAATTAATGGGTTTTATAACTGATCATGGGAAAAACCATACCATTTGTATTTTTTTCTTAAATGCAATTCACATGAGGGAGAAATGCTCTATTGTGATTCTTCCGAACTGTGAAAGGAATAAATATTTTACAGACTTCTCTTTAATAATCACTTTAATACACTAATTAGAATTTTAAACAACCATCGTATAAACATATAATCAAGATATCTCCTTTGCTAGAATATATTTGTTTAGAGAATTGGCACCCCTCTGAGATTCAAAAATTTGCAAAATGAGGGTACTAGACAAGATGATCTCTAAAGCCCATTTAAGCTCCATGATGCTCTGATTATTTGAAGTACTAGCAGAGTCAGGAGCTATGTGAAGAGAATTGAAATGTCTAATCCTCCCTCTTTGTTCCCTCAGTGAGTACACTTTGTTCCCCCTCTTTCTTCCCTCTGTGTTCCCTCTTTATTCATATTTGCATCTTAATGATATAAATAAAAAGGCTAATTTAAAAGTGTAAATTAATTTCCTCTTCTGTTCACTACAGAATGCCACATGTTTAGTTTATTATTTACATAATTTGGAAAGTATAGAACTTAACAGTTCTAATAAAATCATTGCTTTCTATTAATTCAATATGATGCTTCTTTTTCTAAATAGAATATTCAGATACTTAGAATTTTCCCAAAATGTATTACTTAATGAGTAACTAAAATGCCCTAAAAGGAATAGTGAGTTAAGTGATGCATCAATTAATAATAGAGAACCCAGAGACCACATACCATCTTTATATTTTTTTCTGTATACAAGCATAGCATGTTTTTTAAATGTTAAGGAACACATCCATAGACTAAGTCTATATGGTTATACTATCATTATTATTTAGACATGTGGGAGGATAGAAGGATGGACCAAACACACACACACACACACACACACACATATTCATACCACAGTTAACAGAGAAGCACAAAATGCTGGTGATATCAGTTGACTTAGAATAACCATAAGCATTGTATTTTATTTTTTCATATGCTTCTAACTTATGAATTATTTATGCTTCAAAGTTGTTTATAAATGAGTTTTCATATTTTAGGAATATACTTTTTTAGCAAAGCAATGCTATAGTGCTAAGCTACCAGATCAACCCACAAAAATCTAATTAATTCAAGTTTGGATATAATTGTATTATTGGAACAAAAAGACAAAGCAGCAGAGATTTTTAATTGAAATGTACTACTTGTGAGAAGACTGGTAAATTAAGACAATGAAATTAATTCAGGTAATATTTAGTGAGCAAGGCATTGTAGGAGTGATGCAAAAGTGGTTAAGAACCAGGGCCCCAAAAAGAGATGGTAGATAACTGGCCCCTCCATGCTAGAAATCTGGGTGTTCACAGGGAGAACACTGTAGAATGCTTATTGGATCAACCACTCTGTGTAAGATAAGGCATGATGTAAATTGCAGAACACTGTTGCCATTATGTTTTCATCAGAAATGATGTTATTCTCCCACTGTATTTAGAGTTACCTCCCCTTGGCGTGTGTGTGCGTGTGTGTGTGTGTATGTTTCCTTTTCACTAGATTGCCCTCTTATCAGGCAGATAAAACAACATATTGGGAGTCGAGATAATATATATTCATTGAGATCTGAGATCCTGAAATATTTATGTTTTTATCATCTTGCTGTTCAGGGGAACAAGTAGAGGTTTGTTAAACTTGTTCAGAAAACTGGAATAGTCCTACATCTATAGCAATTCAAATGGAGCATTGAACAAATCACTAAACCTCTTTATCTTAGCCCACCTACCAGCCAGCAACAAGGGTAAACTGCTGCTTTTGGTAAACTTTGGACAACTTAAATCATTGTGGCAGCTGGAGAGCATCCTTAGACGTAGGCAGAACTTTCCTTTTAACAGTGAGATTCCTCAGAAAGACTTCCAAAGGGAGAAAAAAAGAAACAAATCAAGTAAAACCATTGTTCTCTTATTTATAATGCTACTTTAAATGTCAACATCTGAGCATTTGTTTTCAACCATAGATGTATTACACAGATGCCTCAAAGACCTCTGAGAGATGATAAAATGCATGGGATTCAATGTTTCATGTGAACTCTGTTAATATCTCATTCTATGTAGTGCTTAAGGGTTCCTATGATTATTAGAACTGCATATATAAATCAATATTTTGGAGTTTTTTATGTAACTTAGGTATGAGTCCTTTATCAGACATGTGCTGGAAATATTATTCCCAGTCTGAGGCTTGCCTATTTATTTTCTTATCAGTGTCTTATGAAAAGCAGCAATTTTAAAATATGGTGAAGACAAGTTAATACATTTTTCTTTTATGGTCAGTGAAATGCAAATTAGACCACAATGATGTATCACCTCATACTTATTAGAATGGTTATTAACCAAAAAAGAAAAGATAACAATGAATATTTGAATATGTTGGTGAATATGTGAGAAACTGGAAACCTTGTACATGGTTGGTGGGAATGTAAAATTGTACATTCCTTTTGGAAAAGAGTATGTACATTCCTCAAAATATTAAAAATAAAAATACAGTATGATCCAGGAATCCCACTTCTGTGTGTATTTATCAAAACAACTGAAATCTGGATCTTTCTTTTTTTCTCTCTTTCAAACATTTTATTTATTTATTTATTGTTTTTTAATTTTCTTAACATCTTTATTGGAGTATAATTGCTTTACAATGCTGTGTTAGTTTCTGCTTTATAACAAAGTGAATCAGGTATATATATATATATATATATATATATATATATATATATATATATATATACATATATATAAAGTGATATATATGTATATATATCCTCATATAACCTCCCTCTTGCATCTCCCTCCTACCTTCCCTATTCCACCTATCTAGGTGGACACAAAGCACTGAGCTGATCTCCCTGTGCTATGTGGCTGCTTCCCACAAGCTATCTATTTTACATTTGGTAGTGTATATATGTCCATGCCACTCTCTCACTTCATCCCATCTTACCCTTCCCCCTCCCCATGTCCTCAAGCCCATTCTCTATGTCTGAGTCTTTATTCCTGTCCTAACCCTAGGTTCTTCAGAACCATTTTTTTTTTTTAGGTTCCATATATATGTGTTAGCATACCGTATTTGTTTTTCTCTTTCTGACTTACTTCACTCCATATGACAGACTCTAGGTCAATCCACCTCACTACAAATAACTCAATTTTGTTTCTTTTTATGGCTGAGTAATATTCCATTGTATATATGTGCCACACCTTCCTTATCCATTCATTTGTCAATGGACATTTAGGTTGCTTCCATGTCCTGCCTATTGTAAACAGAGCTGCAATGAACATTGTGGTACATGACTCTTTTTGAATTATAGTTTTCTCAGGGTATATGACCAGTAGCAGGATTGCTGGGTCATATGGTAGTTCTATTTTTAGTTTCTTAAGGAACCTCCATACTGTTCTCCATACTGGCTGTATCAATTTACATTCCCACCACCAGTGCAAAATGGTTCCCTTTACTTCACATCCTGTACAGCATTTATTGTTTGTAGACTTTTTGATGATGGCCATTCTGACTGGTGTGAGGTGATACCTCATTGCAGTTTTGGTTTTCACTTCTCTAATGATTAGTGATGTTGAGCATCCTTTCATGTGTTTGTTGGCAGTCTGTATATCTTCTTTGGAGAAATGTCTATTTAGGTCTTCTGCCCATTTTTGGATTGGGTGGTTTGTTCTTTTTGATATTGAGCTGCATGAGCTGTTGTAAATTTTGGAGTTTAATCCTTTGTCAGTTGCTTCATTTGCAAATATTTTCTCCCATTCTCAGAGCTGTCTTTTCATCTTGTTTATGGTTTCCTTTGCTGTGCAAAAGCTTTTAAGTTTCATTTGGTCCCATTTGCTTATTTTTGTTTTTATTTCCATTTCTCTAGGAGGTGGGTCAAAAAGGATCTTGCTGGAATTTATGTCATAGAGTGTTCTGCCTATGTTTTCCTCTAAGAGTTTTATAGTGTGTGGCCTTACATTTAGGTCTTTAATCCATTTTGAGTTATTTTGTGTATGGTGTTAGGGAATGTTCTAATTTCATTCCTAAGCCAGCTTTCAACAAATGCAAAAGGAACTTCTCTAGGCAGAAAACACAAGGGAAGGAAAAGACGTACAATAAAAAAGCCCCTCAAATTAAGAAAATGGTTATAGGAATATACATATCGATAATTACCTTAAATGTAAATGAACTAAATGCTCCAACCTAACAACATAGACTGGCTGAATGGATACAGAAACAAGACATGTATATATACTGTCTATAAGAGACCCACTTCAGACCTAGGGACACATACAGACTAAAATTGAGGGGATGCAAAAGGTATTCCATGCAAATGGAAATCAAAAGAGAGCTGGAGTAGCAATTATCATATCAAACAAAATAGACTTTAAAATAAAGTTATTACAGGAGTCAAAGAAGGACACTACATAATGATCAAGAGATCAATCCAAGAAGAAGATATAACAATTGTAAATATTTATGCACTCAACATAAGAGAACCTCAATACATAAGGCAAATGCTAACAACCATAAGTGTAACACAATCATGGTATGGGACTTTAACATTCCACTTTCACCAACGGACAGATCATCCAAAATGAAAATAAATAAGGAAACACAAGCTTTAAATGATACATTAAACAAGATGGACTTCATTGATATTTATAGGACATTCCACCCAAAAACAACAGAATACACTTTCTTCTCAAGTGCTTATGGAACGTTTTCTAGGATAGATTATATCTTGGGTCACAAATCAAGCCTTGGTAAATTTTAGAAAATTGAAATCATATCAAATATCTTTTCCGATCACAATGCTATGAGACTAGATATCAAATACAGGGAAAAATCTGTAAAATATACAAACACATGGAGGCTAAACAATACACTAAATAATAACCAAGATCCCAGGAGAAATCAAAGAGGAAATCAAAAAATACCTAGAAACAAATGACAATGAAAAGATGAAGACCCAAAACCTATGAGATGCAGCAATAGCAGTTCTATGAGGGAAGTTTATAGCAATACAATCCTACCTCAAGAAACAAGAAACATCTCAAATAAACAACCTAACCTTATCCCTCAAGCAATTAGAGAAAGAACAACAACAACAAAAACAAACCCCAAAGTTAGCAGAAGGAAATTAATCATAAATATCAGATCAGAAATAAATGAAAAAGAAATGAAGGAAATGATAGCAAAGATCAATAAAACTAAAAGCTGGTTCTTTGAGAAGATGAATAAATTTGATAAACCATTAGCCAGACTCATCAAGAAAAAAAGGAAGAAGACTCAAATCAACAGAATTAGAAATGAAAAAGGAGAAGTAAAAACTGACACTGCAGAAGTACAAAGGATCATGAGAGATTACTACAAGCAACTATATGCCAATAAAATGGACAACCTGGAAGAAATGGACAAATTCTCAGAAGAGCACAACCTTCTGAGACTGAACCAGGAAGAAATAGAAAATAGAAACTGACAAATCACAAGCACTGAAATTGAAACTGTGATTAAAAATCTTCCAACAAACAAAAACCCAGAACCAGATGGCTTCACACGCGTATTCTATCAAATGTTTAGAGAAGAGCTAATATCTATCCTTCTCAAGATCTTCCAAAATAGAGCAGAGGGCGGAACACTCCCAAACTCATTCTACGAGGCCACCATCACCCTGATACCAAAACAAGACAAAGATGTCACAAAAAACAAAACTACAGGCCAATATCACTGATGAACATAGATGCAAAATCCTCAACAAAATACTAGCAAACAGAATCCAACAGCACATTAAAAGGATCATACAACATGATCAAGTGGGGTTTACCCCAGGAATGCAAGGATTCTTCAATATATGCATATCAATCAATGTAATAAACCATATTAACAAATTGAATGAGAAAAATCATATGATCATGTCAATACATGCAGAAAAAGCTGTTGACAAATTCAACACCCATTTATAATAAAACCCTCTAGAAAATGGGCACAGAGGGAAGTTACCTCAACATAGTAAAGGCCATATATGACAAACCCACAGCCAACATCATTCTCAGTTGTGAAAAACTGAAACCATTTCCACAAAGCTCAGGAACAAGACAAGGTTGCCCACTCTCACCATTATTATTCAACACATTTTTGGAAGTTTTAGCCACAACAATCAGAGAAGAAAAAGAAAGAAAAGGAATCCAAATCTGAAAAGAAGAAGTAAAACTGTCACTGTTTGCAGATGACATGATACTATACATAGAGACTCTAAAGATGCTACCAGAAAATTACTAGAGCAAATCAATGAATTTGGGAAATTAGCAGGATACAAAACTAATGCCCAGAAATCTCTTGCATTCCTATGCACTAATTATGAAAAATCTGAAAGAGAAATTAAGGAAACACTCCCATTTACCACTGCAACACAAAGAATGAAATACCTAGGAATAAACCTACCTACGGAGACAAAAAATCTGCATACAGAAAGCTATAAGACACTGAAATCTGGATCTTGAAGAGATATTTGCCTCTACAGTCATTGCAGCATTATTCACAATAGGCAAGTTGTGGAAACAATGTAAATGTTCATCAACAGAGGAATGGATAAAGAAAATGTGGTATATACATACAATGGAATAATGGAATGCTAAGTGAAATAAACCCATCACAGACAGACAAATGGTGCATGATTCCACTTCTACAAGGTATCTAAAATAGTCAAACTCATACAAGCAGAGAGTAGAATGGTTTTTTCCAGGAGCTTGGAGGAGGGGAAAATGAGGGTTTGCTATTAAACAGGTATAACTTTTCAGTTATACAAGATAATTTCTAGATATCTGAAGTATAACATTGTGCTTATAGCTAACGATACTGTATTGTAAGCTTAAAGTTTTGTTAAGAGAGTAAATCTTGTTTAATGTTTCTACCATAATTTTAAAAACTATGGTGTAATTTGATAAATCTATTTTTACAAAAATAGTCATTAGATCAATTTTATGATACAAAATCAGAAAGAAATCTAAATGTATGTGAATGAGAATAGATTAGTAATTGTTACATTCATATAATCAAATAAAACATAGTCATTAAAAATGATCTAATTATTTGAAAAATATCCTCCCTAGTTATGAATTCATGTGGAAGAAAAATATAGATTATATTATAACATTTATATAGGGGAAATATATATATACATATATGTTTCATTTGTAACAGTTGAAAATTATGTGTCCATATATGTTTGGGTCTCTTTCTGGACTTTATATCAGTGTTATTGCTTTGTTTGCTTAGCTTTATACTAGTGCTACCAAGCCTTGATTATGACTGTAATATTTCCAAAAAGAGGTTATACTAGCACTTGGAAACATGGAAACATGCTCAACATTGTTTTCATCAGAAAAATGTAAATTAAAGCCATAATGATATATACACCCAGTAGAACAGCTGAAATAAAGTCACTACCAATACCAAATGTTGGAGAGGATGAGAAGACACGTGGAACTTTCATTCAAGATTAGACATACAAGTGTCTAATCGTCAAATCATTGTGTGAAACTATTTGTCAGTTTCTTATAATGTTAAATATACACCTACCTTTTTTTTTTTTTTTTTTTTTTGCGGTATGCGGGCCTCTCACTGTTGTGGTCTCTCCCGTTGCGGAGCACAGGCTCTGGAAGCGCAGGTTCAGCGGCCATGTCTCACAGGCCCAGCTGCTCCATGGCATGTGGGATCTTCCCGGACTGGGGCACGAACCCGTGTCCCCTGCATCGGCAGGTGGACTCTCAACCACTGTGCCACCAAGGAAGCCCCTACACCTACCTTTTGATTCAGGAGTTCCAATCCTAAGTATTTGCAAAAAAAGACACAGAAAAAACATATGTCCACAGGATGCATTTTCACAATTGTTCATTTTAGCTTTATTCAATATAGCGAAGTATTGGAAACAAGAAAAATATCCATCATTAGTAGAATAGGTAAACAAATTTGTCAATTTATACAACGGAATTCTACTTAGAAATTAGATGGAACGAACTGGCAATAACTAGTAATATATGCCAAAACCGAGGTGAATCTCAGAAACATTATAGTCAGCAAAGAAGCCGGACCTAAAAGTACAAACAATATGATCCTATTTTAATGAAGTTCAAGAACTTCTATGTGGAGGCCACTGGAGGAGGATGGACAGGGAAGGCATGAGGGGACTTTCTAGGATAATGGTTATACTTTATATTTTCATTGGGGTTTTGTTTACAAGGGTGTATATATTCATCAAAATACTTTGCACTATACCCTTAAGATTTGTGTTTCTACTTTATTATATCACAAGAAAAAATTTATGCATGTAGTGGTTTCCAGCCTAAGGACTATTTTATATACTCTTTAATATACAGCCTCTCAAGTGATATTCACACATTTTTGAAGATAGGCTTAGTTATATTTTATAAATTAAAACCCCCTGAATTTTCTAAAAACTCACGTGACCTGATGGTAAAATTATACAGGATTCCTTGCTTCTTGTCCATTGCAGTCTTCACTAGACCACAGTGCACTTCAGGTTAATTCCACAACCTGGAATATTGGAGAGCAGCTTTCTGCATACAGCAGAACAGAGGCAATAAGACCATAGGCTCTGAAGTCACACTTCCTTAGTTTAAAACCTGGCTACACCACTTCTTAGCTGTGATCTTGGGCAGATTATTTAGCTTTTCAAATCCTTGGTTTATTCCCTTGTAAAAAAGGAATAGTTATTATAAGTTTATCATTTAATTCCTGTAAGGATATAAGATGTTACTGGTAAAAAGCACATGCAACACTACTTGCCATATAATAAGTGCTCCTTAATGTTTCTGAATGCCGTAACAATAATAATAAATCATGAAATTAATTATATATTAACATAACAATAGCACCCACTATATTAGTGATATAAGTAATTATTTTTATAGAGGCAACAGGAGACATGGTGGCTAAATCACTTCCTAGGAAGTCCAAGTCAGGTGGGAACTGAACGGAGTCCCCAGGACACTGAATTCAAGGAACAATGAGAGAAAGTAAGGCCTGTACAAACAGACTTTATTGTTTATATGTGCATGTGGCCATCAGAGTACAGTTCTTTCACCACCTAGGCAGACATGTCAGTACCTCTCGAGGAACGCATACTATCCTATCATTGTCACAGAAAGTAGCACTTTACTGTCCTGATGATAGATGGCAATGGTAACAGTAGACAGCAGTGAAAGGAGCTGGATGACGCAAAGGGCATGGAACCAGGGCATGGACATGTGTACAATGATGAGGTTTTCTTTTTTAGTTCGGGTGACCTACTTTGACTCTATTGCATGCAAAGAATAATGGCATTCTTCCAGGGCTATATTACATCCAACTTTACAATTTATTTATTTTAAATAATAGATTTTATCTTTAGAACAATTTTAGATCTACAGATAAATTGAGCAGATAGTACAGGGTTCCAATATATTCCCTTCCACCCCCACAGTTTCACGTAATATTAACATCTTGCATTAGTGTGGTACATTTGTTATAATTAGTGAACTAATATTAATACATTATTATTAACAAAATCTGTAGTTACATTAAAGTTTACTCTTGTTGTACATTTCTATGGCTTTTGACAAATGCATAATGTAATGTATACACCATTGTAGTATCATACAAAATAGTTTCACTTCTTCACCTATTCAAGCCAACCCATTATTGCTAAACCCTGCTAAGCACTTGTCTCTTTACTTTCTCTATAGTTTTGCCTTTTCCAGGAAGTCATATAGTTGGAATTTTATAGTAGCTAGTCTTTTCAGGATGGCTTCTTTCACTTAGAAGTATGCTTGTAAGTTTCCTTTGTGTCTTTTCATGCCTTCATAGCTCATTCCTTTTTATTGCTGAATAATATTCCATTGCATGGATTTACCACTGTTTGTTGGTACATTCACCTATTTATTGAAGGACATAGTGTCAGCTTCCAGTGTTGGCGCTTATGAATAAATTTGCTATAAACATTTATGTATAGGTGTTTTGAGGCCATAAGTTTTCAATTCAGTTGGGTAAATACCTAGTAGGTAATTGGTGGATTTTATGCTAAGATTGTTTAGTTTTATAAGAAACTGCCAGATTATCTTCCAAAATGACTGCACCATTTTTCATTCCCATAAACTTTGAATGAGATGTCCTGTTGTTCCACATCCTTACCATAATTTGCTATTGTCTATTATAGAAGTTTAGCCATTCTAATAGGTATACAGTGGTATTTCTTTTTTTTCCCCAAAATTTCAGCCATTTATTTTTTTCATCTTTTAATTCCTATGAGGTTCATCAATTCTTTATCAGTTAACATTCTCATTGACAAAGACCGATTTATTAGAGAATGGACTTGAGCATACAGGGATGTGGAAGGGTAAGCTGGGAAAAAGTGAGAGAGTGGCAAGGACATTTATACACTACCAAACATTAAATAGATAGCTAGTGGGAAGCAGCCGCATAGCACAAGGAGATGAGGTCGGTGCTTTGTGACCACTTAGAGGGGTGGGATATGGAGGGTGGGAGGGTGGGATAGGGAGGGTGGGAGGGAGGGAGACACAAGAGAGAAGAGATAATGGGTACATATGTATATGTATAACTGAATCACTTTGTTATAAAGGAGAAACTAACACACCAGTGTAAAACAATTATACTCCAATTAGATCCTTTTCATACTCTATTTGGAATTGTTGGATTTTCACTTTTGGGAGAAGAACAGATTAAACCTGTTAGCCCTGTTTTTTGCATGCCTGAAGAAATACTTCCGAGAGTGAATGTTCAGCCTGAACTAGTGAGCTAGATTAGATCCCTTGATGCAAAAGTTGCTTAGGGGTATTTCTTTGTTGTAATATATAATTCCTTATTGGTATCTGTTTTTTAGCATCTTTTCATATGTGAGTTCTCTGCATATCTTTGATACAAGTCCTTTATCAGATATGTGATTTACAAATATTTTCTTTCATTCTATGTTTTTAAAAAATCCTCTTAATAGAGACTTCCCTGGTGGTCCAGTGATTAAGACTCCATGCTCCAAATGCAGGGGGCACGGGTTTGATCACTGGTTAGGAACCAAGATCCCGCATGCTGCACAGTGTGGCCTAAAAAAAATAATTCTCTTAATAGTGTCTTTTGCTTAGCAGAAGTTTTTACTATTAATGAAGTGCAACTTACTAATTTTTTCCTTTCATGGATCATGCTTTTGGTGCTGTATTTAAAAACTCATTGTCAAGCCCATTGTCACCTAGATTTTCTTCTATATTATCTGTTATAAATTTTATAGGTTTGTGTTTTACATTTATGTCTTTGATCCACTTTGAGTTAATTATTGTGAAAGGTGTAAGACCTGTGTCTAGATTCATTATTTTTTCATTGCTTTTGCATTTTGATATCCAGTTAGTTGTTCCAGTACCATTTGTTCCAAAATCTATACTTTCTCCATTGAATCTATACTTTTGCTCCTTTTTCAAATATCAGGTGACTATATTGTGTAGATCTTATTTCTATGTTCTCTGTTCTGTTTCTTTGATCTATTTGTCTCTTATTAATATCATGGTGACTTGATTACTGTACCCTTTACAGTAAGTCTTGAAATTTTATAGTGTTGGTCCTCCAAATTTGTTCTTCTGTTTCAGTGACATGTTGGCTATAATGAGTCTTTTGCTTTTGCACATAATCATTAGAATCAGTTTGTTGATGTTGTCAAAATAAGTTGCTGGGAGTTTATTGGAATTATATTGAATCTGTAGATCATGTGAGAAAGAATTGACATCTTACCAATATTGTCTTCTTAATATTGAACATGGAACATTATTTACTTATATCTCCTTTGATTTATTTCTTCATAGTTGTATAATTTTCTTCATAAGGACCATGTGCATATATTGTTAAATTTATTCTTTATTATTTCATTTTATGGGTGCTTGTCAAATCAATCTCATAATCTGATCTTATACAATATTATAACTGACTAATTCAAATGACACCAAAAATAGGATACAGAAAACTGAAAGACACAGGTAAAACTTGGAGAAGTAATATCAACACATCTTTATGGGTGCTTTCTTCCTTCATTTAAGCAGTACTCTGGTCCATATTTTATGTATGAGTATCTAGGTGGATCATACAGGGCTTCACTTAGCCAATGGAAGCTATTTAGGTCATAAAAGATCAATTTTACACTCCAATGATTATATACATTATGAACATTTTCCAGAGTTCCAAGCCTCATATATCCATAAATTCCAAGTTTGTTTACTATAAACAACCTAGACACCAGGTATATCATGCTAAAATTTCCATAGGTAAGGATTTCCTTTTATCTTTCTGTTAGTAATTATTATCAGGAGGAGATTTGACCTTATTTTCTTTACCCTTCTCTCCGCAGGGGAGGGAATTTGAATTTTAAACCAACTGTTTCCTTCACTGGGCTTTGTGTGTGGGGACTTTGGAGACTGGGAAAATGGGAAGAAAAAGGTAGGGAGAGCTTCTAAGAAATTTTTAAGGTTCCAATAATTATGAAAATTACTTGGTGTTAGAAATTTGCATTGATTACCTATATTTTCTTTGTATATATTTTTACTAGAAGAGATATTATTATTATCTTTCTACGTTGTATAAGTTGATGCTACTAACCACTTTTAATAACACAGCAGACCCCTTTAATTTTCCAGGAATATTGATTGATCATAGTATAATGAATGAATTACAGGTTTTGGATGAATAGAAGTCTGTCCCTACTGCTTTCTAAAAGCTATATGAATCTGGTACTTTCTCACTCTATGGACCTATCCCAGACAATTTTTTGTTACTTCACCTATGAAGCAGACAGTATAAAACCTTCCTTGCAGTGTTGTTTCAGGGATTAGAGATGATATAAAAAACAGAACAAGGCTGAAACATGTCAGGCATGACTATTATTATAATTATCCATATCACATTCTCCATTATCTGAATGGAATACAATAAATTTACAATAAATTTGAGTTCTTCTTGTTTAAAACTGTGTAATAGTACAGCCATTACTTTAAGAAGGAATTCCCAAAAAAACTCCCCAAACTTATTCTGTCTTAAAAAAAAAAGTCAATACAGAAAACTAGATCAGTATAACTATAGAACTGACAGATCAGAGGATAAAATATTAAATTTGGGACCCTATTCAGTAACTTGTAATTGTAGAGGTTATACTAGTATTCTCAAGTTTCAATAACAGTGGCCTACTATCCACATAATAGAAGTTAAAAATTATTTTGACCAGGCAGAAAATAAACTGGGATAATATCTTTGCCCCTCTTGAGGATCAGATTGAGTGAACTCTGAGAAAGAAAAAAAAAAAAAAAAACAGTCAATAGAAGATTTTGCTGTGCAATGGTTTAAATAGCCATTAATTAGAGAGATCAGTATTAAGTTTTATCAATATTGAAACTAAAGTTTAGGATACCTGAGGATCACATTTCTTTCCATGGGTTGCATCTTTCATCAATAATCATTAAGCTCTTTGGTGATGATTTTCAGCCCTGGATGTACATTAGAATTACTTGGGGGAGCTTTTAAAAACATGATTTCTAGGTCTCCAATCAAACCAGTTAAAACAGAATCTCAGAGTGTAACCAAGCTTGAGAATTTTTAAATGCAACCCAGGTGATTCTAATAAACAGTCAAGTCTGAGAACACATGGTCTAGTGGCAAGTTAACTGACAAATAACTTAGTGGTTCTGAAAATAACCAAACAATAGTGATAGTTTTCATTCATTAATATATGTGGGAGAAATGGACTTTCACACTACAACTCCAGTATTTGATTGAAAAACACCGATTTAAGAAATGTAGAAAACATAAGTTGGGCTGGGGATCTACAGTTTGTAGATCTTATATTCTATTATATTCCTACTTCAAAGAGAATCTCTACCTCATGATCTTATTGGAATCTATGTGATTATTGTCTGGGAGAAATTTGAGCAAAGGTGTCATTTTCTAAAACTTTTTTCATTCTGAATCCTTCAAACTTTTTAAGTTGTTAGGCTGTGCTAGCAAAAATACCAAGACGCTTTCTAGTGGAAATACCCTTGAACTTCAGGTCCATGGTCCTTGGAGCTCTGACTTTGTATACACTGATAACAACATCACATTAACCAAGACACGTGATCTTTGGAAGGACAATCACAATATTTCTTTTACTAGGTAAAAACAACAAGCCCCAATGTGGATTGAAATCATGAATATGATACTCTAAACAACAGAATTAGTGAGCCAAAACTAAAGAAGGAAAAGAAGAAATCATTAATAAGCTTTAAAGTTATAAGAAAAATAAATCTGAGAGATGACTGTGAAAATGGAGAATTTTCTTCAATATATTGAGTGGCCTTGAAAAGTACTTTTTTTTGAAAGAAAATTATTTTTATCATTTGAATTACAAATGAAGTTTTAACAAAATTGGACTGATGGAGGCAATTATTATTATAGTCTGAAGGTTGAGAAAATTGCTTAATTTCATACTGAAGAGGGAAAGTACAAGCTGGTAAATGCAACATAAATCAGAATCTTGCAACTATACCTGAATATGTATAGGTTAAAATATGAAAAGCTCTGTGTTGGGGTCTCCTGAGTCCTATTATTTTTGTATTACTAACAGTTATCTTTAAGGAATTTATTTGTTGAATATTATTTATTTATTTATCCAAATATTATGAAATATTTGGAAAACATTTAGAAACAATTTGATGGAAATCCAATATGTGTTACCATATATAATACACACAGAAATACATTAATTCACGAGCCAGTATTGGCACAACTACTGCTGAAAGGAATTCGATAAATTGACATTTAGTGTTTTGCAAATCTTTGCCTTTTATGATGCAGATTTGATTCTGAAAAACCATGTTCTAATTACATTTTCTAAAGGCTTATTTTTGTGTGAGCCTTTCATAGAATATTAACACTAGGACTTCCCTGGTGGTGCAGTAGTTACGAATCCACCTGCCAATGCAAGGGACACGGGTTTGAGCCCTGGTCCGAGAAGATCCCACATGCCACGGAGCAACTCAGCTCCTGCGCCACAACTACTGAGCCTGTGCTCTAGAGCCTGTGAGCCACAACTACTGAGGCCCATGTACCTAGATGCCATGCTCTGCAACAAGAGAAGCCACAACAATGAGAAGCCAACACGCTGCAGTGAAGAGTAACCCCTGCTCGCCGCAACTAGAGAAAGCCCGCATGCAGCAATGAAGACCCAATGCAGCCAAAAATAAATAAATAAAATAAATAAATAAATTTATTTTAAAAAAAGAATATTAACACTAAACTGTTCATATGAGTTTCAAGTAAATATACAGGTACATTTTCAATTGATTGAGAGTAAGCAGTAGCCCAAATTTAATTTAAACTAGCAGAAATCAATTAGAAAAAGACAAGCATTCCAGTACAAAAGTGGGAAAACACATAAATGATCAATTCATAAAAGGAAAGTATTGTGAATGGCCAAAAACACATAAAAATATACTCAACCATATCAATCTTTATAATGAAATAAATATATGTTAAATAATTATCAATCATTATAAATATCTAATGAAATAAATATATGTGTGTGTGTTTAAACAAACAGACACAAAGAGACATAATAAAATAAATTGACAATTACTTTTATCACCTGTTAGATTAATAGGCACATTTGTTACCAAAGTGTGGAGGATTTGGGACTCCTTGTGTGTTACATTCTTTCCAATAGACAGTGGAAAATATGTATTAGATGGAAATTAACATATTTTGACTAACAATTTTATTTTTAGAAATTTACCTATAAGATTACTTGTAAAATTACAAGTAATCTGTTTGTCAAGTCATAATACTAGGGGAATTAATGATGATACATTTATCCAATTGAATTGTATTCAGTTATATATGGTAATGTATATTGAAATTAATTGATATGAAAATCCACTTTTTTCAAAAGTTCATTTGTCCATCAGTTACTGAGTATCAACTATTTTGAGGCATTAATATTGTATTTCATTCACATAAAATGATGTATGTATGTGCTTGCTTGGATATGGTCAATAAACCAATTTTATAGGAAGAATGTTAAAAAACTAAAGAAAGAAATTTTATTTTTACTTTTAGCTTTTTAACAAGTTTATCCCCAAATATGACTACTGTTTTATCTAAATGTTAAAAATTTGCATTAAGAAAGTATAATTTGACAATATGCTAACAAAATTACTTTAAAAATTACTGTAGGAGGAGCATACTTTTATAATTCCTACAAGCAGGCCATAGCAATATAAAAATTTGGAGGGTAAAAGCAACAAAAATTAACCTTTACTTTCCTTTTCCAATGATTGTTCTAGAAACAGGCATATGACACAGTTCTTGTCAATGAGATACATGGAATATCTGTTTAAGTCTTATGGGCATCATTTCCTTCCCTGATAAAAGAACTCTGCCATTTTTTTGTGTGTGGATGCCATCCTGTAAGATTGTAATGCTTTAGCTTCTACAATATGCTACACTATATGGAGGCCAAGGAAAAGCCAAGAGATACTCAGAGTAGTCCCTGCTGCTAGCCTTCTTGAATGTGAAACAAATATCAGAGTAAGTTGTGTGTTCTGTTAGCTGCAGTCAAAAACAATTCTGATGCACAAGAGGTTAAAAAAATGATTTATTTTCCGTTTAACAAGTGATAAACCCAGTTTATCTTAAATTACATAAGAAAAATACATTTTGTTGAAAAAATTCAAAATTATATACATCATTTAAAAAATTTGGATTACATAAGAGTCTTTAAATAAATTGAAAGATATCTTGGAGTATCATATCAAAAATGAAACAAATGCTAAAACATTGTCAATATATTATAATTTTTGTTGAATTTGTTGAAGTAGAGGGTCTCTAGGCAGCTATTTACAGAACTTATTCACAAAGTACATGTTTTGGGATGCATTTTATATCAAATACACTTAAAAAAATCTTACAGATTATCTTTACCATTTAGCATCACATGTTTATAATTTTCTTTTTACCATTGGTTTTGCCTTACTAGAAACATTGCCATACTTGATATATTTCAAAATTATAACAATTAGAGAAAGAAAAAGCAAAACTAGCTATGTACACTAATGCTTAATGGTTTGTAAAAACTCTCAAACCCTATTTCATAATATAAATAAGCAATATCAACACAAAGCAAGAACATTCAACTCTTGACAAATGCATTCATCTCTCCCCACCTCCAGAAATTTGACCAAACTCTTTTGAAATGCAAAAAAAAAATCTTATGAGATTTAAGAAAATGTTCTTTGGAAGCATGAGTGGTTTATTTTTTCTCTACACTTCAATTAATTTACAACTAATAGGACATCCATATCAAAAACAAAACAAAACAAAACAAAACACCTCCACACAGTATACCAGGACACCTGAAAAATCTATCCATCTGTGAATTTGAAAATCATTTGAAAATGGTGGCTTGGACCATGGAGGAGGGCACTAAACATGGAGTGTGGTGGTGAAACTGGCAGTGGCAGAGGTGGCAGCAGCAGAGAAAGCAGTGGCAGGTCTAACATTGGGACAGTGTGACCTTTCTGGCAGAGGAGGTAGAGGGTCTGGCCACACATTCTGCAACAGGATGGACCCATTGCTCTCTCTGAGGAGAAACCACAGTGACTGGGACGAGGAAAAGGAAAAGGACCTATGTAGACCAAGAAAACTGAAGGAAAGTGTCTCCTGCTGTGTGCCCCAGGAGTCTGGCATGAAGATTGTCCACAGACCTCTGGGACCCCCCACTTTGAGAGTCCATTTACAGAGCCCAGGGTATACCCATAGCCCCAAGTACTAAGTACACACCTTTTTCTGGAGCTGACAAACTTCATAAATAAGATGAAGAATACATTAAAATGCATTGGAAATAGAGGAGATAAGATGGAAGAGAGAATTAATGAGATGGAAAATAAGAATCTAGAGATGATTCAGGTATAAGAGGAGAGAGAACTAAGATTTTTAAAAAGTGAAGAAACCCTAAGAGAGCTATCAGACTCTATTAGAAAAGCCAATGTTGGGACTTCCCTGGTGGCACAGTGGTTAAGAATCCACCTGCCAATGCAGGGGACACAGGTTTGAGCCCTGGTCTGGGAAGATCCCACATGCCGCGGAGCAACTAAGCCCATGCTCTACAACTACTGAGCCTGTGCTCTAGAGCCTGCGAGCCACAACTACTGAGCCCACCCGCTGAAGCTACTGAAGCCTGCAGGCCTAGAGCCTGTGCTCTGCAACAAGAGAAGCCACCATAATGAGAAGCCCATGTACCACAACGAAGAGTAGCCCCCACTCGCCGCAACTAGAGAAAGCCCATGTGCAGCAATGAAGACCCAACACAGCCATAAATAAATAAATAAATTAAAAAAAAAAGAAAAGCCAATGTTTTATGTAATTTTTGTGGTAAGCACAAAACAAAAGCCTAGAGCAGAGACACAAAGCATAAAAAAAAGGGGAGACTGAGCAAATCACTGTGGAAAACCACCAACTTACAAATGTAGACAGAAACAGAAAGAAAAAGAAACAATGGAGAGGCAAAACAATTAGAAGGGATGGAAAAAGATAAAATGGAGGTACATAGCAATAACCATCCTAAATGTAAATAGATTGAACACACCAATAAAAAGGCAAACAGTGACAGGAGAGATAAACAAACAAACAAACAAAACAAGACCCAAGTATCTGCTGCCAATATGATGCCAGGACTCATCCCAGTTCTAAAGAGACAAATAAGCTCAAAGTGAAAATCAAATAGAAACCAATAGAAGACAGGCAGAGCCATACTTTTATCAGACAAAATAGGCTTCAAACTAAGGGTAACAATAAACAAAGAAGGCATTATATAACAATAAAAGAGTCAGTATAACAAGAAGACATAATTGTAAATATATATGCCCCTAAAACCTGAGCATTGAAATATATTAAGCAAATAATAACAGATCTTAAGGGAGAATTAGAAAGCAGTATAATAATTGTAGGGAACTTCCGTACCCCATTCTCTGCAATGGATATATTGTCCAGACAGTAAATCAGCAAGCAAATGTTGCAATTGAAATGAACTTAATAGAAATATATAGAACATTCCATCCACCAGCAGCGGAATAATTCTTCTCAAGTGCATACAGAATATTCTCCAGGATAGATAATATGATAGGCCACACATACACACACATGCACACACAAACACAAATGTAGCAAATTTAAGAAGATTAAAATCATACCAACTATCTTTTCTGATCATAATATTATAAAACTAGAAACCTACAACAAGAGAAAAGTGAAAAAATCTACACATATGTGGAAACTACACAATATATTTCTAAAAAATATTGGGTAAAAGAAAAATCAAAAGGAAAATAAAAAATTATTTTGAAACAAATTAAAGTGGAAATACAACATATCAAATATTGTGGGCTGCAGCAAAAGCAGTTCTAAGAGGAAAGTATATAGCAATAAATGTGTATATTAAGAAATTAGAAAGATCTCAAATAAACAACCTAATGTTACACTTCAAGGAACTAGAAAAAGAAGAGCAAATTAAGTCCAACATTAGCAGAAGGAAGGAAGCAATAAAGATCAGGTCAGAAGTAAATGAAATAGAGACAAAAAAGGAAAAAAAAATAGAAAGGATCAATGAAACTAAGAGCTGGTTCTTCAAAGAGATAAACAAAATTGATGAAACTTTAGCTAGACTAACTAAGAAAAAGAAGACAGAAGATTTAAACAAATAAAATTAGAAATGAAAGAGGAAACATTACAACTGATTCTACAGAAATACATAGAACCATAAAAGGCTACTATGAATATTTATATGGGAACAAATTACATAACTTAGAAGAAATAGATACATTTCTAGGAACGCACAACCTAGTAAGGCTGAATCAGGAAGAAATAGAAAATCTAAACAGACAAATAATAAGAGATTGAATTGGTAATCAAAACACTCCCAACACAGAGAACTCCAAGGCCAGAGGTTTTACTGGAGAATTCTACCAAACAGTTAAAGAAGAATTAACACCAATTCTTCTCAAACTCTTCCAAAATGTGGATGAGGAGGAGGAAGCACTACCAAACTCAATCTATATACGTTAATAAAAGAAAAGATAAAAATCACATGATCATCTCTATAGACACAGAAAAAGCATTTCACAAAAGAAATGAGAGAGTAGCATGGACATATATACACTGCCAAATGTAAAAGAGATAGCTAGTGGGAAGCAGCCACATAGCACAGGGAGATCAGCTCAGTGCTTTGTGACCACCTAGAGGGGTGGGGTAGGGAGGGTGGGAGGGAGACGCAAGAGGGAGGAAATAAGGGGATATATGTATATGTGTAGCTGATTCACTTTGTTATAAAGCAGAAATTAACACAACATTGTAAAGCAATTATACTCCAATAAAGATGTTAAAAAAAGAATGGCCATACTTCCTAAAGCCATCTATAGATTCAATGCAATCTCCATCAAAATACCAAAGCCATTCTTCACAGAAATAGAAGAAACAATCATAAATTTGTGTGGAACCACAAAATACCACAAATAGCCAAAGCAATCCTGAGAAAAAAAGAACAAAGCTGGTGGTATCACAGTACACTACAAAGCCATAGCAACTAAAACAATATGGTACTGGCACAGAAATAGACCCATTGAACAGTGGAACAGAATAGTGAGCCTAGAATTAAATCCCAGTATTCACAGTCAACTAATATTTAACAGAGGATGCAAGAATACTCAACGAGGAAAGAATAGTTTCTTCAACAAATTATTCTGGGAAAACTCGAGAAACATATGCAGAACAGTGAAATTGGACCCCTATCTCACACCACTTACAAAAATTAACTTGAGATGAATTGAAGACTTAAACACAAGACCTGATACCATCAAACTCCTAGAAGAGAGGGTAGGAGGGATACACAAGAGGGAAATGTGTCATACTGGTCACATTTAAAATGTTCAGCCCTCACATGTGACAGTTGACTATTCTGTTGGATAAAATGGATATAGAATATTTTGCCAGCATAAAATTTCAATCGGAGAGTTCTGCAAGTATTAAAAAACAAAATTAAGGTGTGGAGTCAGGATAGAGGGCTAAAGAAATAAGATTACATTTTGTTAGGTGATGATCTTAGTGGGGCAGTTCAGGGACATCCTCTCTCAGGAACTAACATTTGAGAAAATAATTGATTCAGCTGAGAGAGTTATGTGAGTATTCAGAAGAAGAGCTGTCCAGTCAAAAAGTTCTCTCTACATACTTCTCAGTAATTATGAAGTTTTATATTTGGATTTTTTCAAAAACAGCTATAATAGTTATTACCAACCATCTCAACCAATTCCTAAAAATTCCTTGGAGACATTATAATAATATTTTTGACGTAAAAAATGATTGAATTACAATGTGAATTTTTTGTTTTTTTTAAAGTTAATTTCAGCCTTATTATTATTCCAGTTTGAAAATTTTAATACTCATAAAAGATGTATCAGATCAAATCAAATCTATAAATCCAAAGGATGTAGTGAAACTAATCAGAATTACAAGTGGTTACAAATTTCTCATATGTTTCATTCTGTGGTTTTATATTTATTATGATGCATTTCTTTACTTTTACTCATTTTAAGAGATTATAAATATGTTGGTTAATCTATGGCATGAAATTCAGATATATTGGGGACCATACCACATAACTTCATGAATTACTCTAGAAGAATTTTAACAGAAACAGAGGAAAAGCAAGTTAACTATAAAGGCATGTACCAGAAAAGAGTCAAGAATAATGACAAGTTAAAAGGAATCAACATAAGCCCTTAATTTCAAAGATGGTAAAAAAAGATATTAATGTTAATAACAATATTGTGGAACTTAGGAAGAAATGAGTGTGCAAAAGACTATGATGAACCAACAGACTCCCCCCATTGGTTTTATTTTGTTTTATTTTATTTTATTTTAGCTGCTCCAGGTCTTAGTTGTGGCACGTGTGATCTTTTAGTTGCGGCATGTGGGCTTGTTAGTTGCAGCGTATGGACTCTTAGTTGCGGCACACGGACTTCTTAGTTGTGGCATGCATGCGGGATCTAGTTCCTTGACCAGGAATTGAACCCAGGCCCCCTGCATTGGGAGCGCAGAATCTTACCCACTAAACCACCAGGGAAGTCCCTCCCCCATTGATTTTAAACAGTAGACTGTATTTAAGTAGATTTATGTTTCAAAACATTTTTTTTTTGCAAAGCACCTAAAATATTCCCATGGGACTCCATTTACTAAACCAAAATGTTTGATAAGATTTTTTCTGAAGTGACTAGTCAGTATCTACATACTCTCTGATTACTTAAAATTTGTTTGCTGGAATTACTAGCCTCAAGTTTTAATTCAGCAAGAATAATCAGTTTTGAAGTGTATTCATCTTGACAATTTAAAATTTAATTATATCAATATATTTGAATTTTATTAAACTTAAATTTCACTTATATCATTTCTTCATATATTTTTTCTCACTGATATGATAAATAGAAATAGACTTTGGCAGAATCTTAACTCATTAGGGTAAGTCAATGTCATTTAAAATAACTGATTATGACTATCCAGTCACATGCTCTCTCCTTTAAATAGAATGTTACCTCCTTCCTCTTATATATGTATTTTATAAATTTATTTATACTTCTGTTATATTCTAATCAAATGACATAAAATAGTTTCTACTTCCATTATACTTGAAATGCCATCCAAAATTTGTTATTAAAATTTATTAAATTTATTTTTACATATTTTAAAGTCCACCTAAATATTTTGTACACATTGGGCTAGTTCATGAGAGTCTAAAGTAAGCATAGTGCATTTATACATATGCTAGGAAATATATCTATTGCCTTTTGGGGAGTTACTTACTTAAACATTTTAATTCAGTATGTATTGTTGAGCATTTACTCAACTCAAAAATGTGGTCTATTACAGAAATATAAGATATACATATTTTCTATTTTCATATCCCCAGGACTTAATAGGTAATTAGAGTCTTGCTGGGGAGGATAGACAAGATGGTAAATGGCCAGGGGATATGTTATCACTGAGATGGGAGTTGACATGTCTTAAAGGTGAGTAGATGATATAGGTGGAGTTTAGATGGGGAGTGGATCTCAGACAAGGTGATTACTTTTTTAAGTGAATTTCAGGATTTTGTGAGGGACTACTGATTACATGTAACTCCCCAGCATTTTTCACTACATAATTGAGAGCTCTTAAAGGGAAAACTATTGCTGTCCCTCAACATCTAACAGAATACTTAGCATGTACTGGATATTGACTGAATTTGGATTGAATAATAAATTAATAAGTTAATAAATGAGTGGTTTAATGAATAGGTAAATAAATAGATATCACTATCCAAGAATTATATGTCAACTAAATATAGCAGTAGTATATTAATGTAAATTCATGCCTTTAGTACTGCAGTGCAAAGTCTTCCACTCTGGATGTTGGGTAAAGAAAAATGATTTATTTTTTTGTTTTGTTTGTTTGTTTTATTGAAGTATAATTGATTTACAATATTATGTTAGTTTCAGGTGTATAACATAATAATTCAATATTTTTATAGATCATAATCCATTTAAAGTTATTACAAAATAATGGCTATATTTCCCTGTATTGTACAATATATCCTTGTTGCTTATTTATTTATTTATTTATTTGTTTGTTTGTTTTCTTGCGGTACACGGGCCTCTCCCTGTTGGGGCCTCTCCCGTTGCGGAGCATAGGCTCTGGACGCGCAGGCTCAGTGGCCATGTCTCACGGGCCTAGCCGCTCCGTGGCATGTGGGATCCTCCCGTACCGGGTCATGAACCGGCATCCCCAGCATTGACAGGCAGGCTCTCAACCACTACACCACCAGGGAAGCCCGTTGCTTATTTATTTTATACATAGTAGTTTGTGTTTCTTAATCGCATATCCCAACGTCCCTATTTTGCCCCTCTCCCATCCTCTCTCTCCACTGGTAACCAGTAGTTAGTACTCTATATCTGTGAGTCTGTTTCTGTTTTGATAAGCACATTACTTTGTTTCATTTTTAAGATTCCACATTTAAGTAATAACAGAGTATTTGTTTTTCTCTATATGACATTTCACTAAGCATAGTACTCTCTAGGTCCATCCACGTTTTTTGCAAATGGCAGAATTTAATTCTTTTATCTAGCTGAGTAATATACTATATATATACTCTATATACTATACTATACATTATATATTATATATATACACATAGATGTGTGTGTGTATGTGTGTGTGTATATGTATATGTATATGTATGTGTGTGTGTATATATATACCGGTATATATATACTGGTCCCAGAGGGGCCCAGTGCTGGAGCTAGAGGGGCTTGTGTGGGTATCTGGCAAGGGTTGGGGCATGGTGTGTCAGAGATCTAGTCTGCCTCTGATGTGACACCTGCGCAATCGCCAGTAATGGCTGCCCCTCCCTGCTCAGACATTGCTTAGGGTTTGAGTTCCCACAGCACCCCATGGCTGAGCTTTTTCCTTGGTTGTGGAAGCCCTCTCTCCAGTGCAGAGCTGCAAAGTAAGACAAATGGTGCCAGAGCATTTGCTCCACTCAGACTGGGACTTGTGCCAGGATAGTTTGGGAAACCAGTCAGCCAGCTGCACAGTTTCGATTACCCTTTCTGCCCTTCTGGGAGAGCACGCAAGCATTTATGCACTACTCACAAGCAGAATCCAGGTTTTCCCAGCCCTGCTGTTAGTCCCACCAGCCCTCCAACCAGCCAAAGGGGCTCATGTTCCCTTTGTTGGCCCCCTAGGCTGGGGCACCCAATATGTTCATCTAACTGCTCCTCCCCAGGGAAGGTCTCTCTCATGTAATATCATTTTTCCTCTGAGTCCTCTGCCAGGGGCGTGGGTCCTGACCTGATAATTCTCTTCCCTTCCTACCCAGTACCATGTGTATCTTTCTTATAGCCTTGGCTATACAGAAGTCTTTCTGCTAGTCTTCAGTTAGTTTTCAGTGCGAATTTTTCCACATGTAGATGTATTTTTGATGTGTTCATGGGGGCAAATGAGTTCTGCATCCTTCTACTCTGTCATCTTGATTCAAGTCCCCAAAATTACTTGTTTTGGGCTTTTAAATTAGACTTTAAGTTTCAACAATTTCCTTGTGTAAATTTTGTGAGCTCTGAATGCCATGAGTTATTGATAAGATGAGAATGATGGAAAACCAGAACACCAATGTGAGACACTGGTTGCTAACTTCACCTACAGCCATAGTTTCTAACTCTTTTGCTATATATTTGGTTACCTAATACTTATTTTTCTTCCCTATCCTATCTTTATATATGACCACAAAGAATTACCTGCTCACTCTCTTATTGCATTGAGTTTACTTACTGCTCTCTTCCGCAAACTTCCTTGGGATTGGCATGTACCCTAGTACAAAAGGGAGAAGTATTTTTTAATTATTCAGACTAATGAAGGTAAGCATTCTAAAGCCACGGTGATTATATTGGGTTAGAACCCAACTGGATTATTTGCATATATTATGTTTCATAATCCTCCTTTTACTACTTTGACTAAGATCCTCCATCACACTAGTTCATATTCCTTTAGGTACAGTGATCCATCAGGAGTGAGCATAGCATTTAGCCAGTGTGATCATAAGAAAACCTATGACTATTACTGAAGCTTCAGGAAGAGAGGCTCTCTCTATAGCACCTGGAGTCCTTAAGAGAGAGATTGTTTATGCTTTTGGAGCAGTGCCTCATAAGAGGTTGATGTTAGATTTTGGAATGAATTTAGAGGAAGATGGACTCAGAGAAGGAAAAGGAGAGACGTCTAGGCCTTGTGAAATTGAGTCCCTGAAGAAAGCTGCATTTTAAGTCAACTTACTAGACCTATTCAGTTTGGTGAATGAATAAGTCTCCTACATTCTTAAGCCACTTTGGGGTCAGTTTTGTTGTTTGTAACAAGTCTGGAGCAAACTGATAAAAATATTAAATGTGGAAATCTTATCCCAATTATCTGACCACAAATTCCATTCTCTATCCACTGCCCCACCCTGCCAATTTCAGTCTCCTTATTGCTGATGCTCTATATCTGACGCCAAATTGCTTTCTTCCACTTCTAAACCTTGCTTTCCTTGTATGTGTCCCCACAAACAGCACCTTCCAAATGCCCTCCTATTTTTCCTATTCCTGCATTGTTTTCTGTGCAGAAATAGAAATTTTCTGCTCAATTTATGACTTAGAATTTATTTTTCACATTGAAATTTGAATATCTCAATGTCTTTTTTTTAAATATGCTCCCTGGAATGACTTGCTGTCATGCTTCCAGACTCTTGACTACCTTCCTAGTGTTTCCCATTGCCATGTTTCAAATATTGACTCCTGTGTATTCCTATTGCCTGTTCTGTCTTTTAGTTTCCAAACTTTTGATTCAGTATTGGATCAAGTAAATGTCTTATATGGTATACTAATATGTCAGTTTGATCATCATTCCTGTAAAATTCCATTTACCCTCAGCTTCATGATAATTCTGTAACCTCAGCTACAATTTCCATCATTATAATCACTCTAAGTCAGTTCAAACAGGGTCCGTTGATGCTGACACTTTGTTATCCAAAATATTGAGCTCAGATCAAGTAATTTGCTTTAAATCAACAATCCAATTGACCCTATAGTTCCTCCTCCAGCTGGAGAAAAATAACATTAAATTCTATGTTGAGCTTCCTGGTGTCAAGGTAGTCAATTAGGACAATAAGCCAAACTGAAAACAATAATCAAGTTTTTATTCACTTACTGTGACTGTACAAGGAAGAGACCAAAGAGAGAGTCACCATGTCCCCAGTGTTCCTCTTCCCCACATGGAATGGCACCAGGTGAGGATCAGATGAATACAGTATGGAAGGAAGGAATTACATCACTGCTAAGGATCCCAAACAAAAGTTCCTGCCTTTTTATGGACTCAGGGGACAGAGGAAAGGGACAGGGGAAAGAGCTAAGAGTTGAAAAATACAGAGTTAGAGTGGAGATAAGTGTCTCAGCTTACCTGAGACTTCTGAATGGATATCTTTATGTATCAACCCTTATTGATATTAAAAGCATAACAAGATTATTATTTTTTAGAGGGGAAGTAGGAGATATATCTAATGCATGACAATTGAGTTCATTATTTTAAAGCCATGGGACAGACACTTTTGAAAAGCTCATTATTCTATTTAGTCATCATGTATCTATGGAAACTATCATTTATTAGTACTCAAAATAAAAAATGAGGTTCAGGGCTTCCCTGGTGGCGCAGTGGTTGAGAGTCCGCCTGTCGATGCAGGGGACATGGGTTCGTGCCCCCATCTGGGAAGATCCCACATGCCGTGGAGCGGCTGGGCCTGTGAGCCATGGCCGCTGAGCCTATGCATCTGGAGCCTGTGCTCCGCAACGGGAGAGGCCACAACAGTGAGAAGCCCACATACCGCCCCCCCCAAAAAAAAAATAATAATAATCAGGTCCACAATTATCTATTCAGAATCAGCCCAAAGGTAAGCCTGAATCTATACATACACAATGACTTTTATACATTGAATACGTAAATGGTGGTCAGTGCTCCCTTTGAGGAAAAGAACAGAATGTGAATTTCATTTGGACACTCCAAGGCCTAATTATAATTTTAGAAATGGGAAGCATTATTTTTAAGTTCTCATACTTATCACTCTCAGATTATTTGAAATTTTGGAATTTATATGTGTAATGTAGGATCCTAACAAGGTTTCATATAAAATCTCACTTTGTATTATATCTTTCTGTTATTTAATATTTGATATAGGAACATATAAATAATAATAATTACAGTGGCAATAAAAAGTAATACCTACTATTTGTTGTCCACTTCATACAGATCGTCTCTATAGCTCAAAAATCAAAAACTTTATATTATTACAGATAAAAAATATGAAAAGAAGTATATGAATTTCAGAATATTACAAAGCTGGTAATTGATACAATGGGGATTCACATTGGGTTTCTGCAACTCTAAATTATTTATTTTATACCATATCAAATAGATAGTTGTATACTGGATATGTTAGATTTTATCATCAATCATAAAACCAGAAGATAGTTGCCCAAACATGAAGAAGATATATAAAACATCAAAATAGTAATAATACCATAGGATAAATCTTTAAAAACATTTTTGGATAAACAAAAATCATGAAACTTTATTCAAATTAAATTTGGGTCCTAAACACCCTTAAATTTTCTTTAATAGAAATGCTTATTTTACTATTGAAGGAAAAAAATTGCTAGCCCTTAGAGGAGCTATAGAAGTAATATAAATTAAATTATTTAATTTGGCTGAGTATGGCAATAGTTATTGAAGAGAAAAAGTACACAAACATTTCAATGAACAGAAAAAAGAAATTTGATAAAATTTGACATAAACTCACATTAAAACTCTTCATAAATTAGGAAAAGAAAGACTACCTAAGCCACTTACAAATATTAGGGAATTCCCTGGTGGTCCAGTGGTTAGGACTCGGCTGGGGTTCAGTCCCTGGTTGGGAAACTAAGAACCCACAAGCTGCATGCAGCACGGCCAAAACAAAAAACAAATAAACAAACAAAAAACCCCTGCTAAAATTATTTAAGAAAACAGGAGATCCAGACTTTCCTGGTGGTGCAGTGGTTGAGAGTCTGTCTGCCGATGCAGGGTACACGGGTTTGTGCCCCAGTCCAGGAAGATCCCACATGCTGCGCAGCGGCTGGGCCCATGAGCCGTGGCCACTGAGCCTGCGTGTCCAGAGCCTGTGCTCCGCAACGGGAGAGGCCACAACAGTGAGAGGCCCGCATACAGCAAAAAAAAAAAAGAACAAAAAGAAAGAAAAAAAGAAAACAGGATCCTAAGTGGGAAATATTGAAAACACTTTTTTTTTTTTACACTGGCCTCTCACTGTTGTGGTCTCTCCTGTTGTGGAGCACAGGCTCTGGACGCACAGGCTCATTGGCCACGGCTCACGGACCCAGCCACTCTGCGGCATGTGGGATCTTCCCAGACTGGGGCACGAACCCATGTCCCCTTCATCGGCAGACAGACTCTCAACCACTGCGCCACCAGGGAAGCCCCAAAAACACTTAAAAAAAAATCAGAGACAATACAAGGATCCTGCCATTACTACTTTTATTTAACATCTCTTTTAGGATGTAGCAAGCACAGTATGATAAGAAATGTTGAGATTTAAGAATTTTAAAAAAGAAACATATTATTGTTTTATAGATAATGTGTTTTATGTAAACATTTACATATAAAACAAAATTATTAGACAATTTATCAGAAAATTATTAGACATTAGCAATTACTAGAAAAAATAATTGCTTTTTACTACACCAATGACAGATACATAGAAAAATTAATTGATATGAAATAATTTACAATAGAATTTAAGGCCTCATAATTAATATAACAAAAAATAGGTAAGATCTTTACAGGAAAAATCTTAAAACATTTTTAAGTGAATTAAAGAAAATTAAATAAATGGATAGATAGAAAAGCTGAAATTCATAAAATTCTCTAGCCTTTCTAATTTAACATATATGTTCAAGAAAATTCCAATCAGAATCACAACTTGTACTTTATGAAATTTGTTAAATTGATTCTCAAGTTTATATGGGACAGTTAAGGGCCAAGAAAAGCAGCAACCAAAAAAAAAAAAAAAAAACCAAAATCTGAAGAATTTGAACACCATCTACAATTTAAATTTGTTTGTGTATTCTTTAAGACATCCTTCCCTATCCATAAGATTAAAATATATGTCTTAAGTAGTACCTGTTGGGCTTACTATTTAAAACTAATCATTATAATAATTTTAAAATTAAGGAGTTCTGTTCTTAAAAATTAATTAACAATCAGAGAAATGTAAATAAAAACAAGGAAAAGTTACCATTCTATACTCATTGGTTCATCATTGCATCATAAAGTTGAACATTCACTTATCCGATAACTTAGCAGTTACCAGCATCGGTATATATGTAAGATAAATTCATCTACATGAATGCATGTAGATGCACAAGATGCATCTACATCTTGGGAGATATAAACCATAACTCATAAAAATGCTATAAAAAATAGCATAGTGAAAAATGAGGAAACAATTCTAATGCCCTATGACAAGACAGTGAATGAATAAACTAGGATGCTAATACAATAATATAAATTAATGATGTGCAGTACTGCTTACTCATGCATGAACCTCAAAATCACAATATATGAAAATAAATTGCCCCAAATTATGCACTTAATGATGTCATTCTTACATAGTTAAAAGAACCAAAATTAAATATGTGTCTATTTACCTGTATTCACTTATTATATATATGTAGATACCTCATTTTTCATATGTAGCCAACAGTAAATATATTTAAAAAGAAAATGTCCTGGCAGATTTTTACTTTGCCTGGGGCTACCAACTTATCTGCAAGAATGTTTGTAAGTGACATTCATAACATCAGCGACTGTCTTAAGGTCTCTATTTTTTTATATGGGTTATCTTGTTTACAATTTATTTTAATTTTGTTTATATTCTCTCTCTCAGTAAATGTAGAAAATATGGAGGATTGGTTCCAATCACAGGAACAAGAGCCTTTATCTTCGCCTGTCTTATCTTTTTTGCAGTGGTAGCTACCTGAATATACCAAGTTTAAAATTTCTCAATAAATATCAGTTAAGTAAATTAATAAGTGAGGTTATCAGTGTGGCAGCATAATGTATCAATATATTCAATTGTATTCTTATTAGTATAGCCCTACTGATATGTTTATCTATATCTCTATCTATCGATCGATCGATCGATCAATCTATCTATCTACATCTATGTATATCTTTCTCTATATATGACATATCTGTCTATGAATAGTTAGATAATGTTGTATTGATTGTTTGGGTTATTCTTTTCTTTATTGCAAAAAAGGCTTGTAATTTTTTCAACTGAGTCTGGCCTCCTCAATCTAGAAGAATGTTTTGTGTTGTAGAGGTTGTATTTTAACATGAAAAATACAACCCAGGTGTTTGTTTCAAGAATATACTGGCAGAATAGATGTGTCTGATGATATGCCTGGAAGAGGTAGTTTTGCCCTGCCCGAGAAGATTTTAAGAAGGATTACTTGGGAGTGGGCAACAGTGGCAGGTTCTGCAAGTTCAGTAACATTGTGACTTGCACCTCTGCAGAGATAGGACCTCTGAAGGTATTGCAGTGCACATTTGGAGACTGACGAGTAACAGCATATGCTCTTTGACAATGTTTAGTGTGGAGGAACTAGAGCTGCTCCACTCAAATGACCATAGATTCTTGGGATAAAATTCCAGTAACTACCATTTTTGAGCCACAGACCAAAAGCCTTTTCTCTACTTCCTAGGCATCTCATAAACTATCACACTCTCAGAATTCTTGTATAACCTTAGGAAGCAGGAAGGACCATCCCCCATCCACATGATGTAGAAGCACTTTCCCACCCTCTCTTGTGGAGTGAAGCTGAGTCGACATTTATCAACTTTAGAGTCGATCGAATAAGTAAAGCTTCTTAAATCTAAACACTATTTAGCATACTCTCACTATTACACAAAAATCTGCCTTACATCCTGGCATTAGAGCAAGATTAGGAAGACGATATTTGAGATGTCATCATATAGCAGCAATTAGCTATGTGTTAACAGCTGATTAATCATTTATCTATAGCTGATTATATCTTAACAGCTGATTAATCAATAGGCTTGATTGATCATTTTCATGTGCATTCATTAGGAAGGGCCACAAAGCCTTTCTTAGCTTCTCTTAGTGTCTATTTTACTTCTAAAAATCATTATTTTTTCCCTAGGTGATGAATCTCAGATCAGATTTTTTCTATAATTAAGATCCAATGTGAAGGAGTAAGATACATACAAAGACACGTGTAGTAAAATAAGGAAAATATTCCTTATGATATTTAGAAATTATCCTTTCTTAGAACAGAAATATTAAGCATTTAAATGTGTCTAAATTTTACATTTATTAAAGAAAATACAAATAATTATATAAGACAATATAAATCAAATTAGTTTAGGGAGAACACTGAAAACTTAAGGTGATTGTCTGCCATATGTTTCTAATTTAAATAGTTATATCTCCATTCATTCATTCATTTTCTGAGTGTTGATCATTAGGTGTCCCTTTGATGGGCACTTTCTCCCTCAACTGAATGGCTGTTTAATGTCTCCTAGTAGAGAAATTCAAGATTCATTTATGTGATGATAAATTGTTTGAAATAAAATAAAAGGAAGAAAGTACAGAGATTCTTTAGTCTTTTTGAGGCTTTTTTTAAAAACAACTTACACTGATTTGGGCCATTTAATTTCTAACTTGCTTTATTCACTTACATTTGGATTGTGGCCACAGAATTGCTTCCTGGTGAAGACTGAGCTGGTGATGGGAAGAACCAGGTGAGTCTGGAACAACTTGGTCTGGTTGGTCAGAAATAAGTGAGCCTCTCTGGCTGCAGAATGGCCTTCGGGATTTGGGGAGGAATAGGGAGATTATCATGCTTCCTTTTAGCACCTGGCTTTGGGGTAGGGAATTGGCAACTTCTCAAAATCTATGAGAGCCCATGGCATCTGCTGGAAAACCAGCACAGAAAGTGCCATGTTGACAAAGACAGTGATGGGTGAAAGAGAGAGTGTTGTCAGAAGTAGAGAAGGAAGCAAGGCTAACTTTGTTCTGGACTCTGACATAGGAGGACACCTGAGAGAGTTTGGCCGAGTACATAGCCCAGGACTGGCAGAAAAATTAACTTCCCCATAAAGTGCTAGGCAGGTGTAGCTGCAAAGACATTTTTGAGGGTGAGGCAGTGGCAAGACCATGCCAGAGCAGGACAAACAACTCTAGCAGTATAAACTAATATAGTCAGTGCACTCAGGTGCAGAATCAGAGGTGCTATATGGAGATTACAAAAGTTGATGCTATTGATTGGGTAGAGTGAGACTGATTTCTAAATGCTCTCTGGAACCATCCTAGAGACAAAAACAAGAAACAGAGAACTGGATTTCAGCAGTCAGAAAGGCATCACAACATAATGGGTTTTGCCACTTAGAAGTAACCCACAGTCCCCTTCCTCAGGCTGTTGTTTAAAGAAGATCCTATTACACATGGGAACAACCTGGGCCCCTCTCTTTGAGGCCTTAAACATTGTTCATCATTGTCAAGATCACAGTGTCTTTAGAGATGATACTTCTACCTTTAAAATCTTTAATTTTTTACACTCCGTGTACACATATTCGCCTTTGAGCCACATTCATTAGGGTCAACCTCCACTTCCTCAAGTTTGATTGAATCCTAATGGACTTTTATGAGATCTAGCAAATGTGGGGAGTTGTAAGCCTAACCATCCTCATGGTGTTACAAGTGAGGACATCCTTTTTACCCCTCCATTTGTACCAAGCTGTCTGGTCAACCTGATCCTCAGAGTAATCTTTGAGAAGGCACAATGTCAGGTTCTACACTGTGATGTATAAGGAAGGAAGAGCCGTTCCTATTCCCAAAGCACAGGAAATATCAAATCTGCCACAAAAACAATGCATGTTTTTCTACTTAAAACCACTGACATTCAGATGAAGTATCATCTACTCTTCACTCAAAAGTAGACATATACATTTTCACAGAACTCTCAGAGAGCAGCTGTCTCAAATACTTTCACGAGTCAAGTAAATTGCTTCTTGCCTTCCTTCTTTCCTTGTCTTTTCAATGTCTTAAGTTTCTCTATTTTCCAGCTCAAAGAAGAATCCTGACAAGTGCCTCAGTGGTATGATTATGACTTGCTACCTACTAGTTCCTTCTGATAGCCATTCTCTAACACACTGGCTCCATTCTTCTTCCTGTTCTCAGTAAAAAATCTTGGAATATCTTTCTATGTCCAATATTCCTTTCTGTTTCTTTCCCGTATTTATGGACCTACACTACTCCACAAGATCCACATCCACTTTGTAAGAGCAGACTTTTATTTTCATTTGGCTTGGAAATAACTGAATGCTTTATGGTCTAGTTCAGAATTGGCTTTGGAATGTCAGTTCTTATTCACTAAGAAAAAGAAAGAGGATGGGGTACAGCTTTATTTCTCCATTATCCTATGGGATTTCTGATAATCCCCCTTGCCCCACTGCCTTGGCTTTCATTCTTATGTGCCCTGGAGGGAGGCATAACACAACTCACAACTGGAGGGAGACCTTGACTATTGTAAAGGCCAGTGCTTCAGTATACAGTGGTATTATGAGAATCAAAAAGCCCATTATGTCCAAAATTTCTATGTCCTATTTTCCACAGAACTGGTTGTTCTGTGCTGGAAACAGTTCTTTGTAATACAATCTTTACTCAGGTTGAGTACTGTGCAGTACCTACACCAATGGAGAATTTCTTAAAGATGTGTAAGTTTGGTGTCTTTTTAAATCTCTTTTTCCAGCTTATAGTTGCCTATTTCAGTTCACCAAACAACAGGTGTTTGGATTTTCTCTGCTGCCATTTCGTCTCAGCACATGTTCTGCCCAGCTGAGTGGTTTTTCAGCAGGTGCTCCTAAGCATCAGTCAGAGCTTTTCTGGGTCAGCTATCAAATAATAAAGCCAACCATGAGCTCCCAGAGCCTTTTGTCACTGAGGTATCTTCAAGGACACATATGTTATATGTCAGGTAGGAGAAAAACAAGAGATGCACATTGAGACCTCAAGCCCATGTTAATCCACCCTATAGATACTTGATGTTACACTTTGTCAGTTATTGAACAAAGAAAATTTTAATGGAAATGATGTTGAAACTGTATGTTTTCATGTGGCTAATCAATCACCTGTCAGCAGGAAAATTCAAAACAAATGTAGCTTCATGTTGGCTAGCAGAAAGGAAGAAAAAACAATATAACAGTAAGGAAGATGTTAAATTATATCGAATGTAAATCATATCAAAATGTAATCCACTTTCTTAAGAGTTATTCTGATGAGAATTCACCATGAATAGAGACATCCCTAGGCTAGATTTTTCCATAGCAGATGTGTTTTGTATTAGAAAAACACAGTAGTGGGAATTAAGAACAGAAAAGGGAAGTAAACTGGGTAGTATAAAAGAAGAAATATTTCTCAAATTCAGCCTTAGGAGAAATATAACTGAGGGAAAATAAGAAAGCTGAGTCAAAAATTTCCAGAGCTTCAAATGTTTTCTTGACTTTAGCCAAAGAACTACTATGAGTTGTAACATTTTTGCAGATTTAGGATTTCTACTCAGAAATCTTGGTGTATCAGTTGGCTGTACTTACATTTATTTTAAAATATTTCAGTTGAAACTTAAAGAACATGTGGAGGGTGTTATATTCAGTTTTCTCAGTCTAACTATAGGGAGCAATACACAACTCAAATTAGCTATAATTTTTCCTTAAAAGCATAAAATGAATAATTGTGATTCTCATTGGCGTCTCACTTTTAGCATTTCTTCTGTTCTCCTTATCCCACAAAATACCATGATGTATTTTGATTTATTTAAAATATAACTATTAGAATTAACTGTATACTTGTATACTTGTATAACTTGAACATTCTCCAGGATTGATCATATCTTGGGTCACAAATTAAGCCTTTGTAAATTTAAGAAAATTGGAGTCATATCAAGTATCTTTTCTGACCACAATTCTATGAGACTAGATATCAGTTACAGGAAAAAAATCTATAAAAAAATACAAACACATGGAGTCTAAACAATACACTACTTAATAACCAAAAAATCACTGAAGAAATCAGAGAGGAAATCAAAAAATACCTAGAAACAAATGACAATGAAAAACACGAGGACCCAAAACCTATGGGATGCAGCAAAAGCAGTTCTAAGACGGAAGCTTATAGAAATATAGTCCTACGTCAATAAACAAGAAACAACTCAAATGAAAAACCCAACCTTGCACCTAAAGCAATAGAGAAAGAAAAACAAAAAAACTCCAAAGTTAGCAGAAGGAAAGAATCATAAAGATCAGATCAGAAATAAATGAAAAAGAAATGAAGGAAACGATAGCAAAGTTAAAAAGCTAAAAGCTGGTTCTTTGAGAAGATAAACAAATTTGATAAACCATTAGACAGACTCATCAAGAAAAAAAGAGAGAAGACTCAAATCAACAGAATTAGAAGTGAAAAAGAAGAAGTAACAACTGACACTGCAGAAATACAAAGAATCATGAGAGATTACTACAAGCAACTATATGCCAATAAAATGGGCAACCTGGAAGAAATGGACAAAGTCTTAGAATAGCACAACCTTCCAAGACTGAACCAGGAAGAAACAGAAAATAGAAACAGACCAATCACAAGCACTGAAATTGAGACTGTGATTAAAAATCTTCCAACAAACAAAAGCCCAGGATCAGATGGCTTCACAGGCAAATTGTATCAAACATTTAGAGAAGAGCTAACACCAATACCTCTCAAACTCTTCCAAACTATAGCAGAGGGAGGAACACTCCCAAACTCATTCTATGAGGCCACCATCACCCTGATACCAAAAACAGACAAAGATGTTACAAAGAAAGAAAACTACGGGCCAATAACACTGATGAACATAGATACAAAAATCCTCAACAAAATACTAGGAAACAGAATCCAACAGCACAGTAAAAGGATCATACACCATAATCAAGTGGGGTTTATCCCAGGAATGCAAGGGTTCTTCAGTATATGCAAATCAATCAATGTGATACACCATATTAATAAATTGAAGGAGAAAAACCATATAATCATCTCAATAGATGCAGAAAAAGCTTTTGACAAAATTCAACACCCATTTATGATAAAAACTCTCCAGAAACTAGGCATAGAGGGAACTTACCTCAACATAATGAAGGCCATATATGACAGACCCACAGCCAACATCATTCTCAATGGTGAAAAGCTGAAAAAATGTCTTCTAAGATCAGGAAAAAGACAAGAGTGTCCACTCTCACCACTATCATTCAACATAGTTTTGGAAGTTTTAGCCCCAGCAATCAGAGAAGAAAGAGAAATAAAAGGAATCCAAATTGGAAAAGAAGAAGTAAAGCTGTCACTGTTTGCAGATGACATGATACTATACATAGAGAACCCTAAAGATGCTACCAGAAAACTACTAGAGCTAATCAATGAACTTGGTAAATTAGCAGGGTACAAAATTAATGCACAGAAATTGCTTACACTCCTATACACTAATGATGAAAAATCTGAAAGAGAAATTAAGGAAACACTCCCATTTACCTTTGCAATAAAAATAGTAAAATACCTAGGAATAAACCTACCTAAGGAGACAAAAGACCTGTATGCAGTAAACTATAAGACACTGATGAAAAAAATTAAAGATGATACAACAGATGGAAAGATATACCATGTTCTTGGATTGGATGAGTCAACATTGTGAAAATGACTCTACTACCCAAAGCAATCTACAGATTCAATGCAATCCCTATCTAACCACCAATGCCATTTTTCACAGAACTGGAACAAAAAATTTCACAATTTGTATGGAAAAACAAAAAAACCCGAATAGCCAAAGCAATCTTGAGAAAGAGAAACGGAGCTGGAGGAATCTGCCTCTCAGACTTCAGACTATACTACAAATCTACAGTAATCAAGACAGTATGGTACTGGCACAAAAACAGAAATATAGATCAATGGAACAAGATAGAAAGCCCAGAGATAAACCCACACACCTATGGTCACCTTATTTTTGATAAAGGAGTCGAGAATATACAATGGAGAAAAGACAGCCTCTTCAGTAAGCAGTGCTGGGAAAACTGGACAGCTATGTGTAAAAGAATGAAATTAGAACACTCCTTAACAATATACACAAAAATAAACTCAAAATGGATTAAAGACCTAAATGTAAGGCCAGACACTATCAAACTCTTAGAGGAAAACATAGGCAGAACACTCTATGACATAAATCACAGCAAGATCCTTTTTGACCCACCTCCTAGAGAAATGGAAATAAAAACAAAAATAAACAAATGTGACCTAATGAAACTTCAAAGTTTTTGCACAGCAAAGGAAACCATAAACAAGACCAAAAGACAACCCTCAGAATGAGAGACAATACTTGCAAATGAAGCAACTGACAAAGGATTAATCTCCAAAATTTACAAGCAGCTCATGCAGCTCAATATCAAAAAAACAAATAATCCAATCCAAAAATGGGCAGAAGACCTAAATAGACATTTCCCCAAAGAAGACATACAGATTGCCAACAAACACATGAAAGGATGCTCAACATCACTAATCATTAGAGAAATGCAAATCAAAACTACAATGAGATATCACCTCACACCAGTCAGAATGGCCATCATCAAAAATCTACAAACAATAAATGCTGGAGAGGATGTGGAGAAAAGGGAACCCTCTTGCACTGTTGGTGGGAATGTAAATTGTTACAGCCTCTATGGAGAACAGTATGGAGGTTCCTCAAAAAACTAAAAATAGAACTACCATATGACCCAGCAATCCCACTACTGGGCATATACCCTGAGAAAACCATAATTTGAAAAGAGTCATGTACCACAATGTTCATTGCAGCTCTATTTACAATAGGCAGGACATGGAAGCAACCTAAGTGTCCATGGAGAGGTGAATGGATAAAGAAGATGTGGCACATATACCCAATGGAATATTACTCAGCCACAAAAAGAAATAAAATTGTCATGTGTAATGAGTTAGATGGATCTAGAGTCTATCATACAGAGTGAAGTAAGTCAGAAAGAGAAAAATAAATACCATATGCTAACACATATATGTGGAATCAAAAAAATATGGTTCTGAAGAACGTAGGGGTAGGACAGGAATAAAGACACAGATGTAGAGAATGAACTTGAGGACACGGGGAGGGGGAAGGGTTAGCTGGGACGAAGTGAGGGAGTGGCATGGACATATATACAGTACCAAATGTAAAATAGATAGCTAGTGGGAAGCAGCCACATAGCACAAGGAGATCAGGTCGGTGCTCTGTGACCACCTAGAAGGGTGGGATAGGGAGGGTGGGAGGGAGGCAGAAGAGGGAAGAGATATGGGGATACATGTATATGTATAGCTGATTAACTTTTTTAAAAATCAGAAACTGACACACCATTGTAAAGCAATTATTCTCCAATAAAGATGTTAAAAAAAAGTCAATGTCAGCATAATTCTTCCTAACCCCAAACGCCACTCTCCACTATAGGCAGTCAACTAGGAACGCTCTTCTTTCCACCTAAAGTGTTTGGAAGAAACCATCGAATCAAATGTAGCATAAAAATAGATTTAGCTGTACGTTACTAATGCACTGATTTAAAGTTTCTAGGAAAGACACCAGACACATTATTATATTCACAGCTATGCTTCTAAATCCACTTATTAGACTAACAGTTGCAAAGAAACTTAGTATTTCACAGTTACATCTGCCTCAAGGACATCTTCTGGCGAAAACTGCCAGATGGTCATACATCAGAGGTCTCTCTGTACCTGTAAAATGCCTATACATTTATAACATTCTATTTATTAGGCAGGTAACTTTAAAACCTTTGATTTATTTATGGTGGTGTTTACTTGGTATGTGAATATTGTGCCTACATATTTTATATTGTTGATGTGACTTAACAAGTACTGTCATTTCATATAGTTTGGAAAATACAATAATCAGGTCAAAAAGCATAGTTTTCCTCCTTGCATCAAAGTTCTCAAGTGAATATTTCATTTCATAACTCCTTTGGTTGAAATGACTAAAATTCAGTAGGTTTATATTTAACAGGATATCATAAGTCAGAAGTTTCACAATAAGGTCCAAGACATACATCCTTGGGTATAGCATTTTTCTCTTCTTGATTATTTAAAGTCATTATAGGTCCAAAGAGAACTTCTGTGTCTCCCATAAAAAACTCTGCAGACTTGAGCCCCATCCATTTATAAGATCTGTGAAAAGGTCAAAGCAATCCTGGCATGAACTTTAGGGGTTTGTCTTCCCCTTTTTTGGTGGGCTAAGGATTTGGATCAAAACCCATCCACAGACACAAAATAGACTGACAAGAAACATTTACAACATATGTATAACTAGGGGTTAATATCACTAACATCTTAGTGCAAAAATAACTGCAAATAACAAACAAAAGTATGTTTAAAACCATTACATTGGAAAATATAATAAAGGATTCATCAGATTGCTGAAAATATGAGAGATAAAGTACTTCTTGGTATGTGATTGATGATGATAGTAAAATTTGTTCTAGTTTATTTATAGAGCAATTTTCCAATAACTATCAAACATAAAATAACACTACATCTGAGCTAGTATTCTCTTCAAGTATTCTTTTTCCAGAAACAATATCTATAAACATATACATAAATATATGAACATATATGTACATGTATGTTGCACAAATACACAAATATTAATATGTATGCATACATGTAGATACAATTCTATTTAACTACCTTAAATACCCATTTTCGCACTTGTAAAGCAGGAATATTAATGACTCTGGTGTAGTGGAGTTGTGTTTATTAAGTGAGATAATACATGTAAACAATTTAGTTAATGCAGGACACATAGAAAATTTAATTTATTTAATTCATTTCTGTCATTATTATAAAAAATAGAAGATACTCTTTTATTCATTTTTTTTTTTTTTTTTTTTTTTCTTTTTGCGGTATGCGGGCCTCTCACTGTTGTGGCCTCTCCCTGTTGCGGAGCACAGGCTCCGGACGCGCAGGCCCAGAGGCCATGGCTCACGGGCCCAGCTGCTCCGCGGCATATGGGATCCTCCCAGACCGGGGCACGAACCCGTATCCCCTGCATCGGCAGGCGGACTCTCAACCACTGCGCCACCAGGGAGGCCCTCTTTTATTCATTTTGGTCACAAAAATTAACCTGGAAAAGCATGCCCTAAAAAATACCAGAGGAGTGGGAATTGGGAAAGGAATAAGGTAGGAAGAGAACTTTCATGTTATATAATATGGACCCATGTTTAATAATTTTCAAAGAGGATTTGTGGCTTTGTAAATTAAGTAACTATGATGATACTGATGGTGGTGGTTGGGTGGTGGTTATAGTCTAGAAATTCAGGAATTCTTCACTCAGAAATCAGTAAATTTGACTTTAGATTTAAAAAGCATTTTTTTTCACTTAAAATCTTACATTGGTCTATAAGAATTAAATAGTCACTGATATACACCTTCTCCAAGAATGAGAGCTTGTTGGAAATGTTTCAGAAAGTATTTTGGTTACACATAAGCAGTGGAGAACATACCTTAGGAGGAATATGAAGGTTAATCAATTTAGTAAGCTTGATTTATCCCTGAAAAAATTCAACTGACTAGTTCTCCTTTTTAAGTCTGGAGGATGTTCAAAGAAAAAAACTCTTGATGAAAAATCTTTAGTTCTCTTAAACTTAAATCGGTAAGCTATTACCAGGAACTCATAATTGATCTTACCTATGCTGGAGGAAAGTACCGATTTTTCATGAATCATTCCCTTTATGTTTGAAGTTGATGCTTATTATGGTGTTGTTATTGAATGTGAATGAGCGCGACTAAAAAAGCTGATGCAATTAGCAGTCTTTACAAGAAAGCCTTCACATAACGATATTTCTCTTCGTGGGTATTTGTAATCACTCTTTACCATGCTGCCCCTTAAACTTACAATTACGTTTCTGAAAATGACTCATTTCATTTTGAATTTTACTTGAAAAAGTGTTTTCTATTAGTATTTCTTCAAGGCCCTAATTGAGGCTGTCTTTTTTTCAGTGTGTCTGTAAAACTTTTCACACTCCAGCTCTTCATGGTCCTAGTTTACCTAGTCATTCAGCCTCCAAAGTCTCCACCTGTTGAGCACATGTCCTGACTGTAAGCCCTGAAGATTTTTGTGGTTCCATCATCACTAGAATATTTATTAGCCTGACCTCTTGGGTTGAATCTTACTATTGATCCTGTATTAACATGATTTAAACTTGCAGAACGTGTTGTGAAGAAAAGTATGCACATTTTCAGTTTCATGGATATTATAATTTAAACAAACTGGAGAGCATTCATTCCTCCATTTAATCATTTGGCAAATATGATAAAATGACTTCTACATGCCAGGCATGATTCTAGGTACCCAGAGACAGATGCAAACACAATGGATAAAGTTTATTTTTGCCATAATCTAAAAACAAATAAAATCAGTAAATGAAATAATTTAAAACATGAACAGAAAATACAGTTAAGTCTTTGTTGAAAATAAAATAATTTGATGTGAGACCTTGTACCAACTTTGTAAGGGGCATATCATGATTCCTGAAGCCAGAAGAGAATTGGCAAGAGATCCAAGAGCAAATAAATAATGAGTGGTAGAGCCATAATTTGAACTCAGGCACCTTACTTGTTTATCTTTATTTATAATATGCCATATTGTTTATTTCTCCCCATCTTTATTATTAGAAATTCACTTTGGTCGAAAACTGAATGCCGCAAACCTCTTCCATATCATCCTAATTCTCAAAATATTTGATTTTGTTACATGTTATTAGGTGAGCCTTAAAAAGTCATATTTTATTTTATTATCATGTGATAAACCATAGATGATTAAGAATTTATAATCACAATGGTTAATTAATATAACTTTGTCTTCTAATATACACCACAGCACTGTCTACTACATATTGTACGTTCATTCACTCTCACCTTCAGTTCTCACAACAGCTCTAAATTACAATTTTTTTATTATTCTCTTTGAATAATAGGTGGAGCTATGTCTGAGAGAGATTATATAAATTGTCTTCTTTCTGTTCCTTGTATGGTCTAAAATCTTTCCTGCCTTTGAGCTTTAAAATTTGTAATCCTCTTTGCCTGGAAATTTCCTCTTCTCCCCCCACCCTCCAACCCCTATCCTTCCCCAATCTTCAATGACTGTCCTTCACATCTGTTTGAGCTCAACTCAAATATCATCACATAATATGTCTTCCCACTAAGAAGGTGAACCAGTACTCTGCCTATAGTTATGCCCTATTATTGTCTATTCTGTAATTATATTTTAATTTTATAGCAGTCTTTCACTAACTGAATTACTATTACTTACATCTCTTTTTCTTTTTTATTGTATGTGTTTCCTACTAGCAGTCACCATCTGTCCTGCTTACCAAAATCTACACAGTACCTCAAACAATGCCTGGCATTTAGTAAGGTATAGCATACTGTAGAAGTTAAAAAAATATATTAACTAACCACTATTATGATTATAAACTCTCAATCACCTACAGTCTAATACATGCATTTAGTAGGCACTCAAAATTAGTGGAGTATAAGTAGTACTGACAATGAAAACTAGAGATAGGGTACCTATGTTATTGTAGTTACTTTTTAATAAGAATTTCATATGTAAGTAAAGATCTGAAATTAGTGATGAATCCCTACTATACTCTATGTATACATATCATATTAACAGTAAAATTAATATATTTGTGTATAGACATACATTCTAGCAATGTTAGTCTTGAATTCTTTTTTTTTTTTTTTTTTGCTGTACGCGGGCCTCTCACTGCTGTGGCCTCTCCCGTTGCGGAGCACAGGCTCCGGACACACAGGCTCCGCGGCCATGGCTCGCGGGCCCAGCCGCTCCGCGGCATGTGGGATCTTCCGGGACAGGGGCACGAACCCGTGTCCCCTGCATCGGCAGGCGGACTCTCAACCACTGCGCCACCAGGGAAGCCCTAGTCTTGAATTCTTAAACAATTTTTCCCCTTCAGAAATTTGTCAATTTTCAGAATAAGGCATAGCAGAAAAAAAAAAGAAAACAGCATCCTAGAGCATAAGTATTCTCCATTATATATTTAAATATCTTTGTTTTCTCTAGGATCAATAATTATATCTGCACCTCTTGCTTCTTTCTCATGCCAGGGTTTTGCATTAATTGCCTGATGATCTGCCATGGATTTTATCTGCGTTTTATCTGCTGTACATGAAGTACAGCAATGGTTTGTAACAGTATCTGCCATGATCTCTCTCTTCCTGAGAGAGGGAGATAAAATATTGCTTCTAAAGCAAACAAATTATCTTTGGGAACAAAAGCAGAAGACCCAGGATCTGGGTTCTTATCCTTTAGAATATGAAAAATTTTCTCTAGGGGGAAGATCTGCTGTGCGTCAATGAGTTCACAACCCAGGGTTTTATACTCCTTGAAATTTAAATATTTACCTCAAGGAGGCTACATCTCTCCAGAGTTTTCACTATCTAGGATTGTCTTTTAACTCAGGTCCCATGTTTCAGTAAAATTTGCCCAGGCATATCCAACAGTATAAATGTTATCTCTATATAAATAGATATTTGAAAATATCTCAGCTTTGGTAGTGTATATATCAATGCTACTCTCTCACTTCACGGGGAGATCAGCTCGGTGCTTTGTGACCACCTAGAGGGGTGGGAAAGGGAGTGTGGGAGGGAGACACAAGAGGGAGGGGATATGGTGATATATGTATATGTATAGCTGATTCACTTTGTTATACAGCAGAAACTAAAACAACATTGTAAAGCAATTATACTCCAATAAAGATGTTAAAAAAAATCTCAGCTTAATATAACAGTATAAAGAAGTTTTCAGTCCCACAAAAGGATTGTTTCTGTTTCTTTTTGTTCTTTTGTTTTGTTTCTGTTTATTCTTAAGTAAGAAGATACTAGAACATTTGATGGAAATGCACAGTGAAAAGAGAGAAATGGTAACTGGTTCAGTTGCCAGAACAAATTCCTTGAGGCGTCAAGAGTTAATAGACTACAGAACACAAGCGGAGGAATTGGACTAATTAAAGCAGTTGATGTTCTTCCACCCATCACACCAGAATAAAAGAAAAGAATATGGATACAAATACCAGCAACTTAGTAAATTCCATGTTGAGAAAATGAGGGAGTTTCTCTGTGATTGCTTATTTATCTTAATGAAGTTTATTGCAAGTTTATCAGCTTGCAGTAAAAGTTGGGATGTTATTAGTGTATGTTAGAGGTTTAAGATTAGAGGAAAGATATAAAATATCTATCTTGGTGATTGGGATCATGACTTTACTGGGGAAATATAGTTGGCAAGTAATTAGAATAAGCTAGTAGTTGAGATTTTTCAGATAAATCATTTTAAAAAGCAACAGAAAAGAATTTAAGGGCGTGTGATACTTAATTTTCTTTGTCAACTCTGCTAGGTTATGGTACCCAGATTTTTTGTCAAATGCCATTCTGGATATTGCTCTGAAGGTATTTTGTAGATGTGGTTATATTTACAATTGGTTTACTTTAAGTAAATATTACCCTCAATTATGTGGGTGGGTTTCATCAAATCAGTTGAAGGCATTAAAAGCAAAAACTAAGGTTTCCTAGAGAAGAAAGCATTCTGCCTCAAGATTGTAACACTGAAAATTTGTCTGAGTTTCCAGACTGCCAGCCTGCCTTACAGATTTCAGATCTGCTATATCCAACAGTTGATTTAGTGAGCCAATTCCTATATATAAATTCTTCTATTGCTTCTGCTTTTCTGTAGGACCTTGACTAATACAGGGTGCTTTCATCTAAGTTATGTTGAACTTTCATATAAGTTATAGGCTCTAAGTTGGATAAAGAGAGCTATGACAAGATGGGACAGGGATAGATTGTGATAACATAGTAAGATCAGTGGGTTGCCCTCAACACAGCCACTGAAGAAGAGCTGATGTGGAATGAAAGTTTTGTAAGCTTTCCAAAGCATGTGCTGATGATAAACTGAGTTTTAAGTGGTTAAATTAAAAGCTTTTTAGACAAAAAAAAAGAAAACTGATTTGGATTGTGAGATATAAATTGTGATATAGAAATAATATTCCGGGTGATGATGCATGAATTGGAAGCCCTGGGTTTCTGGTACTGACTGAAGTAAACAGGCATATGGAGAATAATGGAATTAGCCATCATGGAATCATAGAATAGTGTGAGTGATCAGTCTAAGCTGTTTTCTGTGTATTTCACTGGAAGTTATAGAGACCCTAGGCAACTCATGTCTCCTGTGGGATGAAGATGCTTACGTCGATCTATCAGAGTAACTGACCTGACCAGAGCTCATGTCTAGCATTAGAGAAATAGGAATCATTATGGACTGATAAGGGATATATATAATATGTAATATAGCTAATAAATGGGATCCTGTTTAGATGTGGACAAGCTCTACCATGTAACACACATATATTCCCCCTTTGCATCAGTCATGGTCCTTGGAGGAAACAGATGACACACATAAATGGGATAATTGAGAATAATTTAATTTAAGGAGAACAGAATTATTTACAAAGCTGTTGGCAGAGTTAAGAGCAACAAGTGAGACAGTGAAGCATTCTTCCAAGTAACAGCATGGAGCTATGATCAGCCCAAGTCCTGAAGAAGAAAAGTGAGGGAGCAGTGGTCAGAATACAGAGAGAGTAGCTCTCAGAGGGAGCCATCTTGCGGGAATTGGGCCTTGGTTAGAGGGAAATTGTGATCCTGTGGCTCTGACCATTCCCTTCTCCCACCTTGCCATCTTCCTACAGTTACTCCTATTGGTGGAATCAAATAGAAAGACAGAGCAAGGGAACCCATTGATGTAGCCCACAAAGATCAGCCTTCCAGGAGCACAGAACAGGGAGAAAATGAGAAGGTTTGGAGAAGCAAACAGGGTATCTCTTACATACAGAATCTCCAACCCAAATCTACACTGCAAGTATCTATGGACAAAGAAACTACTTGTAATGTAACTTTTAAGTCCCACATACATGTATATCAGAGAAAGACAAGAATGTCTTGAAGGATAAAACATTCTTTGACAAAGCAATAGAACAATATGTGACCTTGTTTCTCTTTTTTGACTATATTATAATAACTTTTATCTTCTACTTTAAGAGGTTTATCAGCTATAAACCACTTTACACAGAAAAAATATGAAAACTAAGTCTAAGAGAAGTTAGAGATACTTGCACAGTTTGTAGTTGTAAAGTGACTGAGGCAAGCTGTGAGATCTTTCTTTCTAAAGGCAATGATCTTTCCATCACAATACATCTTCCACCAGAATATTGTTCAGTGACCCCTGCCCCTACCTATCTTTGGCTTTTCAAAGTGAGTTAATCTCACCGGGGCACTTGCATTTTTATTTCTACAAAAATATCTTCTAATCCCCTTTCTTTCCTACATCTTCACTCTTTACTGGTTATCTTAATTTTTTATCCTGCTTTTTACCTGTGTCTCTCTCTTGGACCTAATTGAATCTCATTTCTCTTTTATTGATAATTTCCACAAATAAAAATGCTCAGCTTCTACTTAACCACCCAAATATTTTTATTAATATTATTACTTTCTAATGTGTTACATTTTCAAGTTTCTATCTTGAGCGTTTCACCAACATCATAAACATTTTGAAAAATTCACAACTAAAATTACTTACCTCGTATTTCTCTAGCCCTTTTAAATCTGCAGAATTCAATCTGAATTCTGACTGCACCATTCCATTGAAACTGCTTTCTTTAAAATAACTAGACTTAGGAAAATTGACTCCCAAACTTTAGTTTCCTCCTTATTCATTCCCTGAAACCTGTATACAGAATTTTGTTATGAAGAGAATCATTCTTGAAATGTTTCCTTCATTTTCTTTCAGTAATGACATACTGTTCTAATTCCTTTAATTCTCATTTCAATTTAGCTGTCCTCTTTGATGTGTTCTATTCCCATTTTCCTCATAAAAATGTAGGTTATTCATATCTGTTTTGCACTCTCTATTCTATCTGCACATTTTTTGTAACTACCTTCGGCACTCCCAACATTCAGTTCTCATCTACATAAATGTCTTGTCAGTCTCTTTCTTCTAATCATAATTTTTCTATTTCAACAACCTATGGGATAATTCTGTTCCTGTGTTTTCTAAAGTATGTTCTTTTGATTATATATTACAGAAAATATGCTGGAAAAATTTGCTACAGCCAAGCATTTATTCTCCTCTTTGATAATCACAGTGTATATTGCAGTATTTAAGGTGCAAAGATATCCTGAAAAAGAAATGACTTTGATCAGGTCAGATGTTCTAATTATTTCATTAGAGTCTCTCTCCCTTTTCTTTCTCATAAAAACCTACTAATTGCCACCAGAAATTTGGCTTCACAGAAAACACACTGCAGGATGGCATTCCAAGTGAAGTCCCAAATTCAGAAAGTTCCAGACAGAATTCTCCTGGGAATGCTTACCAGTGGCTCCATGAAGCTCCCATTAACTAACCCAGTTTCAAAATATTGGAGTTATCTTTTCTTCTGTTCCCAATAGTCTACATCTAACCACTCAATAAAATTGGTTAATTCTATTTTAAAAAGAATCATACAGTCACCCCCTCCCTTCCCATTTCCATGAATATTAACTTATACTACAGACTCTCTTTGTCTTGCAAACAAAATTTCAAAACAGAATTTCTATTTAGTTTTCTTATTTTCTTAAGTTTAAACGATCATCTTTTAATTTTCCCATTAAAAATCTTCACTGATAAAGTTACTTCAATAGAAACAATTATATATGTCATTCTGACATTTAAAATAAATGCTCTAAGACATGACTTTGGTCACTCTATCAAGAAGGGTTTCATTCTTCATGGGAGTGTTATACTAGATTGCTCTTAGAACTCTTAAAACCATAAAATATTTTGATTATCTTAATTAATTAATTTGTTTATTCAATAAAATTTTGGGGGTATTCAGTATATGCCTTGTTTCATGACATGTATGTGAATACACAAAGATAAACACAACTATGCCAGGCCATTATGTGTGTGTGTGTTCTTACCATGTCAAATGATTCTGATTACTCTGGGGGGAAATTTACTCAGTGAAAGCTACCTAAGAAGTAAAAAAAGGTAAAAATACCATGTCACAAAGCCCTTCTATTAAATAAAGCATGGCATATGTAGGTGACTATGTTTATAAGCTACATAAGACCTGAATTAAGATATTTATTCAGGACATGTATGTTGTGTTTACTGCTCCTGGTCTCAAGAATAGTTCCCTCACCCCCCTCTAATATATGCATGAATTCATTGCCCGGTTAGGTCTTTGTTCTTTGTTCTTTGTTAACTCCCGTTTGTCTGTGTTTGGTCGTGAGGTGTTATATAGACCACAGTGGTTTAGACTTCATGATCTGAAATCACACAGCATGGATTCAAGCTCTGACTTTCCCATTTATTAAACTTACTTTAAGTAAAATAAGTTTAAAAAAAATTTCCCACCACAGGAAATGGTAGAAAATATTTTTATCCTAAGAGTTGTAAAAATTAATGTGCATTGGCATATAATAATTGCTCAATCAGTGTTATCAGTTATTAGTATTTCATTATCATATCTCACACTTTTATCTCTCAGAGAGATATTGACTTTTTGTTAACTTATGTTTTTAGTGTGTAGTTCTTTTAGTCCACAAATTCCTGTAAGGTTTTGCACTAGTTTTCTATAGCTGCTGTAGCAAATTACCATAAACTTCTTGGCTTAAAACAACTTAACTTTTTATAATTCTTTAAATAAGTTAATATAACAGTTCTGAAAGTCAGCAGTTCAAAATGGCTCTTACCATACATTGTTGGCAAGCCTGCATTCCCTCTGGAGGCCATAGGGGAGAATCTGCCTTTTCCAGATTGTAGAGACCAACTGCATCCTTAGCTCATGGTCTCTTCCTCTTTTATCAGTGCCAGCAGAGTAATATTTTCAAATTTCTCTTTCTGCCTCTGACCTCTTTCTTCTAGAATGATCCTTGTGATTACATTGGATCAACTAGATAATCCAGGATAATCCAATCTCAAAATCTTATTTTAATCACATCTGCATAGTCCTTTTTACTTTGTAAAATATTCACAGGTTTCAGGGATTAGGAAGTGGACATCTTTGGGAGCCACTATTCTTTCTACCACATGCAGGATCAATGGCTTTTGTTTTATTTTTAGTTTCTACAGTGCTTAGTATATATCTTTGGCATGTGAGGGGTACAATGAATGTCTGTTGAGCAGATGAATCAATAATGGAAGAATGAATAGTGAATAACAGAAAACCTGTATTTCCTTTTCCATTGCTGATACTCCTTAATTACTCAAACCAGAACTTCCTGCACTCTGCTAGAGTAACAACAAACTCATGAAAGATTTTGGCTTTTCTATATATTATAAAAAGGCTTACCTACCTATTATAAGTCAGCTTGGGACAAAGCTCCAACAAGAAGTTTGCTTTCAGGATAAAATTCTGTCGTCTTGTTAACTTGACTCTCATCCACGTATGTACTGTAATTACAATGGTAAGAACGTTTTGTATGAGTGACATGTGTCAGGTGTGTTTCTTTGAGGTGAATGAGTGTGGTACTGCTTAGAACATTCTAAGTTGTCATTTTAACTTGAACACCATTTTTTACTTTGCAGAATGTCAGAATGTTCTCTGTATCAACTAAAGAGAGGCACTTTTCTCTAAATTCATGAAGGCCCAATAGAATATGTTTGATAAACTTATCAACATAGATGCCAGTTATTTATATAGATTGTATTGCTCATTATATATCAACATCCTGCTTTAAGCTACAGTGAAAGAGCTTTGCACTTGAATGTTTTTATTTACTAACTGCTCAGAGCTGTTAGTCAATATTCAGTTTCTAAGGTTTCATAAGGCTCAATGGAATTTTTGCTCATCCATTTAAACTTTAACCATGGCAAAGCAGTATATAAATAATGATTTATTGCTTCAAAATAGAACCATTAAATGACATGAAAAATATTCATATCTTGATTGAAATATGAGCATTTACAAGGTTATTATATTTAATTCACTTCATGTCAGCAGAACCAATAGAGTTTTCAGTGCTACGTTCCTGTATTTATTTGCATTACAAACTCTCATACTGAAGGCTGTTGTCTCAATCAGTTCACATGGCCGCAGGCAGAAAACTCTGTATATGACACGTTTGTCATCTACGTTTTCTTTATAGATAAGTTTCCAATTTAAAAATTTTATAATCAACTACAGTTATTTGTTTAAAAGAACACTCCTTATACCATAGTATTGACTTTAATATTTTCTAATAGAATTGAATTAAATAAGAAATATCCTCAGTGGAAGTCTTACTAAATTCCAACCTGTCTATAGGATGCTTTATTTGGAATGTAGACATTTTGGTAAACATCAAATTTATAATCACACACACAAAAATACTGATAGATGTAGTTACCCAGCAGATTTTTTTTTGTTTCTTTAGTTGATGCCTACAGAGAAGAGTAATAGAAGGTCCAAGAGTATTGTTAAGCAGATGTAGGGGCTAATTCTCACTTAAATTCCAAAAAACAAAAGTGAAAAAAACCAAAGCCTGTTGAAAAATTGTAGAAAGTACACCAAGGTGAGACATTCTGAGGACTGACACTAATACAGGATAAGAAAAAACAACCTGAAGATCTTAAGAAATATATTTTATTCAGTCTAGTAGGAACTTAATGGAGTAAACAAATATCACAGGTTTCTCCTCATAGTCCCAGTTTACACCTTTTACCTCAAATAATTATTAGTAGCCCCACTAGATACTCTCAAACAGCTCCTGATAGGGTGATAAATTATATATGATCACATAAAATTTAAAGGCTTAATGCTTTAGATCCTAAAAGACCTTCATTGTTGAGAAGAAAATGCTCCCTAAACTAAAAAGATTGCTAGAATTTGAGCAACTTTTGCTATTCTATTAGAAAAAGAGTCATGAAGTTTGAAGACCAGTCTTTGGGAACTGATCTATTTGATGTGTATATTGCTTGGTCTAGTCTTTGACAGTTTCATTAAACTAGTAAAATTTTCTTTGGCAAAAAAGTGATTGTATCTAATTTCAGAGCCAAATCTCTTGAGAACCCTAAGCTAAAAATTGCAGTATGAAAAGCTTATCCATTATTTAAATTTTATGTTAAGCATTTGTTACACTTAATGGAATTTTTTTTTTAAGATTTCAAAATTCTAGAGGAGGGTGAAATAGGAGACATTTGCTTATAAATTATTATTCCCAGGAAACATTACAAACCCCAACATTAAAAGGATGATATACCTGTGTTTGCTTACCATTAATGTTTCTGGCTTTAAATGCTTATTATCATCTAGTAATGTGTAGAATTTTTTAATGAAATGACCTAGATGAATTAATATTAATAGCAATCAAATTAAAACAGAAGAATCCACTGGTTTTGTTTGTATCTGCATTATATTTTAATAGTGCTGTGGACTTTGAGGAAAATAGTGGTATAAGACATGATTTTTGCTGCTACAGAAATCATTGTGGCATCAAAAACAGCAATCACCATCATCATAATTAAAAAAAGTCCCGACAGGAGACAGAAGTGGAGCTCAAACTGGGTATTTTCAGGAGAGTTTAATAAAGGAATTCTTTTCAAAAGGTGTAGAAGAAAGTGCAGTCAGGTGTAAAGAAACCACAGGGATAATTCAACACTTTGAGGCTAGTAACAGAAGGGCTGTTATGACCCACAAACCCCCAAGAGAGGGAACCCAGGGAATAACCAATACTCACTTTTCCTTCTTTTCCCAGCTTACTTCTGGTGCTCCCTATTCGCCAAAGTCAACAGGGTTTGAGAGGTCAAGGGAGATCATTGATGTAGACCCTACAGACTTCAGCCTCCCAGGGCAGAGACCTGGGTGGAAACTTTTGCAGAGCAGCTCTTTAAGAGAAAATATAGGACATACAGCAAAACTCTCATCTTCCTCATCAGGACTAACTTCTTTGAACACTTACCAGTTATATACCAAGTAACTTAATCTGTACAAAAATTATTTAAAATTGTGCATTTCCTCCTCATGTTATAGATGAAACTCAAACAATTTAAATAAATCTCTCAGAGTTGTAAATCTAAGTGGAAGAATTTTCATGAAACCCAAATTTGTTTAAAGACCCTAACCACATTACTTTCTTTGAAGGTTTCTGCTGGCTTATTCAGGCTGGCACAACTGGTGGAACTCTCTCTACTTCTTCAACATGTGGATTGGAAATTTTTAACCTGGTGGTTTGTGAAGGCTTATTTTCAGTTGGACAGGAGTTTGCATTTGCTTTTAACTGTTGATGCCTAGGTAGGGGCTTTTAATCCTCTGAAAACCTGATATTTTGTTATTCAAGGTTGAGTGTAGCTTTATGTGCTTTGTCCAAGGAAGAGTTTCTCAACCTTGGCACTGTTGACTTTTAAGGCTGGATAATTTGTTGTTGTGTGTATGGGGGACTTTCATGTGCATTGTAGTAGCCCACTAGATGCCAGTAGTACTTTTCTTCCACGTGACAATCAAAAATGTCTCCAGATATTGACAACTATCCCCTGTGAACCAAAATTGCCCTCAATTGAGGACCATTGATCTACAGTTAATGGATGCTTCTCATAAACTCTGGGGTGTATGTGCTTGGAGACCTTGGTGAAAGTTAAGGGTAGAGCTTAGGTGTGGGTTTGTAGGAATTTATCCTGCTCGATGTCCTTTGATCTTCTTGGATCTATGGTTTGGTATCTGACATTAATTTGGGGAAATTCTTGGTCATTATTTCTTCAAATATTTCTTCTGTTCCTTTCTTTCTTCTCCTTCTAGTATTCCCATCAAACCTATGTCTCAACTTTTGTATTTATGCCACAGTTGCTAGATATCTTGTTCCATTTTTTGTCTTTTTTTTTTTCAGTTTTGAAAGTTTCTGTCAACATATCCTCAAGCTCAGAAATTCTTTCCTCAGTTGTGTCCAGTCTACTAATGAACACAACAAAGGCACTCTTCATTTTTCTTATATAGTTTTTGTTCTCTAGCATTTCTTTTTATTCTTTCTTAGAATTTCCATCTCTCTGCTTACATTATCCATCACTTCTTGCATGTTGTCTACTTTTTCCACTAGGGCCCATAGCATATTAATCATAGTTGTTTTAAATTCCTGGTCTGATAGTTTCAACATCCCTTCCATATCTGTGTCTGATTCTGATTCTTTCTCTCTCTTCAAGCTATGTTTCTTTTTTTTTTCTGTTTAGTATATTTTGTAATTTTTTATTGAAATCCAGACATGATGTGCTAGGTAAGAGGAACTCTGGTAAATAGGACTTTGATGTGGTGGTAAAGTGTGGAGGGAGGGGAATGTTCTATATTCCTATGAATAGTTCTCAGACTTTTACTGAATCTGTGCCCCTGAGCTGTGAACTTTACAAGTGCCTTTAGTTCCCCATCCTCCTTACCTGTCTCTGTCTTAGGTAGAACAAGGATGGTTCGAGAGGGCTGGAGTGGGGTATTTCTTTTCTCCCAGGTCAGTTAGGCCCTGTAAAACCCCAACAGGTTAGGTTCTGATTTTAAAACATTTCTCTTAAGGGCAGGTCTTACTAAAAAGGATAGAATGCTTGTTTAAAAATGTTATTTTCCCTGTCCCCCTACATGAGGCAGAAGAAGTTTTACAATATTCACTGTGAGAACCTGGTAGAGCTCCAGGAAGTAAAACTCACAAAAGTGTGGTGACCCCCTATGACTTGGCCTCACTGAAGTTTTTAACTCAGATTTGTTCATGCTGAGCCTCCAGCAATCCAAGAATTACAGTTCAGGTTTTCCTACCTCAGCACTGGTTCCTGTGGATGTTTCTGCTCATGAGTCTCCTCTTGGTAAGTTGTGATTCTTTCTATGCACCTATCTCTCCAATTTTGGCAAAAGTGGTTTGCCCTTGGACCTCACTTCTCTGACACATCGAAGAAGAGTTGTTGATTTTTTCAGTTTGTTCAGATTTGTACTTGTTAGGACAAATTGATGACTTTCTTACATGCTGGAGTGGAAACTGGAAGTCCGGGGATTGCTTTTTAACCAAGGGTAAAGTTTATGACCTTGTGGAGGTGAGGCTAGGCTTTGAAAATGGCCTGAGATAAATGGCAAGTGTATACAAAGGGCATTAAGCAAGGCCTACAGGCCACATCTTGATACTGAACTACACTTGGAGTGTGTGTGTGTGTGTATGTGTGTGTGTGTGTGTGCTTGCTCCAGCCTTAGCTGATGTGTGGCTGGCAGAGGGGGCTTAGATAAAACTAAGGAAAGCATTTAAGCAGGGTTTCATATTGCTACAGAGTATTAATGAAGCCCAAACTCTTAGTTTTTAGTACTAGGAACACCTGGGCAGCTTTAGATAGGTTGGCCCAAATTTAATTCTATAGTCAGATTTAGAGGTAACTATGAAGGGACCAGAAAACTTTGGATTCATGTAGTTTATTCATAGGCTCTTAGACATCACTCTCCATTCCTTGAGACCAAATTAGTTCTGGATTTTGTAATTACATATGCTCTGACCAGAGCTTCATTTTCTATGCCTTAACGTGTGGATTCACCCATAAGAAGTGGTCTATTATAAAATAAATATTAGTGATAGACTGTATATTAAAATAATATGTCATTTTTATGACTTGAAGTAGAGAAACAACTTAAAGAAGTTATTGCAGGCTAAAATAAAATAGGCAGCATTAATATTCTGGGTCTGCTGGAATACTTTGAATCTTAAGAGTCAGATTTGCTTAAAAATAAAGAAGAGGGCTTCCCTGGTGGCACAGTGGTTGAGAGTCCACCTGCCGATGCAGGGGACATGGATTCGTGCCCCGGTCCGGGAGGATCCCACATGCCACGGAGCGGCTGGGCCCGTGAGCCATGGCCTCTGAGCCTGCGCGTCCGGAGCCTGTGCTCCGCAACGGGAGAGGCCACAACAGTGAGAGGCCTAAGTACCGCAAAAATAAATAAATAAATAAAATAAAAATAAAGAAGAAATTGGATGGATTTGAGAAGAGTGCTTCAGTTTGATGATCAGGAAAAGAAAAACAAAAGAAAACAAATCAGGCTGATTGAATTGGAGGAAGAGAAATATTCTTAAGGAAAAGACTAAGATCTAATCTGTCTTAGAGGACAGATTAGAAATATCTAAGAGGAAAGTGAGATCTGGAAGTTCAGGCTAACCTGATAAGCACTAGCATATAACTGCTCTTTAAAAGGCCATTAAAATAAAGAAGTATTTTAAATGCAATTGAGAAATAGTGGCTAATGTCCAAAGAAATTTAACGGGGAGGACAAAATATCCCAGAGTGGATGGAAATGACTCCCACAAAGAGAATCAGGGTTCAGGAGACCATTGGGAGACACCTTTGAAAGCTGTGATTTAAGGATCCATAATAAGAACTACCCATTAAAGATTATTACAAACATACCTAGAGGTTAAAAACTCTAGACATATTTGAGAAAGAAGGCCTGAAGGTTAGAATATAGCCTTTGAAGTTGGAGATGATGAGATTACTTGTACCCTGGGGGAAACATGCCCAAACTAAGAGAAGACACAGCAAAGTTATCAATGACAGATAAAGTCTATGTCTAAAGTAGATGTTGAGCTGAAGCAAAAACACCTCCCAGCTAGAATTATGCAATTCAGAGAAGTAAAGGTAAACTACATTTATTAGATGTATTTGGCATTGATAAATAACTTCTGAAGCTCTGGAGGAATTATACCCATTCCAGTGAGAGACCCCATGGACAGTGACTGAAAGAACCCCTGCTCTATCCAGATGCTGGAATACCCTCTGAAACATGTGACTTGGACTTAGGGCCTGTGCTCTGACTTTTCTCTGCCTCGTATGCTTTCTCCAGAAACCCACGTGGTTTACTCTCCCAAGTTGCCTACCTTAAGTCATATTTAAATGAGATCTTTTCGATGAGGCTTTGCCTCACTACTCTATCTAAAATATCATCTATAGCTTCTATTCTCTTTACCCTGTATATATATTTTTCCAGTAGCACATTCAAAAATTTTATATAACTCTTTAAATGTATTATTAATTGTTTATTTTGTGTCATATTCTCTAGAATATCATTCATGAGACTATAGATATTTGATAAATTTTATTAACTAATGTATCCTAAGATTTTAAGAAAGTGCCTGTCACAGAGGAGTCGCTCAAACAAATATCTGTTTAATGAATAAATGTAGCACTTATGACACTTGGAAATAAATTAATACAACTTCTGGGACTCTACTGGGATCACACAGTTCCAGAGGGAATTTCTAGCTCCTACTAGGCATCAAAACCCCTTCAACAAAAAATTAACAGATTAAGAGAATTGGAAGAATGATTTTAAGATTTAAATAAAGACTAGAGAGCTTTAATCATTCATTCACAAGGAGAAGAAGATTTTATTTTGAACTTTAATTCATTGCATACTTAACATCATTGCAAGGAGGTTTAACCTTTGAATTTGAATTTCTCCCTAAAAAGTAATAGAGAATTTGTGTTAAATTATAAAGTATTTCTGCATTTTGACATAATTTTTGTTGTTGAAAAATATTTGTACAGCTTCTTATTAAAGTATCTTGATATTATTTGAGTTCATTGAGTTCATTCTAGTTGATATAGAATAACGAATAGTATGAATGGACTTAGCTTTGTATAAAAATAGAACAAGGAGTGAATTTTTTACTGATGGTATAGAGTGATTTTGGAATTAGTTTAATGAATATACTGCTTTGCTTCATTTCAGAACATTTCAGGAGCAAAATCTAAATCAAATAGTGATGGTCTTAGGAAGATACACAGAGCAGCATTTGCAGAAGTTTAGAGAAGTGGCCTCATGAAATGTAGATGCAGTATGACTCATATAAACTGCTAATTACTTGGGTCAGGGAAATGCCACAAAATTCTTTAAACCTGAGCTTTGTTAAGCCCAATATGTCAAGGGGAAGAAAAAAAATTAGGAAAAGATAAAGGAACATATTCTTTTATCCTTCCTCCTCATGCCTGATATTTTCTTCCCCTAAAGGGAGCCCCAGTCCTCTCTCCACCTTTACTCACTCCTTCCTAGGGATGTGTTAGAAATTACCCTGTTGATAATTTTGAGAAAAATAACTGAACATACTTAGCTCACCTACCTTCTTTCTTGGAAACTAACCAACACACAGAGAGCATAATACTTTGCTGTTCCCTCTCAACAGAGGGCTGTCCAGGTCTAGCATGATAATACTGGTTTGGTAATTTTGGAGATTTAGTTGGGATGCCCATTTTGTGCTAAATGAAGTTACACCCTCGTCATTAGTCTTCATTAATAACAAAGATGATATATTAGCCTCTACCTTTACTCTTTGTTATTCAGACCTAGATGGAGAAGATGCTTGCCATCTATTGCCCTCCTCTGAATGAATCCAAAAAGTATTTACTTGCTGGTTACCTGCTTGAGTGAGATTTCCTCATTTCGAGATTTATAGTGGTGAGGAGATGATTCCATCATCTGGTTTGTCCTCTATCTTGTTCTCCTAGGGTATCTTGGATCTTACTTATTTTGCCCTCTGGTATAGCCTTTTAACTCCAGCTACTCCAAGCAAGACCGTTTCACTGGGCTGATGCTTCTCTCTACAAGGGCCAGTAAGAAGGTATGAGACAGTCTGCTTCATTCCTGCCAGGGTTATTTCATTGGTACTGAAAATATAAGTAAAAGCTTTTTACTTAATTGTCGCACAAATATATAATGAGATTACAGTCCAAGAGAGAAATGGTTTAAAACTTTGCTTTCTAAAGTAATTTCAATATACTCTTTTAAGTCTTTCTTCTTGAGACTCCTTGAAATGCCTTAAAGAAACACCCCTTTTCTATGCATTAAAAGGAATATCCATTTCTGAACCTATTTTCTTGCCCTCATGAAATGCCCTGTTTCTGTGTCCATTATTCTGCAGCATTATTCATTTCTTGGCATTCATGTAATACAGTTCATGAGGGGTTTGTACTTCTCTACTAGAGGCCATTTGAAGCTATACTGGAATATTTTGTCAAAATGACTAGACAACAGTACTGCTATTTTTGGTGGACTGGAGGATACGAATTATACCATAATAAGAAGGACAATCCCATTCAAATGTCAAAAGCACTCCATTAATTAAAACTGAGAAGGATGCTTCAAGTTTTGGATATTATGAACAGTGCTGTGATGATCATTGTTGCACATGTCTTTTCCCACCTAGGTGTACAGTAGTATAGGGATATAGGATATAACATATGTCTTTGTGAGCTCTAGTAGATATTACCAATCCATTTTCCCGAGTAGTTGTATGGAATTTATACTTCCGTGGGCAGTGTATGAGTGTTCTAAAAGCTCTATAACCTTGTTTCCACCTGGTATTTTATTCTTTTTATTTATTTGCCTTTAGATTTAGCTGTATTATTGGGTATATAAAGTTATCCTGACTTGAATTTGATTTAGCTGATGACTACCGTGGTTGAGAAAATTTTCACATGTTTTGGGGGATTTGCCTCAAACTGTTTTGAAATTCCTACTGAAAATTCTTCTCACATTTTATTTTTTATGTTTCCTTCCAGTTTTATTGAAATATAATTGACATACAGCACTGTATAAATTTAAGGTAAAGAGCATAATGGTTTGACTTACATACATCATGAAATGATTACCACATTTAGTTTAGTGAACATCTACCATCTCATATAGATACAAAATAAAAGGAAAGTTTTTTTTTTTCCTTGTGATGAGATCTCAGGATATACTCTCTTAACTTTCATATATAACAGACAGTAATGTGATTTATATTTATCATGTTGTACATTACATCCCTGGTACTTATTTATCTTATAACTGGAAGCTTGTACCTTTTGACCATCTTTGTCACCATACAAAGATATTACATTATACTGACTATATTCTCCACGCTGTATATTCATCCTAGTGACTCATTTGTTTCTCTCCCACTTTATATCCTGCCTTTTTACCCCTTAAATTCTATCGTTTAATGAACCAATGTTTAGTAATTTACCAGTTTACTTTATTCTTTTAAACAAAAGTATGATTTAGCATAGTTAAAATAAATTCAAAATATTTTAAAATTTTTCTTGTGACTTCCTCTTTGACTCATGGATTATTTGGAAGTGAGCCATTTAATTTCTATATCATTGGGAAATTTCCCTATGTCATTCTTTTATTGATTTTTAGTTTAATTTTCTTGTAATCAAAGAACATATTTTGGTTTAATTTTAATTTAAAAATATTTTATTTCTCTTTCCCAGGCTTTATTGAGGTGTATGTAATTATACACCTCAAATAACTGATAAATAAAAGTGTATATATTTAAAGTATACAATATAATGACTTGATATGCATATATGTTGTAATGATTACCATATTAGGTTAATTACCACATTCATCACCTCACATAGTGTACCTTTTCTGTGTGTGTGATGAGAATGCTTAAGATCTACTCTTAGCAAATTTCAAGTGTAAAACAAAGTATTATTAACTATAGTAAATATGCTATACATTATCCCTAGAACTTATTCATCTTATAACCCTTTGACTAGCATCTCCCCATTTATCCCACACTCAACTCCTGGTAACCACTATTCTACTCTTCCTTTCTATGATTTTTTTTTTTTTTTTTTTTTTTTTTTTTAGATTCCACATTATTTGTCTTTCTCTGTCTGGCTTATCATAATGTCCTCTAGGTTCATCCCTGCTGTCATGAAGAAAATGATTTCCTTCCTTCTAATGACTGAATTACATTGTGTCTGTCTTGTCTGTCTATCATCTACCTATCTATCTAACTATCTATCTCACATCTCCCTTACCCATTCATCCATTGACAGACACTTAATGTTGTTTCTATATCTTGGCTATCATCCCAAATGGTGCAATAAACATGGTGATGTAGATATCTCTTCAAAATAATGATTTTGTTTCATTTAGATATAAATGGGTATATATGCAGAAATGTGATTGCTGGAATGTCTGGTAGTTCTATTTTTAGTTTTTTTTTTTGAGCAATCTCCATAGTTTTTCAGGGCTGTACCAATTTACATTCCCACCAGCAGTTTACAGGGGTCTCTTTTCTCCACATTCTCCACAACATTTGCCATCTGTTTTCTTTTTGATAAATGGTGTCCTAGCAGGTGTAAGGTGATAGGTAATTGTGTTTTTGTGTGTTTATTTATTTATTTATTTATTTTGCGGTATGCAGCCCTCTCACTGTTGTAGCCTCTCCTATTGCGGAGCACAGGCTCCGGATGCACAGGCTCAGCGGCCATGGCTCACGGGCCCAGCCGCTCCGCGGCATGTGGGATCCTCCTGGACCGGGGCACGAATCCGTGTCCCCTGCATCGGCAGGCGGACTCTCAACCACTGCACCACCAGGGAAGCCCCACTAATTGTGGTTTTGATTTTCATTTCCCTGATGATTAGTGGTGCTGAGCAACTTTTCATACACTTGTTGACCATTTATATTTCTTCTTTGGAAAAATGTCTATTCAGTACTTTGCCCATTTTAAAACCTTATTATTTTTGCTATTGTATTATCCGTGGTCCTTATATATTTTGGATATTAACCCCTTATAAGATATGTGGTTTGCACATATTTTCTCCCATTCTGTAAGTAGCCTTTCATTTTCTTGGTGGTTTTCTTTGTTGTGCAGAAGATTTTTAGTCTGATGTAGATCCACTTACTTATTTTTGCTTTTGTTGCCTATGCTTTTGGTGTTATATCCAAAAAACCATTGCCAAGACCAATGTCAAGGAGTCTTTTCCCTAAGTTTTCATCTAGAGTTTTATGACTTCAGGTCTTAACACTTAAGTGTTTAATCCATTTTGAGTTAGTTTTTATGACTAGTGTAAGATAAAGGTCCAGGTTTATTCTTTTGCATGTTCATATCCAGTTTTTCCAACACCATTTATTTAAGAGACTATCCTTTACTCAGTCTTGACAGCCTTGTCTAAGATTAGTTGACCATGTATGTATGGGTTTATTTCTGGGCTCTCTTTACTTCTATTCCATTAGTCTATGTGTTAGTTTTTGCCAATACCATATTGTTTGGAATGCTTTGTACTGTAAGTTGAAATCAGGAAGTGTGGTGCCTCCAGCTTTCTTCTTTTTCAAGATTTCTTTGGTTATTCAGGGTCTTTTGTGGTTTTATACAAATTTTAGGATTTTTTTTTCTTTTTCTATGTAAGATGCCATTGGAATTTCAATAGAGATCACATTGAGTCAGTATATTGTTTTGGGTAGACCTTTTAACAATTTTAATTCTCACAATCTATGGTCATGGGATATCTTTTCATTTATCTGTGAATTCTTCAATTTCTTTCATCAGTGTCTCATATTTTTCAGTGTACTGATCTTTCACCTCCTTGGTTAAATTTATTCCTAAATATTTTATTTGTTAATGCAATTATAAATGGATTGTTTTCTTAATTTATATTTTTGATAGTTCTTTGTTACTGTATAGAAATGCAACTGGTTTTTGTATTTTGGTGTTTTATCCTGCAAATTTACTGAATCCATGTATTAGTTCTAAAACGTTTTGGTGGGATCTTTAGGGTTTTCTATATATAAGATCATGTCATTTGCAAACAGGCCCAATTTTTACTTCTTCCTTCCCAATTTGAATGCCTTTTATTTCTATTTCTTGCCTAATTTCTCTGGCTAAGACTTCCAGTACTATGTTAAATAGATATGGTGAGAATGGGCATCCTTGTCTTATTCCTCATCTTTGAAGAAATGATTTCAGCTTTTCCTCGTTGAGTATGATGTTAGCTGTGGGTTTGAGTTATACATGTCTTTCCTTATTTTGATGTACATTCCTTCTATATACAATATTGTTGAGAGTTTTTATCATGAATATAGGATGAATATTGTCATTCTGTTGAGATGATCATATGATTTTATCCATACCATTCTGTTAATGTGCTGTATCACACTTACTGATTTATGTATATTGAAACATCCTTGCATCCCAGGGATAAATTCCACACGATTCTGGTGGTACGTGATCCTTTTAATGCACTGTTGAACTCTGTTTGCTAGTATTTTGTTGAGACTTTTTGCATCTATTTTCATTAGGGATATGGGCCTGTAATTTTCTTTTCTTGTTATGTCCTTTTCTGGCTTTGGTATCAGGGTAATGCTGGCCTTGTAAAATGAGTTTGGAGGTACTTCTTACTTTTCAGTTTTTTGGAAGAATTTGAGAAGTATTAGCATTAATTCTTTAGATGTTTGGTAGAATTCAGCAGGGAAACTATGTGGTCTTGAACTTTCTTTTTTGGGAATTTTTGATCACTGATTCAATCTCTGTACTGGTTTTTGCATTTTTCATTTCATTTATTCTGTTCTTCATCTCCAGAATTTCTGGGTGGTTATATTTTCTGATTTCATCTCTCTGTGTAACCTCTCAACTGGTTTGTGTATCATTTTTCTGATTTGGTTTTATTGTCTTTATGTGTTTTCTTATAACTCATTATGTTTCCTTAAAACAATTATTTTGAATTCTTAATCAGACAGATTATAGATCTTTATTTCTTTGTGGTCAATTACTGGAAAATTATTGTGTTCCTGTGGTGATGTCATGTTTTCTTGATTTTTTTGCATGTTCCTTTACATCTTGTGCTGCTATCTTTGCATTTATAGAAGAAGTAACTTCCTCCAGTCCTTACTGAGTGGCTTCTAAAGAGAAATATTCTCACCTGTCAGCCCTGCTAGGGATTCTGAGGTTTTCTCAGAACTTTTGGATTTACCCCTCTCAAACTTATGGATTTACCCCTCCCACACTTATTCTCTCTTGGGGAAGGGTGATAATTCTGAAAATTGTATGCCTTCTGTTAATCTTACAAAGCCAGACTTAATGCTGACAGCCTCCCATTTTCTTTCTCTAAGATGGTGCTAATATTCAAGTTTGTGTGCTTCCTCTTAATCTTTGTAGTTGGGCTGGCTTTCTGCACATGCTCACTAACTGTCTTCAAAGTCTGATACTTTCTGCTCATGGGGCACACTCAGGCAGCCCATCACAGGGGTTGGGAGTGTGTAGGTGAGGCACATGGAACACTGTGGGTGGCTGTGGGCCAGTCAGGGGGATCCAGAGGTGAGGAATCTTCAGCATTCTCTGGACAGGCTTTAGATGGAACCCATGAAGCAGTTAGTAATCCAGTCGAGGCTGGATTAGATTGTTCAGTTCACCTGCGATATTCTCTCCAGGAGTGGGGTCCACGTGACCACTAGTCCTCTACCTCAGAGCCCTGAGTTATGTGTGACCGCCCTGTTCAGCTTTCCTCTCTCCTCTCCCTGAATGGGGTCCCTGCATGGAACTCAGCCTGCTTGTGGGTTCACCACCACTCCCGGTTCGTGTCTCCCACTTGTATTAAACGGTATTGTTCTAATCTTATCTGTACGCATGAAGTGGAGGAAAAGCCTTGGGACAGGGGAAAACCTTGATCTCCATCTAGGTTTCTTTTTAATATGAAGAAAAAACCCTATTGAACTATGTAATGCTTAGATCTGAAAGGCAAACTAACTCCCTAGGTGATAGTAGCATGAGCAAGTAAATGTAATGCTTCCATGACAGCCCCGCGTGGAGCTTGCAGGTTGAGAGAGAGCTCCTGAAACAAGCTTTCTTCCAGGACCTGGGACTGCTTCCCTCAGGACCAGGCCCAGCAGAACTGGGCACGGGGCTGGCAAGACCAGTCCCTCCTAATCTGAAGCACCAAAGCTCTCCAGGCCCACAGTTAGTAGGATCCACAACCTTTTGATGAGCTCTGAGCCCTGGCTGCTGCATTCCTACTCTCTCCCTGCCCCACAGTTGTGCAGGCAGCCTCAGTACTCTGGATGGACTGGGAAAGAAGTGGACCTCTTAGCAGCATCCTGCACAGCTGGGGAAGAAGGTTCACTTTCCCTTGTGGGAGACATCATAGGCTAAGAGAGTCTCTCTTGGCATTGAGCTGTGCTGTCTTGGGGGAGGGTGATGTGGGCAAAAGTGAAACTATTCCTTTTACCCTCCTCAATACGTCTAGTCTCAGATTTTTTGCTTCAATAGAGTACTAGACTACCAAACTTCCACAAAGATATTCTCTCTTTTTCATGGGTGATAGTCAAAATTGGTGTTCTTTGAGGGGAAAAAGAGAAAACTCCTATTCTACAATCTTGCTGACATAAATCTCCCCCATTATTAAATCTTATGTTTATAATTAGATTTTTCTGTATTGTGCTTAAGAATTAGTGGTATGCCTGCCATGATATCATTAGGTAATGTTCTTGTAGTATGTTCTGATATAATATAGATAAGTTCTATATAGAAATGTTCACATATATATATGAATTTCTGGAATCTCTAATCTGTCCTATTTCACTGATATATTTATTTAATTTTACACTAACACCTCACTGTCTTAACTATGGTAAACTTCATGATAAATTTGATGTATGACAATGTAGTGGTACAACGTTTAAGGTCCATTTAAAATTATCATAGTTGTACTTTGTATTTTGAATTTTCATATAAATTTTAGAATCAGCATTTTCGTTTGGTAAGATAAAATACTGCTAATATTTTAAATAGCATTACATTGAAACTATTGAACGATTTAGGAGGAATTGACCACTTTGCAATATTTAGACTCCCAATCCATGAACATTTACACCTTCCTCAACTGTTCCCCATAATGTTTACTATGAAGACTTTCATTCGTTTCTTCTTTAACTCTTCTCGATTGTGGTAGGCAGTATGGCAAAAAATCCACAAGCTAGTCTCTGGAACCTGTAGATATGTTACCTTGAATAGCAAAAAGGAACTGCGTAGGTGTGATCAAGTTAAACATTTATGGATGGAGATTATCCTGAATTATCTGGGTGGACACAATGTAGTCACAAGGATCTGTAAGAGGAAGACAGGAGGGTCTGAGTCAAAAGAGACGTGACAAAGGAAGCAAAGACTGGAGCAACGTAGCCATAAGCCTACTAATATAGGCAGCTTCTAGAAGCTGGAAAAGGCAAGGAAAAATTCTCCGCTAGAGCTTCCAGAAAGAATGTAGCTCTGCTGACCCACTTTGTAATTCTGATCTACAGAATTCTAAGATAATGAATATGTGTTCTAAGTTTGTGGAAATTTACTATAGCAGCAATAGGAAACCAATATGGCCATAATATTTACTATAAAGATCTTGAACATCTTTCATTAGTGTATTTCTGAGTATTGATATTTTTGATGCAGTTGTAAATGATATTAATTTCATTTTCTAAATACTCTTTGCTGTAAAATAGAAATGTAATTATTTTAGTACAGTATTTACCTTGTTTCTAGTGACCTAATTAAATTTATTTATAAATTTCGATATATTATTTGCAGTTTTTTGGGAGTTTCTCTTTATACAATTATGTTATTTACAAACAGCAGCATTTCATTTCTTCCTTCCCTATACTTCCTAATTCTTTGTCTTATGGCATAATTTAGGATCTGACCTAGTATGGGATACTAGTAGGAAAGAATGTATATGCGAATATAATGTGTTAGACATTTGAAAGATATAAATAGCTGTTATAGATATTATGGAATTAGATTTTTTTCTGAGTATAATTAATGTCTTAGAGAAAAAGAAAGAAAAACTAAAGGTGATTAGCCACCAATTAATACCTAAGTGTGAAAGCTAGTCAGTTTTTTTGAAAACATATAAAGACTCCTATCTCCTAGGATCAGAGGGTAGAAAAATCTGGAGACCAGGCCTAGTACAAAACTATAAGAGTAGAATACTTTTCAACAAATGGGGTGGGAAAATATGCAAAAATAATTAACCCTAAGCATACCTTGCACTTGGTTTAGGTAAAGAGTTCTTAATAGAATTCAAAATCATAAATCATAAAACAAAAGAAAAATCCTCTTTTAGTGATAGGGATAGACAAGAATATATTAATTGGCTCACTGGTCACCTTCCTTTTACTTGAGGCCTTGTTAATGCTCTAGGGAAGACACCAGATATAGCATAACTTCAGTTGCTGTTAGTACTTGCCCATTGTCATTTAACATAATCTATTTGGTTCTGTAACAGCCAGACTGGTAAGTATATACAGATAGACAGTCACCTCCATCCTTATATTCTTTATATCTACAAGATCACTATTAATTTCTGCCATTACTCTCTGGAAGTAATCTGTGTGTGTGTGTGTGTGTGTGTATATGTGTCAGTGGAGGGGGTGTTGTTGTATTTGTATTTGTATTTTTATTTACTAACATGTCCAGATGTGGCAGATGGGTAAATTTAGAGAAATCACACATTAATTATATTACAAACAAGGAAACCTTAATTGAGCAATAATTTTTCATTGACAAGACACATAAAGAAAATAACAATAAAAAAATACATTTGCCAAGTGATCCATGTTATGAATTTATGAATTGTATTGACAGAAACATAAAGAAAAAAATTCAAACTTCCCTTTTATTTTCAAAGAAAATGCTAATCAGAGTAGAAAAGTATAGAAAATGTTGGTATAAAAAAGTAAAGTACAGTTTAGGTAAGACTGTGGGAAAACAACTGTTAATACCAGTTTAGGTAAGACTGTGGGAGCACTAGATTTGTCCTTGCTCCATCAGGCTATTAATTATATTAACATATGATTATTGAACACCTGCTACTTCTGTGATATTTTATATTTATTTCCCTTATACTTGTTTACAACCCTTTGAAGTATAATTCCTAGGATAATGATTGCAAAACTTGAGACAGAAAGTTGAAATAAGGTAAATAAGCAGCAGAACCAAGGAGCCAACCTTGAGTTCTGCCCCTGATTTCCTAGCTCTTGACTCTCTACCAATCATCACTGAAAACTGATGAATCACAGTGAGCATAACATAGTTGTTCTTGGGATAAGATGGGCTATTTTAACACATACTCTACCACTTATCTATGGTAGTTATCTCTTTAGAAGCTCTCTAAGGTTAGAAATACTCAAAGACATAATTTTCTTAAAAGTAAATGACATGGTTCTAAGTGCCAGGACCATGGACAAGTGAATTTCAATCTAATGTCAAGAAAATTTTGATAAAAAATTCAAACAGATGATTTATAAATATTTAGAAAGGCAGTGAATGACCCATAAAAGCCAATGAGGATTTTTAAAAATCCTCACTTAATTAAAGTTATTTTTTGATAGACTTGTAGAAGAAGAGGGTTCATTCCTCCATTCCATCATTTAGACTTTTATTCAGCAAACAGTTTCTGAGTGCAAGGAATTCTTCAAAAGACAGGGGATAGGCTTGTGAATAAAACAAAAAGGCCCTGCCCTCTTGGTGAAAAATGAAAAAAGGATAAAAATATAATTGCCTAATATAAGTGTATATCTATATCTATCTATCTATCTATCTATCTATCTATCTATCTATATATACCTATGTATCTATATCTACATCTACATCTATGCCTATACCTATCTCTAAATCTATCTATCATCTATTGATCTGTACATGATACATATTATGTGATATGCAATGTCAAGTAGTGACAAATACTATGCAAAAACATAAAACAGTGTTAGGGGATAAAAAGTGATGGAAAGGGCATGTTCTTTGAAGCAAGATAATTAGGGAAGGTATTTGTTGGGATATATTTGAGTAGAGTTTGTACACTGTGAGGGAGAAAGCCATGTCCCTACATGAGGGAAGAACATTTCATGTAAGAATATCAGCAATTACAAAATTTCTAAACAAAGGCAATGTTTTACAAGAATGGTTGGAGATAACTAGAGTTCAGATCATGTGGGGACTTATAGGAAAGACATTGATACATTAGGAACAGGGCTGTAACCTAATCAAATTTGAAGGATTATTTTGGATCCTGAGCAGAGAACAGTCAGAAGGAGGAGAGTAAAAGCAGAGAGATGAGATATGAAATGCTAAAGCTACAGAGTAAGAGAATTTTAATGTGATTATTGACAATTTTTTTCATATTTTTGAGGAATTGATGGATAATTCTGAACTTCCTGATAATATGGTTAGCTACACTTAATAACTTCTCAGTGAGAATCCCAAGGGAATGTTGATTAATGACTCAGTGTCAGCTTGGAATGAACAGAGGCACAGGACTTTGTTCTTTGTCAGCTTGGAATGAACAGAGGCAAAGGACTTTGTTCTTAATATTATCCTGTTGAGCGTCTTTATCTGTGATTTAGCTGGGTACATGGAAAACATGCAAATGAAATTCACAGATGACCTGAAGCTGGCAGTAAGCCATTGAAGCACATAAACAGGCTATAAAATTACCACAACAGACTGGAAAATATAGTCATATTTTCCAGAGAAACTACTTTGTTTCAGAGAGGCAAGTTTAAGACACCAGACAAAAATTCCACACGAAGCTAAGATCACCAACCCTACAAACCCCCAAGTCCCATGGAAAGTCTAAACACCATCACAGAGATCAGACTATAGCTACAATGGCAGAGAAAAACAAGAAAGTGTGCCATCCATATGTCAAAAATTTTCAGAAATTTCTGTCAGTAAAGAAGAGGATTTCAATTTCTACAGAGAAAGATAACCAGGGAAATCACAGTTCAAATCAATAACAAAAATACATTGTTGATGCAGTAGGAATATTTCAAGGGATATATAAACCAAACTTAATAGAATAATATAGAACCCTCTGGTGTTCACTAGAGTTATTAAGCAGGAAGTCATAGTATAAGAGGGTTGGCTAACCACTGTTAACACTGAAGAATGAGGGAGATGCTTTAGGGAAGTTATAAAGTCTACATAATCCTACCCCTTCCATGCACTCAATAGAATTATATACATAGAACAAACACTGGTGAACAAGAATTAGTGATTAAAAATACAGAAAAACAATCAGAAAGAAAACTAATTCCATGAAGGAAAGTTAACAAATTCAAAAAAATCTAACAGTACAAAATTTAGAAGTTTTGGGGAAAAATTTTATGTAAATAATTAACACTAAAAAATATCCTACGAAGCTGATGGGCATCTAGTCAGAAAAGGAATTTGTATACTACTGGAAAATCATGTTGGCTTCAAATATTCTCAAAATAAAACAAAATTTTGAGTAAAGGAAATGTACCTCAGTAATTTTATATTCAGAAAAAATTCAACCAGCCATAAAGCAATGAATGATCTTATATCTGCAAAACCATCCTTGAGCATTTACTATTGAGAAAATTACTAGAAGAGTATCATATCTGGACAACAAATAACTCCCTAAAAATAAAGAATGAAGGAATTTGGAAGGCTATAGTTTAAAAACTAATTGATTAGGAACTTTGACTCTATTCAATCTCAAATCAGGGCAAACTAATTTTAAAAATTACATTTAGGTAAGAGAAAAGTAAATGTGATATATCTTGACTATATAAAATGGTAATTCACCTGACAAAATCAGGTTGTTGGAATGGAGATAAAAGGTAGGAAGAAGTATGCTAAATCTCTCATTTTTCAAAACAGAGTCAGCAGGTACAGTCAATAATATAAATGTTTAAAATTATTCTAATTCTTTTCATATAATTTAATATCAGTTAAATGTCATCATTCATAATTTATATTGTGCACAATATAGTGATTTTTTTCAGTATTGCAAAATGTCTTCACACAAAAACATCTGGAATATGAGAGCTTATATAAGGATGTATCCATTAAAAATACATCTCCTTACAAAGACATCTCAGCAGCAATTGAGAAAACACCTATATTAACAGTGTTTTAATTACACACAAAGTTTTATTCCTTACTCAAATCTCTGGAGATTTGTCATTCAAGTTGGGATCATTGTTCCTCCAAGTTACCAGTAACAGGTTGCCTTCCCTATTTCCAGTGAAATCTTCCTAGAATATTTAGCTCATACTTATACTCAGATGTTTACATAAGCTCCACATATTTATAACCAAATTTCAAGCACATTTAAAAGAAACCAGTGAAAGGAGGAAGTTAGAGGAAGGCAGAGAGGGACACATCTCTCCTTAAAGACACTTCTGAATTTAGCACAGACTGCTTCCTTATATATTCAATTTACTAGCACTTGGTCAGTTATCTATACACAGCTGCATGGGAGGCAAGAATGCAGTCTTTCTTCTGGACCACCATAAAAAGGCAATATGAAAAATATTTGACAAAAATAAAATTTTTGCCCTGGAAAAAACAAGACATAGTGGACATGAAACTTTTGCTAATGTACTCAGTGTCTGACACATAGAAAAATGATGACCAAGAATTTTTGTGAGTCTAGAGAGCTAAAGTGAGATCCATGTTTATAAGATTTTGGAGGGAGGTGGCAGTATAAACCATAGAGAACATAAACATTTGCACATTTGCTTGAAAATAGAATTGGATATTCTCTGTGTTCTGTGAAAACACAGAACACTAGTGATGTTCAAGCAGAGATAGTAGTGTGGTGTAATGAACTAACTAATCTCTACAATTCATTTTAGATTTGATCCTATAATGATAAAATAGAAATTAATTTGTTAGTAAGGTTTTAAATAGCAAAATAAAGATTAAACATGTATCAGTTCTGAAAATCTCTCAATTCTTTTTGGTATTATTTTTTACTATTATAAGAGATAAAATATAACATTTTATTTCTTATGCTGGTTAAACTCTTCCATTTTAATAAATAAATGTGCCCAAGAAAAATGTACTTCTATAAAGTGAACATGGAAATATTACAGGAAGATAAAAAAGGAATAACCAAAACTAAAGAGGGAAACATATGAAATAATTTTCCTTAAGTTCAAATCCCATAAGTAATGGATTTTAAATCCTAAAATCCCAAAAATTAATTTACAGTAAACATTTTTTAGACATATTTGTTTTCTTAGGGTTCTTTTACAGGTCTTCTCTACCGTGCAAGAATGTTCCAAATTCACTTATTAACCCCCTACCTTTATGTATTCAGACTTTTATTTTATTCTGGTTTAGACATCCCACATAATTTTCATTATTAATCATTGAGGTAATAGTAAATAATAGTGGTGAGAAGCACCTCACTCTTTCATCCATGGAGTAAGCTCTTCACCTGATTTTGGTTCCTTCAAGTGAAAGCAGAACTACTCTCCTATAACTCCAGACCAGACAAGGGAAATTTCAGTAATTGGAGAGGTCCAAGGAAAAACTTTTAATATTCAGTGCTTCAGAGAAAAATTAGGGATTTTCACAGAGTGGATCTATTCCTTACTAGTGAACTAAAATATTTAGAAAAAAAAAACAATTCTAATAAATATATTTGATCTTGGATATTTTTTGAAATCCTCCCCTTATTTTTCTACTTAAAAGCAATTCCATTACAGAGTAAATAAGCCCGTGCACCACAACTACTGAGCCTGAGCACCCTAGAGCCTGCAAGCTACAACTACTGAGCCCACACACCCTAGAACCCATGTGCTGCAACTACTGAAGCCCACATGCCTAGACCCCGTGCTCCTTAACAAAAGAGGCCACCACAATGAGAAGCCTGTGCCCCACAATGAAGAGTAGCCCCTGCTTGCTGCAACTAGTGAAAGCCTGCAAGCAGCAATGAAGACCCAACACAGACAAAAATAAAAATAAATAAATAAATTAATTAATTAAAAAAAATATTGGAAAGCAATTCCCCAGATATTCTACATAGAGTGTTTTGCATAAGCAAAGATTTGTATGTCCTTAGAATGGCAGAAAGAGAATTTAGTTGGCCTTGTTGAGGATTTAATATATCCCAGGCACTGCACAAGTGCAGTATATACATTATCTCTGAAACAGCATTTCTACTTAAACATACACTTCACGTTCATTTAAATATTTTGCTTTGTTGTAACACTTTGCAGATATTCCCTTTAAATTTTCTATTGCCTTTATTGTGAAACTTTATAGTTTTTCCCCTTTAATTTCATATTACATTGGGCTGCAAAAAGGATACAGGATAATGTGTGGGCATCAAGTAAATTAATTTAGATGTGAACAATTCCATATACAATTTAAAGTAAGCATATAATCCTTAGGTTTTTGAGAAAGTGGGACTAATTCATTGAGTTAGTTAACGACTGTCAATTTAATTATTTCTTTTTAATACTATCTTTACACATCATCATTTTTATTAAATATTGATATGAAAGTAGCAGAGATACTAATGATTTTCAGTACCCATTCACTCCTTCTAAAGAAATTTAATACTTAGCTGGTCATACAGTCAACTCTAATAAAGACCATGGTTCCATCCTCCTTTGCATTGTGGATGGGCTTTGAGACTGCCATCAACCAATGGGTTGTAAATGGAATCTCTACATAGCAGTTATGGGAATCTTCCTAAAGAGATACTATTATTATTTTTGATTCTTTATTATTTTTCCTATTGTTTTTGATTCTTTTTTTCCATCTTATTACCTTGAGAACAGATGCTACTCTGCCACATGAGAATAAGTTCCAGACTCTGCACAAGGCTGAGTAATAAACTGAGTTCATGGAGATACATTTTGCCATTATGCTAGTATAATTTCCGAGGGTTTTCTATTACTCACAGGTAAATCTATGTCTAAGTTACATATATAGTATTTCCCTTATAGGTAATACATTTTTAGCTTAGAACAATTCTTTCTTAATGTAGATGCACTAGCTTAGTATAAAAAAGAGTGAATCCTTATTTTATTTACAGTCAATTTCTTATTAGCCAAGTCAGTAAGAAAATTGCTATTAATATCAGGAAATGATGAGATTCACTTTACTAAGAACCAAAGTGTCGATTTTCAAATATGAGGGATATATTTCCACCTCAGAGATTGGTACCGCAATCCTGTCTTCTCTCTCTGAATTATTTTCCAAAGTGATCTTATTCAACATGATATACTTTAATAATATTGATATACTGACAAGTCTTAGAGTTATGGACTCAGCACCTTCCTCCCCTGAACTCCAGACATGTGTATCTATACTTTTCTACTTCATGTATCCACTTGGATTTCCAATGATTATTGCAAACATAGCAGAAAATAAAAGAATACTTGATTTCTACACCTACTCTCAACCTTCTGCTTAAGAATGTTCTTTTTCTTCTTTTTCTCACCCTTTTATTTCCAACCTATTGGCAAATTTTAATGACTTTATTTAAAGAACATATCAAAATTCCCCTCTCTCCACTACTACCACTTTAAATAAATCCATTCGTTAGATCCATTCCAGGGCTAACAAAGTAGTATTTTATCCTAACTTCCTTCTTCAAAATACACTCCCTTTCCATTTATTCTCTATATATTAGTTTATTCATTTCCTGTACTTCAACCAGAATGATCTTTCCAGATACTCAGATCCTGAAGATATCCTATTTAAGCCCTCAATCGATTCCCATTAACTTAAGAATAAAATCTGAACTCCATATGATATTCTAAAAAGTTTGCCATTAACTAAGGCCCTATTTGTTGACTTCACTTCCTGATATCCTCCAGCATCCTCACTGAAGTCTAATCACACTGGCTTACTTTCTGGTTCTGCAACTACCAAATTTTATTCCTCTAGGCCTTTATATGACCTGCTTCTTCTTTCTGGTCTATTTGTATCCCAGATTTTGGCATGTGTGGATATCTCTTGTCATTTATGTATGATGCTTAATATTACTAAAGTAATGCTTTTCCTGGAAATTTAACTGAATAGACCCATCCATTTTTATCTCAATTAACCTATTTTATTTTTATTATATAATTTACCACTACTGATCAATCTCATTATATTTTTGTTTTCTATCTCCCTTTACCAGAGTGCAAAATTTATGAAATAGTGGTCTTATCTTCTTGTTTATCTGAATTTCCCCAGAACCTAGAACAGTACTTAACATGAATATTTAAAGTAAATTAAGGAGTAGATTACTTTGAAGCTTATTGTCCTGAAGTCTAGACTGTTGACTAATGATATTGCCTTCATTACACATTATTAATTTTTGCCTCTATAGTTATAATATAAGCAATGAAAAGGAATTTTTAGATTTCATTTTGCTCTTGATTGATGCAAATAAATACAGAAAATATTCTCAGTTATCTGTAGACATTGTCATTGGATTGATGAACAATCTTCGCCTTTTTGAGATGTTTAAATATTTATTTTTAAATGAAACAATTCTCTTGCTCAGATTTTAGGCTTACCCTTTGTGTGCGTGTGTGTGCACGCATAATAGAATCATCCAAGGGTTACAGAGGATAAAACAAGTGGAAGATAGGGACCTACTTCCTCTTTATTGGTTAAAAGATAGAGCTTACTTTGCACTGAGCTACTGTGGGTGACGATTAGAATAAAATTCTCAGTTTCTGGTGGCTGTACTTCCACTTACTAAACCTGTCTTTTGCCCACTCGTTTCTGATGCAATCCAGACCCAATGATTAGCTTTGTTCTTCACTTCCTAAAATAACTGGCATCTGTCAACTCCTTTTGTAGATGTGAGCATTTTCTAGGACTCAAGTCCTGGCTTTCAGTTCTCTACTATGCTTTTTTGAGGTTAGTTCATTCTAGGATATCTAACACCAATCAGAATTTTAAGCTATCTTTAATGACATTCCTCTAGTCAGTTAAAAATTGATATCAGTATACTAAAATAATAATAGCATAATTGTTCATTTTTATTGGATACAGAGTAAGTATTCAACAATGTACTCAAACCTTATTTTCACTACAAACACTTTATCCTTTGAAGTGATTATTATTTTTATTTTTCAAATGAGAAAACTGAGACTCTAAGATTTAGGAAACTCAAACTCAGATGCACAAATGCACATAATTCGATTTCAAATGTCTCACATATACCCAACCATGTTATGGAGGAGCATTATTTTTCTCAGGCAAAATAAATTACTGAGTTCCTTTGTGTTCCATGACATCAAAAAGTGATAGTATCCCTTCAGTATAGGCCATCAAAATCAGGGCGTTTCTCATAGCCTATACTTGTGGAAAAAGTGCCAATATATTAATAAGTAAGAAAATTTAAAAGTTTCAAAAAAGAGGGTAATACACTATATCAAACCATGAAAAAGTTTAATTAGAGAAGATACCTATTTCATTTGAAGATAAAGATACATTTCAGTAAAACTATATAGTTGTTATTGGGTCTGTTTTAGAACTGACCCACTGTACTTTAAGTGCTGCACAGTAGAATGTAACTGGTAAAGCTTATCTGGTACTTAGAACGTAGCAAAATACAAGAAATCACAGTAAGCAGGAGTAGCCTCTTCTTTTTATAATACAGTCTCTTGAAAAAGGAGGAGAAAGTCCAGTTTAGCTTACTGAGAGATACTTTTAACTCATAGATCTCCTAACTTCATTATTTTCCAGCGATAGAGCTTTAAAAGCGATAGATTTAAATGTTACAATGTCCCATTTAAATGGATAATTATTAACAAAATCATTCAGATTACTCATCACCAATTTGAAAGCCAAGAAAGGTAAAGCTAGGGCTTCTCTGGTGGCGCAGTGGTTGGGAGTCCGCTTACCAATGCAGGGGACGTGGGTTCGTGCCCCAGTCCGGGACGATCCCATGGAGCGGCTGGGCCCGTGAGCCATGGCCGCTGAGCCTGCGCGTCCGGAGTCTGTGCTCCGCAACGGGAGAGGCCACAACAGTGAGAGGCCCGCGTACTGCAAAAAAAAAAAAAAAAAAAGGTAAATCTATATAGGTCAAGGTCCGTAACTTCCACTTGTTTTATCCTGTAACCCTTGGATGATTCTAATGCGTGTGCATACACAAGTACTCACACAATTAAAGGGTAAACCTAAAATCTGAGCAAGAGAATTGTTTTCTTTAAAAATAAATATTTAAACATCTCAAAAAGATGAAGAAATAAGGACCAGTTAAATTATAGGAAACAAAATATAGGAATGAAAGGCTATCTTTGTAATTATATATTATGTCTCTATAATCAGTGTTTGATTACTCGTCCTTATTAGCAAAACTGGCCATTTGAAATATACTCAGAGTTCTATTCATGTACCTTATGTAACTAATTCAAAACATTGATTTATTTGCACAAAAACATTATAAAACACTTTTCTTTTAATTCACTGTATTCTAATTACTTAGAAAAAGAGACAAATTTAATTAGCATCTTAGAAATAAAATATTTGGCTTGACAGTAAAAGAGGAATCATAACCTTGTATTATACCATGTTGCCTAGGCTGTATCACTTACAGTGTGGTTTGCAGCAGTAGTTTAAGTCCATTTAAAGAATACAGAAATGATGTCCAGAATACTGAGAAATGACTTCTAATTATCTGCTGTCTCAGATACATCATGGTGTGGTTCAATTCAGAGACTATTGTATCACAATTCAGCCTTGAAGTTAAGTGTGAGCTTCATTTATAGGGCAAAATCTTTGAGAAGTGGGTTATGACTATGAAATGCAGAGGAAAATCTGACTCAGCATCAAGTATTTATTATATTCCCTTTCTTAAATAAATAATCCTCTTTATTAGGAAGAAACAGTATTAGACATCAAGAACTATTTATGCTTGTACTTCTAGATAATTGTATAGATTTCCTTACAGAGTTAACTATAACTTTCATCTAACCAATACCAAATTAAATTCAATAAATTTTCCCATATACTATATATTCAAGTGCCACAAGGGCAACATTTTATTTAAAAGTTATTCATTCTTTCAAAATGTTATAAAACAACCCACACTCTGTTAAAACATTCCACTTAAGGACAGGCTGCCTGCATAGCACTATAAAACTGTTTAATTGAAGAAATATTCCTTTTGTTTAATTAAAGAATAATAATTTAATATTGACCCTGGGATTGCAGATAATCTACAAGCTATGACTGTGGACACTTAAGGCAGTCATACTGAGTCTGAATTTTATGCCTATAGTACTTTGAGCTGTATGACCTTGAGGATGATCTTTCACACATTTGCAAAATGAGACAAAATTTATTGCCTTACCTATAGGCTAGTTGTGTGACTTAATATGAATTTCTCACCTTGGAAAATTGGGAAACAAACCAGTCTCTCTGGACAGCCTCCCTCTTTCCACTTTCTTAGTTAGGTGAAGCACCTTGCCGTAAATGGTGGAACGGGGCTTCTTCACAATGGCAGCTGCTCTGAATATTACAACCTGGAGTGCAGGGGAGTTTGCTTACCATGGTTGGAACCTTAACCAAAGATAAATGTCAGACAGGAGACAGCCAGACATATAAATTCCTTGCAGTCCTTCAAGAAAAGTCTTCCATGCTGAGTAAACACAATGCTGAGAAATTTGCTTAGTTTGTTCTTAGACATCAGTGAGGCAGGTGCCAACAGGGTGAAAATGATGTTGCTTCAAATATTTCCTTGTCTCATTTCCTTTTTCTCCCCCTCCCCCATTATTATCCTAAACTTGTACCTTCAAAATACGCTTTCTAGAGGACATGGCTTAAAACATATGATGTCTAGCAAGTCAATTATTTATATATCTTAGGAATTATTATTATTATTTATTTTTTTGAGATGGAGAATGGTAGTATGAAGTTGTAAATTATAGAATATTTCCCCTTATTATAAAATTAGCATCATGAAAAATTAGTGTATTATTAAGGTGAAGGTTTAGAAATTAGTATGACATATGGGATAACTAAACATTAATTTGAATCTTTTGTTTGTGTTTTATTGTGACAGTGAGGCAATAAAATTAAATGCTAGTTTCTGTTTACAAGTAGCATGAAATAATGGAAACAATTTATTTAACTAGTTCTCTTTTTGTTTTTTGTTTTCCCAATTGTGTTGAGGATAAAATTTTGCTTTATGTCTTTGGCAGCAATTTCCTTATGGATTCAAATCATAGAATATACAACTCGGTGTAGGAAGAGAGACAGCTCCTGCATAGATTGTGTAGTTTTCAAAAGCTACTTTAAGTCTGAATTTTTATTTCTATATTCCTAGTTCCATCTATTTTTTTTTTTCTTTTTTGACATCTGTATGTTGAGTTCTCCCATCTGAAAAAAAAAAATGATGACAGAAGAAAACAAAAACTGCAGTAGGGGGCTTCCCTGGTGGCGCGGTGGTTGAGAGTCGACCTGCTGATGCAGGGTACATGGGTTCATGCCCTGGTCCAGGAAGATCCCACATGCTGTGAAGCGGCTGGGCCCATGAGCCATGGCCGCTGAGCCTGCACGTCCGGAGCCTGTGCTCTGCAACAGGAGAGGCCACAACAGTGAGAGGCCTGCGTACCACAAACAAAACAAAACAAAACAAACAAACAAAAACAAACAAACAAAACTGCAGTAGGAAACAAAAGTCACTGGAAATGTTAAACAGCCAGAAAATTCCACATGAATATCAAACATTTAAAACAGTAAGTGTAATACCTGTGTAGTTTAAAATATACATAGAATTAAAATGAATATAAACAAAACCAAAAATCTGAAGTGGAGAAAATGTGTTTTAAATGATCTCTAACAATATTGCAGGAGGTGGTAAAGATAATAACTTGTATCCAATGTAATAAGTCAAAAATAATGGTTGTGATATCTACTATAACCACTAAAAGAACACTGAAAGAATGTAACTAATAAGCAAATTATACAATAGAAAACAAGAAATGAACACTTTATTAATTCAAAGAAACAAGAAGGAATTAAAACAAAACAAAACAAGAAACAAAAGAGCCTAATTGAAAACATAGTTGGCATATTAAAAACTATTTCAGTAATTATTATAAATGCAAATAGACTAAATAGTTCATTGTGACTAAGATAGCCAGATTCAATTAAAAAAAATCTATATGCTGTTTATAAGTGACACACTTAACACATTATTGACCAGGGGATCTTTGCAGAAACTAACACCTATGTCTGTAATACATCTCTGGTCAAAAATATGTTAAAATAAAACAGAAAATTGAATGATAGAAAAAAAATGTAACATGCAAATATCACAATGAATGAAAAAACTGATGTAATTATGCTAATATCAAACATTAACTTTAAGGAAGGAAGCATTATTAGTGATTAAGAGGGGTAATTTTTAAAAATAAAGGGGTAAACCCCATAGGAAATTATCACAATTAAAAAATTTGACCAAAGTGGCATGTGGAGAACCATGCTTTCCATGATGAAAGAGTTCACATAGTTTTGTCAGGTATCCATGTAACAATTACCATAATTGGCAAATCCTGAGCCATATAGAAAACTTCAATAAATAAATTTTAAAATTGTTCAGCATCTATTCTTAGACTACTGTGAATTTAAGTTGGAAATTATTAATAAAAGGATAACTAGAAAAAAATACAAATACCTAGAAATTTTTAAAATACACTCAAAATTAATTGAAATATGAAAGAAAAAGTTTAAAATATTGGCTGAGATTAGTAAAACAGGTCAATTAGATGTTTAAATGATTAATATGGGGATAAGGAAATGCATACCTGTGGGTTGTAATTAAAGAAGCTCTCCAAGGTATATTTATAACTTTAATGCATATATTAGAAAATAACAAGATTTGAAATTAGGTAACCTAAGCACTTCCAACAGAGGAAGCTAGAAAACAAAGAGCAAATCCATCCCTAAGACAAAAAGAGATACGAGGGAGAAAACCTTGAAGATAAGAAGAGAAATAAATGAAATAGATAAATAACAGAGAAAATTAACAAAGCCAAAAGCTGATTCTTTAAAAAATAATATAAAAATATATTTTTGTAAAGAATGAGGAAAAGCCAATTAACCAAAACTAGGAATGATGAAGGGAACATTACTAGGAGTTCTATTCACAAAGAAATTAAGATGATATTGTGAACAACTGTATGCCAAGGTATTTCATAACTTAAAGCAAAGCATAAATTCCTTGGGAAAGCAATTATATTATCTGACATAAGAAGAAATAAAAATTTTGATGAGTCCAATATTTATTAAAGAAATTGATTGTATTATTAAAAACCTTCCTATAAGAGGAAGTTCTATCTCAATTAGATTCACCAGCGACTGCTCCCGATGTAAGAACAATGAACATTTATCTTGAACAATGTTTTCCAAGGAAAAAGGCAATATTTCTTAACAATTGTTGTAAGACCAACATAACCAGATATCAAAAGCTGACAAACATAATAAAGGAAAATTAGGGGGCTTCCCTGGTGGCGCAGTGGTTGAGAGTCCGCCTGTCGATGCAGCGGACGCGGGTTCGTGCCCCGGTCCGGGAAGATCCCACATGCCACGGAGCGGCTGGGCCCGTGAGCCATGGCCGCTGAGCCTGCGCGTCCGGAGCCTGTGCCCCGCAATGGGAGAGGCCACAACAGTGAGAGACCCGCGTACCGCAAAAAAAAAAAAAAAAAAAAATAATAATAATATAAATAAATCTCTTTCATATACATAAATTACAGATACTTAACATATTGGCAAAACACATCCAGATATATAGTGTTCTATAATCAAATGTTGACTTCTATATTATTTCTACTTGTTCAAATTATTTTTTCTGTTTAAATTCTTTCTCTTGCAGTTGAAAAGAAGTACATTTTTCTATACTACCGATGAGTATATGTTGAGATATATATATATATATATATATATATATTTTACAGTAAGTCCTTGTTGGTTATCTATTCAAAATATAGCACTGTGTACATGTCAATCCCAAACTCCCAATCTATCCCTCCCCCACGACCCTTTCCCCCTGGTAACCATAAGTTCATTTCTAAGTCTGTGAGTCTGTTTCTGTTTTGTAATTAAGTTCATTTGTATCTTTTTTTTAAGATTCCACATATAAATGATATCATATGATATTTATCTTTCTCTGTCTGATTTCCTTCACTTGTATGATAATTTCCAGGTCCATCCATGTTTGCTGCAAATGGCATTATTTCATTCTTTTTAATGGCTGAGTAATATGCCATTGTGTGTGTGTGTGTGTGTGTGTGTGTATATATATATATATATATATATATATATATATATATATATATATATATCACATCTTCTTTATCCATTCATCTGTTGATGGACATTTAGGTTGCTTCCATGTCTTGGCTATTGTAAAAAGTGCTGCAGTGAACATTGGGATGCATGTATCCTTTCAAACCATATTTTTCTCTGGATATATGTCCATTAGGGGGATTGCTGAATCATATGGTAGCTCAATTTTTAGTTTTTTTAAGGAACCTCCATAATATTCTCCATAATGGTTGTACCAATTTACATTCCCACCAACACTGTAGAAGGGTTCCTTTTCTCCACACCCTCTCCAGCATTTATTGTTTGTAGATTTTTTTGATGATGGCCATTCTGATTGCTGTGAGGTGATATCTCATAGTTTTGATTTGCATTTCTCTAATAATTAGTGATATTGAGCATCTTTTTCATGGTCCTCTTGGTGATCTGTATGTCTTCTTTGGAGAAATGTCTATTTAGGGCTTCTGCCCATTTTTTGATTGGGTTGCTTCTTTTTTGAATATTAAGCCACATGAACTGTTTGTAAATTTTGGAGACAAATCCCTTGTCAGGTGCATCATTTGTGAATATTTTCTCCCATTTTTTGGGTTGTCTTTTTGTTTAGTTTGTGGTTTCCTTAACTATGCAAAAGCTTTTGAGTTTAATTAGGTCCCTTTTGTTTATTTTTGTTTTTATTTCCATTACTCTGGGAGACTGATCAAAAAAGATATTTCTGTGATTTATGTCATAGAGTGTTCTGCCATGTTTTCCTCTAAGAGTTTTATAGTATCCGGTCTTATATTTAAGTCTTTAATTCATTCTGAATTTATTTTTGTGTACGGTGTTAAAGAGTGTTAAAATTTCATTTTTTTTACATGTAGCTATCCAGTTTTCCCAGCACTATTTATTATATATATATATATATATATATATATCTTATTAATTATATTGTTTAGGTTGGGTCTTCTCTGTACTTATGTTTTATTTCCATTTGAAGTGTTTTGTATATAGAGTAATAAGTTAAATCTCTATTTTGGGTGAATTTTGTCTGACTCTCTATCACTTCCTTCATTTCTTGTAGTTTCTACTTTAGAAATTTTGTTGCTGTGTTTTTCATAGGCTAGCTGTTTGGAATTGTTGTACAACCATTGTGAATTCCAATCTTTAATACTATAGATCTATCTCATTTAATGGTTGGAGGTTAAATTCTGCCTTGCTTGATAAACCTCTGTTTTCTTTTTGTTTGCATTTGGCATATATTTTGTTGCTCATTTTATTTTAGCCTCTTTAATTCAACTTGCTTTAGGTTTATCTCTGGCATAAAGCATATAAATCTAATACAGAGAAAAAACTAAGTGTGTATAAAGTTAATATGGAAAAACAAACAACAATAACAAAAAAGACAATTAAAACATTTCAGCAGATTAAAACACTTCCCCCAATAATTTTCAAAATGGAGGTAATTGAATATAATATTCATAATATAAATACAATATAAAAATGTAACTACGAAATTGTTTACATGAAAGAAACCAAGAAATTCAAAGCCAGAATATAACTGAACAGAAAAATCAAGGAAATGTTAGATTTGAACTTCCTGAAATCAAAAAAGAAATTGAAGAAATGACAAAGCAATCTCATAAATAAAGACAAATTACAAGATATCTAAAATATATATGACAAAAATCACAGTAAGGAACATAGAGATAGAAAAGAGCAAATAAAGACAGTGATTGATATAGGCAACAGACAAATATGTTTCAAAATATTAAAATTTGAATCTCTGAAGGAGAAAAACAATATAATGCAATAAAACAAAAACTGAAAACTGTAATTGAACAAAGACATGCTAGTTGAACATATTACAAGGGTACTAGTAAAGATGACCCAGGATGGTCAGGCGGGTGCTAGGAAGTTAACAGAAAAAAATATTTCTGTGTGGAGGAAAAAAAGGAAGTTTATCAAGGAGAAAAATAGTTTTAGGTGTCTGTCATCTTTTTTAATGAATCTGAAAACTATATAGATGATGATATTCTCACATGAAGCTTATATTTTATATATAACATAAATATATATCAAGTATATGTATATGTGTACACATATAATATTAACATATATATTATATATGGATATATATATATATATATATTCATATATATGGAAGCTGACCCATGAGCAACATGAATTTGAACTTCATGGGTCAACTTATGCATGGATTTTGTTCCATAGTAAATATTACAGTACTACAAGATACATGATTGGTTGAATCTGTGGATGCAGACCTGTGGGCATATCCATGGATATGGATGAACTGCATGTACTGAGGGCCAATTATAAGTTAAGTGAAGATTTTCAGGTGTATGGAGAGTTGGCACCCCTAGCCCCTGTGTTGTTCAAGGGTCAACTGTTTATTTATAAATATATATGTTACATATTTATATAGCATACAAATATATATGGATATATAGATACATGGATGCATATGTATATGTATGTACATACATATATATGAACTTTATATATATATGTATACATATACATATATTCTAATACTCTAAAATTAAACAAGCAATTAATAAAAATGTAAATGGATGATGTGTGTATTTCTGTAAATCACCCAAATGGCTATTCAAATGTAGAAATAGTCAAGTCATATTATTCACTCAAAATTTCTTTGACAATTTACCCTATAATAGAAGATACTGAGTACTAGTATTTTCTGGTTAAAAAATGATATATGAAATATGTTCTATGTTGTAGGCATTGAGTTAACATTGGGACGGAAGATGAATAAAATGCCCTGAAAACCATTAGGATTTAATTCACTTAAATGTACCCAGTTATTTTTTTTCTGCTTTATAACAAATTTAATCAGTTATACATATACATATGTTCCCATATCCCCTCCCTTTTGCATCTCCCTCCCACCGTCCCTATCCCACCCATCCAGGCGGTCACAAAGCACCGAGCTAATCTCCCTGTGCTATGCAGCTGCTTCCCACTAGCTATCTGCCTTACGTTTGGTAGTGTATATATGTCCATGCCGCTCTTTAGCTTTGTCACAGCTTACCCTTCCCCCTCCCCATATCTTCAAGTCCATTCTCTGGTAGGTCTGTATCTTTATTCCTGTCTTACCCCTATGTTCTTCATGACATTTTTTTTTCTTAAATTCCATATACATGTGTCAGCATACAGTATTTGTCTTTCTCTTTCTGACTTACTTCACTCTGTATGACAGACTCTAGGTCCATCCACCTCATTACAAATAGCTCTATTTCATTTCTTTTTATGGCTGAGTAATATTCAATTGTATATATGTGCCACATCTTCTTTATCCATTCATCTGATGATGGACACTTAGGTTGTTTCCATCTCTGGGCTATTGTAAATAGGGCTGCTATGAATATTTTGGTACATGACTCTTTTTGAATTATGGTTTTCTCAGGGTATATGCCCAGTAGTGGGATTGCTGGTTCATATGGTAGTTCTATTTGTAGTTTTTTAAGGAACCTCCATACCGTTCTCCATAGTGGCTGTACCAATTCACATTCCCACCAGCAGTGTAAGAGTGTTCCCTTTTTTCCACACCCTCTCCAGCATTTATTGTTTCTAGATTTTTTGATGATGGCCATTCTGACTGGTGTGAGATGATATCTCATTGTAGTTTTGATTTGCATTTCTCTAATGAGTAAAGATGTTGAGCATCCTTTCATGTGTTTGTTGGCAGTCTGTATGTCTTCTGTGGAGAAATGTCTATTTAGGTCTTCTGCCCATTTTTGGATTGGGTTGTTTGTTTTTTTGTTATTGAGCTGCATGAGCTGCTGATAAATTTTGGAGATTAATCCTTTGTCAGTTGCTTCATTTGCAAATATTTTCTCCCATTCTGAGGGTTGTCTTTTGGTCTTGTTCATGGTTTCCTTTGCTGTGCAAAAGCTTTTAAGTTCCATTAGGTCACATGTGTTTATTTTTGTCTTTATTTCCATTTCTCTAGGAGGTGGGTCAAAAAGGATCTTGCTATAATTTATGGCATAGAGTGTTCTGCCTATGTTTTCCTCTAAGAGTTTGATAGTGTCTGGCCTTACATTTAGGTCTTTAATCCATTTTGAGCTTATTTTTGTGTATGGTGTTTGGGAATGATCTAATCTCATACTTTTACATGTCCCTGTCCAGTTTTCCCAGCACCACTTATTGAAGAGACTGTCCTTTCTCCACTGTACATTCCTGCCTCCTTTATCAAAGATAAGGTGACCATATGTGCGTGGGTTTATCTCTGGGCTTTCTATCCTCTTCCATTGATCTATCTTTCTGTTTTTGTGCCAGTACCATACTGTCTTGATTACTGTAGCTTTGTAGTATAGTCTGAAGTCAGGGAGCCTGATTCCTCCAGCTCCATTTTTCGTTTTCAAGATTGCTTTGGCTATTCGGGGTCTTTTGTGTTTCCATACAAATTGTGAAATTTTTTGTTCTAGTTCTGTGAAAAATGCCAGTGGTAGTTTGATAGGGATTGCATTGAATCTGTAGATTGCTTTGGGTAGTAGAGTCATTTTCACAATGTTGATTCTTCCAATCCAAGAACATGGTACATCTCTCCATCTATTTGTATCATCTTTAATTTCTTTCATCAGTGTCTTATAATTTTCTGCATACAGGTCTTTTGTCTCCTTAGGTAGGTTTATTCCTAGATATTTTATTCTTTTTGTTGCAATGGTAAATGGGAGTGTTTCCTTGATTTCACTTTCAGATTTTTCATCATTAGTATACAGGAATACGAGAGATTTCTGTGCATTAATTTTGTATCCTGCTACTTTACCAAATTCATTGATTAGCTCTAGTAGTTTTCTGGTAGCATCTTTAGGATTCTCTATGGATAATATCATGTCATCTGCAAACAGTGACAGCTTTACTTCTCCTTTTCCGATTTGTATTCCTTTTATTTCCATTTCTTCTCTGATTGCTGTGGCTAAAAGTTCCAAAACTATGTTGAATAAGAGTGGTGAGAGTGGGCAACCTTGTCTTGTTCCTGATCTTAGTGGAAATGGTTTCTGTTTTTCACCATTGAGGATGATGCTGGCTGTGGGTTTGTCATATATGGCCTTTATTATGTTGAGGAAAGTTCCCTCTATGCCTACTTTCTGCAGGGTTTTTATCATAAATGGGTGTTGAATTTTGTCGAAAGCTTTCTCTGCATCTATTGAGATGATCATATGGTTTTTCTCCTTCAGTTTGTTAATAGGGTGTATCACGTTGATTGATTTGCATATATTGAAGAATCCTTGCATTCCTGGAATAAACCCCACTTGATCATGCTGTATGATCCTTTTAATGTGCTGTTGGATTCTGTTTGCTAGTATTTTGTTGAGGATTTTTGCATCTATGTTCATCAGTGATATTGGCCTGTAGTTTTCTTTCTTTGTGACATCCTTGTCTGGTTTTGGTATCAAGGTGATGGTGGCCTCATAGAATGAGTTTGAGAGTGTTCCTCCCTCTGCTATATTTTGGAAGAGTTTGAGAAGGATAGGTGTTAGCTCTTCTCTAAATGCTTGATAGAATTACCCTGTGAAGCCATCTGGTCCTGGACTTTTGTTTGTTGGAAGATTTTTTATCACAGTTTCAATTTCAGTGCTTGTGATTGGTCTAGTCATATGTTCTATTTCTTCCTGATTCAGTCTTGGCAGGTTGTGCATTTCTAAGAATTTGTCCATTTCTTCCAGGTTGTCCATTTTATTGGCATAGAGTTGCTTGTAGTAATCTCTCATGATCTTTTGTATTTCTACAGTGACAGTTGTTATTTCTCCTTTTTCATTTCTAATTCTATTGATTTGAGTCTTCTCCCTTTTTTACTTGATGAGTCTGGCTAATGGTTTGTCAATTTTGTTTATCTTCTCAAAGAACCAGCTTTTAGTTTTATTGATCTTTGCTATCGTTTCCTTCATTTCTTTTTCATTTATTTCTGATCTGATTTTTATGATTTCTTTCCTTCTGCTAACTTTGTGGGTTTTTTGTTCTTCTTTCTCTAATTGCTTTAGGTGCAAGGTTAGGTTGTTTATTCAAGATGCTTCCTGTTCCTTAAGGTAGGATTGTATTGCTATAAACTTCCCTCTTAGAACTGCTTTTTCTGCGTCCCATAGGTTTTGGGTCATCATGTCTCCATTGTCATTTGTTTCTAGATATTTTTTAATTTCCTCTTTGATTTCTTCAGTGATCACTTCGTTATTAAGTAGTGTATTGTTTAGCCTCCATATGTTTGTAGTATGTACAGATCTTTTCCTGTAATTGATATCTAGTCTCATAGCATTGTGGTCGGAAAAGATACTTCATACGATTTCAATTTTCTTAAATTTACCAAGGCTTGATTTGTGACCCAAGATACGATCTATCCTGGAGAATGTTCCATGAGCACTTGAGAAAAATGTGTATTCTGTTGTTTTTGGATGGAATGTCCATTAAGCCCATCTTGTTTAATGTATCATTTAAAGCTTGTGTTTCCTTATTTATTTTCATTTTGGATGATCTGTCCATTGGTGAAAGTGGGGTGTTAAAGTCCCCTACTACGATTGTGTTACTGTCGATTTCTCCTTTTATGGCTGTTAGTATTTGCCTTATGTATTGAGGTGCTCCTATGTTGGGTGCATAAATATTTACAATTGTTATATCTTCTTCTTGGATCGATCCCTTGATCATTATGTAGTGTCCTTCTTTGTCTCTTCTAATAGTCTTTATTTTGAAGTCTATTTTGTCTGATATGAGAATTGCTACTCCAGCTTTCTTTTGGTTTCCATTTGCATGGAATATCTTTTTCCATCCCCTCACTTTCAGTCTGTATGTGTCTCTAGGTCTGAAGTGGGTCTCTTGTAGACAGCATATATATGGGTCTTGTTTTTGTATCCATTCAGCCAATCTGTGTCTTTTGGTGGGAGCATTTAGTCCATTTACATTTAAGGTAATTATTGATATGTATGTTCCTATTCCCATTTTCTTAATTGTTTTGGGTTCGTTATTGTAGGTCTTTTCCTCCTGCTGTGTTTCTTGCCTAGAGAAGTTCCTTTAGCATTTGTTGTAAAGCTGGTTTGGTGGTGCTGAACTCTCTCAGCTTTTGCTTGTCTGTAAATGTTTTAATTTCTCCATCAAATCTGAATGAGATCCTTGCTGGGTAGAGTAATCTTGGTTGCATGTTTTTCTCCTTCATCACTTTAATTATGTCCTGCCACTCCCTTCTGGCTTGTAGAGTTTCTGCTGAGAGATCAGCTGTTATCCTGATGGGGATTCCCTTGTGTGTTATTTGTTGTTTTTGCCTTGCTGCTTTTAATATGATTTCTTTGTGTTTAATTTTTGACAGTTTGATTAATATGTGTCTTGACATATTTCTCCTTGGATTTATTCTGTATGGGACTCTCTGTGCCTCCTGGACTTGATTAACTATTTCCTTTCCCATATTAGGGAAGTTTTCAACTATAATCTCTTCAAATATTTTCTCAGTCCCTTTCTTTTTCTCTCCTTCTTCTGGAACCCCCATAATTCGAATGTTGGTGTGTTTAATGTTGTCCCAGAGGTCTCTGAGACTGTCCTCTGTTCTTTTCATTCTTTTTTCTTTATTTTGCTCTGCATCAGTTATTTCCACTATTTTATCTTCCACCTCACTTATCCATTCTTGTGCCTCAGTTATTCTGCTATTGATCCCATCTAGAGTATTTTTCATTTCATTTATTGTGTTTTTAATCAATGCTTGATTCATCTTTAGTTCTTCTATGTCCTTGTTAACTGTTTCTTGCATTTTGTCTATTCTATTTCCAAGATTTTGGATCTTGGAAATAGAATCTTAGATCATCTTTACTATCATTATTCTGAATTCTTTTTCAGATAGACTGCCTAGTACCTCTTCATTTGTTAGGTCTGGTGGGTTTTTATCTTGCTCCTTCTCCTGCTGTGTGTTTTTCTGTCTTCTCATTTTGCTTATGTTACTGTGTTTGGGGTCTCCTTTTTGCAGGCTGCAGGTTCATAGTTCCCGTTGTTTTTGGTGTCTGTCCCCAGTGGCTAAGGTTGGTTTAGTGGGTTGTGTAGGCTTCCTGGTGGAGGGGACTAGTGCCTGTGTTCTGGTGTATGAGGCTGGATCTTGTCTTTCTGGTGGGCAGGTCCACGTCTAGTGGTGTGTTTTGGGGTGTCTGTGGACTTTTTATGATTTTAGGCAGCCTCTCTGCTAATGGGTGGGGTTGTGTTCCTGTCTTGCTAGTTGTTTGGCATAGGGTGTACAGCACTGTAGCTTGCTGGTCGTTGAGTGAAGCTGGGTGTTGGTGTTGAGATGGAGATATCTGGAAGATTTTCGCTGTTTGATATTATGTGGAGCTGGGAGGTCTCTTGTGGACCAGTGTCCTGAAGTTGGCTCTCCCACCTCAGAGGCACAGCACTGACTCCTGGCTCCTCAATTTGGGATGATTTGTTGTCTATTCATGTATTCCACAGATGCAGGGTACATCAAGTTGATTGTGGAGCTTTAATCCGCTGCTTCTGAGGCTGCTGGTAGAGATTTCCCTTTCTCTTCTTTGTTCTCACAGCTCCCGGGTCTCAGCTTTGGATTTGGCCCTGCCTCTGCGTGTAGGTCGCTGGAGGGTGTCTGTTCTTCGCTCAGACAGGACAGGGTTAAAGGAGCAGCCTCTTCAGGGACTATGGCTCACTCAGGCGGCGGGGGAGGGAGGGGCACGGGGTGCGGGGCGAGCCGGCAGAGGCTGGCGTGACGTTGCATCAGCCCGAGGCGCACCGTGCGTTCTCCCAGGGAAGCCTTCCCTGGATCCCAGGACCCCGGCAATGACGGGCTGCACAGGCTCCCGGAAGGGCGGCGTGGACAGTGACCTGCGCTCGCACACAGGTCTTTTGGCGGTGGCAGCAGCAGCCCCAGCGTCCCACGCCCGTCTCTTGGGTCCGCGCTTTTAGCCCAGCTCGCGCCCCTCTCTGGAGCTCCTTTAAGCAGCGCTCTTAATCCCCTCTCCTCGCGCACCAGGAAACCAAGAGGGAAGAAAAAGTCTCTTGCCTCTTCGGCTGCTCCAGAGTTTTCCCGGATTCCCTCCCAGCTAGCTGTGGCACATTAGCCCCCTTCAGGCTGAGTTCTCGCCGCCAGCCCCAGTCCTCTCCCTGCGCTCTGACTGAAGCCCGAGCCTCAGCTTCCAGCGCCGTCTGCCCCAGCAGGCGAGCAGACAAGCCTCTCGGGCTGGTGAGAGCCGGTCGGCACCAATCCTTTGTGCGGGAATCTCTCCGCTTTGCCCTACCCAGGTACGTGGGGGAGTTTCTTGCCTTTTGGGAGATCTGAGGTCTTCTGCCAGCGTTCAGTAGGTGTTCTGTAGGAGTTGTTCCACGTGTAGCTGTATTTCTGGTGTATCCGTGGGGAGGAAGGTGATCTCAGCGTCTTACTCTTCCGCCATCTTCCCCGGAAGTCTGCCACGGAAGGTTTTACCCTGTTATTTCTATCATTCAGTTCTATTGTATTAATTTCCTAATGTTACTCATAACTATTACATAATTTAATCTCTTTTAACCACAAACTTCTTGTTTTAGCAGTACATATTTATGTAATTGTTTTTAGGAAAAAGTAAATAAGCTGAATAATAATTCACATATTAATTAAATATTAACTGCTTGTATTAAAACAAAGTTTTGGGGAAAATTTGCAAGGTTCTATTGCTCATCTGAAATGTCAAATGTTTCAAAGTCTCCTTTGAGAGAGGGAACACAACAAAAGCACTTAAGATTCTGAAGGAACACGGATGGTAGGAAGAAGATAATACAAAGCATTTGTTTCTAAGGGCAAAAGAAAGACATTGGTGATATCAGAGAAAACCTGTCTAATTGTTTCTCAGGGAATTAGTGGCAAGTAATATTCTACTGATAAGTATGGTTTGTTCCAAGTTTGTAAATCAGACTTAAGCTTTTGAAATGTAAGTAAATATAAAGATAGAAAAAAACACCACTTCGCTTCTAGTTCAACTTCTCCAGTTAGTTCCAAATACCTATTTGTATCTTGCCCACTGAGAAATTAGAATAGGGGCAGAGAGGAAAGTTTGTTGGGGGAAACAGAGAGAAAATGTCTTTCCCTTATTTTTTATAAGGCTCCCATTTTAATATCCCCCAAGTATATTTGTCTTTGTTTCTCTTTAGCATCATTATATCTTTAGCATCCCACAGAGGTGGGAGCTCTTGAAGTAATCTATGCACACTCTTGTAATTTTTATGATGATAAACAAAACTACATATTTTGGAATATAGATATAGATATATAGATACAAAGATGTATGGGATGTGTATGCTGCTAAGTAATGTGAGTTTACAGATAAGCTAGTTATATATTGTAAATGCTCACATTTTAGTCAGCCATCTGTTCTTTAAATATTAGGACTTATGCATAGTTTCAACATCTGTGCATGCACATGTAGATTTGTACAGTGCTGGTAAAGTGCTGACAAAAGTGTAAACAAAAAAGTAAACCAATGAAACTTCAAAGGCCTTTGCTTTTATGAATTTATGTAGATTTATCTCCTGCCTCTAAAGTACATCTGTTGTTATCTTCATTGAAATTTAAAACTAATCAGAATCCTTTTGAGAACAAAAATGCATTTAAATTAAATTTTAAATGCTTCATAAATTCATTTGTAAATGTACACAAGTGAACTAGACTTTGAGTATCAGTAACATAATTTACCATAAGCCATACATGGCCACCCAGTTACTTTAAAAATATCACTACTGATTAACCTTAAAGAATTTAGTAGCTATTTACTGTGACTGACTACATTTCTTCCAATCAGGAAAAAAATTACACACACACAACATCAATCTGATAAAGGAGAAAATATATATATATATATATTTTTTGCGGTACACGGGCCTCTCACTGTTGTGGCCTCTCCCATTGCAGAGCACAGGCTCTGGACGTGCAGGCTCAGTGGCCATGGCTCACGGGACCAGCCGCTCCACGGCATGTGGGATCTTCCCGGACCGGGGCACGAACCCGTGTCCCCTGCATCGGTAGGCAGACTCTCAACCACTGAGCCACCAGGGAAGCCCCAGAAAATATAATTTTTGAGGTCAGTATTTCTGAAGAGTCTACCAAAGATATAAATATCTCTCCATATATAAACAAAGGGAAAAATAAAGGAAAAGGAAGAAAGAAAAATGGAAAAAAGGAAGGAAGGAAGGAAAGAAGAGAGTGGGAAAGAGAAGAAAAAGGGAGAAAGAAAAAGAGAGGAAGGGTTATAGAGAATGTTAGGAGAGAGAGAATAAAGAGAAGGGACAGAAAGAAAAACAAGTTACAAGAATGAAATAATTAACTGAATAATTCATATCAGAGAAAAAGTATTTAGGATTTTAAGAAGTTAGCATTTGAAGTGAAAATACATATGCCTTAAAAAATCTTGGAAATGGCCTTATTGTATTAATTTTTTTTATGTATGGACACAACTTTTATCTTAGAGCATAGGAAAAAGTATTTTTTTGGGGGGAGAAATGTCACATTTAACTTTAAGCCATATGGAGAACAGATGAATATCATTTAAATCTTAGGCAGGTCAGATTACCATATAACCAATAGGGAATAACAAAATAAATGCAATGAGGTTTCAATATGCTTTCAACTGAGAAAAAAAAAGAGAGAGAGAAATACATGTACCTGAGATTATTACAATCATTATTTTCATTTGAGTTTGCAATATACAACTACATGAAAGTATATAAAATCTCAAGTATTTTGAGAAATTTCCTGTACACTATGAATATTCATTCTTTATTTGTTGATAATTAGGGTACTAAGGGACTCTCAAGGTGGACAGTGACATCGCACATTATAAATAGCAGTTAAGCAACAGTCTTACTCTGAAAAATGCAAAGCCTTTTTGAGTGTTGGAGTTCCGAGTTTGTTCTTAGTCCTTTTCTGTAAGCAAATCGCCATTGCTATACTTTTGGGAAGTTTATCGTTAATCACTGATTTCCATATAACTATCAGAGCTAGCCACCATTTTAACAGCATGACATTATAATAGGGTGCATTATTTGTTACTAGTGTTGGGGAAGGGGAAACTTCCCTTCTACCCTTCTTGTGTTCTTGTGGCTGGACTAATAATGAAATCAACACAAAACAGATTAGCAGAAAAAAAAAGAAACAACTTTTAATTTGTGGGTTTGGAAGTCTCCTAGAAAAAGAACCTAAGAAGTGGCCAAAGCAGGTAGCTTTTATACTTTTTAGACAAAGAAACAATAAATATGTGATAAATTGACAGGGTAAAGAAACTTAAGCTTTGGGTCCTTAATTAGTGAAGAATCTAAACAGAATTTGGACTTGGGGGTGGTAAATTAAAGAAATAACAGGATTTATTTATATGAGCTTCTCCTCTCAAATTCCCTATCTCTGGAGATAAGGGTGTTCTACCTCCAGTTAAAGGGGTTACATCTTTCACATGGGAGATTTACTTCCTGCTTTTAGGGATACAGAGAGAAGGGTCAGAGTGTCCCTCTTGCATTGGCCATTTCTTAAGTAACTTTAATTCAAAGCAATCAATACAACATTGAGCCATATTTTGGGGTGACTGGCCCTGGGCCCCAACACTAGATAAAACCATGAGGGAATTCCAGAGACCCTGGAAACTTTCACTCAGGATTTAGGGAAAGTTGATTTACTTCTCGGGGAATCAGAGACGTTCTCAAATAGGAACCCCCAGCACATCATAAAAAGCCTGATTTTCTTTGACTGGTATCCTTAGTTTAAAAAAACAAATACTAAAATACCACAACTATTCTGGAGGTTTTGGAAATGTGTTTATTTCCTGCAGGACTGAATAAGAGTGCATCAACAGAGGGGGCGGTATGGGAGATCTTCTTTCATCCAGGCGGTTTCACAAGACCCAGCTTTAGGGTTCTAAAAGGAAGAGCCAGATTATGTTTTTCCCATTTCAGCACTCTCTGCCTTTTATTCTTAGTATTAACTATTAGGTTATCACTGAGTCCTAGTTTATTCTGGTATTTTATGATTGTCTCAGCTTTCATATGTATAGCAGTATAATGTGAGATATAGCAATAAAAATTGAAAATTTTATGTTAGTTACAATATCCCCATATAAACTTGTAAATGCCCTTGAGTATCCTTTCTAATGTTGGAGCTGGTTAGATGAAGAGACCTGGAGGTGGTCTTTCTTCATTTTTTAACTTCTCCTCAAATCCAACCTGTATCTTCTACCTTTCTCAAAGTTGTGAGTAGAAAATGCTTTCTTGGGCTTCCCTGGTGGTGCAGTGGTTAAGAATCCTCCTGCCAATGCAGGGGACACGGGTTAGAGCCCTGGCCTGGGAAGATCCCACATGCCACGGAACAACTAAGCCCGTGCATCACAACTACTAAGCTTGTGCTCTAGAGCCCGCGAGCCACAACTACTGAAGCCCACGCGCCTAAAGCCCATGCTCCACAACAAGAGAAGCCACTGCAATGAGAAGCCCATGCACCACAAGGAAGAGTAACCCCTGCTCGCCACAACTAGAGAAAACCTGCGTGCAGTAACGCAGCCAAAAATAAATAAAATAAATAATTTAAAAAAATGCTTTCTTCTTTGTAAATATTTCTGATTTTTTCCTGGGCACCTCAATTTGGTTGCTGTTTGATTTTGAGACCTGAGTTTTACAGACAATCTATAAAAAATACAGCTTTTGCTTTCTGTTACAATTTTTTTTCTGATTTTTTTAAGATTTTTTTTTTATGTGGACCATTTTTTAAAAAGTCTTCACTGAATTTGTTACAATATTGCTTCTGTTTTATGTTTTGTTTTTTGGGCCACGAGGAATGTGAGGTCTTAACTCCCCAACTAGGGATCGAACACGTACCCACTGCATTAGAAGGTGAAGTCTTAACCACTGGACTGCCAGGGAAGTCCCTTTTTTCTGTATTTGTTAGTAATCATAGAGAACATGATTAGTTAACAAAAATGAATTATTTTTCTTTTCAAATAAAAGCTTGACTTGGTTGTAAACATTTCCAAGGCTATAAGCATCCATTAACTCTCAACAACGTATAGGAAATAAACTGATCAGAGCTTAATGTGAAATAGAATGTCTGAGATAAAACTGATATCAACTGGCAGAATTATCTTTAATATCATTATAACATAAAGGGGTCCTGGAGCAGGCTCTGCTTTTAAGCATAAATACCATTTTTGCTTTGTCGTAACTTATGTACTAATGTTTTAATGTACATGACTGTAGTTTAACAACAACAAAAGATTGCAAATTAAAATCTCAATACATTATTGCATATTTAAGCTTTTGAGATATTAAAATCAATTGATTTTCTGATGGTGATTATTTTAGAAAATAGATTTTCACCAGCAAAAGGGATTCTAATCTTAAAAAAGGAATTCACCTAACTTTATTTGTATCCTTCTGTAACTTCTTTACGACTGTTACAGCTGCTACTTTTTAGAGTAGCTACTACATCTTTCTGTGAACCAAGAAACAATATTAATGGTACTAACAGAGGAGGAGTTCAAATATTTAATGAATTTCAGAAGTAATAACTATTTTAGAATTTAGGCATCTGACCTAATCTCAGTAGTAGGCACTGGAGGATTTAAGACAATACAAAGAAATTAAGCAAATAGACAAAATATGGAGCATATACATGAAAGAAAATTTGGTGCTGTGCGAATAACATGCTATATAAATGCTTCATAACAATATAATGTGGGTAAATAATTAATATAAAAGATCTTTTTTTTAAATGTGTGACTTTTATTGACTTGACAAGCATGATGATAGTGATTTGTCTTCTCCTTATTTGATGTGAATTCATCTGCTAGAATACATTTAATTATACACATTCCAATCCTAGGAACACATAGATAAATGAAAACCAGGAGCTCACAGCAAAAGCAATATGAAAGATTAAGAGAGTGAATAGATAGACTAATGAGAAGGGATTAAAATACCTCAAAGTTTATGAGCTAGAGTGAACAAAGTCTGCCTGGGGACATAAAGTCTATCTATAAATATCAATTACATGTAAACATGGATTAAGGCCAAAATTTTTAACCCAAGAGTAAAGACAGGAACACTGGATAAAAAAAATAGGACAAATGAAATATACTGGATATTTGAGAAACAACTGCATTGCTTCAGAAAGATGACATGGGCATAACTTTTTTATTCTTTTGGAAATATCTTCATAATGAACTGAATGGTATAGAGGCAACATAGTTGCCTGGCTTAATTCCATTGAGAAGTCCTCAGTGACAAAATATGGGAAGCATTAGAATTTAAAAAGTAGCAGTGTGTTGCACTGTTTCTTTGGAAGACCATAGCCCTAGTTCCTTATATGTGGCATGCATAGTAAACTGAAAAATATTTTTCTTTAGTTATTTCTATGATTATGTGAACTCCATTGTAAGTAGAGTACTTAGATTTTAGTTTTTCTATAATAGAAAAGTTGAGGAATTTAAAGGCACAATTAATTGAATAAAATTAATCTGTAATGTCTACATTTAAAAATCTAAGAACCCTGTATCAAACTATGGACTATGTTCACAACTATGAGCCTGCAAAGAGTATTGAGAGCAACCATTTATTTAAGATAATTCTATGTGTCCTGGTGTTGGACATCTTGCCCTAATGCCTTAATAGACTCTGATTATTGGCTTTGAGTATGACATTCCAAGCTCCCATCTTCCCTCAGTTTCACCTCTCTCATAAACCTGATTTTGGTGATTGGATCCTTCATTTTGCATTTTTATCACCCCAGATTCAAACATAATCCTAAATTTCTATTATTTACACAAATTCTACCCTTTTACATTTTGCAGACATCGTATTAATTGCCACTATCTTCTTGAAACACTATGTTAAAAGACTTTTGTTGTAAAAAACCAAAAGGCATAGTCACTTAATGATGTATAACATGGGTATAGTAGAAGAAAGTACCAATTCTTGTACCATGGATGAGCCAGTCTTAATCATGTTATGTATGATTCTAAAGCCTGTGTTCATATCGTCTCTAAAAGACTCTTACCTGAGAGAATTCTATTTTCTACATAACTAGCTCTATCACAAATGCATATATGTCTTACTCCTTACTTTACATTGTCACTTGGATATTTCAAAAATGTCTTAAACATGAAATTTCCACCACAGATCTATTGTTTTCTATCTAGCCATGCTTCCTTTTTGTAATTGCAGCACCAAGCACAGTGCCTGACAGCAGTATTGATTTCAATAAATGTGAACTAAGTAAATGAATGAAGAAAATGAATAGGCTCTTGTTTTCCCACCCTTGCAGTGAGGGAGTTGATCTGGATTACTGATTCTCAGTTTCAGATTGTATCTAAAATTAATGTGGATGAATAATTATTTTAATAAGTGCCTACAATGCCTCTGCCCTAGTACAGTTGGGATGGAGCATAGTAGATTCATTTCTCATCTTAGTTCAAGTAGGAGGATCCAAGTAGGTTATTTCCTAGGAAGAAGATGAAGTTTAGCTCAGAGATGACACAAAATAATATCCAGGGAATGGCTTGCAGTGGAACTTATGATATAGAAAAAGATTACTGAATTCTAAGATGGTGGAAAAATGAGGATAAAAAGCAGATAGGACTGGAGAAAAAATATCTTATTTCTGAAACTCTAGATGAAGCATAAAGATAGTTCAAAATGTAGTATTAAAGAATAGAAAACTTAGGGATTGGGTAATCAGAAGAGTCTCCCCGCTTCCCATTCATCTACCTTGACTACATACATACACTCCAACTTAAATGAATTTGAAGCAAATGACAGATGGATCTAAATTTGGATGTGAGCATAGTTTTGGTGCTCTGAAATTACTTCCAAAATTTTCAGCTCTACTATAGTGGTAAAAGCTCTCTACAGCTACAGTAATCAAGACAGTTTGGTAGTGGTGAAAAGGTAGACATTTTACGTGGATGGGGAAATAAAGGGGTCCAGAAATAGACACACATTATATTGTCAGTTAATTCTGACAAAGTTGACAAGCTGTTTCAATGAGGAAACTATATTCAGTATAAATATAGACCCTTACCTCATATTATAAACAGAAAAGTAACTCAAAATGGATCATAGGCTTAAGTGTAAAACCTGAAAGTATGAAACTTTTAGAAAAAAGGTAGGAGACCATTTTTTCTACATTGGAGTAGACATAGCTTTCCCAGACACCAAACAAAACACATGAATCATTTTTGATATATCAAATTTCATGACCAATATTCATTTAAAGTTTGGTGTTCAGAATATATTATTTAATAAATGAAAGAACCAGCCACAGATTAGCAGAATTAATTTCAACACATATATTAGACAATGGATTTGTGATCAGAATAAAGATTATAACACTTTACTAATGAGGCAAACAGTTCAATAAAAATGGGCAAAAGTGAACAGATACCTTATAAGAGAAGACATATGCCAATAAGCATAGGAGAAGCTCAACATCATCAGTTACCAAGAAAAGCAAATGAAACCATCATATGACTAAGCATATATTAAAGGGGCTAAAATAATAGTAATAGTGATGATAAACAGAAAACAATGAAAATAAAAACGAACAACAACAAAAAACTGACTATGCCAAGTATTGGTGAAGGTGAAAAGCAATTAGTACTCTTCTACATTGCTTGTAGGATTGTAAAATTGTACAATTACTTTGGAAAACAGTTTGGAAATTTCTTAAACAGTTAATTATTCATCTATATGTGACCTAACTTTCCACTGCTAGCTAACGACCTAAAAGAAAGGAAAGTGAATGTCCATACAAAGACATGTACATAAATGTTCATACATTTTTATTTTCAATAGCCAAAATCTGGAATCAAACAAATTGTTCATAAAAAGTGAATGGGTAAATTGTTGTTTACCCATATAATGTTATACTACTCAAAAATAAAAAGGAAGCAACTATTGATACAGGCAAGTACAAGAATATAGATTATTTTCAGAATCCACATGTTGAGTGAAAGCAACTAAGAAATGAAGTATAGGTACAGAATTTATATTTCTGAAATATGCAATTTAATGTATAATAAGAGAAAACAGATCACTGGTTGACTATGGATGATGTTGAGGGGGAAAATGTGTTTCAATAGTGGTACTGGGAACCTTTGGTGATGGAGGATATGTTCATTTTCTTGGTGTGGTGAAGGTTTCTTAAATCTGTGAATTTGTCAAAATTCATAACGTACTCAAAACGTGTGCAAATTTTGCATATCTATTTTACCTTAAGAAAGTGTTTTTTAAAAAGTGCCTCCAAGCACTCATTCATTCCAATTTAAACTTTCTCTGGCCAAAGGAATAGAGAAGTAAGTGACTTCATTTTTAAATCTCTTCCTTCCCACACCAAGTTTAGTTAAAAAAAAAAAAAAGCAAGCAATAACATTAAAATATTAAAAGTTACTCACCCATCCCCTATAGGAATTATATTATGAGTATAACCGAAGATGGTATTAACCAGGGGGTTTTAAAAATGGGGAGAGTAAAAAAACTTCTGACTCAAATGTTTCATTATTAACCCATAGTATTCAATCTATTAAATAAAAAAAAAATGCCCCCATTTTAAAGTTTTAAATTTTAAAATTGTTTTTGTTTTTTTGTTTGATTTTGATTCTTTTCCTATAAGGTTGACCTATATCAAGCTCCATTATTTCTCAAAGATAACAAAATATGCAGAGATATATTTTAGAAACTGATAATTGTTGGGAAAATATACCAGCAATGCCATGGACTATATTTCAAAAATTGTAAAGATTTTTATTTTATACTCTACTTTTGTAAAACAATTATTTTTTTATTTCTAAAAAGTATTTTTTAACAAAATATCACTTATATTCCTTTATTTTTGTAAATTTTTAAATTATCATTATTTTATTTTATTTTTCTTAAAACATATAATTAAATTTCCTTAAAAATATACATTTTATGGGAAACCAAGATTTATGCTTATGCATGACTAATATTGGTATTTGAACATAAGCTCTCTTGATTCTAGGGGTGTGTTTCTCAACCAATGAACTAACACAATAGTATAGAATAAACATTTTTTAATCAAGTTTGATGTATATATAAAATTTATTGTGTCATAACCAAGAGAGCCAAGTACTACCACTGAATGTAATGTTAAGCTGAGTTTGGCATGATAGATGACAGGTAAAACTAATGGTAAATGCATGAGGCACAGGGTAAAAACAAGCATATAGCAAAGTTAATTATATGCACTCTGAAATATTAAAAGAACTTTGCTTCACAGTTATAAAAGAGAACACATCAGGTTGACAAACTTGCTTATTTAGTTAATTATATATGCTTAGGCAGTGAACAAGAAAAAATAAGATAATAGATAATGTAAACTTTCCAGTGCCCTACCAAAAGTTCTAGTATTCAGTAGCATTCCAGCAGTACAAAAATTGTGTTAATAGTCTATGAGAGATTCAGAAATAGCGGATTGTGTGATTAAAGAAGCACAAGATATGTATTAACTTGGTATTGGTATTCAGTTTGCAGTAGGAACCAGAATACATTTTCACAATCTCTTTCCAAAGCAGGTAAAGAAATGGCTCATAACAACACATTCTTACAAACATAGGAAGTAATTCTGAACATGTTTTTATTTTATTATTCTCTGGACCAAGCTGTGAGACATTTAGGAATTTATACAAGTAAATAAGTACAAAATAGTGTAGGAATTTTTCTGTTTTCCTTTGTTGCTTGTTGAGTAAAAAATGTTTCCATACTGTACTTTTGGAAAATTTAACTTATATAAGTAATATCATAATATATAAGGTACATTTACCTTCACTTTTAACCTTAGGTCACCAAGTGCACAGTTAACTGGAGATTTGTAACTATTATGTAGAAAACTGAGCCAGTTCCAGATACAATAAGCAATAGACAATAAACTCTATACCTGACAACTAGCGTTTTTAAATTTACAGACATTTAAAAAATGTCTGTCTCCATTTAAGTAATAGTGAATCATTCTTTTTCCATTTAAACAATCATAAATGTTTCAAAATCATGTTATATGTATTCACTTGAATATGTATTTAGTATCATTTTATTTCTTCATTGTCCCTGCACTACGAACTGAAATTCACACTGTCTTGAAATAATGTCACAACTTTTCCAGATTTGTAGATTTACTATTAAATAAGCAGTCAGGCAAAAACAATGTGAAAGGTTTCCCATGTCCCAGTTAAAAATGAAATTTCTCAGTTTGACTAAACTGATTGATTCATTTAATTGATTAATAATGTGTGTAAGTAAATTTATATATTTATAAGTCAGTGACAACTTCTTGGTAACAGGATTTTAAACATTAAACATAGGCCAAATAATTGATTGAATTATAATTCAATTGGTTACATTACATGTTAAGTTAAAACACTTGAGGGATCTGAATCTTAATATAATAAAGACAATATTTTCCAAAGTAAATTTCAAGCTAATGCTGTTGTTGACAAGTACAACCCATAGCCAGTCTTTCTTTCCTTTTTTGTTTGCTTGAGGAGTTCTGCCAAGCCTTTAAATTCCAAGCATTAAATCATTAGTTTAATCATTAAGATAGTATGCAATTACCACAGTTCTACAATGATAAATAGCTTTCTTTGTCCTTATTATTTCTGGATTCTCTTAAATAAAGATTTTGCCCAACACTCTTCTGTTTCTTGAACTTAAAAAATAATTATATTAAAGGAAATGTTTTCATTTCAGAAAATTCTTTATCCAGATTTCCAGAAATAGAACAGAAACATGAAACAGAAAAATTAATGAATGCTTTTATTACTTAAACAATAAAATTAGACACAAATGGAAATCACATTAAATTTTAATATATGAAAAGCTAATACAGAAATTTAATTGTGCAAAATATTATTTGTAAAATATAAAGTTGGAGAATTCAAATGATTTTTTTGGCATTTTTAATGTTTAAATAGGCTTTGTTGACAAACTGTATAGAAAATATCTTGTAAAATGAAGGTTCTAACAAGGCAGAGAAAGCATATAAACTGTGAAACATAGTATTTTTTGTTTTATAATTATTTTCTCAAAATTACAAAATTGATGGAGTCATTAAAGAAAAACTGCAATGTACAGAAAAAAAGAAAAAAATAATCAGCCATGATCATACCATGAAGAAATACTCACTTTAAAAATTGTATGTTATTTATTGTTAATCTATATCTTGACTTTGGTGATTGTTACATGATAGTGAATATTTTTTAAAGCTCATCAAATTTGCATTTGCACTTCCAGATGTGATGGAATAACCTGTTTGTCCATTTGCCTTAAACAATCAATAATTCAGCCAAAATATAAGAAGCATAATTTTCAGACATGAACCAAATATAACATAAATTAGTGATTTCTGAGAAAACAAAATAAATAAGCACAGGAAACCAAATAGACCCTGGTGGCCTCCCTAAGTTGACAATATAGAATTTAAGATTTAGGGTAGACAAGGCATCTATAATCCATAGGGCAGAGCACTGGAGAGAAGTAATCTACGTAAAGAGAGAGATCTGGATGTCTAGAGTATTTCCCTTGAGTCTTCGTCTGAATAATGATCAATGTTGGACACAGGGAAACCGTCCAAGCCCAGGCAAAGAAGCACAAAAAAGAGAGCAAGCAATAAAATCACTAGAAACATCAGAAGGCCAACTATAATTTATGTTCTCATTAGGCAGAGTGGAAATACCTCCTCAACATATGGAGTAGCAAGTAGAGGACTCTAAAAGAAATGGCCTCAAAAATGGGGCCAAGTTTACTGTAGATTAAAGGCTGCTCTGGTCCTGCCTAACAGAGCTTAAACTCAATCCTGAGGAATAACTAATTGTTTCCACTTTACTTAAGTGAATCCTGGAACCAAGCCCAAACATATTTAAAAAAATATAAAAACAGAACAAAACAAAATCAGGCTCCAACATAAAAATATCGCAAACATAATGACTAGCATCCAATCAAAAATTTCCAAGCATGCTGATAAGCAGAAAAATATGATCCATAATAAGGAGAAAACCAATCAATAGTGATAGATCCAGAAATGACAGATAATGGAATTAGCAGATAAAAGAGCTATTAGAAATATATTCCATACATTTAAGAAATTATGGTAGAGGAGAGCATGAGCCTAATAAGGAGAGTTATGGACAATATAAAAAGACCCAAAGCAAACTCTAGAGATAAAAATACAATGCCTCAGAAGAAAAATACACTGGATGGCATTAATTAAGCATTAAGTCTATAGAAGAAAATGTTAGTGAACTTGTATTTATAGCAAAAATACTAGATTCTATCAAAATACATTTTATCTTATTTACTTCTAAGATTTATAGATTCAGCTATTAAATTTAAGTCTATGATCTATTATGTGTTACTTTTGTATACAGTGTGAGGAAAGGGACAAAATTCATTTTGCATAGGGATATTTGTTTGTTCCAGCACAATTTGTTGATAAAATCATTCTTTTACAATAGAATTATCTTGGCAGCTTCATTAAGAATTGATTGCTCATATAAGGTGGATTTATTTCTACACCCTCATTTTTTTCTATTGATATATATGCCTATATTTGCTTTATTGCTGAACTACCTTGTTTACTGTAGTTTTAGACTAAGCTTTGAAATCAGATAGTGTATGTTCTCCATCTTGATTCCTTTCTTTCAAAATTTGGCCCTTCTGTGTCCTTTGTGTTTCCACATAAATTCAAGAATCAGTATGTATGTTTCTAAAATATATTATTCAATAGGATTACATTAAACCCATACATGAATTTGGGGAGAACTAACTGATATCATAAAAATACTGTATCTTCTACTCCATTAATATTGTACCTCTCTACATTTATTTAGTCTTGTTTTATTTTCTTCAGTAATACTTTGTAGTTTTCAGGATACAGGTCTCCCAAATAATATGTTAAAATATTTCTAAGTTTTGCTTGCTCTTGATGTTATAGTAAATAGTTTTTCTTCTTTTTAAAATTTTTAAAATTTTAGAACAGTTTTATATTTACAAAATTATTGCAAAGATTATACAGAGAATTCCTATATACTCCTCATTCAGTTTTCCTATTATTAACATCTTCCATTGCTATAGTACATTTGTAACAATTAACGAACCACAAGTACTGATACATTATTACTTTATTTTGTTATTAATAACTACTTTAAAATTATATACCTCATTCTGATTGCCCTAGTTTTTTCTCAATATCTTTTCCTGTTCAGGATCCCACCATGATACCACATTACATTTAGTATACAGTTGACCATTGAACAACATGAGTTTGAACTGTGTGGGTCCACTTAAACATATATTTCTTTCACTAAATACATACTACAGTACTATATGATCCAACTTGGTTGAATCTGAGGATGCAGAACAGTGGATATGGAGGAATGGTGTATACGGAGGGCTGACTATAAATTATATGAGGATTTTCGAGTGTGTGGAGAGTTGGCATCCCTAACCTCCACGTTGTTCAAGAGTGAGATGCAAGAGGGAGGGTATGTGGGGATATATGCATACATATAGCTGATTCATTTTTTTATACAATAGAAACTAACACACCATTGTAAAGCAATTATACTCCAATAAAGATATTAATAAATAAATAAATAAATAAATAAAACCTTAAAAAAAAGAGTCAACTAATATCTTCTTAGGTTGCTTTGATTGTTAAAGTTTCTTAATTTTCATTGTTTTTGATGAAATTGAAAGTTTTGAGGAACACTGGTAAGGGATCTTGTAGAATGTCCCTCAATTGAGATTTGCCTAATGGTTTTCTCATGATTAGGTTGAGGGAATGTGTTTCAGAGAGGAAGACCAGAGGCATAAAGTGCTATGATCTTCACATTATATCAGGGGTATATACTATCAGTATGTCTCGATATGTCACATCACTCTTGATGTTAACCTTGATCGCCTGGCTTGAGGTAATGATTGTCAGTCTTCTTCACTGTAAAGTTATGCTTTTTTTCACTCTCAGTTCATAGTTTTAGAAGATAGTCACTATTTACAACCATGATTAAGGAAGGGGAAGTGATACTCTTCCTCCTTAAGGGGAGAGTAAGTATATAAATTACTTGAAATAATTCTGAACATAGAATGTATTTACTCTCATATTTATTTATTTCATCAATCATTTTTATATCAATATGGACACATAGATATTTTATAATTTGGTCACGTTGCTCAAATTTTTCCAGCTTTGGCTATGGAGACCTCTTTCTATTGACCTCTATGTCCTTTTGAAATATCTCCATTATTGTGGATAGGCGTTTTGTTTTTGTTTTTGTTTTTTGAGATTTTTCTTATTTTCTGACACCATAAGATACTCCAGGATCATCTTGTGTATTTCCTATCGAGTATTAGGATCAGTCATTTCTCCAAGGAGCACTGGTTCCTTTTATTGGTAAGTGGTATTAGAAAACAAGATCTGAATTGTAGGGATACTAATTACCACCAGGCTATCTTCACTTCCAGGCCTTCTCAGCTGAAAAAGCATAAGAGATATATATGAATATATAATACTAACCTGTGTATACATACATATCTATAAATATTTCTATGTGTAACAACCTGTATTTATATGAAGGTAAATATGAGTTCATACTGATGTTTCCAATTCTAATCCATTACCACATTTATTATTCTATCTTCCTCCCCTTGTATATCTGTAACTCTCCACTCAACAGTAAGAAACCCAGTTCCCAGGACTTCCCTGGTGGTGGTAGTCCATTTGCCTTCCAATGCAAGGGATGAGGGTTTGATCCCTGGTTGGGGAGCTAAGATCCCACATGCCTCGCAGCCAAAAAGCCAAAACATAAAACAGGAGGAATATTGTAACAAATTCAATAAAGACTTAAAAATAGTCCATGTCAAAAAAAAAATCTTTAAAGAAAAAAAAAAAAACGAAAGAAACGTGGTTCCCAACATCCACTATCCATTTACTTATTTGTTCAACTCTAGTAGACATGTATAGTTGTTCCAGAATTGTTAACCAGTAAATCCATGGGAAAAAACTTTATCAACTAGAGTACAAGTCTTATGTACAGTTCCTTTTGCCTTTAGTCTTACAAACTCCACTCATTTCCAAAGGTGCTTAGGTCAACATCTCACTCCCCCAGCCCCTTCAGCGAGGTAATGTCATACAGTTGTAATACCTTTATAATATTTTGTTACATTCTACATTCCATCCTGAAATCACCTGAACTCCTAAATGATTTTTCAAAATTTGCATAAGGTTTATTCTTTGTGCTGTAAAGTTCTAGAGACTTTGACAAATGCCCACCATCTTGTATTCACCATTACAGTATCATACAGAATATCATCATTTCTCTACCCTAAAAATAATCCCCTGGGAATCACCTATTCAACTCTTTTATATCAAGTGTTGATCCAGTGAATTTGCTATGCTCACCGATTAGTTATAGAAGTTTTTTTGTCCATTGTTTGGGATTTTCTATGTAGACAATCTTGTCATTTGCAAATAGAGAGAGTTTTATTTCTTCATTTCCAATCCATACACCTTTTACTTCCTTTTCTTTTCTTATTTCACTAGCAAAGACATCCAGCAAACAAACTGTAGTGTTGGAAGAGGACCTCCTTTCCCTGAACCTTGGTTAGCCTTTCTAGAGAATTTATTTCCCCCAGTTTTGAGGTAAAGTGTCTACTTTCTTACTATTAAGTATGATGCTACTGGAAGGTTTTGGGGTAAGTGTTCCTTATCAAATTGAAGTTTTCCTGTATTGCAGCTTTTCTGAGAGGTTTTGTTTTTAAATCGTGAATGGATATTAGATATTGTCCATTATTTTTCTGTGCCAATTCTGTGATCATATAATTTTTCTCCTTTAACCTGTTGATGTGGTAGATTACATTGATTGATTTTGAATGTTGATCCAGCCTTGAATGCCTGAAATAATTTTTTTCAAAGACTTGTTTAAGAGCAGTTTTATTTATTTTTTTAAAAAAAATACTGAAGTATAGTTCGAACTGAAACATTACAAGTCAATCTTAATAATCAATGGTAAAAATTAAATTTGTTATATTCTCGCAAAGAACATATTTTTCCTATACCAGAAATGGCCTTTGGAATACAGCAGATGGATTCATTTGGATCACCCTGAGTCTGGGGCACATATCTCTTGCATTAAATTTAGGCTACCTGGAGGGGCAGAGATCATGGTCAGCTGGACCACCTTGGATAGGGGAGACATGCCCTTTGGACATAAAAATAGGTCACAGGTGCTGTTAGTGATCATATACCTGCCTGAAGGTCACCAGATCCACTGAGAGTCAAGACCCTAGGTCACAGAAAGGGCTAGTTGTCTAGTTGTTGCATTGTTTACCTGCAAGCCCCAACTTACCATGAATAGATGCAGTGTCCAGAGAAGGTAGATCCCCCAGGAAACATTGTGATGTACATTCAACTTGAAATGAGAGACTGGAACAAAAACTTCTAGTAACCAGTAATTAGGCACATTTTCTGTTGTTGTTTATAGGGATATATACCTGCTTGTAATTCAGTCCCTTGGCTCCCACTCATGAATCTCCTAACCCTTATGAGCTTTAAGGTTAAGGAGAGAGAACAAAAGATAAAAGAGCCCACCACCCTATAATGGGGGTGCTAAAGCATCCTAATATTATAGAGAGCACCAGGATCTTTTGGGAAATTTCGGGACCAAAACATATTTAACAGTACCTGGAAAGATAACTAATCTCCCTCAAAAGCAAGAGCATGCAAGCCTGGAGAAATTACTAGAAATTTAAATGTTGATTTCAACTTGTGAATGCTGGCAGACAGTAGGATGTGGTTTACATAGGAGACTCACTTCTAACTAAGGCACTAGACTGACCCATCAGAAGGGGAAAAGAGAGCTGCTGAACTCAGGGAGCAAAAAATACTTCCTTAGACTCTGATTCCATTTGGGGACAGCCTATTGTATTAGGAAAGTTCCCCTCCTGAATTGTAGAAATGTCTAAGAGATGAATGCTGTTGGTTCTGGGCCAGACTCCTGGGAAGTTTGCCAGCAACTGAAGCACTGTGGCTAATACAAAAAGCAGAGTGACTGAAAGAACTGTCAGGGAGAAAATTGTCAGGAGTGAACAAACTGGGTTAAGGACAGGAAGCTAAAATAATTCTAGGGGAAGAGACATCTGGAAATAAAGGAGGATGAGAAAATATTATTAAGAAGGCATCGTGGAACTTTGAAAGCTGGGAAGCATTAATAAGATGCAAGTTAAAATAGTTGAGGGTGAGATTGGTTCAAGATGGCAGAGTAGAAAGACATGCTGAACAATCATCAACAGGAAGATGCCAGAACTCACCAAAAAAGATACCCCAAATGCAAAGACAAAGGAGAAGCCCCAATGTGATGGTAGGAGGGGCACTATCACAATAAAATCAAATCCCAGAACTGCTGGGTGAGTGACTCACAAACTGCAGAACACTTATACCACAGAAGTCCACACACTGGAATGAAGGTTCTGAGCCACATGTCAGGCTTCCCAACCTGGGGGTCCGGCAACGGGAGGAGGAATTCCTGGAGAATCAGACTTTGAAGGCTAGTGGGATTTGATTGCAGGACTTTGGCAGGACTGGGGGAAAGAGAGGCTCCACTCTTCAAGGACACACACAAAGTAGTGTGCACATTGGGACCCAGGGGAAGGAGCAGTGACCCCATAGGAGACTGAACCAGACCTACATTCTAGTGTTGAAGGGTCTCCTGCAGAGGCAAGGGGCAGCTATGGCTCACCAAGGGACAATGACACTGGCAGCTGAAGTTCTGGGAAGTATTGCTTGGCATGAGCCCTCCCAGAGTCTGCCATTAACCCAAGAAAGAGCCTGAGTAAGCTCCAGTGTTGGGAGGCCTCAGGCCAAAAAACCAACAGGAGGGGACCCAGCCCCACCAATCAGCAGACAAGTGGATTAATGTTTTCCTGAGCTCCGCCCACAAGAGCAACAGCCAGCTCTACCCACCACCAGTCCCTCCCATCAGGACACTTGCACAAGCCTCTTAATAGCCTCATCCACCACAGGACAGAGAGCAGAAGCAAGAAGAACTACAGTCCAGCAGCCTGTGGAACAAAAAGCACATTCACAGAATGATAAACAAGATGAAAAGGCAGAGGGCAATGTACCAGATGAAGGAACAAGATAAAACCCCAGAAAAAACATCTAAATGAAATGGAGATAGGCAATCTTCCAAAAAAAGAATTCAGAATAATGATAGTGAAGATAATCCAGGACCTCGGGAGAAGAATGGAGAAGTGACCTGGAAAACAGAATGGTGGAATTCACTGATGGAGAACAGAATAAAGAAAAAAGAATGAAAAGAAATGAAGACAGCCTAAGAGACTTCTGGGACAACAGTAAACACAACAACATTCACATTATGGGGGTCCCAGAAAGAGAAGAGAGAGAAAGGACCCGAGAAAATATTTGAAGAGATTATAGTTGAAAACTTCCCTAACATGGGAAAGGAAATTGCTACCCAAGTCCAGGAAGCACAGAGTCCCATACAGGATAAACCCAAGAAGAAACACGCCGAGACACATAGTAATCAAATTGGCAAAAATTAAAGACAGAAAAATTATTGAAAACAGCAAGGGAAAAACTGACAAATAACATACAAGGAGACTCCCATAAGGTTAACAGTTGATTTCTCAGCAGAAACTCTACAAGCCAGAAGGGAGTGACATGATATACTTAAAGTAATGAAAGGGAAGAAGCTACAACCAAGATTACTCTACCCAGCAAGGATCTCATTCAGATTTGATGGAGAAATCAAAAGCTTTACAGACAAGCAAAAGCTAAGAATTCAGCACCACCAAACCAGCTCTACAACAAATGTTAAAGGAACTTCTCTAAATGTGAAACACAAGAGAATAAAAGGACCTACTAAAACAAACCCCAAACAATTAAGAAAATGGTAATAAGAACATACATATCAATAATTACCTTAAATGTGAATGGAATCAATGCTCCAAATAAAAGAAACAGGCTTGCTGAATGGATACACAAACAAGACCCGTATATATGCCACCTACAAGAGACCCACTTCTGACCTAGGGACACATACACACTGAAAGTGAGGGAATGGAAAAAGATATTCCATGCAAATGGAAATCAAAAGAAAGCTGGAGTAACAATACTCATATCAGATAAAATAGACTTTAAAATAAAGAATGTTACAAGAGACAAGGATGAACACTACGTAATGATAAAGGGATCAATCTAAGAAGATATAACAATTATAAATATTTATGCACCCAATATAGGAGCACCTCAATACATAAGGCAACCACTAACAGCTCTAAAAGAGGAAATGGACAGTAACACAATAATAGTGGGGGACTTTAACACCTCACTTACACCAATGGACAGATCATCCAAAGAGAAATTAATAAGGAAACACAAGTTTTAGAAGACACAATAGGCCAGATAGATTTAATTGATATTTATAGGACATTACATCCCAAAACAGCAGATTACACTTTCTTCTCAAGTGCACATGGAACATTCTTCAGGTTAGGTCACACCTTGGGTCACAAATGAAGCCTCAGTTAATTGAAATCATAACAAGCATCTTTTCTGACCACAGTGCTATGAGATTAGAAATCAATTACAGGGAAGAAAATGTAAAAAACACAAACACATTGGAGGCTAAACAATACCTTACTAAATATCCAAGAGATCACTGAAGAAATCAAAGAGGAAATAAAAAAAAATACCTAGAGACAAATGACAATGAAAACATGATGATCCAAAACATGGGATGCAGCAGAAGCAGTTCTAAGAGGGAAGTTTATAGCTATAAAAGCCTACCTCAAGAAACAAGAAAAATCTCAAATAAACTATTTAACATTATGCCTAAAGGAACTAGAGAAAGAAGAAGAAGAACAACAACAACAACAAAAAAACCCCAAAGTTAGAAGAAGGAAAGAAATAATAAAGATCAGAGCAGAAATAAATGAAATAGAAACAAAGAAAACAATAGCAAAGATCAATAAAACTAAAAGCTGGTTCTTTGAGAACACAAACAAAATTCATAAACCATTAGCCAGACTCAACAAGAAAAAGAGGGAGAGTACTCAAATCAATAAAATTAGAAATGAAAAAGAAGTTACAACAGACACGGCAGAAATACAAAACATCCTAAGAGACTACTACAAGCAACTCTATGCCAATAAAATGGACAACCTGGAAGAAATGGACAAAGTCTTAGAAAGGTATAACCTTCCAAGACTGAACCAGGAAGGAATAGAAAATATGAACAGATGAATCACAAGTAATGAAATGGAAATTGTGATTAAAAATCTTCCAACAAACAAAAGTCCAGGACCAAATGGCTTCACAGGTGAATTCTATTAAACATTTAGAGAAAAGCTAACACCCATCCTTCTCAAATTCTTCCAAAAAATTTCAGAGGAAGGAACTCATTCTATGAGGCCACCATCACCCTGATACCAAAACCAGACAAAGATACTACAAAAGAAGAAAATTACAGACCAATATCACTGATGAATATGAATTAAAAATCCCCAAGAAAATACTAGCAAAGAGAATCTAACAAAACATTAAAAGGATCAGACACCATGATCAAGTGCAATTTATCCCAGAGATGCAAGGATTTGCATCTCTTGCAAGGATTCTTCAATATATGCAAATCAATCAATGTGATACACCATATTAACAAATTGAAGAAGAAAAACCATATGATCATCTTAACAGATGCAGAAAAAGCTTTTGACAAAATTCAACACCCATTTATGATAAAAACTCTCCAGAGAGTGGGCATAGAGGGAACCTACCTCAACATAATAAAGGCCATATATGACAAACCCACAGCAAACATTCTCAATGGTGAAAAACCGAAACCATTTCCTCTAAGATCAGGAACAAGACAAGAATGTCCACTCTCACCACTATTATTCAACATAGTTTTGGAAGTCCTAGCCATGGCAATCAGAGAAGAAAAAGAAATAAAAGTAATACAAATTGGAGAAGAAGAAGTAAAACTCTCACTGTCTGCAGATAACATGATACTATACATAGAGAATCTTAAAGATGCCACCAGAAAACTACTAGAATTAATCAATGAATTTGGTAAAGGTGCAGGATACAAAATTAATGCACAGAATCTCTTGCATTCCTATACAGTTATGATGAAAAATCTGAAAGAGAAATTAAGGAAACACTCCCATTTACCATTGCAACAAAAAGAATAAAATACCTAGGAATAAACCTACCTAGAGATAAAAAGACCTGTATGCAGTAAACTATAAGACATTGTTGAAAGAAATTCAAGATGGTACCAACAGATGGAGACATATAGCATGTTCTTGGATTGGAAGAATCAATATTGTGAAAATGACTATACTGCCCAAAGCAATCTACAGATTCAATGCAATCCCTATCAAATTACCAATGGCATTTTTTACAGAACTAGAACAAAAAATCTTAAAATTTGTATGGAAACCCAAAAGATCCCGAATAGCCAAAGCAGTCTTGAGGGGAAAAAAAAACAGAGCTGGAGGAATCAGGCTCCCTGACTTCAGACTATACTACAAAGCTACAGTAATCAAGACAGTATGGTACTGGCACAAAAACAGAAGCATAGATCAATGGAACAGGATAGAAAGCCCAGAGATAAACCCACACTCCTATGGTCAATTAATCTATGACAAAGGAGGCAAGGAAATACAATGGAGAAAATATAGTCTCTTCAATAAGTGGTGCTAGGAAAATTGGACAACTACATGTAAAAGAATAAAATTAGAACACTCCCTAATACCATGCAGAAAAATAAACTCAAAATGGATTAGAGACCTAAATGTAAGACTGGACACCATAAAACTCTTAGAGGAAAACAGGAAGAATAGTCTTTGACATAAATCACAGCAACATCTTTTTTTATCCACCTTCTTGAGTAATGGAAATAAAAACAAAAAGAAACAAATAAGACCTAATGAAACTTTAAATCTTTTGCACAGCAAAGGAAACCATAAACAAGATGAAAAGACAGCCTTCAGAATAAGAGAAAATATTTGCAAATGAATCATTGGACCAAGGATTAATCTCCAAAATATATAAACAGCTCATGTAGCTCAATATTAAAAAAACAAACAACCCAATCCAAAAATGGGCAGAAGACCTAAATAGACATTTCTCCAAAGAAGATATACAGATGGCCAAGAAGCACATGAAAAGCTGCTCAACATCATTAATTATTAGAGATATGCAAATCAAAACTGCAATGAGGTATCACCTCACACCAGTTAGAATGGTCATCATCAGAAAATCTACAAACAACAAATGCTGGAGAGGGTGTAGAGAAAAGGGAATCCTCTTTCACTGTTGGTGGGAATGTAAATTGATACAGACACTATGGAGAACAGTATAGAGGTTCCTTAAAAAACTAAAAATAGAATTATCATATAACCCAGCAATCCCACTACTGGGCATATATCCAGAGAAAATCATAATTCAAAAACACACATACACCCCAATGTTCATTGCAGCACTATTTACAATACCCAGGTCATGGAAGCAACCAAATGCCCATTGACAGACATATGGATAAAGAAGATTTTGCACATATATACAATGGAATATTGCTTAGCCATAAAAAGGAACGAAATTGGGTTTTTTGTAGAGACATGGATGGATCTAAGACTGTCATACATAGTGAAGTTAAGTTAGAAAGGGAAAAACAAATATCGTATATTAACGCATGTATGTGGAACCTAGAAAATGGTACAGATGAACTGGTTTGCAGGGCAGAAATTGAGACACAGATGTAGAGAACAAACGTATAGACACCAAGGGGGGAAACTGGTAGGGGGTGGAGGGGTGTTGAATTGGGTGATTGGGATTGACATGTATACACTGATGTGTATCAAATGGATGACTAATAAGAAAAAAAATTAAAAATAAACAAGTAAAAAAAAAAGAAGAAGGCATTGTGTGAGGAATGCCTGTGTTAGAATACTACCATCCTCTAGATATCTGGCCTATTCATTCTCACAACCACAGCACACAGCCTCTGAGTTCTCAAATATACAGTAGAGGAGAATTGCTTGTCTTGCCTAAAAATTACTTAAAACAACAACAAAAAAACCCTCTCCACTATTTCGATTGTTGCTCTGCCATTGAGTTTCTCTGAATCTGCTCAGAGAAGGGGAGAACAAAGCCTGAAAGGCAACAATGCCTCCCTAGACAGTTGCTTGCTGAAAAGAGAGAATATCCTTAACGTTCCTAAGTCAAGGGGACTCCAAACCCCTGGAAACTGATTTTTGGCTCACTTGATGAAACTGCCATTCCTTTAGCCTCAACAGAATAAAGCTAGCACCGTTCAGCTTGCTCACTAATGCTGGCTGATGGTTTTCATAGTGAGGGATGGATCAAATCAGAGTTTGTTGCATGGTGGAATGCTGATATGGGAAAGAAGTATCTATACAATAATCACAGCTTTTAACAGGAACTCAAGACTTTCAGGAAGAAAAGAGTGTAGAAATGGGAAGTGACAATGAACTTCTTCCCTTTTTCATTTTTTTTAACATCTTTATTGGAGTATAATTACTTTACATTTTTGTGTTAGTTTCTGCTGTATAACAACGTGAATCAGCTATACGTATACATATATCCCCACATCCCCTCTCTCTTGCATCTCCCTCCCACCCTCCTTATCCCACCCTTCTAGGTGGTCACAAAGCACCGAGCTGATCTCCCTGTGCTATGTGGCTACTTTCCACTAGCTATCTGTTTTACATTGGGTAGTCACATGAAAGGATGCTCAACATCACTAATCATTAGAGAAATGCAACTCAAAACTACAGTGAGGTATCATCTCATACCAGTCAGAATGGCCATCATAAAAAATCTACAAACAATAAATGCTGGAGAGGATGTGGAGAAAAGGGAACCCTCTTGCACTGTTATTGGGAATGTAAATTTATACAGCCACTATGGAGAACAGTATGGAGGTTCCTTAAAAAAACTAAAAATAAAACTACCATATGACCCAGCAATCCCACTACTGGGCATATACCCTGAGAAAACCATAATTCAAAAAGAGTCATGTACCACAATGTTCATTCTTCCCTTTTACTACTTCAACTTCAGCAGATAGACATTTATACCTGGATGAAACAATTTCTGAGACTCTGTGGAAAGATAATAGTAGTGTAACAGCCTATCTATCTATTTCACTCCTGAGGGGAAATGACACACCACAGTTGACTTGACATACATATAATATTCTCCAAAAAGCAAATAAGTATTTGGGGTCAGGTAGAATGATAAAGAACTCCTCTTTTTATTCTTGTCTTGGATATATGGTATGAGCACCTGAATCAGGGGGTTGAACCAAAGTACAATGAGCAGAATTGTCTAAGGGGACTTCCAGAGGACTCAGAAAATTTGATTTGTAGCTAGTGGTCTAACAAATAGCTTCTAAATTTGTTTTGATAAAAATGTTCAAAAGTACTTCTGTTTTATGTGAGATGGACGATAGTCCACATTTGTCCCAGATTCATGCTTCTGCTTTTACTCACAGTTTAGCCTGCAGGGATGTTGACCCTGACATTTCATAGAACATCATGCTGTATTAATGGTATCATCCTGGTCGAATCTGATAAACAGAAGAAATAAGTATTCTGGATGCCTTAGTAAGATGTGTACATGCCAAAGTGAGGGAGATAAACTTCAAAAGGTTTTCAGGGGCCTTCAATATTCCTGAACGTTTTTGGGAACCAGTGGTATGGGCAAGCTGAGACATCATCTTTAAGTCAAGGCTGATGTACCTTTCATGCTCTACAATTAAAGGAACAATTTGAATTGCTCCAAAAATCAACTTGGTGAGCTTCCATGGATTTGGAAGGAGATGCTGAGAAGCCCCAGTATGAGAGTGGAGCAGGTAGAATTCTAAGATAAACTCAGTGGCCCTCACCCTTGTGTAAGCTCCTCCCTTTGAGTGTGGGCTGAACTTGTGAATTTGATGAACTATCACTCCAATGATTATGTTATATTATATGTCAAAAGATATTTTACTGAAGTGATTTTGCTCCCAAAGCAGTTTATTTTAAGATAAGGAGATTGTCCTTGGTGAGCCTGACCTAATCACGTGAGTCTTAAAATGAATAAGGTTCTTCCTGGTGAGAGACATTCCTTCAAATTGCGAAAGGATTTGATATTATGGAGATTTTCTGTAGTTGGCTTTGAAGATGGAAAGTACCAGGTAGCAAGGAATGCAGGGAAACTCCAGGAGCTGAGAGTACCCCTTGGCTAAAGTTATGAAGGAACGAGGACCTCAGTACTATAAAAACAAATAATTGAACTCTCTCAGAAATCTGAATACACTTGGAAACAGATTCTTCGTTAGGCTCTCCAGACAAAAACTCAATCTGGCTGATACCTTTATTTCAATGTTAGACCTTTAGCAGAAAAATCAGCCAAACCATGTTTGGATTAATGACCTACAGAAGTGTGAGATAATAAATGTGTGTTGTTTTAAGTTGTTAAATTTGTGGTAATTTATTACAGCAGCAATAAAAGAACTAATATCAGATAGCAAAGAGCAGTTTCCTAAAATTCTGGAAAAAAGCCATGTCTTTTGCTGCAGAGCATAATTTACCATTTGCAAGATATTCTAGCAAGTGATTGGATCCTTGAATAAACTAAATAGTTCACTCTGAGTTATCAAGTGAGTTTACAGGCACCAGATCTACAAATCTTGACTTTGCTATTACCTGATCCAGTGAATCACAAGTTCAGAGGGCACAACAGCAATCTCTTTAGGATGCAAATGGTACATTATAGCTTGGGCTCAGGTAAATTGAGTGATCAGACACCTGTGTTGCTCACTTCTGTTGCACAGACGCCTTTGCTTTAACTCACACCTATAGATTATGGTGCAGCTTTTTACAAACAAATAGCAGTTGAGTGAACCAACTCAGAACTGGTTTACTGATTCCTTAGCTTAATATGTTGATGCAATCCAAAAAGAGATGGTTTTGTACTCCAGCCCTCCTTTAGTATTGTCCTAAAGAATGCATGAGGTATTGCCCTAAAGAATGCTCTCAGAAACATAGCTGTGAGCATTAAACATAGTTATTCACCTTTTATGTTAAAAAATGGCCTAATATATGACTAAACACTTATTTCTGGACATTGGCCAATAGCTTGGATGATTGGCTAGGGAAGAAACAAAATTGAACTTTCAAGAGACAGTGGATGGATATTTTGGAGTGGCACAAAGTGTTAGATATTTGGGTCTCAGTAATTCACAACAGAGAGCATCCACCAAAGAGGAACCACTCAACATTCTTGTAGATAGATTCATTCTAAGGATGTCAATCAGGCTCTTCTGATCTATCCCAGCACTTGCACAAATATTCGTGAGTGGAGTGGCCATACTAGCAGCTATGAAGCCTACACATTAGCTCCTTCTCATCAAGGCTCATCTTGTTACTACCTTTGCTGAAGGCCAAACCTGCCAAAAGCAGAGACCAATGTTTAGTCTTTAATGTGGTACTAGTCTTCAAGAAGAAATCTAGGAACTTAATAGAACACTGACTGTGTTGAATCACATCAACCTCACCAAGGACAATGATTATTTCTTATTGGCCTTGACATCAATGTTTGCTTTTCCTGACTGCAGTTACTCTTCCAGCACAACCCCACATAGGATCCACCATATTGCTAACTCAGACCAAAGGGCCCATTTTATGTTTAAAAAAGTTCAGATAATGGTCTATTAAAGTTAAAGTACTAGTTTTAGAAAAACACTGCAAGATTATGGAACTGTCCTACAACATGGAACATATATGCCAGGTAAATAGCTTAGTTGGTGTTGTTTTCTCAAAACCTAGAATGCTGGTTCAGGAACCAAGAGGTAGATGTAGAATTAGTCAGTTGCCATGTTACATCCTGTAACTCACTTGCCAAATTTTCACTTTGTATCTCCTCACCCATAGGCTTGGCAAGATTAAAAGTCCTGGTCTGGAGTGAGGTGATGTAGGTTTCTACCAAGGAATACAGAACTTGAAGTTATGACTCTCATAGCTTCAATATGACTCTCACATGGTCATATTGGGCTTATCATGCTGTTGGTTCAGTAGATAGTGAAAGGAGATTGTTGGAGATTGTTAGAGTTTTGGCAACACAATAGGTCAGAAAGGACTATATCTGGAATTCAGGAGATTCGCTGGGGTAAATCTTGATGATCCAGACATAGTGATAACTATGTGTACAGTTGCAACAACCTTAACCTGACAAGTACAACAACTGAAGTCTCTAATTCTTCAGGGATCAAGGGCTGGGTCTTCTCATCAGTCAAGAAACTGAGACCAGCTGGGGATAAGAGTAATCTAAGACTATACAGTAAAAGAGAGAGATGATGAATATCAGTTAAATCCTAGGGACAAGTTACAATTCTGGGTATGTTAAGTTATTCAATTAACACTCTTGTATTAAGCTTTGTGTAGAGTCTGAGGCTGGCCACTACAACTGTGGTGTACTGGACTTAACATAGGGCACAGGAGATCTTGAGCGGTGCAAGGAGAGGTGGTCTCTATCAGATATTTCTTATATTTACCTCAGACTTTACTGTAGGTTTTTGCTCTAGCATGACAGCATTTTAACATGGATATACAACACATGTCTTGCTTTCTGAATGGTGTTTCTCTGCTACAGCTCCATTGGAAGACTGTTGAAGCTGAATCAGCCAGGATGATGCATGCATGCACATGTAACTGTGGGGCAGACTGGGTAAACAAATACCCCTATTCGTGTCTCAGGCTGATATGCATTTTATAGGATTCCTCATAGAATTCTTAGTGGGATTGGGTCCCAATGGCCCATAGTGGAAACAGCCTAATAATGCTACTTAAGACAACTTTCCCTCTTTCTTTTTTCAATTACTGCCTTCATTTTGGTGCCTTAATGTCACTTCTAAAAATAAACACCTGCATAAGAGTCCTTGTCTCAAACATGCTTTACTGTGGGAACCCAAACAAGGACAGCAGGGTCCCTGAAATATCCTATATACAAAGTACTTAAACAATGAAATATCCCCATCTTTACTATGGGCTGTTTGCCCAAGTTTCCACCCTGGTTATTCATCTCAGGAAAGCTGTAGTCCTGACCATCAGCAGAAACCATAAAGAAAAGCAAAAAACAAAGCCTGAGGGAAATCTTTTCAAACCCAAAGCTGTAATGTTTTCCTTGAAGCCTAATAGATTTCAGGGTCAATATACATGTTTAGCTAATTTCCAAAAACCTGTTACTGTCAGACTCAAGGTGTTTATAGTCCTTTCAATATGTAACTTTCTAGTTCAAACTGTAATTAATAATATCACATGTATGAAAAGTTATCTGAGTTATGCATGTGACTTCCTTTCTCTGGGTGCCAGGCTCTTAGAGTCAGAACACTAGAGTAATAGTTTTATTGACATCAGAATTCTAGATAAACTGTTTTTATTATTTTTTGGCATAAAAAAATCTAAAGAACTTGATAGAGAAGACACAGTCTAGGAGCCTGACCAATTTATTTCCCCACTTTCTCAATTTTCTCTTTTTCTGGACGTTCCAGGAGAAAACGTGAAAAGAAGAAGCACAGAGACTCCAATAGCCACTCTATTAATAGACTCTTGCTCCCTTTGGGGAAAAAAAAAGTAAAGGAAATATTTTAGGATGTCAAAACCATTGAGATTTGGGTAAACTCTGACTATATGAGACTTTATGTGTATACACAGCTATCACAACAATACATCTGCCAGTGACTTTTAATGGTTGTTAATGCCTCAGAATATATGGAAACTAATATATTTCTAAGTTTGTAAAATAAATTTGTGGTGCTTTACAAATTTCTTTTCAGATATAACTGAAGAATAAGAATTAAGGCATGATAAATATACATTTTAGAGGAAACTAGGTGTTACTCTTAATGATAGACTCAAAGCAACCCCAAATACCTTAATATTGATGTAATAATAACCATATAGAATCTTTTGAATATGAAATCCATCAAAGAATTTACGTGAAGGTAGTAGTTTATGTATATAATTTTCCCCTATTATATAGTTTTATGTGAATTTTTAATAATAGACGTTTATGCTGGTTATTTCCTTCTATAGGGATTTTACTTAATTCTCTACTTTATCTTACATTTACAACATTTGTTAGAATGAATAGGAATATTTATATAATTACAATCCAGTCTCACCACCACAGCAAATTTTTATTATGGGTAAATCTATATTAATATTTTGGTGTAATATCCCGTTAGACCTTTGGGTAGAAGTCACTTTATCTGTACTCCATGATATTCAGTGAAGCGTAATTTTCATGGAAAATGCTATAAGCATATTTCATCCTCAGAAAGTTAATTAATACGCTAGAAGCCTTGCCACCAAGTTACATTGATCATATAAAGGATATGGATATCACTTAAAATAAAAACAAGTGAAACAATCTCATAATTTCCTCATATTTCCATGTCATTTTACCTATTTCAAATTTACTTTAATGGTCTAATTAATTCATAATTTTGTGTATTTTATAAAATTTATAAGATGAATCAAAATAATTTAATACTACATTTTAAATTTTCTTTTTTTCTCTAAAATAATATATTGTGTCTATTTGATCACATATTCAGACATAATAGTTATTCAAATTCTTAACTATGGGCTTTATAATAAAAATTGTATATATTCATATTTATGCATTGAAAAAGAGAAGTGCTCAATGAGCTATGAATAAATTATGACTCATTAACTCATTGATCACAGATATGAAAGCGTGGCAGCCTGGAATACTTTCTAAGTGTCATGAAAAGGACAGTCCTTTTTTGCAAAACTGTATATAGTGGTGTTGGAGGAGGTCACGGAAAGGGCATGACCACTGGATGACATGCAAGCTGCAGCTTACCTGCCTCTTGTGTTTTCAGAATGTACATTATGCGGTCCATTTCCTTACTACTTGCTACTTCAAGGATACAATCTTTAGAGTAAAGTATTACTGAGACCATCTGGACAGTATGCGTGACTGAACTTAAGGCTTCTATATAAACTCTTAAGATTCTGGTAGCAGGTGAGGAGATCTACTCATCTTGCTACTACGCATGACAAGCCTCCTACGTAAGGTCCCTTGATTGTTAACACAGCTGCCTACCAATCTGGAGTGGTCTTTCTTCCTTCAGTCTCTTTGACCTCTGCATAAAGGGGGCCAGTTTCAAATTTCACCCTGGGAACCCCTAAGGAACTGAGGTTTGAACCAGCAAGTGGTCGAGCACTTTACCTTTCACTGAAAGGAGAAGCAGGAGAATCCCTTCCGGAAAGGGTAAGGTCATTCTCTTTCTTTCAGCATTTGCACAGTGAAAGACACACACAGGAAACTGGGGAATGTCTCCTACTTCAAAATGAAGAATCAGATTAAGTATTTTTGCAATGTTTTTCATATTATTTTCTGGAGATCAAATTTGGCACTGGTGAGATTTGAATCAAATACACATCATTATATTAAGCTGCTTTCAGTAGAAATTTTTTAACACAAATGTGAAAGGTAGTATTTTTTAAATGCAGTTGACCCTTGAACAACACGGGTTTGAACTGCATGGGTCCACTTATAGGCACATTTTTTTTCAATAGTAAATAATATAGAACTATACAGACTGAGGTTGGTTGCATAAGAGGATGCAGAAATAGGGATACAGAGAAACCTAGGATAGGGAGGGCCAACTATAAATTATATGCAGATACCGGGGGAGGTGACACTCCTAATGCCAGCAGTGTTCAAGGGTCACCTGTAATCTGCTTAGTATATATATATTATATATATATATATATATATATATATATATAATATATATATATAATATATATAATACATTTAATTATTTTTCAGTATACTTATTTTTCAATCATATTTCCTATCAAGAGAGCTAAAATTAACTTTTATTTTAAAATATTGTTACCGAATTAGACGCGAGGCTCCCTCTTGGGGACCAAGCCTAACTCCTGACTCAGTCAGGGAGTTCTTTCCCACTCAGGTTTGTGCTAATAATAATGAAACTGAGTTTGTGCAAGCAAGACAGGCTCTTATTCAATGGCCAGAGAATGGAGAAAGGGAGCTCAGGCTCTAAAGGCACCTTCTCCCCGAAGGGATGGGAGTATAGGAATTTAAGGGTTAGAAGGCAGACAGGTCTTCTGGGCCTCTAGGAAAGGGGTGGAAATTTCCAGGCACTGCCAGGGCATGCACAGTCTTCCAAGCTCCTTTGCACGGGGCACAGATTATGCCTAGCTGAGTACAAATCCCTCCTTTGGGCGGAGATTTTAGTATGATAATGAAGCAAAGGTAACTCTCAGATTCCTCCAGGTGGGTTCCTGTGGTCAAGTCTGTGCTGGTTCGAGGTGGTTGACCACTGTATACCTCTTAAAGCATATATCTCTCAAAGTACAGCTGCAAAGCATCTTTGCCATGTACCAGGTACTTTTGAAACAAACACAGAGATAATCAGGGCAAGTCTCCTTCAGCTCTCAGGGGTTGGTATAGAAACAGAGAGAAAAATCAAGGCAAGGAAAGTGGTGACCTTTGGCCTACTTTGCCCGTTATCTTGTTTCTGCGCCTGGGCCCTGGGCTGCATGGGTGACAATATTATTAATTTCTTATTAACAATCATCACAGTAATTATTTAATAAATTGTACTTATTGTTCCACTATCAACTATTAAGACTTCTAGTCACTACATTTAGACAAAAGGTCTGAGACACTTCTCTGAAAAATGTAGGTTTCTCACTTGGGAAATGAGGGTTGTAACTATACACATGGTCTTACCCAGACAAAAGAGTAATGGTTAAAGGCTCTGGCTCTAAGTCACACATCTACTGATTCATTGAGTGCAAGGTGCTCCTCTTTGAGTTACAATCTTTTCACCTATAAAATGAAGACAATATTACTAATGCCTAATTGAAAAATTGCCAGAAATATTAAATGAGATATTCCACGTGAAGCACTTTACACTGTGTCTGGCTCATATTAAATGTCAGTAAATGTTATTTTTATTATTGTTATCTCTATGGATTTTTTTGGTGAACGCTGGATAATGTTTGTAAAATCAATTTGTATATTATTAATATCTGTTCAGTATTAATTTATCACTTTATTAGTATCAGACTGAAAAAAAACCCTCAGTTAATTACTTTGGAGTAGTTGATCTCTATGTATTGTACCAGACAAAGATAATAGGGCAAAGTCATTATGTGGATCAGGAAACAAATAATTTTCATTTTTTAATTTAATTTTTTCCATAAATTTATTTATTTATTTATTTATTTTTGGCTGTGTTGGGTCTTCACTGCTGCGCACAGGCTTTCTCTACTTGCAGCGAGCTGGAGCTATTCATTGCGGTGTGTGGGCTTCTCATTGCGGTGGCTTCTCTTGTTGCAGAGCATGTGCTCTAGGCGCACAGTCTTCATAGTTGTGTCACATGGGCTCAGTAGTTGTGGCTTGTGGGCTTTAGAGTGCAGGCTCAGTAATTGTGGCACACGGGCTTAGTTGCTCTGCAGCATGTGGGATCTTCCCAGACCAGGGCTCAAACCCCTGTCCCCTGCATTGGCAGGCAGATTCTTAACCACTGCGCAAACAGAGAAGTCCCCAAATAATTTCTAATGTGTTAATATGAAAAGAAACTATCAGATAACTGTATAGTGTTACATTATTTATGAATTAATGACATGTTGAATATCTTATCTTCTACTCTGCCCCTAAATCTTAAGAGTGGACACACAATAGGATTTTCTTGCTAGAAGTGAGAGTAACATAGCCCCATTGGAAGATTCTAAAATTTGTAACAAAGTAGGCAATCAACAATAACATTTGCAAAGGGGGAGAGTCTAAGATTTAACTCAAGGGCAAAAAGTCCAACTAAAAGAACCCTACCCAGTTAGATGGCAAGATGTGGTAGACATGTACAGGCACTGCCCAATTCCTGCTTCATAAAAGGGCTTGATGCCCACCAGCAGGGGGTGCAGGTGGCACATGGTCTCCAGGTGGCAGCTCCTTCATGCCAGCCTCAACTCCCCTAAAGTCATGTCCTTCCTGTGGCAGCCCACAAACAGCTACTGAGCCAGGTGGTGATATAAAAGTCCTGTCATTTCAACAGGCAACACATACTCCAGAGTTCCCCACCATACTGGCTGAGGCTTCGTCAATCCTGAATTGAAGTTTGATTTCTTCTTTTGCCCAATCCAGCTTCTTCTATTCACAGGTGTTGATTTCCAATAAAGAATTTACACCTTGGGCTTCCCTGGTGACGCAGTGGTTGAGAGTCCGCCTACTAATGCAGGGGGTGAGGGTTTGTGTCCCAGTCCGGGAAGATCCCAGTGCCGCGGAGCGGCTGGGCCCATGAGCCATGGACTCTGAGCCTGCGCGTCCGGAGCCTGTGCTCCGCGACGGGAGAGGCCACAACAGTGAGAGGCCCGCGTAACACACACACACACACACACACACACACACACACACAAAGAACTGACACCTTAAATTTCATCTCAGTGTCTGCTTCTCAAGAGATAATTTGTGACACTAGAGCAGAATAAGAGAGACTTTTTCCTAGCTTATAACTGAGATAGCAAATCAAGGTAAATTTTTTTTCCTCAAGTTATTATGAAATATGAGAATAGGTATAATGATTAAAGCAATTTGTTTCTTTTGACAATTTTTGGTAATAAAACTAAAGTAAATGATATGAGAAAATTAGGGACATGTTAGTATAGGAGACCTAAATGTCAATATTATGGCACAGTCATAGAATATTATGCAGTCATTACTTATCATGCAGTGATGTTTATTAAGTAGTAGTATTAATGTCAAAAATATTTTCAATATTTTAGGAAATAAATGGAATTAAAAAATCCAATATATTTTTATTTAGGCTAAAGATACTATGCACAAGATAAAATATCTAATGTGATTTTATTTATGTTAAAAGCATTATGCCTAGAGGGAGATATGTCAAAATTTTAAAAATGTATACTATTATTTCTTTTTTTAAAAAAATTTATTTATTTTTGGCTGTGTTGGGTCTTCGTTGCTGCATGCAGGCTTTCTTTAGTTGTGACGATCGGGGGCTCCTCTTCGTTGCGGTGCATGGGCTTCTCATTGTGGTGGCTTCTTTTGTTGCAGAACATGGGCTCCAGGCGCGCAGGTTTCAGTAGTGGTGGTGTGCGGGCTTCAGTAGTTGTGGCATGCGGGCTCAGTAATTGTGGTTCGCAGCCTCCAGAGCGCAGGCTCAGTAGTTGCAGTGCACGGGCTTAGCTGCTCCACGGCATGTGGGATCTTCCCAGACCAGGCATTGAACCCGTGTCCCCTGCATTGGCAGGAAGATTTTTAACCACTGCGCCACCCAGGGAAGTCCCACTCTTATTTCTTAATGGTAGCAATTTTTGTTTTCTTTATGGCATAGTTTTTTGTTTGTCTTTCAGAAAATGAGCGTTTAAACATTAGGAGTTTACTATTAAGTGACTAGATTTCTGCTCTTATATTGCTTGTTTTCTAACCAGGAAGAAAGGGCATGTAATAAATTAACGCTATTGTCACACAAGTTACTCTAGGCATTCTATTTCTAGTATTCCATACCACTTCAGATCTCATTTGTTATTTTGGCTGCTACATTATTTCACATTAATTAAAAAGTCAATTTAAAGTTTATAGCTACAAAGCCACAGTTCTCTATAGACAGTTTATTCAATGAGGTATTTGAAACTAAGAGCAGAATGTGTCATTTGTTCCTATTAAGGTTCATCATTTTAGATTCAGCACAAGTTTCCAGCCTGTTAAAATTTGTTTATATCTAGATTCTATCTTCTGTTCTTCAAAGGTATATGTCATCTGAAAATTAAATCACTTCCATCGATACCTACTCTAAATTTTTGTCAAAAATTTCTTACTAAGATTCAGAATTTGCCATAAATTTGCCTTAGGTTTACAGAGGCCAATTAGTACTTTCTGAGTTAGGTTATTCAACATGTTAGGTATCCATCCAAACGCAAAACTTTCTAGTTTATAGTTCTTAAACTTTTCCCATAAATATAGTAGGAGACAATAGAACAAAAAAAGAAAAAGTTTATTGTGTGATGAAACAGTCTGTCAAGAGTTTAGACAGGATGAATGACAATATTGTACCTTGAAGTATGATATATGAGAGATTTATCAGTATTTGCAATACCTAAATTGTCAGATAAACCATGGACCATAAATAATAGATGAATATATGAATGAATGAATGAATGAATGAACCTAGTATGTAGGTAGACTAATTGATCCATGACAAATAAATGTAAAGTTACCAAAAAAAAAAAATTATCTAGAGGACTTTTCTTCCATTTTGCTACATCTGGATTTTGAGTCAGGTTTTTAGGGTAAGAAAATCCACCTTTTACATTTATCTATGCAGATGTTTCTTGTCTCCTTTTTGGTTATTTCAATTTTTGATTCCTAAGTGCTTCCATGCTTTCCAGTCTTTAAAATTATGATTACTAAGCTCATTTAAGTATTATCTTTCCTGAATTTATAGACATGGCCAAATTACTGATTGCCGAACAATGTCTGATTCATTTTAGAGGCAAATGCTTTCGTATTTTCAAACTTATTCATAGATATTATGCATGGATAAGCACCAAAGCAACATTATTTTATTGCTTTTATTTGAATTCCTTTTATTTTCTGCTACCTCCTAGGGCTCCATGTGGTCTCTGCTTTTAACATAATCACGGAAGACTGTAGACCTTTTTTATCTGTTGTCTAAAATAGTCTTCCCACTGTTCCATGCTTATTGATTCTCGTACTTTAAAAATCTCTTTTAGAAATCAATATTTTGACCTTGACATATTCTTAATTTGAGTATTAAAAATACATTCCTTACTTCAGTTTCATTTTCTTTGACTTGGTTTGCTTTGTTGAACTAAAAGTTATGAAAAGTAAAACTAGGACATTTTCTCTGAGATATTTTTCTTGATGAGTTTGCATTATTCTATTCAAATCATGGCAAAAAGATTCCAACAAAACATGGGTTTTATGTCACATAGTGTTTAATTTATTTTGGATTGGAAGGACATCTTTTAAACTCTCAAATTTGTCAGTCTATATATTTTTTTTGTTTGTTTGTTCATTTTGTTTTTTGTCTTTCTGTCCCACCATTCCCAGTTCACACATTCTTGGTCACTCATTCTTACCCCTCCTTATGATTCCCAGTCACATGGTTCTCTTTCCAACCATGACAACTTACCTTTAGAATATCTTCTCCTTTACTTTGCCCACTCTCTTTCATTCATTCACTTTAAATATTTCTTCGAATCTTTCTTCCACTGCTGCATTTACCATGATTAACCATATGTATCTCTTTCTAACTTCTTATATTGTATTTAAATCTAATTCCCAGTACTGTGATTTGAATATATTCATATGCTTCACTTGCTTTCACAATTTTTTTTGTGTTTTACTCTGTAATAAAAATTCCCGCTTCTCTGATATAAAATTAAATATTATCTCTTATAAGAAGCTTTTCTATTTCTACCAGGCAAAATTAATTATTTGATTTTTAGTGACACTGAATGACTATTTTACAGGTATCTTGCATAATAGGAGGCATTCTAAATGCTTTTTAATAGTTTACTATTAAACAATCACTAGTTTCTTTGTAAGGGATAAATATATATGTAAGTAATCATTAAAATTAAAGCCTTTCTTTGCCATTCTTTTACTACAGAGCCTAGGAGAGGGAAGTGGTTGAAGTTAAGTTATTCAATTAAAATATGAACTGTATTCAACTTGAGATGCTTTATTATAACTTCTAAAGACTAGCAAATTATCCACCAAATAGTAGTGTTCAATAAATATTGTTGGATTAATTTTTCAAATAAAATTGAAATGTCATTGGTCACCAGAGAGTAGTCACAGAAGAAGTAACTATAAGAAATAGGTAAAATATATGAACACATTCTAAATGACCAGATCCTAAGAAAATTATAAAATTGAAATGGAGAATTAGAACAATTTACTTAAGCAAAAGAAAACATTTTAAACTGCCGTAATATCACTTATTTTCTATTTCATTGTGTGTGTGTGTTTTGTTCCACTCTTTCCTCTTTCCTCATTTCCTGTGGGTTATTTGAACATCATATAGTAACCATTTTGATTAATCTATATTTTTTAAATATTATTTTATTGTAGTAAAAGCACTTAGCGTGAGATCTATCCCCTTAAAATTTTAAATGAACAAAGTATTATTGTTTTTTTAATAAATGTTTGTTTGGTTATTTATTTATTTATTTTTGGCTGCATTGGGTCTTTGTTGCTGTGCACGGGCTTTCTCTAGTTGCGGCGAGTGGGGGCTACTCTTCGTTGCAGTGCGTGGGCTTCTCATTGCAGTGGCTTCTCTTGTGGAGCACGGACTGAGTTGCTCCACAGCATGTGGGATTTTCCCTGACCAGGTCTCGAACCCATGTCCCCTGCATTGGCAGGTTGATTCTTAACCACTGCACCACCAGGGAAGTGCCCACAATGTATTATTGTTGACTATAGGTATAATGTTATACAGCAGATCTCTAGGGCTTATTAATCTTGTTTAACTGAAATTTTATACCTGTTAATAAGTAATTCCTCATTTTTCCTGTTTTTCAAGTCCCTGGCAACCACGATTCTATGAATTTGACTACTTTTTATACCTTAAATGAGTAGTATCATGCAGTATTGGTCTTTCTGTAACTGGCTTATTTCACTAAGCATAATTTTCTCCAGGTTCGTCCATGTTGCAGTATATGGCAGAATGTCTTTCATTTTCAGTCTGAATAGTATTCCACTATATGTATATAACACATTTTCTTTATCCATTCATCTGTAGATAGACATGTAAATTGTTTCTGTATCTTGGCTCTTGTGAATGGTGCTGCAGTAAACATGGGAGTGCTAATATCTCTTTGAGATCCTGATTTTAATACTTTAGGATGTATACCCAGAAATGAGAGTGCTGGATGATATGGTAATTCTGTTTTTAATTTTTTTTTTTTTTTTTTTTCTTTTTGTGGTATGCGGGCCTCTCACTGTTGTGGCCTCTCCCGTTGCGGAGCACAGGCTCCGGACGCGCGGGCCCAGCGGCCATGGCTCACGGGCCCAGCCGCTCCGCGGCATATGGGATCCTCCCAGACCGGGGCACGAACCCGTATCCCCTGCATCCGCAGGCGGACTCTCAACCACTGCGCCACCAGGGAGGCCCCTGTTTTTAATTTTTTGCAGAACCTATATACTGTTTTCCATAGTGGCTGTATGATTCTACATTCCCACCAACATTGTGCAAGAGGTCTGATTTCTCTATATCCTTACCAACACTTGTGTTTTGTTGTTGTTATTGTTGTCATTGTTAATAGCCATCCTGACTGGTGTGAGGTTATATCTCATTGTGGTTTTGATTTTCATTTCCCTGATGATTACTGATGTTGAGCATCTTTTCATTTACCTGCTGGCCATTTGTATGTCTTCTTTGGAGAAATGCTTATTCACGTCCTTAGCCTACTTTTTATTTCGGATATTAGTTTCTTGCTTTTAAGTTGTTTGAGTTCCTTATATATTTTGGAGAAATACCCTTCATTGGATTTTGCCTTATAAACATTTTCTCCCATTCTGCAGTTTGCCTTTTCACTCTGTTGACTGTTTCCTCTGCTGACGAGAGCTGTTTAGTTTGATGTAGTCCCACATTTTTATTTTTGATTTTGTTGCCTGATTTATCCATATTTTTATTATTGCATTTCTTTTTGTAAGTTTTTAGTGGTTGCTTTAGTTTTGGCAAATATTTTCTCTAAGGATCAGATAGTAAATAATGTAAGCTTTGTGAGATATATTGTCACTGTTGCACCTTGTCTATTTTGCAAGTGTAGCAAAAAACAGCCCTAAACAATACATAAATAAATGGACATAGTATTGCATCAATCAAACTTTATGTACAAAAACAGATGGAGGACGGACAGGTTTTAGTCCAAGGGCAGTAGTTTGCTAACCACTGCCATTGTAGGGATCACAATCTGTATATGTAACTTACTACCATCCACTAGTATCAATATTCGCCAATTTTAAAAGAAAGTACATATTTCACTACATTTTTGTCCCTTTATATGCTCTATTTTATGATATAGTGGTAGTAATTATTATGCTACATATTTGGAGGATGAATCAGGCAATTTTTGCTTTCAACCATGAAACATTATTTTAAAAATACAAGAGGAGTCACTGAGTACTAAAAGAGATCTTAAAACTCTGAGAATCAATAAGTATGGAATAAGGGGTAGACTATTTTAGAAAATAGATAAGAAAAAGATCTACTGTCTTTGATAATTGTGTTAAAAACAGAGACCAAGAGGAGTCATAGGTGGTAGGAGGAAAAAAATGAATTCAAATAAGAGCAATAAAATAAAATTCCTTTTGTTATTGTCCTAAAAGAGTCATTAAGGCTTTATTTTCTCTCTGTTCCTCAGACTTAGTAATATCTATTGATCTATTTTTAAGTTCCCTAATTATTTCCTCTCAACTCCCTTCTGCAGCTGAGTTTATCCAGTGAGTTTTTAAATTTTAATATTTTACTTTTCAATTTTAATTTTTCTTTGGTTCTATCTTTTATCTTCTATTTCATTCCTGATACTTAAAGTATCTTTTTTCATTTGTTCCGAGTGTTTTTAATTGTTTCTTAGAATATTTTTTATGATTGATGCTTTGACATTTTGTTGGATAATTTCAACATCTGTGTCATCTCAGTATTGACATTTATTAATTAAATTTTTTTCATGAGAGTTTAGATTTTCTTTATTCTTGGAGTAATGGTAATTTTGGGTTGTATCTGGGACATTTTGAGTGTTATGTTAAAGGAGTCTAATTCATATTTAAATCTGCCTTTTTTTTTCAGGCATTCAGTATGCTGAGGTTCAAAAACATAAAACCTAACCCACTTAGTGGGATGTGGTTGAAAGGTCAACTTACTTTTCAAAGCCTTTGCAGTTCTGTTCTGATTTGTCCCATGTGTGTGCTACCTTTAGGAATTCTTTGTCAATTTCTCTATGAATTTACTCTAGGAATTTTTAGTAAGTGGGAAGAATGGGATGGAATGAACTTACTCTGTCATTTCCAGAACTATAATCAGGAAGTTATTTTTTATATTTGCAAGAATTATTTTAGTTTGATTGTTAAGGTGTAAGCCAGTGAAAAAAATATGTTGAAATGAGAGAGGGAAGTGAGGGGACAGAGTATGTGAACAGACATATATTTGAAAAATGTTTCCATTATGAGATGCAAAGAGACAAGGTGGTAGTAGAGGAACTCATAAGTTTATAGGAGAATTTTTATCCCCAGAGGAGTCAACATGAACATTAAATAGTGATAAGAATTAGGCAAAATGGAATAAGAAGTGGAACCCAGAGAGGAGGAGCTTAAGACAGGAAAAGGGTCATGTTTCCTATTTTAACTGGAGAGCATAGAAAATATAACTGTCTTTGAAATTAAGTGTATTTGGTTATAAACACTTAATTAAATCTATAGCACCTCTCAGGCTAAGGGAAGTCAATTTTAACATCTAAGAATATAGAAAGGACTCTTTAAATATCTTACAAAGAACTGGAGAAAGATACAGAGCTGACTAGGGAAATTAAAGCTGGATACATTTGTAGATATTTTTATTTTTTTATTATTTTTATTTTTTTTGTGTGTGAATATCCATACAGATTTTTTTATTAGTTTCTGCTTTATAACAAAGTGAATCAGTCATACATATACATCTGTTCTCACATCCCTTCCCTCATGCATCTCCCTCCCTCCCACCCTCCCTATCCCACCCCTCCAGGCGGTCACAAAGCACAGAGCTGATCTCCCTGGGCTCTGCGGCTGCTTCCCACTAGCTATCTACCTTACATTTGGTAGTGTATATATGTCCATGCCTCTCTTTCGCTTTGTCACAGCTTACCCTTCCCCCTCCCCATAGATATTTTTAAAAGGTTAGTTGGTTTAATGGCACATGGAATCTCAGGAGAATTGAAAGAAACTGATGACAGAGAATGACCAATATACAAAATCAGATAAATAGAGGGATACAAACACTGGAGGTCTCTGTGAGATCAAAAAACAGGTATAGGCAGTGTAAATGCATCAGAGGTTTGGGAGGATAGGGGATTATAGTGAGATAATGATGTAGTTAAATTTATGAATTTATGGGTTGAGTCCCTCTCAATGACAACAAGATATATAGTTTGATGAGAGGAATAAGTGGCAAAATTGGAATGGAGTGGAATAGTGAGGTGGTCCCTGCTTTACTGTTTCCCACCTCTAAGTTTTAAATTCTTACAGTTCCCAAATTTTGCTTGTTTCACTAAATCTTGGGTTTGAACTGCATTCTGTGATATATCTGTAGTGCCTTTCAGTCTTCTAATTTCTTTAATACTGGCTAAATAATTATTTATCTTCAATTATTTCTGTTGACAGTGTGGTTTGTATTTTCCTGATTGCATATTATTGATACTACATAAAATATTTATCACAGAAACTTCTTAAACGTGCTAATTATTATTTTGCTTTTATTAAAGCAGAAAGATTTTGTAATCATGGGATATATAGGTGGGTGGGTTAAGGAAGAGAAAGGACAGATCAGCATGAGAATGGATAGATAGAAGGGAATATATGACCGGGGGATTTACCTCTTATATGTTGCCTCTAAGAATAATATCAGAGATAGGATTTCTATGTGCTTAAAGCCACTTAATGATTAGTCCCTGTACAGATTTAGTTTTACTTCTGAGTAATAAAGAAAGATCGTTCAGGAAGAGGCTCTAGTTGATGGGGACCTGATTGATACTTTGGTGCTGAGAACATCTACAGCTATGGCCTAAGTAGTTAGTGGCTTTGCTTTAATTAAAAAAAAAAAAAAAAAAGAACTACAAGTGAAAATAATAAAGTGTTTTTCACCTGTAAAATTAGATCCTCCAAAGTGATTATACTCAATGACAGCTAAGTTGTAACATCGTAGTCATTTCCTACATTTGAAGTAAACATGTAAATTGATAAAAATCTTTCCAGAAAGCAATGTGGAAATACGTATCAATAATTTAAAATATAAACATTTCATACTCAGTAATTCTAGATGTTACTAGTGTTATCTAAACATAACTGGAATTGCCGCTGAAATTTTGCATAAAATGTGTTTAAATAAGAATAGTATCTGTAGCAGGGAAAGACTCTAAAAATTTACATTCTGCCAATAGAGGAATATCTAAATAAACTATAAGGCACCTGTGTGGTGATGGAATGATATTCAGCTATTAAAAATGATGGTTAAGAAGATCACTTAATTTCATGAGGAAAAGCTTAATTTCATCATAAGAGCACCTGGAGATAGATATATATCTTCATCACGCACACATATTCCAACATATAAAAGAAAGACAAGTTAAAAATCGTCATCTAAGATCCTTAAGTATATGGAATTAAATACATTTTTTCCATTTTATTGTTTTTTTTTCTTTTGTAAATGTTATATGTTGAGCCAATATTACTTTTTGATCCTCAAAACAATAGTAAATAAAAATTAAATGTATGTATGCATGAGTCACTATTCTTAGGAAAAAATTGGTGAAAATTCTAACTACATATCTTATAACGTGTGGACATATTGTAAGCTTCCTATAGAGTGGTATAGTGTACTACCTTCCAATGCTGAATTTCTCAGTTTATAATATAGACACGATAAAATGAATTAGAAAATTTTATATCTCATTTAAATGAGTAGGGTAAAGAGAGAAAGACTCAAAGTCTATTAAGATTTTTTCATCTTATCATTTGTATTATAAAATGTATAGATTGTACTTAGCTAAAATATGAGCAATCATGATTATGGAAACCATAGGAAAATGAATAAAAATGTAGAATATATGATATTCCTCTATTTATAAAAATCCTTATATGAACTTAAGCAAATATATAACCTAAGATTGTTGATTGTGTCTTTGATTGCAAAGGGTAAGGAATCTATAAAACACTTTCTCTTCTTGCTTGATGTAGTCAATATGCTTTTGCCTATGTCTGGATGAATTCTTTTCTTTCATGGATAGGATACCACTGATATGAATCTGGAAATATGTTTCCCTTGCTGCACTGTCAAATATAGTTTTTGCATGTCTCATGTCTTAAGTGATTAGTTTTCTATTGTTTTAATCCTTTTTCTTGCTTGTTCCTGAATACATTTCAAAAAAAGTCAGTGTATCTCTTTGTATTTGTTTTCTTAGCTTTTTTTAAATTAAGAAATCAAATTTGGTTATTGTATAACAGTTCCAAGGTCTTAGGTAGCAAAAGGAATGAATTTAACAAAGTACAGTGAAGAAATAAAAACAGTCATATAGATATGTATATTTTTATCTATATGTTTTTGTTTTCTCTCAGATGTGATTTCAGGGAAATTAAAGGGATACATAAAATAATATGCAGAATCATGATTAGAAGAAGAAAACTATATCAAATGTTGGCACAAAGAGATAGATATATCTGAATCCTTGTGGGTTGGAACTTTTAACTGGAATTCAGAAATATACATTATTCCAAAGGAAGGAATTTACAGAGAGGCAACACAAGAGTTTTACATGTGAAGATGTTAATATCTTGTGATGATAAGATATCTAAAGGAATTAAAATAGTGGAAAATATCTTGTTATGTTACTATATTATGTATGTTATTAAATGTCCAACTATGTTAGAGAGATGAAATAATTACCACCTTCAAAATGCAGACTGCAAAATGTTAGGGTCAAATGTATTAGTTGTGAAAGTCCAGACTTAATTGGATATCTGTTCTGGGCTTCATTGAAATAAAAAGTGTAGTATACATACTTGCTTCATACTTTATTGCCAGTTTCATTTTGGTGAAGGTCAAGGCAATCAGAAGTATAACAACCAATTTTTACCTAATTCTGACAAATAGATCTTGGTTCATGAAGTAAAATAATGGGGAACTTAAAAGAAAACAATTGTATAACAAAATATTTACCAAAGCAGGATACGAGTATAAGTACAACATTATGGGAAAGCAGATTGTACAAAGACAAATTTTCAAATTCTAAAGAATGAAAGATTGCTGTTTCTCATGATGTGTATTTGAAAAAGAAATGAACACACTTTCAAACTTACACAAATGGGTTGTGAAACATTAAAGAACATCTTAAACAGAGTCATGTGATTAAGCTGATGTCCTCTGACTATTACACATTTCAAAAATACATTTAGAAATAGGAATGAATATCACAAATTTTATCAGAAGGAATATAACATAGTCACAGGGACATGCATAAACATCATTAAGAGGGCTAAAGCTAAAAGGCAGGTAAGGCTTGCCGCTTTTTCCCTCAAGGCACCTCAAGGTTCTTTAAAAAGCTTTTTGGTAAAAAATATATCCATAAAAAATTATAAATTTATTAATAGCATAAGATGTGTGGGAAAATGTACTATTTCTCCTCTTCTGTAAGATGATTAAGAAAATTATATATTCCTACTCGATGTGATATAACTTACACTGCCTTCCTATGAAAGGAGTATACTTCTCCTTCTCAGTGATAGCAGGACAGAAGGTGTCACGTCTTCACCAGTGAAACACAATCAGAAGTGACAGTAGGGTGACTCTGAGAAGAAACTTTAAGAGTCATCCCTTATTTTTTCCAGCTCCCTTTTTATTTTTCCTTTGTCACCAAGAGTTTGCTATATATGTAGAGTTCTTTTTAGTTTGGAACCTGGAATGAGGACAACAGAGGAGAGCCAGACAAACAGAGCTAAGGCTAACATGCAATAAGAGGAAGACAGAATCCCTGTTTTCAGAAACTGTTGGCATTACTGAGTTGCTGTTACCCAATTATATTATATTCTTATATAACTGTTTTATATAGATGTATATAACACATATATATGTGTCTTTTATAATTCTATTGCATATATATACACACAGAAAGAAAAGAATCCATAAAGTGCAATATTATGTCTATCTTTTATATTTTTACCACCACAATTTTTAGATTAAGAAAAAATAGATTATATATCAATATAAGAACAAAGAGACCCTTGGTAAGTGAGGAGCTATTAAGAGAACATGTAGTTACTACCATTACATGAGACAGCTATTTTTAAGTTCTTTGGTAAAAGAGAAAAACAGTAATGGAAACCAAAAGCTAGCATTAAAGATATTTTGCATTATTATGAACTTTCATCAAATCTTTAACCATGGTCATTTTTAAGTCTTTTGTCATTTACAGACAGTTCTGGGTGTACTCTGATGCTTTTGCAAAAATGTTCCTATAAAAGGGTTACATGTTCAAGGAATTCATTGAAGAGACTCTGACAAGTACAGGTTTCTGGTAACTGACTATACTGCTGAACTGAATGAATAAGCATTTTCAGAACTCTAATGGAAAACTGATGAATTCATAAAAGTGCTAACAAAAGATCAAGATAAAAAAAATTAGTTACGTGGGACTGAGTGAACTGATGAGGATGATTATAATTTTTGTGACTTTCTGTTTGAATAAAAAAAAATATTCCACAAAGACTCACAGGCAAAAAATATACAAATCGGGCTTCCCTGGTGGTGCAGTGGTTGAGAGTCCGCCTGCCGATGCAGGGGACACAGGTTCGTGCCCTGGTCTGGGAAGATCCCACGTGCCGGAGCGGCTGGGCCCATGAGCTATGGCCACTGAGTCTGCACTTCCGGAGCCTGTGCTCCACAGCGGGAGAGGCCACAGCAGTGAGAGGCCCACATACAGGAAAAAAAAATATATATATATATATGTATATATATATATATATATATATATATATATATATGAATCAATTTTCACTGCAAAGTAAAGGAGCTGTTACAGTGGAGGATTACTGGACTGAATGTCAATATTATGACATAGTATGAGTGTGTTTTGTGTTTGGTAATTGCAGTTGTTGCTTTTGTTTCGGTCATCCATTTACAATGCTTGGTGTCAGTTTATTTATCTCTCGTAAAAATAAAATACAGTGTGTGTGTGTGAAAAAGAAAAGAACACCGACAATATTCTAACACTGTGTGCTTAGACACAGTGGTTGAAGTGGACATTATAAGAAAAGTCAGATTCTAGATATATCTCCTTATTGAAGTATAATTGACTACTAGTTTTGGGTGTACAATATAATGATTCAACATTTGTATCCATTGGGACATAATCACCACAATAATGCTAGTTACCATCTGTCACCACAGAGTTACAAAATTTTTTTTTTCTTGTGATGAGAAAAAAAAAAGGAAAAAATAGATTATATATCAATATAAGAACAAAGAGACCCTTGGTAAGTGAGGAGCTATTAAGAGAACATGTAGTTACTACCATTACATGAGACAGCTATTTTTAAGTTCTTTGGTGAAAGAGAAAAACAGTAATGGAATCCAAAAGCTAGCATTAAAGATATTTAGTCTGAATTCATCTTTTAAAGGAGGACATGAGTTATCCTTTAATTAAATACTGGGTAAAATATTCTACATAAGCTTATCATGGATGTCTGTATTTAGTAAAGAAATATGTAACAAAACAAGAGAGACCTGATGAATTCACAGAGAGTTTTTAACCCAGACTGAGGACAGTTCTGTTGAGATAGAGCCATTCCAATAGTGAGCAAAAAAAAAAAAAAAAAAAAAAAAAGAGGCAAAATTCTTAGATGTGAAAATATATTTAAGTATAAATTTACTTATATCGAATAACTTAAGTATAAATTACTTAGTGACTTCCTAATTACTTAATAACCACACTCAAAAGCTGAATAGTACATTTGTATATTGTTATTTAGGTCTTAGCAAAACCCTCACTTTCTTAGAGAGACCTTCCATAACCACCCCATCTAAAATACCCTTCCTCATTAATGGACACATTACACTGTTTACATATTTTTTTCATTTAAAAATCAGTTTTTCTAAGTTGTAATCCACATACCGGTCAGAATGGCCATCATCAAAAAATCTAGAAACAATATATGCTGGAGAGGGTGTGGAGAAAAAGGAACACTCTTGCTCTGTTGGTGGGAATGTAAATTGGTACAGCCACTATGGAGAAGAGTATGGAGGTTCCTTAAAAAACTTCAAGTAGAACTACCATATGACCCTGCAATCCCAGTACTGGTCATATACCCTGAGAAAACCATAATTCAAAAAGAGTCATGTACCAGAATGTTCATAGCAGCCCTATTTACAATAGCCCGGAGATGGAAACAGCCTAGATGTCCATCATCAGATGAATGGATAAAGAAGATGTGGCACATATATACAATGGAATATTACTCAGCCATAAAAAGAAACAAAATTGAGCTATTTGTAATGAGGTGGATAGACCTAGAGTCTGTCATACAGAGTGAAGTAAGTCAGAAAGAGAAAGACAAATACCGTATGCTAACACATATATATCGAATTTAAGAAGAAAAAAAAAATGTCATGAAGAACCTAGGGGTAAGACAGGAATAAAGACACAGACCTGCTAGAGAATGGACTTGAGGATATGGGGAGGGGGAAGGGTAAGCTGTGACAAAGCGAAAGAGAGGCATGGACATATATACACTACCAAACGTAAGGTAGATAGCTAGTGGGAAGCAGCCGCATAGCACAGGGAGATCAGCTCGGTATTTTGTGACCGCCTGGAGGGGTGGGATAAGGAGGGTTGGAGGGAGACGCAAGAGGGAGGGAATATGGGAACATATGTATATGTATAACTGATTCATTTTGTTATAAAGCAGAAACTAACACACCCTTGTTAAGCAATTATACTCCAATAAAAATGTAAAAAAAAAATCTAACTCTAGGAAGTTCTAACTTACTACTAATGCTGGCTCTGGTCACTCATGTCCCATCAAAATGCTTTACACTTTTTAAAACCTTGACAACTCATAATTTTGTTGAAGGACAGCCATATTCCTGGTTCCATAAATGCAGTAACATATTCATTTAGGTTTATAAATACCAATAAAAATGATCAATTCAAAAATAAATCAGTTTTTCTAAGTTGTAATCCACATACCATACAATTTATCCATTTAAGCTCTAAGACTCTGTGTTTTTTAGTATATTTACATATATGTAAATGTAAATGTACATATATGTAAATGTAAATGTACGATCATCATCACAGCCAATGTTAGAATATTTTTTCATCTCCAAAAGAAACCCTGTGTCATTCAGTTTTAACTCCCCTATCCCATCATCTTGGGGATGAGGAGATTTTTTTTTTTTTAACATCTTTATTGGAGGATAATTGCTTTACAATGGTGTGTTAGTTTCTGCTTTACAACAAAGTGAATCAGTTATAGATATACATATGTTCCCATATCTCTTCTCTCTTGTGTCTCCCTCCCTCCCACCCTCCCCATTCCACCCCTCTAGGTGGTCACAAACCACCTAGCTGATCTCCCTGTGCTATGCGGCTGCTTCCCACTAGCTATCTATTTTACGTTTGGTAGTGTATATATGTCCATGCCTCTCTCTCACGTTGTCACAGCTTATTCTTCCCCCTCCCCATATCCTCAAGTCCATTCTCTAGCAGGTCTGTGCTTTATTCCCATCTTACCCCTACGTTCTTCATGACCGTTTTTTTTCCTTAGATTCCATATATATGTTAGCATACAGTATTTATTTTTCTCTTTCTGACTTACTTCACTTGGTATGACAGACTCTAGGTCCATCCACCTCAATACAAATAACTCAGTTTCGTTTATTTTTATGGCTGAGTAATATTCCATTGTATATATGTGCCACATCTTCTTTATCCATTCATCTGTTGATGGATACTTAGGTTGCTTCCATGTCCTGGCTATTGTAGATATAGAGCTGTGATGAACATTTTGGTACATGACTCTTTTTGAATTATGGTTTTCTCAGAGTATATGCCCAGTAGTGGGATTGCTGGGTCGTATGGTAGTTCTATTTGTAGTTTTTTAAGGAATCTCCATACAGTTCTCCATAGTGGCTGTATCAATTTACATTCCCACCAACAGAGCAAGAGTGTTCCTTTTTCTCCACACCCTCTCCAGCATTATTGTTTGTAGATTTTTTGACGATGGCCATTCTGACCGGTGTGAGATGATATCTCATTGTAGTTTTGATTTGCATTTCTCTAATGATTAATGATGTTGAGCATTCTTTCATGTGTTTGTTGGCAGTCTGTATATCTTCTGTGGAGAAATGTCTATTTAGGTCTTCTGCCCATTTTTGGATTGGGTTGTTTGTTTTTTTGTTATTGAGCTGCATGAGCTGCTTGTAAATTTTGGAGATTAATCCTTTGTCAATTGCTTCATTTGCAAATAGTTTCTCCCATTCTGAGGGTTGTCTTTTGCTCTCGTTTATGGTTTCCTTTGCTGTGCAAAAGCTTTTAAGTTATATTAGGTCCCATTTGTTTATTTTTGTTTTGATTTCCATTTCTGTAGGAGGTGGCTCAAAAAGGATCTTGCTGTGATTTATGTCATAGAGTGTTCTGCCTATGTTTTCCTCTAAGAGTTTGACAGTATCTGGCCTTACATTTTGGTCTTTAATTCATTTTGAGCTTATTTTTGTATATGGTGTTAGGGAGTGTTCTAATTTCATACTTTTACATGTACCTGTCCAGTTTTCCCAGCACCACTTATTGAAAAGGCTGTCTTTTCTCCACTGTATATTCTTGCTCCTTTATCAAAGAAAAGGTGACCATATGTGCGTGGGTTTATCTCTGGGCTTTCTATCCTGTTCCATTGATCTGTATTTCTCTTTTTGTGCCAGTACCATACTGTCTTGTTTACTGTAGCTTTGTAGTATAGTCTGAAGTCAGGGAGCCTGATTTCTTCAGCTCCATTTTTCATTCTCAAGATTGATTTTGCTATTCGGGGTATTTTGTGTTTCCATACAAATTGTGAAATTTTTTGTTCTAATTCTGTTAAAAATGCCAGGGGTAGTTTGATGGGGATTGCATTGAATTTGTAGATTGCTTTGGGTAGTATAGTCATTTTCACAATGTTGATTCTTCCAATCCAAGAATATGGTATATCTCTCCATCTATTTGTATCATCTTTAATTTCTTTCATCAGTATCATAATTTTCACCATACAGGTCTTTTTTCTCCTTAGGTAGGTTTATTCCTACATAGTTTATTCTTTTTGTTGCAATGGTAAATGGGAGTGTTTTCTTAATTTCACTTTCAGAATTTTCATCATTAGTGTATTGGAATGCCAGAGATTTCTGTGCATTAATTTTGTATCCTGCTACTTTACCAGATTCATTGATTAGCTCTAGTAGTTTTCTGGTAGCATCTTTAGGATTCTCTATGTATGGTATCATGTCATCTGCAAACAGTGACAGCTTTACTTCTTCTATTCTGATTTGGATTCATTTTATTTCTTTTTCTTCTCTGATTGCTGTGGCTAAAACTACCAAAATTATGTTGAATAATAGTGGTGAGAGTGGAAATATTTTCACTTTTTCACCATTGAGAATGATGTTGGCTGTGGGTTTGTCATATATGGTCTTTATTATGTTGAGGCAAGTTCTTCCTTTCCCATCTGAGTGCCTTTTTTTCTTTTTCTTGCTAAATTTTCCTAGCTATAGCATTCAGTACAATATGAATAAAAGTGGCAAGAGTAGACATCCTTATCCTTTATTAACTTTAGGGAAAAGGGATCTATTATTTCACCATTAAGTAAGATGTTAGTTATGAGTTTTTCATAGATGCTCTTTTACAAGTTGAGGAAGTTCCTTTCTGTTCCTAGTTTTTTTTGTTGTTTGTTTGTTTTTGCAGTACTTGGGCCTCTCACTGCTGTGGCCCCTCCTGCTGTGGAGCAACAGGCTCCAGACGTGCAGGCCCAGCGGCCAAGACCCACGGGCCCAGCTGCTCCACGGCACGCGGGATCCTTCTGGACCGGGGCAAGAACCCGTGCCCCCCGCATCAGCAGGCGGACCCCCCAACCACCGCACCACCAGGGAAGCCCAGTTCCTAGTTTTTTTAAGTGTTTTAATCATGAAAGAATTTTGGGTTTTGTCAAATGCTTTTTCTGTGTCTATTTAGATGATCATGCGATTATTCTTTTTAATTATATTGATATAATGTATTATTTTAATTAATTTTCAACTATTATACCAACCTAGTATTCCTGGGACTTATCACTTGATAATGATATATAGTTCTTTTTGTATGACCATAAATTCACTTTGCTAGATTTTGGTTGTGGATTATTTTGTTCATATTCATAAAATGTATTGTTCACTGATTTTCTTTCTTTTTAAATTGTGGTAAGAACACTTAACATGAGATTTACTTCCTAACACAATTTTAAGTGCACAGTACATTATTGTTAACCAAAGACAAGGTACAGTATATCTGTACAACTTAATCATCTTGCATAATGGATACTTTATACTCTTTGAACAGCAACTCCTCATTTCCCCCTCCCCAGCCTTGACAATGACCGTTCTACTCTCTGTTTCTATGAGTTTGGCTACTTTAGATACCTCATATAAGTGAAATCATGCAACATTTGTCCTTCTATAACTGGCTTATATTGTTAGCATAATGTCCTCCACACATTTATGCTGTTGTATATGGCAGGATTTCCTTCTTTTTCAAGGCTGGATATTATGTCATTGAATACATATATTTTTTTTCACATTTTCATTATCCATTCATCTGTTGATGCACATTTAGGTTGTTTCCATATCTTAGCTATCGTGAATAGTATTGCAGTTAACATTAGAGTGCAGACATCTCTTTGAGATGCTGATTTCAACTTTTAGAATAAATACCCAGAAGAGGGATTGTTTGATCATATGGTAGTTCTATTTTTTTAATTTTTTTGTGAGCTTCCAGATTGTTTTCCATAGGAGCTGCACCATTTTCCATTCCTGTTTTCATTGTACAGGTTCTAATTTCTCCCATATCCTCACCAACAATTTTCTTTTTAAATTTATAATAGCTATCCTGACAGGTATGAGGTTATATCTCATCATGGCTTCAATTAGCATTTACTTGATGATTAGTGATGTTGAGCATATTTTCATATACCTGTTGACAATTTGCAACAGGTGAAACATCTATTGAAGTTCTTAGCCCATTTCTAAATAGGGTTATGTTGTTTTTGTTTTTTATTAAGTTGTTTGAGTTCCTTATATATTTTGGATATTAACCCCTTATCAAATATATGGTTTGCAAATATTTTCTCCCATTCCATAGATTGTCTTTTCATTATTTTGATTGTTTATTTTGCTGTGTAGAAGCTTTTTAGTTTGATGTAGTCTTACTTGGCTATTTTTGCTTTTGTTGCTTGTGCTTTTGGTGTCATTTCCAAGAAATCATTGCCAAGACAACTGTCCTTAATTTTTTCCCTTTGTTTTCTTCTAGGACTTTTACAATTTCAGGTCTTATAATTAAGTTTTTAATCCACTTTGAGTTGTTTTTGTGTACTGTTTAAGATAAGGGTCAAATTTCAATCTTTTGCCTGTGGATATTCAGTTTTCCCTGCACTGTTTGTTGAGAGACTATCCTTTCTCCATTGTGGATTCTTAATACTCTTGTTGAACATCATGTAACTGTATATGGTTGAGTATAATTCTGGGCTTTTGTTTCTGTTATATTGGTCTCTATGTCTGTTTTTATGCCAGTACTATACTGTTTTTATTACTGTAGCTTTGTAATATATTTTGAAATCAGAAAACGTGATGCTTCCTGCTTTGTTGTTTTTTAAGATTGCTTTGGCTATTTGGTGTCTTTTGTGGTTCCATGTGAATTTTAGGATTATTTCCTCTATTTTGATAATGTTTATGTATTTATCTGGCCTTTTCCTCTAGGTAGTTAGCTACAATATTTAGTGATTTTGCTTGTTTTGTTTAACATTGTGTTTTAGTACCAAGTACAGTGCTAAGAAAATAGTAGGTTTCTCAAAAATACTTACTGAATAATATTGAATAGAAGGAAGGGAAACAAGAAAGGGAAGAAAAGAAGAGAGAGAGAGGATCAATATACAGAAACTCTCTCATTAGCCTAGCTGGTGAAGATGATGAAGACAATGGTGACAAAGTCAACTAACAGTGGTGATTAAATCTTAAAAAGATTAGATTCTTAAAAAGAACTAGAGGGGCTTCCCTGGTGGCGCAGTGGTTGAGAATCCGCCTGCCAATGCAGGGGACGCGGGTTCGAGCCCTGGTCTGGGAAGATCCCACATGCTGCGGAGCAACTAGGCCCGTGAGCCACAACTACTGAGCCTGCGCGTCTGGAGCCTGTGCTCCGCAACAAGAGAGGCCGCGATAGTGAGAGGCCCGCGCACCGCGATGAGGAGTGGCCCCCACTTGCCGCAGCTAGAGAAAGCCCTCGCACAGAAATGAAGAGCCAACACAGCCATAAATAAATAAATAAATAAATAAATAAAATTAAAAAAAAAAAAAAAAAAGAACTAGAGATGGTCATAAATTCTAGAATGCCAAATGCCAGACGTATTAATCATATAACAAATGGTATTCTGATTTAATTAATGTTTACTGAACACAGTGTATGTGCCAGGTGTAGGTGATACAGAGATAAAAGCATATGTTAATTGTGCTTAAGGAGCCTTAGAAAATCAGAGTCTTCCATTTGGGGGAAAGAAATTAGGAAGATTAGAACCCAGTAACTGAATAAAGATAAGTGTAAATACCAATGACATGTTTCTAAACCAAAAAAAAAAAAAACCTGAATGATGTGACAATTGCTTACCTACACTTGGATTCAAAGCATAAGCCTTCTGTTTTCCTAATGCGTTTTGTTAACCACTAAAATAAATTTTTTATTCTTTTTAATACTAAGGTGTAAGTGCCCTATAACATTATCATTTTCTTTAAAAGTAACATTTAATAAATTTGTCACTAAGCTAATTAGTCCATATTTCTGAATTACTCAGTGTACTGCATTTGTGGCTTACTATGACTAAAGCAAAAACTATTTTTATCACTACCATGTTAATTTTTTAATTGGGGTATGGTATTAAAGTCAAAAAAAAAAACCTTTACTATGTTTACATTTGTTCTAATAATTAAATGTTTGGCTAATTTTCTTACTCAAAACATCTCATTATACTCTAATAGTAAAATGTGTGTTCTTTGTATAATATTTGGTGTTTAATGCATTTTTACTTTTATTTAATTCAAAATACATGAAATGTCCCAGGGACCATTACTCTAATATAATAAAAGTTTAGGTATTTGTGTATTTCAAATAATGAATGATTATGTAAGGCAAAACAACTTCAGAGCTTGTTGATTGTATTTTAGAGCCAGATCTAAATGGAATAGCAAACACACATGCAAAAAAAAAAAGTCTAACAGTGAGTATAATCATAACCTATTTAGAATGAATAGTTCAATCCAAGACATAAATGCTTTATCAATGGCTTTAACTGGAAGAAAGGAGGTTTGCAACCACTCAAAATATGATGGCTGTGTCAATGTTACAAAACATATTCTTCTTAAGAGCAGAGGGGTGGAAAAAGAATGAAAAACATGATGGACCTTGAATAACAGCTCAACAGTAATGCTGTATAATTGCTTTTCATCCTTTCTATCAGCAGTGAAGCTTTAAAATATTGATCAAAGTTGATGACTATCACAAAGTGCTTAAAGTGCAGCACACTGTTAAATTTCCTCAGCTTCTGAAATAATTATAGCATGAACAAGCATAAAGATGATTTCCCCCACCTTCACCTGCCTTCCTCAAATGATTTTCCAGTCAAGGTAGATGGGATTAAAAGAACTCTGACATGAATGAGCTACATTAGAATGTCAATGTCAAAAGATATATCACAGGCACTTGTCTCAAAAAGATAAAAATACTGTGAACGTTTCACATTAGTGCACACCAGAATTCAGACACCCTCCCTACTGACAAACACAGTACTGAAATAAAGGGCACAAAGCACACCCAATACATAAGAAAGCACAACACAGATATGAGAAGTGTTCATTGATAATATAAGAAAGATATCTCTTGTCTGCTAAGACTTTACAGCTAAAGAAATGATGGAGAAAGTAAAGCTTTTTACCAATTTATGGGAATAAGAAATAAAGGACTTTTTTAAAAAGAATTTAGTAGTTTAGGCTAGATTAAAATCTTAAAATCATGGTGTCATTAGAATTTAACTATATTAATTTATTCATTTAAAAAATAATTATTGAAATCCTAGTAAGTGTCAGGCATCGTGTAGAAACACAGGTGCTGTGCTGTTACAATAGTTGCATGTGGGGCTCCAAGCCAGGGTCTCAACTCCTCTGATTTCAGCACAGGCATCTGGGATAGATTTCAGCACAGGCATCTTTGCCAGTTTCCTATGTCAAGTGCTCACTCTGATGTCTCTCTGCTCTAGAATGCCACTCAGTTACAATTAGAGGAATTAGAAAGTAAAGGAAATTTAATGCCCTTCAAAGGGAGTCTTAACCAGCGGTGAGTGGATAAATGTTTCATCCCCCATGTTCTCTGGAAGGATAAATTAAGATACATTCAGTGTAGTTTCTCAAATGATTCCCTGAGAGTGGATTTAGCTCTTGTTGTTCACAACAGTAACCAGAGCATAAGTGCTCAATCACAGGCTTTCTTTTTCACCTGTTCAGTTTCCCGATTCTCTCCGTTTTTGTTACTCCGTTCTTCCTCCCCTCCCCCTCAAACTTCCAAGAGCTTGTTTCAGGACCTGCTCTCAGGAAGGAACCTAAACCAAAACAGTTGATACTGAAAGTAGCAATAGTAAATAGCCTCTTTAGATGGGATTCTGAAATTGGTTTCCTCACAGGTCAAATGGCAAGAAAGACCCCGTTACTGGTGATAAATGGGATGCTGAAAACGCCTCGTTTATGTGCTTTACCACCATGTTTTTAAAGACTCAATTGTGGAGAGTTGAATGAGAATCAGGTGGAGGGAGGCACACAGGTTTGTGTAATAGCTCTAACACGTGAAAGCTATGAGGGCAAACCCTTTATAAGGGTTGTGGAGGCAACTTACCTTTTTCAGTTGTTCCAGAAGTCTTGAGGTGGAAGGATGGCAGGCTCAGTTCAGCCAGCTATCAGCTCAGGACATGCTAGAAAATTAAGGAGACCTTCTTGCACTGTTTATTACCTGCAACTGGAGGAGAGATAACACTGAAAAAGCAGGTCCAGGATTGAATTACAAGTGTTGAACAGTTGCAAAATACATGGAACATTCAGCTTCTGGGGGTTTCCTGACATCAGTGCTGTGGTAGTGAGTAAGTGAGACTCTGAAAACTTGGATGGCTAGAAAGAATTGACCTGAGAATGTTGAACCTCCGGATTTTCCTGATATCTCTGGACTTTTTGAGCAGCGTCTTCCCTTGACAGAGGACAATATAAAGAAATTACCTGAGGTGAGTCCCTTGAAATGTTTTTTTTTTCCTCTGAAGGTCATTCACATCTTCAATATTTCACTCAAATCTGTAAATATTCTCAACTCTCAGTATAGTCCAAGAAGGGAAATATAGTCTCTGCTACTAGTAAGACAAGCTTCAGACAAGCTTCAGGACTGGGGTAATAGGTAAATACGCACTAACAGAAACTCAGAAACCTATATAGGAGTGGATATTGATAATATTTCACTGGATAAGTACATAATATAGGTTGAAGAAGTACAGCTTTATTTACCTGGAGGCATAATTTAGAGACATAAAATACACTCTGTGTGAACACTTAGAGCTGGTTTTAATATGATGCTGGAAGGACTACTTAAAGCTTGAAGCAGTAGTGGTTTACAGTAAATGATGTGGAGATGCCAGGATCTCTCTGGCAAAGTTCTAAGGAAGAGCTCAAAGTGGTGGGCCTGAGAAAATAGGTTTATTACTTGAGACTGGAGTTCTCTTAACCTTTGTCCTTTAGAAGGTCCAGAGAACACTAAAGTGATATGCAATTCAACAGAGAGGTATTTGAGAAAGTTAATGTTGGCTATTTTCCTCGGGCCAGAATTAACAGTGAGTGATACTTCCATATTTCTTGGTGTGATAGAATCCTGGCCTAGCAGAACACAGGTGATGGCACTTAAAGGCAAGACACACATAATGGTAAAAATAAAAATAAAGCAGAATTGTAGGGTATCTTTACGCAAAGCAATCTGTGGCTATGGCTATTAGACCACGGTGGTCCAAGAGAGGAGAGAGATAGGCGGTAGAACAAGCCATTGCTTGACTTACTTAGCCAGAATAAATTGGTATTAGTTGCCTCTATGGGAATTTGTGATACCTTGCTCAATTTCCAGATTTGAATCACTTAGATCCAGAGCCCACTGATTAAAGGTAAGTCTAGATACTCTTGAGGAGGGATCCTGAAACGTTACTACATGTATATGATATTAGTATTTCCCCAGTACTTGCATAAAGGGCTTGCAGCTATTTAAAACAGTAATGGTACCTCCGGGAAAGGAGAATTCCTTTGGACTGTTAAATATAGGGTCTGAGCAAACACTGATATCAGTGAGACCTAAATGAAATCACGGCTCCTGTTTAAAGTTGGGTCTTATAGAGGCCAGGTGCTCTATAGAGTTCTAGTCCAAGTCCATAAAATACACAGACCCAACCTGTGGTTATTTTCTTGACTTTTACATATATATGTTTGTTGGACATACTTAGAAACTGGCATTGCTTTTAGAATGATTACCTGGACTTAGAATAGAACCAAGATACAAGAAGGCCTTGAAATTACCCATTCCTGGCTAAAAAAGTAAATCAGAAACAATGTAAAACCCTAAGTAGCACTGCAGATATGAATGCTCTTCTCAAAAACTGAAAGAAGATGTGATAGACCCTATCCCTTTCAGTTTGCCTTTTTGACCCCTTCAAAACTCAGATGAATTCTGGCTAATGACACTGTGACTACGTAATCTTAGCAAGTGGTTGCCTCCATCACAGTCACTGTGCTTAATGTGATAATTTTATCAGAAAAAATCAATACAGGCCCTGGCATGATGTATGCTTTATTGATTTAGGAAATACATAGGTAAGAGAATCAAATGTAGTTATTTTTTACGTGAGAACAGCAGTAGCCTACAGATGTCTACCACTATAGGAGAATTGAAGTGTAGAATGTTAAAGTTGGGGAACATGTGAATGCCTTCTGGAAATCTACTCTCATCATTTCTATGTAACGTAACATTATATTGGAGACCCTAGTCAGCACGAATTGGAAAGGAAGTAATAAAACTGCCTTTATTCATAGAAAATAAAATTGTATAAATGGGAGATCCTAAGGAATCTATAGAAAGATCTGTAAGAACTAATAAGTAGATTTTGCAAAGTCAGTGGATATAGGGATATTTAGAAATCATCTGTATTTTTATAAATAGAAATACACTATTGGGTAATGAAATAAAAAAGAAATACCAATGAATATAACATCAAAATATTGAATATATGTGAAGGACCAATACAAGGAAACTATCAAACATTGCAAAGAGAAATTAAAGAGAAATTAAATAGTGGAGTTTATTATGCATATGAATCGGATAACATAATTTTAAGTTATTCTCTGCAATTGATCTTTAGAATTCAAAATTCCAATTAAAATAATAGGTTTTTTTCCCAGCAAAATTGACAAGTTGGTACAAAATTTATATGAAAATGCATTGGGCCTAAAATAGCCAAAATAATTAGGAAAAATAAGAACAAAGTTCGTACTTACACTACCTTAATTTATGTTCCACCTCAAATGTTTGTCAACAGGTAAACTGATAAACATTAAGGTATATCAGTAAAATGGAATATTACTCAACAACAACAAATACTGATACCCACGACAACAAAGATAAATCTCAAAAATATTCTGAGCTAAAGAGGCCAAAGGCCAATTTGCACATACTCTATTATTTTGTTTAAATTAAGTGGTTGATATGATTTCATATTAAATTTTAGAACAGACAAAACTAGAATGTAAGGACAGAAAGAAAAAGAATGGTTTCCTGGTGATTGCAATGAGACACGAGAAATTTGGGGGGAATGGACATGCATACACAAGTATATATTTGTGATAATTCCTTGAGATATACGCTTAAAATCACTGAGTATTATTCTATGTAAATTATACCTCAAAGTTTATTTAAAATAAATGGTTAAACAAAATGAAATTTTACTGCAGCCAAGTAAGAAACAGAAATATTGGTTGAGTTTTGTGAAATAATGGAATTATGGAAAGTTGATGAATGGGTGCTATTGAAGTCACCTATGATACTTGAAATTCATTTGTAACATTAACTATTGTTAACTTTCAACTGGAAATGTAATTTAGCTCTTTCAAATTTCGTTTTCCCACTATTGAAATCCCAAACCACCCAGTCATGTTTTGTGTCTTTACACAAAACTATACCTTTTCCAGTGAATAATATTTTATAAAAATAGAAATACAGTGAAGTAGTAAAAGGATACCTCAACTTTTAGTTGTATTTAAAAAAAATTGTTAGACATCTTAATGGCTACAGTAATGACATACTTTAACATAACTTGAAAATAATGAAATCAAAATAAGCTTCTCCTAATTTACTCTTTATACAGTGTATGAGGTTAATCATTAGATGGTGCAAACCGAAGATTGTACGCAAAGTATGTGTCTGAGAGTATGAGAACTTACAAAATTCTAAACCTTGCAAATTGGATGAGATATGATTAAAGTACCTATAATTTAAAAATATAAAATGTAATGCATTATATTGTATCTTGCATAAAGAAAGGCTGTTGAAATCATAGCATAGGATTGTCAGATTGCAATATAGAACAAATATTAACAATCAGATTTTCTCCTCTAGGACAACATAGAACTAGTTAGAGGTCACTTTTATTTATGCCACAGCAGTCAGGTGGACCAGACAAACCCTTTGCTGCTGTTCTTACTGTCTCACTTTTTAGCGCTTGCTTGGAACTTGCCTGTTTCCTAAATCTTAATTCAATCTGAGGTTCCGCCAATAAGTCCTTTTTTGGCTTAAACTTGTTAGATTAACTTTCTGGCAGGTGCGCTTGCATATGGGGAAAAATAACACTTTTGGTTACTGTTTTTCCATCAGTTGTCTCAACATAACACACTGGTTAGGATGATACATTTGTTAAAAAGAAAAAAAGGCAAAGCTTAAAACTAACACACTTGGAAATGTACAATCAAAATTTAAATTATTGTTTGGAATAAGCAATAAAAAAATCATAGAATACCCATGGGTCTTCCATTATATGTGTATAACAGGGAAAAAATCCATTGTTTTTAGTGAGAGGTAATTAAGATGAAACAACTAAGATGAGTGTGTTTCTGAACTGGGTGTTTGATCATATCACTCCCTTGATATGTAGTGATACATATCACTCCCAATAAATGCATAATTAAATTCAGTTGTCTTGACATTACAAATTCATTTCCTTAACTTCCCACACACTCACCTATTTTCCAGTCCTACAAAACCCATGAGCTTCCAGCAATCAACTTTCTCAGTATTCTTGAGCCGTTTTGATAGATGGGACTATTCAGAGTCATTATTTCTTAAGTGACTTTCCTAGTCAATTCCATATAAAATGTTCAGTTTATGGAGATAGATTTGTTCACAATATTTCCTTGCTATTCTTTTTTTTTCTTTTTTCCTTTAATATTTTTACTGGAGTATAATTGCTTTACAATGTTGTGTTAGTTTCTGCTGTATAACAAAGTGAATCAGCTATATGCATACATATATCCCCGCCTTCTTGCATCTCCCTGCCACCCTCCCTATCCCACTCCACTAGGTGGTCGCAAAGCACCGAACTGTTCTCCCTGTGCTATGCAGCTGCTACCCTCTAGCTATCTATTTTACATTTGGTAGTGTACATATGTCAGTGTTACTCTCTCACTTCGTCTCAGCTTCCCCTTCCCCATTTCCTCAAGTCCATTCTCTACAGCTGTGTCTTTACTCCTGTCCTGCCCCTAGGTTCTTCAGAACCTTTTTTTTTTTTTTTAGATTCCATATATATGTGTTAGCATACGGTATTTGGTTTTCTCTTTCTGACTGACTTCACTCAGTATGACAGACTCTAGGCCCATCCACCTCACTACAAATAACTCAATCTCATTTATTTTTATGGCTGAGTAATATTCCATTGTATATATGTGCCACATCTTCTTTATCCATTCACCTGTCGATGGACACTTAGGTTGCTTCCATGTTCTGGCTACTGTAAACAGAGCTGCAGTGAACATTGTGGTGCATGACTCTTTTTGAATTATGGTTTTCTCAGAGTATATGCCCAGTAGTGGGATTGCTGGGTCATGTGGTAGTTCTATTTGTAGTTTTTTAAGGAAACTCCATACTGTTCTCCATAGTGGCTGTATCAATTTACTTTCCCACCAACAGTGTATAAGGGTTCCCTTTTCTCCACAGTCTCTCCAGCATTTATTGTTTGTAGATTTTTTGATGATGGCCATTCTGACTGGTGTGAGGTGATACCTCATTGTAGTTTTGAGTTGCATTTCTCTAATGATTAATGATGTTGAGCATTCTTTCATGTGTTTGTTGGCAATCTGTATATCTTCTTTGGAGAAATGTCTATTTAGGTCTTCTGCCCATTTTTGGATTGGGTTGTTTTTTTAATATTGATCTGCATGAGCTGCTTATAAATTTTAGAGATTAATCCTTTGTCAGTTGCTTCATTTGCAAATATTTTTTTTCGCATTCTGAATGTCATCTTTTCGTCTTGTTTATAGTTTCCTTTGCTGTGCAAAAGCTTTTAAGTTTCACTAGGTCCTATTTGTTTATTTTTGTTTTTATTTCTATTTCTCTAGGAGGTGGGTCAAAAAGGTTCATTCTTAAAAGTGAATCTTAAAAAGAAACATATGTTCAACATTTCTTTTAGTGAAGGATGACAGTTAAATGTCTAAAGGCGGAAAGAGTGGATCAAAGTAGAGAGGAAATAGAGATGGATGTACTTAGTTGTTGAATAAGAGGTTCTGCCATGAAATTTATCCGGAAAGCTCTCAAGGATAGAAAGTCTAAGGAGGAGTTAATTAGAATAAACGTAAGCATCACTGCCTAATTGTGATCATTTTCCTCTGATACCTACTTGATCTAACTTTAATCCTCACAGTCTAAATATATAATAATGACCAGCTTTAACAATTACTTTGCTAAAGTTAATCCTTCAACAACATTTAGAGAAACCAAGGGATCTAGAAGGGATTTCATTTTTGTAAAATAGAGGTTGCTTCTTTACTTTTTAACCTTAAGCATAGATTGAGCATTGAACCAACTCATTTTCTAGTTGGGAGATGAGTTTTCATAACCTTGTGGTGTTACCTAGGATACCAAGCCCTTGTGACGTTTAGACACCTGCATAATTTTTCCATGTACATTATATCTGGTCACTTGTGAGGCAAATCAAAGAAAATCATTTAACCAAATGAGATTCTGATGAAATGAAGATTGTAAAATAATATTTTGACAATTTTTAAATATTTTCCAATTATTCTGAAATACTGCCTTTCTCCAGTATAATTTTTGAAATCAGTTTTTTCCCACATAGTGTCAATCATTTATTGCTTCTAGTTTGTAACTTAATCCTATTATCAAAACACTACGACTGACTTTTATGACTTTTTGATGCTGTTAACTATGATGTTGATGCTGATGAGAAAAATAATTCATTCTAACTTATGTAATAAAGTCACTAGTAATTTTTTAATGAAAGCTTTTGAATAAGATTTTGATAGTTATATAATCAAGCGAGTGAACTAAATCCTAATAAAATTTTCTAATTGTATAAAAATAATTTTTATGTCAGAAATACTCATTGTATAAAACTATTTGTTTATTTTCTAAGCTGTTTGATCTCCAGAATTCATTTCAATAAATGATACCATGATTGAATTAATGTGTTGTTACCATCTTCAAGCTGGAGTCTTAGGTGGACTTTCAGAAGGGTGTTTTTCCTCATTGAGCTCATGGTTGGAGAGTGTATGGGAGGTAATGGAATAAGTGGACGTCATGATCATGTGCTCACTTATGCACATCTTCTGCTTGGTTCCATGTGGAATAACGAGGGATCTTATGTTAGTGGATCACTATATAAATCTTTAGATAGTGATGTTGGCTAAGGTCCTATAAGAAAGAAAGGCAAATCCATATTCAGAATGGGCATCAGTTCTAGTCATCATGAAAGGAGTCCACTGCTGAAAGGAGTCCCATGTAATCACCTTACTAACAAGTCGCTCACTGGTATCTTCTAGGCATGATCCATAACAGATCTTATGCACTGGATTCTGTTGGATATTCAGAGGCATGAGCAGCTAGATTAGCCTTGGTAAGTGGGTGTAGCTCTATTGCTCTCTTCATGGGCCCATTGTAACATCACTGCTGTTGCTGAAGGCAGGCTGACTGACCTGAATTTGTTGAATCAAAGCTTTACCAATAGGGAGATTTCGCCGCACTGCTGGCTTTCAGGGTCATACCTGAGTGTGGCTGTAGTATAGAAGGAGTGTATCTTCAGTTTGCATTCATATATGAGCTGACCCACATACAAACCAAGCTCATCCTTGCTTTTTCTCCAACATCTGTTTTAAGTGCTCCCCTGGCACCCATAGGTGTGACATGAGGGAGACGTATTGGGACAACATTGGAGGACATGGGAGTCTGAATCACTTGCTTGTGAAGTTAATTTCTGCTCTCTGGACCTACCTGTACCGTATGCTTCCTAGAACACTTCTGTCTTGTGATGAATTGCTGCTGGGCCTCCCCAGTCTTTTGACTTGGTAACTTGTTAGGTCTGATAGAATGCCTATTCATGATGGACATTCTTTTTTTTAATTGGATTATAATTGGCATAGCATTTAGGTTACAATGTAATAATTTGAGATTTATATGCATTGCAAAATTATCACCACAATAAGTCTAGTTACCGTCTGTCACCATACAAAGTTAAAATAATTTTTCTTGTGATGAACATTTTTAAGATTTACTTTCTTAGAACTTTTAAATTTGTGAAACAATATTATTGACTATAGTCACCATGCTGTACATTATATCCCCATGACTTATTTTATAACTGGAAGTATGTACCTTTTGATCCCTTTCACCCAATTTGCATACTCATGATTGGCATTCTTTTTTTTTTTTTTTTTTTTTTGCCGTACGCGGGCCTCTCACTGTTGTGGCCTCTCCTGTTGTGGAGCACAGGCTCCGGACACGCAGGCTCAGCAGCCATGGCTCACGGGCCCAGCCACTCTGCAGCATGTGGGATCTTCCCGGACTGGGGCACGAACCCGTGTCCCCTGCATCGGCAGGTGGACTCTCAACCACTGCGCCACCAGAGAAGCCCCTCAGTAATCTTTTGAAAAGTTATGATGATTCTGTTGGATATTAATTTGAAAATTACTACTTTAAAGTATTAGTTTCCTAATACTTTAGGAACAGTTGACTGTTCCTTTTAATTTTAGATATTCCTGTTACTTTTTGTAACAGCTATATTGAGGGTAATTGATATAAACTGCAGATATTTAAGAACACAGTTTGATAGCTTTTAAAACTATCAGTAAAATCAAGATAGTAAACATATCCATTATCCCCCAAATTTCCTACATTGCCTTTGCAATTCCTTCTCCCTCCTCTCCCCAACCTTCACTCCCTCTCTTCCCAAAAATCAAGCCTGTCCCACTTTTGGTTACTTTACTTTTTGGTTACGTAACTTTGCACATACAGAGTTTCATATAAATGGAACCAAAACAGTGTGTACTTTTATCCTATTTTTTTTCACGTCATAATTATTTTGAGATTTATTCATGTTGTGATATGTATAAGTAGTCTGTTTTTTAAAGAATTGTCCTGTGGAACATTCATCTAATAAATATGTAGGTTTTCAGCTTTTGGTTATTAAAAATACAGCCACTATACTGTATATGTGTAAGTCTTTCTATGGACATAAGCTTTCTTTTCTTTAGGGTAAAAAAACTGCATGGAAAGGTTGAGTCATACGGCAGTTGTATGCTTAAGTTTTTAAGCAATAGACAAACTATTTCTCAAAATCGCCATATCATTTTACATTCCCAGTAGCAATTCCTCATCCTTTTCACCATTGGATGTAGTTATTACTTTTATTTTTTTCCATCTTTATTGAGGTGTGATTTACAAAAATTTAAGTATATTTAAACTGTACAATGTAATATTTCGATACATGTATATATTGTGAAATGATTACCACAACCAAAATAATTAACATATGCATCACCTCCTATAATTACCTTTTTTTCCTTTGGTGATGAGAACACTTAAGTTCTACTCTCTTAGCAGATTTCAATTATATAATACAGTACTATTAACTGTAGTCACCACTAGTACATTAGTTCTCCAGAACTTACTGATCTTATAACTGAAAGTTTACATCCTTTGACCAACAGCTCCCTATTTCTCCTACTCGCCTTGACCCTGGTAATCAGCATTCTACTCTGTTTATATGAGTTCAAATTTATTTGATTCCACGTATAAATGAGATCATGCAGTATTTTTCTTCATGTGTTTGGCTTGTTTCACTTAGCATAATGTCCACAAAATCCATCCACATTGTTGCAAATGGCAGAATTTTCTTCTTTTATTATGGCTGAACTATATTCCTTTGTGTGTGTGTGTATGATATCTTCTTTATCAATTCTTCTGTTGATGGACACTTACTTGGCTATCATGCATAATGCTGCAATGAACGTGAGTGCTTTGAGATAGTGAGTTTATTTCATTTGGAGGTATACCCAAAAGTGGGATTGCTGGATCATATATTTTACTGTTTACCCTAATGGCTGTACCAATTTACTTTCCTGCCAACATTGCACAAATATTCCCTTTTCTCCAGATCCTTGCCAACACTTCTCTTTTGACTTTTTGATAATAGTCTTCTTAACAGGTGTGAGTTGATATCTTACTGAGGTTTTGATTTGCATTTCCCTGATGACTAATGATGTCGAACACTTTTTCATATACCTATTGGTCATTGTACATCTTCTTTGTAAAAATGTCTATTCAGGTCCTTTGCCATTTTTTATTTAGATTTTTTGTTATTAAGTTTTATGAGATCCTTATATATATTTGAACCCCTTAGCTGTTATATGGTTTGCAAATATTTTCTCCCATTCCATAGATTGCCTTTCCACTCTGTTGTTTATTTTTCTTGATGTGCGTAACCTTTTTAATTCTATGTAGATCCACTTGTTTGTGTTTACTTTTGTTTCCTGTTCTTTGGGTGTCATATCTAAGAAAATACTGCCAAGACCTATGTCATGGAGCTTTTCCCCTATGTTTACTTTTTGGAGTTTTATGGTTTCAGGTCTTATATTTAAGCATTTGATCCATTTTGAGTTGACTGTTCCTTTTAATTTTAGATATTCCTACTTGTATTTTATTGTGGTTTTAACTTAGATTTGGCTAATGACTAATAAATTTGAATATTTTTCATAAGCTTATTTTTTATCCATAAATACATACATTTGGATGAAATATCTGTTTAAATTTTTGTGCGTTTATTTGTTGAGTTGTATGCTTACTTATAATTAAGGTTTGAGATCAATACAAGTTCTTTATCAGATATATGCCTTGCAATTATTTGCTCACAGTCTATAGTTTCTTTTATTATTATTCCTAATAGTGCTTCTTGAAGAGTGAAAGTTTTAAATTTTGATGAAATACAATTGACCAATTTTTATAGATTATGAATTACAAGGAAGAAAAATTACATATCTTAAGTCTTTCAAAAATAAAGGTAAAATTTATGAATATATCCTATTATATATGCATATATGTTATTAGGAATAATGATACAAAGAAAAATATAGATAAATAAGAAATAAAAAGGTTTCAGATAATGTGTCATAAAAAAGTGGAGACTAATTCCAGAAGTGAGAGGTTTCAGTATTTTTTTCAAGATCCACTATTGTAAATCACCACGTTAAGAGTGTAGGGTGATTAAAGAGAGCTCTGTAATCTCAATCCATCTTTGAAAACTAGGAACAGTAGGGAACTTTCTTCATTTCACCCTAGTATTTATTAAAAATTAGCATCAAAGATTACACAGATGGTCTCATAACACTACTTGTATTTGTTGTTGTACTAAAACCACTAGAAGTACAAAAAAGAAAATAGAATACAGCTCATGTAGATTTAAAAGAGAAATAAAACTTTGATTATTCATAGACATTACCATTCTGTGCATCGAAAAGTCAAAGAATCTACTGAGAGACTCTTAGAATTTAAATGTTAATTAAGCAGATTTCCTTTATTCTGTATCCTGCTTTTCTCTCGGTCTTCCAAGAAGCAAACACCAAGACCGAATTAAATGTATGAGAATTATATGAGGTGAAATGCCTTTGTTATAGGAAATAGGGAGGGAGATGTAAAAGGGTGGATGAGAGGTCAGAAAGGGGGATAATGTTGGGTGAAAGTATCTTAGACTGCCCAGCAGTGTAAAGAAAATTCTGCAAAGCCATCAGTGAGTCCTTGAACAAAAGGCAAAAGACAAAGTGATCCTTTCTTTCCCAAGAACTGGTCTGCCTTTGTATCTCTGATGTATTCCAATATGACACAATTTCTGTGCAAACGGGTGATGGATTTCAAAACTGGAATGGCCTTTGTCATTTATACTCCCTACAAAAGAATGTCAGCAAGGCATATTCTCATGACTGCCACATCCTAATGTAACAATACTGACACAGAATTTTAATTTATATGATAATATTGCCATAGTGACTTATATTTGCTAGCATGTATATGGTACATAGTTTTCATGCCTTCCCTTTATTTTAGATGTGTCTCTTATAAGAACACCATTTTAAAACAATTTTTATTTTCCTCTGGGAGTCAAACTCATTCTGATTTATTTGGATTATTGATGTGCTTGGAATTACTCTTTCTGACTTTATATTTTTAGTCTTTACAATGGTTTCTTTCTCTTCTCTTTCCTCTTTTCTGTCTTAATCACTTTCGACAGTTTCATTTCCTTGTTGTTTAAACCCCCATGTTGATTTCAATCGATAATTTTTTTCTAGTGGCATTTAATAGTTGAGCAGATACATTTACATTTAATCAGTAATCTTTACTGCCTCCAGAGTAGACCCAAATGACGGAATATTTGTAGATATTTACATTCAATATTTGGGATGTAACAAGGAAATCATGAAATTCAGGACCCTGCCATAGGAATAGAATATTTCTGTAATCTGTGGATGGTCTTTTATTTTGTTTTAATAAGAAGAGTTTAGAAAAACTCAGAATGTAGATATATAGTCCTATTGACTCAGAAACAATTATTTTACACTGTCAACTTAAATAGATTGGGAAGAGGAGATTCATGACCTTCGTCTTGTCTCTAAATATATCTTCTGCCTAAAAAGAAGACTTCTCTCTGAAACTAACATAATTTTCTAAATATTTGTAGAGTTAATGGTGTGTACATTACAAAAATGATTAATAATCTTAAAAATATACTTAAATAATCAAAACAATGAAGATACAGTAATCATTTACATCCAACTAATGCATGACCCTTTGGTTCATATGACAAGGTTCAAAGAATGTACATTTTTTCTCGGTTCTAAATAACTGGAAAATAATAATGTCAAGTTGCAAACGTAAAAATTGCACCAAGGAGAACAAGTACTACAATGAAATTAAAAAGGTTATCATATATTCTTTCTGTGTGAGTGGTCTCTAAACATGGAATCTGTTCTTGACATTTTGTGCTAGGTAACAGCACTGTTTTTAAATGTCATCTTCTAATTATTGAGATAAATTGTCAGATTACTCCCTTTTGATACTCCCTTATTTTCTCCATTGTGATTTTTTTACATTTTCTATTTACTTCCATTTTTCTTCTTGTGAAGTATAAGGTGTACAACTCTATATATTCTGTAGATTCCTCAAATTTTACATTCAAAGAATTGGAGACTAGAATTGGCAAACAGACAGAATATCTAAGTATGGTCTTTATGAGGGAGGATGCCTTTCATTCTAACACAATTATTACATCTTTTGAAAACCAGTATTATAACATCTAGAAAGCAACGGCAATACAAACAATACAAAACTAGCTTTCATATTACATACAAATTCTCTGTCCATGAACTCAACAGGATATATTAACTACTACATGCAATGTACTATGTAATTATTTGAGTTATTAAAATGACCTGTGATTCAAACTTTGATATGCAAAAGTAGTTGCAAAATATGATTTTGACTATAGTTGCACAAAATCTGAAAAGTTTAAAACAGAAAAGAATCAGTATAGCACAAAGTGCTACATTAAGACAGAAGATTTCATTAATTGGTAGAATGTATAACTAGAGTCTACGTATAATTTCTAAGACTCCGTATGCATCAAGAGACTAGTAATAAGATGGTAAATTCTAGATAAACATTTGGATGAAGTCAATTGACAGTTTAACAGTTTCTTACTGAAAGAATATAATTTCGTATCTCTAAAGGAACATAATTTGAGACCTATTGATTAATCTTAAATATTTTCTCTGTTGAATAATATTACATTTTTATAGAAACTATAGTTTATGTTGATGGTTTTCATTTCTAGGATTTTTTAAAATTATTTTTTCTGTTGTCATAGTAGCTCTGAGTATTAGAAGTCTATCTTTCCCACTTGTAATATTTCAAGTTGTCATTAGGAGTAAGTGCAAAGAAAAAAAGGAAACATATTGAATAGCATTGTTTTTTAGTGATTTTAAATATGAGTGTGAAATTTCCTTTTTTTTTTTGATCCATTGAATTTTGGCAAAGCAGTTTTACCTGTGTTTATTTATTCAGTGGTAATTCCATGATACATTTAAAAAGAAGTATCTTAAAACCTTTTAGAGTCCCTAACCATTTTAAGATTTGTTTTAAAAAATAATAGTGAAAACTAACATTTTAGTTACAATAAATGGAAACACTAATACTTTGCTTATGATATCACATTTTGTCTTTTTTTAAAATAATTTTATTACCTGTTTGAAAGAATGTGACATAGAATCTTTTTCTGAACCATTCTCTGCTCAGGGATCTGAAGCCATATAATTTTCCTGTAATTCTTATATTAGTTAGTCAGAAATCTTGCAACAAATTTAATCCATGACTACCAATGGGATGGGTCAACTGCTGTCTGTATTTTTGGTTTTGTTTTCTTTTGTTTTTAGCTTTTGAAATGTAACTTAAATTATCTTCCAAGGAGACTTTGCTTTTTTTAATCTCTCCTAAAATTAGAAAACAAAAAGCAACTAGACATATACATGTTAAAGAATTGTTGCCAAGCCTTAATTCCATAGTTTATGTACTCTCCCACAGTGTCTTTTATAGAAAATATTATAGTTTTCATCTTATTATATTCTCTTTAACATAAAATTTACTTTCCTTTTATTTGGATATATGATGATTTATATTTGTAACAAGCTTGTGGTTTCAACTCATAACTTTTGCTTTGACAATTTTTCTTCAGTAATTTATTTATTTGTGATTAAACAAAAGTATACTAAATATGAATTTGGTTTAATTCATGCTTAATTACTTGTCTAGATAACATTTCATAAATAATTTATGCATACTCTACTTCATATAATTCTTTCATCATATATATTCACTAAACCAACTTTTTATGTAATTTTGGGACAGTATCACAGATAGAAAAAGTACTAGTCAGAAGACCTATGGTTAAATCTTTGGTATATCTTTTGAAGTTATTATTGTTAATATTATCATTATGGTGTCTAAATGATGCTGTTGATCCTTGTTTTGATGAATTACATTTTATATTTATTTATATGTACTTATATTTATATGTCATATATTTATATGTCAGATATGTCATTTACCATTTCATTGGTAAATGAAACTAGTACACATTCGTTCTTCATGTTGCCATTAATATTATTATTGTTATCAAAGAGATAGTCATCAATATCACATATTCTGCAGTTACAGAAATAAGGTTTATCTGTAAGGCCAGAGGAGTTTGGGAATCAAATAAAAGTAACTATTTCAAGCAGTTATTAATGTAGAGTATTAAGTAACAGAGCATGAAGAATGTGTCACTCTAGAATTGTAACTTGGAAGGCATAAGCAGTATTTAGTAAAAGAGCAAATGGTTGATGTAATAAAGAATAAATCTCCTTATGACCACATGCTTGGATGACTTAAAATATCTGTACTGAAACCAGTCAACAAAATGTGATTGAAGGACAATTTCACAATGAAATATAATAAACATAATTCTTGATGTTCAATTCATGGTTTGATTGGATTAGATCATAGGAAATATGAGTCTTATGCTTGTAAATTATAAAGAGATCAGTGAAAAGAGGCAACGGCTGGACCAGATACCTTCCATTAAAGCAAATATTAAAGCAGGATGAGCCAGTCTATTAGTGAACAGAATTTCAAACAAATTAAGATCTGGCAATGTTAAGCAACATTATTTACTTGATTTTTAAAATTTCAGACATGTTGTTGCCTTAATCTATGACTTCTTAAAATATTAGTTATATACCATCAACTAGTTTACATACCTCACAGACCCTATTATTCTCCATTGCAGCACCCTTTTCATCTCTTTTACATTTGTACTTATTTATTTGTTGTGGCTAATTTTTGCATTTCAACCAGACTATACATTTTAAGGCCAGGGATTATGTCTATCATGTGAATACCTAATGTGGTGCTTAATACTTTACAGCTATTCAAATATTAATTGTGTGAATGAATTGAACGATTTACTATTGATAATCTGAATATTACTTGCCATATACTCCACCCTAATATATTATTGCGTACCTTATAGTCAAAATATATTTTATACAATGATATCTTTGTTTTTTGCTATTTTTATGCAAACTTATAAAGAAACAAACATGATGACAAAACTTTACTTAGCTATATACCCCACAGGCATCTGACCAAAGATTTAAAAGCTGTAGATATTTAATGTTACTTATATACTGTTTGGTATGATATTTCAATTTTCCACTCTGCCAAATATTAGTACAGGGATTAATTATTGAAACCAACATCAACTATGATGCTCCAGCTGCTTTGGTACATTAAATACCAGATGCCTATAGGTGACTCCATGAGAAAGGATGGATACACTTTCACTACAGCATCAGCTAAATGAAATTTGCATCCTTACTACCTTTAATTAGCATAATGTCTATTCCTTTTTTTTTTTAAACATCTTCATTGGAGTATAATTGGTTTACAATGGTGTGTTAGTTTCTGCTGGATAACAAAGTGAATCAACTTTAATTACAATAAATTTAACAACCACTGAGTTTTTATTATTTTCAGAAGATTAAGTGAAGGAAGAATCTACTCAGTGTTTAGTATTTAAAAATTGTGCTATACAGAAATAATCTGACTCATGTAAAAGAGTGATTTTAAAACTAAAACTGTTTTCTTAGAAATTTGAAATTTAAAAAGTAAGTTTTGATGCCAAAATTTAGTCAATTTAGTCAATCTGATCTTATACTTTTTTGTCTTCAACTTTCAATAAACTGGTATACAGTCAATATTGTTTTATTGGTTCTGGATAAAATTGTATTCTTTTTGCATAGTCTGATCCTAAGCACAAATAAAGAGGAATCAAACTGAGTTTCACAGTCAGTATTCAGTAAGTATAATATCTATCAATTAATTCCACATTTTATGTCTTCAGAATCAGAGACTGCTCAGATAAAGCAATCAGAATTGCTTTATTTGGCATTAAAAAATCTACATAAGTGTCTGAATTATCTTTTTTTACAATTCTATTGACCCTAACTTTGCCTTACAATATACTTTATAGCAGTTTCTCAAGCTATCAAATTTATACAGGTTGTCATTACTACATTTTTACTGATAGGTAAACTGAAAATCAGTGTTTTATTAAAGTGATTTACTTAGATTTTGTACAGTGATTTACTCAAAGATATGAAGGGACTGGATAAGAACCGTATCATCCTCGCTCCCCTACCTCTAATATTTTTCTAGTAAATAAACTTTGAAAGACTTTAAAAAACTAACAACTATATTTTGGTGGTTTGTTTAAAATACATCATAACTGGTATGTACAATAGTGATACTGTCAAATTGTCTAATTTGATTTGGGAGAACATATATTATAATGAGTCAAAAGTGAAAAGATCAACTTTAATCTTGTAGCAGAAGAGAAAAGGCAAGCGAATTTCAATTTTTTCATGGCATTCTGGGGAATATACTCTCTGATCCTGAGAGCATCTTGCCAGACGACTGGACTAAGATCTAATACACTGGTAATAATTGCCAATACATTGTACAAAGCCAATATGAAAAAGATATTAGAAAATAAAGAGAATGCCTCCAAAATACTTGTCCCATAACTTGAACTTAAGACCTCAAAATCACAGAGAACTTAATGGGTAAACATATGTGAAACTTCTCCAAAATGAGGCATTAGCGACTCCAAGGCTTGAACAGTTAGATCCCTCCCTGCTTGCTAATCTAACACACTTATAGTCCAAACTACCCTAACTGGCATGCTGTCTTAGGATCAGGTTAGACTTCACCTCTTCCAAGAAATCTTCCCTTACCTACAGAATGTTTCATTCTCTTTTGAGCTACCCTACCAAACTGTTTCTCTCTAACATGGCTTTTATCACATAATATTGGCCTTTTTTTCCTTAAGAGTAGTAGCTGAGACCCATAATAGTTCAGTTTCTGGCCTATGGTAGACACTCAGTACATGTTCCCTAAAAGAATGACTAAGCAATTAAATGAATTAATTTATCCAGAAGAAAAAAAATTTAAGTGTGAGAATGAGTTACTTAGTCTATATTTGGGGGATATATGTCATATGATATATGACATATGTCAACCAGTTCAGAATTAAGATAAGATCCAATTGCCTCAGATTCTAAATTAGAAAATAACTCAGAAGGTTCTGGAGATTCTTAAGACCCAGATGTGGACATAAAATTTGATAAAGTAGGAGAAAAAATCTTTGAAACTCACTTAGGGTGTTGACATGACCAACTTCAATGAATAAAGGGACCCCCAAAACTGGCTGTAGAGAAAATCTGGAATTCAGATATAGAGATAGGTAAACCCAGGAGGACTTTTGTAAACAAATGATACATCAGTATTTTAAATTGCTTCTTTAGTATTAGGATTAATTTCATACTTAACCTTTCAGAGAAAACTGTTGGAAACAGCCCAAGAATCTGAAAGTAACTATAGTTTCATGAGATTAAATACAGAAATATACTTAAATCTAATATAAAATTTTAAATATATATCCTCATGTATGTATATATTATGAATGCAATACTGGATTGATGTTTACTTGTTTTTTGGGGTTTTTTTTTTTTAGCTGTTCTCTTTGTTCTGTCTGGTGTATCAACATACCATTAGAAAAGCAAAAGGAAAGAGTCAAACTTGTGTTCTCTCTCCTAGAATTAGGATTAAATGTCTAAGGGTTTCTCTAAACCAAATGAAATCATTGTTTACACATTAATCATAGCTGGTATGCCAAAGAATTACCAGGAATTACCACTGGTATGCTAAAATTTCACTAGAAAACTATTATAATAAAAATATTTGTTTAAATCACTAATTCTATTATGAAGCAAGTCTGAGGTTCATATCATGATGTATAATTTCATATAATTAATTAAAGTTTATAAATTTTCACTTTTAGTATATTTTGAAACACTTTGGATACAATGAGTTTTGTCTTTCAGACTTTTATTTTCCTGTGAAATGAGCACTAAATATTGAAAACATTGCTTTGTTTTTAAAATCATATGCTGTTTAGTTATGAAATTTAATATTTGAACTGTATTTTAGATCTCTCCAAATACAAGAATATGATACCATCACAATTATTTATGATAAAATGTATATATTAAATGAAATGGAAAAACACTGAACTAGGTTAGCTAAAATTATATAATGGAAATAAGTCACCAAGCTAGAAAAATTAGACAAAATAAATAACACACATTTGGAAAATGGATCTTTGATCAAGCACTAAAAGCAGTCATTTTAATTTCTTCAGAGAAAACAAAACTGATTTTAGATGGTTCAGAATGTATTTACCCTACAATTTATTTATAATTTAAAAGCATTTGAGGGTGATTTGTGATAGAATCTGTGATCCGTAGCAAAATTGAACGTTTAAGATTTGACGTTTTCCTGCTTAAACTCTTTCATACCATTAACTCATTTATGTAGCACTTACTTATTGTCACATCCTATGGTAGGTTCATTACACTCATAATGATAACAGGTAAGCATTTTTATCCCAATTGCATGGGGTAAAAAGTAAGTTTCAGAGAAATTTGGTAACTTTCCCAAGGTAGCATGTTTAATACATGGGAAAGTTAGAATTTGAACGTAGGAAATTTTGGCTTCAGACTTAAAGTCCTTCTCTCTCTACCAAACTGCTTTTCTGTTCAGTATCATACCTTACTACTTTTCACTCCCAGCCCACTTTCCACTAAAGCAGTATAAAAATAGACCAGTTTTCTGAAAATTCCATGATGTTTCTTACCTACTCTCTTTATACCTTTCATACATTACTTGTTTTCTTTCTTTTTTTCTTTTTTTTTTTAGTTTATATTGAAGTTCCTTCTACTTTTAAATACCTGGTAAACGATTTTTCTTAAAAAGTATTATCATTTTATAGATTCCCCCCAAATCCCTTCCTGACCAACACCATTCTCTTCAAAGGGTCATTTGCTCTCTATTTAACGTTTGTACCTTCTGTGTTCTCTGTACTTCGTATGTATGCAATTTTTGTATATTTATATGTATATATAAATTTTCTAATGTGTTGGCTTCTTCAGAGATTATGCCATAATATATTTGTATATGAATTCCTAGTGCCTAGAACATTGTCTGGTACATAATAGGTGCTGAATAAATATTGAACTAAAATAAAAGACTTTAGCTTTTTTCACAATCCTATTTATAAAGGCAAGAGGCCAAATCTGGATGGATGATGAGAATATCATTGTTTTTGACCTTAGATGACTGGAATTATGAGTAGAATATTTTAAATTTGGATATTTTAGAAAAGGATACTAAACTTGAAATCAGAAGACCTAAATAAATTCTTTCTTTTTCATGTACAAGCAATGAGAAATTAGGCATTTCATTTCTCTCGAAGCTTTAATTATCCTCTAAAATGTGGCTTATACAACTCTTTTTATATCACATAGTTATTTTGAGGAATCAAATGAAAATGGAATAATGCATATGATAACACTTGCAAACTGCAAACCATTAAATGTGATGGTCCTTTTATTATTTCAGAGAGAGAAAGTGACCTAAGGAAGATTAGCAAAATATAGTAGGTCTGCCAGTCTAGTGATTTAGTAGAGTTAGGTGCCATGGACTATTTTAACTGAATTTGTGGGTAAGTCTTCCAAACATTCAAAGATGAAATTTGTCAGCAATGAACTGTAGTTAACCCAAGATGTAGTTGTGAGTGGCATGCTGTAGACTAAATTTAGTCTTCATCTGTTTAGGAATTACATTTGAAATTAAAATGAAATATAGAAATCATGAATGTGGAAGTTATTATCTCTCCACTTCCAAAACTGTTCCATCAAAAAGTAATGAAGTTTTTGAGAAAAGTGAAAAAAATAAAATGTAGTTAGAATAATTTAGGATTACTCTATACCATATCTGCTTGTGGCTATTCAGAATCACATATTTAATTTAAATATTTGTTCCTTTATAAGTTTAGTATTTTCAGAAATTATCAGCTTTATTTTCAGCAATTTCAACCCAAGTTATTATTTTACAAAAAGCTCTTTGGGAAAAATCTGTCCTAGATATTTTTAACAAATGAATAGGGAAGTAAAAGAAGAGGGACCCCAGATTTGAAGATCAAAAGTAACTGAAAATTTGTCTCCAGCTAGATATTCAAATTAAGAAGGAGGAAATAGTAAGATCTCTACTTAGATTTGTTCCACTGAGGATGCTTCATTTTTTAGAACAGTAATGAAAGTAGTCAAGTGTTCTGTCAGTCAAGTGTATTCAGCAGAGTTATCTCAAGTTCTAGTCAAGCCAAGAGCCATACATTTTGTGAATATATTCTTCTTTTGATTACTGCTTTCCTGATGGATGAAAAGAAGCTGTATGCTGGTATACAATGGTACTTTAGGGGCTAAGAGAGAGTACATTGTTGCACAGCCAATATTTAATAAAGATATGTGCCCTCAGGGAATAGCTCTGTTACATATTAATCCAAAAGTAAGCAAAGACTGTCAATACCTCTTTAAAAGCAGAATTAATTCATGATTAATTGTGGAATTAATTAATTCCAAATTATGGAATTCTTATTTGTTATTTACAAGAAAACCCATGAACAAGCACTATTCTTAGACTTGAAAAAAATTCAGTTGATATTAAAACAAGACAATTCAGAAGCCTAATATTTAGGTAAAATATTCAGATTCTATGCCTACAATAAAATTGGAAACTTATTAGACAGGTGACATGACATTGAGTACTTATGCAAAATCCAGTTTGAGAAATATTATAAACTATTTTGAGATTTATATTATTTTTAATCAATTTTATAGGTGAAAAACATACTTTGATTTAGACTTTGTATGATTTTCTAAAGGAATTCAAAACCTGTTGAAGGATAAAAGAAAACATCTGGAAAAAAGAGAAAGACTGAGAATAGAAGCTGAAAAAAATTAAAATAATTCTAAGCTTTGAGGAAAGTTCTAGAAGGAATGATTAAAGAAATGCCATCTTGAAAAATAATGGTAATCATTAAATATAGACAAGATTTTATTTAAAACACATTATGGTAATATGACACAAGTTGAACAATAAATAAGAGTAATGCACATGTTCACTTATAAATATTCATTGGTGTCCATTATTCCAAGAAATTTCTTAGCTTCTGTGAACACAAGTATAAAACAAAAACAAAGAAATTGAAATCTTTGTCCTCATGGGGTTTACATTCTAGCTAGGGGGAGTAATTGACAAATAACTAAAACATAAAAACAAAGAAAAATAGAAGGTTGTAAGGCATGTGTGGGGTGATGAAAGTTATAATTTAAATAGGGTAACCGTGGAAACCCTACTGTAAATATGGTTTCAAAGAATTGAAGGAAGAGAGAAAGGAATTGAGGTAGATATCTAGGAGAAGACCATTAGAAAGGACTCAAACATGCACTTTACCTTGCTTTTAGTGCTGCTTTCAATAAAGTCTCATATAAAGTTTAGATATTTAAGATGATTAAATGGTTATAATTATAAATGAAAAATATACTCTCAAAGTGTTAATGAAATAATGTCAGCTTATAGTACAGTGCATACCAAAGATTCTGCCCTCCAATCTGTACTCTTCAGTAGTCAATAATTAAAATCAGGATATAGAAAGCATACTTCTCAAATATGTAGACAAGTAAAAAATGGTAAGGTTAGTTAATCCTGCATGGATAAATTTTACTTCTAAAGAAAATTTGTCTACATCAACAGAAATGAACTTGGCAAACATGAATATTAGATCTTGTATTTGGTGACAGAATCAGTTTTATAAGTGCAGGATTATTGGGACCTGGCTAAACAGAAACTTTATTTAAAATACTAGAAATTTTTGGGCTTCCCTGGTGGTGCAGTGGCTGAGAGTCTGCCTGCTGATGCAGGGGGCGCGGGTTTGTGTCCCGGTCCGGGAAGATCCCAATGCCGTGGAGCGGCTGGGCCCGTGAGTCATGGCCACTGAGCCTGCGCGTCCGGAGCCTGTGCTCCGCAACGGGAGAGGCCACAACAGTGAGAGGCCCACGTACCACAAAATAATAATAATAATAATAATAATAATAATAATAATAATAATAATAATAAAATACTAGAATTTTTTGATCACAAGCTCAATGTCCTACAGAGTTCATATTGGGGTAAAAGATAGTTATATTAAATTAGGATTTGCTCTACTGAAGAAAATATTTCAGTCATTGTTTTTTGTAGTGTTTATTACGTCAGAAACAGTATGTTCAATGTTAAGAAAGGTATTGTAAGGGGGCACTAAAATATTGATGTTAATCTAGAAAGGAACAGTAACCCTAGAGGAAGATTTAAACTTTACATATGGTCTCCCACATACAGTTAATACAGATAATAGTCTTGATTTAGAATCTCAGAAGTGTCCATTTCCTCAATGGTCTTTGTAGGCTGGTTAGGAGAGAGGTATTTATGCCATTCAGTTCTAGACATTGCTTTTAATTAATAAATTGGGATTTGCTAGACAAGCCCAGTAGGAAAAGGGTTGTGAAAGTTTATCTTCACACATAAGGCATTGTTTTGGGAAAAGGTGTGGAAGTAAGACAATGAAGATCACTAAGAGAGGACTTTGAGGTGATAATTCAAAGAAAAATAAAGAAAACAAGTAAATCTGGGTGGAAGGTTGCATAAGAACACTTTGGAGACTATTTTTAATTTTTTTTTAAATTATTATTTTTGGCTGTGTTGTGTCTTCATTGCTGCGTGTGGGTTTTCTCTAGTTGAGGGAAGCTGGGGCTACCCTTCCTTGCAATGCACAAGCTTCTCATTGCAGTGGCTTCTCTTTGTTGTGGAGCACGGGCTCTAGGTGCACAGGCTTCAGTAGTTGTGGCACTCAGGTTCAGAAGTTGTGGCAGACGGGCTTAGTTGCTCCGCAGCATGTGGGATCTTAGACCAGGGCTCAAACCCGTGTCCCCTGCATTGGCAGGCGGATTCTTAACCACTGCGCCACCAGGAAAGTACCTATTTTTAATTTTTATAGTAAAGATTTCAACTGGATTCATGGTAAAATGGAAAATTATTACAGAATTTTCAGGAATGGCATGAAGTCCAACAATAAGTAACAAACTGAAGAAAAAAGTTCCAGATTTCCATGTCTAGAAAGGGCCCCATGGAAAGAAACTACAAGCAGTCTCTCGATGCCTGGCTGATGGTCATGAAGAAAGCAGAGACCTCAGTCCAACAATCACAAGAAATAAATTCAGCCAACAACCTGAGGGACCTTGAAGTGGATTATTCCTTGGTCTAGATTTCAGATGGTTGTGACTTTGCTAAATTAACTTTTGTTAGGTAGAGCCCTGGGATGTTGATAATGAGCCATGGGTCAACAAAAGACTACAAGGGAAAGTGAAATAGAGAAGTTTATTATTTACAGGTTCTGGAGAAGTTACACAGCACACCTCCAGGGGCCATAAAGGGAGGTCAAGGCAGGGTGCAGGCAGAGGGAGCACCTCAGGACCTGGGGCATACACTCTGTCAGGGTCCATGGGGTGGAGTGTTTTGGGGTTCCCCTGCTAAGTCTGGAATAGTCACCTCAAACCAAAAAGAGTGGGGTTTTGGTAAGCTTTGATAGGGCTTTATCAAAGGAGTGGACAAGGGGAAGTCTTGGGAGATGGGGTAGAGTTCTTACCACAAATAAGTCTGGGGAGTTTATCAGGAACTTACAATTACTTTGGACTCTGGGGGGCTGTTAGCTAAGGTATGTGCTCCAGGGAGGGGCTCATATCAGTTCAAGGTCCCTGCAGGCCACTTCACCACAAAAATGGATGCCAAGGTAGCAATATCATGGAGTAGCTGAGGTAAACTCTCAACATAGATTATACTGCAGCCTGATGGAAGTCTTGATATCAGTCTTGGTCTAGCTTCCAGATTGCTGTGACTAAGCTGAGAAAAAGACCCAGCTGAACTATGCTTGTACTCCTGACCATGGAAGCTATGAGAGAATAACCATGTTTTTGTTTTAAGCTTCTAAATTTGTGGTAATTTTTTTTTTTATTTAGCAGTGGAAATACAATCCATTCAAACAATTTTAATAGCAAGGTAGTGTGGTGTAGTTATATAACCTATGTCAAACCAAATAAAATTACCTTAGCCAGAGAAGAAAAGATTTAGAGATGGACATGTGAATCAAGCCGAGTTGATCAAAATTCTCTTTAAGATATTTTTGCTAGAGCAGATAGATGGTTTTCTGCTAAAGCTTTCTATGCCAGTCATCATGCTACCTGAAAAGAGAGAAAATCTGAAAATATTATATTTCATCTATATTGCTATGTATAAAGAGCTTCTGATCAGTTGCACACCTTAGAATTCCATAGCTGCATAAGAAATACGATTTGCCAATGAAAGAGTAAGCCTAATACAAAGACTAAATATTGGGCCTCTTATCCTGTCCTAGTATATCCTTCCTAATCACTAAATTCTGGTTGACTGTATATCTATATATATATATATGCTATTTACCAAACACATCACTTATACTTTTGTATCTTTGCTCCCAGTTTGTTTCACTGAAATGTACTCCCCTTTTTATATTCAATCTCATCCATTCTCCAATGATCTGAGTTGAACTTGCCTGTCAAGAGAATGTCTTTGATTCAAAATAAATTCTTAAAATAATTTTACTTTGGTCATGCAAATTAAATTCCTCTTTTGGAATTTAGTAAAAATGTCTCTGTGACTTAGTTGCATGATCATTTTTTTTATAACTTCTCCAAGCTTATTTGAAATTAATGTAATTTCTGTTTATAGGCTTTCTTTCTTTTTAAAAAAATCATTTCTAACTACTGTTTATGGGCTTTTGGGTCTAATGTAAAACATCATCATTTAAATTAAAAAAATATCATTTGTAATTACTGCTGATATTTTTAAAGGGATTAAATTTGAAATACATGTAAATATGTGATTATAAATAATAGTTTTAAATAAATGAAATGCTACAATCTTGGCTTTCGAGAATGAAGAATCTATCATCAACTCTGCAATTGGAATGGAGTGTAGATACCTCTTTTCTCTTTCACTACTTACTACACTCTGATACTGATCAGGATCCTGGGAGACAGGTATTGAACTCATAATGTACTCTCAGAATTCTGAATAAGACATTGAATTTGACAAGTTTGATATGTAGCTAACAATCTATACATCTCATAGTTTCATATTTGTATAAATTTCTGCTTTAGTCTCTAGACTGTAAATACCATTCTGGGGCAGGGGTATGATATATACCTTGGTACACTCGTCCTCTCAGCTGTGACCCAGCAATAAGCACTTTGTTTTTACTCAGCACAACTTTGGTACTGAAAATGAATTAAGGAAGCAGTCGGGACCGCTTAGAACTGAAGCCTGGTAAAAATGCTTCCTCTTGGCGGCAGCATATGGGGCTTGCCATGAAGTTAATAATAACAGTGAACTAATCTGCTGAGGAATAGGACAGAAAAGAAAAAGTTATGTGATGACAGCTTTGTAATGCACATGCATGCTGATATTTTAAAATCAATGTTGAAGACCTTACTTGACTGACATATATTTAACTTTATTATGAAGTATGGTCTGTAAAGATAAGAACTTTGTAGATAGTTCACTCATCTATCCTCAGCATCTATTCTTGGCATGTATTAGTGATTAATATTGACTAAATGGATTAATGGATCAATTATTATATCAATGATTTGAAATATGAATTTGAAGATAAGTTGCTAAATATGTGGTCCTTGTTACCTGAACTTCTGGATGTCATTTAAAGCAACAAAACCCAATTTGAAGATCATCTACTTATATTTATTTGAAAAAACTCTAGGTTTATATTAAGAAAGGTTCACTCTTTACCCCCGAATTCTGACGTTTTTATATCTACGTTCCACTTAGTCTTCAAACATAACATGTCCAATCTTAAGATCATCATATTTTGCTCAAAATAGTTTGTCCCTCTTGTCTTCCTCATACTATTGAGGCACTACAATTTTTCTAGCCATCAAAACCTGCAAACGTAATTTTCAAATGTCTTCTTGCTCCATCATATCGGATTAATTGTCTTAGACTTTGAGTACCTTGTTAAACACATTTATTTTGATAACAACCCAATTACACATGGTAGAACTCAGTCTACAGATGGGAAGATGGTGAGTGACTTCCCCAAGAAATGTTTAGGTAACCATTACTCAGGCCCAGATTTATTTCCACTTTCCTCATTAGCTCTTTCTATAGCATTCATTCTCATATTTTACTTTTTTTTTCCTGTTATCCAGTAATGCACATGTCCTAAATTTTACGTCTGGTGTTGTAGTTGAATTGTTTCACTTATGCTTACATTTCCTCAGAAATAGTAAGCTCTCTGATGTCTCAGACTAAGGGCTCTCTCTAACCACCCCTGAAAAGTGAGTAACTGCAGTATTTCCTTTTGCTACATTCTTTGGGGGCAATTACCACTCTCATTTTGAAGCAGCCCATGATCATAGAGAAATCCCTAGTAGGTGTTTGTAAGGTTCAATTTTGTATTTTTCCAGTGCAGTGAATATGTACTTCAAGAATAGTTCTAGCTATTAGACTGAGGTACATTATTACTAATCCCCATGAACTCACAGTTAAAGTGAAAAACATGCAAGAAAATAGCAATTTCAAGAGAATCTGATAGATGTATATCATGGGTCCTATGATATCTATAAGGAATACCAAACCTAATGTGGAAATGTCTTGAAAGCCTTTTGGCAGGGGGAGGGACTCATTTTTATTGAGCTAAATTCATGTAACAAAAAATTCACCGTTTTAACGATTTTAACTGTAGAATTCAATGGTGTGTAGTAAATTCACAAAGTTGTGCAACTATCACCATTATCTAATTCCAGAAAATTTTAATCAACCCAAGGAAACTCCATACCCATTAAGGAGCCATTGCTCACTTCCCCCTCCCCCTACCCCCTAGGAAACCAAAATATGTTTTTTGTCTCAGTGGATTTGCTTAATCTGGACATTTCATATAAATAGAAACATACAAATATATTAATCTTTGTCTAGTAAGCTCAGTGTTTGAGCTTCCTTAGGGACAGTTTATATCTATTGCTTTTTTCTCTTCTGTATATGGGTCATATTTTCTTGTTTATTTGTATGCATCATATTTGTTGTAGAAAACTGATCATTTTTAATATGATAATGTGACAACTCTGGAAATCAGATAATGCCCCCATCCCATTATATTTTTATTTCTTAGGACCCCATTTATACCCAGAGTTTCTTTTATCACTTATATACACCTATATAATTTATATACAATTTATATATTGAATACATTGAATATAATTCTGAATAATTAATTTTGTAAAGTCTTTATTCTTTGTCATGTATGGCCACTAATTTCTCTATTTGGGTGGTTTAGTGGTGAGATTTGCGTAAATACCTAGAAACAATAAACTCCCAGTCTGCTGATGGCCTCTGCATGTTGGGCACATCTTCAACGCTCAGCCAGGCAGTTTACAACTCTTCCTTAGTCTGTACTTCCTCTCCATGTAGAGCATAAAGGTCAGTCAGAGGTGACAGCTTAGAGCCTTCTTTCTTTCTTGAGCATGTGCCCTACTCTGGGAATTCACATTGCCTTCTAGATTCCCAAGAATAACTTGGAGCTTTTAAAAACACCTATTACCTAAAACATCTCATTCTCCAGGCTTTTCTCCCAAGTGTTTTGTTTAGTCAGTGATTTGTTCCAAATGTTATTCACTGTCCCAGACAGCAATGGATATTACATCTCCCTATAAAGTTTTTGACAAATGCCCCAGATAGTTTCATCACTGGGAGAGTTCCTATTGGGCAAGACAAAGGCAAACCCTTTGGAGCTGGTCATCTAGGGAGCCACTTAAAAGGTCAAACAAACCATAATTTTGTTCCATTTGGTACTGGTACCTGAACAAGGGTTTTGGGTTGTTACCTTCAAAGTCATTGCATAATTGGGGAATGTGAAATAGAAACAGGGTAGATTAAAATGCCACAAGGTTCTTTCCAAGTTTCAGATGACTTTTATTACTTAATTATTACCCTCACTGCTGCAAGCTTTTGGTAATTTTCCAAAGTTCCACAAAGGTTGATTCTGACAGTTTTTACACATTTTTCATTGCCTTTATGGAAGGATGAATTTCAGGATTTCTTTGCCATTTTTACTCACAACACTAGAAAAAACTTTTATAATAATGTTACAGCTAAGCTGGACTTGAACAAGCAGGAATTAGGTAGGAAAGGTAAGAGAAACAAACCAGGTAAAGAAAGCATTGTGTTAAAAGGCCCAGAAGCAAAGGAGAATGGTGTGTGCTCAGAAATGGCCCTAATTCTCTGAGGCTAAATGATAGGGGGCAATTAAAAGTAAAAAGACATTCATTTTACAGGAGATAGGATGGAGACTGAGAGCTCCTTATGCCATAATACAATATTTGGACTTAATTTGGGTAATGTGGACTTAATCATTTAATGCAGATTTGTTAAATCATTTCTGTAAACATTGCAGAGGATAGATAGATTGAGAATAAACTTAGTCAAGGAATCTAGTAAAGAGGCTAATATTAAAAGTCAAAAGCATAAGAGATGATGAACCAAATTAAGGATGTGACTGTTGAAATGGAGAGAATGTTTACATATTTAGTACTTAGAGAGGAAGATACCTAGGAGCTAAAATATATAAATATTGATCTCCAGTTGTTTCATTAGTGCAGAGACGGAAGGCATGACAACAAGAAGGAAAGGTGGGGAAAATGTCTAGAATGATTCCGATATTTTGGCTTTGGAAACATGAGAGGAAACTGATACCATTCACTGAAATTAAGAATACTGGCCATGACTGATGAACCTAGTGGCAGGGCAGGAATAAAGATGTAGACATAGAAAATGGACTTGAGGACACAGTGGGGAGGGGGAAGCTAGGGCGAAGTAAGAGTATCATTGACATATATACACTACCGAATGTAAAATAGTTAGCTAGTGGGAAGCAGCAACATAGCACAGGGAGATCAGCTTGGTGCTTTGTGATGACCTAGAGAGGTGGGATAGGAAGGGTGGGAGGGAGGCTCAAGAGGGAGGGGATATGGGGATATATGTATGCATATGGCTGATTCACTTTGTTGTACAACAGAAACTAACACAGTATTGTGAAGCAATTATACTCCAATAAAGATCTATTTTTTTAAAAAAAGTACTGACCATGAAGTGAATTTGGAGAAGGAAAACTAAATAAATTCAGTTTAGACATTATGAAATCAAGTTGTCCTTGAAACATACAAGGCCATATTCAACAGACATTTAGAGACACAGGTTTGGTTCTCAAGGGGAAATTCGGCACTCCTGATGCAGATTTGGGATAGCCAAAGACGTATGGAAGTGATAAAAGGAATTCTGGGTATAAATGGGGTCCTAAGAAATAAAAATATAGGGAAAAAATGGTTAAGGCTACCCTAGGAGTCATTAACAATTTAATAGACAATTTATTAATAGTATTTCTAGTGAAATTACATCATACACTGAGTCAATGAAAAAGATTATTCACACTAATGAACTGAATGAAGTTTAAATCGCTTTCTTAGGTGTGTACCTTAACCTTACTATTAGAGAAGTTTTCTTATAGTAGTTCCAAAACTTTTTCTGATGGAAGACTAAGTCTGGAGGGAAAACTTGGTTCTAATAGTATAGAATCTAAAGTTATCATTTATATGGTAGAACAGTAAGCGATCTCAGGATCAACATAGTTTTTAATTTAGGTCATCAATATGAGGTGATTTTTTGTTTGTTTTGTGTTTGAATTTGTTTTTTTAATATCATCAGCTGCAAGAAAATTAAACTCTTCTAAGAAAATAAGCCAAAAGAATCCCAAAATATAATCATGGATAAAAATAAAATTGCTCTTGGGAAATCTGAGGTATAGTTATATCACCCAATATTAGATTTATTCCCTAACTTTATTCCAACATTAGAGATTTAAGAAACATAGCTACATCCAAAGAAATAGCCCATGTTTTGACAAATAAGTAATTAATGATTTCTTCCTATTTTAATATTAGTTATTTGTGGATAGGGGCTCCACTTTAGATTTTTTTAATTGTCATAATTAAATAGAGTAATATCACATATATAATACCAAATATTCTATATTTGAAAACAAACATATTACTTGTATTTTTAAAAGATTGCAATAATCAGTCACAATAACTGTTCAAAATGGGCAGCATGTAAATTTCTAATAAAGAGTTAACTAAGTTTTTCAGAAAAGGATTATTTCAGTGTGAGTAGCTCCATTCATACAATGAGAATTTTTCAGTAAACATTTCATATATGGGTGGATATGGGTAGTATATGTGAGGGGCAACAAACATATCTAGAAAGGTACAGATAGCAAATATTTTAGGCTTTGCAGTTCATATCATCTTTCATAGCTACTCAAATCAGTCCTTGTAGTGCAAAAACAGCCATAGCCAATACATAAATGAATGAGCATGGATGTGTTAAAAACAAACAAACAAACTTATTTACAGACACTAAAATTTGATTTCCTATAATTTTTATGTGTCACACAATATCATAATTTTGATTGTTTTCAGTATTGGGGATGAAAAATACTTCCTTACCTCAACATGCAAACTGAACCAAAACAGACAGAAGGCCACATTTGTCATTTGGGCTATCCTTTGCTGACCCCTGGTCTAGAACCTAAAATTGACATGATTATTTCCTCACACTCTATACATATAAGCAGTTTATATACAGACTAAGATCAACTTTTCTGGACTCTGAAAAACCTAAGCTGGAACAGTGTGATTTTTTTTCTTCATCATCATTCTATTCCTTGTATTTGACATAGAATAATAGTTTTTTTTTGTTGTTCTTATTGTATTTCATAGACTCAGAAAATGTTTTTTGGAATGACTGCATACATGTATGACTGAATGAAAATATTAATGACATTCCTATTTCGGCAGAGCACTAAGAAAGGGCCAAAATGACTCAATTTTCTTTTCCCAGCATTTTTATGTAGCCACATTATAAGCAGCCCAGTTTCTTCACTGGTTTTGACTTAACCTACAGTGTATAAGGATAAACAGTTTTTAAAATTCCATACCCATTTCAGTGGTTCACAAAAGAGCATTACAACAGAGTTTCTCATAGAATAAATAAAGCACATTATTGGTTATACGCTTGCAAAGCTTAGGCATTTAAAGACTTGAGTGTTTTATAACTATAAAGCAGAATTATTTTAAATATCATTATTTAATAAATATATATAAAGTAAAATAACTATTAATTTTAATTTTGGATGATAATGGTCTAAATATTTCAAAATTTGTTTTCCTTGCATCACATATTTAGTTGTGTTTTCCAGCTATTTAATTTTTCAGTTGGATATAGTTTTTTAACAGATCTTGATGTATTATAGCATAATGGTTGAGAGCATGGGGTCTGCAATTAAACTAATTAACTACAGTTTTTAGATCCACTTTTTACTAAGCATGTGACCTTGCACAATTTACTTATCTGTGATTTATTTTCTTCTTTTTGCCTGGAGATAAAAATTCCTAGCTCATAGGATGTTGATATGTAAAAGATTTAATATGTGCAAATTGCTTATAACAGATTCTGGTACAGTTTTTGAAACGTTTTAAGAACTTACTACATGTGAACTTTTAACATATATTTAAATTAGACAATAAAATATCATAAACACTTTTCTCAGTTATCTATTTCATCCTATCCAGCAAATATAATGTAGGAGAAAATAATTTGGAGACATTAAGGAAGATTTCAGACAAATTGGTTAATGCATTAAGAGTATATATTTTAAAAATAAATTTATTTATTTATTTATTTATTTATTTATTTATTTATTTATTTATGGCTGCAATGGGTCTTCATTGCTGCACACAGGCTTTCTCTAGTTGCGGTGCGTGGGTTTCTTATTGTGGTGGCTACTCTGGTTGCAGAGCGTGGGCTCTAGGTGCTCAGGCTTCAGTAGTTGTGGCACACGGGCTCACTAGTTGTGGCACACGGGCTTAGTTGCTCCACAGCATGTGGGATCTTCCCAGACCAGGGCTTGAACCCGTTTTCCCTTCATTGGCAGGTGGATTCTTAACCACTGAACAACCAGGGAAGCCCAAAAATATAGATATTTTTTAATCATATAAGTAACTGGCATTGAAAATCAGAACTGAAGGAAACCTCCTACCATCAGAAAGCAGCTAAAGGCACTGTGGAATTTTACCCCAGATCAGAGGAAAAACAGATTTCTTTTCCTTTTAGAAGGCATACTCATATCAATCCATGGGCATGCATGTGTTTGTATCAAGTTTCTTTACCTTCAGTTATTTTAAGTTAGAAGGAACATTTGTCTCCTTTTGATGTAAAAAAAAATTCCCCTTTGAGTTAAGACTCCCTCTTCCTTGGCTGCAGAAGCATATTAATGAGAACAGTATTTATAAAAATGTAAATTATCATATCAATATCACTGTACTTAGTATGTGTAGTGATTTCAAAAGTGGATAGAATGAATACACTAAGATGTCAAAATGGAAATAAAAGGGGAAAAATGAATTTTTATTAGAAATTATGACATCTTCTCAATGTGTAATAGTTGCCTATCACAGCATCCTGCACATCACAGATCAATAATTACTTATTAAATTAATGAATAAATAGTGTCACTGATCTCTTGCAGTCTTCACAACTACACCCAATAAATAAAATTTTGCCTCACTTTTCAGTCCCTGGTGTTAAAGAGTACTTACTTTGATTGACAGATGTGGGTCAAAATGTGAGAAATTAAACAGGCTTTCTACAAATTAAGTTAGCCCAGGAACCATTTGCCATAAACAGATTAGGAGTTTGTACTGAATTTATCTCAATTTGCCTGTTAAAAATCTTTGATAAAAGACTCATCATCATCTCACACTCAGAATAATTGAAACAAGACCTGCCATATAGAACTTAATAGCTTCCTCTACTCAATAAACCTGCTTCTGTTACTCATTTACTTAGCCTAAAAATCTCAATACCTAAACTTTGAGTCCTGTTGATTTTTTTCCCTATAAACCCATGTAGTCATAGAAATACTTATTCATTTTCTCTGTAAATCTCTTATTCTGCAGTAACTATGTATAAAGTCCTAGAATTAAAAAAAAAATCAAATCTTATCCCTGAACATGAAAAAGTTTTAACATTTCTGAGGCTCAGATTTATCACCTGTTTAAAGGGAATGATATTGTCTTGTTCTAATAGGTGTTATGAAATTTACACAGTGATGCAAATTAGAGCCTTGGGAATTCAAAGACTTTGGTTAGCATCCTGCCTCCTCTTCTTAACAACTGTAAGTCTTTGAGCAGTATTTCGACCTATGAACCTGAAATAGGAATAACATCTACTTTATATGCATCTAGAGTGAAAGGTGCACTTTCTGGCACACAGTAGGAACTAAATAAATGGTATCTACTAAAGAGCTTGGTGGAAAAGTTGGGCATATAAGGGAAAGTTGGACCTACAAATATGAGTGAAATAGCAAGGTTATATGCAGAATAAAAAGAGCCTTATATTCATAGAGTTGTGACAAAAGAAGGGAGTAGCCAGTACTTCTGAAAGAGGAATTATTGAGCTTCCCTAGTGGCGCAGTGGTTGAGAGTCTGCCTGCCGATGCAGGGGACACGGGTTCGTGCCCCGGTCCGGGAAGGTCCCACATGCCGCGGAGCGGCTGGGCCCGTGAGCCATGGCAGCTGAGCCTGCGCGTCCGGAGCCTGTGCTCCGTGACGGGAGAGGCCACAACAGTGAGAGGCCCGCATACTGCAAAAAAAAAAAAAATTATTTACAAGATGAGACAATTTAACGGAATTTTGAAAAATCAGTAGGTTTTCACCTAATGGATATGGGTAGAAATGTATTCTATGAACAGGAAGAATGGTAGAGATTAAAAAGCAATGAGAGTTGGTATAATGATCTTAGACTGAATAGCAGTTTATCAGCCTTAATTGAACATTGAGTGGAAATGGAGAAGAGGAAGAGAGGAGGGAGGGGGTAAATGTGTTTTTAGATGCAGGTAGGGACCATAACTTATGAGACACAATAAAAAATATGACTTTATTTTTATTGAGACAGAAAATAGATGAAGGTTTTGAACAAGGGAATTATCTAATCTCTGAAAAACTGTTGTGATTTATAATAAGAAATATATTTTTGTTCTTTGTCCCCTTTTCTGGCACATAGCCCCTTAAACCACTGGAATTTCCTGAGTGTTAAGAGACATAAAATATATCTTATGTCAATGAGGTGATTTGGAGCCAATCTAAGTAGGGGAGCTGGTTGGTAGGAGAACAAACCATGTGATTAGAGGGTAGGAACTTTCAGTCCTATCCCCCTGATCTCCAAAGAGGGAGGGGAGAGGGACAAGAATTTGGATCAATAGCCAATGACCAATGGTTTAATCAACTATCCCTATCAAATAAAGCCTCTATATAAACCGAAAAGGACTGGGTTCAGAGAGCTTCCAGTTTGATGAACGTGTGGAGATTTGGAGAGAGTGGCCTTCCTGGAGGGGATATGAAGGCTAGGTGCCCTTTCACCATACCTTGTCCTATATGTTTCTTCCATCTGTCTGTTGTTGAGTTATATTCTTTTATAATACATAAATAATATTTTATAATAATCTACTAAGTAAAATGTTCCTCTGAGTTCTGTGAGCTACTCTAGCAAATTAATCAAACCTGAGGAGAGGGTCATTGGAACATCCAATCTATAACCTGTTGGTCAGAAACACTGGTAATAACCTGGGTTTTCAACTCATATCTAAACTCAAGAGAGAGGAGCAGTCTTGTGGGGACTGAAGCCTTAACCTGTGGAATCTGAGCCTATCTCTGGAGAGATAGCCTCAGATTCGAGGTGAATTGTAGGACACCCAGCTGGTGTCCGAGAATTGTTGTTGGCATAGGTAAACCTCCCCTCCCATGTAGAAATTGGGTGATCAGAACTTTTAACTGTTAGCAGCCAAGTGGTTCCCAACCAGCAGTGCAGGGGCAACTTCTAGGTTCTAGGCAGACTCACTACAAATACATAGATTCAGCTGATGAGAAGACAATGAACCTAAGTAGATTACTCACAGAATACAGCAGGTAGCATGAGCTCCATGTTTTCATCATTACTTACCCTCCTGAGTCCCATGGGGGTGATGCAGAGGTGCACCAAAATGGATGTTGTATATGTTGTGTCACAGCTGAGAAATGCTTAGGATAGTCCCAGTCTTAAAAAGTGACCTCTAGGAAACCTGTTCATCTTCCTTCCAGAAAGATACATTATTACCCTGAAATGTGAGCATGTTTTCTCAGGATAGAGGATTGAGGTCTTTATCTGTGTAATCTTGGTATGTATGTTTAGGGAAAGAGACATTCTCAATCTTTACTATCCTGGAATATAAAAATAAACTTGAATAAATATGCTTTGAATACCTAGGCATGCAGAAATGTGAGATAATCATTGAAAATATTTTCTTCCAACTAAGAGAACTCTTGAGCACACATATGAATGAAAGTGGGGAAGCACCAGAAAACCTAAGAGAAAATTTCTCCAAGATTTAAGGACAATAAATTGAAAGCTCTGGAGTCAACAAAAAACGGCACCTTTAAAGAGCAATGAGATGTTATGTTGACAAAAGCAGAGTATATAAACACATAGTGGTAGGAGATTAACTCAGGGAGGTAGGCTTGGGAAAATTATAAAGAATATTATCAGTTTTAATTTGGACCTCATGTTGAGATTCATGAGAAGCTACTTAAGAGTTTGAGTAATAGAATTGCAAGATTTATTTTAGATTTTAGTAAGTTCACCCTGGATGCTATGTGGTTTTAAAATTTGAAGGAGTACCTTTTAAGGAAAATAAAGTATTATAAATCTGAAATAACTGTGGCATTTTATATATTGGTTAGATTTGGTATGTTTTGAAATCAGAAACAATAGAAGTTTCTAGCAGATAGAGTACAAGCAAACAAGAGTATTCAAGAATAAAACATTATTTTGGACTGAATGCTTAGGCGAATTGATTTGCCATTACTATACTGGCTAAAACTAATTTGGGAAGTGGAATCAAGAGGGCTGTTTGGATAGAATGTCCATATTATCCATATCAAGATCCCTTTGAGATTGAAGGGGAATATATTAGTAGTTATACAAAGACAATAAGACTATAAGTGTAAATACAGATTGTCCTGGCTAAACTGGGACCCATGATCATCACAGTTTTAGGTATTTGAGGTGCTTATTAGCTATTCATTTGTAGAAGTCAAATTGGGAGTTGGATAAGTGAGTCCAAGTGCTCTGTGAAGAGATCAAATGGAGGTATGATTTTGGAAGTAATCAGTGAATGGATGATTAAATGAGAGTAAATATCACCACTAAGAGAATTAATGTAGAAAGAATAAGAGATTGAAGAAAGAGCTCTGAATAAGTCTAATTTTTAGAGTTTAAGATGCATAGGTAATAGCATAAAGGAGACTAACTGGACTTGGCAGAGAAAATGGAAGAATGTGAGCCCCACAGAAGCAGAGAATTTTGTCTGTTTGATTTATTAACATATCCTGGGCTCCTCAAAGCATGGTTAGCACATAGTAGGCACTCAATAAATATTTGTTGTATTAAATTATTTTTTAATTTAAAAAAAATTTATTGAAATATAGTTGATTTTTAATGTGTTTCAGGTGTACAGCAAGGTAATTCAGTTATGCATATATAATTATTTTTTTACATTGTCTTCCATTATAGGTTATTACAAGGTATTAAGTACCTTAATTTCTTTATACTAAGTATATTAATAGCTTAATATCTTAATACTGTGCTATACAGTAGGTCCTTATTGGTTATCTATTTTATATATAATAATGTGTAAATTTTAATCCAAACTCCTCATTTGCACACACACCCCAACTTTGGTAACCATAAGTTTCTTTTTTTTTTTAATTAATTAATTTATTTTTGACTGAGTTGGGTCTTCATGGCTGCATGTGGGCTTTCTCTACTTGCAGTGAGTGGGGGCTCCTCTTTGTTGTGATGTGCGGGCTTCTCATTGTGGTGGCTTGTCTTTTAGCAGAGCAAGGGCTTTAGGCACGTGGGCTTCAGTAGTTGTGGCTCACCGGCTCTAGAGCACAGGCTCAGTAGTTGTGGCACACAGGCTTAGCTGCTCCACAGCATGTGGGATCTTCCTGGACCAGAGCACGAACCCGTGTCCCCTGTATTGGCAGGCGGATTCTTAACCACTGCACCACGAGGGAAGCCCTGATAAGTCTGTTTTCTATCTGTGAGTCTATTTCTGTTTTGTAAATAAGTTCATTTGTAAATATATTTTTTGTAGATTCTACATATAAGTGATATCACATGATATTTGTCTATCTCTATCTGGATTGCTTCACTTAGTATGATGATCTTTTGGTCCATCCGTGTTGCTGCAAGTGGCATTATTTCATTCTTTTTCATGGCCGAGTAGTATTCCATTGTGTATATATACCACATCTTCTTTATCCATTCATCTGTCAGTGGGCACTTAGGTTGCTTCCATGACTTGGCTATTGTAAATAGTGCTGCTATGAACATTGGGGTGCATGTATTTTTTTGAATTATGGTTTTCTTCAGATATATGTCCAGGAGTGTGATTGCAGGATCATATGGTAGCTCTTATTTTTCGTTTTTGTTTTCTTTTTTTTTGTTTTTTTGTTTTTTTTTGTAGTATGAGGGCCTCTTACTCTTGTGGCCTCTCCCGTTTTGGAGCACAGGCTCCAGACGCGCAGGCTCAGCAGCCATGGCTCACGGGCCCAGCCGCTCCACGGCATGTGGGATCTTCGCAGACCGGGGCACGAACCCGTGTCCCCTGCATCGGCAGGTGGACTCTCAACCACTGCGCCACCAAGAAAGCCCTTATTTTTTGTTTTTTAAGGAAATTCCATACTGTTCTCCATAGTGACATTCTCACCAACATTGTGCAAGGGTTCCTTTTTCTCCACACCCTCTCCAGCATTTACTACTTGTAGACATTTTGATGTTGGCCATTCTGACCAGTGTGAGGTGATGCTTCATTGTCGTTTTGATTTGCATTGCTCTAATCAATAGTGATCTTGAACAACTTTTCATATGCCTTTTGGCCATCTATATGTCTTCTTTGGAGAAATGTCTTTTTAGATCTTCTGCCCATTTTTTTGATTAGATTGTTTGCTTTTTGGTGTATACAAACAGCTCATACAGCTCAATTTTAGAGATAAACCCTTGTCACTCACATAGTTTGCAAATATTTTCTCCCATTCTGTAGGTTTTCTATTTGTTTTGTTTATAGCTTCCTTTGCTGTGCAAAAGCTTTTAAGTTTAATTAGGTCTCATTTTTTTAATTTTTGTTTTTATTTTCATTACTAGACCTTTTGGCTGCAAATAGATCAATTTGTTGTGAAAACTCATGAAATAGATAAAACATCAATAAATGGCCCTTTTACAGTTTGTCTGATAATGTGCTATTATCAAAGTTACTTAAATATGCATTGGGCACACTGCAAACAACACAGTAAATCATTAATATCATGAGTCATGTTTGCACAAGGCCAGCAAAACCAAAACAAATAAGCCCATTTAATTGGCTATTTCAGAACTCAGCTGTAAAAATAAAATATTACAAGCATACCTAGTATTTTTCTTTAATATCAATGGTATAATTTACACATAATAAAGAGTTCCCACATTTTTACTTTGAGTTTTGAAACTGTGTTTACCTACTTAACACCATCGAAAATCAGACATAAAATAGTTCCATCATCAGGAAAAGTTTCCAAAATTTTTTCCAGTCCATTTCCTGTCTTTCTCTGTACCCTGATGAAATCACTTTCTGATTTATATTACCATGGATTATTTTGCTTATTTGGGGACTTAATACAAATATAAGTGATTATGAGTAAAGACAGTTAGAATCTGTTTCTTTTGCTCAAACTAATGCTTTTTTATATACTGATATTATTTTTGAAGATTCACATTATCAGATAGAAATATGCTCTTATTTCTAAATTAATGAGTTTTTATTATAAATGCATGTTGGATATTATCAGTTTATTTTGCATTTATTGAGATGATTATATGCTTTTCTCCTTTCAATTGTTAATACCATAAATTGATTTTCAAATATAAAATCAATTTTTCATTACTGAGAATTCTCACTTGATCATGAAGTACTACCCTTTTGGTATATCACTGGATACACTGTGCTAGTATTTTGTTAAGGACTTTTGCATGTATCATGATGAGATTATTCTGTGATCTTATTTTGTATAATAGTCTTATCAGATTTTCAAATCCAATTATACTGGTCTCATAGAATGAATTGGGAATGTTCCATTCTGCTGGATTTTCTAAAAGATCTTATATACAATGTTTGTTTTTTAAAAGGAAAATTCACCAGTAAAGCATTCTGAGCCTAGAGTGTTTTTTTTTTTTCCATAGTGTTTTTAAAAAATTATGTTTTCAATCCTGTTGATTGATATAAAGCTATTTTCATTTCCTATTTGGTTTTGGATGAGTTTAGGTAAATTTTCTTTTCTTAGAAAAATTTTGTGGCTGACCTAAATTTTCAACTTCAGTGGCATAATGTTCATTATATTTCCCTCTTATCCACTTAATTTCTATAATACCTGTACTGTTGTCTCAGCTTTCATTGCTGGTATTTTTAGTTTGTTTTCTCTCCTCTTGTTTAGTCATGCAAGGGGTATATTTACTTTCTATCCCTGGAGCTATCACAAACCTGTTGCAGTGATGGCTCCTAGGACCATTTTTTTAAAGTAATAATCTATGCTTAGTGAGGTGGAGATGCCTGTAATGAGCATGTCTAAGTGAAGGAATTCTCCAAAACCCACCAGATGGTCGTGTTCCAGGGGAGGATTTAAAGGTCATTCTATTTACTAAAGTGATGAGGGATATACAGGTGAGTGGGGCAAACACCAGCATCTTGGCAGTTCACTGGTATATTTCCTCTGAAAACCAGAGCTTACTGTAGAAGATTCTGTTATAAAACTAGATCCACTGACAGCGGTAAGGATTCTAGGCTTGCAAAACTCTATTGACCAGGTGTTGGTGTTTTGCTGTCAGAAGGCAAGTGTTCAATTTTCATAATGAACAACAATGTTAAAATGACAGCCAAGACCCAAAGAGCGTTGTGGAATATTTATTAGAGCACAGTATCATGACGGCAAAATATGTGGACAGTCAGTAAGGGTAATTCTAACTTTGTACCATCAGAAGAAATCAAGGATGGATGATCATGAATCTGAGGGCAGTTGTTCCATTAAAACATCATGATAATTTGTTCAATTTCTAGACCTACATTAGTTTTTAAACTCAGAGCAAATTGACCGAGATAATGGTTAGGTAACCAGAAGGAAGGACTCTACATTGAAACTACACACAGTAATGATTACCTCAGTCCTTCCTTAAAGGAACTGAAAAATGACTACTCGTATAACTCTGCACTGTTGGCGAGGGGAATGGAGGAGATACTTAAATACTTTGAGGACTGTCCACAAGATATTATTTCACATGTGTATCTGGAGACATGAAGTGGCTTCATAACTTTTGGTAGACAATTCCCCATGGTCCTCTCTGTTTTTACATTTTTTTGTATGTTTTTAAATCAACTTTTTTTCTGAAGAAGGTGAGCAAACAAACTTAGATGATAGTCATAGTGTACCCTTCCAGAGCAGAGGTCAGATTTGTTTATTAACTATGATAATAAAGATAATGTCTAGCTCTGGGGAGAAATATAAGCAAGTTTTCTAACAGCTTCCTTATCACAGATTTGAGTTTAGTAAGCTTGTGGTCCCTCAGCTGAGGTTCAAACCCACTCTTTTGTGCAGTATCCACTTGTATCACCCCACATGGACCCCAATGGGACTTGTAGAGCAGGTGGAACTAATGCAAACATGAGATTCTTCTTGTGCCATGAGTAATAAAAGTCCTTTGTCTTTGACCCAGGAGTCTCATGTCTTCTGCTACCATCCATGAACTTGTGGCAGGTTAACTGTTAGCTTGCAAATAGAGGAAATTCCAGATACTTTGTACTTCTTGACAATTACTCCACAAACCCTTAGAGATTTGGAACATAAATTGAGCAGGTATTAAGTTGAGTTCAGACATAGACCTACCTGTTAGTCATCTCTCTAACCTCTAAATGTATAATCAGAATCAATCTACTTGTCATAAGGCATAAACACTATATTTGGCACTTAGCCCATGTGGTAGGCTATATTGTAGTTTGGAAGTCTATATGGCACCTCTGAAACTGTTCTTCCACAACCAGGATTTCAATTTTAAAAAGTCACATCTTTGAGGGAATAGCAGAAATTGATGTCACCTTAAAGAACTAATGGATGGAGAAGTAGTGGTCCCAACATTCATCAGTTTAATTCATAAATCCAGACCTTGCAAAAATCAGATAGAATATGGAGCATGAAAATTAAATACTGGTATCTCAAGCAAGTGGTAACTTTAATTTCAGACACTCTACCAGATGCAGTATCTGCACTAGAGAAAATTAACATTATCTCGGAAACAAGCATGAGTCCATAGGTTTATCAAATTCATTTGTTTATATCTCTATTAGGACAGAGAATCAGAATGAGCTCACATTCACTTGGAAGAGATAATGGAATATATTTACAGTTTACACAGGGCTATGTCAATTTCCTTGTTCTCTTTCCTGTCAACCAAAGAGATCTAGACAGTCTAGACATCAAGGACTCCAGAGGATGGGAACTAAAGATTCAGAGACCTGCAACATTGGTGAAATGGCTAAGGACCAATGCTCTTAGCATTCTGGGAAATCCCTTCCAAAGTAAAACAAATTATTTCACCTGACTCTCCTACCATGAAGGCTTCTTAGATTTATTTTTCCGTCTTGCTTTCTAGTAGTTGTTCTAGAAATAACAATATCTATCTTCTCTGATTAGATTTTGTCTTTAAATAACCTTATACTGTTTCACAAATAATATAAGTGACTTACATAATTCCATTTACTTTTCTCTCATACTTTGTTTTCTTTTGGCTGTGTTGGGTCTTTGCTGTTGCGAGAAGGCTTTCTCTAGTTGAGGTGAGCGGAGGCTACTCTTCGTTGCGGTGCACAGCCTTCTAATTGCGGTGGTTTCTCTTGTTGTGGAGCATGGGCTCTAGGCACACGGCTTCAGTAGTTGTGGTACACGGGCTCAGCTGTTCCATGACAAGTGAGATCTTCCTGGACCAGGGATTAAACCTGTATCTCCTGCACTGGAAGGCGGATTCTTAACCACTGCCCCACCAGGGACGTCCTTCATACTTTGTTTTCTTGATGCTATATATTTTATTTCTACATATACTGTAAATTTCATAAATGCATGCATTTTCATAAAATAGTTAGTTAATAGTATCCTTTGAATATACAGCAGAATTTTGGCCCCCATAACCTTTGACTCCTGGTGTTATGCTGAAGAATAAGTTCCATTAAATGAAAAAAGGGGCTTTCTAGATGTTACTAAGGTTACAAATCACTTGACTTTAAGATTTCCTGGATTATTAAACTGGGTTCAGTGTAATCATGTGAGCCCATAAAGCTAGAAGATGACTGTAGAAAAGGAAGTCAGATGAGAAATACAAGAAGAATTTGACCGTCCATTGCTGGCTTGAGGATGAAAGGGCAATGTGGAAAGTATGAGAGAGAAATTAATTCTGGCAGAAATCAGTGTATTTAGAAGTGGATCACGAGCCTAGAAGATACTTGGGGCCCAGGTTTATAACTTGATTTTAGCCTAGTGAGATTCTGAGCAGAAGATCTATCCACTACATGCCAGGCTTCCAACCTTCAGAAATTGTGAGATAATAAATTTGTATTGCTTAAAGGGCTGGTAATTTGTTATATAATGATAGAAAGCTAATTTTATATATATATATATATATAAAACATAATTATGTATATTACTATGTATATTATATACATTGTATATATACAAGTATATGCATATATATATATATATATATATATATATATATAATACATACATAATAACTAACATATTCTTTTTTATTGTTTTGTACTATTTCCACTCTGCTATAGTTTGAATGTGTCCTCCGCAAATTCATATGTTGAAACCTAACCCCAAAGGTGATGGTATTAGGAGGTGGAGCCTTTGTGAGGTGGTAAGGTCATGAGGGTGGAATCCTTATGAATGGGATTAGTGCGCTAATAAAAGAGGCTTCAGAGAGCCCCTATCTTTGGAGTCAGTTTCCCTGTCTCCCTCCTTCCACCTATCCCTTCCACTCTCCCCTCCACTTTCCCTAACTGGCTTTCTATAAACCCTTTGCTATAAAGCCTACAGGCACAAGAGAATGAATTATGCCAATGACTGGAGGGAGCTTGGAAGTAGATTCTTTCTCAGTCAAGCTTCTGATGAGATCCCAGAACTGGGGTAAACCTTAATTACAGTTTTATGTGGCCCTCTGCAGAGGGCCAAAGTGATCCATTCCTGGATTCTAGCATCACAGAAACCATGAGATAATAAATATGTTGTTTTAAGCCACCACCTTTTAGGTAGTTTGTTATGCAGCATAAACACTCTGGGAAGTCCAATGTATCTTAAGAGTGATCTTCCTCAGCTCTCTTGCCCTATCCTCAGCCTTCTATGTATTATCTCCTTGCATTTTGATAAAGACTTGAAAAGAGTTGTGGGGCAGGTAAAGATTTGCTGTGTGTTTTGGGGTCCTCAAAACTTAAATTTAAGACTTTAGTAAATCATGCCAGCTGAAATATGACAGATAACTTACCCAATTTCTAAATATAGCTAATTTCTTCCCATTCTCTTTGGCATCTCCTTCCTCTTTCTGCCAATTCATCAAAGCTGAAAGCAGTATTAGTCTCTTCTCTACTAGGAAGGACTTGCTACACTCTGGAATTCATTTGGCATTGATACCATATCTGGCACAACAGCTACAATAAGGCTAATGCTAGAGTCATTGAGCTACAGTCATTCTGTAGTAATTCTTCAGTGTTTATGATAAGGACCACCACCCTTGGATCATTTAGGTGTTTAATAGGATCACTAGTGTCTGACACCTCTCTTTGAAGCACATTATTTTTGATTTACTGTGTTGGCCAAAGTAGAAGGACAGTTTCAAAGGCTTCAGTTTGGCTTTCCACACCATGATAACACTTAGTCTGTAAACCAAGGTCCAAATGTGGGAGTTATTCCAACTGTCAAATACGTCAATCTCAATTATACCTTCAAGGACTGGGGAAATGAACACTGAGTGGATCCATGGCTCCATGGGCCCACTATATGTTAAACTTCAGCCAGGTATCCATATATTACCTGGCCATTATGAGTCATTCTAACAGGATTGCCAGCAGACATCAATGTCAAACCAAACTCGGTGTCCAAGAGTCTTCAAAACATCAGGATAGTCTCCTTTCCTCTGTGTTCTGTCACCTGAGTAAAGGGTTGTATGTCTCTTTGGTGAAGGACTGGTAAAAATCGTTATGGTCTATACTTTTCATAGCTTCTTCCTATTAAACTATTCCTATTGTCTGCATCTTCCTATTAAAATGCCTGGCCACCTCCTCCATCATTGGGTTCCAGATGAGAAAATAGGCTTAAGTTTGGGCACTGAACAAGGCATGATGACTTTTTCTTTGTATTAATGACATTAAGCTTCCTCCTTCTCTATTTTTGCTTTCTTTGGATTTACTTTCCCACATAGCAGAACCCTTGTTGGTAACCTGTCTGTTTGGATGCCATGTTCTATTAAACATCTCCACAAATGCCTGCAGGTCAAGCCCTCTTACTTGTTCTCCTAACCTGGTCTGAAATTTTGGCATTTTTTTCACACTGGCATTTACACTTTCCTTCACCTGTGACATTACCTTCTCCAGGTTTTTAAGAGCCACCCTAGAAGCAGGTTTGCCACATCCCTTGAAGTCTTTGACAAGTTATTATTTCCCCAAGAAAATGCCCTATGGCAATTAATTCTTACTTATTCAGTCTTATGTTTTAGTCCCCTTGACCCCTCCAGTAGAATCTCAGGGACATTCCCTGGCTCCTACTGTGATATGCTGGCAACATCTTGCAGTTACTTTGGAGTGTACTTATTTTCATCCTTATCAAGTTCAACATATCTCCAGTGTGCTTATGTGACAGTATAACAGTTGTTTGGGGCCTGGTAGTTAGGAAAGTAGGCCTTGGGAGAATTACGTCTTATACAGGAAAATCCGTAAGCATCTTCTTTTGTGTGGGGGAGTGCTACATCATACTACACAGAGATGGGTCACCTCTTCAATCTCTGAGTGGTCTGCACACCATACATTTTCAGGGGCCCAGGTTTTACAGATTATGCCTGACTTTAGCATACCAACAAGCAATGGCAGCCTTTAAACATCTCCAGAGCTCTATGGCCATGATTATCAGATCCTGAGTTTTATACTCTTCTGAGTCTCTCTCCCACTGGAGGAGATAAAGGCCTTTTTTACACGCTACTAAATAGGATCTTAAGTTTTTACTCTGACCTCTGTTTGTTAACTGCCTTCAGTTTCTTGTTAATCATCCCACTGCAGGACATCAATGTAACTTAGTACATTGGTACTTAGTAAACAGGCAACTGTACTGCCCTTGTAGTCATTATTTCCCCTATAACTTTCAAACGCCTACATTATCTCACCAACCAGTCAAGGCACCTCCCACCACTGGGTTGTTTCCCAAGTTATCATTGATAAAATCTTCCAGAAATAGACCTGCAACCTTGTGCACAGTGTTCCATGTTTCACTCAGGATGGAGTCTTCCCTGCCGTGGATAGCCTTCAAACTTTATCTTAGAAAACTTAATTTTCTCGGACCCCTCCCCTGATCACCTGTATTAGTTCAGATCCTCTGAGAAGCATGCTCCAAGAGGAGATTAGATATACACATTTTTTTTAAGAAAACACTTTGAAAGATAATAGATGAAAAAGAGAAAAGCAACCCCTAAATATCCTGGAGCTTGCCTCATAGTATCAGTCAGAACTTAGTGTTGCTATAAACTGGCCTGGCAGTCACAAATAGGTTGGTTGTTCCCTTATTGAAATGAACATTTCACAGAACATGAATATCAGTCAAGTCTACTCTGGGACTATGATTCATTAACATAAAAACAAGATCGCTCCATGTAATAGTCTGCTTGGGCTGCCATGACGAAATAGCACAGACTGGGCAGCTTAAGCAACAGAAATTTATTTTCCACACTTGTGGAAGCCATAAGTCCCAGGTAGAGGTGCTGGCAGATTCGGTTTCTGGTTAGGTCTCTCCTCCTGGCTTGTAAACAGTGCCATTTCACTGTCCCCACATGCCCTTTACTTTGGGTACACTGTGGATAGCTCTCTGGAATTTCTTTTTATGAGGACACCAGTCCTATCAGATTAGAACCCAACCCTTATGACCTCATTTAACCTGGATTACCTCCCTAAAGGCCCTATCTCTAAAAACAGTAACATTGGAGTTGTGCTTCAACATATGATTTTTGGGGAAACACAGTGCAATCCATAACTTTCTATAGACCTACACATAAAAAACATGAAAATTGTCCAAGCCCAAAGTACCAAACATCCCTGTCTTAATAAGAAGTATATATTTGGTGTCCTGGGGATCTCTGAAGTGAGAAGTGTCTCTTTGTATGATAATGAGATGGCTGTTTGGCAGTGGTTTCCTGGATGGCCTAAGGATGCGGGGTGGGGGGGATGGATGCCAGTGGACTAACCATGTGATTAGAGGGTGGGAAATTTACTACCACCAGCCCCCAACCCCCAGGTTGAGTTCATCACCAATAACCAATAATGTAATCGAACATGACTAATTCAGGTGCCATAACATGCCCTGTCTGAAGAGAATTAGGAAAACCTCCACACTGGTGAGCACATGAAGATTCTGGAAAGGTGGTACACTTAGAGAGGATATGGAAACTGTGTGACCTTTCCCCATACCTTGTCCTATGCACCTCTTCCATCAGGCTGATCCTGAGTTGTATCATTTTATAATAAGCCAGTAATAAAGGAAGTAAACTATTTTCCTGTGTTCTGTGAGCTGTTCTAGCAAATTATCAAACCTGAGGAGAAGATTGTTGAAGTCTATGCATAGCCAGTTGGTTTTAGAAACACAGGTGACCACCTGGACTTCAATTGGTATCTGTTGTGGGGTAGAGCAGTCTTGTGGATTGAGCCCTTACCCTGTGGAGTTAGCACTAATTCTGGGTAGGTAGTGTCAGGATTAAGTTAAATTATACGGCACCCAGTTGGTGTCAAGAGAGTTGGAGAATTAGATGGTGTGGGTAAAACACCCACAAATCTGGTGCCAGAATTGCTGTGGTAAGAATGTAGAAGAAACAGGTGTTTTTTGCTTTTTTGTTTTTTCTTACAATCCCTCTCTTTCAGCTAATCTGAGTAGTCATTGTTTCTTTATAAATTACAGCTTTATCCTTCCCCTAGTGTGCCCTCCCTGTAGATAAAATTTATTAAAATTCAATGATACAATTACCCCCACTTCCTGACAACATTCAATACAGATCTAAGCCATACTTACAACCTCCCTTGAATCACCTAAACACAAGTCCAGATCCTATAACAAGTTCTTTCTAATACCTCATAATTGGGACACCCCTCAGTTTCCTGTGATATGCACTTTTTCTTGCTGGAATGAGTAAAAATCTGACTTTTGAACTACAGGTATGTTCTTGTGGTTTTTGACTGGGGGGCATTGACTTGGGAAAGAGAACTGGGGCAAACCAAGAGAGCCTTTGGCCCACAGTACATATCTGATACTTGTAGGAAGAGAGGAAAGGAAGGAGGATTGCTAGCAAGAGACTGAGTATCCAGTGCAGTTCTGAGGAAATCCGATCTAGGCAAATGGCCTAAGCAAAAATGGTTCATTAGAGGTGTCTTTAGTTTGGCAGAAACGTCTCAGCCTTTGGTTGGGAGCAGTCTGGGTGAAGTGTGGCCATATTTGTGAATGTTTGAATAAATCTAAATGTAAGACAGCTGATGGTCATCATTCAACTATGTTCTTCACAAAATTTTCTGCTGAAGGCAGATCTCACTGGCACATCTCCAGGGACAATACAAAAAGAAGAGAGAGCGGGCTTCCCTGGTGGCGCAGTGGTTGGGAGTCCGCCTGCCGATGCAGGGGACACGGGTTCGTGCCCCGGTCTGGGAGGATCCCGCATGCCGTGGAGCGGCTGGGCCCGTGAGCCATGGCGCTGGGCCTGCGCGTGCGGAGCCTGTGCTCCGCAGGGGGAGAGGCCACAGCAGTGAGAGGCCCGCCTACCGCAAAAAAAAAAAAAAAAAAGAAGAGAGAGGAAACTGAGATGAGTTTCCAGATCAAAGTTTTGTCACTGATGAAAGATAGTACAGTTTGGCAATATTAATACAAATAATGGATGCAAAAGCAATTTTAAAATATATGATCGTTGCAACTTCACATCTGATTGGATATGAGGGTTTAAAAAATAGGAATAATTACTGGATAACAAGAAGCTTGGAGTTTGAGTAACAGAGAATGGTAAAGTTAAAGCAATAATAAAGTTAGAATAAGAACAGTTTGTAGGAGGATATGATGAGTTGATTTTGAGATTCTGGAGGAATTTATAAATCAAAATTACAACAGAGTATTAAAAATATGACTGGTGTTCACAAGAGGCGAGAAGATTTTTAAAGAAAAAAGCAAGAGTTGTTATGAATTTACTTTGATTTTATAGTTGAAATTATGGGAGGTTAAGTCACTAAGATAGCCAGGATAGAAAGAAAAATAATAGAAGAATCAAGGAAGAGTATAGAAAAACAGCAAAGGTAAAGATGAAGCAAGAGGAAGAGGTATTAATGGAAACAAAGGCACAGCCCTAAGAAGTTTAATGAAAAAGGGCTAATTCAGGAATCCTACAATGATAAGAAAAGTATGTATAAATTAGATGAAGGAAAAGAGTGTGAAATTGTTCAGGGAAATAAAAAACAAGAACTATTAATTTACTGATCAGAGGACCACTGGTATCCATTGAACAGTGTCACAAAGGAAATCAATACAGAATACATTCTAAGGATAGAAAGTGTTTTCCAAAGTTTGGTCAAGAGCTCACTTAGATTAGAAACAGATTCCCGGGTTTTCCCCAGAATAGTTAAATCGGAATCCATGGAGAATAAGTTGGATGGGGCAGTGAGTCATATAAATCAAAGTCTGAGCACCACTAGTAATACCACTTTCTAAAGAAATTTGTAAGTAAATAACGAGCTACAGAGAGGATAGGAAAATAAACCATGAAATATTTAATAACATGAATTAATTAAAAAAACACTAGAAAAAAAAAGTGTAAAGGCACTCCATGGAGAGAAACATGAGATAAGAAGATCTGATAATTAACCAATGAAGAACTTCAAGATGGCATTCCCTCCTAGGAATTGAAGAGTATATACTTATAACTACTCTTATTTACAATAGGGATGGGCTGAGCCTTCCTTTTTTTTTCTTATTAGTTTCTGCTTTATAACAAAGTGAATCAGTTATACATATACATCTGTTCCCATATCCCTTCCCTCTTGCATCTTCTTTTGAAGGGCACCACAGAAGGGAAAGAACAAACCTTGCAGAAGATAAACTCTTAAAATGATAGTTTCTCCCTGCTCACTTCACCAATATATCACTGCCTAAAATGACAGAGGTACTTACTCTTTCTAGCTTTTTGAAATTTTCCTTCAGGCTAGGTAGGTAAGTATGTTAAGGTATTGAAAACTCTGGATAGTCCAGTAAAAAGCATTATTTACATGTGGTCAATACTGAAAAGTATGACAGACTTGTGCCTGTATCTCATATAAGAGAAGTGTGTGACAAGGTCAAACGTATCTGCAGGGAGGCTGTTAACTGGAGTATCTTTCACTTTCAAGGCTCTGTATTAGGGGAAAGGAAGAGAGAAAGTATCTGGAAACCAGTCTTGAGCATTTGTCATTTTCATATTTAAAATATGTCTTCAGTCACAGACTGATGTTTAAATGTTATAAGAATTATCAACGAAGGTTACAATTTATAATTTTTAATGTAGTAAATGAATTTTATTGTATACCTTTAATGTTATAAGATGAAGAGTAATAGTGATTTATTATAGTGTTACATTTTGGATAAATGCTGTGCATGTGTACATAGATATGTACAAATGCTATAGATATAGATATGTATTTAGCCACATTTTCCAATTCTGGTAGTTTAGCTTTATATTTAGAATATTTTGAGATACTGAAATCAGATTTTTCATTATGAGATACCCTTGACAAAATTCAAAACAGAAATTTTTAGAACTAAAAAAATATTTTCAATGGCCTTGGTCCATAGAATCTGTGTTATCTAATAAGGATCACCACTTTCTTAGATAAACATGATGGCATATGAAGATGTAATAAAGACAGGGATAAGAACTTGAATAATACTTATTAGTAGAACTGTTCTTGAAGCTGGGTATTACAAAGAAAAATTAGCATATATTTGCTTTGTTTGGTTCTATTAATGTAAATAACAATACTACTTATGAAAGAAATTGATTTGAATTAGCATACATAATCTTATAATTACAAATTAATATTCATTTCATATTATCCTCATGTTAAAATATTTCAGTGATTTGTTAAAATATTAGAAAATATAATTTTTGAATAAAAATTATTTGCTTGTATCTGAAACATGTTTCAGACTATTCTGTACTGAAGTGGAGATCAAATATGATGGACAAATATTTTATTCAAATGTTTTGTAAATGAAATGTTCAAGGAAATTATAACAGCCAAATTTAGATATTACATAGCCCAAATTTTCCTTCAGTCTTTCCTTATCTGTGGCAATGGAATCATATACAATGTTAATCACAGGGTTATCAGTCTTCCTGGCCTCCTAAAATATCATTATTATTCTAAAAATTCTGAACCAGTAAAAATCAGAAAAGGTCTGCTGGGTGGGTGGGGAATCTAATCTATGAGCAACTGGACAAGAACTAATACAAAATAATATTAAATATAATGATGCTAATACTAAAAAAAAACAAGAATATGCTATTTTTCAGAAGGGGAAAACTTCATTTTTATGATAGAAGGAAACTCAACACCCTACTTAAAAACTTTAAACTTTGAAAATGACAAATGTTCAGAGTTCAAGATATGCCTATCACAATATTTTAGATACACCTTCCATCTCAGGATAAACGTTAAGTATTAATTACTTACTGACATGCTATATGAAATGTATCGAGAGCTAAAATCTATTGTACATTGCTTTGTGAGAAAGTTTAATCTACCAAGAAAATAATGGTCTTCGGCGCATATTTAAAAGAGAGTTAAAAAACTTTTTTTTTCCCCTGTGGACCTCTTCTTTTTATGTGGTAAAATTTTATTTCTAAATAGATAGCCTTAAATACTGAAATTATTCAGCATCATCCTTCTTAGAAAGTAATAAATGTAGAATTACTGTTTACATTGTTATACCGGCATTTCTTATCATGACATATATAGAGATCATTCATTACAGTACTGATTGGTAAACTAGAAATCTGACAGTTCTTCCTAGGGTTCTATCAATATTACATTCATTGATACATATAAATAAAAAGATTCATATGAAAGAAGTGGAAGTAGATAAAATACTTAAGATTGTGAAAACATGTACAGTGTGAGTACTAAAATAATTTTCACAGCACAGTTTTAAAACCTGTCTAAAGTGTATAACAAAACTGCTAGCTCCTTGTCTACTGAAGATTTTAAGACTTTGAAATCCTAAATAATATTGTCTGAAAATACTTAGTATATTATAATTTGTGGTTATTAAAGTTTTTAAAGTGATGTCTTCTTCCCCATGGCTGTGTATCTTCCTATTTCTCCGTTATTCCTGAAAATAGTTTTTCCGTTGGCTTAGGTAACTCCTCCCATTTATTTTCTACAGTTTGTCAGGGTTTCTCAGGATATCTGAGCATACATTCATTTCTGCTGTTTGGAAGCTTTCCAGGAAACTATATACATACATATATATGTATATATATATATGTGTATATATATATATATATACTTATATATGTATGTATATATATATACACACACACATACAAACATATATATAATTTTAATTGAATATCAGAATTGTTTCTGCTTCTATATTCACCTAATAGTAGTAGTACTATCACATAGCAGGGAATTTAAAATGAAGTTTTTAAAAGGACCAACTCTATGTCTAGTTTCACGACAGATTTATACACAAAGATTTGTTCACTAAAATAACAAAGTGAGGGAGATAAGACCTGCATGATTGAAGATGTAAAACTTTTAATGCTAAGTATTCAAACTCAAACTATGTAAGATTTCTTATATAGAAAACATACTCAGTCTTTAAATAATATGACTTGCTATACAGGTTCTAAAAGACTTTACTGATCATTACCCATTTAATAGTCATGGGTTTGAAGGAAACAATGTGACCAATAACCTTAAGTTGCAAAATACAGACAATTAGTAGATTATCTAACAGGATTTTCCTTTTTATTTTTCTATAGCTTCATGTACATCAAGTACAATTTTTGTTGATTTATAGAACATTTTATTTGCTTAAATTATTATGCAATAATTGATTAAACTATTCTCACATATTTATATAAAACAATAATTTAGCTATCTCCATGTAACTTGAATATTAAATACTTGAAATTCATGGATTTTTCCATAAAACTGTTTTATCTTAGATAGGAAGTTACTTGCTGGAAATGTGGTATAAATGAAAATAATGGGCATTTAAAAAATAAACTCTGTTTCATTTTTAATGTTTTTACTAGTTAAAAAAATGACAATATAAAATAAACGCATCATTCAGGATATCAAAAAGAGTTCATAGTACCTTCTTGACAACATGAAACACATGTAGTTACTATTTTTAGCAGTACTAAGTAGCTGAATACACAGTGAGATAAAATTACATGAAATGTCTCTCCCACTGATTGGTACAGGGCTTGAAATTGACTTATTCAAAATATATTTATAAACTCTTAGCTAGTTTAGCTAAAAGGAAATCTACTAAGGAAAATAGAATCAAAGCTAATCAGGAAAAAAGAGCATCTTCCCACACTATACTCACATTATACTTTTGATTTGCATTTCTCTAATAGTGCCGTTATGAACATTGTGGTGCATGTATCTTTTCAAATTATGGTGTTTTCCAGATATATGCCCGGAGGTGGGATTGCTGGATCACATGAAAACTCTATTTTAGCTTTTTGAGGAAGCTCCATACTGTTTTCCATTGTGGTTGCACCAATTTACCTTCCCACCAACAGTGTAGGAGGGTTCCCTTTTCTCCACACCCTCTCCAGCATTTGATATTTGTAGATTTTTCAATGATGGCCATTCTGACCAGTGTGAAGTGGTACCTCATTGAGCTTTTGATTTGCATTTCTCTAATAATTAGCGATGTTGTGCATCTTTTCATGTGCCTGTTGGCCATCTGTATGTCTTCTTTGGAGAAATGTCTATTTAGGTCTTCTGTCCATTTTTGGATAGGGTTTTTTTTTTTTTTTTTTTTTGGATATTGAGCTGCATGAGCTATTGTAAATTTTGGAGTTTAATCCTTTGTCAGTTGCTTCATTTGCAAATATTTTCTCCCATTCTCAGAGCTGTCTTTTCATCTTGTTTATGGTTTCCTTTGCTGTGCAAAAGCTTTTAAGTTTCATTAGGCCCCATTTGTTTATTTTTGTTTTGATTTCCATTTCCGTACAAGGTGGGTCAAAAAGGATCTTGCTGTGATTTATGTCAAAGAGGGTTCTGCCTATGTTTTCCTCTAAGAGTATGATAGTGTCTGACCTCACATTTAGGTCTTTAATCCATTTTGAGTTTATTTTTGTGTATGATGTTAAGGAGTGTTCTAATCTCATACTTTTACATGTACCTGTACAGTTTTCCCAGCACCACTTATTGAAGAGGCTGTCTTTTCTCCACTGTATATTCTTGCCTCCTTTATCAAAGATAAGGTGACTATATGTGTGTGGGTTTATCTCTGGGCTTTCTATCCTGTTCCATTGATCTATCTTTCTGTTTTTGTGCCAGTACCATACTGTCTTGATTACTGTAGCTTTGTAGTATAGTCTGAAATCAGGGAGCCTGATTCCTCCAGCTCCATTTTTTGTTTTCAAGATTGCTTTGGCTATTCAGCATCTTTTGTGTTTCCATACAAATTGTCAAACATGTTTTCTTTAAATCTACATTTTCTTACTCTCTTCCCTCACATTTTATAATTTTTGATGTCCCCTTTTACATCTTCAAGTTTATCCTTTGCTGTTTATTATAGTTATCATCACTTTCACAAAAACATTTTTGATTTTTGTCTTTTAAACTGTGTACTGGCTTATTTAAGTCATTTACTTTTCAGTTGTGGTTTTCTCTTTCCTATAGATTCTTCTTTTCTATTTAGAGAGGATCTTTCAATATTTCTTTTAGGATATGTTTTTTGTTCCTGTATTCCTTTAATTTTTGCTTGTCCGAGAAATTCTTTCTCTCTCCTTCTATTCTAAATGATAATCTTGCTGGGTGGAGTATCCTAAGTTTCAGGTTTTTCCCTTTCAGGACTTTGAATATATCTTGCCACTCCCTGCTGGCCTGCAATCTCTATTTGTGTAGAGAATCAGCTGATAGCCTTATGGAGTTTCCCTTGTAATTAACACTTTGTTTTTCTCTTGCTGCTTTTAGAATCCTCTCTTTATCTTTAACTTTTGGCATTTTAATTATAATATGTCTAGGTATAGGTCTCTTTTGGTTCATCTAGTTTGGGGCCCTCTGTGAATCCTGTACCTGGATATTTGTTTCCATTTTTAGGTTTGGTAAATTTTCAGCCATAATTTTTCAAATATGTTTTTGATACCCTTTTCTTTCTTCTCCTTCTGGGATCCCTATTATGTGTCAGTTGGGATGCTTTATATTATCCAACAGGTCTCATATATTGCTTTCATTTTTTTTTTCACTTGCCTTTCTTTCTGCTGTCCTGATTGGTTGATTTCCATTATTCTGTCTTCCAGATCACTTATTCATCCAGAGCCCATATTTTAAAGTGTACTACTCTGTTAACTTTGATGAACAGCCTAGATTAGGAATAAATATAATAGTAGAAAATATCCTCAATAGCATTTATATAACATTAATATTAATAATAATATTACAAAAGAGTAAAAGTTTACCTGACATGGTTACAACTTCAATGTCAGGGCATGTTATAAAAACTGCTGAGTTTAGTCTTGCAACATTGTGTGATGTCCCTTTCAAAACTAGATATTTCCTGTAGAAGCCAATTGTATGCAGTACAATGCCAGTGTGTTAGGAAGTGTAACCCAGGAATTCTTCTGGAAATTAGGTGGTGCGGAAAGGAATTGGAAGTTTATACTTAAACTAAATTAAAAGACATAGTTGTTTTATATTTCAGCACTTACTAGAAAGAGAAAAAAGGAACCTATATACTCCTATGCCAAGACAGGTTTCCTGGGAGAGTATAGTTTTTAGGGGCTGGCAGTCAGGAAAGCACTAAAAGTGCTGGGGGGATGGGGGACACCTGCTACTAGAAATTATAAAGTTGGCCAGAGCCTAGAAACAACAGTAGTGATTAGAACATTTAGTCGAGATTTGAACATTTACTTCAATGTCAATGAGTGAAGATAAGTATTTGCAAAGTTCTTGGGTTGCAGTAGGAGCCACACATTCTCCAAGCTAACAATTTCTCAGGGTTGGAAACAGCAGTTACTGGTTAAACACTATTTTATTAAATGAGGCTGTTAAGTACATTGAAAAACATTCAGCATGTTTGGATCTTGCCCCAACTCAACCACAGATTCTTAAGTCAGGGCTTAAATGTTAAGTGTTTGTGTAAAGCTTGTATTCTATGAATTCTGTTTTCCTTCCCTGCCCAAATCTCACCAGTTATAAACTATTCTATACTCCCCCAATATTTTATCTCTTTTCTCTTTACACTTCCTATCAGTCAATCCCGTTTCATCCTTGTTCACATTTGCAAAGCCTCAGCAAGCACGCACATGAAAATGACACTCACATGTGCACGCGAAGTCCTGAATTCTCACAAAAAGAAATTAAAGAAGAAAACAGAATTTTGTAAAACTCATTGGAAATATAAATGGGAAACAGTGAAACCCAGTTTGTATTCTCCAATCTTTATTTGCTATATACTCTTCTGAACTTGTTAAAAATATTATATTCTATTTTCTCATGCAATTATGTTATCCCATAATCATCCCAGCATATTGAAAGTCTTGAGGAATTAACGTGTTTACAGCTAAAAATGCCCATATTTTAGCTATTTATTATATCACTATGCTTTTGATTTCATATCTCACTAGTAAATGATTTCTTGTGTCTGTTTTATTGGCCTTGTCAGCCCAAACATAATTTCTGCCAGTGAATGATAAAGAAGAAAAGAAGATTGTAGTTCTTACCTACTGCAGTTGTTCTTCCAGTAAGCTTAATATAGTATTCAAATATGCAGCAAGCCTAGGGTCTCTTAGCTATTTTCAGGTTCAATTCCTTTGCTGAATCAAATGCTTTCTCCCAACCTTTCAACCTCTTTCCTCCTCTGTAGTAACAATATCTGTTCCATTGGACAGTGATCTGTTGTTTACATGCCAGATTTTTTAAGCTACAGATTTATAGCTGGATGTTGCAAGGAACTTCAAGCAACAGCTTGATCAGTAAAACAGGTAGTCATGCTTCAATTGTGCTTTGCTCTCTTACTTGGTAACAGGCCAGATTGAAAAACAAAAAGGAATGGGAAAATATAAATGATTGCCTAGGGTAGGTTACATAGTACTTTAGGATATAGAGACTGCAGCAGTGTGCAATTTGAAATTCACAGTAATGGACATCTCACTTTGTGAGACTTTGCTATTATGGATAGACTATGCTATAACAGAATAGAGGAGGGGATCTAAAAATAGTTCATTGCATTGTGTTGCTATCTATGGGCAATTCTGCTGTATAAAACTTTTACCACTCTGTCTGTGGAAACCAATTAGACATAGGACGCTTTTTGGATGGTACACACAAATCTAGCTAGCCTCATTTCTTTTTAAAAAGCATAAGAAGAAGAAAGGAGTGAAAAGACATTTGGAGTTTCTGCGTGTGGATGACAAGTAGCCCAGAAGCTAAGTAAAAAGACCCAGTTCCAGCAATTATTGTTGTCGAAATTTAATGCATATAAGTGCGCTCTTAATACATTTATTTTCTTTTTTTGTATTTAATAATATCTTTTAAAGAAAATGAGTCAAATTTATTGTATCGTATGAAAACAATCACTGAAGTTTCCTACTCTCTTGGAAAAACAAAAGGAAATATATATCTTCTCTCTATTCAGACACCTGAGTTTTTTTAATAATTAAATGTCAGCATTTTAAATGCAAACCCTATTTTCAAGAGGTTTATGATTGCCTGTTAAAAATCAGTACCAAGCTAGAATTTGGCACAGTGAGTGTTTAGTGGAGGGCAGTGACATTTCAAATGCATTTTTCTTTAGTATATTATGGACTCAATTTCCAAGAGATTGGCCAATTTACTTTCAGAACAATTCAGTGCCTTCCAAGATCTCCATCCCTGCTGCCCTCCCTAAGTATACTCTAGCCTGTGTAGAGTGTTCCAATACACAGATGTAGGGAATTCTGAGAAATCTTAGCCGAATGAAGAGAGAAGAAGAGCAACTTATTATGAAGAGTTGCTGGTTCAATGAGCTAAATCATATTTTTGTATTGGAGAGTATAGGATTTTGGGAAAAAAATTGGAAAACTAGCAATTTCCATTTTATGGTGTGGACAAAATGTTACAGTTGACAGTTTTCATAATTACAGTTCATAATTACAGGTGAACTTATTTCAGATACACCCATGCAAAATAAACAGGGAAAATAGTGGTCAATGTATTGTCTTCAATGTCTTGTACCTCAGTTGAAGGACATGATTAAAGGCAGACAGGAGAAAAGAATGGCCAAAGAGGGTAAAAAATGCAACACAGTGTTATGACAATAGGAGCACTGAATTGGAAGTCAGTACATGGGGATTTGAGTTATTAATCCATAACTTCCCTTCTTTAGGTCTTGGTGTCTTCAACTGTGAATTAAGGAATTTAGAATCCTTATTCCTACTAAGTTTTACCCAGAAATTTATTTATTCAATCCTAAGGAATATCTATTTTTCTTTCCTTTTCCTTTATAAATTCTAAATTAAAACCCTCTAGCCTTATGACCAATTAAATATTTTATTTTTATGAAATAAACCCATAGGAACTAAAAAGGACTGATCTCATCAATTAGCCTTCAATTTCCTGTTTTTCAAGCATATCAATTATAATTTATGAGATTAAGACGAATGGTGAGAATTCCATGATACTGAGGGATAACAAGGAAAATAAAAATGAAAAGTGCTTTTTTTAAATAATAGCAAAAGTGTGTAATTAAAATAGTTTTTCCTCTGGCATTCTGGAAGATATATAAAAGGTTCAGAAAAGGTTGTTTTGACCTAAAATGAATGTGGTGGAATCATGGGGCACTTGAGACTTTTAAACCCAGACAGCTGGGCCATTCATGCCTACAATCATTTTTGCCTGTTCTTTTTTATTTCATCCATAATGTTTCCCAGTTAATAATTATGGATTATGTTACTCATTAAATATATCTATAATCTTACTTGATTGTCTCAATTCTCTCTATTAAGTATACTGTGGTTTTTCTAGTAAGAATTTAATACAATTTTTCATGTCTGAATACAGCATTTGTTCAATTTGTTGAGAAGACCTGGCCTCTTAAATCTGTTTTCCTCACCTTTGCCTCAAAATCCCCAAATGTCTGCCTTTTGCAGATGGAATCACTGTAGCAAACAGAAAGGTGGAGTTTGGCCTTTTGCTGGGTTTGATGTGGTTCTTTCTTTCAGGACAAGACCTTTCCTATAAAGGGATTTTTTTTTTTTTTTTTTTTTTTACTGTTTTGCTAATGTTTATTTTCTGAGTTTCTCTCTCTGTTTATATTAAAATAAAGTTTGAGGGGAACCAAACCTTCTGAAGGCCAAAAAAATCTGTAAACATAATATAGCAAGGCAGATTTTTATTTTCCATGAGCACTAACTGGTTACTTAGTAGCAAATTGATCAGTGTGCTGTTCCAAGTAGTTTCTGATTTTGCCAAAGTGATGAAAGTACCAGACCTAGATCAGAGGTTACATTCTCTTCTTTCTGTGCTGGAAGTGGGCCTGCAGGTCAAAATGTAATAAAATAAAAATATATACTGCATCATCTAAAATTAGAGAAGGTGCTATGTTGCAGATGATAGAGGCTTATTTAAGGACTTATTAAATTGATGTGCAAATTAATTTAAAAAGTAGATGAATAGCTTTGGTGGACACCCCTCTGCCAGTTTGGCACTACTCTTGAGTTATATTAATTTTGTGGCAAGTGGTAAATATGATGATGAAAGGAAGTTACAGGTAAGGGAATAGCACACAGGTACTAAGGGCAAGAGAATGTGGCAAATACAGATTTGTCGATGAATTTAAAAGCTCAGAAATTATAACAGCTACAGCATTTAACAAAAGTTTAAAATATAAGTCAGTATTTATTGAATACTCTTATATGAAATAATATTGATTATGATGTTCTTGTGCTTTCATATCAAATATTTATAATGTGTAGCATTAAGCAAGTCAATAATTTCATGATACCATTTATATTTTTTCACAGTCTCATTAATTAAAAATATGCAAGTAAGATTTCAGTTCTGTGAAGTAAAGAGCTTATATATTGTATGCAGAAGAACATGTTATAGGTTAGATACTTGGATCTATATAAAGAAAGAAAGAAGGCCAGAGAAGGAATAAATCAAGGTAAAATAAAATCCTTTATTTTCTTAACAGATTTAAAAGATAATTGTCTAGTTAAAGTAATAATTGTAAAAATGCATTGGATTGCAGTAGCATTTGTTCAAGTGAAATGAATGACAGCAATGCCACAATACATGAGCAAGAGGAATTGGGGATATTTTATTCTTAGGTTCCTGAAATTCAGGTGAAGTGACAATATTATTTGTAGGTTGATTTACAGTAGTTATATAGTAAACTCTAGGGCATGTAGTAAAAATTTAATAATAATTGGTATGCTAAGAAAGAACATAAAAAGGAACCATTTAAAATGCTCTATTTACACCAAAAAAGGCAGAAATATTGGCAAACATAGGAGATATCAATATATTAATAATCACTATAAATGCGAATGGTGCAAATATAATTAAAATTTACAATTTTTCAGATTGAATTAACAAAGAAGAACCAATTACCATTGGCCCTCTGTATTCATGGGTTCCTGCCACCACGAATTCAGTGAACCACAGGTGTATCCATGGATAAGGAGGGGCAACTGTATTAGGCCATTTTATATAAGGGACTGGATGATGGGTGGATTTGATATCCATGGAGAGTCCTAAAGCTAATCCTCCCCACAGATGGGGAGGGATGACTGTGTATTTTGTCTACAAAGATTTGTTTTAGATATACATACTCATATAAGTTAAAAGTAACCTATAGGTGCATTAGAGGTTTTCTCTAATTTGGGAAGTAATTCCACCTTCCACCAATTAGCCCTCTTTCTATCCCTAAAATTTGCCAAGCTCTGTCACACATTGAGGAATTTTAATATATTGCTTCTTCTCTCTGTAATCTAATCCATTTGCCTTTCTCATTGACCATATCCTTCTCATCCATCTTGTTTCCTCTACACTATTCAATTACATAATTTTTGTTTGTTTGTTTGTTTTTCTTTCTTTTGCGTTACACGGGCCTCTCACTCTTGTGGCCTCTCCTGTTGCGGAGCACAGGCTCCAGACACGCAGGCTCAGCAGCCATGGCTCACGGGCCCAGCCGCTCTGTGGCATGTGGGATCTTCCCAGACCAGGGCATGAACCCGTGTCGCCTGCATCGGCAAGCGGACTCTCAACCACTGCGCCACCAGGGAAGCCCTCAATTATATAATTTTAACTGTATATTTTTTGTTGATTAAACTGGTGTGTCTTATCTCTTTCAGTAGACATAAGCTCCATGAGAGCAAGGACTAGGTTTGTCTTGCTCACTGATGTAATTCCAGAAATTAGATTAAGTGCTTACCATTATTAGTTCAAGATAGATGTGAATTGAATAAATTACTTGCTAAATGAATTTAAAAAACATTTTTAGTGCGTTCATGATTAATATGGCTTAATATGTTAATCCCTTTATGTTGCCTTAACAACAACAACAACAACAACAAAATGACTGTGAAGAGGCAGAATGGGGAAGTAGATTGGGGAGATACAGGGAGATGGCTTTTCCCATCATCACACACAAAAAATGAGACTGCTTCATCCTCCTGCAACAGAAACCTCAAAGTACAGGTGCGATGCTGGTATAAATTAGGCCTAAATTATGTAAAGAGACAAAGTTCTCAGGTTCTTTGTTCTTAAAGGACCCTTAGCTGGGACACACATGAGAAGCTAGAGCCCACTGAATGGGAGTGCTATTAACCATGGAACTATTGACTCACACACAACAAAGGTATTTCATAAACAGAAGTGACATTAAATTTGGATTTCCATCTCTGTGGGACATAAAGGAATGAAGAAGAAATATTTCTCTTTGATTTCCCTTGCACACTACGGGAAATACAGTGGTGTTTGTCATGTGGTTATAACCATGAAGAGGAAGTCAGGTCTGCTCTCCCCCCACTCTTCACCACTTCAGGATCTAAGTAACCATGACAGCATTCATTCATCCTCAAAGCTTTGAAGAGAATTTGAGATGAAGGTTGAGGAGAAAACCCAGATATTCTTTTAAAAGTTAGAATTCACAGGGAAGGAAAAAAGACCTATTCATAAGAGAGACTGTTTTGGGTGAAATGCAATAAATTCCATACTAATAAGAGTTAATGTTTTAGTTAGTTTTTAAAAATAATTGTCAACAAAAGCTCTTATGCTTAAAATCAATACTGTAGAAGTTACACAGAATTCATGTTTATTGACTATCAGGAATCAGGGCAAGGATATTCAAGCTAACATGAGTGCATGGGGGTGCCGAGGAAAACATGGATTTGATAGTAAGGAAAATAATCACAGAGTTTAGGTAACAAGGAGAATATATGTCTTTTGCATAGCCTGGACACACTAGAAATTTAATAAGAGCTGTTTTTTGAGAAAATAATTTGATGGCTCAGAATCTAATGTGTTGCCTTGTATGCTGGCCATTTACTCCAGGTACGATGTTTTAATACTTAAATTCAGGGAGTAAAAATACTATATTTTCAAGAAGAAACAATCAGTGTGTTGTGTACCACATTTTACTTCTTACACTCTAAAGTGTGTCTGTAATATCCAGGGGTCAGCAATCATTTAAAGAGCCTTTTGTGAATTCATAGAAGTTCACAGATACACTGTCATAGATAATCTATTCTGGGCTACTGGGTTTACAGAATGAGGCATAATTGTAATAGGAAAGTTGATGAAATTTACAAGTAAATTGATAATTCGTGTAACATTCATTTTTAATGTTTCATATATGTTTCATTTATTCTGGGCAAAGATATATGTTAAAGGAGACTCCTATTTTAAGGTGATTCTTATATAATTTTGCACAACATCCACAAAGTCTTTCTTTTGAAGTCAATATAGTACAATCTCATACCAAATGAGAAAAACCTCCAACACCACTAAATACACATGAAAGATAAATGCTCACATTCACAACACATATAACTGACATATATCTACTATGGATTTAATACTTTTTGAGTCGAAACATCATACATACAAATGTAAAATGATTTGTGTACTTTCAAAGTTCTCAGATTTTTACCAGTTGTTGCAATATATATACAATATATATACATACATATATATACATATGTATATATGTACGTATATATATTTTTTACCAGTTGCTATATATATATATATATATATATATATATATATAGCAAGTATCTTGCTTGCTCTAATATAGTAAGTTAGACACTGTTTTGTTGGCCATACACATAAAAATGTGTGGACTAAAAATCAACTTTAGACAAGCCTCTTAGATAGCCTCATCCACCAGAGGGCAGACAGCAGAAGGAAGAACAACTACAATCCTGCAGCCTGTGGAACAAAAACCACATTCACAGAAAGACAGACAAAATGAAAAGGCAGTGGATTTTTTACAAAATGACAGAACAAGATAAAACCACTGAAAAACAACTAAATGAAGTGGAGATAGGCAATCTTCCAGGAAAAAATTCAGAATAATGATAGTGAAGATGATCCGGAACCTCAGAAAAAGAATGGAAGCAAAGATCAGGAACATGCAAGAAATGTTTAACAAAGATCTAGAAGAATTAAAGAACAAACAACTAGAAGAATTAAAGAACAAACAAACAGAGCTGAACAATACAATAACTGAAATGAAAAATACACTAGAAGGAATCAATAGCAGAATAACTGAGGCAGAAGAACGGATAAGTGACCTGGTAGACAGAATGGTGGAATTCACTGCTGTGGAATAGGATAAAGAAAAAAGAATGAAAAGAAATGAAGACAGCTTAAGAGACCTCTGGGACAACATTAAATGCAACAACATTCACCTTATAGGGGTCCCAGAAGGAGAAGAGAGAGAAAAAGTACCTGAGAAAATATTTGCAGAGATTAAAGTGGAAAACTTCCCTAACATGGGAAAGGAAATAGCCACCCAAGTCCAGGAAGCACAGAGAGTCCCATACAGGATAAACCCAAGGAGAAATATGCCAAAACACATAGTAATCAAACTGGCAAAAATTAAAGACAAAGAAAATTATTGAAAGCAAGAAGGGAAAAATGACAAATAACATACAAGGGGGCTCCCATAAAGTTAACAGGTGATTTCTCAGCAGAAACTCTACAAGACAGAAGGGAGTGCCACGATATATTTAAAGTGATGAAAGGGAAGAACCTATGACCAAGATTACTCTACCCAGCAAGGATCTCATTCAGATTCGATGGAGAAATCAAAAGCTTTACAGACAAGCAAAAGCTAAGAGAATTCAGCACCACGAAACCAGCTCTACAACAAATGCTAAAGGAACTTCTCTAAGTGTGAAACACAAGAGAAGAAAAGGACCTAAATAAAACAAACCCATTACAATGAAGAAAATGGTAATAGGGACATACATATTGATAATTACCTTAAAGGTGAATGGATTAAATGCTCCAACCAAAAGACACAGGCTTGCTGAATGGATACAAAAACAAGACCCATCTATATGCTGTCTACAGTTCAGACCCAGTTCAGACCTACAGAACATACAGACTGAAAGTGAGGGGATGGAAAAAGATAGTCCATGCAAATGGAAATCAAAAGAAAGCTGGAGTAACAATACTCATATCAGATAAAGTAGACTTTAAAAAAAGAATGCTACAAGAGACAAGGAAGGACACTACATAATGATCAAGAGATCAATCCAAGAAACAGATATAACAATTAAAAAATATATATGAACCCAACATAGGAGCAGCTCAATACATAAGGCAACTGGTAAGAGCTATAAAAGAGGAAATCGACAGTAATACAATAATAGTGGGGGACTTCAACACCCTACTTACACCAAGGGACAGGCCATCCAAACAGAAAATTAATAACAAAACACAAGCTTTAAAAGACACAATAGACAAGGTAGATTTAATTGGTATTTACAGGACATTCCATCCCAAAACAGCAGATTACACTTTCTTCTCAAGTGCCCATGGAAAATTTTACATGATAGATCACATCTTGGGTCACAAATCAAGCCTCAGTAAATTTAAGAAAATTGAAATCATATCGAGCATCTTTTCTGACTACAATGCTATGAGATTAGAAATCAATTACAGGGGAAAAAATGTAAAGAACACAAACACATGGAGGCTAGACAATAAGTTACTAAATAACCAAGAGATCACTGAAGAAATCAAAAAGGAAATCATAAAACACCTAGAGACAAATTACAATGAAAACACGTAGATCCAAAACCTGTGGGATTCAGCAAAAGCAGTTCTAAGAGGGAAGTTTATAGCTATACAAGCCTACCTCAAAAAACAAGAAAAATCTCAAATCAACAATCTATACTTACACCTAAAGAAACTAGAGAAAGAAGAAGAAACAAAACCCAAAGTTAGCAGAAGGAAAGAAATCATAAAGATCAGAGCAGAAATAAATGAAATAGAAACAAAGAAAACAATATCAAAGATCAATATAACTAAAAGCTGGTTCTTTGGGAAGATAAACAAAATTGATAAACCTTTACCCACACTCATCAACAAAAAGAGGGAGAGGACTCAAGTCAATAAAATTAGAAATAAAAAAGAAGAACTTACAAAAGACACTGCAGAAATTCAAAGCATCCTAAGAACAACTCCAAGCAACTCTATGCCAATAAAATGGACAATCTGGAAGAAACGGAAAAATTCTTAGAAAGGTATAACCTTCCAAGACTGAACCAGGAAGAAATAGAAAATATGAACAGACAAACCACAAATAATTAAATTGAAACTGTGATTAAAAACCTTCCAACAAACAAAAGTCCAGGAACAGATGGCTTCACAGGTGCAATCTATCAAACATTTAGAGAAGAGCTAACACCCATCCTTCTCAAATTCTTCCAAAAATTTCAGAGGAAGGAACATTCCCAAACTCATTCTATGAGGCCACCATCACACTGATACCAAAACCAGAAAAATATACTTATAAAAAAAGAAAATTACAGACCAATATCACTGATGAATATAGATGCAAAAATCCTCAACAAAATACAAGCAGTCAGAATTCACCAACACATTAAAAGGATCATACACCATGATTAAGTGGGATTTATTGCAGGGATGCAAGGATTCTTCAATATACACAAATCAATCAATGTGATACACCGTTTTAACAAGTTGAAGAAGAAAAACCATATGATCATCTCAATAGATGCAGAAAAAAGCTTTGGACAAAATTCAACACCCATTTATGATAAAAAAAAAAAAACCTCTCTAGAAAGTGGGCATAGAGGGAACCTCCCTCAACATAGTAAAGGATATATATGACAAACCCACAGCAAACATCATTCTCAGTGGTTAAAAAGTGAAAGTATTTCTTCTAAGATCAGGAAGAAGACAAGGATGTCTGCTCTCGTGAATATTATTCAACATAGTATTGGAAGTACTAGCCACAGCAATCAGAGAAGAAAAAGAAAAGAAAGGAATCCAAATTGGAAAAGAAGAAGTAAAACTGTCTCTGTTTGCAGATGACATGATAGTATACATAGAGAATCCTTAAAATGTCACCAGAAAACTACTAGAGCTATTCAATGAATTTTGTAAAGTTGCAGGATAAAAAATTAATGCCCAGAAATCTCTTGCATTACTATACACTAATGATGAAAATTCTGAAAGAGAAATTAAGGAAACACTCCCATTTACTATTGCAACAAAAAGTAAAATACCTAGAGATAAACCTACCTAGGGAGACACAAGACCAGTATGCAGAAAACTATAAGATACTGATGAAAGAAATTCAAGATGATACCAACAGATGGAGAGTTATACCATGTTCTTAGATTGCAAGAATCAATATTGTGAAAATGACCATACTACCCAAATCAATCTACAGATTCAATGAAACACCTATCAAATTACCAATGGCCTTTTTTACAGAACCAGAAAAAATTCTTAAAATTGTATGGAGACACAAAAGACCCCGAAGAGCCAAAGCAGCCTTGAGGAAAAAAAATGGAGCTGGGGGAATCAGACTCCCTTACTTCAGATTATACTACAAAGCTATAGTAATCAAGACAGTATGGTACTGTCACAAAAACAGAAATATAGATCAATGGAACAGGATAGAAAGCCCAGAGATAAACCCATGCACCTATGGTCAACTAATCTATGACAGAGGAGGCAAGGATATACAATGGAGAAAAGACAGTCTATTCAATAAGTGGTGCTGGGAAAACTGGACAACTACATGTAAAAGAATGAAATTAGAACACTCCCTAACACTATACACAAAAATAAACTCAAGTTGGATTAGACATCTAAATGTAAGACTGGATACTATAAAACTCTTAGAGGAAAACAGGGGAGAAACACCCTTTGACATAAATCACAGCAAGATCTATTTTGATCCACCTCCTAGAGTAATGGAAATAAAAACAAAAAGAAACAAATGGGACCTAATTAAACTTAAAAGCTTTTGCAAAGCAAAGGAAACTAAAAACAAGTTGAAAAGACAACCCTCAAAATGGTTGAAAATATTTTCAAGTGCAACAATGGACAAAGGATTAATCTTCAAAATATATAAACAGCTCATGCAGCTCAATATTAAAAAAACAACACAATCCAAAAATGAGCAGAGGACCCAAATAGACCGTTCTCCAAAGGAGACATACAGATGGCCAAGAAGCACATGAAAAGCTCCTCAACATCACTAATTATTAGAGAAATGCAAATCAAAACTACGATGAGGTATCACCTCACACCATTCCGAATGGGCATCATCGGAAAATCTACAAACAACAAATGCTGGAGAGGGTGTGGAGAAAATGGAACCCTCTTGCACTGTTGTTTGGAATGTAACTTGATATAGGCACTATGGAGAATAGTATGAGATTCCTTAAAAAACTAAAAATAGAACTACCATATGACCTAGCAATCCCATTACTGGGCATATACCCTGAGAAAACCATAATTCAAAAAGAGTCATATACCACAGTGTTCATTGCAGCTCTGTTTACAATAGCCAGTTATGGAAGCAACCTAAATGCCCTTCAACAGATGAAAGGATAAAGATGATGTGGTACATATATACAATGGAATATTACTCAGCCATAAAAGGGAATGAAATTGATAAACCGAAATTGGGTCATTTGTAGAGACGTGGATGGATCTAGAGACTGTCATACAGAGTCAAGTAAGTCAGAAAGGGAAAAACAAATATTGTATGTGAATGCATATATGTGGAACCTAGAAAAATGGTATTGATGAAACGGTTTGCAGGGCAGAAATAGAGACAGAGATGTAGAGAACAAACGTATGGACACCAAGGGGGGAAATTGGCGGAGGGTCGTGGTGGTATGATGAATTGGGAGATTGGGATTGACATATATACACTAATATGTATAAAATGGATAACTAATAAGAACCTGCTGTATAAAAAAAATAAAATAAAATTCAAAAATTCAAAAAAAATTAAGATTAGCGTTGGTATGTTTAAAAATCTTTCATTAGAAACAATATTAAAAAATCAACTTCAAAAGCACATTCTGGGGCTTCCCTAGTGGCGCAGTGGTTGAGAGTCCACCTGCCGATGCAGGGGACACGGGTTCCTGCCCTGGTCCGGGAAGATCCCACATGCCGCAGAGTGGCTGGGCCCATGAGCCATGGCTGCTGAGCCTGTGCGTCTGGAGCCTGTTCTCTGCAACGGGAGAGTCCACAACAGTGAGAGGCCTGCATACTGCAAAAAAAAAAATAAAAAAAATTTAAAAAAAATTAAAAACACATATTCTGGAGTTATTTTAGAAAACATAGTACATTTTTTAGAGAGATTGATGATTTCCATCATTTACATATATTGGGAGCCAGAAACCTTAGTTTTCTTATGATTTATTTGAGAAATCTCAACCTTACAGAGCTTACAAGTTCAAAGCAGTGCAGTGTATTTTAACATACCACATTTTTTTTTTTTTTTTTTTTTTGGCGGTACGCAGGCCTCTCACTGTTGTGGCCTCTCCCGTTGTGGAGAACAGGCTCCAGACGCTCAGGCTCAGCGGCCATGGCTCACGGGACCAGCCGCTCCATGGCATGTGGGATCTTCCCGGACCGGGGCTCGAACCCGTGTCCCCTGCTTTGGTAGGTGGACTCTCAACCACTGCACTACCAGGGAAGCCCAACATACCACATTGTTAAACCTACTGATATTCTCCCTGGAAAGTAACTGAGAGTATACATGGAATTATGTTCCATGGAAACGTTTTAGGAAAGCTAAAAATTTCTATCAGTGGAATATGATTCTCTGAACATTAGTAACTAGACATAAGTTTGAAATCCTGCACATAGACACTGACTTTGGGATATAGACTTTCTTCCTAGAAGATGCACCTTGTCGTGTTTCAAACTATTAGATATGCTAAGATTGGACTACATTACTTTGCTTACCTGCTTCCTATTATATCAGAAAGCATTCTTGGGCTTCCCTGGTGGCGCAGTGGTTGAGAATCCGCCTGCCGATGCAGGGGACACGGGTTCGTGCCCCGGTCCGGGAGGGTCCCACATGCCGCGGAGCGGCTGGGCCCGTGAACCATGGCCACTGGGCCTGTGCATCCGGAGCCTGTGCTCCGCAACGGGAGAGGCCACAGCAGTGAGAAGCCCACGTACCGCAAAAAAAAAAAAAAAGCATTCTTTTTTTCAGGTGTATTTTTTTTTTTTTTTTTTTGCGGTATGCGGGCCTCTCACTGCTGTGGCCTCTCCCATTGCAGAGCACAGGCTCCAGACGCGCAGGCTCAGCGGCCGTGGCCCACGGGCTCAGCAGCTCCGTGGCATGTGGGATCTTCCCGGACCGGGGCACGAACCCACATCCCCTGCATCGGCAGGCGGACTCCCAACCACCGCGCCACCAGGGAAGCCCCAGGTGTATTTTTTTTTTTTTTTCCCCAGGTGTATTTTTAATTGAAGTTACAGTTCTCTCTAAGAACTGAGTGGAAATGTTGTTTAGAACCATATTCAGCTATCATGGTATTTTCTAGGTAAAATGAATCATTTAAATAAGTTTCTCCCACTGGTCATTGTTCAGTTTCAGTTTTACATTTCAAAATAAAGAAAAATTTCAAAATAAAGAAAAATAAAGAAAACATTTCAAAATAAAGCAAAAAAACAATGAAATGTAAAAACAATACCTATCTTTTAAAAAATTTTGACATATTTAATGTAACATTTTGTAAATTGAAGGTATATAACATGCTACTTTGATACATTTGTATATTGTAACATGGTTGCCATTGAAGCAACATTTATCATATTACTTTATTATAGTATAATGTTACTCTATATATTTATTATTCTGTGCATTAGGTCTCTATAGTTTATTTACTACTTGTTACAAACAAAAGAAAGCTTCATGAATTTGCATGTCATCCTTGTTCATGGACCATGCTAATCTATATTCTAATTTTAGCATATGTGCTGTGCAAGTGAGCACTTGATATACTGTCTTGAGTTAGTGCAAACAAGATAAACTTACATTATTACAAACATATGCTCTATGAGCAGCTAAAATATTAAAAATCAAGGTAGTGGACTGTGATAACTGGTGCAAAAATATAATTTAATAAGTGTTCTTTAATTCAGAAACATATTCAGATAAGAGAAAGCCATAATAATTTCAGTAGAATGCAGGGAGGATATTTTATTGAAAGAAAACTAGTAATGATATGGTTTTTGCACTATATTATTTTTGTAAATACTCACTCTGCCTACTACTTACATGGGTTAAGTAATATTTGCTACTCTTTGTTGCTGGACTTGGTCATATAACTTGCTTTGAATAATTGGATGTTGGCAGATGTGACAGAAGCGGTGAGTTGCTCTCACATCTCTTTCACAACCATGAGAAAATCATGCCCATGTTGAATACTGAGCCCAGGAGAAAGATATAAACTTAGAGGGCAGAAATCATTATTCCTATCTTTTCCTAGCCTAAATCTATTCTGAATAAATGACAGTGGTTTTAACACAATGACCTTTAAGAATTTTGCTGCCTTTATATGGCAATAGCTAACTGATTGCACTGAATTCAAGACACACTGAAACATTCATCTTTTTTACAATGCCTTGACACATTAGATTTCCTTAGCCTAGCATCCTCATACCCTTTTTAAAGTTTATCTTTCATGGTCCTCTTCAGATGACACATTTCTCTGAAAGCATCAATTATTTATCAACTTATATCTGTTTCCCCGAACACAGTTTTTGTGCTGTTTTACAACACTAATAAATCATACCTTGTGTTATATCTGTGTATTTTTCGTATATCTACTTCTGGATTCTACCTCTGAAGAGTGGTTTGTATCACATCTATCTCACTATTCTTAGTTTTTAGAATCTGGATATTGGTTATTATCAATATTTCATAAATATTTTTGCAGTGAATAAATATATATTAAGCAATGTATTGGGGAGTCCTAATCAAAAATAGAAGCCTATTATTGCTCTATTAGTGGGGGTAAGATGGGGAAATATGTCAATTATTATACGAGCAAATATAAGCATAAATTAAACAAATTACAGAGCAGTCTTGGGCTCTTTGACTTACAGAACTGAGGGCTCCTTAGTTGGTTTTGACTTGCCATCAACATCAAGTTCCTTTACTGTGATTAGAAAACCTCTGCTCTAAACTGCTGATATTGAGGAGATGTTTTCCTAATTTATTTAAAATTAGTAGAAAAGCATTTGCTTGCTGTACAGATGTTTTTACACTGGTGAACAAAGCAATATGTTTGAGCTACATTATTAAAATACCTGTAAGTATTTCTCCTGCTACAACCTAGAAACCACAAGGAGTCTTGGTACATTCTAAACGTATCTAAATGGAGAATGGCATTTAGAATCCAACATCTGGGCTCTGGGTGTGCTCTTTACCACGTGGGTGCTATTGCTTCTAGGTCTTCTCGGTGTATAGTGTTAGGGAATATAAGTACATATACTAACCCACATAAATAAACATGTCTATATCTAATTATTTGTGTGTGGATATAAATATATATCCCCAGATTTGACATTTCAGCATGTGGGTTGGGGAGCTAACCCTCAATGCAGGCAAAAATCCCTGTATAGCTTACAGCTGGCCCTCTGCACTCAGCTCCTCCATATCAGCAATTCCACATCTGTGTATTCAACCAATGATAGATCATGTAGTACCATAATATTTACTGAAAGAAATCTGCGTTTAAGTGGACCCATGCATTTCAAACTCATGTTGTTCAAGGGTCAACTGTACACAACAATGCATTTTATGAGTCATATAAATTCACCATATATATAAAATATATATACATATGTGTATATATATATATATACATATACATATATATATGTATGTATATAAAACTTTGTACTAGTTAAGTCGAATCCAAATCCAACATCACAGAGTTAAATGTAGCCTGTCCTCCTTTCCTTATTTGTGAATTATTTCTCCAACAGTGAGAAACCTGGTTCTTACTTGCTACGAGGTACTTGTTTGATTAACTACAGTGTACTTACAAAGCAATTTAAGAATTGCTACCCATATTTCCATGTTTCTTCTTAAAACATATTTATTCAGTATTCAGTCAAGGTACTGTTTCCTGAAATTACTTAAAATTGCTTTTTCTGTTGTACTGAACAGCATGTTAATAGTTAGGTTTATTTATTATTGTTGGTATTTCATTTTTAGTTTTCCCACATCCTGGTTGATTTTAATTGTTCATTTATTTTGGGGGTATGTTAATGGCATGTGAAATATGGCTATGGTTCTAATACAAAAGATAATGAGAAATGTCACTTCCTCCTAATCTCGGCTATTATATTACCAATACCTGCTTTTTTTCCATTCCATTCCTATCCACCTCTGATAAGAAAATAAACCCTTTAGTTGATTCTTACCCATAAAGCCAAAATAATAGTGGATCCGTAAATATATAAATACCACTGTTAAAACAGATATTAACCAAAAAAGAAAGACACTAACTTTAGAGTGAAAAAAATAAGAAGGACGACATCACCAGTAATAACACATAACAGCAATATGAACCTTGTGAAGTGATGCTTTAGGAACTCAACATCAGCCCTGTGATATTCTTGACAAAAATACATAGTAATGAAGAAGTCTCACACTCAACCAAATTGACTGACATTCGATACAATAATTTATCAATATTCTTCAAAAGTGTTGAGGTCATGAAAGACAAGGAAAGTCTGAACTTACAGACTAAAAGAAAGTAAAGAGAAATAATAAATAAATTCAATGTGGGATCCTGGATTTGATATTGGAGCAAAAGAAGAGTGTTAGTGCAAAAACTGGTGAAATTTGAATAAAGTTTTTAGTTTAGTTCATAGTATTGTACCAGTGTTCATTTTCTGGTTCTGAGAATAACACTGTGGCTATGTCAAATGGAAATATTAGAGAAAGGGGAAGGAAGGATATATGAAAACTCTTTTTAGAATTTTTAAACTATTCTCCAAATCTAAAGTTAGTTCAAAAAAATCTTTTAAAAGATCTCTACTTTTCTTTAGATTCAAATATTTTATTAATAATTATCAAAACTGTGGGTAGCTTTAAATACCTTTCATGCCAAAATTTGGAGTGGAATCCAGCTTTCTTGATTCCAAGTTCAATAATCTTTCCAATACTCTTTATTCTTCCAAATGTTCCCGGGATATTTTACTCAAAGTACAATTGATTTGGTAATGCATTAAACCTGAAGTCTATTGTTAGGCATTATAAAATATGAAGGCTCATTCTTTAAAAATCTCATAGATCCCTATTCTTGACTCCACTGAAAATAATCCACAAACTCCTCCACTTAATTTTGTGGCTACTCAATTAGTTACTCTCTACAAAAGAGTGAGATATCCAAGATATATTTTTAAGAAGGCAGTAGACTGCTTTTTAATATATATCTTAGAATTGTAGAGCAGTGAAAAATCATTTAGAATATTTTTATATTCCTCTCCTATCCTAAGCTTGTCCTTAAAATTGGTAGTTTCAAATTATCTCTGTGGTTTTATAATACCCTTTCTGCTTTTTTGGGTGATATTAAAAAATCTTTAATTAGATAATATTTATTTTTAAAAACACTATCAATAGAGAACAAATACTTATTAATGCATATAGTAAATATATTTCTCCCTGACCTCCAAAATTAGCATTTTCATTCTTTAAGCCATAGTTGAAATCATACTACCAGTTGCTAAATTATCAAATAATACTATCAGGAATTATTGGATATTTTCATTCTGTGTTTTGATTTGGCTGCATTTTCCAGTGCTACATTTTTATGTGATTGGTAGATTGTTATTTAAATGACACCAGTGCCTGTTAAAACATGCAGAAAATTAAGCTCACAGAGTCACGTGCTGAATTTTATAGGTGGTTCTATAGTGATACTTTTATTAGTATTGATCTATTAAAGTTTATAGCAGCTAATGAAAATAATATTATATAATGTGGTATACAGATATTAATCATTGGTTAAAATCATCATTTGGGGATTTATCAGTAAAATAAAGATTTTATTAAGTTAAAATTCTAGATTTGGAACTATTAGGCTAAATTTTCTAAATTTATAGCATTTCCTTGAATCTTGCACTATAGCATCTGTAATGTCATTCTTTAAGTAATTGATTTTGCATGAAATTCATTCCCATTTTGATTAGCTAATTGAGATTATAATTGTCATTTTAACGTAAAACTTAAAGTGAAGTTACTTCTAAGAAAGATCCTGGGCAGAAACACATAGAGACAAATCTATTTAAACAGCACATTATTTTGAGGATCCCACAGAACTGAACTCAATAAGAGCCATTGATAATGCAAACCCTGGGGACGTCCTTATTAGCCTGCCCACCAAGTGGACTGTGTGTGTGTTATGAACTCTGTGGGTTAGCAATGGCCACTAATTTAAAGCTGGTAGAAGAGTCATTCTAGATACTTAAAATGCAGTCACCTACCCTTTTCTGGCATTTAAAATAAAACTAAGTCAGTGTAAAGTTGGTGAAGTAGACTTGACACACTCCAGGGTGATACATGAAGTTGTCTTGTGGTTTTGTAATGCCAAGTTTAAGTTGAATATGAATGTTTAGACTTTCAAGGATCTCCTCTTTTTAGCTTGGTGGGAATGAGGGACATAACATATCATCAAATGTTCACTGAGTATTTATAATTCTTCGTCTCCAGATATAAGAAAGTAAAGAAGGATATTCTGTCTACACTAAAATGTGCTTCAATAGGATAGTTTCCAAATGACTGATGTATGTAATGATGATGATGGTAGGGTGATGAAGACGATGATAATAAACTATTTTAAATTTAAATACAAAAATAAATAAAACAAGAGAAGCGGCATATTTAGGTAGAGTGTGGCTGTCAGAGCTCAGAAAATGACCACTGAAAACTTGTGCCGTATCCATGTCCTCAAATTTGTCTTCATTCTCTCTTTCTCTGGGTTAGGAAGCGTTTTATTGAAACCACTTCCAGTAACTTCAAATGTAGACTAAAGAGAGATGTAACCCAAGTTAGGCTTCCTTTCAATCTTTTCCTATATGTACTATTGATAGCAGAATTTCTAAAGTAGTCACATGGAATTTGGAGTTTAAAGTGTTTCGGGGACCAATCCCAAGTTTGCTCATTATTTTTACTCTCTTAGTCATTACACTGTGAATCTTGGAAACCGTAAGTAAACCTAAGTTTTTCAAGTTACTGTATTACTTGAAAACCTATACGTTAAATTTCCCCATCCTCCACCAGGGAAAGTTACTATAATATATTACATCTCATAAGATATAAATCTCATAGGATTTTCTAGTACAATTTACATAAAATACACATGCTTCTGGATCAAAAACAGTCAACGAAAATCTAACAACTGTGCCATTAGAAGAGGCATAAGGCAGAAGCTCATTCACAGATTCATTTACAAGATGGAAACACTGCTAGAATCACATAAACATTTTGTTCTGTATTGTATAGTTGTAGAAATAAGATTAGTTACTGGTGAATTATGACATGTCTCTTTACCATCCCCCAAACAGGATAAGCATATTTTGAAGTATTAAAGTTCAAGTGAACTTTAATACTTTGGTTTTGATTTTACCTCCAAGTCTATGCTAGTCTTCATTCTTAAGCCATAGTATTTTTAAAAGTATGAAAAAAAAATAGCATCGTCAAAAACTGGTTTTGCTTTAGCTTGGCATTATTAGAAATATAATTCAGTTTGTGTAGATTCTTGTGTTCTTCCTATAGTGACTCTGGTCACTAACAATATTTAACCTATAAATTTTAAAGTATCACATTTTTATGGGCAGTTCTGCTGATGTTTGTTTTTTTAATTTTTATATAATTTTTAAAGTTTACTTTTCATTTGCAGTTATTACAAAATATTGGTTATATTCCCCATGTTGTACAATAAATCCTTGTGCCTATCTTATACCCAATAGTTTGTGCTCCCACTCCCCCATTCCTATATTGCTCCTCCCCCTATCCCCATTGGTAACCACTAGTTTGCTCTCTACATCTGTGAGTCTGCTTCTTTATTGTTATATTTAGTTTGTTGTATTGTTTAGATTCCACATATAAGTGACATACGGTGTTTGTCTTTCTCTGTCTTACTTATTTCACTTAGCATAACGCCCTCCAAGTCCATCCATGTTGCTGCAGATGGCAAAATTTCATTCTTTTTATGGTTGAGTAGTATTCCATTGTATTTATATACGTGCGTGTGTGTGTGTGTGTGTGTGTGTGTGTATGTATATACATCTTCTTTATCCATTCATCTGTTGATGGGCACTTAGGTTGCTTCCATATCTTGGCAATTGCAAATAATGCTGCTATGAACATTGGGGTCCATGTCTCTTTTCAAATTAGTGTGTTTGTTTTTTTCAGATGTATACCCTGGAGTGGAATTGCTGGATCATATAGTCGTTCTATTTTTAGTGTTTTGAGAAACCTCCATACTGTTTTCCACAGTGGCTACATCAATTTACATTCCCACCAACAGTGTACAAGGGTTCCCTTTTCTCCACATCCTCACCAACATGTGTTATTTGTGTTCTTTTTGATGATGGCCATTCTGACAGGTATGAGGTGATATCTCATTGTGGTTTTGATTTGCGTTTCCCTAATGATTAGTGATGCTGAGCATCTTCTCATGAGCCTGTTGGCCTCTACGTTTCCTCTTTGGAAAGATACCTATTAAGTTCTGCTCTTTTTTTTAATATAAATTTATTTATTCTTGGCTGTATTGGATCTTCATTGCTGTGCACGGGCTTTCTCTAGTTGCGGCGAGCTGGGGCTACTCTACGTTGTGGTGTGTGGGCTTCTCACTACAGTGGCTTCTCTTGTGGAGCACAGGATCTAGGCACGCGGGCGTCAGTAGTTGTGGCTTGCAGGCTCTAGGGTATAGGCTCAGTAGTTGTATGGGCTTAGTTGTTCTGCGGCATGTGGGATCTTCCTGGACCAGGGATCGAACCCGTGTCCCCTGCATAGGCAGGAGGATTCTTAACCACTGTGCCACCAAGGAAGTCCTTCTGCCCATTTTTAAATTGGGTTTTTTTTGTTTGTTTTCTTTTATTTCTTTTTATATTAATAGACAGTTCCTACACTCTTTTCACACTGTAGTTTTGACATGTTTATTAGAAAACTGATTTTCCCTGATTAGGAATAATCGTAAATATGGCCTAATTATATTTCAGATTACTTTGCAAAAATTGTACTAATTTAAAATAATTTGTAATGGACTAGCACATAGAAAAATGCCTAGCACCACATAGTAGAGTTGGTGCTTGGGGTGCAGGTTCTGGGAAGGTTGGTTTGCATATGAAAGTCACAATCACAGGCAAGTCTTTTGATCTAAGAAGTAGATAATCCTGCAAGAGGCAGTTTCTCCAGTGTCAGCTAGGCCCCAGATGTCAGAGCATGAAAATTACAGAAAATAAAAACATATGCTTAATATATACCCTTTCACAATTCTTTTAAAAATCTACAAATTTTTATTCATTATTTTGATCCATTACAACATTATATATCAATTCAAATACTTGAGTGGTGTTAGGCAAGCTTTTCCTTTCAGAAATCTTGTTGACTTCTTCCTATGAGATTATCCCAGTTTATGGATTCGGTGAACCTGCCTTTTATTGATTCCATCTGGCTGCCAAGCATAGGCATTCACATCTGTTTATAGCTCCCTGGGTACTTTCAGGACCCTACACACTGATAAGTATGGCACTGTGGAAAAATCAACTAATTACAAGTTAGGAATAGCAAATTGTATATTTTGAATAAGGTAAGGTTTTTGCTTTTGGATTGCTTTACATATAGTGGATGTCAGCTTATTTTAATGGTTTTCTCAAATTCAGCTGGGTTTTTTTTAGTGCTTGGTTAGTTTGCATGTCTTAAATTATGTTTGAGTTTTAGAATCTTTTCAAACAAACATTTAAAAATTTTGCTCTCTGTCAAGTTGTTTGTTTCCTGTTTTTCTTTCTTGTTTATAAAATAAAACCATTGTTATTTGAGGAAACAAGTACCTCATTTAATGCATGTTTTGCAAATACTTCCCTAGTTTACTAGATTTCTTTTTTGTTATTCGTACTTTTATAAAATAATTTTTATAAATAATTTTATAGAATCTAATTTGTCAGCTTTTTACTTTATGATCTTCTGGTTTTAGGTCAAGCATAGAACGGCCTTCTATACTTCAAATTTATAAAATTATTTAACCAGACTTTCTTCTAAGAGCTTATACTTCCCTATCATATTTTCACTATAGATTTTTTAACCACTTAGAATTTATGTTGGTATTAACATGTTCTCTTAATCGTGTAATAAAACCCAGTACATATTTGGGACTCTTTACAGACTCCATTTTTTCTCTAGTGACAAACTTATTTTTTGTCAATAATAATAAATATTTTAGTAATTGGCAGGTCTTTCATTACTCTATTATTTGCTTTTAGCCTGACCATGTCCTGATTCTTTTTACACGTTTAATTTTCAGACAACTTTAGAATAGTTTTGTCAGTTTCCAATAAAAAAGTAAAAGGTTATTTTAGTTGGTATTAAGTCCAAAATATTGGTATTTTGGGGAGAATTAATGCTTTTAAATATTTAGTATTTTAACCCATAAACATTGCTTAAATATTGTTTTTCAAAGGATGAGAAGTGATAAGATGCCGCCCCCACCTTCTGGTATTTACATTCTTTTGTAATTTCCTCTCCTTTAGTATGGGTGGGACCTACAGCTTTCTTCTAACCAAGAGAATATTTCACAGATGATGGAATAGCATTTCCATGATTATGCTTCATAAGATTGTAATTTCTACCATGTTAGAATACCCCCTCCCTTGTCTGCTTTGATAAAACAAATTGATATGTGCAATACTCTATGTAAAGGCCCATATAGCAAAGAACTGAATGTGACCTCTATCGGATAGTCAGAGAAAAACTGATGCTTTTAGTCCAAAAGTCCAACGGAAATAAATTCTGCCAATACCAAGTGATCTTCAAAAAGATCCTTCCTCAGTCAGGCCTTGAGATGAGATTGTAACCCAAAGAGAAACCTCATTTACATGCAGTATACGGATATGTACACACTGAATTTAATAAGCTAGTACTTTCAGTTTTTTGCATGGAATTTTTTCAGTTAAATTAATTGGCAATTTTCATCCTCATTCCATCTTTCACTAATTTGGTACTAATGCTAGATCAACTAATTTACAAAATAAATGACGAAGTATTTTTTCCTAATCTTAAAAAATTACATTGTATATTATTTTCTTCTACAACTTGAAAAAAATCATGTAACTTCCTCATAGAAACCCTATTAGAAGCAAATTTGATAAGCTGTGTAAACCTCTTTAATCAGAGCTTGAAATGTTTGGCATTCAGTAAATGTTAATTAGTTTTATTAATGGTACTACTCTGACAGTTTTACCAGTTTCTTCCAAGGTATTTAACTGTTTAGGGTTCCTGTCACGTAATGACATTTTAAAAATTGTACTTTATGTTATATCTAATGCTTCAAATTATTTGCATGAGTTTTACAGAGCACTCATTGGCCCTTTCAATTTACTTTGCATATGTTGTGATTTTTTCTTATTCTTATTTTGCTGCATTGTGTGGCTTCTCCATGTCTTTTTTTTTTTAGAATATATTCTTTTTAGATAGGATTATTTCTTGTATATTTTTATTATTCTACTCATTCTCCATTAAAAAATTTTTTTTGATTAGGTCCAATTTACTTGTATCTTTTTTTCTTTGATGGTCAGTGCTTTTTTAAAAAAATTAATTTATTGTTTGGTTGTGCTGTGTTAGTTGCAGCACACGGTATCTTCACTGAGGCATGCGGGATCTTTCGTTTTGGTGCATGGGCTCTTTGTTGCAGTGTCTGGGCTTCTCGCTAGCTGTGGTGTGCAGGTTTTCTCTCTCTAGTTGGGGCATATAGGCTCCAGGGTGCATGGGCTTGGTAGTTTGCCACACGTGGACTGTCTCGTTGAGATGCGCGAGCTCAATAGTTGTGGCCCACGGGCTTAATTGCCTTACACTATGTGGGATCTTAGTTCCCCAACCAGGGATTGAATCCACGTTCCTTGCATTGGATGGCAGATTCTTTACCACTGGACCACCAGGGAAGTCCCCAGTCTCCATTTCTTATTTCACTATTTTTTCTTTAATATTATGTCTCAATTCTTAAAGTAGACGATTAATTCAATTTTTTTCTCCCATGTAGCCTTGAAACAGGTTAAAAGTGACTTTTTTTTCTTTAGGAAAAAATTTAAATATCTGTAAATTTAGCTATGTAATCTTTATATTAAAACATTTTTCTAGATATTTAGCAATTTTGGTGGTAATTTCCAGTTTTGGCACCAACATTATTTCTGATTTTTTAATAGTTTTTTATATTTTTGTTTTGATATTCGTTTTATGCTTTTATAGTTGTACTACATTTATTTATATTGTTCAAAGTACATGGCCTATGTTATTTGATAATTTTTGAAATTGAGATTTCCTTTGCAGAATAATATATAGACAACATTTTAAAATGTTTAATGAGGATTTGATAGGGAGTTTTGTATTTCAGGGCATAGAATTCAATACATATTTTTAAACCTACATTATTGGTTAAATATCATTTAATTCTTCAATATCCTTTCTTACTTTAAGGTATATATTCTCTAACATAATAGAGGCAAGTAAGTTTTTTTATTTCCATTGTGTTTCTTCAGAATTTGTTTTTATATTTCTTATATTTTATAACAATAATTTAGTTTTTAAGGGTTCATGGCATTTCGATCCTCAATGTGGATTTTATATTTTTATCATTTTATAATATTCTCTTTTGGTTTCATTTAATGAATCATATACAAACTTTGATGTTAATATCTTAAACTAGATTTTTTTTTTTTCTAATGATTGTCTGGCAATTTTTAACCATCTTCTACTGGCCTTGGTATAGTTTTAGTCCTGAGTCAAAATATAGAGTGATGTGTATTTAAATAATTAAGTACACAGACCTTATCATTGAGGCCAAAAAGTTCTGAAACTATCCTCGCAGTGTTCCAAGCAAGGCAGTTCTTATGGTAATTACATTAAAGAGACAAACAATTATGAGTCTCCCTGTGGTATAATTCTATCAGTGCAAGAACTTATGGGAATGGGAAGCATATTATAGTAGTGAGATCAGCATTATTTTAAGCACTAAAATGCAACTTACTGAGGCTAAATAACCCAAGTAATGGCATACACAGAACATTCCTGGGTTTGAGGTTAGCAAATGTTATCAGTATCTTTGGCTATATCACTTATTCTGTAGAATCAGAAATAGAAATGTATTACCAAAAAGAATATCTCAGAAGATAGAAGTTAATTCAATTTTAAACACTATAGACCTTGCATAATATTTTATTAGACTTCTGATTTTTGATGTAATCAAATACAGGAGGCCCTAATCAAAGTAGTTGTTTCCTAAAAATATTAAAGACTATAAATAGACTTTTCTTTTCCTCTCTCTCTACCTTTTATTCAAATTCTGTAGCAGCATAATGTTGCTTAGATGAACCTGTGGTAGAAACTGCTTTTATGATCAACAACTCATGGTGATTTAGTCTCTGCTATACTCATAGATCCATGAATGTAGTAACCACGGCTAAAGTAATTCTCTTCCCTGTATTCTCATTGTCAATCCTATGCTTGGTACATGATGTCTCCTGCTGTTGCTTAATAAGTGTATTTCACCTTGACAATAAATATGAGTGAATGAAGTTGACTACTAAAGTTTATCAAACGTATCAAAGTCATATTAAAATACATATTTTAAGTTTTTCTCAATTATCCTAGAGATAAGAGTATTAATAAAAAATGGATTATATGCATAGAAAGTTTAAAAATTTGTGCAAGTTAACAGTTGTTTCAGGGAAATTATTGGTCAGTGTTTATCCACATATTGGGAAAAACTAATAACAGTAGTCAGTTATAAAGATGGTTTAGATCATATTTGTTGAAGGTTGAACCAGTCAAGTTAAGTCTACAAGGAGTCAACAAGATCTGACTCTTCCATGAATAAGATATTGAGATTAAACAACTAAAGAAGAAAGGGCAGAAGAGAACATTTGTGGAAAGTGTGTTATGAATGGGTAACAGGGAAACAGTGATATAATCACTATCCATAGACTTTAAGATCACATCTTTATACTCACATGTTTTAAACAAACAAGTAAATAAATGTTTTAATGAGGATAAAGCAAAGGTATATATCTCTACCAAATCATGTAACTCAGATGTTCCTGGTATTGTCCTTGTTTATACTTTTGCCTAAGTTCTTTAGTTCAACCTAAAATTGATAAACTCTTAGAATAACAGTCTTAACTTTGATAAACATTGGCAAAATGTACTGAGTTTATTTTAGTAAGAGTAATAGCAAAATTGGCTATTTCACCACACGCACAATACTCCCCCTATTTATGTTTCTAAATACCCTAATCTTTGGATTCATTAGATATGAACACTGATTTTATTTTTATAGAATGTACTAGATTCTTTTTATTGATTTAAAAAAAATTTTAATGTTTATTTATTTTGGCCGAGCTGGGTCTTAGTTGCGGCACGTGGGATCTTTAATTGTGGCATGTGGGATATTTTAGTTGCAGCACAAAGACTTCTTAGTTGTGGCATGTGGACTCCTTAGTTGTGGCATTCATATAGGATCTAGTTCCCAACCAGGGATTGAACCCGGACCCCCTGCATTGGGAGCACAGAGTTTTACCCACTGGACCACCAGGGAAGTCCCTGTACTAGATTCTTTGTATACATTATGACTGTGTCCCTGAAATAAATTACCAGATGTGAAATACATATTCAAAGTGAAAAAAAGTAAATAAATTACAGATATATACATATATAAGAATTATCCTCTATCAATTTATAAAACAAAACTAGTAAATAACTCTTTTTGCCCCACCATTGCCGACAGTATATTCAAGTATTTTACAATTTTGTATAATACTGCAGGTAAAAATTTTAATGACCCACATTAAGTTAAAATGCACATAGAAAGAAGCCTATACAATTGTAAATAGCAAGTTCATATTTTGTAAGAGTCCTCCTTCAAAAGACAAAAACTTGAAAGAAAAAATTTTTTGAAAAGCACTGAAATATAATAGCAGTGAGGAATTATTGAATCCTAGAGGATGACAGGAATCCAGATCATGAACCTGGGATCAGAGACATTTTGCCCTGTTGGTGTCCATATGTCAATCAAAAAGAGCCTGGAAATGTCCAAAGGAGAAATATAGTGTAAAAATTATTACAGAGGTAAACCTGGCTGGCCTTGAGAATTTATTAAATATGTAATACATGAAAACAATAGATTAAGTGCCTGCTTTCATGAAGTTTGAAATCTGCAATAAGAAATGCATTATAACTACTTGAAATAACATGTGATAGGGAATACTATGATATAAACATCAAATTAGAGTTCTGGAGGAAATAACATAGCTATAGATAAATACGGTTTCCCTTTTTATATGAGCCATGTGGAAAGTGTTCAGACATCCAGAGATCTTTGAATGTGAATTGCATCAACAGCAATATAATGAATGGTCTTCTAAAATGTTTTATTTTAAAATTGTGTGACCCTTTACAGGTGCAGGCATAAGAAGTCTTACTAGAAGGTATTATTTATTTATATTGTTATTATTATCATCATCATTATTATTGAATCCTATGTAATTATGATGTATTACTCAGGAATAAAACCATAGAAAATTGACAGTTTAGACAAATAAGGTTGTGTATTCATATGGTGAAATTGAGCATTTTAATATAACAGCCAATGGGCAAGCTGATATCTTATATTTTGAGCCTAGATTTTTTTTCATTTTCACTCCTTTGAGGAAACTAAACCACCAAGTCATTAAAAAATGTATCACAAGCCTAAAGTAACGTATTATTCTTTTGACAGACTGAATGTCTTCTTATTGTTAATGTACTCATTTGTTTTTACGTTACATTTGGAATTCAGTGATTCAGAATGTCCACTACTTTAGACTCTTCCATCAAACCATGGTTATAAAAATAACGAACTGAAAGGGACTATTTTTATTAGCAGGAAGTAAAAAAAAAATTAAGTTTAATGAAACTCTGAATTCTTAGACCCTAATAAGAAACATTTTTATTTGTTCTTTAAGTTAACAGAATTACTTGAATGATATGGAAAATAAAAGACAATCAAACACACTCCTGGATCTAAATCAGTGATATTGTGAGCACGGTATTACTGAGCAACTATCACGGCAGTTATTGCTAAATAGAAATATTTATGGCTCTAAATTCTTCTAATCCATCCTAGTAGATTTATCTGTTTGTCTCTTCCACTATCCAAGGAACAAACTGAGGATAAAGCCTAGGTCATTCACTCAGTATTACTAATAACAATAATCATAACAATATTTATAATCATATGCTATGTTGTGTGAATACCTTCAGGCGCTTCACAAACAGTGGCTTACTTAATGTTCATAACAACCACGTGAGGTAAGATCTCTTATGAAACCCACTTCAATTCTAGTATCTGGATTTAAAGTCCATGTTTTTAACCACAATATTATGCAATACCCACTAGTACATTATTGTCAGTTAACGGCTGTCTCTTTTAAATGACTTATGAAAAAATATTTTTTATCAATCACTGACTGCATTAATGTAGAAATATAAAAAAATACAAACACTCTCTCTCTTCTCCAGGGTCTCAAAATTTAGAATTAGGAATCTATATGCATACATATTTGAGTATGTTCCTAACTTTTTTGTGTTGTATTTTTTCTCCTTTTCTGTTTTCTGACTTAAATTTTGTGTTGATTTCTTTTTCTGTGTGCAGTAAATAGTCTTAGAACTATGCTCACTAATTATAAGAATCTTCTGAGGTTTTTTTCCCCTATGGAGAGAAATTTCTTTTATTCAAAGAGGCCTCAGTGGGGCTATAAGGCTACAGCAATACTATTTAAGCATAAGATTCACTTCAATTAAAAAAGGACACATTTTACTGGATGTTACACAATAGTAGTACTTCTTTTTAGACAATGAAAGTGAGAAAATTTAACACTACCTCTATGAAAATGTAGCACAATATTAAAATGTTTGTGATTTAATTTTTAAACTCATTAACTTACTATTAAATATAGCATTATATCCTTTACTGAGTTTTCATTTTCTTTCAAAGATTGTACAACCATGTAACAAGCATTTCAAATCTAAATATAATATATATCATACTTTTAAGATTATGATCTTTTAAACAACCTCATTATTCTGTCTATATTTTTAGTTTTCACTTGTGTAATCTTTTGTTTTATTTCCCCTTCTTAAGACAAATTTTATCAGTTTCATGTACTATGCCCATATAGCAAACACAGTGAAATTAGTTATTCCTGCACTTTATGACAAATGCTCTGTGCTTCTAGTTCCAAGTCTTATGTGATAAGGGGACTACATAATTTTTGTGCAAACTTGAGCCACTCTTGGGAATCCAAAGGGTGCTTTTAATAATTAAACAAAGGTAACAAGTATAATTTAACAACTCAGGGCTGTTTTGAATAAATTGGGATATACTTTTACCTTATATACAAGTTTTCCAGCCCTTATGTAAGATAATCTTTGATAGAGGAAAGAAGAGTCATTCACAGCTGTCTCCCTTCCCTAATGCAGAGATTTTACCATATTTAACATCCTACCTTTTCTGGATATCCAATGAGGGCAACTGACAAAAACCCAAGTTTGGTACCTAGAACCATACTGACCCAACTAGATGTGTATATTCAAGTAGTCAAAAAATATTTACTAAATACATGCCAGGCACTATGCTATTATTTGGGAATTCACCACTCAATGAAATAGGATGCCTTTTGTATGGAACTCTTAGTCTAACAGAAAGGGGAAAACAAATGGGCAGATGCAATCTTCTGTGATAGGCAACATGACGGAGTATGTAACAAGGTCTAAGAGACCAAAAGTGAGGTAAAACTATTTCAGTTTTTGTGAGAGACATCTCCGGAGAGTAAACTGAAATCTTCAAATTTACAGATTCTTTTAAATTGGCCAGGTAAAAATGAAGATTATTTCATTCAGTAAGAATAGCACAGGGACTTCCTTGTGGACACAGTGGTTAAGACTCCACCTACCAATGCAGGAGACACGGGTTCCAGCCCTGGTCTGGGAAAATCCCACATGCTGCGGAGCAACTAAGCCCATGGGCCACAACTACTGAGCCTGTGCCCTGGAACCTGTGGGACACAGCTGTTGAACCCGTGTGCCACAACTGCTGAAGCCCACATGCCTAGAGCCTCTGCTCTTCAACAAGAGAAGCCACCACCGCAATGAGAAACCCGTGCACCACAACGAAGAGTAGCCCCCACTCGCTGCAACTAGAGAAAGCCCACTCCCAGCGATGAAGACCCAATGCAGCCAAAAAATAAATAAATAAATAAATAAATAAATTTTTAAAAATGGTATGTGTAGAAGCCTAGAGGTTATAAGATCCATGGACTATTTGGAAGAAGAATATGAAGTTTGATAAGAGGGGGCTAAGATATGGGAAAGAAATGATGAGAAACTTGATGAATGAGAGTACAAGAGCTCATTTCCAAAGAGCCCTTTAAGTCATTCTAAAGAGTTTGATTTGCGTCCTGAGCCTAATGGCATTTAAATGTTTTACGTAGGAGAGTCATGCAACTTGATTTGCTGAGTGGCAGTGAAAATGTGTTGTTCAGATTTCTTACTGTTAGGTACATGATTCACAGAGGTGCTGCCACTCTGGATCTGTCATTTTTGGTGAGGATATACTTCCTGCCAGCGGCTCTCAGGAAATGACTGAGCAAGGTGAGGATGACAGTGCTTACCCATTTCTGCAAGAGACAGGGATCCTTCAGGTGGCCCCAGGACTCCCCATTGGCTCAGCTGGTCTTTCTTAGAACTGCACTACAGTCTGAGATTCTTTGTATCCAACTGTCTTTCCTTCCTCCAATAAACCTCTTGTTCATCTAATCATATCTTGTCACCCAAACTGACATAATTTGATCTCTGATTATTGGGCTTGCAAACTGAAATTCTGTGTGAGTGTCAGCCTTGACTGAGCCTTGGACTTTGTTTTGTCCAACATTACTGTCCACTCTATGGATGCCTACTCAAACTTATATGCCTCAGAGAGAATAACATTAATTTTAAGTAAAACCTTGGATGTGCATATCTTAATAGAGATGTTCATACATATGCATTTTCTAATTTAATCATAGCAATGTCTATTTGTCACACTACTTTCATAGCCCTTTGAAGGCAGGAACTTTTCCTCTTGGTCATTAATGTATATCCTACCCAGTAGATCACCTAAAATATGATAGGTGAACAAGTATGGTGTGTAACATTAAGGAAATATATTTGCCAATTAAACAATGATTTAATGCCAATTTATCTTTATTAGATTCATTTTTAGTACTTATTACATTAATGAAAATATTTTTAATGAAAATATTTTATCATATATTATACTTGTCATACATAAAAAGGAAAATAAATTTGTTGATTTAGCCCTAAAATCATTCTTTAGAGTATGACTCTCCTGATCACATTTCAAGTCGGTTCTTGATAACTGTGCCTTCCATTCCACACAATACAATTCTGTGTCCCATCATGAATATTGGCCAAAAAATTTACTGTAAAAATAAAGCAAACAAAAAACTTTTATAAAAAAGTCAATGGCACTGTGTTCTTAGGATGACTTTGTAACTAAATAGAGTTAGCTACATTTTTCAACTATTTTGCATTGATACATAACATCATATGAAGTTCAAAACATGTAAAAATAAAACATGAATGCACTTTTATAACTACATGACAAATGATGCTATAGAGAATTGTGAGCATGGAGAATCTACCTTTATGTTCCTCAGTCCTTACCTCCCCAAAATGACAGTCTGACTTCTATTGTCCATTTTTATAACTATATGTATACATGGAATTATCCAGCAATACAGTATAATTTCTTCTGTTGTCTAGTTATTTTAATATTTTTGTCCAGAAAATACATCTATTCATGCACATATAGCTAAAGTTTATTCTTTTTTATTGCTGCATAGTGTTCTTTACATGAATATATTGTAGTGATGGATATATGGGTTTTTCTAATATGTGGCTAATTAATGCTCTGATTTTTTATAAATTTTTTGAGCACATGATTGATTATATTCCCACAGAGGTATATGAATTCCAATTCCTAAATATTCTAACCAATAATGGTTACTGTTAATTATTTAATTAAAGGTATTCTGTTGGTTGTAAAATGACATTGAAAGATACTTATTAGAAAGCTTGAAGAAAGACAAATTATATTCCCTTGTCAAAGTTAGAAAATAAGTTCCAGATCATCGTCCTTGAATATGCCCTGATCATACCTTTTATTATAAAGTTTGAGATAGATTATTCTTTAGGGGGCTGAGCTGGGTATTATAGACTGTTTAGCGGCATCCTTGACCTCTACCACAAAATGCCAGTAATACTTCCTTTTTCCTCTCCCCTAAGCTTGACAACCCCAAATCTCCAGGTATTGCCAAATATTCTCTAGGAGGCAAAATTACCCATGGTTACAAAGCACTGGTATAAAGGAAAGATTCAATCAACTTTATGTTCAACGTCCTGAAAAACAAATACTTCAAACTTTTACTTAGACACAGTATCATGCTTCAGGCACATTCTAGGAGGGGAAGAGTGGAATACTTATGAGAGTTTTGTACCTAATTTATCAGGAAAAGGGAATATGTCTTAAAGACTTTAACCACAGCAGATATCTCGAATATAACTGATTTCACCAATGAGAATATGTTTCTAATACACATTTTGTGAATTAATATGCCATTAAATTTGACCAATGTGAACATCTGTAAATGCAATTGTATATTTCTTGAAGGTGAAGGACACTGAATCAAACTGTAGTAAGCACTTCTAGGGTATAGTTTCTCTTATTTAATGCTAAATGACCATTCTTGGAATATGCATTAATTACTAATATGAATTAATTATTAATTAGGAAAAACAACTGGCCCATAAAGTACCTTAAAACTAAGGCATATGTAATTTCCCATTGTTTATTTAAAAGTAAATCACAGATATCATAGTAATTGGTTATACGTCTTGATTGGATTATTACATCAATCAAGCTTCATCAAGAGAAGCAGAATCACTTGGAGATATGTACAAATACATGTGCATTGATTTCTTATAGAGTTTGACCCTATGAAATTGTGGTAATGGTTAGGCAATCTCCGTCAATAAGGCAGTTGTTTCATGTCTGATGTTGGAGCCTGAAGTCCACAGGGTAGGAAGTCGGGATAAAAACATGAATGGAAGGTGGGAGAGATAAGAGCAAACTGGAGCTCCTGAGGACAAACAGAAAGTATGTTAAGTGGTGGTGTGGGTGTCCTAAGCAGCTTAAGCCAACCCATCACAGAGCTAAACATACACTCCTGACCCAGGAGTCAAAGATGCTGAAAGAGGATCCCGAGACAAGTAGAGCATCATAGGCCAGCTGTTGCCTCACACCAGTGAGGTGAGGCAGCAGATCTTTAACGATGTGTATGAGTTGCAAAATGGCTGCTGCTTCCCTTCCTCCATCCAATTTTATCCCAAGTGTCCTTCTTTTGGCCCACCCTAAATAGAAAGTATACGAGAAAGAAAATTTTGGAAAATGTAGTTCAGTCTAGTCAAATTTAAACTTACAAAACCATGACAGTTTATAAATATTATAGCATGATATATATTGACTTAAAACATTATTTATTTTTCTATCTATTGATAAATAATTGGCTAGCTTATACCACCCCTTTCTCTTCCACCTCTCAAGGTAGTTCATGTTTTATGAATTATAGCAATTATACCTTGAATCCCCACTGATCTGTTCATAAATTCTCCTTTACCTCCTTTTTCCTCTACCTCCTTATTTTATGTTCCATCATCTGTTATCTATAACTTGCCAAGTGCAAGTGACATGATGATCTTGATTTTCAGACACAAAGCCGTATTTGTTTGACTTGCTTTTTCTATGAGTAGTAACTCAGTTTAAGTTGTAATGAATATCTAAATATTCATTTCTAGATAGTCAAAACTATGCTGTGGTTATATTTTCTTTCTTGAGAATCATTTTGTAAATTTTTAAATGGTGTTTCATTACCTTTATTATGTTTTCCTTGATTTCTCTGTCTATCATATCTGTACATTCATCTGCTGTTTTCTATAATCTGCTCTTATCCCAGTGACTTCCTTCCTAGAGCAATCTGGATCAGTTGCTTTTTAAGCCAGTTACAAGTCCTGGGTCATGTCAACAGTGTTCCATGTCTTCTGTCTTCCTCTTCCTCCTTTGTGCTTTGTGTATTCTTCAGTATTGGGAAGAGCATATTCTCAAATAACATCCTAAGAAGGGAGTTGCAGGATGTTAAACTTCTGAGACTTTAAATTTCACACACACACACACACATATGCTGCTTTACATTTTCCTCAAATTTGGTTAATAATTTGTGCATAGAAGTCTAGGTTCAGTATTGCCTGTAAGAACTTTTTAAGTTTTTGCTGCATTGCGTTCAGCACCTGATATCATTGATTAAAAACCTGAGGCCATCGTGATTCTTGTGACTTTGTATTGAATATATGTCATTTCTTTTTTTTTCTCTCTCTCTCTCTTTAGAAACTCTTATAAACTTCTCTTTATTCTGGCTGTTTTAAATTTCACAGGGTTGTATCTAGTTTAAGTTTTGTTTGGTTTTTTTTTTCACCCCTCAAATTTCTTGATGAATACTTAAAGCTTGAAGAGTTGGGAAATGCTTTTCTACTATTATTTTTCCTTAATTTCCTTTGTTTGTTTGTTTGTTTTTCCTTTCTGAAACCCTTGTTAGTAGGATGATTATGTATTGAATTGAGTCTCTGTGTATATTTTATGATTTGTTTTATTTTATATCTCAGAAGGCCATAATTTATGTCTTTAACAGTTCAGTTCTATTCTTCTTGGATAATGTTTCTTCTCTTATCATTTTTTGTTGTCGGTTGTTGAAATTTATTATGTTGATGACATTCTGCACATGCATATGAATCCTTATTTGTCCATTTAAAATGTATAGTAGAGCTGCTGGAAACTCTTTGATTAGGTCTGTGTTCATCAGTGTCAGGCCTGTTATTAGGTGAGTGAGCAAAGAACTGGCCATTATTTTAAAAACCTCCAAATTCCTGAAGGCATGGGGTCTCTTTGGGTCTCTCTCATTTCCTCTATTACTATACAGTGTATTCAAATCTCATGAGTAAAGAACAAAAAATCTTTCTCATTATATAATTTAGATTTGTTTCTTTATTTTCTAGAGAGTAAGCACATGGTAGCTGCATTCTACAAGTTACCTTTTGAGAAAAGAAGGGGAAACATACCCATTGCCTCATACACATAATTTGTATAGGTTTTTCTGATGGTCACCCATTGTTCACTCTTTTAGATACATATTTTGAGTTTCTTTAGGGTATCTTCATAAATTGTAAGACTTCTCATGAGAAATGGATTGCTGGATCCCCTGCTTTGATTCATCTACCAATGTACTTATTTATATTTATTGTACTTTTTTTTATTATATGTGATAATTTTAAGTGTCAGCATGAAGGGTTTTTTGGATAGAATAAGCATTTAAATCAATGAACCTTGAGTCAGCAGATTGCTCACCATATGGTGGGCGGGCCTTATCAAATCAGGTGAAGACTTGACTAAACAAAATGTCTGGTTTCTGCAAGCAAGAGGGAATTATCTGGCTGACTGCCTTTGGACTTCATCTATACCATCAGTTTTCCTAGGTCTCCAGCGTGCCATTCTTCAGACTAGAGCTGCATCATTATCTCTCCTATGTCTCAAGCTTGCCAGCCCACACTGCAAAGTTTACACTCTCTGGCCTCTGTAATCATGTGAGCCAGTTCCTTACAGTAAATTTCTCTGTATATATTTACATATCCTATTGGCTCTTCTTCTCTGAGAACCGACTAATATACTGGGTTTTCAATTTTTTTTTATTTTTAAAAATATCGTATCTCCTGAATGTCTTCCTTTTTAATGCAGAATTAAAAATATTTTACCATTATTTTAACACAGTTTTAGTAGGAATTAAATATAAGCATCTGTGTGCTCAGTCCATTATCTTGAATTGGAATCAATGTTTACTTTTTAAAAAAGAAATCTGTAGTCTGTATGTGGAAATGGGTTGGATGGGGACAGAATAGAAGGAAAGATTCCAAGTGGATTAATATTTCATTAAATCAGGTAAGATAGTGATGACCTGTACAAATGAAATTCAGTGTATATTAAGAGGCTATTTCAGATCTAGAGCATGCTTTGCATCAAATGTGATTTTCTGTTTTGTGATGGCTTCAGCTTGATGCTTCCTCTAGGTCTGTGGGGATTTTCAGTCATTTAATTAATCTGTCTTCTGTTTTATTCTCCTGCACTTCAGGCTGCCATAACAGACCCTAGACTGCATTTATTTTTTCAATTTGATAACATTTCCAAATTGGTAACAAGCCTTGTCCTATCTTGTGCTTCTCCAGCTTTCTGAAACTCTAATATCTGCTCTTTTGTAACATTTATCATTAATCAAGTCTCTTTCCTTTGCTTGTTTTCTAGCTTTCTTCCCTCCTTTGATTTGAAGGATGTTGGCTTTTTTCCTATTTTCTTGTAAAATTTATTTACTTTGCTTATTGTTATAAGCTAATATAAATTCCATCTTTTTGCCAATTACTTTCAAAGGTAGGGACTATAAACTTTCTATTCATCCCAGTTTTCCTTGCTAGGAAAGACTAAACGTGGGTCCTCTTTAATTTGTCTAGATGGATATCTTCTCATTCAGCTGTAGATTTTGACTATATCCTGAATCTTGGATCTGCCTCTCAGTTGTGTTGGTACTCTTGTCTTTGGGAAATTGTGCATAGATTTCATGTATTTGGCTTGAAACATAGCTCCCTAGAAAGACTGTGTGTCAACTGACCCCTCTGTCTCCTACCACTTAAGCTTTATGTTTACTTTATCTAATTTGGCCATCATGGAGACAATCAATATCCTTGCCTTAAAGGACACCTTCTTGGCGTGACTTCTCCTTACTCAATATGATAATATGTATAAAATATATAACTAATGAAAACATACTGTACAGCACAGGGAACTCTACTTAATGCACTGTGGTGACCTAAATGGGAAGGAAATCCAAAAAGAGGGGTTATATGTATATGTATAGCTGATTCATTTTGTTGTAGAGTAGAAACTAACACAACAGTGTAAAACAACTATACTCCAATAAAAATTAATTTTAAAAAATGAGAAGCGGATTCAGGTAACTAAAACCACGATGAGTAGGATTCCAAATATATCTATTTCCTGAGTTCTGTTTATAGGAGTTTATAGTCACTTTTAGGTCTTTGTCTTATACTCTATAATCCTTATTTTACTCAATTACTTTTTTCAAACTCTGTCATCCAATTTCCCAGACACTGAACTGTAACAAAACTGAGATATACGAGGCTGTTGCACCTATCATATATTAATAATAGTTAAAATTAATCGAATGCTTATAATGTTAGGAACCATGTTAAGTACTTTACATGACATATTTAGACTCTCAAAATACTATGATTTAAGTAATAATTTTAACATCATTTTATGTATAAGAAAACTTAGACTTTGTGAAAATAAGTTATGCATTTAGCCAGGATGCTACATCAATGCTACTTATTTTAGAGTTTATTAACAATAGGATCATACCTCCATTACTAATTTTTATATAGGCTACTATAGATTAAACTTATATTGAGCTAACATACAGCCCCCAAACTGTCAATACCTTAAAAAAACATTTTCTTCTTAACGCATGGCTTCAAGATTCACCCTTGAAAGGAAAGAGGGAACATGGATAGCTTATATTTGCAGTTCTATATTTTGTTCCATAAGTGACACCTGCCATTTTCATCACAACCCATTGGCCAGAGTTAATCAAATAACCCCACCTAAGAACACTAGAAAATGTAGTCCTTTGTATGCATGGAAGAGAAGACAACTAGTTATTCATGACCATTAATAATGTTACTGTAACAGCATTTCTAAAAACAAAGGGTGTCTGACTCTAAAGACCATGATCATAAGCACTCAGTTATCCTTTCTTCTCTCAGTTTTAATAAACACATTTAACAAAACTATATACTAACTTAAAATAAAATTGTTTAAAATACAGAAAAAAGTGAAGAAAGAAAACTAATCACTAATGACTGCTGATATCAAAATATGAAAGTGCTTTCATAACAATTCCATACATAAATCCTAATAAATAGTTAAGATAATTACCAATGTTGTATTCTGTAGTTTTCACCTATTATTTAGCATTTTCATGAATTCAAGCTTGGTGAGATTATATTTAAAAATTATAAACTATGCTAGAGATATTCTACTTAACCAATTGGCTAGGTTGGATATTAAAGTTGTTGATGTGCCTTAGTATTATTTAGTAGTACTCCATTAAACATCTCGGCCCCTCAACATTACCTCTAACATAAATTTACAAGTATAGCAATACTCACCTTTGTGATCTGATTTTATATTTTTATATAATTGTTTTGCATTTCCTTTACTCCTTTTCACTTCATTTGTGGCTTCACTCTTTTTCTTTCTTTCTTTCTTTTTTTTTTTTTTTTTTGCGGTACGCGGGCCTCTCACTGTTGTGGCCTCTCCCGTTGTGGAGCACAGGCTCCAGACACACAGGCTTAGCGGCCATGGCTCACGGGCCCAGCCACTCCGCGGCATGTGGGATCCTCCCGGACCGGGGCACGAACCCGTGTCCCCTGCATCGGCAGGCGGACCCTCAACCACTGTGCCACCAGGGAAGACCGTGGCTTCACCTTTTATGCCTGACTAAATCAGAGATTTGTTTAAATTTTTAAAGGAATAAAGTACTTCTAAAAGAAGGTATTTTCAGTATCAAATCTGTAATTGCCTAAAAATTAGATTTTAAGAAATGGCATTTTCATCAAAATATCTCCAGGGAATATTTGACTTTCACCAATTCAAAGCAAATTGTTTTCCACCAATTATTGACTTGGATGACTTATTTTCCTATTAGTAGAATCCTGTATGGTGTGTCTTTTTTAGTTCTTCCTCCTCTGAATGTTCCCTGGTGATTCTATGATGAGAGAATTATTTTTTTCCTCACTGATTTTAGAGAATGGCTTTTGCTAAATTTGGCCTTGTATCTGATAGAACCATGGAAACCACGAAACTTTCTAAGAAACAAGTTAATGAGCTCCTTTGCCTTAGCAGTTTGAATTTCAATATGATACAATCCTATCTCAACAATTCTATAAATTGTATAACTCTTCAGAGGTAACCCCTCACATAGTAGGGAACTGTTCTGATACCAGTGAAGTTCATAAGTTAATTTTTAGTGACAATCTCATAAATTTATAACAAATATATTTTGGATAGTATTACTGTTGAAATGATGGCACTCAAAGAACACTTTTTAAAAATATTGGATTTGCCATATTATGCTTATGATTGTTTCTGAACAGCATTTGGCCTAGGAACCAAGTATATTCCTGCTGTAAAATTTTTCAAGATGGTTTATTTTTTACTACTATACTTCCTTTACTATATTTGGCATATATATTTGGTTTCTCCTTTCAACGTTGTTCTTGAAATTTTTAAATAAATTATATCCTCTTGCATCTACAGTGTTTTATTTAGAAGGCTGTAATTACATAAACACAATAGTCAGAGGATGTTCTATTTAGCAGAAAATAATTGCTTTCTCTTTAACATACCATGGATGCAGAATGGAGGTATAGAAAGATAACATTTACGCAGAAAAGAAAATGTGAAATATTCCTTCAAATTAGGATGTGGTGATAGCTTCATTTTCAACATGAAGATATTTTATACCTAAAAGTTGAGCAGAACATGTTTAGAAGTGAAGACACTTAAAATCATATCTCATATGTTGCCATAAAAAGCAATGATATTTTTATGGACTTAATAAAATCTCAGCTTTCAAAAGACTTGTAAAATTTATTCTTAAGCAGGATCTGTCCTGCAGTTAAACCCAGTATTTAAAAGAATTTTGATAACTTTTTCCTTTAGCTTACACTATAATCAGCTCAACTGAATCATTGTCTTTGTGCCATAGAAAAATGAAAAACTTTGATTCTGTGCATAGCAGAACAAGCATAAATAATTAAAGTGATATCCTCTTTTTTTAAATTAATTTTTATTGGTGTATAGCTGATTTACAATGTTACATTAGTTTCTGCTGTACAGCAAAGTGAATCAGTTATACATATATATATCCATTCTTTTTTAGATTCTATTCCCATAGAGGTCATTATAGAGTATGGTGTAGAGTTGCCTGTACTATACAGTGGGGTCTTATTAGTTATCTATCTTAATCCTATATTATAAATTTTTACTTTTTAAAATTAGGTCAAACATATCTTTATATTCACATGATATCCGTAAGTAGCAGATAACAATAGCTAACCAAGCAAACACAGCAAAATATCTCATTTAGTCTTTCCAGCTACCTGACCAAGTGTTTACAACTGCCCATTACTTACCCACTTACTTGGTTTGAGCAGACTTTAGTCAAGCTTCTCATCTCCCCACAGAGCCTGAAACTTTGGCTTGCCGCTAAGCTTCAATAAGCACTAAGGTGTATAGCATGCCCTCTTAACAACTCATTCCAAGAACTAGTTGACCAAAGAGAGAAACATCTTCTGCTAATATACCCAGTCATATTTTCTGTTCATCCCCACTACTTACTACCTCCCTAACAAAATTCTGCTAGCCCTACTTACCTCTCACAATAATTAATACATAAATAAGATTTTTTCTTCTGTTTAATTTTGAGATGCTTGAAGGTTTTGTGCTCAGAGATCTCTTCCTATTACAAAAGATTTTTTTTCCAAAAGACTCACCTTACCTAAGTCCAGGTTTTTTTTTATTTGGTATACACAATGTTGCTGTTATTATTCTTATTTATATCATCTAGGAATCCGCATATAAAAGAAATATAGATATTTAGCAAAGATTACATATATAATGTTGATACTAGAATTTTAACATAAGTCTTAGTGCATAGCTTCATTTTATACTGCCTCAAATGTGCTGATATTTATTAGAAGGATTTGTACATTTTAAAACACTAGGCTGAATTTTCAGTTTCTGATCTGTTCGCCATACTGCCTGCATTGTTGGAATGGGTCTTGCCAAGCCACTGCTAAGTAGAATTATTAAGCACATATACTCTTTTGGCACTTGGCCACATGTTTTATCCCCATGATCAAGCGATAGAGACTGCATGCCACCAGCACATGGTGCAGCAATACTGTTTCCTGGCTGCCTGACAGAGCCCTCTGTGATACCTCATCCTCAGTTGGTAGGGTGGTTTTGATCTAGCCCTTCATCTGGATACTCCTGCCATCTCATCCCATGGAGTCCTGAAGCATGATCTAATAATCACATGGCAGGAATTGACTAAAATTTAACAGGAGACAATGAGAGCTATAATTCTTAAATCCAAATGAGTGATCCTATGAATTCCATCCTTACTGGATGGAATTTCAGGAATTTGAACAAGTGAGATTTCTTAGAAATGGGGTCTTCAATTTGTTCTGTTCAAATCATACCACAGAGAAAAAAATATCAAATTATCCTTGGTCTTTGTTGAGGCAGTATCCCCAAATCCTATCACTTTGCAGTTTCATTGTAGAATACATAAATTAACACTGCTCCAATTTTTACCTGTATGTAGAACCGACAAAGGTGAATTTCTTCACTTTCCACTTCCTTGTGTAATTTTAGGATAACTAATGAACACCATTCCAGTTTCTGATTGTTGTTTAATGCATTTACATAAAAAACAGACATAGAATAAATCATAACAAGTTTTTGTGGAACAACTCAAAATGTGGTAGGTGATGAAATTGTTTATCAGGCCCATAGCATATGCTTCTCTATAGTGTTATTTCCATGATGTAACCCATATAATTTGTGGGCCTAGCTTCTTTTAGAATAAATAGGAGGTTTGGGCACAAAAGCAGGTACTCTGTCAGTATTCTGACAACAAAATAAAAAATAATTCTAAGATTCTAAGTTTAAGATGTTAACTATGATTATTGTGCCTTGCTACAAATAATAAGAGAAGTTCATATCTACATTTTATCTGGGATAGAGAAGCAATCATTGATGCATGGCTATGTATAAAGATTAGCAATGGGAAATTACTTCTTCAGGTTATACAGAAAAGAATGTCAAGCATAAGTTTATATTCAAGCTGCAATCTAAAAGTTGAATCATGTGCTCAGGAGCATGCCATTGTGTTGTGCTTTTTTCTTTTGAAATGTTTCACTGCTGTCCTCCAGAAGTTGTGCATGGCCAACAAACTATGGAATTATAAAGTATCTTCAGTAAGAGTGATGCCAAAATTAATATTAAAAAAACCCAACTTAAATGAGGAGAAATGGAGAAAAAAAAAGAGGGAAATGAAGCATTTGGTCGTAGGATTCCAGTAATTAATAACTTTTTAGACTCATTTAATTATATATTTAAACAGGCATTTAACTTTGCTAAATTTAAGATAAATTTAGGATTTAAATTCTATGTTGAAAAAATTTAAAATATCAAATATATAAAAACAATTTATTGTGCCTCAAAGGAAAAACATGCACCTATTACAAATATGTAGATAAAGATATCTATATCTATACCTCTATATCTTTCTATATTTAGGTGTAGTATATATTATTTTATAAGTTAAAAGCAACTTGTGTGTTGTTGAGAATCTAGCTTTGATCATATTATTGTAGGAAATTACTTTTCATTTGTAAAAGTTGTGACTTTATGTTGAATATTGAAAAAATAATATATGGTAGTCCCTTGGTATCCGGGGTGGATTGATTCTAGGACCCACTATGGATACCCAAATCCCTGGATTCTCAAGTCCCATACACAGCCCTATGTATCCAAGGTTCCACATCTGTGGATTCAAACAACCATGGGTCATACAGTACTGTATTTAATGAAAACAATCTGCATGTAAGTGGACCCAAGCAGTTCAAACATGTGTTGTTCAAGGGTCAACTGTATATGTTTTATAATTTTATTTTTAATTTTCCTTCCCTATTTTTAGTAACTCTGCCTTCCATAGTTTCCACTTCTCCTTACCCAGCCAATTTGGAAACTATTATTTGACTGTAATTCTAGAATAGAACATATTTATAAAATCATCAAATCCAGCTCTCTAAGCAGAACTAGAATATAATTTTTTACAGTAACCATATAAGTAGTCTATCTTCAAGTTTTCTATGGAACTCCTACTTTGAGTGAGTGATAGTCATTTTAAACATTTTGGAACTAATGCAGGAAGCAGTATGTGATGACTTAGTTGTCCAAGTTCAAATACTACCTCATATTTGTAAAATTAGAAAAATTGGAAAACTCAGCATTTATGGAAAGAGAGGCTTTGTGTTAAGAGATTAAATATCTTCTTAATTTGCTATAGATTATTCTGTGCTCCCTCCACCCCCGCCAATTCTGAGGCCATTAATTAAAGTATAAGTAGAGGTGAGAGTGTTGGAATTATATACAATTACTTTTATTCTGAGAGATTAGATTTGAAGTTGGTGGAGAACACATAGGTAGATCTGCACAGGCAGCAGTTAAAAACATTTACTTGCAGTTCAGGAGAGAATTTTCTCTCCTAAATGTTAAATTTGGGAATTGCATATTTGGTCCTAAGGCTTTATTAAATTTCACTGCCATTCTAAGGTCTAGGGATAAAACTGCATTGAGGTTTGACAAGGATTCTCCTCTGATTCTAGTGATTTGAAACTCATAAATATACAAAGGAAAATATAAATACAGGAGAAATTTTGAAGTCATTAAAATTCTAAAAAGTAGATAATTTGTTAAAGTAGTGACTGGGCAGGGAAGGGCTTTATTTAGAATGAATAGTGTGAGCTCATAAATGGGTATTTTTGAAAGCTGCTATGTGTGTTGTAGTTTGTTAGGCAGCATTAGGACACTGTCACAGAGAGCTACTAGAAAAGCCCTTTGGTAGAACCTGATTCCAAGGCATTCCAGGGATGGAAACAGGGCCAGTTTGGCTACAGTGTAGGAGTGTGGGTAAGAGTAATAGGAGGAGAAATTGGAGTTATGAGCACAGTGTACAACATCAGTAACTGTTAATGGATGAGATTTTCTTGGGAGTTTTGTAGAGTGAAAAAAGGAAAATAAAAGAACAAGAAATGGTAGAGAACAGCATCCTGTTAGGAACAGATAGAAGGGGAATAACCAATGAAGGAACATAAGGACATTTGTTAAAGAAATTTGAAAGGAAAACTTATAAAGTATCTCAAAGCCAAGGAATCCAAGGGAGGATGATTTCAAGAAAGCCAACGTGATCAGTGATATTGAGCACCTCACAGACAACAAGTTTGACAATATTAGATTTAGCCATTTGAAGGCAGTTAATTATTAGTTTCAAGTAATTTCCTCTGCTCATCTGTTCCTTTTTATACCCCAGTGTGGAAGCAGCAAGCAATATATTTCTTCACAAATTTGAAAGTCACGTTTAGAATGGTCTAACTTAAAATGAATGAGATATGCTATCTTCAAGTTTTATTTTTAGAGTTGTGTCTATAGGGAATGTGAGTGCACCTCTGTATGTGTATTTAGAAACATTTCAAAGAGGTAGAAAGAGACCTGCGACTCAGGTAAAACCAGAGGCCTTGAAGGCATTCCATTTGTACTAAGGATTCATAAAGAAAAATTTAAAACCAACAACCTCTGACTTTAAATATGGAATCCAAATTGAAAGTTACTAAAACAGATGTTCTGAATTTAGCAGCTTATTGGATAATTATGTCACATGCTCCAGGGTTAGTTGCAACAGATTTATTCATTGAAATTAGTGATATGTCTGAAATGAGTGAATAGTCAGCAAGTGTTAAATAATCTTGCTGGAGGTTGGTAGGGCATTAGTAGAGAAACCAAAGTGAACTAGGACTTTGTGTTTACAATACAGAAAAATAACTACTGGGGAAAAGGTGTTGCCAGGGTAGCATACATTAAAAAAAAAAAAAAAAACAACTAGAAGAACAAATATCACAGCTGATTTTACATTTTTTATGGACTGAATATACATGTCCCCCCAAAATTTGTATGTTGGCATCCTCGCCCTCCATGTGATGGTATTAGGAAGTGGGGGGCTTTTGGAAAGTGATTAGATCATGGAGGTGGAGCCCTCATGAATGAATTAGTGCCCTTATAAAAGAAACTCCAGGGAGCTCTCTGGTCTTCCTTCTGCCATGTGAGGATGCAAGGAGAGAATGGTCACCTGCAAACAAGAAGAGGTCTCTCACCAGGACCCAACCACACTGGCACCCTCATCTCAGATTTCCAGAACTATGAGGAATAAATTTCTGTTGTTACAAGCCACTCAGTCTATAATGGATTGTTGTAGCAGGTTCACATTAAGGCTACATTTTTATAAGTAAATAGATCACTTATTAAAGTGATCACTCTAAATATATCATTACATACCATTTATGAGCTTTATGACCTTGGCTAAGTTAGTCTTTCTACATCTCAGTGTCCTGATTTGTTAATTGGGCATATTAATATTAAGGTTTGTGTGAAAAATTTAATCATACAATGTATAAAAAATACTTAACCTAATACACAGTGTGGGTCAATAAATCTTAGTCACTAATAATTGTATATGCTAGCTAACTTCCAAAGTTCTTTATACCTATAATATCTATCATCAGATGAAGTGGTTCAATGTGTGATAAGCTTGAAGTTTTTCTTGTTGAATGGGGGGGAGGGGATTTGGTTGGGGGCCTGGCACTACATCAGCCTCTTACTTCCTCCTTAAGTGGCCCAACAGTGCTTCAAGGAGCAGAGATGGAAGACTATTGTCCTGAGAAAGCAGACAATTAGCAAGTTATCTTTTCAAAAAAGACAGTAGAAATATAAAGCACAAGTCCATGTTTCAAATCTCTAACTATAATGAAGATAATTATTGTCAAGATTTTCTATTTTAATCTACCTATTTCCTCCATGGTCTGAAGACTGGCACTGCACTCCTTCCAAAATCAAATATAAGATTTAAACAAACCTATCAAAATGACTTCTGGCCTTTAAAATAACAAGTTATAATCTCTTTGGACTCAGATCCATGGCATAATTCTAGGTTAGCAGCATGTTTGTTAAAATGCTTCCAAAATTGCCTCAGCTCTTTCCTTTGAGCATCAAGGCTTGACATAGATGTATGCACAGATGATATAGCCTAGAGATTTTATAGACAGAGTTTTCTATTAAATGCATCTTGGAGGGTGATAAAGTGTCTTAGGTGAATTCCTGTTAGGCTTTTATTTTGGTTGTCTTTACTTCTAAGGAGAAAAGAAAAAAATAGATTGCAGAAAGCTATTTCTGCATGAGCTTCTCCCATCCCGTGGTATTTCTGGTTCAATAGGAGATTAGTTAGCTACTCCAGTCATTAAGTTACTAATTTGGCAAGTCATATTCTTTTTTCATATGTTTTTTTCTCTGCTACATTCCCTAGGCCTTTCTTCGGAATGGCTTCATTAACATTGAATGGGCTTTCTTTATGGAGGTTGGAACTCCCAGTAGATTTAAAAAATATTTTACAAGCTGTGCAGCCCTCTGCTAATTGATGCTTTGCCCTTTTTCTAAACACCCTTAGATATATGGATCCAGCAGAAGCTAAGATATTGTAAATGTAATATTGAATAATTATGAGTCCTTTTTTAAATTAAACTTACTATATGTAATATTCAAAATTTAACATGGAAATTACAGCTTATAAAATTCAAAATGTGACTAATTACTATAAAGCATATTTGGAGTAAGCTATTATTTCCTCAAATGCTTTAGCTAATTGATCAATTAATGTTTATTGACTTGTTTTATATTAATATTGAGATTTGTTGGGTGCACATTGGATGGGACCATAACAGGCTGTGTGTAAGAATTAAGCCATGAATGCTCCCTTTAAGAAATTGAGATTTCTACTGTAGACAAAAACTAATACTTATTATAGTTGAACCAGTTCAGAATTACCTGATTCCTTTTAAGTTATTAAGTGTTTCAGAAATCATCTGCAAATGTTTGTTATTTATCATCCACTTTGAAAGACATTGATAGAGCTGGATATTTAAGAATCATTTGAAAGTTTTTAAATTTCTTTTTTTAAAAAATTTTATTGGAGTATAGTTGATTTACAATGTTGTGTTAGTTTTAGGTGTACAGCAAAGTGATTCAGTTATACATATACATGTATTCATTCTTTATCAGATTCTTTTCCCATATAGGTTATTATAGAGTATTGAGTAAAGTCCCCTGTGCTATACAGTAGGTCCTTGTTGGTTATCTATTTTATATATAGTAGTGTGTGTATGTTAATCCCAAGCTCCTAACTTATCCCTCCCCACCTCCATGTTTCCACTTTGGTAAACATAAGTTTGTCTTTGAAATATGTGAGCCTGTTTCTGTTTTGTAAATAAGTTCATTTGGATCATTTTTTAAAATTAGATTCCACGTATGAGTGATATATGATTTTTGTCTGATTTACTTCCCTTGGTATGATAATCTCTAGCCCCCCCCGCGTTGCTGCAAATGGCATTATTTCATTCTTTTTCATGGCTGAGTAATATTCCATTGTGTATATATACCACATCTTCTTTATCCATTCCTTTGTTGACAGACATTTAGGTTGCTTCCATGTCTTGGCTATTGTTACTAGTGCTGCAGTGGCATTGGGGCACATGTATCTTTTTGAATTATGGTTTTCTCTGGATATATGCCCAGGAGTGGGATTGCTGGATCATATGGTAGTCCTATTTTTAGTTTTTTCAGGAACCTCCATACTGTTATCCATAGTGGTTGTACCAATTTACATTCCCACCAACAGTGAAGGAGAGTTCCCTTTCCTCCACACCCTCTCCAGCACTTATTGTTTGTAAACTTTTTGATAATGACCATTCTGACCAGTGTGAGGAGATACCTCACTGTAGTTTTTATTTGCATTTCTCTGATAATTAGTGACGTTGAGCATGTTTTCATGTGATTTTTGGCCATCTGTATGTCTTCTTTGGAGAAATTTCTATTTAAATTTTTGGCCATTTTTTGATTGTTAAATTTCTGTGTTTTATAGTTATCAGTATTGAAGTACATGAATGATTTTGTTTTGTTTAACTGTATTTTATTAAATAAGTGTCATGAAAATTACATGAGGAACTCATAATACTGACAAGAGAGAAAAGATCAATAAGGCAATGGAGAAGACTTACCTTATTATTTTTCTACCTGAAATTCCTAAATAAATCACATGCACATGTGTGTTATGTGTACATGAATGTGCATATATATACACAAACATGTATCTTTATGTGTTCTAATCACTTATATACCTACATATTAATATATTTGTAACATGCATCTTATGAAATCCTCAACTACCCTGAGAAACAAAAAATAGTCATCAGGAGAAAGAATACTGAAATGAATACCAGAAAGACTGAACATGGAATGTAGCCTTATTTGGAAATAGGGTTATTGCAAATGCAATTAGTTAAGATGAGGTCATACTGGAGTAGGGTTGACCCCTGATCCAATATGATTGGTATTTTCACTTTAATTGAAAAATATTTTTAATACATACACAAATCTTGGAGTCTTAAAAGTTAGCACTAAAACTAAAGTAGATAATGTTCAACAAAAGCAGTGAATAGTGTTATTTCAGTGAATTTGCAAACTATGTGACACAGAATACATTTTGTAGTGTTACAAAATGTAGATGTTACTTCTGATACATAAACTCTAAAAAGAACAACTAGACAAAGAACTCCACTGAGTTAAGTCAATAGCTATGTCTCATGCCAAAATAAACATATTTTATTTGTAAAACTTCTTTCTAAGGATTCCTTTAAATGTGAATATAATGACAAGATATTGTTGTGTGTGTGTGTGTGTGTGTGTGTTTTAATTATTGGTCTTATTCTAATAAAGAGAATGGATGTTCAATTTATTCTCCCCTCAGGAACCTGTACTTACTACCAATTTTCTCTTAAAATAAAATTCAAAGTATGGTTTTTGTATTTAAATCCCTATGGTTTTAGCCTTTAATCTCTGTATGTCACAAAAATATAGATTACACATCCAAACTAAAATGGGGATTGTCTGTTCTGTGAAACCTCACAGAATTGCCACTTCATTTTGTTCCAGTTTCAACCTTTGAGATATTTTGTTCAAATAAGTGTACACATATTTTACTAACTAAGAATTAAAGATTTTAACATCTAGATTGCACTCCCTACTTTATTAACTAGTGTACAGATGAAAACCCATCACATACACAAATGAACAAAGAAATATCCTTAAAAATCACTTGATTGATATTCTTCATTGATTAGTACATGCCATAAAGAGAACTGATTGAAAAAGGGAAAAAATTTCAAAAGGACAAACAAAGCATTTTATTCTGGCAGCTCTTCTCAGTCATTTGACTAATTCACTAAATTAGAGGTTTTTATAAGAATCTTATAATGTAGATTCTGTACAGAAGAGACAGAGTAGATAGAGAAGAGCCCACACAGCCCTTCCCATTCCCAACACAATGGTAAATGATGCATTTAAGGAAGATTTTTAGTTATGTCAAAGTCCTCAAATGTATTTGGAACATCAAAGAGTAAACTATATTCAGATAAGTTTTGATTTTAAACATATTTTATTATGCAAACTGCTCTTATTTGAAAATAAATTTAAAAAATAATACTGTGAAAATGCAATGAAACTCCTTTGAATTACACTAAAGATCACTTATTAACATCAAGAGAAATTGTGTTTATTCTTTAAATGCCTCTCACTAGGTTCCATGAATTAAGATTGCTTTTTAGATTTCTATTTTTTGGCATTTCTTCCATTTCCTTTATTCTTTTGAATTAATGCCCCTCACTCATAATGGTTTCATCCTAAAACTTCCTGATTGTTTCTAAAAATAATTCCCAATGTTATTTTTTTAAATTATTGTGATCCTGTTTCATAGGAAAAATTTTAAGTTTTATTAAAAACCAAAATCTAAATGTGAAGAATTTTCTTCCTAACCCCTTGTTAAATAGTTCTCACTTTTTCCCAACATGGTTCTTGTCCTAGGTTGAACACCAAACAAAAAATGTATTGGTGGTCCACAGATTTCAGCTTACACCTGCAAAGGTACCTCTCTATAACCTCCTCCTGATACAACACTGCATAATTTACTGTACAAAGAGACAAAAAGTTCAGTTTAAAGAAGAAAAGTCAGTAGAACTTATTTTTAATAGATTTTCAATGTAGCTGATTATCAAGCTTAATCTAATCAATTCAGTACACATACTTCTTTAACCTAGTGGACGATACTCTTTAATTCTTCTATTTTAGCATTCGCCTAATTTCATTTCTCTCCACCACATTTCCAGTTATTGTTAAGAGTGTGTTCAGTATCCCTAGGGATAACACATCTGTACCTGGTACAGCCGCTCACTTCTCTAAGCTTTTCTCTCGGATCTTATTTTCCACCCAACTCTACCTACCTACTTCAGTGACCATGCTCTAGAATATGCAATTACCTATTACTGTTCTATTAAAATACCTATTTCAGTAGCCTCATCATCTGACCACCACTTCCTAAATTCTAGCAAATTTCCCCTTAGTACTTTTCCTGATAAGACTTCAAATAACTGAACAGTAAACAATCACTGACAGACTTCAAAAGAACTGATGTACTTGGTCACCGAACATGATGCACATCTATTCAAAGTGATTTGTGGACAAAAGAACTAGCAGCGAAGTTTGTGTAATTACTTACGACTAATATAGTTCAGTAACTGAAATTTAAATAGTACTGTTGGAGGATTGATGTTATTTAACTAAACTATGATAATGCACAGATCTAAGATTGCCTTATTCAGTTATGTTATTTTATAATTTAGAAAGTGTTTTGATATAGGGACAATATTGAAAATATTGCAAATACTTTAGTTTGTAATTAAACTGAGGCAAATTTACTCTTCTAATATTTCAACTAGTAACAAGAAGCAATGTGGCTTTTATGACAAAGACATATTGATTTCCATTCTGGGTTGTAAGGGTATGCTCTCCTTCCATGGTAATGTCTTCCTTTCCTACTCCTCTGTGTAACATCTATAGAGTTGTACAATATGTTATTTAGTCTCCATGTTGCTGTGCAATCCAGTCACTCACTGCTCTTCCTAAAGGAAATAAATGATCACTAAAGGTGGCTGAAATTTAGGAATAGGAGATTATTCTGAAAAGAGAGCTTAAGCCCAAGGTCCACATTGAGAGACACAGTAAAAACTCTACATCTCACTTTTATAAATGCCGGGTTATTCTGAATAGGCATTTGATAAATAACCACAACTTTTTATTATAGTATGCAGACCTTTGTCCTTATGTTTTTGATTGAAATGTGCTAGTGATCATACTTACGAGTTTAAAAATGTGCAGAAGGTAATCAATGTATAGCTTAGTTATAAAATATCAATATTTAGAGTATGGACCTTCCTATTGTCCCATAAATTTGTTTCCTTATTTATTTTTGATAATACTACATGGCTTTCAATAGTTTGTTTTTCCTCTTAGAATACAGCTCATATAATTTTGAAGAAAATCACTTTGCTTGAATCCTCAGTATGCTATTTTAAATCTCTTATCTTAGATTTTACACAGTTTAATCTTTCTCATGTAATAGGGAGAATAAGAGTTTCTTTATTTTTTGCCATTACATCACTAGACTCTCACATGAACAAACATATTAATATATGTAAAGTTAATGAGCATATATTACTATTGGCTGCTGATTTGGAGACTGCAGGGATCCATTGGAAGAACAGGCAAAATAGAAAGGAAAATGATAAAACATAGAAGAAAAGAAACCAAAAGAGGGAAGGATCTTGTATGGTCAATCTCAAATTGTTGGGATTTTTAGGAACAGGAAAACTGAATTGAATCTCCCTATTTGAGATATTGAGGTCCCTTCCCTCTTGAACCACTGTATTCTGGATTGGAAGTTATGGTTATAATAATGTAAACTATGAGTGTTTGTAAAGGGACAGAGACATAGAGAGTGGAATATAATGGAAACTCAGAAAACAGAATGAAAAGTCTATATTAAAGTATTATAATGTTTATCTAACGACACCATTGATTTAGGTATTGTCCAGCCATAGACTGCGGTAAGATATTTCCAACACATAAGCTGACTTTTATCCAGAATATGAAAATAACTCCTATCTATCAACAAAAAAAAGACAATTAAATTTTTAAAATGAGGAAGAGACTTGAACAGAAGGTTCTTCCCAGAAGACCAATAAATATATAAAATAATGGTCAATCTCATTTGTCATCAAGGAAATACAAATTAAATCCACAGTGAGATACCACTACAGACCCACCAGAATAAAGTAAAAACCAAGGAGAATTCCAATTGCTGGGACTGATGTGGAGCAGCTGCTTCTATCATTAACAAAAAAAAAAAAAGATGGATAAATTGAAAAACAAACACAGGAAAAGATGCTCAACACAATTAGTCATCAGAGATTGGTCAATGAAAACCACAGTGATAGTTAAATGGTATGGTCCTGGCTTAAAAACAGGCATATATACCAATGGAACAGAATAGAGAACCCAGAAATAAACCTAAACATATGGAGTTAACTACTTCTTGACAAGGGCACCAAGGACACATGATAGGGAAAAAATAGTTTCTTCAATAAATGATTTTGAGAAAACTGGATATCCACATGCAAAATAATGAAACTGGACCCCAATCTTACACCACACACAAGTAACTTCAAGCAGATTAAAAATATAAATGTAACACTAAAACCATAAGACTCCTAGAAGAAAAAAAAAGGGGGGGAGCTCCTTGACATTGGAGTTTGGCAATTATTTTTTGGCTACGACACCAAAAGCACAGGCAACACAAGCTAAAATAAACAAGTAAGACTACATCAAACTAAACAGATTCTGCACAGCAAATGAAACAATAAATTGAAAAGGCAACCTATGCAATGGGAGAAAATATATGCAAATAATATATCTGATAAGGATTTATATATATATATACATATATATATATATACATTTATATATATCCCAATAGTAAAAAAGAGAAATTCCAATAAAAAATTGGCAAAAGACCTAAATAGACATTTTTGGAAGAAAACATTCAAATGGTCAATGGGTACAGGAAAATGTGCTAAACATCATTAATTATTCAAGAAAATGCAAATCAAAACCACAATGAGATATCAACTTACACTTGTTAGAATGGCTATTATCAAAAAAGATGAGATAACAAATGTGAGGATGTCGAGGAATTAGAACCCTGTATGTTAGGAATACAAATTGATACAGCCATTATGGAAAACTGCATGGAGATTCCTTTAAAAATTAAGAATATAATTACCATATGATACAGCAATCCCACTCTTGGGTATATATCTTAAGAAAATGAAATCAGTATCTCAAAGATATATCTGGATTCTCAGGTTCACTGTAGCATTATTCACAATAGTCAATATAAGGAAACAAACTAAGTGTCCTAAGATGGTTGAAGAGATGAATAAAGTGTGATACACACACACACAGAGACACACACACACACAATGGAATGTTATTCATCCACAAAAAGAGGGAGATCCTGCCATTTGCAACAACATGGATGAGTCTGGAGGACATTACACGAAGTGAAATAAACTAGACAGAGTAAGAAAAACACTATGATATCACTTATATTTGGAATCAAAAATATGTCTATTGCTTAGAAACAGAATAGAATGATGGTTGCCAGGGGACTTTGGAGAGAGAGATAGAGAGAGAATTGTAAGTCAAAGGGTACAAACTTTCAGTTATAAGGTGAATAAATTCTGAGGATCTAACATATAGCATGGATACTATAATAATATAGTATACTTAAATTTTTCTAAGAGTAGATCTTAAACATTCTCAAGACAGAAAATAATTTAAAAAGACATAAATATATGAGGTAATAGATGTGTTAATTATCTTGAACATGGTAATCATTTCACAATATATATGTGTCTTAAATCATGTGTACTTTGTGTACATTTGTCAATTTTTCCTCAGTAAATCTGGGGAAAATTAAAAAGCTAAAGGCATAAAAATGTTTCAGTTATGCAAGTTTAATTAGCTCTAGAGATCTGTTTTACAGCATATTGCCTACAGTCAACAAAATTGTATTGTGCACTTAAAGATTTGTTAAAAGGATAGATCTCATGTTAAGTGTTCTTACCACAAAAAACAAAGGGACACAAGGAAACTTTTGGAGGTGATAGTTATGTCTATTACCTTGACTGTGGTGATGGTTTTATGAGCATATGCATATGTCCAAACTCATCAAATTGTATGTACTAAATATGTGCAGTTTTTAGAATATCAATTATACTTCAATAAATGTGTTTAAAAACAAAAAGAGAAAGTTTGACAGTAGCAAATGTTGGTAAGGGAATGAGACAAATAGAACTCTCATGTATTGCTGGTGGGAATGCAAAGTGATACAGTCACATTCAAAAACTCTGTACTGGTATCTTATAAAATTAAACGTACACTTACCATACCACCCAACAATTTTGCCGCTAGGTATTTATTTAGGAGAAATGAATGGGAATGTACCATGAAGACTTTCAAGTTAATGTTTATAGCAGCTTTATTCATAGTAGCCTCAAACTAGAAACAACCCAAATGCCTATCAACTGTAAGTTAAAAATATATAATGTAGGTCTATACAGTGCAATACTACTTACCAGCAGAAATGAACACTTTCAATAACGGATCAACTTAAAAAGCAAGTTAAGTGAAAGAACTGTGGTGTTATTACCTACTATATTTTCACTTTTGTGACATTCTATAAAGAGCAAAATATCATGAAAAATATATGATCAGTTTTCTGTGGAGAAACAGTACTAAAAGCACATCACTGAGATCTGGAAACTTTACCTTTCACATAATATTAAGATAACTCCAGGGAGATTAACTAAATAAACTGTGTAGTTTATTCTCTTAGTATCTAATTGAAGGATGCTGTTAAATATTTGAAAGGAATAAATCAATCTTTTGACTTTACACAGAGGTTAGAGAAAACACTGTACTCGAGTTTTGCTCCTTATACACATAAAGAAAAGTCAGGGAATGTATCATTATTTATAGTATCACACAATTGATTAATATACATTGTTGTTGCTTTGTAAAAATACATTGAAAAAAATCTAAAAATTAATTCAGTGTTTATTAGTAGAATTTTCTCTCATAATTTGCATAGATGTTCCACAAAGAGGAGCAAAATGACAGGATTCGTTAAAGAATATAGATAATGAACTAGGAAAAGAAGTATATCTTGTGAAAAATACCACCAATTTGAAATTGTAACCATTTAGAATCATTTTTCTTATCACTATTATCTGAGAATATCTGGAACAGTAGGTAATAATTCGAGGGAGGTCTTCTCTGTTTCTCCAGTTTTTCAAGGACATTATGATGTTAGAACTTCAATTCTTTAGTTCAAAAGAATTTTTTTGACTTTCCAGGAAGCTCTTGAATGGAAGGCTTATAAGGATTAGGACACAATTGAATAGCTGAAGTCAAAATAACGACTTTGATATTTCTTTGTGCCTCTTCTATCAAAGCAAAGGGAGAGCTCCTCAACTGAAGGAGAATGAAGGTCAACAGACAGGAGGTGTTTGGCGGCCTTAATTTAACTAGTATGCAAATGATTTAAAACATTCTTTTAATAGTACTTGGGTCAATTACTAAATCTGACATGAAAGGTCTACCTTTCAAGGAAATCAAGCTTAGGGTCCGTATGCAGCCTTATGGAACCAAAAGAGTAGCCAGCACTCAGCATGGAGCTGGATGTTACATAAGTAAGAAAACAGAATTACTCTCCAGCCCTATGGATTTATGGTCTGTGAGGAAATGACTTTCAGTGTGGAAATTTTCAAAGTTAATGTACTGCCACTGCAAGGAATAGTGAAATTGGAGGAAAAAATTCTCTGAGTGTTATTTTTGAGGATAGAAAAGTATATTTTATAATTATAGATGATTTTGTTTTCATACAGAGAACAGACTATTTTGAAAAGTGTCAAAAGTTTTAGAGATTGTCTGTTTGCAGGAAAGCAAATCATTGGCTCTTTATTTTATGAAATACAATAATTCGATTACTACCCAAGAAGCCAGGTGCTTTAGAGAGTCAGTAATATGTAAAATGAATGCAGAGTTTGTAGTCATACAAACAACTTGGCAAATATAGCTTTGCCACTGGGGAAGAATTCTGGGGCAAGTGACTTCACTTTTCCAAATCTCAGGTTCCTTATTTTTATGGTGGTTTAGTGATATTTAGTTCATTGGATTGCTGTCATGATTTATTGACATAATATGTAAGTATCCTGGCACTTTGTAGACATTCAATACTATTTGTTTTCTTTCCTTTTAAAAGAAGTAGCTCAGTACATTGAATTGTATGTATACTTTCACATCAGAAAATTCTGCTGGATACCGCCATTTTAAACTGTCTTTTCTCTATCTAAAAAATAGGTAGTAAAAGTATCTGACTGACAGATCATCCTAAGATTTATGATGGTTAAATATGATAAAGAATTTTAAAGTTTTTCAAAAACTATGTAGGATAAAAGCAATGTGAATTATTTATTAAAAATAATGGCATATTTCAGATATAAAAATATGTAAGGCGTACCATTTTACAAAATGTAAAGTATCTATGTGCCAATAATTCACCTTCAGAAATTAAAAATAATACTGTAATGAGAACCAACCACATGGGTATCTTTCCTGTCCCCACACCAATTACTCACAACCCCCCTCACCCCTACACAAATAACTATTGGCCCAATTTGATATCCATTGTTATCATGAAATTCTCTATACTTGTAGTATATATGCATTTTCCCATAAATGTTATTTCACATGTTTTTAATTTTTGTTAAATGGAACATATTATATTACATGTATTCTTCTATAATGTGATATGTTACATGATATATTGTGAGCCCCATCCTGTTGATTTGCAGAATTCAAATTCATTTATTTTCAAAGCTTATTATTCCTTTTTATACATAAACTGACTTTTATTTTTGCTAAGATTGATGGTCCTTTAGTTAATTTTTAATTTTTTATTATTATAAACAATGCTGCTATATATTTTTATGCATATCCAAGTGTACCTGTCAAAGAGGTTCTCTGGAAGATATATCTGGGAACAGATTGCTGGATAATAAATGCCCACATTTTCTACTTTTCTAGACCACAACAAAATGCTCTCTAATTTGTGTTAATTTGAATTTTTAGTCTTCTGCCTTGCAAATAATTAGTTCACATATCTGGCTTTTCCACTTTATAATTTTGTTCTTTATTGTTTATGCATTACACATCTTAAGATATCTATTCATTCCCCAGGACATAAAACTATTCTTTTTATACTTCTAAATTTTTTTTTTTTTTTTTTTTTTTTTTTTTTTTGCGGCATGCGGGCCTCTCACTGCTGTGGCCTCTCCCATTGCGGAGCACAGGCTCCGGATGCGCAGGCTCAGCGGCCATGGCTCACGGGCCCAGCCGCTCCGCGGCATGTGGGATCCTCCCAGACCAGGCATGAACCCGTGTCCCCTGCATCGGCAGGCAGACCCTCATCCACTGCGCCACCAGGGAAGCCCTATACTTCTAAAATTTTAAGGTTTGCTTTTCATATTTAAGTTGTTAATCCAGAATATTTATAGGTGTGATGTAAGAGAGGAATGCAGTACTTTTCTTTTTCTTTTTTATTCAGATTACTGATTAGTTCAAAATCATTTACTGATTAAATCATTATTTTTCCACTGATCTTGCTTGTCACTTCAAACACCAAGTTTCCATATATGCACACGTTTGTTCAGTGATCTTTATTTTGTTCCAGTAAAATCCTTTTCTTTTCTGACACAAATTTCAATTTAAATTCAATAAGTCTGTAATTTGATACCTGGTAGAACAAAATCCTCTGTCTTGTCTTTGTGGGTTTCCTATTGCTGTGTTTAAAAATATCCTCAAATTTAACAGATTAAGCACCCATTTATTATCTCCAGAGTTTGATAGATTAGAAGTCTGAGCATGGCATCACTTGATTCTCTTTTCAAGGTCTTTCAGGCTAAAATCCAGATGTAGGCTGGGCTGCCTTCCCATCTGGAGCTTGATTCCTCTTCCATACTCATGGTGTTATGTCAGGAATCAATTCCTTGAATTTGTAGGACTCAGGTCCCTGATTCCTTGCTGGCTGTCACATGCCCTTCATTCTCAACTCTTGGAGGGCAGCTGCTTTTCTGTCACGTCCCTCTCCATATTCAAAAACAGCAATGTATCTCTCTTGCAATAAATCCCTCTCATGCTTTAAATCTCTTCTTCAGGAACTTTACAGTCCATTTTAAGGGCTGGCTTGATTCCGTTAAGCCCACTTCAGATAATCTCCAATATCCCTTTCTCTGAGGCAACTGGGCCATATAACATTATAACATAGCCTAAATACAGGAATGACTAGATAATCACAATCACAAATTGCATGGAATATACATAGGACATGTACATCAGCATGAGGAGTCTTCGACGACCATCTTAGAATTCTGCCTACCACATTTTCCTAATTCATGTGTCCCTTGAGTGTCATCCATGTTTTCCTAGAAATTTTAGAATTATCTTATTAAATTTAACAAAACTCTGATTATTTTCACTGGATTTATATTTAATATATCAGTATAGGACAAATCAACCTTTTATGATATATTACCCCGCTTCTAAATGTGACATATGACTCCATGCATTTTAGTATTCATTCATATATTTAATTAGTTATATTATTTTCTCTCTCCTGGTCTTGAACATTTTTTGTTGTACTTATTTCTGAGTAATTTATTTCTCTTTTTTATTGAAATTGTGAATGACATTTTATAAAATCACATATAAAATCATTTTAGTTGGTTTTGATAATTCAACTACATTATTATTAATTTTATTGAAGTGCAAAATATATATGTGGGTATATATATATATAAATACACACACACACACACACACACATATATATATATATACATGCAAAATAAAAAGCATACAGCCCGACAATTTTCAAATAGTGAAATACTTCTGAAATCAGTGCCAAATCAAAACGTGGAAACAGTAATTGTATCCAGAAAACACCACTAGTTATTATCCCTACCATCTGCTCCCCACTCCCTATTTAGACACTACCCTGATATTTTTCTTCTTTTTTTATAATTAAGGTGAAATGCACATAACATACAATTAAGCAATTAACTCTTTAAAAATATACAAGTAAGTGGAATTTAGTGCATTCAAAATGCTGTGCAAATACTACCTCTCTCTAGTTTAAAAATTTTTCATCATCCCAGAAGAACACCCGGTACTCTTTAAGTAATTTTGTTTTCAGTAATGTTTTGTAGTTTTCCGTGTACAAGTCTTTTACCTCCATGGTTAAATTTATTCCAAAATATTTTATTTTTTGGATGCTACTATATTTAGAATTCTTTTATTACTTTCCTTTTTAGATTTTTTCTGCAGCTGTATAACAACACAACTAATTTTGGTATGCTGATCTTGTACCGAATGATATCATTTGCAAATAAGAGATAATTTCCTTCTTCGTTTCCAATTTGAATGCATTTTATGTCTTTTTCTTTTCCAGTCACTCTGGCTAGGGCTTCCCAAATGGTAGTGGTGAAAAATGGTCATCATCCATGCATTATTTCTGATCTTGGAGGAAAAGCTTTCTTTCTTTCATGACTAAGTATGATGTTAGCTTTAATCAATGCTGTTCAGGAAGTTCTATGCCTAGTTGATTTATTCTCATGATGCTATAGCATGTCTTTTAAAGAAAATAATTTCTTAATGTTAAGTGTAGTCCACTTTTCTATGTTTTTCCTTCCCTTTGTTGACATTAATTTCTGTGCCCTAAAATATAAACCTTTGCATACAATAGGGTTGTGAAGATTGTATCCTGTTTTCTCCTAAAAAATTATATTGCTTTACTTTTCACATTTCAACCCACAATCACATAGAATAAATATATTATATATATAAATATATAAAAAATAAATATATTTGATATATTAATAAATATATATAGGCATTAGATATATATAAATATATATATAATGGCATTATATTAAGGTTCTTATGTTTCCATGTTATCCAATTGACCCAAAGTGATTATTGAAATGCCCATCTTCTTTTTTTTTTTACTGCACTGAAGTTTTACTTTATAAATAAGAAGACTTTGTGTGTGTGTGTTTATGAAATTATTCTATTCACTTAACTTGTCTTGGTTCTCTGTACCAATGTGGCACTGTCTTACTAGAACATCAAAATATGACATGCTATTTGAAATTAAATCTTCCTATTTTTATTCTTTTTCAAAATGTCCTTGGCTCTTACTTGTCTTCTGAATTTTCACATGACTTTTAAAATCAAATTGTCTGTTTCACACACATAGAATAAAATTGCTGGGATTTTTTTCTAAATTTAACTGAATCATTAATTCATGATAAATTTAATTTACTCCTTATCAGTGTTTGCCTTATTGTTGTCATGTATTTCAATTATGCATCCATCTTAAACCCCAAAGATATTACTATAATTATTTTGATCAGTCATTACCCAGTCAATATTCATTTATGATTTATCCTTTTCTAAGATTCATTGTTAAATTTCCTTCCTCTAGAGTCAGTTTCACTGCTTGTAACAGTCATTTAAGTATTTCTTTTACTACATAATTATCAGTTGAATCAAAAAGTTTCTGTGTGTCTGAAAACATCTTTAGTTTATTCACTTTTGAACAATATTTTTACAGGTCATAAAATTTGGAATAGACAGTGCATTCCTTTCATAATTTTTAAATTATTATTCCCTTATATTCTGACTTCCTTTATTTCTGTTGAGAAGTAAATTGTTGTCTTGTATTGTTCCTTTAAAGAGATTATGTCTTATGTTTTTCCTCCAATCTAGTTCATAATTTTTTTCTTGAACTTTGGTTTTCATAAGTCTTATAATAATATTCCTCATGTGGTTTTCATTGCATGAATCTTGCTTAGGTTTCAACAGAGTTTCTTGAATGTGTGGGATTATCTTTCACCAGGGTTGCATAGCCTCAACCAGTGTCTCTTCAAGTATTGTTTCTGTCTCATTCTTTCTCTCTTCCTCTTGGATGCCAATTGTATGTATGTCAGTCCTATGAAATAACATATGAGTTAAACCTGTTTACTGACTCCTATATTGGTCCAACTTTAACTCCCTTTATTATTTTCTGTCTCCGTACTCCGGTTTTCATGCTTTCTCTTGGAAACATCTTCCAGTACATTAATACTATTTTCTGGAATATCTGCTCTGCTGTAAAACCTACGACATGAGGTTTGATAGGTTATACTTTTCACTAATACTTACCACAATTCAGTTCTTAATACAATTTTTAATGTAAATTTGGTTCACTGTGGAAAAATCTCCAGCTTTTCAGCTGTTTTTGAACTTTTTTCTTTCTGTATTTTAGAACATATTTATCATAGTCAAAGTCCTAATCATCTAATTTAAATATTTGAAGCACTTATATGCCTGTTTCCATTGTCATTTTTTTTTTGCTTGATGTTCAGCAGTATAATCGTGCTTTTTAGCCTACCTAATATTTTTTATTTAATGACTTACATTGTGTATACAACATATAGGAGCCTCAGATGAGGTTATCTTCCTCTAAAGAGGGTTCACACTTTACTAGGCATAAATAGAGCTGACTGACAGATTTATTCTTGTCAAGAACTCTTATTTGAGGCTACATTGTATCTCCCAGTAAGAGTCAGTTCACATCTAGTTCATTGGTGTCTCTCCAGTGTTTTCATATGTTGAACCTATTATATTCTGCAAGTGTCTCTCCCCTCAGGACCATACTGACATCTGGCTATGTCAGAGGCTATGACACTTTACACCAGATTCTCAGCCTCCTGCTGGCATTTCTGACTCTCTTTCAACAACTGCCTATTTTACTATTTCCTGTAATGCTGGGTTTGGCAAAATCCTCACTACAGGCCAAATGCACCATCCTTCTTCACTTTCCCAAAAGTTTTTGGTGGCTTAAAGATTAGAATTTTTCTATTATAATGTTGAAAAAAATCAAAAAAAATCAAAGTGAGAAAATGTTTTAGGATATATGAAAATTAAATTTAAAAAGTTCAGAATCCATAAATATAATTTTATTGGAACTCAGACACATTTATTCATTTAAGTCTTGCCTAAGGCTTCTTTCTCACTCTACCATCAAAATTGAATAGTTGAGACAGAGACCATATATGGTGTTTCCTTTGCACTGCTGCTCATGGCATTACAAGTTGTAGTGAGGATGTTATGACATCACAACTTTGTGAGTGCCACCTATGTTGCCTGACATTTTCAAAGATGAAATATGTAAAATCTTTTACAGATCAGCATTAACAGGTGAATGTCTGCAATCAGTTTTGAAGATAAAGAAAACAGACTTTGAACCCCAGTTGGAAAAATGTCTTCCCCTTAAAAAAGAGTTTCATTCTGGTTTTTAATATATTTGTACTTTAAAAAAACCCTATTATTATTACTATTATTATAGTTTAAATTTCATCAATACAATTTTTGGTTATTTATTATTTCTCATGTTATATAAGTCTCTATAAAATATCCTCTAGTTTGCTCATTGGACTACAAAGACTAAAATGATTATTATCTGACTCTTTACAGAAAAATTTGTCAAACCCTGCTCTAACAGGTCCTAAATACTAATTGTGGTTTTTCAAGGATGCTAACAATTTCTGCACTGCTTTTCAAAATCTTTCCATGTAGGACTTCAGACTTCTTCTCATTACAGCCCCATTATTCAGAAAATTTCTTGAAGCTCTGAGGGCAAAAAGGAAACAACATACCTGAAACACGTGTCTGTTTCTGTGAGAACAAATTGATTCTAGGAGGGAAGGGTTCCCATGTAGTAAACTTTCCACTAAGTGGTCAAAGCATAGTTCAGAATTGGTGTCCATTGCTGGGAGGTTATATATAAGTGTGCTTTATGCTGCTGGGCCCAGAATAGTCTCCATCTCTACCACCTTGGCAATTCCTTTCTGACTCAACTTATCAGTTCTGTGGTGGTCAATAAAAATGGCTGGCTAAGGGCAAATGGTCAGAGCATTTTTTTCTACTCAGTTGTTTACTTCATCTTCTATGGGATATTATTTCTGGTGCAAATTAACATATGGTACAATATCATTATACTTTGTCCCTACAATGAAATATTTGTGCACATGCCTTACCCAGACCTCCAAGCCTCTGAGAAGCCAGTAAGGCTGTTTATCACTGACCATACCCATATATATATATTTTACTTTTGGCTGTGTCTCCTTCTATTCAAAATAATTTAGGGATCTGACTGCACTTCACGACCTCTTCCACAGTAACCCTTGTATGAGCCATTTTCATTTCTTGCCTGTATTACTGCACTGGTCATATTGATTTTCCATATCCCTATTTCCACTCTGCAATCTCATACTCATTCAGAGTACTACAAAAGTACTAGTTTTAATTCCAGACTTTTTAGTCACTTTACAGCTCCTATTGCAAAGTAACGTAAAGTGGTGTTTTTGGAATTCTGCCAAAACAGAGTTTAGTGGGGAAAAACTCTTGGCTAATATTCTACACTAAAATTAGATAACCTTCAAAATATCTGGGTTAACATTTGAGTGAATAATATATAAATATAATATTATATTTAAATATTTAATTGATCTGGAATTTATTTTGCTTTAACTTATATATATGGATATAACAATGCTTCTAATTATTAGCTCTTAGTCATAATACCATTTACTTAATTATTAATAACTTTATCAATGGTCATTTCAGTGTTGAGATCTTACTATAATATTTTGAAGTGTGTTATACAATTGATCACCCCTTTTACTAAGAATATGAATTACATAATTATGTCCTTTAATAATTAGGTAACTGAATTATCTTAATATTCTATATTTGATCATAGTTAATTGTTCTATTCTCCTATCATTTTATGTCAAATTGTTAATTTTTTTTTTTTACTGAATTGAACTATAACCTTTGTCATGTTATATACCCTTATAAAAACCATTACTTCTTTCTAGTTTTTTGACTCTCTCCATTACTCTAATTGCTAATATCTATACCAACGTCACTTGTGACTTGATTGCAGTGAACTTATAATATGTATTCAAGTATCTGGTAATTCAAGTCTGTACTTGCTGCTTGTATTTTTAATATTTTAAAAAGCTATTATAAAATCATTATATCCAAATAGCATTGCAAAGTCTTTGAGAACTGAACTGTCATTGGAACTATAGCCCACAAAAGGTCAGTGTAACTTAATGCCTGAATATAGCCAGGTTAATTTTCTGATAAATATTTAAAAAATCAATATTCTCTACAGGCTTTATTTTTATTTTTTAATTCTATTGAGGTATAGTTTATTTACAATGTGTTAATTTCTGCTGTACAGCAAAGTGACTCAGTTTATATATATATATATATATATATATATATATATATATATATATATATGAAATATCCTTTTTCGTATCTCTTCCATTATGATTTATCACAGGATATTCCACAGGCTTTAAATGTCAACATTCTCAAGTCTCATAATATAATACTGAAAACTTCCAAAGCACAATTCAAAACATTCAGCATATGTAGATATCCAGGAAAATCTTGATTCACATAAGAGTATACAATCAACAGATGCCCACAATGAGATGGCACACAGATATTACCTGACAAAGACTTTAACTGTTCCAACAAGCAATTATGAACACTCTTTAAACAAACAGAAAAATAGAGAGTATCTACAAAGAAACAGAAGATGTAAAAAACAACCAGATGGAAATTTATAATTAAAAATTATAATAACCAGATTGTACTGAAATAGGTGGCTATAGTGATGGTTCTAAGTTTATCCTAGTCACAGCAATCAGTCAAAAAAAATAAATTAAAGGTATCCAAATTGTAAGGGTAGGGATAGATCTGTCACTATTTACAGATGACATGATAGAGAACCCTGAAGTCTCCACCAACATCTGCTAGAACTAATAAATGAATTCAGCAAAGTTTCAGGATACAAGATTAATACACAGAAATCTGTTGTGTTTCTCTACACTAATAACAAAATATCAGAAGGGAAAATTAAAAAGAAAACAATCCTGTTTAAAATTACATCAAAAGAAATTAAATACCTGAATAAAACTTAAACAAGGAGGTGAAAACCTGTACTCTGAAAACTAGAAACATTGATAAAGGAAACTGAAGATGATACAAAGAAATGGAAAGATATTCTGTTCTCTTGGATTGAAAGAATTAATATTGTTAAAATGTCATACTACTCATTTCAGCAATCTATAGATTTAATGCAATCCCTATCAAAATACCCAGGACATTTTTCACAGAATTAGAACAATAATCCTAAAATCCATATGAAACCACAAAAGACCCAAAATTGACAATCTTGAGGAAAACATAAACAAAGCTGGAGGTATAACTCTCCCAGTATTCAGAATCTATTACAAAACTACAGTAATCAAAATAGCATGGTATCAGCACAAAAACAGATAAATAGATCATTGGAACAGAATAGAGAGCCCAGAAATAAATCCACACACCTATGGTCAACTAATTTATGACAGAGGAGGCAGGAGTATACAACAGAATAATGGCAGTCTTCAATAAGTGGTGATGGGAAAACTGGACAGCCACAGGCAAAACAATGATTAGAACAGCAACTCACACCATATAAACTCAAAATGGTTTAGAGACCTAAATGTCAGAACAGAAACCATAAAACTCCTAGAGGAGAACATAGACAGGACACTCTTTGATGTAAATTGTAGCCATATTTGATTGGATCAGTCCACTAGGGCAAAAGAAACAAGAGCCAAAATAAACAAATAGGACTTAATTAAACATAAACGTTTTTTGCACAGCAAAGAAAACCATTGACAAAGTGAGAAGACAACATATGCAATGGGAGAAAATATTTGCAAACAATACAACCAACAAGGGGTTAATATCCAAAATATACAAACAGCTCATACAATTCAATATCAAATTAACAAACAACTCAATACAGAAAAAAAAAAAAAAGAAATGGGCAGAAGACCTAAATAGACGTTTTCCATGAAGACAGACAGATGGCCAAAAGGCACATGAAAAGAAGTCCAATGTCACTAATTATTAGATAAATGCAAATCAAAATCACACCAGTCATAATGGTTATCATCAAAAAAGTCTACAGATAATAAATGCTGGAAAGGGTGTGGAGAAAATGGAACCCTCCTACACTGTTATGGGAATGTAAATTCGTGCAGCCACTATGGAACACAGTATCATGTTTCCTTAAAAAACTAAATATAGAACTACCATACAATCCAGCAATCCCATTCCTGGGTATATATTCAGAAAAAAACAAAAATTCTAATTTGAAAAGATGCCTGCATCCCAATGTTCATTGCAACACTGTTTACAGAGCCAAGACATGGAAACAACCCAAGTGCCCATCAGTAAACAATTGGCTTAAGAAGATGTGGTATATATACACAATGGAATATTACCCAGCCATAAAAGGGTTGAAATGTTGCTGTTGAAGCAACATGGATGGACCTAGAGAATATTATACGTAGTGAAGTAAGTCAGACAGAAAAAGACAAATATTATATCACCTATGTGGAATCTATAAAATAATACAAATGAATCTATATACAAAATGGAAACAGATACAGATATAGAAACCAAATTTATGGTTACCAAAGGGGAGAGGGAAGGGAAGACATTTTAGGAGTATGGGCTTAACAGATACAAACTACTCTACATAAAATAGACAAGAAACAAGGATTGACTGTTAAGCATAAGGAAATATATTCAATAGCTTTTAATAACCTATAATAGAATATAATCAGAAAAAGATAACTGAATCACTGTGCTGTATACCTAAAACTAATGCAGTATTGTAAATCAACTATACTTCAATTTAAAAAAAATCAAATGAGACCAAGATATTGAAGTTAGATTGAGAAGTATTTTTTTTCTCACCATAAAAGATGAATGCTCTGAATTAGCATGTAAGAACTTCTCCAGTTTCTTGTTCTAAGTATAAATTCCTATCCATACAGAAGATATTCTGATTTGGAGATCTAGAGTTGGCCATAAAAATTTGCTATTTAACAACCACCTAGGATGTTTCTGTTGTAGGTTTCTAAGGACAACACTGCCCTAAATAATTCCCGATCTAAAGATCGTTCATGTGTAAATTATATTTTATTGATTTATATTTTCCCTACCTAGTAATTTCTCAGGTATTTCAACTCTTCTTCCTTAGAGAATTGTTTCACTCCACTCCCTATGTGTTTCCATACCTATATTTGTTGTAAGTATAAAATTTGGATATGTGACTTGGACTTTTTTTTTTTTCAAAATACTGGTGTTACATTTGGAAAACTGCAGTGAGGATTTAAGGATGAAACTGAAGCAAATCACATTTGAGTCTCATAACTCATCTTAGTAAAAGAAATGTCCACTGTATTCAGTATCTTATCTAATTTATTTTTATATACTTCTTTTCAAGTATACATAATGGTCTCTAAGCAAATACCTGTTGCATGTTAGACTATGAATTAAGGAGGAAAATAATGAATTAGGTTTTGAGATTTTTCTGATAAAAATATTCAGGTCAGAGTCTAGTTTGTTTAAACATGCTTGCCATGGGATTATTATGGATATAAGCTCTATAAGTTTGTGTGTTGGAAGAAAAATGGGGAGTCTGTGGACTCATTTATGTACTTATGTTTGGCAGAATATACAGTTATTCTGCTTCTGAGTGTCTTGGCTATTGAATCATCAGTATAAGAACTAGCAGTATGTACTTAAAATGCATATGGCCAAGTAATAACCATAGCTATAGTTATTGTATTTTTATTCTGTGCCACAATTCTGATTCACCATCTTATTTAATTCTCAAAAATTCTGTAATAATTTTATAGTGTAGGCAACAGGGGTTCAGGAAAGTTTTGCAATTTTCCTAAGATCACACAGCTTGTATGAGTTACCATTTAATCACTGATGAGTCTGACTACAAAATTTGTCCTCTTAATGTTGGTGTTATTCTGTTTCATGGATTAGGAGAACAGAATGACTAATCTAAGAAAATAAAAATACATTTTTCCAAATTATCATGTCATGTTCATAATTACTCTATGTTCATAGGAACAGTATGTTAGCCTTATTTACTGAGATACTTAAACTTTGAGGAAATAATAAACTTCTGTACTCCAAATTCAAAACCCAAGAGCACAAAATAAATTATCATAAAACATAAAATTATATACATATGTTTAGTGAAAATGCTTCCACTAACTCTTAATGTAGCCTACTTCAGTTTAAAATTGTTCCTTATAATTTCAAAATATATTGCTCTGTAATACTCATCTTTTAAGATCCCATCATCCTGCATTATAGACAAGAGTATCCCTTCTTTTTTGTGACAGATCTTCAACAACTGAAAACAGGTCCCATTCTATTCTTTCTAGTCCTCATCTATCTTCCCTTTCCTTTTACATTAGACCTGACTCTGGTCACCTATTTCCATCCGGTAAGCTTTGGCACACAACTCTAATCCATATCCCTCTAATAATAAGCTATTCAGACACAAATTCAATAATCCAAAAATGTTCTCGCTAGGATTGCAATTATGTAGGGGTCCAGGTTTTTTTGTAGGATAGAGTGGAGCACAAACAATAAGTGCCTGTATCAGGCATACATGCATGCATTTTAGTATGGATGTGTCATTTGTGTTTAGATACCATTTTTTCTTTGTTGAGAATCAGGGAGACAGACTAAAGCCAAGGAATAAGAAAGAAGAGAATTGATTTTATTCTGTTCTCCAGACTTTTACTAAACTTTAGTTTCGTATTTTAGGAAAAAAAAAGTGATTTTTAGGGTTGTTCACCATTTGTCCTGCTAATTAACTAGAAGACCATTGAAACTAAATCATTTTTTTATAAATATGATATAGCAATCAGAAATTTTGTATATACTTTGTAAAAAAAAATAACAGTGGTTGTTTGGGTATAAGATGGCCCTAAATTCTAACTACATCTTTTAAATGGAAACAGGTGTTATGATCAGATTTTGATCTGCATTTATATTTAACCTCTGTTCAGGTAATCAAGTGTGTACTCCTAACACCTATTTCTAGGATGCTTGAGTGAAAATAGAAAATCTCCTCTCGTCCTTTCCTTCTTTCCCTGTGTCCTGCACACACACACACACACAACCTAGAGATGGAATGATTTTCAATATTGGTGCACCCTTTTGTTGGAAAACAAAAACACGGGATGGAAAGAATTACTCTCAAACACGTTCCACTGTCATGACTGTCACTGGTCTAGAATTATTTATTTGGCATAAGGCTTGATGGGTAGGATTATGTTTCAGCTGGCGATTCCTAAAACAGTAAGATTCTATCCATAGTCTCTCAGTGATCCAATATTAAGAGAGTAGAGGATCTCAGGGTAAATTGCTAGTTATGTTACAAATGCATAAATTGGTTACTTTCTGTTTTGCTTTTTTATCCTTCCCATTTTTCCAATAAAATCATCCTCTTTCGCACTTGTTCACTGGCACCCTTGGACATTTTTTAAAAACATTTTAATATGTCCTTGCCTAAATAAGATCTCCTCATTCTCATTTTGCTTGGAAGACAGTTGAACTGAGTGTTAAGTGACTTTGGAGTTGAGCTGCTTGGGGTTGAATCTGAGACCTATCAGTGATCTGCTATTTAACTCTGTATACATTATATAATCTCCTTAGGTCTCAATTTATTCATGTGTAAAAGAGAAAAACAACATCAACTAGATTGTATGCTTAACAATTAAATATGCTATTTCACATGTATAGTATTATCATAGTACCTGGCACATAAAATTTTCTCAGTTTATAGACTGATAATTTTTTTTTTTAGTTTGGCTATCATTTATTTTAATGAAGGGAAAATTAAGTCTTTTTTTAGGGTGATAAATTTTCAATTACAAGTGTACAATGGTTGCTATCTATTTGACTAACAGGGCCTAATAAATCTTCACATTAAAAATATATGTAATTTTAAGTAATAGCATAAATCAGTAGAGAACAAAACTATATTTGCAGTAAGTCACTGGATAATAAGTGCTTCCTATGATAATGTTAATCTCTTTACTCTCTGAGGTTTATTAAATATTTTGGAAAAGTATTAAAAGTAGTATATAGTACTTTGCAGCCACCAAAACAGTGCATCCAGATATTGTTAGAAGAACTGCTGTCACATTTAATAATATTCTCTATTCAGTCTTACTGTAAGGAGAATAAATTCAGTTTGTATTTCTGATAAAGGATAAACTCTTAAATTCAATTCTCTAAGAAAGACTATCATCTTTCAAATCCTCCTTTCTTTCTGGGAAATTCAGCTAGAAACTCCCTGGTAATTAATTATAAAAGCCAGAATAACTTTTGGGGGTTTATTTATTTATTTTTGACTTTTTGCTTTTTAATATTTTTAACTTGAAAATGCTTGAGTACAAAAGCATTTAAAACTCCACAGTACTTTAAAAAGTTAGTAATTAACTTGTGTTAATACAGTCTTCCCCCTATTATTTTTGGTAGGGATCAGCAGACTTTTTCTGCCAAGGGCCAGAGAGTAAAACATTTCAATTTTGTGGGCCGTAAGGTCTCTGTAAATACTACTTAATTCTGCCTTGGTAGTGTGGAAGCAGCCACAAACAATGTGTGAATGAATATGGCTGTGTTCCAACAAAACTATTAACCAAAAAAGGCAATCTGCTGAATTTGACGCTTAAGCTATAAATTACCAAAACTGGTCTAAATCAAGCCCAAATGAAAGATCATAAACGTGTCAGATTTCTGGTGGAAAACAATTTCTACTTATATAGGCAGAATTATTAGGGTTGAACCTATCTAACTTAAAGTTACATAATATTCTCTAAAACTGTAAGCTAAAGGACAAGAAACCTAATATAGGACTCATCATACCTTGTACCGTTCCTCGTAACACTCTTATCCTTCCCGTCAGAACATAGTTCAGAGTTTCAAGAGCCATATGTGGAATAACCATTTTCAATTTCCCAGATTCTTCAAGGTATCAAACCCAAATACACGTTTATATTAGAAGCCTCCTGAGGCTATACTTGTTTGCTTTCTTCTGGGAAAATAAAAAATATGTATACATATATACCCAGGCCATTATTATCCCAGGGCTTACTAAGGCAATCTCCTACTATGCATGTCCTGAACCAAGTCCTGAAGAACCATAACATTTCCTTGATTCTACTTTTACCCAATAGGTGGATGACCTTGTGTTGTTTCCGAAAGAGAAAGGGCATCTAAGATTGTTTCCATCTATCTACTCACACTTTTAGGTAAAAAGGACATAAGTTTGCCAAAGACAAGTAACAATTTTGTCAAGGTATACTATTTAGGACATGATTTTTTTTTCTGGTGGAGTTAAATCCCTTATGCTGGATATGCTAAAACCAGTTCCAAATTTTCTGAGGACAGTAAGAGTAATTCAGAGGATTTCAGAGTCTCCCTGGCTACTGCAGACAATAAGTTCCCAACATTTCTAAAATCCCTTTTCCACTATATTATTTAACCTAAGTCCTTTATCACCTAACCTCTTCTCTCCTGATAGCCTTGGGAGTTCAAATTCCATTTGTTTTCTTGTTTAGCCCATGAGTTTACCTAAAGCAATGTAGAATTTTCTATGTTTAGCCAAAATTATTTTTCTTGATTCTTGGCTTCTTGCCCTGTGCCAAAGAATCATCAAAAGCCCTAAAAACTTGAATAAAGTCTTACATCCTCTCTCAGACTTAGCCCCTGAAATCTTGGTTTTCTTGGCCACTCTGATATTCTCAAGCCAGATTTCTAAAATTGACCTTACCTACTCCACTTTAGCTAAAAGGAGATGAAGCTTGCACTAAAATCAACCCAACCTCACAAAAAAGAACATCTCTTCCTTAAATAATTTTTTAAGCCCTCCTCTTATTTCAGCTCAGAGATCTGACAACTAATTGCCAGATATAACAAGCAACTGGTTCTTTTTACGGCAGTATGTCATCAAAAACATGTACACAAGTAAGAATGTAACTATAGAAATAGACTCTAAAATTACTATTAATCTAAAGGTTGTATCTCTAAAAATAAATTAGTAATTTGTACAAATTTTTATGCTAACCAAGTAAACTATTTAAACAAGTGACTACATATAAACTCAGTTAATATAAGCCACTGGTTCTAATATAAATGTCCTTTTAGTTTCTGTTTATGATTTCTCTAATAAAATTTCATATTCAATTGTAAGAAAAAAATCTTATAGTTATCCAATTTAGGTATATTGAATTATGAATTCTATAATTTTATATTCTGCTTAAAACCAACTTAATTCTTCTTTTTAAATATTTTTGGTGGGGGCCAAAATAACTACACAAACAAAATTAAAGTTACTTTGGCAGAAAGAAAAGGAAGAAAAGTTGAGTCTCATGGCAATTTGGCAATCCCTACCATGGACAAAAGTAACAGAACCTGCTGTGATGCAATGAGCTGACCGTTCCCACTGACTCTTCACTATCCCCACACTGCTCTTTTCAAATGGAGACTTAGAATCAAATTGATGTAATAGAAACCAATTCTTAAATATTAACTGCATTCTTTTGAGACAGGAAAGCTAGCAAACGTTGATAGAAAATAAAATGTAACCAAACCATAACAGAAGAAGAAATATTTTTTTCAGCATAAAACAAATTATCTTAGTTAACATGATCAAAACCTGTTATAGGTCATTGATGCAAAAATTGGGTTAAATAAATAAATCAAAAAACAATAGACACATTAAATTAAATTTTAACTTCAAACATGAAATCATATTCATGAATCTGTTACTCACTAGTCAACTAGTGTAGATGTGTCACTTTCTAGAATAAACCACATCTATAATTCTTTGCCTATCATTTTTTGATTTCAGTTCCTTTAAAATGGGGGAAATATGTAAAGACATTTCTAAAAAAATCTATGCAGAATTTTTGTAAGTATATACATTTTTCTCAGATTAATTGAGATCAATTTCTTACCTAATTTGATGGCACTCTTTTTTAGTGATATAAATGTATCATGCTTTTTAAAGAGCACTCAATTTAGTTTTCCTTTAAAAATGGCAAGGTTTTGCACACCAAGTTCTGTTTGTTTATGTAATATTTTATTAAAATGTGTTTTAGTCTCTTTGGGCTGCTACAGAAAAATACCATAGACTGGGTGGCTTACAAACAACAGAATTTTATTTCTCACGGTTATGGAGGCTAGGAAATCCAAGATCAAGTTTCTGACAGGTTTTGGTGTCTGGTGAGGACCTACTTTTCCTGGATCGTAGTCAGTTGTCTTTGCTCTGTGTCCTCACATGGAGGAAGGGGTGAGAGTTCTCTCTGGGGTCTCTTTTTTAATGACACTCTGTCCCATTCATGAGGTCTCTTGCCCTCATGACCTGATGACCTCTCAAATGTCCCACCTCCATATAGCCTCACATTGGGGATTAGGTTTCAACAACATACAAATCTGGGGGTACACCACATTCAGTCTAGATGAAAATGCATAATCATAAAATAAAACACAATATACAAAATTTAACAACAAAAGCAAATTACTTAGGGAAGTATTCACTCAACTTGTGTGAGTGTATACACTATCAGAAAGTGCACCTCTTGTTATTTCCATGCTCCATGTGAGCTATAGGTCAATAAATGTTTTTCTGTAATTCAACCAATCCTGAAGTGTTTCTTGATGTACTAAGATGAAGAATGGGTTACTGTGTTGAAAGGAAAAATGTCTTGAGGACAGGGTGTGGTCAGTTGCTGGACTGAATGGCTTGCTGAGGATGCTGAACAGGAGTAGGAAGAACAAGGAGTAGAGACAGGCTGGGAAAGTAGGGAGCCTTACCATATGCCAAATCGCAAAACTGAAGTGTTCGTAAGCTTCCCTTTGTTCAGTACTATGGAATAATATTACTAGGATGTCTACTTTTATTTATCCATGTTATATAAATGGTTTACAGATGACCCCTGGATGTTGGCCTTATGTTAGTTACTTCTTCAGAGTAGACTTGTACCAGTTAACTCAGCCAAACTCAAATACTTGCACATTCAATTATGTTAAATATAGTCACAATAGGTTGATTTTTTTTTTTAGCAGTTTAGAGACAGTTGGCTTTGCATACCTCCCAAAAATGCACCCAACATCTGCTAGCCATAACTAAAATAGACTGTTTTGTTATAACTGACCCCAAGCCTAGGCTGCCCTTTGGAGCTCTTTGACTCAGAGACTTCATAGTTCTGCCAGGTGACATCATCTAGATGTCAGTCCCTTCTCTGATTCCCCCTCTCTCCTGGGAGTCCCTTTGCTCCCTTTCCTTTCTGGGTCATAGCACACTCTGATGGGCTGTTTCCTCTGGAGGGTTTCATGCTGTGTAGGGATTTCCCACATGCAAAGCTGTCAAAACACCACCAAAGTAAAGCTCTTTGTGTGCTATTGCCACCTTGTGGTCAAGACTTTTTCCTTGATGAGACCCTAATTCTCTTTCAACTCCTGACTTTCCATTAGGGAAATACCATTACAAAGTTTGAATACCATTCCATACTTACTGATGAGGAGTTGTTTACTAAAGAATGAAGTCTGAAGCATGATTCTAAGAGAATCTTCCTTTATTACATGTGCTATGAAGTTCACTCTGGATCTTCTAAGGAAATTACAGCATAAAATCACCACTGATTTTTAGCAACAACCAAGAGTGCCAGAACACTAGAAACACAAAGTGATAAAAAAAGAAACATTTTAATTATTACATGCACATGAACACTACTCTTTGAGATTTATAACCACTGGACCCATTGCCTTCTTCACAATATGTCAAGAAAATGAGTTCTGATTCTAGTACTGACAAAATAGTTTATCTCAAGCTAATTCTCACAAAGGAAACAATTATAATCTTAGAACCAAAATGAAGAAAACTGCCAAACAATAACAAAACAAAATAACTATCATCAGCAAGGAAATGCAGGAGATTTGACCCTTGAAATAGGGCATCGCTGAGTGCGGCCCACATTCCTAAGGCTTCTTTCCTGATGTCACGCCCCATTCCCATAGCGAAGGGGAATTGGAACACAAACAGAAAGTTTCAATCATATTAGGGGAAAGTTAGATAAGAAGGTTAGGAATGACAGAACATCTGGAGATTGAGGGAAGAAAAAATTCTGGAAGAGAAAGCCAAAGAGAAGAGGAACAAAAGTATGAATGTAACTCCCTTCAGATTCCAAACACTGAATACCAAACATTAACAAAATCTTAAAGGCAACCAAAGGGGGAAAAAAAAAAAAAGCTTTGATTACATACAAGGAAAAACCAGCAGGAATGACAGCTGGCTTAGTAGAAACAAGAGACAAGAATATAGTGAAATACAATCATTGAAGAGGCAAACTTTTTTAAGAAGACATTTTCAAATTAGAATTCTGTCTAGTGAAAATGTCTTTCAAGAGTGAAAGTGTAATAAAATATTTCAGATTAAAGAAAGCAAGAGAATTTTCCTCCAGCAGGCCTGAACTCAAAGAAATACCAAAGAAATATCTGTAGAATGAAAAGGACTAAGACATGAAATTTTAGATCTCCAGATAAGAAGAGGAAACACAATAAATGAGTAAACATAAAACATTTATTTTCTGTTTCTTTTTTTTTTTAAATTCTTTAAAAGTCAGTTGTTAAAGGTGAAATGAAGTAACTCGGGGTATATAAGATATGTATAAAAATATTTCCAAAAGATGATAAGAAAGTTATTGGAATAAAGTTGTTTTATATATATGTATATATGTATATTTATATTCAAATTGTTATTATATATAAAATAGTATAATACTAATTCAAGGTAAATAGTGATAAAGAGTAATATTTTTATCTCTAGAGCAAACACTAGAAATACACAAAGAGACAGAGCTGAAAATCTGAAGGAAGATATATCAAGATAAAATTAACATATATGCATTTAATCTGAAAGAAAAGGGAAAAAAGAACAACTGAATAGAAAACAGAAAGGGCAAATCAAAAACTAATAGCTAGATAGTAGACATAAAAACCATACTCTTGCTAACTGCATTAAATGAGGATGGATTCAATTTCAAAATTGGATAACAATAAAAAAATCAAGACTGAAACATATGATGTCTAAAAGGGATGCTCAATGTACCTTAAGAGATGTACCATGCAAATAATAATCAGAGGAAAGCTGCAGGCTGCAAAACAAGAAATAATACCATACATAAAGAAGGACATGCCATATGTCTAAGTCACTTAGTATATTAACATTCTTAAGAATATAGAAAGTAAAAACTGATAGAAGTGAAGGGAGAATGAGGTAATTCTATAATTTTGTGGAAAAAGTTCAATTCTCTTTTCTCAATATTTAAAACCACAAATAAGAAAAACTATTTCACCTCTCAAATCCCTCCAATGCTTTATGTTTCACTCAGAATAAAAGCTAAAATCTTTATTGTGCCCCCCAAAACTTTTACCTCCTTCCCCACTATACCTCCTTTTACTTTCCCTCTCCCACAAAATACTTCAGGTATCCTGTCCATGTTGCCATATCACAAATCCTCCATCAGCTTCCTGTTTCAGAGTTTTAGTATTTTTAGTTTTGTCTTTCTGGAGCAACCTTCCTCCAGATACATGCATGGTTTGTGACCTCATCTCTCTTAGGTCTTTGTTCGAATGTCATATTCTTACTGCAGCTTCCTCTGTCCATAAAATTTAAAATGTCAACCACTTCCCTCAGCATCCTCCATTCTCCTTTCATCCTGATTTTTACTTAGTTGTACTTATCGTCATCTGACACCCTCCTTATATATCATACTTGTCTTTTTGTTTATTATTTGTTTCCATGAACTGGGATATAAAATCCATGGAGGATATTCATATGGTTTATTCACAGCCATATCCTCAGTGCTTAGAACAGTCCATATTGTTGTCCATATTGGAAAATAAAATAATGAATATATAATTACACAATATTTTTCTAATCCAGTGACAGATCTCTTATCTACATACCTATGATCAAACAAACATCAGATGAAAGGCACTTATAAAATAAATTGCAAAGAATTAGAGGTCTGGAAGGGAACATTTTGGTTTAACACCATCCTTTCCTTTTACCACCAAGAAAACCTAGAGAGACCTGGAGAGATTTGACCAATGTACAAAAAAGTGAGTAGCAGACTATACCAATCTATATATTTTCTACTCCTATACAGTGGCCATCCTAGAATTTGAGATCACTGAAAGTTTTCTTTTTGTCTCCCACTGAATTTCTTTTTTTTAATGACTTAGTTGCCAATGTTTAACATTAGTGTATTTCTCGTAAGAGTCTAAATATCAGCTTCTCTTGAAAAATTGGAACATTTTCAACACAAGATCCATGTTTCCATTTGGCAATAATCTCCACTGCTTAATTGGGACATGTGTTCTCAAATCTGCTTCCCTCTTTTTTTATTTAACCATATCTTCTTGGTCCTTTTGGATATCTGATTTTGTAACTTGGAATTCATCTTTTATTTTTATATTTTGTTTTGTGTATGTATCCATAAAATTGTTGATTCTGGTAATTATGGCATAATAATGGACTGAGGAAAAAACAAACTAGCATTATGGAAAGGAAATTTAAATGGCACAATGATTCAAAATCACTGCACCATGCATTTGACTAAGTAAATATTCATACACTTCTACTTAAATGTACTTTTTAGAATTTCTATCTCCAACTGAAATTCTACCTCAAAAAGTCACTTAAAAATAAAAAAAAAGTCACTTAGGGAAATAATCCCTCAACATTGTTTTTATTTTAAATTACCTTAATAAAATCATATTTTTATTACCTGCAAGAGACAGGCTTAATTAATTAAAAGAAATCTTGATTGAGAAATAATAATAACTATTAACAAAATAATTATTATTATTTTGAGATATCATGAAGGAAGCTAAAGCTAGGTTAACTGTGTGGGTGTCGATTTGATAGTCAAAGAGAAGCCCATGTTTACATACAGAGTTTCAGTATAGTTAAAAGAGGGGTATTAGGAAGTGAGGGAGATATTTATGTTAAATTTAACCTAACTGTACTGAATTAATCTTGCCTGACCCAGGACTGCATTTCTGTTACAAGTGGTATAAGTAGAATTCTAAGAAAAACAAGTCTCATATTTTCATGAGTATCTAAATTTCTTATATAAATCTTATCCACTATTTAATTTTTGGTGATATCAACAATATGCACAGGCTGTTTGATTCTTGGTTCTAACTTAGACCATTATATGTATTTTTAGTGAAAATGTGAATTGAAGACAATCCAAATAATTAGGTTATTTTCCTCTGTTTTAATGATATACTAAATAAATTTTTCTGGTTCTTTTATTTTTCTTTATTGCCCACACAGCCTCCCACATGGCCAAATTTCTTTCTCGATTGCATGTTGGTGACTGAACATGTAGGTGCTTACTAAAATAAATATGCTAATGGGACTTATGGGCGCAGCTTTTTTCCAGCTAATTTAGCATTTTTCCTTTAATGTCTGCATAATATTCTGATTTCCTAAATAGTATAGCTGGCATTGATAATTACCAGTTTTGCGGGACTATGTTCCCAGTTCTAATACTTGTGTTATCATCTGTCTTGCAGGATGATTTCTTTCCCCTTTGTGTTAGGATGATTCAGTAATGACATTCTTATTCAAGCCATTGCTGCTTAAAGTCTGAACTATTATTTTTCATATTCTTCTCTCTGTACCTTTCTTTTTTTCTGAGAGGAAATTACCTACCTTAGGGCATAACAGACTTTTCTTTTAGAGGAAACATTTCTTTCAGCTGCAGGTGGCAGACATAGACATCATGATGGCATAACGCATTTCACCTGAAAAGAGATGATAGTTTTCAGTTTTTCTAAAAATTGTTTACATCAACACAACATTATCATTGCAATACTACATTACATTGTTGTTTATGTTATTTCCGAAATCACGGGGACTACATTTTGGAAAAGATCAATAAATTTCAGTTATGAAAATTGTCCTGTGTCTCCCATATCCCATCTTCAGTGTGAAAATGTGGTTACTCACTCTGGGCTTTCTCCAGCACTGGGGAAAATGTACTGTGCTTTGTCCGGGAAAAGAATGCATTTATGTGAGATGGCTCAAATGATCATTACCTCCAGACTGTTGTGCATTATATTTTTCTTGCTGCTCTGTTTCGTCCAATTTTTTTAAAGAATTTATTTATTTTATTTATTTATTTTTGGCTGCATTGGGTCGTCGTTGCTGTGCGTGTGCTTTCTCTAGTTGTAGCGAGCACGGGCTACTCTTCATTGCTGTGTGCGGGCTTCTCACTGCGGTGGCTTCTCTTGTTGCGGAGCATAGGATCTAGGCGCATGGGCTTCAGTAGTTGTGGCTCGCAGGCTCTAGAGTGCAGGCTCAGTAGCTGTGGTGCACGGGCTTAGTTGTTCCGTGGCATGTGGGATCTTCCCGGACCAGCGCTTGAACCCGTGTCCCTGCACTGGCAGGTGGATTCTTAACCACTGCACCACCAGGGAAGCCCTTTTACAATTTTTTAAGTTTTTGAATTTGATATTAGATATTTGCATCAAAACTTAATAATTTGGGCTAGAAATACTAGGAACAAGTTGTTTCGCTGTGTAGCCGTATTGTGGAGCCCGCCTATACGATTGTTTGACATGAAGAATGGGCTGGCAAGATGGAGATAAGTCTTATGCTACATAAGGCCCTGGTTGTCTTTCTACTCTCACAGAATTCTCTTTTGTGCTCTCAGTTGACAGTTGAGGACTCTGACTTCATGTATATGTTTCTGATTTAATTATTATAAAACTATATTTATTAAAGACATAGGGAATTATATAGCAGAAAACAAATTTGGACTCACTGAAAAACCCTGATTGAGACTGAAAAGAAAAAGAAAACCTGAAGCATTTGTGAAAAACTTACGTTCTTATTCATTCATTCATTCACTCATTTGCTCATTTGTCTATTACACAAATATATATTGAGTGTTAAAGAGGCTGTAGAACCAGAATGCTAGGGTTCAAATCCCCTGTTTGCCACTTTCTAGCAGTTTAAACTTGGGAAAGTTAAATTCTTTGTAGTGGGTGGGACTTCTAAATCATAGGTCTTCTTAAGAACTCTCAAATATGATGTAAGAATATATTTGTTATACATACAAAGAATTACCAGTCAGTGAATATTTGTCACCATTAGTAATTTTATTACATGCCAGGCACTATGGATACACAAATGGAAATAACAAAATATTTGGTATCAAGTAGAACTCGACAGAGATGAACATTATGGAGTTAGAGGGTATAAGTGAAATCAGTCTAAATATATTGTGATGTATATACATAGGTATAGCTGATATACATCAAAGATATGCATAAAATGAAATGCATATAATATACTAAAGAAGTTGGAAAATAAAAAAACTTACTTTATTGTGAAGGCCTGAGAAGATTTCAGATAAAGCTTGAGCATTTAGAAATCACTAGTGAACAAGAAGGGAAGGGTATTTGAGGTAGAAGGAGCAGCATATGTCAAGTCTCTTGAGGTAGCAGAATAGAATCAAGGGCAGCTAGAGGATAGGTCTGACTGGAAACAAAGTGGGCTGAGATGGGACAGGAAAGAAATGAAGACATAAGGTTGCTGCAGGTATACAAAGGACGGTTAACTGATAGCCTTAAAAGATTTTAAGCAGGCCAATGATATAATTTAGTTTCTTCTTAGGAAATAGTGGTGGTACCTCTACTGGATGTGGATGTGAAAAGACAAGTGGTGAATAGACCACCGGGATGGATTTTGCAGTGACCTGTGAGAAAAGTTGCTGACCTGTACTAAAGAAAGTAGTGAGAAGAGGGAATAAATAGATGTGTTTTGGGGGGCTTCTCTGGTGGCGCAGTGGTTAAGAATCTGCCTGCCAATGCAGGGGACATGGGTTCAAGCCCTGGTCTGGGAAGATCCCACATGCCGCAGAGCAATTAAGCCCGTGTGCCACAACTACCAAGCCTGCACGCTAGAGCCCGTGCTCTGCAACAAGAGAAGCCACCGCAATGAGAAGCCCCTGCACTGCAATGAAGAGTAGCCCCTGCTCGCTGCAACTAGAGAAAGCCCGCGCACAGCAACGAAGACCCAACACAGCCAAAAATATATAAATTTCAAAAATAGATGTATTTTTATGAAATAGAATCTAATGCAAATACCACCTAGTGAGATGAGGATGAACTGAGTTGGAAATGATAAACAGAGGTATGGCCTGACACTCCCAAGAAAACATTTTTTATGAGTAAAATGATATATATGATTTTTGTTAGATTGAATGTCAGTTGCTTGGTCTTTTAGATATTTAGATACATACAGGTGTGCACACACACACACACCATTAGTCCAAGAAGGCTGGATCAGAGAATCATTCTGGGAGAATCATCTTAAAATGGTAATCATGGATGTGGATGAGATTATTTAGGTATGCAGGAAGGGCACCGAATAGCCAGGGAGGTATACAGAATCCAGAAGAGAGAGGTGATACAATAGCAAAGAGAAAGATCAGGAAATGAGTGATAAAAACTAGCCATTGATAGAAATTCTTAAAAGTGACCCTTCTCCTAGGAAATTAGAAAAGCAGTGGTGACATTGCAAGAATAGTCTCATTGACATGCTGCTGACTGACCCAGACTGCAGGGCATACAGTGGAAATTTTCTGTTCTTGCCAAATAATATTTAATCTTATATGTTAACTGTTTCAAACAGGATGTGTGGTTTGGTCCTGTTTCTGTTAAAATATTTATTTACTTATGTACATAGGCAGGAATATATGATTTTTATATGTGAATGTTAAGAATTCCTATTTTTGGTGGTTCTATAATTATTCATCATTTTCTTCTTTGAGCTTTTCTGAGGTTTTTTTTTTTTTAAACAATGCACATACTTCTTTTTTTTTTTAAAGAAATTAGGAAGTATTATTTAAAGACTAGCTGTTAAAAAGGAGAGGAAAAAGTAGAAGTAAAGGTACATCTAGAGTTCAAGGAGTTTTAATATAAAAGATGATGGAAATATAATTATGTTTACGTTCTGAAAACAAGGAGTCAGTGAAGAGAGAAGGCTGAATATGTAAGAAGAAAGGACCGTCATGAAGAGAGGATCCCTGGAGAAGAGAGAACAGGAGACACCGACAGGATGATGGCATGGAAACAAGGTCTGCCATGGAGAGGAAGACATTTTATCCTTATAAGTAATAGGAAGAGATTCAGCATAGATGTGGGCTGAAGACACTGATGCTGATGTAGATATAGCCTATCTACCACTGTGAAAACTGATTAAGTTTACCTATATTAAGTGTTGGTAAAATTTATTTTAAATAGATTTGGTTTAGTTATGTAAGGGCCAGGTGTATAGGTAATATATGACTCAGGATCGGTGTAAAACAGTATGGAATAGTAGAGATTATCATTATTATTATTTATTTCAAAAATCAACTGTATATGATCCCAGGAAAAATTAAATTCACACAGATATGGGGTTGACTGCAGCTGAAAGTTTCCCACTTCCCAGTCTATTTAAAAAATGCTAAATTAATGGAATACATTTAAATAAAACTTCAGGTAATGTTACTTATACCATGTATATAAACATCACTTAATAGAAATATGACTACCCCAGACTCCTTCACTTACATTCATGTGGATTAAGTTCCCTAATAGAAAAAATATATTTTCTATTTTCTTAAATAGTTTCATTTTGACAGCTTTCTGAATAAAAATTCATGAATATAAATATGATGATCCTTTTCAGATTATACATGATTTTTTGTATACTGAGTTTTTTTTTTCTGTGCTGGCTTTCGGCTAAATAAGATTTCAGACAGGAAGAATGAGAAAACCAACACAAATTACAACAGAATTCATTCTGAACAAAATGAAGTGGGATGTAAAATATAAAACAAATATCTAAAAATGAGATTTTGGGAATTGCATGAGATTTTTGTATTGTTCATATTACATTTTAATAGTATTAGAATAAGTTTTTCTCTACCTTTATGTTTTGAAGCAAAGATGGTGCGTTATAATGTTTTATAGGTAGTATGATGTAAGCTTGCAGATATCAGAACATTAAAAGGAAGCAATTTTTGCCAACTCTATTTATGTTATTACCTTCTAGAGGGAAAGAATTGGCCAAGTATTTTCTCAATTTTCCATCATATTAAGAAACTCTAAAACGTTTAAATTTGCTATCCAGTTCACAGGAACAGTGTGTAATTACCTACAAGCATTCTTATCTGGGGGTTGGGTGGGAAACAAGATGAACCCATTAATAGAGTTGGATTATATTTAAACAGTTTCAGCTTTCTGCCTGGGAAATTAGGAAAACAGTGCTTTAAAATAGCGTTTTGAATGTCTTATAAGAGACCATGGATAATGTTTATATATTTCACAAATGAATTTTTAATTAGCTATTATTTCAGTATTTTGCCTGTAAAGAGCATTTTTTTCCTGACATTTAGTCTCTGAGATGAGGCAGTCATAAATTTCCAAATAGTTTGTGATAATAACTGGCCATTTACTCTCCACTATATTAACACCAAACTCTGGAAATAGAAAGCATTTTATATGAAATAATTTTACCTTATAGATTTCTTAATGAAATTGTATGCTATTAATAAGGTGGTATTTTCTTTTATATTCTCCAATAACAAAAAGGATGCCTGAAATAGCAAATAATAGCTTTGATCCAATTTGTAGGCAATTCTGTATATTATCTGTAAATCAAACACTTAGAATAATAGTAATTGACATACCAAAACATTTATTTTGTATTTATGAATACTATTATTGTTACTACATCTTAGTTTGGTAAAGTACGTGGAAGAACAATATTTTATTAAAGAATTTATCAAAAGTTTTGTAAGCTGTAAAACACTAAATATAGATTACTTTATTAATTTTACTTATTATAATTTTAACTAATGTTAGTTCTACCTCTGCTACTACTATTACTATTTTTATTTGTGCATGTTTTAGTTGGTTCCAAATGTTCAAAATCCATTCGGTAACAAGTTACTACGTCAGCATTTTAATTATTAATTAAATTCAAACCGTTCTTTAGCACAGCTCACTTTGAGAATTAACATCAGAAGACTGCATAGTTATATGTTGCAGTTATAACTTATCTTCATTGCTAACAAATTGAATTGGAAAACATATTTACTTATTTAACAGAGGTTTTTATATTTCAAGACAGAGTAAGATTAGGAAGTGATTGATATATATGTGCAATTAGGAAAATACAATTACAGTTTGCTTGGAAAAAATCTAGGGAGCATAAATAAATACAACCTCAAAGTATTATCCCTAATTTTGAGGAACATTCAAATAGCAAATGTAATGTTCATTACAAGCAATACCTAAATTATTGATATTTACTATATTTTAAGTAGTTAGCTAAGTAAACAACTATGTTAATTATCTAATTGAACCTCCATCATGCCAGTAAGAATTAGGTAAGATTCCCATCTTCCACATGAAAATACTGAGGTGTTCTCAATGTCACAGAGCCAGGAAGTGCTGGTTCTAATATTTGAACTCTTCTGTCTTCTTACCCACTATGTTATAGTCAAAGAGTCATTCTTTTCTTTCATATGTTAAACATTATGTCCAGTTATTGGGTGAAGGTGAAATTTCTCCTCCATCTGCTCCTTTGAGATTGTGTTTATACAACTATATTTGTTTCTACTAATCTCTTAGCAGTTGCTTCTTTTTAGACGTCCGCATGTAGCTTTTGCATCTTTAATTCTAATTCATCACATTTTAACATAGTTGTCTTTCGGAAATAGCAGGTAAATTTGAAGAGAGGATAATACCTCATGATATGCGAATATATATATTGTATTATATATATAAATATTCACATAAAACTTCTGCATTTTTTTTGTCGTTATTGTTGTTCTCGAACTACCATTTGAGTTTGACAGCATTTCAATTTTTTTTAAGCTTCCCTGGAGGCAGGTCAAACATCAGCATCTAATTTATCTATACGAGTGTGAAATTGGGAACTTTGGGATTTATGCCCTTAGTTTGTTTGCCTTTATAAAATGTAATTGTTCATTCATTGCATAATAAATGCTTAGCAGTGCCTATAATGCTATAGAAAAAAAACATGACAAATGAATTGGGAAAATTTTATATGTATAACAAAATTTATTTTTCCACTGAGTTCCAAATTAAGAGTGTACCAAGTTAAAATTTTAGAAATCAATGGAACAGACAAATAGAGTTGATTTGAAGAGCCTGCTGAACTAAATTCAGCATGGGGCCTGGGATGATAAAGGATGACATGAGAGAATCAACAAGATGTCTATGTTTCAAGAGTTGAGACATTGTGGGAGCCATCTAGATAGAGTATCAGCAGTGGGTTAGCAGAAAAATAGTCCAAGTTGTGCAAGGGAGAATGCAGTAATAAAGCTAAGAGTAGCAAATGAAGATCAGTATCACAGAAAACTTCTGAGGTATGGGGATAATAGTAAAAAAGTAATTAGGACAATGCATTTTGCTAAATAATGTGTCTTTGATTTGACTGAATCATTTAACAGTCCAGGTGAGCACTGCCTAGGAGGCATCTTTAATAAAGGCAATAAGTGACCCTTCACAGTCAGCCTGGTAAAGAAGCAGCACATTGTGAATATTTATGTACATTTTTTGCTCATCAATGAGGTTTTGTCACTTACAATCAGATAGTAAAATAATCCTATCTAGAGTTTTTTGGTTTTAATTCATCATTTTTATAAAAATAGTGTTTAATTTTAACTAGGAAGAAATGTTATACTAAAGTGGGTTGGTTGCATGAGAGCTCTCATCTAATTTATATATGGATACAAGTTCATAACTTATGTATATAGGTCGAATCATTTAAAATATGTTCTTATATTTTTTAAATCCAAAAACAAAAAGAAAGAACAATGTCAAAAGAAATAAACTTCCCTGAGTTTGTTAAGAACCTGAGAAAGGTATTCTTACTTTTATTTGTGGAGTGCCCTAGTAGAAAACAAATATACGTTACTTAACACTTGATATGTGTCCATTTACAGGTATATATTGTCATATATACTAAAAATATTCCTTATATAAAATTACATGTTCAAAAATACACCAAACTTCTTAATTCCACAAATACCTAATTTAGAATAAATGATTATAAGGCAGAAAATGGCTTTACTGTTCCTTTTGTCAAATCTCAATTCTAAAATTGAAAAATCTGTGTCCCCAAAATGTGAAGTAACTTGCTGTGAATTCTAATCCAAGGATCTTCTCACAGTATGCTTATCTCTATTACAGAAGATTTTAGAATAGCTTTAATGATACCCTTGTGAATGTCCCTCATCTAAATATTTTAACTGCTTTAGTTAAGTAGTACACAATATTTTGGGGGTGATAATTCTATTCAATGGCCATTGTTATTTAGAGAATAAGCCTAGATATTTTCTACTGGAAAGAAGCAAATAATAAAAATCAACTAGGCTTCTGTTATTTTAACTTTCTCATCTGATCTGGGATCTGAGCTGCCTTTTTTTTTTTTTTTTTTCCAAACTGCCCTTCTCCTCCACCACAAAAGTGGATCTGTGGGAACTTTTAGGAAACAGATTAATGCTGGGACAGATAAAACTTGTCTTTTCAGTGGGATTCCAATATCTAAAGGATGATTTAGTCTTGACTCTGCTTGAGGGCAGTTGATGCATGTGGAGAGAGTTTTCATGATGATAAAGAAAGATAGGGACAAGGATAGACAGTAAAACAGAGAGCTTTTGACAATTTTGAAACTCCTGATTCAGAATACCTGACACCAATTCTGCTCTTTGGACAACCTGGTTGGTCTATTAATAATACACCAAATGTTTGTGAGCACCTATCATGTGACAGGCATAATCAAAACACTGGGGAAACAGCAATGAACCAAAAAAGTCTTATGGACTCACATTCTAAGTGGGAAAGCCATAAACACTACCATGGAAGTTTACAACAACACCATGTTGAATAAAGTATGGAAAGTGAATTGGAAATGCTGATAGTGGGCCTGGGTAGAGTTCTGAACAGGGTCAGCAGGGAAGGCTGAGTTGAACAGGTTATTATTTGACGTATAAGTCAAACATTTTGATGGGACCAGACATGTGGAGAGTAAACATCAGTTCGTGTGTCTGCAGCACAATGAGATAGGTGGGTAGGAACTTTATCAATTGTTTGTCACTTGTCAAAATTACCTAAACTCCATGAGGCCATATGTTTTATTTCTGTGGTTCACTCTTATATTTCCAATCACCAGAATAATGCTTAGCACACGGTTAACACTCAATAACTTAAATCTTTATTAAGTGTGTTAACCTAAAACAGCCAGTTATTTTAACAGCAAAACTGGTTTATTCAGGAGCAGCAAAGTACCATCTGGTACATGCAACTATGGCAGACCAGAGTCCAGTAAAGCAAAGGAGAAAAACTCTTTTATAGAGAAGAAGGGGAAGTTAGGAGGTCTGCTGTAAACAACACATCCATTGGAGGAAACCGAAAGTTTGAAGTATGGTGGCTTTTCATTGGCTAAGTTATGACAGTTGCTCCTTGGCTGAGCTGTTGCGAGACAAGGAGAAAATCTTTTTTGCTGCTACTGTAGGTAGTATAAAGGAGGGTCACTTCCTGCCAGAGATCAGCCTCTTTCTGTTGGGATCTGCATTGATGTTGAGTGGTACCTGCACGAGAGCACCCCCTTCTGGCCTCTTGACTCCACTTTAGTCAGATTTTCTTCTATTTTCGCAAGTGAGTATATGAATGATCATTGTGTTGAAATAGCTTGTTGCCAAATTGCTGTCACACACAACACCCACACACGATGATCTTATCTGACAATGAAAACCGGTAAAAGCAGGGAGAACTGAGAAATTGGAAAGTAGTTCTAGATCTAGGTATATTTTAGAACAACTTAATCTCTTGGACCTTCTTGTTATTATAAACACATGAATTATTTTTAGTTTTCTTCTCTAAACAATTCAGGTTAGATTTCTGTCGCATGCTGTTAAATGAGTCCTGAATAAAATGGGATATATTCGTTCTTAAAAATGTCACTTTCCTTTTAGTTGGGCATTAGCAGTTTACAGGGTATTTTAGAAACCTGGTAAGTCCTTAAATTCATAATTTCCCAACTGTATTTTTTTCAGAGAAAAACTTTTTACAGACATAACTAGAGAGATAGAACTCACTTGCCTTAGCTAATAAAAACTTTCAATAAGTTAAAAATATATATTTTTCATATCTAGAATTTCCATAAACATTATTGTTAGTTTTGAATGGGACCATTAGAAATTTTAAATTTTTGGCAGGAAAATTGGAAAAAAACACTTAGCAGAAAAAGACTTCCAGTTCTCTCAGTTATAGCAAATGTTTACATCAAGCTATATCAGGCATATAAAATTGATTATTTTTAAAGTAGTGGAACATATCAAATTTTTGAAATTTAAATTACTTAATGCATATTTTTATTTTCACGATAAAGTTCAAATTCCTTGATAACTCAGAATACCCTTTATTTTCTTAGAAATGTAAATTGAATGTTTTAATCAACAATGCAAATTTTATGGAAATAATTTACAATAATTTTTTTCCAGATTATGATAATCTTATATAATTTAGCAAAAAAAGACGTATTACTGCACACTTACCAGTATTTGAATACCAATAATGACAAGGTAGCTCTTTAAAACAGTAAAGATAGTGTAACTAAATGTTGAATCAAGTGTAAAGATAGTGACTCAAACATGATAGATTAGGTAGAGTTGGAGAAAAACGTTTAGAGAGTCTATGGCAAAATATAGTAATGACCAAAGAAGGACACTGATTTAAAATAGAATAACAATAAACCAGTCTAAGAATTGATAAAAAACTAAGCCTAAGAATTGAAAACGTGGAAGGCCAGCAAACTGTAGGTGTTAGAAAATCAAGACCGCTAATCATCTCACTAAGTATGAATACTTATAATTTATACTACCTAGAAAAATGCACCGCTCTTGTAATATAAAATTCACAACTTCAGTATGCAGCTGTGCTCCTACCCACAGGCTAGTTTTCCCCCCAGAGAGAGTGTAGTTATAGGTCTTTCAAGATTAAGTTCTTACTTTGAAATCTAGAGGCTCTAATTATCTCAGACATTGGGAAAATCTTCCATTGTCCACTTCTCTTGATTTAAGTTTTAGGAAATTGTGTCTCATTAAAAGTACATTGTTTCTCTTTTTATTTATCTTGTAACTTTGTGCCTTGCTGAAATACGTGCTATGTGGTATATACTATGCTTTACTCTTCTATTATGTATTTTATTAATTTCCCTGAACAGCCAAATGTCGACAACAGGGAGAGCGTGACCTTTGAATTCTAGTGGCTTATGCTGTTATAAGACCAAATATACAGGATAGAGGAGAATGTTGTTCAGGTTTTTATTTAAATTCAGCCAGAGAATAAAGACACATTGGCCTAGGGTCTGTCCACCCCTCAAACACACCCATCTCCCTTCAAGGGATTGGACTGCAGTGAGTAGGTGCCTATAGTAAGTAGCTTTTAGCTACTATACTTTCAGATCCACAATGCCGTTTCCTCTAAGGCCATACTTCCTTTAGGATCCTCCCTTCTGCCTTTTTTTGAGGCTTCTCTAACGGGGAAACTTTGCTCAGTGACTCCTTATCAATCTGGTGAAGACTTTCTCAGAAATCTCCTGGGAACATTCTTCTTAACCAATTCTTCTTTCTCTCTTTTCACAGTTGTCAAACCTGCATTATGGTCTGTAGCCTCTCTTCAGCTGTGATCTGCTCTCTCTCTCTCCCTCATTATCCTTTGTAGCCATTGTATTTCAAAGAATCTCTTAAAAGTCTATTTCCTTTTGGCATCTGCCTCTCTGGGAACCAAACTGTCACAGGGAAACAAGCTCAGTTCTCATCAGAAACAATAGAAAATACAAGAAAATTAAATGATATCTGTAAAGTGCTAAAATCTAACAAATCAATTTAGAATACAATATCTAGTGAAATATTATTTAAAAATTAAAATGAATGGGCTTTTACAGATTAAAAACAAAACATACTACCAGAAACTGAGAAACCAGCAGAATTACTCAAGAAGAAATCCTAAAGCAATAGCCCTTAGATAGAAGGAAAATGATACTAAATGGAAGCTCAAATGTACAAGGGCTGAAAAGTATCATAAGCTATATATATGTTAAGTAGTACTAAAATATTTTAAAATATTGTTTTATCTGAATTTCTTTAAAAGAGTAAATATTTTTAAAAGCACAGAAATCAGTGAAATAAAAAACACACTAGAAATAGAAAATATTAAAAATACAAGTTCTTTGAAAAATTGTTAAATCCCTAGAAAATCTAATCAAGAGAAAGCAAATAGCAAATATCAGCAATGACAAATGGATATTAATACAGATTATATGCATATTAAAATGATAAGGGTACATTATTATCTAATGTATAGATAAACGAAGATTTGTCTATTTCATGTGAATCTTCAAGTATAGATAATTACTCAACTGTGGTAAACTTGGAAAAATGTATCATAATTTGCAATGTATCCAATTTAAGAAGCTTAGAATACCTGAAGTTGAGAAATAGCCTGAGAATGATTGTTGGCAAACCTTATCCAGATTTGTCTGAATTTGCTATTGCTAAACACAAGAACTGAAAAATGAAAAATATTCCTTAGTTACACCAAGCATTATCTTTCTTGTAGATCAGATAAGAGCATAGGGAACCATATGAAGAATTATGTTTTGTTTTTTTTTACTGGTCTAATGAATAAAAATGACTGTTGTGAAACTGCATTCTGGCAACTACTAGCTATGCAGTCTTAAAAAGTTACCAAAACTCTTACACTCTTTCATGATTTTACAGCAAGTGGTATATACTTTCTCTGACCTATTTCTTGTAAAATGCATAGTAAGATGGGACTATACATTAAATCTAGATTTATTAATCCATGTTTCCCATCTCTGCTTGGAATATAAATTTTATGAAAGTTAATGACAGGATATGCCTCTGGGCTTTAATAATAGACACTTTTAATTCAAAATATCCAGCATCTAAATCACCTTCCTAGTTTTGAAAAATTCATATTTGTGTGATTCTTGGAAGGGGAAAAAGAGTTTCCTTCAGAAGTTGAGAGGAACATGTTGTATCCTTATCTTTTGGTGGCAAGGGTGAAAACATATTATCGAGGTTTGGTTAATCCACCAAGGATTTTGAATCTTCAACACATGACTCAAGATCAAGGATAAGTGAAAGAATCTTGGTGGTGATGGTGTGGAGAGGATCATGCTGTCCTTATCAGCCTGTGCTTGTCTAGATAGAGACAGGGGTATTGTTAGAAACAGCACTATCTGCATTCCTAAGTTTAGCTCTCCAATTTTCTTATGAAACCTATAAATTAAATTTATTTTCCTGCTAAGGTTAGAACCTGTGTCTAACAAGTGCATTCAAGACTCAGGCTGAATGACTAGAACACCTATTGTATAACTGCATTTGATAAAATTTTAAGTCATTGAGACAGTCCTATAAAGCCCTAAATGCTAATGACCATGCCCTTGAAGTGTGGAAAAAATAAGGCCCGGTCTTTCTGGCAAAACAAATACAGTCCATGGTAAACTAAGAGAAAACCAACAATATGTCAACCAAAGACAGATAAAATTAAAAAATGGTTCTAAAGCCTGACACTGAGGACGTGTCCCTAGTCAATGCATTGTCTAATGATGTTCTTGTCTGCCTAATGATGAAGGAAAAATGAGTAAATAAGTCAATTTATTCCTGAAAAAGCTGACAAAATTCAGATCATTGTGGTTTTTAAACATAACAAGAAAAGCACAAGGGGACGCAGTGAAATGATGTGACTTTAAGTGCACATCAGTCCTGGAACATATAAGTTAGATCAACAATCGTGAAATATCTAAGTACTGAGAATATCTCATCTTCTAAATGCATTAAGCTTTGAATGATCAGCCAACTTTAAATTTCAGAAGTTCTTTACATGCCTGAATATGTGCCCTAGGGTAAAGAGGGACTTGTATATGAAGCTCCTATCCCACTGCTTGACACGTCAGTAAATGTTTATTAATTTGAATGAAAAGGATGTCTTTTTTTAATTTCAAAGTATCTTTGCTTAGAAAGGTGAATATAAGAAGACAGTATTAGGAAATAAAAACATGCTGTGTAAGAGTTGAATTTTTGAGAGAAATAAATAATGATAATGTTTTGAAGAAAACCACAATGAGCAATGAAGCTCATATTTTGAAGAAAATATAAGATTTGAAAGTATTTGTGGAAATCATATAAGCCAAATTTGGTAAATATGCTGAAGGAATGAGGAAAGTCACATCAAATTTAAATCTAATTGAGTAAAAAAAGAGTTTAGCATATACATCTTTGAGAAACCCCCAAGACATTTTAATAAATTTGACAGCATAATCCCCTAAAATATCAATCATTTAAACACTGAATTAAGATGTCTCTTATCATTTATGTTAATAATTTAATTGAGTTTGCCAAATAATATTTTATTGGAAGTGACATCAGTAAATCTCAGGACCACTATTAAAAGATGTCAATATGTTTCAGAGATAATGAAAACTTTGATGACTGTCAAATGTGTCTCACTGCCATTCTTAAGCTTTTTGTATTATGATGAAGTTCCCAGCTAGCTGTGCAACACCTGTGTGTTAATGCATGATACACAAATAAGGAGTACAGATATCCCCTCACCAGTATAACTAAATTATGTTTCTTACCTTTACCTGAATTCTGCAAAAACATTTATAATAATTTTATGATATAAAGACTTTTTAATGTCAGCATTACAGAACTAAAGTATCAGCCATTTGATAGGAGATGTTATACTTGAAGTGATAATATTTCTATCAGAAGAAATATAATATTTCTATAATAATTCTATGTGCTATGGCACATAATATAAATGGCTATAGATAGATGTATTGATTTTATTGCATTTTGAAACAAGTAAACAAGTTAACAATAGTCCTAAATTTTGAAGTCTATAACTAACACATTAGTAACTACTATTTATATAACATTATGTTCATGTACAAAACAAAAATAGGTTAATAACCATTCACACATTCAATTATGAGTTATTCACTACTGATGATTCTTCTTTTTTGTTTAGTGGAACATGATTTTAGTTATTTATGTACTTGAATCAATTTGATTTGCTTGGAGAAAATTAGTGTCTACACATATTTTCCCTCTTTACTATTCTGATAGTACTCAAAGTAATTTATGACATTTAAAAATGAAAATCTATAACTATTTTAAAATAACTGTCTCTGGAATCCTTTTAAGAATCCAAAGAATTAATTAAATTTGAAATTTTAATGATTTTAATATATTCAGGAATGAAAATCACTAAAGTCTTGATCTTTGCTCAGTTATTTAAAAATCCTGATTTAGAAGATATTTTCAGAGGTCACCTGTTATATATAAGCTCATATGTTCACTAACTAGTAAATAGCCTATTCAAGGAATTCATTCTTTCTCTAGCTAGCCCATTATTAACAAAGCAACAGAAACAAAACAAAACCAAAAAACACCGGAAGACTGATTTCAATCTCTCCTACTGAGGGAATTTGTGGAAGTTTATACACATTATCACGAGAAAGTCACTAGATTCTTCCCCCAAAGTATCATTCTTGCTTCTTTATCAAACTTCTGGGCCTCCAGTGTGTGTGTCGCTTGGATGTAAAGTTGAATAGGAATAGTCCATGCCCTTTGTTAATTAGCCAGTTGAAGAAACAGACATGTAATATAAGAAAAAATAGAATGAGTCAAATAAATAGAGTTCTAAGTAAAACAAATGGGATTACAAAGTAAAAGTTATTAATTATGCTCTGGGGATTAAATTAAAGCTTCACAGAGGAGGTTATCTGAACAAGACCTTGAAGGGTGAGTAGGATTTTACCAGAGAGAAAATGGAAGGGTACTCTAGAATGGAGGAAGTCATGTTGCAAGTTTACACCTGTGAAACAGCAGGAATCACTGTAGTACATGATCACAGATCCAAACAATTCATGGTATTAGATTATGTTTATTTAAGGGTTTTAGTATTTAGCATTTGTAAAATCTCCTTAACTTAGACAACTAACTCTAAAAGATTGATATTCTCTTAACACATGTCTAAGAGAATATAATTTATAAACATGTATATTAAATGTAGAAAAATAATTGTCAGAAAACTAAAATTGTCTGCTAAAACATTAAAAATATATATTAAATTTGATATGATAGCTTCCAGGCAAAAAATAGAAAACTTGAACAGCTTACTAAGGAACAGTTGAGAAAAGTAAGAAAAGGAAGAGTCCACTATTAGGAAGTTGTCTAATAAGTTTTGCTAGAACTGCTCCCCCACCACTCTTTTCTTTCTTTCTTTCCTTTTTTTTTTTTAATACTAACACTGACATTGACATTTACATGGTTTCATGGAATGGGGAGGAGTAGTTTTGTTTATGTACACACACACACACACACACACACACACATTGGTGTAGAATTTGGCAGCCACTTACTAATAAGTTTCAGCACTGGTTTTCCAGAAAGCCAAATTAGAGAGAAAGAGAAGAGGGAGAAGGCAGAAAGAAGAGGGAGAGAAGGACAAGAAAGGAAAATAAAGGAAAAGACAAAGACTGAATTTTGCAGAGAGGTACATTCTGGGTTGATAGAATATATATTTCTGACAACTTGAGTCATATTGAAATTGTGTTAATCATAAAACTGACTGAGTTAAAATTGTTGAATCAGAAGTACACATTTCTAGAGAAAAGACAGGGCGACCTCATACATTCTGTTTTTTTGTTTTTTTAAGGTTGTATTGTTCCAAAAGACCTGTTTCAAAACCAAAACACGTATGTGGCATACAAACTTTTGTCGATTATGATTCCCAAGAAAGTTTGAGAAAATGTGTCTCTAAAAGAGGGAAAAAAAAAAAGAGAGAGAGATAAATTGGTCAGAGTGTTTGTTTTCACCCTTAAACACTTCATTCTTTGGAAATCTTAATTCCCTGCCTCTTATGTCTGCTTTTGACTCAAGACTTGAGTTCTCATGGGTGGTTTCTCTCACTGCCCAACTCCTGTTAATAGTAACTGGGGGAAGAGTTGTACTGTGTGTTGAATGGCGAGTTTTGTAAACTTGAGCACTCAAGTACTTCCTTAAGCCTCAAATTTCTTATCTCTAAATATAAAACGTCAATAGCTTTTACTTCATAGAATTGAGGATTAGATATGGTGATGCAAGTGCAAGTTAGGTGCATACAGCAAGGACTCAACAACATTAACAAATATTGCCTTATTTATTGTATTATCATTTAGCATTACTCATCATTCCTTAATACGCTTAGATTATAATTTCTTTGTATATACATATGGGTTTTTTTGAACATGCCTTCACGTGCAACATCATCCATCTGTCCTCTGACCTTCTGTAAACACATCACATAGAAACGGATGGATGAGATGTTTAGAATGGATTCGCCTAAAATATGGCTCCTATGTACCATATCCAAAGCTAATATGGGTAGAGGAGTTTTCTCAACAAGATAGGCACTAGGATTAGAACTTGAACTGTTTAGTACCTATAACACTTAGAATTTAGTACTACTAATACGAGTAATATTTAGTACTAATACTGTTACTAAATAACTATCATTCCAACTCAGTGGAGAGCTGTACAGAACCAATCAACTTAGTTATATCTCTGTCTGTAAAGCTACACATTTATTTATTTTCTTAGTCCTTCCTTATTGCAAACATATTTTAAGGCACCACTAGTTGCTGACCATACTAGCATATGCACTAAAAACTACTGAAGGAAGAAAGAATTGGTGGTGAGCAAAGAGTGCAAAGTCACCCCAAGCTTGCATCTGTTTCCCATGATGAGATAGAGAAAAGGAATGATCATGAAAACTCAATCGGGTAGGAAAGATATATTCAAGGTGCATGCAACAGATGTACAGGAGCAAATTACCATTGAGCCCAATAACAGTTATGTGCGGTTTTAGTGCCATGATGACAAATTTAACCCATATTTATAATAACTCAAAACAATAACATTAATGATGACTTCTGACACATTTCATTTCATTTCATAGCCAACCTCTGTTTGCTCTAGTTATTCCAGCCTCAAAACATTTTTCCATTTCTTTTTGATGCTGGCTGCCAAATCTTCATTATTATGGGTTTCCAAAGTATTTTTGAGAGAATTATGTTTCTCAAAGCCTGTGAGAAAGGGGGAGTAGAATCATTTTGCAGGCGAATGAAATTAAGACTTTGGAGCATTAAATAACAATGAGGCTTCACAGCTGTGACTTCTGATAACTTGTGTAAATTCTAAGTAACTTTTAAAATCCCATATTGATATTGCTGCCTTGATAATTTTCTCTGCAGTATGCGTCTCCAGGGCACTGTGATGCACTTTTATTTCCTTTCTTCAGCCACTTGTGAAAGACTTGGCTAACTCTACACTGCTTGTGGATCGCTTTCAGCCTCACACAGGGACATACCATTAACTCCTTTTTTAATTGGCTGTATTAAAGCCAACACCTGCACCTTGTTTAGCAAGTCACCTGCAGTGTAGAGTAAATTAAAGTGATTAAAAAGATGTGTGAGTTTCACTCCACATTGTCTTTGCATTTTCATCTTCCTAATCTCTTGGCCAATTTTTTTTCTTAGCATCATTGATACTTGAGAGTAATACATGCAGGGAAGTTTACTGTTTTAATCATTTGTGCCTCTATTCAATTCAACAATATGTATTCAGTATCTGCTATGTGTCAAGCTCTCTGTTGCAAATCTTGGGAGATAAGCAACAGAATTTTTTTTACAGATGCATAAACTGAAGTTGATAGACATACAATGCTTTGATTGAGGCCACGCAGGCACAAAGTGGTGAAGTTCAGTTCTGTTTGAATTCCAATCTCATGCTCTTTCTCCTAGAAGTAAATTTAGTGATTGCAATAGCACGCTATGTTTCCATTTGCAGAAGTGCTTGAAGAGGTTGCTCATCACAAATCCATTAATATTTCTGTTGCATGGAATTATTTTTATTTTGTGTCCTGAAGAAGGAAATTGAAATATGACTAAAGAGATTTGCATCTGTGCCTATTATCTCTCTACTATCAAGTAACCTGAGCAAGTCACTTTGATTGACTTATATTTCAGCTATCTTATCTGTAAATAAGAAATCAATTACAGTTAGATCATAATTTTGACGACTGAGTAAATAACATATATAAAAAGCATACCATGAAAGGTAAAATAATCTATAATTTTAAGGTACTTAAGTGACATTCAGCCAACTCTCCTGTTTTTCAAATCGGAATTTCAAAAAAAAAAAAAAGACTCAACAAAAATAAACACACAAATAATTTTGTTGTATTCTTCTTACCAGCTCATTACTCTTGATTAGGAGTGCTACTTTTCTTGCCTCCACCCAGTTAAGAGAGCAGAGTTGTGAAAAAAATGTGAATAATGTTAAACTCTCAATACACAAACTTTTTAAATAAACTGCCACAATTCATGAGACTGTGTTCTATTCACTGCTTGTATTTCCATTACTGACATTCTCTTTTTAAACTTATCAATCCAACAACTGTCCCCATCTAGTTCCACTGAAACTGCAATCACTAACTTTGCTAATGCTTGCTATTTGTTGATCTCTATTTTCATTTTAGATTGGTGTCATTGTTGCCACTTTTACCCTTTGGAAACTGTCCCCTCATTGGTTTTCCTGTTGGTCTTTCCTAGTTTTATTTTTCTGGTCGTTCTTTCTCGGTTTTCATTCTGCATATTCTTATTGTTACGCTTTAATTATAGAGGTTCCCAGGTGCTCACCCTGAGTGCTCTTAAGTCTTTCTCAGCATGCTCTTTTCAGTGATTATATTTGTTCTCATTGGTATAGAGTATACACCTAACTCCTTAGAATCTCGACTTTGAAATCTGCTTTTCCCTCCCTTACAGCCATCAAGAAGAGCTGTGACCCTGTGTACCCCTCTTCTGCCATATCTAATTACACCAAAACTGTATACCTACCTAAGTTGGAACAAACTCCTCTCTCAATACATCTCTCTCCCTCCCTCCCTCTCTCTCTCAACAGAATGGTGACTGAAAGATGAGAGGCAACCTTTTAGTTTTGTTTTTAACCAGGACAGTAACAGGCAAATTTTGATAATGAAGGTTACCAAATCCTGACAGGAGCATGAAGAGGTAGAAGGAGCTGGTGAACAGAGCAAGAAGTAGTTTAGCAGATGCCAAGAAAGAAATGAGTTCTAGAAACACAGTGTTTCTTGGCTTTCTGATATTTCTTCATATCCTGATTTTTGTGATAGATACATTTTTTCTTATAATACATTCACTTCATTTTCTTAAACAGAATGTGTTTCTATTATTTACAACTTGTCCCTCTTAACTAATATTCTAATGTGTTCAACTAAAATCGACGTGCTTTTGGATCAGAAATGTGTACCTACAAACTGTACTGTAGGTTATTTCAAAGGGAAATACAAAAATCTCAAACTTAATATGTCCATTAATTTTCTGTCATCTTTAATTTATCCTTATTTCCTCTCTGTAACAACCACACCCCCAAAAGTAAAATTTCTGCCAAATATTCTGTATTTTGCACTTCAAAAAATTAGAAAACACAGATGGAGTGTTAGGTACAAAGAACTGTTCATTGAGTAAACACTCAATAAAAGTTAGCTATTATCCTCTGTATAATTGTGGTAGGCTACATGCTATTATGCACAAGGTTGTTAAACTTAAAGCCTAGGGATGCTGTCATAAGGTGAAATGCTTACTAGTTTTTCATAAGTAGACTCATTGTTCTTACTGAATGGGAGACATTTTATCTGAGTAAAGTAACATAGAATATTTTCTTCCATCCCATAGGAGAAAAAAACTACAATTTTCATATTAAGATAGTGGTTAGATTGTGTTCAGAGAAGGTCAGAGAGAGATGGCAAAGCCGAAGAGCTGTGTCAGAAGAAAGAGAATCCATTACTGGGATTAATAGCAGTTTGATGCATGAATCTTGCAAATGATATTCGTGGAGACATACTGTCTCAAATATAAAGAACCTACTTAAAGTGAACTTTCAGGAAGATCAAACAAGAGTAGTAGAGTTTAGTGTTTTCTGCAATTTGTAGAAGAAAAACGTCATCTATCTGTCATCTGCCCTTCTGTAACCACATCACATAAAAATGGATGGATGAGATGTTAGGATGGATTTGCCTGAAATACGGCTTCTATGTACAGTATCCAAAGCTAATATGGGTAGAGGAGGCTTCTCAACAAGATAGACACTAATATTAGTACAAATACTTGAACTATTTAGTACCAATAATACTTGGAATTTAGTATGATGAATGCTAGTAATATATAGTATTAAATACTACTAAATAACTAGCATTCTAACTCAGAACAGTGGGGAGCTGTACAGAGCCAGTCTACTTAGTTATATCTCTGCCTATATAGCTACACATGTATTTATTTTCTTAGTCCTTCCTTACTGCAAAAGTATCTTAAGGAGCCTCTGACTAAACTAGAATAGAAACAATTTAAAGGTTTTACAGATTTATTGTAATGAGAAACTCATTGTGCATCATGCAGTATTTATTGTGTGTATTTTATCTGTAACTATCCCTTTACTGACTACGTGTATGTTAGTCTATTCTTTTTTTATATATATAAAATGCATTTCTCAGTGCTTTTTGGTTGATCTATATTATGATGCCCTCCAAGTATTAACACTGATTGTAAAACTTATGACCAAAACTGAACTGTGTGGAACATGAGGGAATAGCCATACTATAGAAGAATTCTCTCTCCTCAGGATTATATTTAGGTTACATGTGTTTAGTCATACTACTCATTTTGACTTATGATAATTTGTTTATAGGATGAGAGCTCATAGAACTTGTGAAGTTTAGATATCAGCCAAAAATATTGGAAAGCAGAATTTAAAGCCAGTTTAAAAAACAGTTACTTTAGAAAATTGGTTTAAACATTTTGAAGTATTTTCAGCTAAAATCTTCTAAAACTTTGCTTTCCAATTAATATTTATCTAATACCTTTATTACATCGACTTCTAAAACCTTTGCTGCTGCTGTAATTTTAATTAACAATAATTCTCTAGAAAGCTCTCTATTATGAAACTGGTTAGCTGCTTAGGAATCCAGAGATGGTAGATGAGGTCATTGAGAGGATGTGACTGCTCGTTGAACCAAGAGCTGGCCCAGGGCAATTGGAGTCTCCTCACTTCTATCCCTTGTCCTTGGAATGTACATTCCACCTACTAGTCCTATACCAGCAGCTGTTTCAAGGACAAAGTTTTGAGGGAATAATGTATTGTTTAGACCATGTGGATTGAATACCTGACTGGACCGTGTTAAGGCCCCTATATAAGATTTTAAGATTCTGGAGGACGGGTACAGAGACCTACTCACCTTGTGGTCATGCAAGACAAGCCTCCTATGTAAGTGACCTTGCTTACACCACCTACCAGTCTGGAGTGGTCTGCCGCTTTCTTAGGTCTCCCTTGCCCTCCTTGTATGGGGGCCAGTTTTGGATTTCACCCCAGGGAAATCCTGAGGTTGTAAATCAACTAATGAGTACTGTTGAGAATAATAAGAGGTACGGATACCTAATTCTAAGTTTCTGATTTTTTTTCTATATTTTAAAAAACTTGGGCTACCCTGGTGGCATGGTGGTTGAGAGTCCGCCTGCCGATGCAGGGGACATGGGTTCGTGCCCCAGTCCGGGAAGATCCCACATGTCGCAGAGCGGCTGGACCCGTGAGCCATGGCCGCTGAGCCTGCACGTCCGGAGCCTGTGCTCCGCAATGGGAGAGGCCACAACAGTGAGAGGCCCGCGTACAGCAAAAAAAAAAAAAGTCTTTCTATCTGTTTATCATTTCTTTCCTTATCTAAAATATCAGTAACAATTGATGATGAGATATACATGCTACATTTATATTGAATCTTACTTCAGGAATATATTCTGTTTTGAAAGAATAATATTCTTAACCTACATTGGTAGTAAGAAAAATCTTTTTCTATATGCATACACATGGCTATTATTAAAAAATACAAACATTAATATTTTTAAGAAATGTATAAGATAACTATATTTTCTAAATTTTGTTGGCCTTTCCAATCTCCTTTATGTTATAGATAAGGCTTTAGCTATGTGATGTAATTTTAACCACACCATGCAGTTACCAGTAATGTAGATGAAATGAGAGTTCATTTTTTTCTTATGAAGTTTTTAAGCAGTAATAATGATCTGGGCGGGGGGAATAATGCTTTCTCAAAGTGTTACCTTTGTTACTTATCTTTCTGGCTAATCATGGGTGTGAAATATATTGTTTTAACTTCCAAGATACCCATCCAGATTCTTCTTCAAATGATAAAAATTTAGTGAGAACCCTGACCTCCATTAGAGTCAACGTTTGCCCCCATCCTTGTTTCAGAGATAGCTCTTTGTATAGAAAGTGCTAATTGCCTAATTAAACATTGTGATGACCGAATTTGTTGGAGCAAAATTGCACAGGATTTAGAACTTTAGAAGTACAGCTTAGTTTTATGATTTTTCTTACAGATTCCAAGAATCCAACATCTACCTTACCTGTTTGCTTTGGATCTCTAATAAGATATAATCAACTGATAAATTCATTGATTTTAAATTATTTTATTCAATCCATATTTATTAAATACCTGCACTGCACCAAGCATTATATTAAGTACTGGGACAACTGAGATGAGATGACTCTTACTGAAAGCCAGAATTTTAATGAACATTATAATTTCTCAGTCATATTAGTCATATATTAAAAGACCTAGACCCTTATCACTCAGGATAGTAGAGAGAAAACCAGCCATCATTAGGTAGATAAGCATAGAGTGCATATAATATGACCTAAAATTTTGACCTAATGATATTTCACTGGCTTTAAAAAAATTTAGCGGGTAAAATCATCTGAATATTCCATGCAACACCTAATGCCCTTTTATAATATGCCAAAGAGTTTAGTGAAAGATCTGGAATGCACTTGAGATTTTCTTAAACAAAGTTCTAACAATCAGGCAGCCATCCCACAAAAAGAAATTGGTATTAATATATAAAAATGATATTCATCCTTATTATGGTTTTCTAGATGGGGTTTGCATATAATTCTTATTAAAACTTGGCAGCTATTCACTTCAAAGCCAATATTCTAAAAGGTTCTACTATATATTAGAAATAAAAAGTATGGCATATTATATCATCATAATGATGGAGATAGAAAATGTCTTATTATGGTAATAAATCAAGTAATAAAATATCACCTATGTTAGAGCTAGAGGATTAAAATACATTTTAAATCGATTTAAAACAGTAAAACCCACACGTTTAAAGTTTATGTTAAACTGGGATAGAGATTAAACCTGACTGAAATAAAATAAAACAGTCTGTCAGGAGCTCAGTTTCGCTGAGAGAGAGCTGACCTGCCAGGTTGGAAGCAGCCAATTAAAGCAAGCCAAATGAAGTAATAGTTGAGCCTTTAATCACTTACTGTGATACTGTAAGCAAGAGGCTAAACTCCCCTATTTCATTTCTTCTCATGGAATGGCATTCACAGCAATCCATGGGGGAACATGGGACAGGGGAGGAGTTTAGGTCAAGGGTCAGGTGAATCAACACAGTGGAAAAGTACTGACTATATTGAGGGCACAGAAGAAAAGTGTCTTCAAGGTTTCCCTTTCCTCCCAATAATAAAGTCTCCATGGAGGCTCCAGAGGAAGGGTTGGCAGAAGGATCCAGATGAAAAGAAGTCTCTTAATGAAGGTGGTTGCACTATGATTGTAGTTATTCCTAAGAGCATGACTGGCCTGGGGTGCGTGAGTCTAAGATGGCAACTGCCTTTAGAGACCCAAATGCACTGGCTGCACTTCCAGTCCAGTGTGGGAGTGGGGCAGCCCCCCCCACCATGAGGTGAGGTAAAGGCTGTAAAATTGCTTATATTTGGGTTTTAAAGATCAGAGAGAGATTTTTTTGACGAGGAGCTCAGCTCCTCAATTCTATTTTAATCACTGAAGTCCTGGAAATACATATATATTGTTTAAACTATTTATCCATATGTATATTCACCTAATTACCCTGTCATCTTTCTTGCCCCTAGAATGCATTTGTTGACCAAATGGGATGTATCTGCATGTTTTCCCACTGAGACCGTGATCTCTTTTTGTGGCCTTGCATACTCCTGAGAAAAGGTCAGTTCTATGAGATAAAATCACCTTCTCACAGCGGGGCTTTCCTTCTCATTTTATCCTACTGATTGTTTACAATTTATTTCTTCCTGTTCTAACTGAACAAGCAAGTCATTGAATTTAGTGTAAAATACTTAGTGAGGTGCCATGAGCCTCGGATTGGCATTTTAAGGTTATGATGTGGTCATGGACACAATTACAAGTTAGACAAAATTTAGTTGAAGCCTCTGTATTCCTCATGCATTTCTATAGTTCCTCTCATGGAAACAATTGAATACTTTCCTATTTGAAAAAGTCTGTCTTCTCATATAGACCTTAATATCTTATGACTCATCAGTGGCATTCCATTGTATTTAAATAGAATCCAATGAATAAATTATGGAGAGTTAATGTACAATATGGTAACTATAGTTATTAAGGATGTATTGTATACGTGAAATTTTCGGAGAGTATGTCTCCAGTATTCTCCCTATACAAAAGGTAACTATGTGAGGTTATGGATAAGAAACTGAAGAGACAAAAAAATCACATCACATACTTTCAATATATACAATTTTAATTTGTCAGTCATACCTCAAAACTGCTGGTAAAAAAATGTAATTGTTTTAGAAGAAGAGAGAAGAAACTTAAAAAAATAGAATTGAGAATCATTAATATGCCTTACAACATAAAATATAAGTAGATTCTTGTCAACCATCACCTTGACCACTAATATGGTCTTCTATTTCTATAATTTGTTATTTTAAGAATGTTATATATATGGAGCTATACAATATGTAAACTTCTGAGATTTTCTTTTTTCAGTCAGCATAACTCTATGGAGACTAACTCATACTTTTGTATACATCAATAGTTTGTTCCTTTTTATTGCTGGATATTGTTGCATTGTATGGATGTACTACAGTTTATTCACCACTGAATGACATCTGGATTGTTTTAGTTTGGGGCTAGTATGAATAAAGCTGCTATAGACACTCACAAGCAGGTTTTTGTGCATATGTATTGAATAACTCTATTTCCCTGGTACAAATGTATAGGACTGCAATTGCTGGATGGCATGGTAGATGCAGGTTTAGTTTTTTATTTGTTTATTTGGTTTGGTTATTTATTTATTTATTTATTTTGCTTTGTTTTGTCTTTAAGAAGCTTCCAAACTCTTTTTCCATAGTACCTATACCATTTTACCTTCCCACCAACAATGTATGAATGATCCACTTTCTCCATGCCATCTCCAGCATGCAATGTTGTCACTATTTTTTATTTTAGTAATTCTCATAGGTATAGAGTAATATCTCATATGTGTCTTTATGTACATTTACCTCATGGCTACTGAAGTTGAATATCTTTTCATGTGCTTACTTTCCATCATCTGTACATCTTCTTTGTTGAACTATTTCTTCATGTCTGTTGCTCATGTTTAAACTGGTTTGTTTACTCTTACAGTTTAAAGAGTTCTTTCTGTATCCTAAATTTTAGTCCTATGTTGGGTATGTGAGTGACTGTAAATGTTTTTGTGTTTTTAATTTTAGGTTTCACGTGCTCATTGTTGATATATATAAACACAGTTTTTTGTATAATTATATGGTATCCTGTGATCTTGCTGAATTCATTTACGCATGGTAGGAAAATCTTTTCTTTCTTCCTTTTTCCTTTCCTCCCTCCCTCCCTTCCTTCCTTCTTTCCTTCCTTTTCTCTCCTCTATAGATTCCTATGCCATTTGCAAATAGGAATATAGTTTCATTTCTTCCTTCTGATAGGTGTGCCTTTTATTTTTTGTCTCATTGAACTAGCTAGAAATTCTAACATTGTATTGAATTGAATGGTGCCAGTAGAGATATTTATTGTGTTGATATAAAAATATAAGAATTTATTTTTTCACCATTAAATAAACTATCAGCTGTAGTATTCTGTGGATGTTCTTTATGAAATTCAGAACGTTTCCTCTATTGCTGGTTTGCTGAGACATTTTTAAAATCATAAATGAATGTTAAATTTTGTCAAATGCTTTTTCAGTATCAATTAATATGATCATGTGATTTTTTTTCTTCCTAAGCATATTAATATGATGGTTATGTTGATTCATTTTTGAATATTGATCCAATCTTGCATTATTCTTGGGAAATAAAGCTCACTTGGATATAGTGTATGACTTTTTATATATTGCTGAATTCTGCTTGCTAATATTTTGTTAAGGATGTCTGTATTTATATTCATGAGGGATATTGGTCTGTAGTTTTATTCTTTTTTTTGCATTGGTATTTTTTAGGTATCAGGGTAATACTAGAGTAATAAAATGATTGGAGATGGTTCTCTATTCTTCTATTTTCTGGAAGAGATCATATAGAATTTATGTTAATTCTTCTTTAAATGTTTGGAAGAATTTTCCAGTGAACCATCTGGACCTGGAGGTTTATTTTCTATGCTCTAGGGCTATTCATATTATACATTTAATATTGGGTGAATTGTGGTACTTTGTGTTTTTCAATGGTTAGCCTATTTTGTTTAAGCTATCAAATTTACGTGTGTAGACTTTTTTTTGCTTTATTCCCTTATTATCATTTTGATGTCTGTAGGGTCTATAGTGATTGCTCCCTTTAAAAATTTCTACTGCTGGTAATTTGTGTCTTCTCTCTTTTTTTAAATCAATCTTCCTAAAAGTTTGTCAATATTATTGATCTTCTCAATAGACCATCTCTTTGTTTCACTGTCTTTCCATTTATGTTTCTGTTTTCAATTTCATTGATTTCTTCCATTTATCTTTATCACCATGATTTCATTTCTTCTTGATTTGGGTTTAGTTTGCTCTTCTAGTTTAGGCAATTGTCCAGACTAAGTTGCCCCTTTTCTGGTCCTTTTATGAGCTTTTGGGGAGTGCTTTGTTTTTTTCTTTTTCTGCTAGAGTTTCCTGGTTTTCAACTTTATCTGTTCCTAGTCTAGATACTAGTTATTTGTTCCTGAGTTCTTTGATTGAATTATCTTCTATCCACCTTTCAGTGTCTTCTTATATTTGTGTTATATGCATATAATGTCTATGTTTTATATTTGTACTTAGCAGGAGGAATAAGGAAAAGTATATCTATGCCAACATATCTTCCCAAAAGCAGAAGTTTCTTTTTTTTTTTTTTTTAGTTATGGAAGATCATGATCTTTGATATATTTTTTGTAGAGAAAACATAACTGATTTAATTAATTTACTATGAGGATAAAGAAGTAAATGGGATTTTATTATCATTTATAAAACACAAAGTCAGAGTGAATTTAGTTTTCACCAGTAGCTGTTCTTTATATATTTAAAGAAAAATTTAAGCAGTATTGACTAGGGAAAAAAGAAAGCAAGCTATTACCCAGGGAAGGAAAACTACAATTAAGCCTACTAAAGCATTTCAAGAGAAATAAAATGGAAAATTTCACTGAAATTGACAGTATAGTAGTTAGAATGATACACTTATTTTTCTGGACAATATGGGTGCTTATAAAACTATTTATCATTACAACTTTGTTTTCTTATAGACTTTAAATTTTTTTCCTACTGCTAAAGAAATACTTAACTATTCACTTAAGTTTTCATGCCATCTTGGTGGTTATGTTTCAGTTTTGGAAGGAATAAGAATATGTTAGTATCTGCTGGTTTCCATTCAAAATGGCTTTATTTTGCATATGTGCACATTTCTTTATATCTCTCTCTATATCTTTCAACCAAGGCATTTGTACATTCTAGTAGTCTTGCTAGTACTAGCAAAATGCCCATAAAGTATCTGTTTTTAAAATTACTTGCCTTTTCTCATATTATTCTTATTATTTTTTAAAACAAGATAATAATAATGGTGAGAGTGGGCATCCTTGTCTTGTTCCTGATCTTAGTGGTAATGGTTTCAGTTTTTCACCACTGAGGACGATGTTGGCCTTGGGTTCGCCATATATGGCCTTTATTATGTTGAGGAAAGTTCCCTTTATGCCTACTTTCTGGAGGGTTTTTTATCATAAATGGGTGTTGAAATTTGTCAAAAGCTTTCTCTGCATCTATTGAGATGATCATATGATTTTTCTCCTTCAGTTCATTAATGTGGTGTATCACATAGGTTGATTTGCATATATTGAAGAATCCTTGCATTCCTGGGATAAATCGCACTTGATCATGTTGTATGATCCTTTTAATGTGCTGTTGGATTCTGTTTGCTAGTATTTTGTTGAGGATTTTTGCATCTATGTTCATCAGTGACACTGGCCTGTAGTTTTCTTTCTTTGTGCCATCTTTGTCTGTTTTTGCTATCAGGGTGATGATGGCCTCGTAGAATGAGTTTGGGAGCGTTCCGTCCTCTGCTATATTTTGGAAGAGTTTGAGAAAGATAGGTGTTAGCTTTTCTCTAAATGTTTGATAGAATTCGCCTGTGAAGCCATCTGGTCCTGAGCTTTTGTTTCTTGGAAGATTTATTTTTTTATTATTTATTATTATTTTTTTTTGCGGTATGCGGGCCTCTCTCTATTGTGGCCTCTCCCGTTGTGGAGCCCAGGCTCCGGACACGCAGGCTCAGCGGCCATGGCTCACAGGCCCAGCCACTCTGCAGCATGTGGGATCTTCCCAGACCGGGGCACGAACACGTGCCCCCTGCATCGGCAGGCGGACTCTCAACCACCGCACCACCAGGGAAGCCATGTTGGAAGATTTTTAATCACAGTTTCAAATTCAGTGCTGGTGATTGTCCTGTTCATATTTTCTGTATCTTCCTGGTTCAGTCTCAGAAGGTTGTGCATTTCTACTTATTTGTGCATTTCTTCCAGGTTGTCCATTTTATTGGCATATAGTTGCTTATCTCATGATCCTTTGTATTTCTGCTGTGTCAGTTGCTACTTCTTTTTCATTTCTAATTCTACTGATTTGAGTCTTCTCCTTTTTTTCTTCATGAGTCTGGCTAATGGTTTATCAATTTTATTCATCTTCTCAAAATACCAGCTTTTAGTTTTATTGATCTTTGTTATCATTTTGTTCATTTCTTTCTTTATTTATTTCTCGTCTGATCTTTATGATTTCTTTCCTTCTGCTAACTTTGGGGTTTTTTTTCTGTTCTTTCTCTAATTGCTTTAGGTGTAAAGTTAGGTTGTTTGAGATGTTTCTTGTTTCTTAAGGTAGGATTGCATTGCTAAAAACTTCCCTTTTAGAACTGCTTTTGCTGCATCTCATATGTTTTGGATCATTGTGTTTTCATTGTCATTTGTTTCTAGGTATGTTTTGATTTCCTCTTTGATTTCTTCAGTGATCTTTTGGTTATTAAGTAGTGTGTTGTTTAGCCTCCATGTGTTTGTATTATTTACAGATTTTTTCCTACATTTGCTATCTAGTCTCATAATGCTGTGGTCGGAAAAGATACTTGATATGATTTCAATTTTCTTAAATTTACCAGGCTTGATTTGTGACCCAAGATATGATCTATCCTGGAGAATGTTCCATGAGCACTTGAGAAGAATGTGTATTCTGTTGTTGGATGGAATGTCCTATAAATATCAATTAAGTCCATCTTGTTTAATGTATCATTTAAGGCTTGTGTTTCCTTATTTATTTTCATTTTGGATGATCTGTCCATTGGTGAAAGTGGGGTGTTAAAGTCCCCTACTGTGATTGTGTTACTGTCAATTTCCCCTTTTATGGTTGTTAGTATTTGCCTTATATATTGAGGTGCTCCTATGTTGAGTGCATAAATATTTACAATTGTTATATCTTCTTCTTGGATTGATCACTATGTTATGTCCTTCTTTGTCTCTTGTAATAGTCTTCATTTTAAAGTCCATTTTGTCTGATATGAGAATTGCTACTCCAGCTTTCTTTTGATTTCCATTTTCATGGAATATCTTTTTCCGTCCCCGCACTTTCTGTCTGTATGTGTCCCTAGGTCTGAAGTGGGTCTCTTGTAGACAGCATATATAGGGGTCTTTTTTTGTATCCATTCAGCCATTCTATGTCTTTTGGTTGGAGCATTTAATCCATTTACATTTAAGGTAATTACAGATATGTATGTTCCTATTACCATTTTCTTAATTCTTTGGGGTTTGTTATTGTAGGTCTTTTCTGTCTCTTGTGCTTCCTGCCTAGAGAAGTTCCTTTAACATTTGTTGTAAAGCTGGTTTGGTGTTGCTGGATTCTCTTAGCTTTTGCTTGTCTGTAGAGGTTTTAATTTCTCTCTCATATCTGAATGAGATCCTTCCTGCTTAGAGTCATCTTTGTTGTAGGTTTTTCTCCTTCATCACTTTAATTATATCCTGCCACTCCCTCCTGGCTTGCAGAGTTTCACTGAAAGATCAGCTGTTAACCTTATGGGGATTCCCTTGTGCATTATATGTTATTTTTCCCTTGCTGCTTTTAATATTTTTTCTTTGTATTTAATTTTTGATAGTTTGATTAATATGTGTCTTGGCATTTTTCTCCTTGGATTTATCCTGTATGGGACTCCCTGTGCTTTCTGCACTTGATTAACCATATTAGGGAAATTTCCAACTATAATCTCTTCAAATATTTTCTCAGTCCCTTTCTTTTTCTCTTCTTCTTCTGGGACCCCTATAATTCGAATTTTGGTGCATTTAATGTTGTCCCAGAGGTCTCTGAGACTGTCGTCAGTTCTTTTCATTCTTTTTTCTTTATTCTGCTCTGCAGTAATTATTTCCATTATTTTATCTTCCAGGTCACTTATCCGTTCTTCTGCCTCAGTTATTCTGCTATTGATCCCTTCTAGGGAATTTTAAATTTCATATATTTTGTTGTTCATCTCTGTTTGTGTGCTCTTTAGTTCTTCTAGGTCCTTCTTAAACGTTTCTTGTATTTTCTCCATTCTATTTCCAAGATTTTGGATCATCTTTACTATCATTTTTCTGAATTCTTTTTTAGGTAGACTGCCTATTTCCTCTTCATTTGTTAGGTCTGGTGGGTTTTTACTTTGCTCCTTCATCTGCTGTGTGTTTCTGTCTTCTCATTTTGCTTACCTTACTGTGTTTGGTGTCTCCTTTTCGCAGGCTGCAGGTGTGTAGTTCCCATTGTTTTTGGTGTCTGCCCCCAGTGGCTAAGGTTGGTTCAGTTGGTTTTGTAAGCTTCCTTGTCAAGCGGACTAGTGCCTGTGTTCTGGTGGATGAGGCTGGATCTTGTCTTTTTGGTGGGCTGGTCCACATCTGGTGTTGCATTGTGGGGTGTCTGTGACCTTATTATGATTTTAGGCAGCCTCTCTGCTAATGGATGGCATTGTGTTCCTGTTTTGCTAGTTGTTTGACATATGGTGTCCAGCATTGTAGCTTGCTGGTCATTGAGTGGAGCTGGGTTTTGGCGTTGAGATGGAGATCTCTGGGAGGTTTTCACCATTTGATATTAGATGGAGCTAGCAGGTCTCTTGTGGACCAGTGTCCTGAACTTGGCTCTCCCACCTCAGAGGCACAGTCCTGATGCCTGGCTGGAGCACCAAGAGTCCATCATTCATACGGCTCAGAATAAAAGGGAGAAAATGAAAAAAAGAAAGAAAGAAGATAAAATAAAATAATTAAAATAAAAAATAATTATTAAAATTTTTTTAAGTAATAAAAAAAGAAAAAAGAAAGAAAGAAGAGAGGAACCAAACCAAAAAACAAATCCACCAATGATAACAAGAGCTAAAAACTATACTAAAAAACAAACAAACTAACAAAAAACAGACAGAACCTTAAGACAAATGGTAAAAGCAAAGCTATATAGACAAAATCACACACAGAAGCATACACATACACCCTCAAAAAAAGAGAAAAAGGGGAAAAAATATATCGTTATCCCCAAAGTCCACCTCCTCAATTTGGTATGATTCCTTGTCCATTCAGGTATTCCACAGATGCAGGGTATATCGAGCTGATTGTGGAGATTTAATCTGCTGCTCCTGAGGCTCCTTGGAGAGATTTCCCTTTCTCTTCTTTGTTAGCACAGCTCCTGGGGTTCAGCTTTGGATTTGGATCCATCTCTGAGTGTAGGTCACCTGAGGGCATCTGTTCTTTACTCACACAGGATGGAGTTAAAAGAGCAGCTGATTCGGAGACTCTGGCTCAGTCAGTCTGTGGGGAGGGAGGGGTACAGAATGCAGGGCGAGCCTGTGGGGACAGAGGCTGGCGTGACATTGCACCAGCCTGAGGTGTGCTGTGCGTTCTCCCGGGGACGTTGTCCCTGGATCATGGGACCGTGGCAGTGGCGGGATGCACAGGCTCCCGTGAGGGGAGTTGTGCATACTGACCTGTGCTTGCACAAGGCTTCTTGGTGGCTGCAGCAGCAGCTTTAGTGTCTCATGCCCGTCTCTGGGGTCCGCACTGATAGCCGTGGCTTGTGCCCATCTCTGGAGCTCCTTTAAGTGGCACTCTGAATCCCCTCTCCTCACACACCAGGAAACAAAGAGGCAAGAAAAGGTCTCTTGCCTCTTCGTCAGTTCCAGACTTTTTCCCAGACTCCCTCCCCACTAGCCGTGGCACAGTAGCACCCTTCAGGCTATATTCATGCCGCCAAACCCAGTCCTCTCCCTGGGATCTGATCTCCAAAGCCCGAGCCTCAGCTCCCAGCCCCCACCAGCCCCGGAGGGTGAGCAGTCAAGTCTCTCGGGCTGGTGAGTGCTGGTCGGCAGTGATCCTCTTTGCGGGAATCTCTCCATTGTGCCCTGAGCACCCCTTTTGCTGTGCTCTCCTCCGTGGCTCCGAAGCTTCCCCCCTCTGCCACCCACAGTCTCCGCCCACGATGGGGCTTCCTAGTGTTTTGAAACCTTTCCTTCTTCACAGCTCCCTCCCACTGGTGCAGGTCCCATCCCTATTATTTTGTCTCTGTTTTTTTTTTTTTTTAATCTTTTGCCCTTCCCAGGTACGTGGGGAGTTTCTTGCCTTTTGGGAGATCTGAGGTTTTCTGCCAGTATTCAGTAGGTGTTCTGTTGGAGTTGTTCCACATGTAGATGTATTTCTGGTGTATTTGTGGGGAGGAAGGTGATCTCTACTTCTTACTCTTCTGCCATCTTGAAGCTAACTCTCTGAAGTACTTCTTATTGCAAACCCAAGAGCAAAGAAAACCTTGGGGTCCAGAGGAGCATCCGCAACTCAATCTTCTGAGAAATTTTCTTCAGTAGAGCCCACCTTTAGCCACCTCATTCCTATTAATATCTGGATCAAGCTAGAAACTTCCTAAGGCATTTGAAATGCTCCTGCCATCTGCCGCATCTTTGAGCAATCTAGGCTTTAAATTATTCTAATCCCTTCCTGCTAAGGTCCTAGTTGCCTCTCTCATCCTTAAGGGCTGAACCGAGGAAATAGTGACTATTTCCAAGGAGCATGATGCTGGGAAGATACTGACAGTGAGGTTTTCTCTAAAATGGAATGTGCTATTCTGATGAGGTAGTGAGTGACCTCACTCCTACAGATCATCAGCCAAATGACCGTCCCCATGATATTGTGTAGAATACAGCTTTGGTGGGAGATCCGACTGGGAAGGTACCTGAGGCTCCTTCCATTGCTCCTGGTTCCTGATGGCCCTCATATATACTCTCTCCCACACACAGATGCATGCACATGGACATGTACAGTCACAAAATCCAAACTGATTGTTTTTACAAATAATGCATATGCATACACGTGTCCTTGAACATAGGTGTGCACTGATTTTCTAAGCCCAGTAGTTTGAGATTTAGGTCTTAGAATATTCTGGCAAATTTTGAAAGTTACAGTCTTAATCACTAGTACTGGCATCATTTATCAGTTGTCATGGAATTGATATAAATGCCTCACTTTACCAAACAGTTCACCGAAACTGTTTTGTTGAACGTAGTATTTATTTTGTTAGACATAGAAAATGAGGTCATTTTTCTTGTAAGGATCATAAAAGCAATAAACTATATATAATTTATATCTATGTTTCAGATCATCTAGAAATATCAGTGGAACATTGTAGGCTTGTTCATGTCTACCAAATTAATAGAAAGTAGATTGACAAAAAGAAAAATTTGTGTTTAAAAATGGAAAATAAGACAAAGCAACAATAACAACAAACACAATCAAAATAAAGACTATTCTTTCAGCTTTTCATATATGAACTATAATATTAGTAAAGTATAGTTATTATAGTTTAGAACATTGAGAGTTAATTATCTTTTTTAAATTATCTTTATCTTTAAAACAGTCATTAAAACTAGTTTCACCAAAAAGGAGACTTAAAGATCTAAAAGTCAATTATGCCATATTGAATAGTGTCCCCTAAAAATTCATGTCCACGAGGAACCTCAGAATATGATTTTATTTTGAAATAGGGTCTTTGCAGATGTAATTAGCTAAGATTAGATCATATTGAATTTGGGTGGGCACGAAATCCAATGACTGGTGTTTTTATAAGAAAACTGTGGGAAGACACAGATATACACACAGGGGGGATGTCATGGGGGGATGGAGGCAGAGATTGCAGTCATGAGTCTGCAATTCAAGGAAAGCCAAGATTGCTAGCAATCATCAGAAGCTAAAAGTAAGACATGAAACAAATTCTCTCTAGAACTTGTAGAAAAAATCAACCCTGCTGATACCTTGATTTCAGAATTTTGGCCTCCTGAATTGTGAGAGAATAAATTTATTTTAAGCCATCCAATTTGTACTTTGTTTGAACAGCCCTAGGAAACTAATACACAAACTAAGGAAATCAGAATTGGCATTTTGGAAGAATTAGTCACTATATTTGACAAACTGACACAAACTCTAAATACTAAGACATCTACACATAGAATCTGGGTTTTCAAATCTAGACAGAACCATATAATATTGCTATGTTTTCTGTTAGTTATAAAGCTGATCATTGAGGAAAGAGTTCTCCTTCCTGTCTGAGTTTGCCATTTATCTTTGTTGTTGTCATCATCATCATTATCATTGTTATTATCATTATATCCATTATCATTATCTTCAACAACACTATAAACAAATATCAAACTACTTAATCATTTCATTTAGCTTATCATAGTTTTAGATGTATGATCCCTGTCATAAAGGACATCAGGAGCAACCAAGTATTGAACAAGCACATAAATAATTAAGAGTGCACTTCCTTTCTTAAACCCATTTGTAGCAAACATCATTACAAATAAATGTTCCTTTTAACCATGTTATTTCTACCATGGGCAGATGGCCAATACTGAGTAAACTCCAATAATGTGATTGAATTGAACCCTCAATGATGAATCAAATTACATTGTGGATGACTCCTTTGGTCCTAACCCAGCAACAGCCATTTTCAAAACAAAATATAAGTGTAATTTGCATTACCAGAGTAAGTCCAGTGGGTCCAAGCTCAGAAAATTTGAGACAAAAAAAGTTGAAGCAAAGATTGCATTAACAATTTCTTAACTGTCCTTTACCCAAATTCAAATTATATACCCTTGAAACTCAAATATTTCTAATTCATCACCCAAAGGCCTCCTACAAGCTTAAACCATCCACACAAACTAAATGTTTAGGGTCCTTCCAAAAGAGAGGAAGAGAAAGCGGTTAGAGGAGAAAGGGGGAAATAGGAAAAGACGGAAGGGGAATGAGAAGGAAACACTGGCAAGAAGAGAATTCTCTCTCCAGTTCACTGAATAGGGATGGCAGTTAATATTTCCCTTTTTCCTCCCCTGAGTTCAAAGCTTTTTTTTTTTTTTCTATTCTAATGAATTAGAGAGACTGGGCATCAATTCAAGTTTTACTGTAATTCTGCTGACTGGAAATTTGATACCGAATAAAAGATTTATTATAAGATAAGCTTATAACAGCAAAACAGTGTGGACATACTGCATTTCGTCATAATGGAATTTTACCTCTAAAAGCTTCCTCACACTAATGAATTGCAAAATAAAAGTACAAGTATTTGAAGTTCAGAGAAAATTTTGTTCAAAAATGATGTGATGATTACACGTTTGGATTAGATTCATTATTATCAATAGACTGCACTACCATGATATATAATGTAATTACCATGAATTATTTTTTAATGTGAAACATACATTCACTAGTCTAATGTAAAATAATTAATACATTGGTGTAAAAAGCAATGGGTATAGATTTAGATTTTTCCAAGATAAGAAATGAGAAGTTTCAGAACACGTAATGGTCTTTACCATTGAAAGGGTAATTTTATTGTCTTGTTGTGTTTTACGAAAAACAATACTACACAAAATTTACATTTTATCAGAGTTCTCAAAATTCTTCTTATGAGATTTTTTTTCTCCCTGGATGTCTGAGCAGGTCCAGATTGCTGACATATTTTTGGTGGCAGACCCAAAGGGTCTCCCTTGGTACCTTTTGGAGAAGTGGGTGGCATCCTAGACTTCCTACCAGCTCTGCTAGGACATAGACAGTTAGAAATAAAGTCCATCTCATATGATTAATTAATAGGTTTTTTTTCTGGTTTTGTCGGAACAAAGATCTTTCACAAGAATTTTGAAAATTGTACTTGTCTTATTTCTTACAAAAATGTGCAGTTCACTTTTCTGAAATAGATGCAAAAGGATATTAATGTGACTTCATGAAAATAATTATAAAAAGTCATAGTTTCTTATTTCTATGTTTATCTGAAAAGAAGGAGGTGATATTAAATACAGAGCAAAAGGAAGCTCCGGGACTAACAATTTGAGCAACTGTCTCCTACACTATTTAGTAACCTGTATCTTAGCCTTGACCTGATACAACGCCTTAATAATAATCATAACCATGCATAATTATGTAACCTTACAGTTCACAATGACCTTTCAAATCTATCATTTTATCAATATAGCACTACTGTTGAAGTAGACATTGTAACCTATTTTTTTACTTGCCAGAAAACTGACACTAGTTCTCCTATGTAAGTAAATAAGACTCATCGTTTGGATTTAGGAATTCTGAGACCAAGTTCTGTGCTGTATAAAAAAGTGAAAAATAGTAAAGTTCACAGTAGTAACATCTATCCTATTGCAGACTGTGGGAGGGCCACTGAACATTGAGCATTAAAAAAAAAAAAATGACCTGCCATTGCAGTGGGATTTCAGAGAAAAACCCTTCTGTTGTTTTTCTCTCCCTCCCCATACTGAAAGAGATTCTCAGCCACTGATCTTGCAATTGCTCAGAGATTTAAAAGCAATGTCATTGTTGTGCTTCATGGACAAACGTTCCTCAAAATCCTATTTCCACTTCTTTCATTCCCTAGTGTTACTTGTATAGATACACTCTCTTCCAATCAGATAAGCCTTGATTTCAGAGTCTGTTTAATTTTTCTTATATACTTGCATCAATGCCTAGGCTGATATAAATTTTAAGAGGTCTTCTGAGAACAGTATGGGTACTTTCTCTAAAGGATCATTCCCTCTTTGTCATAATCAGCTCAGGCTGCTATAACAGAACATCATAGACTGGGTGACTTAACTAACACCTAAAATCAAGGTACCAGCTGATTTGGTTCCCGATGAGGACACACTTGTTGGCCTGCAGATGGCTACCTTTTGGTTGTGTCCCCACATTGCAGATTTATATAGAGAGACTTCTGGTCTCTCTTCTCTTTTTATAAAGGAACTAATACCCTCATGGGGGCCTCACCTTATGACCTCATCTAAACCTAATTACCTCCTAAAGACCTCACCACTAAATACCACCACCTTGGGAATTTAGATTCAACATAAGAATTTTGGAAGGACACAAACATTCATTCTGTAATACTCTTTAACCTAAGTCTTCACATTTTGAGAAATAAAACATATAACTTTTTTTTCTGCATGTTTCAGTACCAGATCCTTGGACAATGATCATGTTTTTCTAAAAGGAGATCTCTGTCTGGTGGGCATAGTGGTAGAAAATGTTACTGACAATGAAGAAAGATAATTTCTACTTACCAAGTATGTCCAGGAGGCAGAAATAAGATAGGCATATTCCATTCTTTATATGGTTTAATCCTTAGAGCAATTCTATAAAGTATATTATCTTACCTCAGTTTTGTATATGAAGATATCACTGTTTATGAAGTTTGAGTAACTCTTCCAAATTACTCATCTTTTAAGTAGCACAGACCAGACTAGAAATATACATCTATATATATTTAAGCATCTGCTTTTATCATTTGTTGCATAGTATATAAAGTGGGACTCAACTTAGGGTTTTAGCTTCTATGAGTATAGTTTATAGTTTTCAGGTCACAGCAATCTCTCTAATGCAGCCATGTCTTAGTAGCAGTAGGAATTTGTACAGGGTACAATGGACAGAGTGGAATTGATGAGTTATCAGAATAGACCTTTTGGAGAAGGCTGACTCTGAAATAGGTTTTAAGCAAAAAATGGAGGAACTCCATTCCACATTCTAAGTGGAAGTAATGTTGTGAGCAAAGGCATAGAACTTTCTAGCATATTTTCTAACAAAACAAGCACATTTTTCATAATGATGGGGGTAGGGCTGACAAAAGAAAAATTTCAGAAAATTACCAAGTTCCAGTGATTATACTTCTACTGCAAAAGGGAGGATATATATCTGGGAGAAAAACAAAAGAAAAAAGAAAAAGAGATGAAACAAAGCTTGGAAATGCAGTCATGACATCTGTGTCAGGATAGTATCTTAGTAGTGTTATCACAGGAACAAGCAATAATCACAGAAGTGGTGTTTCATATTTTTTAAATAAAATAAGATGAATAAAATATTAAGATTTAAACTAATTAAGCACAAAGTGTTAATAGGTTCTGTTAGGTTTTTTTTTTTCTCAGATTTTTGTAAATTTAAATACATGCAGAAATAGATCTTGCTTTTGTAATTTTAGTATGTTTAGGAAATGAAGGTTTAAAATGCATAAAGAAATAGAAACTAATTTTCTTAACAGTTCATCATCTAGAATGGCCAAATATTCATTTGGTCATTTACTTGTGACTTCTTTTTCTTACTAAAAGAATAAATATGACTGGTAACTCTTTGTTCCTTTTTTCTACTCTTCTATACTATTTCTCCATGGCCCTTAAGGGCAGTTCTCAAACTGACACATATATGGGTTTTTTCAGTCTTTGTTTCTAAATTTTATAGTTTTACTGCTTATATGTATTATTAAAAACCTTTGATATAATATTGCTTGAAATGTAGATAGGTGATAAACACAGGAATTTTCCTTTCTTCCCTCCCTTCCATCTCTTTTCTTTTCTACCAAAAACCCTAAAACTAAAGCCTCTCCTTTGATTCACTTTGGGGTAAGAAGGAAATGAATGACACGGAGATTTTCTGGCAGCAAAGAGACCTATTCTAATAAAGGAGTAAGAGCAAAATATCTAAAAAAAAAAAAAAAAAGTTGGAAGGAAACATCTTAAATTTACAATGGCCTGGTAAGAAATATTCAGATGACTATCCATCCATATGTAAGATAGTAAAGGCCAAATTATGAGACACTCAAGATGAGTCAGGATGAATAGATCAAGGCCAAAATGAGGTAACTCTTTTTGAAGTCTAATCAGGTGGTTAATTTATTCAAATGTATTATAAAGGACCTTATAAACACCAAATTCTTTCGAATTTAGAAAAGCCCATTTTTCAGTGAAGTGCCTGGGTCTTCCTGGCATATGTTGCAGTTAATAAAAGGCTACAAAATTGGGAAATACTTTTATAACTTGGCTATGACCTACTCAAATCAATATTCCCTTGTTGAAAACATGACATTTAACTTCTTCGTTGTTTTGTAAAAAGAGTTCTATATTGTTGTTTAAATCCCATAATAAATACTGTTTAAGAAAATGAAGAGGGTACATAAAATACCTGGAACTTTAGATATCTGAGCCATAACAACTTAGAGACACAATTCAGTAAACCTTGTGTGGATACACGTTTTTTCTGACTTATTGAAACAACGTTTTCAACTAATTAAGAAATTATTAACACTCATTAGTGTAGCCTATGATGTGTCTTTTAGGGCTAATTCCTATAGAATTAATTTACTTCACAAATACTTATTGAGTGCTCTCTAGGTACTAGGCACAATTTAAGGTGATTATAATAAAAACACAACAATGGTAATAAATATATTTCCGTTCTTGTGGAAGTCTAGTATTGCATAATAGGTTTGCAAATTCAAATACTTTCATACTTCCATAAAGGTTAGTGCATTTGTACAGATTTCACTAACTAAAATGTAATGTTGAATGATTGAAAGAGCAGTTTCTCCATCGTATGTCCAGTACTAAGATATATGAATATAGGAACAAATAAGTCACTGTTATTTGGACATTATTAAAGTAAAATAAATTTATTGCAATATTTCCTAATATGTTTTTTTAAACACTATTTTTTTAATGCTCCTACAAAATTTTTTCTCAAGAAAATACTGCCAAAATATCACTCTCTAGAAAGGTTACATTGCACAGTAGTAGACTAAATCCTTAAAGGAAACATGCAGGAAAAAATGTACATTTTTTTCTTTATACCAGTATTTCCCAAATGTCTTACCCTGGGATCTTTTGCGTACGTATCAGCAATCTCAGGATATCACTAATCCACAAAAAAATTTGAAGACTGTTTCTCCAAACTAAACCAAATTTTGGGATCGTTATAGCTTTAGTAACAAATGTCATTTGCATGGACCCTACTAATATCCACAATATGCATTCTTGCCATTAAAAACAAATTCCTTGAGTTTTGCCTAGAAGCTTGAATGCTGAGCCAAGACGCACATTTCTCAGCATTCCTTGCAGCATTTTATGGCCATATACATAACTAAATTTGTGCCATGTGGCTGAGGTTGGGTCAATAGGATTTATTTTAAAAAGTAATGGATACAGTTTCATGCCATATGTTTAAAGACAACCTGCTTATCCTTGACTTTCTCCTTTGCTTCCTGCTGGCTGTGAAGTGGTAGGGAGAATAGTCTCTTTAGCTGCAGAGAGGATGATCGAATTGCCTAACTAGAAAGAGTCCATTGATGAACTTGTGGAAGAACTTGCTCTTGATGCACTGTGATGAAAGAAAGAAGTATATTAACATCAATATTACGTGAGCCATTATATTTTTATGTATCATTGTTTTAGCAATTTTGTATTTAACCTAAATATTATAGTAATAATCTTTGATTCTTAATTTTCAACATTTCTTTTCACTTTGACATTAAGCCCAGTCTTTCATTCCCACATGGGTTAGTTTGTTTAAAAAATTGGCTACTGAGCTTCCCTGGTGGAACAGTGGTTGAGAGTCCACCTGCCGATGCAGGGGACACGGGTTCGTGCCCCAGTCCGGGAAGATCCTACAAGCCATGGAGCTGCTGGGCCCCTGAGCCATGGCCACTGAGCCTGCACGTCCAGAGCCTGTGCTCCGCAACAGGAGAGGCCACAACAGTGAGAGGTCTGCGTACCGGAAAAAAAAAAATTGGCAACAATTTCCCCTCCCTATATATCCACCCTTTTGCAATGTGATTTTGTAGTTATTCCCCTTAATGTTTGAATGCAGCTATCTTTTTTTTAAACTGATCTTGATACTACCTTTTTAAATAAATGTGTATGAGGACCAGTAAAACATTTTCTTTATCCTCCATGCAATCATAAAATTTTACCAAAACTAGGTAAAATTAGGATTTAGGTAATATTAGTCCTTTGTGTCATGTGACGTTGTATTCCATAATCCTAAAATGAACATTGGTCTAGTCTTCCTTTCAGATACAAATTTTCATCAACTTCAGATATTTCAAATTCCAGTAAAACAATTTGTGACCAGTAGACTGACAATCAGTAGTGTACTGGATACCCCTACACCTCCTAATTTTGTTACTAATGCTAAACATGGTCCCTAATCCTTTGGGTAGTATTCTAAAAGAGGGGCAGTAAACATTATAAACAGTAACACTCCTTTAAAATGTTTAGACATAATGCTCTTTGTAATCACTTTTCATCACCAACTACTCTTTGTGTATTTCTATTTCTTCTAGCATAAACGTTGTGTAATTTCAGAGAAAATAACAAATCCTCCTCATACAAAGTTCAGCTAGAGCTTTTCTATTACACTGAGATTAAGTCCCATTCAGTAGGCAGTAATCTGTTCTGTAAAATGGTATATTACTGTTTTGAGGATTGAATGAGATAATCACATGAAGTACTTACTGAATGATAAACTGAATACTTCTTATAAATATTAGCTAATAACTATCCGCATCATCATTGTTGGCCTATTGTCGTCATCATCATCATTATCCTCACTGTCACTTATAACTGACTTTTGAGATCATGGTCTTCACTTTTAGCCCAGTCCAAGGTCTCTGTCGCATATTTTTTGCACATCTTTTCTCTTTTCTCTTCCTGTAAAATCCTACAACATTTTCCAAGCACAGGACAAATCTTATCTTTTCCATGACCTCTGTGCCAATGAGTCTTTTCTTTCTTGTTACTTTCATAGAGCTAGTTTAGTATGTATTACCTCTACCACTATTCTTTGCTCTGTTATGTATCTATTTACTTTTAGTCGCATCTCTTTAATTAAACAGTTCGTTTTCTGTTTGTTAAGATAATTACACAGAAAAGAGTAAATGAAGTATATTCATCTTAAGTGTACAACTAAATGAATTTTTCCTCGTTTACTCCAATAAAACGAGCACTCATATTAAGATATGTCACTTCCAGCAGCCCAATGGATTCACCTGTACACCTTACCAGTTATATCACTCACTTCCCCTCCCACAGGGACAACAAATTTTATGACTTATATAAACATAGATTAGTTTTGCCTGTTCTTGAACTAATGCATGGGATTTATCATTCTAGTATTTTTTAAGTTTTATTTAGAAGTAATTATAGATTCATAGGACATTGTAAAGAAATGTACAGGGAGGTCCTGTGCACCATTTACCTAGCCTCACCCAATATTAACATCATACATAACTATAATACGGTATCATAACCAGGAGCTTGATATTGGTATAATAAACAGATTTCACCAATTAGTATTGCATGTACTGAATTTTGTGTGTGCAAGTGTGTGTTTCTATGCAATAAAATTACATGTGCAGATTTAAGTAACTAAACTGTAAGACACAGAAGTGTACCGTTACCACGAGGCTCCCTGGTGCCATTCCTTCATAGACACACACATGCATCATCACCACACCTCTCCAGTCTAAATTCCTAAAACCCTGGCAAACATCAATCTGTTCATCATCTCTATAAACTTGTTATTTCTAGTAGAATTATACAGTGTGCATCCTTTTGAGACTGGCTTTTTTTCATGCAGTGTTACCCCCTCGATGTTCATCCAAGTTGTACATGTACCATTAGTTTGTTCTTTTTTATTGTTGAGTAGTATTCCATGGTACACCTGTACTATGGTTTGTGTAACCATTCACCCATTGAACATTTGGATAGTTTCCAGTTTGGGGCTGTTACAAATAAAAGTTCTGTGAGCATCATAGTACAAATATGTGCAAACATAAGTTTTCATTTCTCTGGGATAAATGACTGAGAGCTCAATTACTAGCTCATATAGTAAGTTTAGTGTTAGTTTTTTTTAATAAACTACCAAACTCTTTTTAACTGTGTCTATAATATTTTACATTATCATCAGCAGTGTATGAGTATTCGGGTTTCTCTGCATCCTTGTCATCATTAGAGTTGTCACCATTTTAAAATATTTTAGCCATTCTGACTTGTGTGGTTTTAATTTGCATTGGATCAGAGTTTTAATTAGCATTTTCATAATGACGTTGAACATCTTTACAAGTGCTTATTTGTCATCTGTGTATTCTCTTCAATGCACTGTATGTTCATATGTCTTTTCTCAACTTTTATTTGGACAGTTGTTTTTATTAAATTTTGGGTTTGGGGAGTTATTTAAATATTCTAGAATATAAATCAAGACTGTGGTATTTACAGAGTGATAGATACATAGAACAATAGAACAGAAGAGAGAACCCAGAAAGAGTCACAAAAATATGCCCAGTTGACAAGTGTGCAAAAGCAATTTAATGGAGAAGGGATAAACTTTTCAACATATTGTGCTGGAGCAATTGGACATCTATAGTAAAAAAAAAAAAAAATGGACCTTGACCTAAATCTCACACTTTATACTAAAATTAATTCAAAATGGTTTTTGAAGTTAAACATAAGTCTAAATCTAATGTTTGGTAAAGAAAAACATAGGAGAAAATCTTTAGGACCTAGAGTAGACAAAAAACCCTTACACTTGATATTAAAAGTATTATTCATGCAAATAAAAGTTCATAAATCAAATCTCATGAAAATTACAAAATTTGCCCCATGAAAAACTTTGTTAAGAGGATGACAGATATTTTAGAGACTGTGAGAAAATAATTTCATTTTTAAGTGCAGGAATTAGATTTGTGTCTCTCCTCATATTTCATATACAAACAATTCCTAAATGTAAATAGTACACAGTCATTTTGAGAATACCTGTTGAGATAAAACTTGAAAGTTGACTGAGAGAGATATTCTCTTTCTACTTTGGTATCAAAGAGGGCAAATTATTCCAGAATGCACAGGGAAAAGTCTGATTTGGTATTACAGAATTCATGAAAGAAAATGCAAAACTTTTTGAGAGCTCCAGTTTTCGTGGACCCTGTTTAACACAATGGTTCTCTGAAAATGATGTGCATTGTTTACCATGCACAGGTCATACTCTAATGTCCTTGTTGACAGGTGTAATTGATTGCAATGGAACTGCTCTTGACAGAGCTTGGTCTGCTTGCTTTGCAGTATTTGAGTGTCCTACCACCGTGTTGCTTCAAGTCAATAGGAAAAAATTACCAATATTCTGAAAAGTCCTTTTATGTATATCCTGGCTATCAAACGTCAACATAGCTGACAAAGTGGCCAGCAAACTGCAAGTATTAGATATCACACAGTGATTATAAAAATTTACAGCTGTCAACTAAAATGAGAATGTCTCCCATGGGTGTGAAAGTAAAATGTGAAGATTAGCTGATAAAGCACTCTGCTCTGGCTTTTTACTTCATGAACTAAGATCACAGGGATGTGAGAATGTCATCCACAACATTCAACAAAACGTTCACCAAGATTTAGAACATGATATGGGATTTTTTGCAAACATCTTTCTTATGTAAGACAAATTTTTAAACTACTTTGAAAGATAGGGTGAAGTTGTTAATTGGCAAGATAAACTCAGAAAAGATTAAAATGAACTGAAAGTAGCATCATACATTTAAACAATGAATTGCATTCCCAAGTAATCATTAATTGTGGCATGGGTATTGCTGTTATATTTAAAGGTACTGCTAATTTGAAGATAAGACTAGGGTCATCAGTTTTCAATCATGCCTAGAGAGGTCAAGGGTTTTGACAAGAGAAGTAGGGCTATGACTAACTTTTGATTTGACATTTGCACTCCTCTAAAAGGAAATTTTCTTATACATCAGGGTATTCATATACATGTTTGGGAACATGCCTTTATCAGTAAATCTGGATGAATTTGAGGCTTGGTTATTAGAATTTTGTCTGAATATCAGTGGCGTTGTTACAACAGGGAAGTGGCTAATTTAGAATGGTGTGTGGATCAGCAGAAAATGCAGAAATATCCTAGAGGTGAATCAGACACAGATAAGGAATGAACAAGAGACACATAAAGCAAATTTTACAAATTACTCTCTCAAGCCATCCTGCTACCACATTTATGAGAACAATGTAACTTCTTAGTTTACAACTTTCTAATCCAATAGCTACAATTCAATACTTTATTTCATCTCTTGGATGTGTGCTACCTGGATTTTTCTGTCCTTAGTTTCTTTCCATCATCTCTATTACCAGGTTAATTTTTCTAAGGCATAATTCTTACTACAATAATTTTAGACTCACAAATTTGATTATCAAGTAAAGCCATCCTAATTTAGTATGACATTCAAAGTCTTTGGCCTCAATATATCATCATAGGAATATTTCCCATTCTTTCCTATCAGTTATCTAAATAAATTAGATATGCCATGCATAATACCTAATTTTATTGCAGCCTTTTTCACTAGAATTTTCCTGCTAGCATGTATGATTTTTATTTCCAGCATATTAAACTTGGAATCAGTATAAAAATTTGGAGAAACCACTTCTGACAATATATTAGGAAAATATGCAGTACACTGGGATATATGTAGTGACTTGTTGAGGAAAGAGAATCTGGTAAAATTAAATTTTCTTTTTCAAAAATGTGAGTGGGAGGGCTTCCCTGGTGGTGCAGTGGTTGAGAGTCCGCCTGCCGATGCAGGGGACGCGGGTTCGTGACCCGGTCCGGGAGGATCCCATGTGCCACGGAGCGGCTGGGCCCGTGAGCCATGGCCGTTGAGCCTTCACGTCCAGAGCCTGTGCTCCACAACAGGAGAGGCCACAACAGTGAGAGGCCCACATACCACAAAAAAAAAAATGTGAGTGGGAAAACATTAATTTGTATGAGTTTATTAGCAGTGGCTATTGATGCTAAAATAAGCATACATAGGAGCCTTGAAACTGATCTGAGTCCATGAGTGGTAAAAGATATCTAAAGTTATAAAGAAAGAGAATATATAAATGATTAGAAGCAATGAGAGTGCATCAGTGTACAATAGTCATGAGGAAAGGATTATTAGAGAGATGCCAACAGACATGATAAGTGGTTACTAATTCCTGTACTAGAGCAAAACTAGGTAAGAATTCAGCCACATGAAGATGGCTCTACATAACAGGAATTCTGACAGGATTGTCAATCAGAGGGAAACTTTCTTGACTCCAGTCCCCATGATATCCATCCTGCTGGTAATGATGACACCTATTTGGGTTGAGGATTTTGATTTTGTTAGGTTTGTTGAGAAACTACCTTTTTCTGTTTGCATAGAAGAAGTCCCTCCTCACCCTTCAAAATGGTTCTGGAGATTTGGGTTAGGTTCCTACTTCTCATGATGTGCACTAATGTGGTAACAACCCCAGAGTATGCTATGTTCTTACTTAGAGACTGGTCCATTTCCAAGGTCACTAGCAATTGCAGAAGTTATGCCATCCTAAGTTTATTCCTAAAATAAACCTTAGCATTATTGTAGATTCCATCCAGCAGGTTTAGAGCAGGATCCGTTTAGTAGGTTTAGGCTTTTTATTTTGTTCTTTAAAAATTAACTATAACAAATCAGGCACAAGTCAAACATCACTATTACAGTTACTTCTTGAATGGCTCAATTAAGAAAATGTAGCATACTGGACTTCCCTGGTGGTGCAGTGGTTAAGAATCCGCCTGCCAATGCAGGGAACACAGGTTTGAGCCCTGGTCCGGGAAGATCCCACATGCTGCGGAGAAACTAAGCCCATGCACCACAACTACTGAGCCTGCACTCTAGAGCCCATGAGCCACAACTACTGAGCCCGTGCACCTAGAGCCCGTGCTCCTCAACAAGAGAAGCCACCACAGTGAGAAGCCTGCACACTGCAATGAAGAGAATCCCCACTCACTGCAACTAGAGAAAGCCTGCACGCAGCAATGAAGACCCAATGCAGCCAAAGATAAATAAATAAATTAATTAATTTAAAAAAGAAAATGTAGCATATTAAGTAACCCAGTCTGTATATAATAAGTCCCTTTTAATCCTTAGTTCAAGAATATTGGGATGACTCCAAAATGTACAGAGAGTAATGATACTGCTCAGCATCATATCAACATCAGTTATCTACCTAGAAAACCAAAATTCTCAGTAAAGGAATGATATGTACTAGCAGGCATATACAATTAACAGAAAATAGCAGTGAAAGGGACAAGATATTAAAATACAAGCATTTGATGTTTGCCTACATTCTCATATGTATTTATCTCTCTATTTTTGAACACTGGCAACAAGGTTTTTTTTGTTTTTTCAGCAGTTTTTACTTTTATTTTTTAATTCTATTTATTTATCCATTTATTTATTTTTTTGGCTGTGCCACGTGGCATCTGGGATCTTAGATCTCCAACCAGCAATCAAACCCATGCCCCTGCAGTGGAAGCACAGAGTCTTAACCATTGCACCACTGGGGAAATCCCCAAACTTTTTTTTTTTAACAGTTTTTAAAAGCCATTGGATAAATGTGATATTAATATCTATTATACCATTCCAAATTTCTAAAAGTTTATTGAGAAGACAGAAAAGTACAACATTACTGTCAGGAATCATCATAGATCTTTAAGACAATCCATAAATTTCAAGTGGAATATTTTCTATCTATATTTTAAAAAGATTTTCTGGGATTCTATAAGAACCAAGGCTCAAAGTCCAAGTTTCAGGTTGGATTATCACAAGTTCTAGGTGCACATTTTATTCTCTTGCATTTATATAGTGCCCTCATACTTTAAAAATTAACATCTAGCTATATCATATCCATTTTCATAAGTTTTGTTCTAACACAAAACAAATAATTCAGCAAGTGATTACTATAAAGTGTTTCAGAGTAAATAACTCTTGGGGTCAATTAAAGGTAAGCTCTAGAGTCTTTATAGATTCTTGGACTTTTCTGTCATTGACACTTGGAGGACGGGGGTGCTAAATTCCCCTCTCTACCCCTTTTCTTTCCTATGTCAGAAACCATAGTTTTAAATCATTTATTTATTCCTTAAGGCCTAGATGTGCTATGTTGGAGCAGCTAAACTGGACAGTTATTTCAATAATTTCTCTTACTATTTCACTTGGCTTTAGCTCAGGAAGGAATAAAGACAATCTCCATAAAAAAATAATGGTTGTTGTAGCAATCTTCACAGTTGTAAGGATGAAAGTGAGGTGATGACAGATATGTTCAGTGCAAAGAACTCAACAGTAACAAAGGGCACATGTTCCTTTACTGTTAAGAAAATGGTAAAAAAATTACTTAATTGTATGAAAATGGTTCTGCATATTACTAAAAAATTACAACTTAGAAAGTATCCTCTCTGATCTTTAAATTCTATTTACACGCCCAGTTATGGAAGTATGATTGCAATCAGATACTTCAGGAACCTTCCTTTACAATTTTTACCCTCTTGGTTCTATCAGACTATCCTGAAGGCTAAACAGAATGTTGGCTCTAGAATACAGGCCATGCAGACTCCTGTAGTATTTTGCTTGTATTTGGAATGCCTTTGTCTGGATCTGTATAAATGTGTCAATGCTCCAGGATATATTTCAATAAAAGTTTTGGACAACTGTATGAACATAGCTTAATCCCTCCTTTTCTTTTTTTAAGTAAAATGATCAAAAACTATAAAACAAGGAAAATCTTACATCAGTAATGAACTTGAGACACAAAGTGTTGCTATCTGCCTCTCTGAAACAGTATAAAAATTATCTTGATAAAATGCAGATGGAATCTGATCGAAGGGGATATTTAAATCTGACACCAAGTTATTCCCACAGCTGAAAGATGAGTGTACCTCAGCAATAAGTAGATGACACATCTGCCACATAGCACTAGTACTTCTAACACCAGAAGCTGATATGGCAGAGGACTTATTCCAGGAAAATCCTGTGAAAAGCAAGCAGACTCTTCCTGAAGTGACAGTCTCAATAATTGGACAAAATTGGCTCGAAATAGTATCTTAAGCTTTAAGTGGAAAAAAACTCAGTATCCCTTATCTGAACCATAGTGTCTGACATAACATAGATGTACAAAAAATATCTACTGACTATATGTATTGAATAAACTCTATTTAAAATGGTGTGCCAAAATAGTTTGAAATCCCATACTGTGGAACATTTTTTAACATGGTAATAGGAGGATGTAGACTAAATAAACAAAACTATAGTAATTTTAACAGAAAATAGTGTGGTTAGGAAAAATTTCATAGTATGAAATGAGAAACAGCATTTTTGTTTTGAATACTGAAATAAACAAGTTCCACTGTCCAAAACATATAATTTGATAGGAAATATCGCTAAAAGTCTCATGGTAAATTTGAAAGTACTGCAATCATCCACCATCTGGTGATTGTTTATAAGATTAGCTGTACAGGGATCTAGGCATTTCTATTGGGATTCAATGAGTTAGTTAGAAGGAATAAGAAGGCACAAAATATTTTCTACAAATATTATAATGATGTGGTGTACCAATTTCACACAATAAATGTTACTGGCATGTGGATAAAATGATACAATACTATTCGACTTTGTTTCAGCTTTGTAATATGTATGGTTATTACATCATTCATGTTTCAGACCCAGTGCCTTTACAGAAGTTCGTGTTTGTGAAAGGGTTGAGTGGGTGGGATAGTCAGGGAAATGTTTAAGGACTGTGAAATTCCACTTTGAAAAATCCTGGTCAAGATTAAGTAACAATCATGCCCTAAAATTAAATAAATTTGTTCTGGCAAAATGATAAAGACGGGTTTTCAATACTGAAAATTTTCAATGTTGAAACATTAATTTATTGAAATTTACATTGTCTATTTTTCCTTTTCTCTGCTAGAAAAGAATTCTCCTTTTTCTCTAATTAACTCATTAACAAAATAGCAGTAAATTTGACTGCTTCTATGAATAACTTGAGCCTCTTTAACTTTATGTTTTTCAGTTAATGTTAGAGTCAGAAATTATGTTTACCCAGAGGATAACTGGAAAAATTAACATTGCTCTCTTTCACTACCATTGTGAATTTATCAGTGATTATAGAATGAAAAAAAATACATAAACATTTTGGCAAATGTCTCCAGGCATCTGATGATAACTGACATAAGATGTATTAAGTAAGTTTTGTCTCCAATTTGTCAGTCAAATCATGCCAACTTCAATATCTTTATTAACTTCTCTGAGCAAACATAATCTAAGAATGGGGTTATACCTAAGGTAAAAATTATTCCATTTAAAATTCTTTACCTCTTTTACAAACTTAGCTATTTATACCAACATAGCTAATTTTACAGGAAAATGAGGGAACATGCATATAGGTCACAAGAAGAAAATTATTATTAAAAATAGTAGATACAGTAGAATCAAGACTTGTCTACAGAAGGAATAAATTTATTATGAACTAATTAGCAATGTGAAAATATTAAATATCACTATGTGTGTATGTATTCTGTCGACATCATGATTATTTATTAATTAAATCTTATTATTTGGCATATGACTATTCTGTCTCCACTTCATGTACACTAAACTTCTCTCAATTCCTCAAATGCTCAAACTGAATCTAGAAGGACTAATATAAGCAGTCCATGCACAATTAATAATGTATGATTTTTCATTAATCCCATGTGTTAAGTAGCACTTTAACCACATGCACACATTTATGTGAAGTCATATTTAATAATTGCAAAAATCGGATATGATGGTGCATTATTATCTCCATGACTAGAATTAGTAAACAGGAGCATAGAAAATTTGAAAGTGACTTGCCTGGGGATACTCACAGAATGTAAATAAAGAAGCTCTTAAAGCACAAGGAGGAGATTAATGCATTCCAGTTTAAGGGGAGACACAAGGAAAGACAGAATGACACAGGGAACATAGTCAATTTGAAAAACTGCATGTAATGAATATGATTGAAGTAAAATAGGACCCACTGGAGCATGTCTCACAAATAATTATAGAATGATACACATGCTCACTTCATTGTAGACTGTCCTGTCCAATATCTACTCCCTTGTCTATCAAGACCCAAATAACCAAAGATAGATATATATTATATTATATTATATTATATTATATTATATTATATTATATTCAGACATCTTTCTTCATTTAGAAATACATGTCCTAAAATGTTTAAAGATTATAGAAAAAGACTTTCTGAAAATTTTCTCACATGCAATCAATGTTGAACTAACTGGAATTCTTAGGTATCACTATTATCCCTATATTTAGTAATGTCTATTTCAACTCTGAATAGTCATGTCAGTTTTTTGCTGTTGGGTCCAATTGTTTTATGAATGAGATAATGTCAATAAATAAAACACCACTAATAGCCATTTTAGACCTTTTGAGGAATGAGGTAATTTATATATAATTGAATGCATTAAATGAAATCCAACCAGTATACAATTTTATAATTTAGTCATGATGATAACACATTCTGAGAACTGACCAAAAATGGTTAGTCTGAGAAAATGGATTGTTTATGGGTGAGAAATTTTATTAAGTTCCTAATGTAATGAAATTTATACTGTCTTTTAATGTATGACTATAATGATACTGTGTGAAAATTAATTGTGTAGATGAAATGAAGTGATTGCATGTAATTTATTAAATTAGAAATATATAAGTAAAATCTTAGAATAGCAACATAAATTTCTTTGAAGTTATTTTTCTGATTTTCACTGAATGAATGTTCAGCTTGAATATGATGACTTCCCAGTACAAATTAAATAAGATATCATAGAAATGAAAAATCAATGAGAGTAAGTTTTACAGCTGCTTTATTTTGAACTGTATTTACTGTTCACATACAGTAAGCTTGCACTTAATATGATCAATTGATTAAAATATTTTGGACATAAACTTCACAGTTGTGGGAACTTAAAAATGAGTAATATTCTTGGGAGTGGAAAACTAAAAAAAGTTATTCAGAAAATACCAGACTACTCTGAAAATAATGTAGTTTCTCAGAGTTGTCTGTTTCATCTTATGTGTGATGAAAATTTGCTGAGTGCCTACCTAGCATCTATTTCCTCTTTCATATACACATAAAAGTATCCAGATATTTTCCTTGGGTTTCCTTCTCTTCCAGCACTGTCCTCATGCTGGCTGACCCCAGTACTGATGAGCCTTGATTAGCCTAAGCCAACTGGTAATTCAACCTTAAGTGTTACACTCAGTATGATTTCAGACTCTTTTTTTTAAATTAATTTTTATTGGAGTATAGTTGCTTTACAATGTCATGTTAGTTTCTGCTGTACAGAACAGTGAATCAGTTATATGTATACTTATATTCCCTCTTTTTTAGATTTCCTTCCCATTTAGGTCACCGCAGAGCACTGAGTAGAGTTCCCTGTGTTATACAGTAGGTTCTCATTAGTTATCTGTTTTATACATAGTAGAGTATATATGTCAATCCCAATCTCCCAATTCATTCCTCCCCTACCCCCTTGGTATTCATAAATGTGTTCTCTACATCTGTGTCTAAATTTCTGCTTTGCAAATAAGTTCACCTGTACCATTTTTCTAGATTCCACATATGTGATACTATATATTTGGTTTTTTTCTTTCTGACTTACTTCACTCTGTTATGATAGTCCTAAATAGACATTTCTCCAAAGAAGACATACAGATAGCCAACAAACACATGAAAAAGATGCTCAACATCACTAATTATTAGAGAAATGCAAATCAAAACTACAATGAAGTATCACCTCACACCAGTCAGAATGGCTATCATCAAAAAATCTACAAACAATAAATTGCTGGAGAGGGTGTGGAGAAAAGGGAACCCTCTTACACTGTTGGTGGGATAGCACTATGGAGAACAGTGTGGAGGTTCCTCAAAAAACTACAAATAGAACTTCCATATGACCCAGAAATCCCACTCCTGGGCATATACCTGGAGAAAACCATAAATCAAAAATATACATGCAAAAAAAAAAAGAAAGAAAAAGAAAAAGATACATGCACCTCAATGTTCATTGCAACACTATTTACAATAGCCAGGATATGGAAGCAAAATAATGTCCATCAGTAGAGGAATGGATTAAGAAGATGTGGTACATATATACAATGGAATATTACTCAGCCATAAAAAGAACAAAATAGTGCCATTTGCAGAGGCATGCATAGACCTAGAGGCTGCCATATAGAGTGAAGTAAGTCAGAAAGAGATTTCAAGACTATTGATTGGATATTTCATTTTAGTTGTTTTGTATGTGTTGATAGGAAGCCTGAATGAAACTATTTTGCCAATATGAAGGAAAGGTAGCTTAAGACAAGCTAACACTGAGGAGGGCAGACATGGCAGATGAAAAGAAATTTGGTCCTTGAAGACACTGAGCTGCTGAAACAAAACAAATTAATTTTCAGACTTTTTGGTTTTTCAGCCAGTAGCATCTCACCATATCCCACCACCACCCTAAGTTTTCTGTTTCTTGACACAGATCTCCTTATTGATATATAATATAATGATAAAATGATGTTTGTGGTATTGGGATTTTAGAAATGAATTTGTGCATATACAAGTGATGAACTGTGAGAATAATTAATTGTATGATCAAGAAATAGAAAAGGTAAATTTCACAAAGACAGAGTGGTTCTTGAACAATCTAGAAAGATAGCCCACCTGTATAGCATAATTTTACCCATCAGGTGGGCTGCAAATTATGTAAGAATCAAGATGATAAAATTAGGGAATCCAAATCCTAAGAGATATATTCCACTTACACAATGAGAGATACTAACATGTAATGTAAAGGTAGAATAAGATAAACAATAAATTATAATGAATTCCTCCTGTTGTCATAGAATAATGACTAAGTGATACATACATGGTGGTACACACACAGATAAAGTAAGGTCACACGGATAGGAAGTTACCAAATAAATCTGTTGTGCTTTGAATTGCTCCTATTCTATTTTCAATTTATCTGGGAAACTCAGGTAAATAACCAGTACGTATTTGGTAAATCAGAGATGAGCATGTAGAGTACATGTTTACTAAAATCTTTACTTTTATTGTATGTTAACAATGTGCACAACTGATTATGAGTACTCTGATTTTACTCTAGATAGAATGTGTATAGAGCATTATAGTGCTTTATTTTCCCATTATCATCATTATTATATTATATATGTTTTCTGATTAAATGGCACTAAATAAATTGGGAATAGTTTGGTATTGGGGACAATAATGCTTGAATTCATACTGTCCTTAGGAAGTGGGAAATCTAATGGCAAGTTTAACAGGTTAAAATCTAGAGGTAAATCATGTGAGATTATTCTCTTAGGTAAGAAATGCATTATCTAAAAATAAATCAGATATTATCTATACTAGGATTTACTGTGATTTTCTTATTTCAAATACGCATAGTTTATGCTACTTGAAGAAAAATCAGCACAGCCTTGCTTTTTTGTTTTCTTTCCCTGAATAGAGAGCAAATTAATTAAAGTGTTTACTTCTATTTTTTTGTTATCAGATATAGACATGGAAAAGAATTCATACACATAATCAATATATTTGGAAATGTGAGCCATAAATATATATTTAATGGAAATTTTAATCATAGAATCATAAATTCAGTTATTCAAAAATCTTGCAGCAGAGAGTTGAAGCTTTAGTCCAAGGAAAGGCAACCAGGTCTGCTCTACTTGGGTTTGGTTAGTTACAGTCAAAAAAAAAAAAAAATTCAGAAGCTCAAAAAAAAAAGTCTTGCAGCAAAGAGAGGCACAGAGAAATCTTCTGAATTCTGGTCATTGTGCATTTCTGCATGGGACATTGTTGTATAGAAAGGTTTTCATATACACATATAAGGATTGTCTTCATCTGCATGAGATATGTCGGTATCTATCTATCTCTATATATGTTTTTCGGTAGCTGTTGCATTTAAAGACTTCTTCTATTGAAAGACCTATAGCCAAGTTGTAATTCTCCTACTTACTGATAAATGATTTTATCAAGTCAATCTCCCTTCAACAATGATCCAGTGGGATAGTAAGTGTAACTCTTATTTTCCTGGACTTTTAACCACAAATGATAGGTTCAAGATCATTTGCATAAGACAATCTAAGAAATTATGAAACTTACTGTGTGGCTCTTAGTTTATCACCCATTTCTAAAGATTATAAAATAACTGAGAAGATTGATTAAGAAATAACAGTAGTGGGGATTCCTTACAGGGAATGCTCAAAATAACTAGGGTGAGCTTAAGAAAAATTTCAAGGCAGCTTGACATTGGTTTCCTTGAATTTGAGTGAATCATATGAACTGGCTCTTAGTCAGATTTTCAAAAGGTTAAAGATCAAGGGCTGGCTAAAGCTATCCATGATTTTAGTGAGAAGGAAGAAGACTAGAATGAAAGTACAGCCATCATAACAGCATGACAAATATTTCTATTTCCTATTGGCAGTATATAGATACCAAGGATGAATGCTGAATTGAGTTGTTTCGAAAAGGACTTTCAACCAAGGGTATAAAGGAGATATAAGTGACAGTAAAAAGAAAGTTTGTGTGGAGTGGTTAGCCAGATTGTTGGGTGTTTGGGGGGGTGAGGTTGTGGGAGGGAGGAGTAGAAAATAGTCAGCAGTGAGAATAATCAACTGCATGACCAAGAAGTAGAATATGCAAGTTTCTCAAAGACTGTGTTTCTTTTCTTTTTTTTTTTTTTTTTTTGCGGTACGCGGGCCTCTCACTGTTGTGGCCTCTCCCGTTGTGGAGCACAGGCTCCGGATGCGCAGGCTCAGCGGCCATGGCTCATGTGCCCAGCTGCTCCGCAGCATGTGGGATCTTCCCGGACCGGGGCAAAAACCCGTGTCCCCTGCATCGGCAGGCAGACTCTCAACCACTGCGCCACCAGGGAAGCCCAAAGACTGGGTTTCTTAATAATCCACAAAAGCTTTTGGGGTGAGGAAAACGATTGCACTTGGATTGGAGAGCTACCATATCTGAGGGTGTTTGACTGCCAAGAGAGAACCACTGACATGTTGCAACATAGTGAATTTTTTTTTTTGCTCTTTCCCCCTTTTTTGTACCTATCCATTATTTGACAGCACAGAGAATGGGGGTAAATGGTAAAGTCAAAAAAAAAAAAAAGAAAGAAAGAAAAAAGAAAAGGAGCATGCCCATTTTCTGTCTATCCCCTGTAGCTTTTGGAGCCTGAGTTAATCCTGAACTTGAAGGGAGAAAATACTTAAAATAGATAAGAGGTAGATATTAGATTGTACTAGACTTTTATAAAATGAAAAAAAGAAGGCAAGTTGGTATTATTGTGATCTTATTGGAAAATCTTGCTTAGATACAGCTATCAGCAGTGATAAGAAAGACTAATGTTGTTTTGTAGTTTATACATAATAAAATATTACAATATTTCTCCCAAACATACTCTCCTCTTGAAAGATTTAGTCAGTTGGTTTTGATAATAATAACAAAACAGACATTTATTAATTGTTTTCTGTTGCTTATTAACATAAATGTTTTATTATATGTATATCGATCTTTCAAAAATCTTTAAGAGGTGAATATGATTAATATCGCATTTAACAGAAGTACACACTGAGACTTGGAGTGATTAAGTGATACTTCTGAAGGCGTACAGCCAGCAACAGAGAGTGCCTGCGTTTTAATCAAGGTCCATTTGATTTTTTATACATTTTTTTAATTTAAATTAAATCTTATAAAAACATCAGATTATAACTGAAGTCATCATATACACCATCAGTTCTGTACTCAACACTTCAGGAGCTTTTACTCCGAGAAAAGAGCAAGGGTTATGAACTTAGAACTCGAACCCCCAATCTGCTTTTTACTGGAGTCAGAGATTCTCAATTTTGTGAAAACTCTGACTTCCTTTGTGAGGATCTGATGAGGTCATACATGTACAGAATCTAGCACACAAAAATGGCTAACACTATACTCCATTAGGTCATTTCTCAGACTCACTTAATGTACTCTCTATCCAAATACACTACTAGCCAAACTTTACAACTAGAATAATTTATACTATTCTGACCTGACTCCAGAGTAAAATTTTAAAAGGGGCACAGTCTTACTGGCATCACTTTTATGCATGCCTTTATCCAGGGCTGACTTACAAGCTTATTATAGGGAAGGGATACAGGGTGGGACGCGATAAATGTCAGCTGGGAACCTCCATATCAGTGCAACATAAAAATTCTACTGAGGAACTTCTTTTAGAAGCAGAGCCAAGAGGACAACTGTGGAAATATTTATGTTAATAAATCATGGTTTAGGAAAAATATCAACCCATGCAGCAGGTTTGGAAAGTTGTGTTAGTCTATATTTCTACTTGATCCAATATTGCTCTAAATAGGATCTCAGACTTCATCACTGAAAGTTAGTAAATGATAATTAGGTTTTGAAGCAATTTTCTCAGTTTACTCTCTTACCCATCATTGACATAAAACCAACATGGTGCAGTATTTCACCTTTCTAGTGTACTTTTGCCAAAGATGACTTCAAATAGAACCAAGTTCATTTCAATATTAAAGGGATATTTTTAATTGAAGTAATCAGACAGTCTTTTCCAAACTGTTATAGCAGGTATCTGTCAGAGTATTGTGCAATCAAGACATATTGTTACAACATAAATTTCTGAAATAACACCACTAAAAATCTAATTTACAAACCTGCATGATACTTTTAAAAATTTTGTTTTTAAGGATTTCAGGTGCACAGAATTGGCTTAATTAAAATCCTTTCTTCCTGAAAGATATCCTCATTTTCCATGAACGGTGTTATTTCATTTCATTGTGTTTTATTTTATTTTTTTAGTTATAGAATGAATGCCTATGTATCCCAAACCAGAGCATAGCTGATAATTTATATATACTTGTGTGCTTATTTTACCATCTCCTTGCATCTTTCTCATACTAACCATTAGTCTAAAATTTGCTTTTATCATTTCCTTGCTTTGTTCTTTTTTCAGATTTATCTCACATGCATGCATGTTTATATGATATATGTAGTTATTGCTTTTTGTTGTTTTTAAACTACATATAAAGTCTCTAAAACTGAGTCCTGTCCACAGGACTCCTTTTCACTAAATATTATGCTATAAAATTTGATCACTGCTATCATGTGTCATTTAAAATCACTGATTTTCATGGCTGTGTAATAGTTCATTATATACATATAATGATTTTGTAATGAAATTTCCTGATTTTTAAAAATATTTATATATTTATTTTTGGCTGCATTGGGTCTTCATTGCTGCATGCGGGCTTTCTCTAGTTGCAGCGAGTGGGTGCTACTCTTCTTTGCGGTGCACGGGCTTCTCAATGTGATGGCTTCTCTTGTAGTGGAGCATGGGCTTTAGGAACGTGGGCTTCAGTAGTTGTGGCATGCGGGCTCAGTAGTTGTGGCATGCGGGCTCTAAAGTGCAGGCTCAGTATTTGTGGCACACGGGCTTAGTTGTTCCACAGCATGTGGGATCTTCCCGGACCAAGGATTGAACCCATATCCCCTGTATTGGCAGCTAGATTCTTAACCACTGCACCACCAGAGAAGTCTCTGACTTTTTTTACTGTTGCAAAAGTAATTATAAGAATGTTTTCATATATGTTCCCTGATGTATATGCACAAGGAGATATGTACCTAAAAGTGGAATTGCTGAGTTGTATGGTAGGCAATATCCAATATTACTCAAAGATGATCTTAGCAACTTTCGAATATGCAGTGCAGTGTTGTTAACTATAGTCACCATGCTGTACATTACATCCTCAGAACTTACTTATCTTATAACTGGAAGTCTGTACCCTCTTTAGTTTAATTTTTTTGAAATATTTGATATAGTAAGATTTCTGAAATTTTTCCAGCTGACTAGATGTAGAATATTACATCATTGTGATCTTGATTTGCATTTCCCTGATCACCGTGAAGGCTTAGCATCTCTTTGTAAATTGATTTGCCGTGTATTTTATTTTTGGCAATTTTTATTCACTTCATGTAAAAATTCTAATAATTATACAGAATTATTCAAAACTTGTCAGAATCTGGTGATTCTCCAAACACATATTAAGTGTTTGGATTAAGTACTGCTGAAAACAACTAAATATGAAATAGTCTTCAGGTAAAGTAGAGGAAAATTAATTTACTTTTTGGCTACTCACTGGGCCAACAAAATACTTGCATTATTTTCTGTAAATGTACTTGTTATTTGAGGGAATATATACCATCATTATAAAGGCAGTTTATAATAATTCAAATATAGCTATATGAATCAGCAGAATAGAATAGAATGGAAAGTATCTTGTATGATAATGTTTAGATTCAAATAAAGAAAGCACTGTAAACACATGGTTAAGTGAAGCTGTATTAGTAGAGGATACTGAGAGGTCTTGCTTGAGATATGAAAAACTGAATTGGATTCCCTCTTTTTTCAGACCTAATGTTAACCTTAATTTAAAGAGATTACATAGATAACTATTTGAAAATTAACAAAGCTATTAGTAAAAGAAGGAAATAATTTAATAGTCTTAGATATGTGTGATTATTTTATTGGTTTTTTTAAATGTTACTGAAGTACAGTTGATTTACAATGTGTTAATTTATGCTATACAGCATATTGACTCAGTTATACATATATTTTCCATTATAGTTTATTACAGGATATTAAATATAGTTCCCTGTGCTATACAGTAGGACCTTTTTGTTTATCCATCCTATATATACTAGTTTGCATCTGCTAATCCCACACTCCCAGTCCTTCCTTTCCCCCACCACGCCTCCCCCTTGGCAACCACTAGTCTGTTCTCTATGTCTGTGAGTCTGTTTGTGTTTCATAGATATGTTCATTTTTGTACTATTTTAGATTCCACATATAAGTGATATCTCATGATATTTGTTATTCTTTTTCTGACTTACTTCACTTAGTATGATAACCTCTAGGTCCATCCTTCTTGCTGCAAATGACATTATTTAATTCTTTTCTATGGCTGAGTAGTATTGGATTGTGTGTGTGTATGTGTGTGTGTGTGTATATATATATATATATATATATATATATATATATATATACACACACACACATACACACATACATACCACATCATCTTAATCCATTCATCTGTCCATGGACATTTAGGTTGTTTGCATGTCTTGGCTATTGTAAATAGTGCTGCTATGAACATAAAATATTCATGTATCTTTTCCAATTATAGTTTTGTCTGGGTATATGCCCAGGGGTAGGATTGTTGGATCATATGGCAACTCTATTTTTAGTTTTTTGAGGAACCTCCATACCATTTTCCATAATGGCTGCACCAATTTATATTCCCACCAACAGTGTAAGAGGGTTCCCTTTTCTCCACACCTTCTCCAACATTTATTATTTGTAGATTTTTAATGATGACCATTCTGACTCATGTGAGGTGGTACCTCATTGTAGTTTTGATATGCATTTCTCTTATAATTAGCAATGATGAGCATCTTTTCAAGGGCCTACTGGCCATCTGTATGTCTTCTTTGGAGAAATGTCTATTTATGTCTTCTGCCCATTTATTGAGTGGGTTGTTTGTTTGTTGTTGTTGTTATTATTGAGTTGTATGAGCTGTTTGTATATTTTGGAAATTAAGCCCTTGTCAGTTACATCATTTGAAAATTTTTTCTCCCAACCTGTAGTTTGGCTTTTCGTTTTGTTTATGGTTTCCTTTGCTGTAAAGAGGCTTGTAAGTTTGATTATGTCCAATTTGTTTATTTTTGCTTTTATTTCTATTGCCCTGGGAGAGTGACTGAAGAAAATACTAGTGGGATTTATGTTGGAGAAGGTTTTGCCTTTGTTCTCTTCTAGGCGTTTTATGGTGTCAGATCTTATATTTAACTCTTTAAACCATTTTGAGTTTATTTTTGTGTGTGGTGTGAGGGAGTGTTCTAACTTCATTGATTTATATGCAGCTGCCCACTTTTCCAACACCACTTGCTGAAGAGATGGTCTTTTCCCCACTGTATATTCTTGCCTCTTTTGTTAAAGATTAATTGTCCATAGGTGTGGAGGTTTAGTTATGGGCTCTCTATTCTGTTCCATTGATCCATATGTCTGTTGTGTCAATAGTATGCTCTTTTGATTACTGCAGCTTCATAGTATTGTCTGAAGTCTGGGAGGGTTATGCCTTCCACTTTGTTCTTTTCCTTAAGTATTGCTTTGGCAATTCTGGGTCTTTTATGGTTCCATACAAATTTAGGATTATTTTCTGGTTCTGTGAAAAATGTCATGGGTAATTTGGTAGGGATCACATTAAATCTGTAGATTTCTTTGGGTAGTATGGCCACATTAACATATTCTTCCAATTCAAGAGCATGGAATAACTTTCCATTGCTTTGAATAATTTTCAATTTTCTTTATTAATATTTTGTAGTTCTCATCACATAAATCTTTCACCTCCTTGGTGAGGTTTCTTCTCAAGTATGTTATTTTATTTTTTGCTGTGATTTTAGAAAGGATTGTTTTTTTTTTACTTTCCTTTACCAATATTTCATTGTTAGTGTAAAGAAATGCAACTGATTTCTCTCTGTTAATCTTGTATCCTACTACCTTGCTGAATTTGTTTATCAGTTCTAGTAGTTTTTGTGTGGAGTCTTTAGGGTTTTCTATATATAGCATCATGTCATCTGCATATAATGACAATTTTACCCCTTCCCTACCAATTTGAATACCTTCTACTTCTTTTTCTTGTCTGATTGCTGTGACTAGGAGTTCCAGTACTATGTTGCATAGAAGTGGTGAGGGTGGGCATCCTTATCTTGTTCCAGAATTTAGCAGGAAGGCTCTCAGCTTTTCACCATTGAGTACTATATTGGCTGTGGGTTTGTCATAAATGGATTTTATTATGCTGAGATATGTTCCCTCTATACCCACTTTGGTAAGAGTTTTTATCATGAATGAATGTTGAATTTTATCTCGTGCTTTTTCTGCATCTATTGAGATGATCATCTGATTCTTGTCTTTTGTCTTGTTGATGTGGTGTATCACACTGATTGATTTGCCTATGTTGAGCAATCCTTGTGACCCTGGGATGAATCCAACTTGGTCGTGGTGTATAATCTTTTTTATGTGTTGTTGAATTAGGTTTGCTAATATTTTGCTGGGAATTTTTGCAACTATATTCATCAGATATATTGGCTTGTAGTTTTCTTTTTTGGTGTCTTTGTCTGGTTTTGGTATCAGGGTGATTGTGGCTTCATAGAATGTCTTTGGGAGTGTTCCTTCCTTGTCAGTCTTTTTGGAGGAATTTGAGAAAGATTGGTATAAGTTCTTCTTTGCACGTTTGGGAGAATTGGCCTGAGAAACTATCTGGCCCTGGACTTTTGTTTGTAGGGAGTTTTTTTTTTTTTTTTAATTACAAATTCTATTTCACTTCTAGTGATGCATCTGTTTAAATTATCTGTTTCTTCTTGATTCAGTTTTGGTAAGCTGTCTGTTTCAAGCAAGTTGTCTATTTCTTCTAGGTAATCAAATTTGTTGGCATATAATTGTTCATAGTATTCTCTTAATTTTGTTGTTGTTATTGTTTTTCTTTTTTTTTCTGGATTTCTGCAGTATCAGTTGTGATTTCTCCTCTTTCATTTCTCATTTTGTTTACTTGGGCTTCTCTCTTTTCTTCTTGGTGAGCCTGGCCAGAGGTTTGTCAATTTTGTTTATGCTTTCAAAGAACCAGCTCTTGTTTTTGTTTCTTTTTCTTTTTTTTTAATCTCTATTTTACTTATTTCTTCTCTGATCTTTACTATTTCCTTCCTTCTGCTGACTTTAGGTTTTGTTATTTCTTCTTTTTCTAATTCCTTTAGGTGGTGAGTTAGGTTTTTTATTAGAGATTTTTTTTAATTTCTTAAAGAAGGCCTGTAACAATATGAACTTCCCTCTAAGAGGTGCTTTTGCTGCATCCAACGCATTTTGTATGGTTGTGTTTTCATTGTTATTTGCTTCCAGGTATTTTTAAAGTTCTTCTTTGATTTCATCACTGACCCATTGGTTTTTTAGTAGCATGTTGTTTATTCTCCATGTAATCATTTTTTCTCATTTCTCTTTCTGTGGTTGATTTCTAGTTTCATGCTGTTGTGGTAAGAAAAGATGCTTGAAGTAATGTCTATCCCCTTAAATTTGTTGAGGCTTGTTCTGTGTCATAGTAGGTGGTCTTTCTTACAGAATGTTCCATGTGCACTTGAAAAGAATGTGTTTTCTGATTTTTTTCAATGTAATTTCCTGAAAATATTAATTAAGTCAGTCTAACTGTAAGGATCTTTTTTGCCTTATTGTTTTTCTGTCTGGAAGATCTGTCCATTGATGTGAGTGGGTGTTAAAGTCTCCTGCTATCATTATATTCCCATCAGTTTCTCCTTTTATGTCTGTTAATATTTCTTTTATATATTTGGGTACTGCTGTATTTGGTGTATATATGTTGGTGAGTGTAATATCCTCTCCTTGTGTTGATCTTTTTATCACTATATAGTGTCCTTCTTTATCTTTCTTTATAGAGTTTGTTTTAAAGTCTGTTTTGTCTAATATTGAATGTGATTATTTTGAAGCATGAATTTATAAAGAATTACATTGAAATTGTTAATATAAATTATTAGTAGTTATTATCTGCATTTAATAAAAATTTGTATATTTTTAAAGAACATAATAAGTGCCTAGTAGATGAGTAACAAAGGAGATAAATAGGCAATTTTCAAAGAGAAAAACAAAACTAACAAAAGGAGGTGAGTTATTAATGTTTATAGTCATCAAATAAAAGGCAAACTAAGCACAAAGTATAATTTTATGCTTATTTAGAAAAATGGATACTAAGACTCACTGTAAGCAGATATTAGTCAAGCAGGTATCTTGTATATTGTTATTGCTGGCTCCTGGGTGCATAATATTGGAAGGAAAGCATGTTATTGATATAAATTAGGAATAATAAATATTTCATAACCTTGGTATAGGAACTGATTCCTGGAGACTATCTTAAAAACATAATTTAAGGAAAGAGAAAAACTGTTTGCAGGGTAAAACTTATCATGGTTTTAATTTAATTATGAGCAACTATATATAAATAGCTTAGATATCAGAAAATATATGCAAAAGTAAAAATTTAAATTATCCCTTTAGGCAGAATCCTTCCCTTCATTTTTCAACTACGTAATTTCAGTTATCTCTAGCATCATTTAACTCAGGAGTGGTTTTCTGACATCCTCAACCCATACCAATCCTTTGTCCCAAACCTGATTTACCTGTCTTTTCTATATAGCCTCATGGTAATCTGTAAATGACTTATATTCTTTACAGTTTTCATGGAGCTTTCTTGAAAATAATGCAGATGACAGCTGGGTCCTTCTTGGTCTTTTATATCTAGGTAGAATTATCATTTTTTTCAGTTTCTCTACTTGGAGATGCAAAACAGTTCTCAAAATTTATGAAGAAACTTACTTTCTCATGGTTAGTTGTGGACTGCTGCCCCATGTAAGCCATCTCTAACCAGAAACTAATATAAATCCTTGATTTCACAAATTTCCACTAATCATCTAGTATATTTTTCAGGAGTTGTGATTTTACATTTCAGGGAAGAAAATATTTCAATTTGTTCACAAGAAATTCCTATTCTGCCTTCCTGCCATTCTGTCAAGGAATTTCCACAACCTCTTCCTTCAGTCAACCTAGTCATCTGACTGTTAATCTACATAGCTTCCTCTTAATGTATTTATCACTGCCCTTTTCTTCTCAGGATCAAAAACTACATTGCTCTTATTGTTCCATTTTACCAGGCCAAGTAATTTTGCCATCTCTTTTCTTACCTTAGGTACTCATATATCCATATCCTGGCGGGGGTCTCACTTTTTGTCCCAGTTAGCTTATAAAGTTATTTTTCTAATCAGACAACTGTTAAAAAGTTATGTTTTTTTTACTCTATACTTATTAATATATGTTTACATGTCTGTTTCTCTTATTCATTATGAGTTCCATGAAGTCAGATAACACTACTCTTTTGATATTCATGACAACTGGAAAGATCTTTTTTGTATAATAGGTGCTCAATAATTATTCATAGATAATAAATAACTGAGCAATATTTGGGGTGATTTTTTCATTTAATTTTAATTATATTTATTTCATGTTTATTTTATTGATCTCCAGGCTGATTTCATGTGTGCTTTGTCATATAAAATAAATTAATGAATAATATGTAATGATTAAATATACATGTCATAGTAAATGCTATGGAGAATTTACAGAAAAGCAAGTTTCAAAGAAAATTACCATCCTCTGGTGGATGACATATACAGCATTATGTAATGATTCACTACTTTTTTTAAAAAAAACTGATTTCATAACTATTAAATAGTAAGTGTGGTATCATTGACATATATACCTGCTAAGTTCAACTGAAAAAATACCTAAATTTTGAACCTATTAGCTGAAACCCATCTTTATTGAGATTTAGTGTGATAGAAAAGAACATTAACCTACAACTGAGAAGACCTTTATTTTATGTCTAATTAAAAGACATTATAAATTAGTATAGGTCAGTACTTTCTTTTTTGGACTAAAATTCTCTATTTAAATGGCATAGAATTAGATAAGAGATTGAAACAGAAACTGGTTCAAGAAGGCATCTTAGAGAATGCCTATGTGACACATGACTAAATTAGAGCACAGAGCTTCCATTTCTTCTAAAGAGATACATTTGTTGTAAGAATTAAGGGAGGAGAAGTTTATGTAAAAGCATTTTCAAGATTATAAGGACATACAGGTTTAAAGGAAGAGGCATTAAAAAGAGCATGTAAGTAAGGACAAACGTGGACTGGGAGCTTGGGGTTGGTAGATGCAAACTATTACACTTAGAATGGATAAACAACAAGGTCCTAATGTATAGCACAGGGAGCTATATTCAATATCCTGTGATAAACCATAATGGAAAAGAATATTAAAAAATGTCTGTATGTGTATAACTTTCACTTTGCTGTACAGCAGAGACTGGCACAACATTGTAAATCAACTATACTTCAATAAAAAAAATTTTTTTAAAGTAGTGGGGAGAAACAAATGACATCATGGCAGGAGAGTAATATAGAAGTCTTGGCAAGATGGAGAAGGAGGCTCATATGCACTTAGCATAAAGTCCTCCAGGTTCATCCGTGTTGTTGTAAACGGCAAGATTTCCTTCTTTTTATGGTTGAATAATATTCCATTGTACAGAAAGACAAATGCTTTATGATCACGCTTATGAATGGAATCTAAAAATGTTAAACTCATAGAACTAAAGAGTAGAATAGTAGTTGATCAGGGTTTAGAGGCTAATGGAAATGGGAAGATGTTGGTGAAAGGTTACAAACCTTCAGTTATACGATGAATAAGTTCTGGGATCTAGTATACAGAATAGTAATTATAGTCAATAATACTGCATTATATACTTGAAATTTTCTAAGGGAATAGATCACGTGTTCTTACCACACACATGCACACAAAAATGGTAAATATGTGAGATGATGGGTGTAATTAACTTGTTGTGGTATCATTTCACAATGTATACATATGTTAAATAATCATATTACAAACCTTAATCATGTTATTCAACCTAAATATATTCCATTTTAAAATTTGTGAATCATACCTCAGTAAAGCTGGGGAAAAAATTGCCTCATATTTCCCAAATCAGAGCACTCAATTGCCATGGAAACAAAGGAAATAGTTGTAGGGTTTCAACTTGCTGTATATCAAGACACTAAAAGCAGGGAGTTTAGAAAATTGATGAATTGCATTTTTGAGAATTTCATTTAATTTAAAACAATATATCTGTGAAATTGCTATTTTAGGTTTCTAATTAACAAAGAGAAAAACTTCAGTGAGATTGAAAAATATCAGGGAGCTGTATTTCCAGGCTAGGTTCTAACACTAAATAATTGACCTTGATTAAGGACATAAGCCTTTTGGGCCTACGTCTTTTCATCTTAAAATGAAAATGTTGGATTTTACTATTTTAATGTTTTTTAGCTCTCTCATAATTCTTAGTAAATTATGCTTAATATATATATATGCATATTTCTCTGTTTTTCTCTCCCTTATTAAAACTTTGAAAAGGGGTGATGTTTGGCAATTATGTGCCTGGTGAATAAAATTTTGTAGAATTAATAATAAAGAATAACAATTTAACTATTGAATTATTAGCACTTTGTAAATATAGGAATATCTATATTATATAAAGAGTATTTTAAATTGGGAATTTTACCCACAGTTGCGTCATTTTAATTTTATTTTTTCTGTTGAACTAGATCTAATTCATTTATTTACATGTCATTCACAAATATTTTAGATACTATGAATTCTATTTGAAGAAACATTCTAGCACATATTATAGATTAAGGTTTCTGTTAGCTTTCTATATATTTTTTTCATAGGCAAACGTATAAAGACATTACTCATATACAAATTTATATAGGGGACATTGAATGACATAATGGAAAATGTCCTCAGTAACAGTTGTAAAATAGATGTTGAAATAGTTCCCATATGGCTGTTTCTTATAAAACTCTTAATAAAAGCAGAGTGTATAATTTATTATTACTCAATAAAGGTGATTTTGATGTGGAAGAAAATAGTATTTATTGGCCATTATGTGTCTGGCATTCTACATTCATTACCTTAATTTTCAATATCATTGAGACATGGGTGGGATATCCCAAGAGAGAAGTGGGGAAGATGCTAGGGGTAACAGAACATTGGCCAATTTGGGGCTTGAATCCAGATCTACCTAACTCCAAAGTACCTACATTTTTCCATACAGTCAAAGTACATCCACTTCCCTGGCCTAAAGCAATGTTCTCCTTCTGACATCCTAGTTAGTTAAAGATCATTAATTTCTGGAGGAGTGGATGACTTTATTCTACTAATAATGAATTTTGGATTCTATCAGGGCTTGTGGAAACACCGACTGCTGGACTGGACCTCAGTTCCAGAGGTTCTGGTTCAGTAAGTGAATGGTGGGGTTCTTGAATTTTCATTTTTTACAAGTTCCCAAAGGTTGGTGCTGTTGCTGTTATGGGGACTATGCTTTTAGGACCACTGGTCTAAATTAATCCACTCCATTGTGTAGCAGGTGACTCCAAAGAAAGGAACTTAGAATTCTTAAAGGAATTGATAATCTTTTATGGAAATAGAGAACTCAAATCAATAAAATAATAGTAATAACAATAAAAACAGCAAGGAAATGATTACTCCCTTTATTGTAATACATAGAGCAAGCATTAGTTTCTCTTGAGCACTTACCAGGTAAAAGGTACTAAATGTTTTACGTGAAAGATGAAGTCCTCAAGGTATATGCAAAGTAAATAAGTGTAGAGAAAATGGCAGTCACAGCATGAGTGTAATCTTTGCAAAGTGTGGAGTTTGTCAGCTAAAGGTCCATTTGCACAAAGGAATTAGCTGATGTTCTTTGCAGGAACCAGATCACAGCTTCATCCAAGGCCTCACTATTTGGATGAGATGGCTTATTTTGATAGACACTTGACTGCAGTATTCTGATTTGTCTTCAGGTCCAACATTAGTTTTGTTTCTTTTTCGTTTTTCTTCACTTCCTAGAAAAATGAGTGAAAAAAAAACTTAAGTAGTTGTTCTTCCTAAAATATATATTCTTATTTTCCTCTTACACTTCTGTAACACTCTCCTCTCTCTTCTTATTCTCAAAACCTTTTCATTTTTCTTGTCTTCCTAAACCGTAAATTAGTCATGTTCTCTAGAGTTTTATGTTCAACCCTTTTCTATTTCTCAATAAACCTCTCATACCTCTAACAGATCTAAAATATGATCCTTTCATGATCATTTATGTATTTATGCCTTTGAACTTTCTGAATAATGTTCCTGGGATGACCTTTTTTCTTTCTATTCATCTAGCATATTACTGTTGAGCTCAATTCTCACTCCTACAATGCCACTCCAAACTCCTTTAAAAATTTCCTCTGTAATTCCAACTACATTTGCATATATCTTGAATATTATCTACATTAATTTATATTATACTTATTTATTTATGTCTCTGTCTCTTCCAAATGACCCTGAAGAGTGGTTCTCATGCCTTCTTAGTCTTTGTGTCCTTCCCTTCATGGCCTCTGAGAATATATGTTACACTCCAGCAATGAAATGAATAAATGATTGATATCATTTGCAAATTGCAAATAATATATAAACATGCTCTCACTACGACATGAGTAAAGCCCTTCAATAGGAATGACTAGCATATTGAAGGTGGTCACTTATTTTACCACTCATTTGGTGATAGACTGACTGCTGTCCAGAATACTCCTCTACATGACTCTAAATCTCTCTATACTGTGTTTTCTCTTTCGTTGTCAGATTTGTTCTACTGGTGCAGGAGCCCTGGGAAAAACCCTGTTTGTGGTGAGGGGATGTATTTCTAACACTTAATGTCCATTTTTCAAAGGATTACGCTAATAAGTCAAGTCACAACTGAGATGAAAGGAAATCTAGATATATAGGGAAACTATTAATGAAAACCCAACAAGTCTAATGTTGGACCAAGTCCATGAGTATGCACCAAGTATATACTCATACATAGATGAAGCAGGAGGTACAGCAGTGGGTAGCAGAGTTCCAGAAATGGTAGTAGGGATCTAGAACCAGATATTCTAGACCAAAGTTAAGAGTAGAGACTCTTCAGTAGAGGAACAAAAACACGGTGATCAAATGAAGCTGGTCTTGTTTTGTGGCTCACAAGTGTATCTCTCCTATCTTATATTAGCATGTGTCCTGGATTTGTGTGCAGAAATTGAGTGAGATGAAACTTCTGAATAATGGCCAGAGGAGAGGAATGTCAGACAACCTCAGATATATCTTGGCATCTTTTCTTTAGTTGTTATGTGTACACCACAAGGGTTTAAGCTAGAAAGATCTATACTTTTTCATTTTTATGGTTTAGTATACGGCATATGGAAGATTCTCAACAAATATTGTATTAAAATAAATAAGTAAATGAATAAAAAAATAAAAATAGTTGGCTTCTCACACTAATGCATTCGCCTCAGTCTTTTCATATACAGGTCCAGCAAGCCCCTCAGCCCAGCATTTTGTTTGTTTTTAATTTTGTACTTTCATGCTGAAAGCAGTGCCTTAGGAAACATGCTATTTTCTGTGAATTGTAGGCTTGAGATGACTTTGAGAGTTCCTCGGATCCATTATTGTGCCTCAAGGCAACACTAGGACTAAATAGACTGAAAGAAAGTATGGAACATTCTTAGTCTTGTGTAAAAACTTAGTTGTTTTACCCGGCAAAATAGCGTACTTCACATTTTACTTTTCTTTTTGATTGGTGTTAAAATCATTTTCAATGTCACCAATCAATTGCCTATGTTCAGTGGCCCAAACCGTGTTACTATAAAATGAATGCTATTTTTTATCTGACTTTAGACATTGTTTCCTCATGGCTAAATTTCAAGTTTTATAATATTAAATACCTCATCTTGCAGAGACATAATTTCATTTCATATCAACATTTAATTTGATCTGAATTTCTCTTGACAACACAATATCAGTGATCCAATGTGTTAAGTTACCATAAAATAATTGTTTCTAAATGGCACTGATCACTTTAAAAAATTGTTTGTTCTCTATATGTTCTGAAATGACTGTATGACATGCTCAGTTGCACAGGAACTAGCTAAAACTGCAAAAAAAAATTTTGGCAATAATTTTAGAAGTAATTAAGAGTTATGTGAAGATTGAGAATTGATTATTTCAAGAAATATAGTATATTATGGAGGTACATACATATATATATATATATATATGGAGAGAGAGAGAGAAAGAGTGTGTGTGTATAAATTTTATATCCATAGAACTTATTTGTGAGATGTATTAATTATGTATGCATTCAAAATATTAGTTGCACCTATCATCAACTAAAATGTTTAAGCATTTTGGAAGAATATAATTTTGTTTTTAGTTTCTAAATTTTTACTCAGTTCCAAATACTGTGCTTGACCCCAGGGATACAAATTCAGGTAAGACCAAATTCCTGATCTCAATGACCATAATGTATGAAAATATACACATAGGTAATTTTCATATAATATTATAAATAAATCACAACTATATGTATAAATTCCTAAGCCAGCACAGGAGTTCTTAAATTATCCTGGGTTAGGGTAGGTAGGTAGAGATAGATCAAGTAGATTTCAAGGAAAATGGTAATCCAGAGTGGAATGTTGAATGAGTATTAGGAGGTAACCAAAAATGATGAAACACTTCTATCCACTTTTCCATGTTTGCATGTTTACTGCCATTATCCTAGCCCACATCCTCATGTACCTGTATTATTTTAAAAGGTTTTTGGTCTCTTGCCACCCTACACCTCATTAATTCTATGGCAAAAAAAAATGATATTGTTAAAATGTAAATAAGACAATGTTTCTACCCTATATTTTCAAATAACTTCCTGGAACTTAAAATAGAATCTGAATGCTTTATGGACTACCTAATGGTCTAAAATATTCTAAAAAATTATGGTCTGTGCCTACTACTTATTTCTCCCTATACTTAAGCAATTTAAATTTTTTTTCTCCTTCTCAAAGTTAAAACGTGTTTTCTACTTTGAGACTTTAGACTTATTTCTTCCTCTGTGTTAATTAATGAGTTCCTCAAGGCTGACTTTTGGAGGTTTTAACATATGGCCCCACTTTTTCTTTTTTCTTTTTTTTTTGGCATTCCTTCTATAAATAAGTCTATGTCTTGGCCTCCCAAATCAAAGGGCTTGTTTGACCAACAGAGTGTGCCAGAAGTGAAGCTATGTAACACTCAAGTTTCGGTCTTGAGTTGTCATGTAAGAAGTCCAACTATTTTGAGACTGCCTTGCTGTGAGGAAGCCAAGAAACAGAGAGTCCACGCATGTATTATTGTTAACTGTAGAGGTCTTCAAGTCATTCTAACCCAGGTATCATAAATGTGAGTGATTGAGCTTTTAAACCATTACAGCTCTCAGCCATCCAACCATAGCCAACCTTTGAGTCTATAAATTGAAGTCTCAGACACCATGAAGCAGAGGGAAAATTATCCAACTGTTCCTTTGCATAAACATTGGTTGTTTAAGCAATTACATTTTGAGATAATTTGTTATGCACCAATACTAACTGATATATGATATAAATCTTATTGCAATAACACCTTCTCAGAAAGTATTTTCTGACCAGTTTATTTAAAATTGGGTGCCATCACCAAATTTTATTAAGCATAATATTCATAACCATACTATTTGTAGCCCAAATCTGGAAATAACCCAAATGTTTATCTATAGTTGAAATAAATGTTGATATATTTACACAGTGACAGATTATACAGTACTTAGAATGGAGGATCTATATTCACATGCAAAGTCATTAATGATTCTCCAAATAAAATTTTGAACAAAAATAATCAGGTGTGAAAGAGTACTTTTCATGTGAATTCTTTTATATAAAGTAAAAAACAGGTGAAACACCCTTTGTACTCTTTTAAAAATGACAAGAGGGCAGCTTCTGGGTGCTGGTAATGTGTTCTGAGTTCTGGCTGCAATTTGTACACTGTATGCATAAAATACAAGTCTAAGTATTGACCTTCAGTTATTTCTCACTTTTTTTCTTTATAATTTAAGTTATTGAGAATTATCTGGTATTATCAATATAATTATTGTTATAACTCTGTTGTCACCCTTCCAGAATACAGTGAGAACAGAACCTAGTCCTGTTTACTTTTTTATGTCTTTTGTCAGATGAAGTGAATTAGTGTCAACCTATAGAATATTAATATTATGTAATTATTTGTAAATTATATTATAAGATTCTGTTATATTATTTGATATTAATTTAGAAATACTTAAAGGAAAGAGCTTTTTGGAGCGAATCATGGTAGATTCTGGAATTGAATTCAAGAGTACTTACCTTTTAAAATCAGAAAAACATATAAGCTGGAAACTACTGTGTCCTATCCTAATTAAACATAGCTAAAGCACACTTTTACACTGAAATTCCAGGTTTTAAGAGAAATATAACAAACTAGGGTATCTTCAGAGAAAAATAACTAGAGGATTAAAAATATTCCAGAACTTATACTGTGCAAAAAGATTGAAGGTCGCCTGCTTTCACTTGAAAATCTGTCTCTTATTTGTGCTTCTATGAATCCTACTTCTTTTAAAAACATAGCAGAGTTTTCTGTTTCTTCTTGTAAACAGAAAACCCATAGTGAGTTATTAATTCAATCATTCATTAAAGATAAAATCTCCAGACACTCAGCACGTGAAGTTTGATCTCTGTCTCCTCATCTCAGTGAGAGAGAGAATGCTGGAGTCTGCTTGGTTTCCCTCTCTTTCCTCTATATTGTCAAGACTACCACTGGGCTATAACATGGAGCAAAGTAAGACTCACTCTGTTTATTTCCCAATTCTCAGGGACCAAAATCCTGTGGTGCCTTTCCAATATGTGAAAACAGTTTTCTAGTTGTTTATAGTGGGAGGACAAGTTTAGTATCCATTATTATATCATGGTTGGATGCAGAATCATGACCAAATATTCAATTAAAGATATACTTTTGCACTTAATATCTGCTTCCATCCTTAGATTGCAGTCTCCAGGAGACTAGATTCCTACCCATCTTTAAAATCAAAACAAACAAACCAATAAAAATACTTCTTAGCCTGTGTCTAGCACACTGCCTAATGTGTAATTTGTGCAAAGTAAATATATGCTGAAATAATGAGTTAGTTGCTAAAATATATATAAAAACCCAAAGAAAGACTCCTTTTACACCATTATTCCTTTGGTTATCACAGGCACAAATACTTTGAAGAGGATAAGTAATATATCTAGATATTTTATGTAATTATTAGTTACCAAGATTCACCTTCCTACAAAGCAAAAGAAATGAATATATATCCTTCCACATTAAAAATTTTATTTAGTTTCACAATAACCCTATGTAGAATTACTATACCCCAAGAAAAGTGAGAGCCATAGAATTTAAATTTGAATAATTAATGGGTCAAAACTTTAACATGAACTTATTTCTTTTTGCTTCAGTACGCTACCAAACTTATCTCTTACTGCAGTAACATGATTTGGTGTATCAAATATACCATTCACTGTTTTTATATTGAAGTTAATTTTTATACATCAATTATTTCTTAGGAGTAGTATAGAGTATGAATGTGAACATATTGGGTAAATTTATAATTATTTTTGCAACCATATTGTAACTCTTCCAATGGCAAGAATCATTCCTTAATAGCCATATACCTATATAAAATGTGGGTATGATATATAAGCAGTTAATAAGTATTTTGTTTAACTGATCATGTAACATTATATTAGAACTGTTATACTATTCTTTATTGATGCTATATATCTTTTGCAGTAAACTATGTATCTTTGACTCTCACGTTTACCCACAACTGATGAAATTCCATTCACCTCACACCTCAGAAAAAGAAATTGAGGTGTCTGATGTGATTAAACTAGGGAGACTGGGGGTATACCATGTGGGCATAGAATATCTACTTTTCCATCTTTAATGTAGCATCTGCCCTTTTTCCATACTGATCTAGACTCCTTTCATGGTATATCTACCAAGAGCTCTTTTACTAGCAGAAGCCCTTTTACCCTGATGGCCACTGTCACTGCACACCATAAGGGTGTTAATGTTTAAGATAAGAGATCCTGTCTCCTAATGCCCAAATGCTACTTGTTTTGCCTTTCTTCTTTAACACTGATTATTACTGATGCAAAATTCATGCTGAACTAAGATGTGCAATAATTCCTCTACCCAGATGGTGGTTTTCTCATAAATGTCTGTCCAAGCTCTTGTTCATTTAGACACTGGCCTTCTCACTATTGAATCAGACAAGTGGGAATTACAAAAGTATACAGTTTAGATTTAAACTGGGAATCTAAGTGCCTTTCATATAAACAGAGTGATAGCTGCCAATATGTCATTCTCCATCATGCCTTTGCCTAGATTCATTTCCTTGTACTCTTTTTTATAACAGACATAGTCAAAATAGAGCAGTGAGACAAAGGTAATTAAAAAGTGACAAAGATAGATGAGTAGGGTTCAGTGTGGCTTTCTTCTCTTATTTAAATATTTCTTTTTCTACAAAGCAAAATTGGAAATATCATCCATCAGATTATCTCAAACTTGTCATCTGACTTAATTAGTTAGTTAATATGGACTTCTAAATGGGCATACTTCTATTTTTACAGGAAGGTTTTATATAAAAGAAGCTCTCTGTTTAAATTAACTAAAGTCTTTCATCAATCTCTGCCCAAATGTGTACAAGAGAACACTAAAACAAATAACCTTTATGTGATAGTTCCATGAATTCTGGAGAGAATCAATTAATATTCATTGCAATATTAATTGAGTCATTTGAAGTGAACACACATAGGGCACTTTCCTGGGTGTCACTTGCTTAAACTATTCATTTATTGTCAACCCAGGATTTAAAAAAAAAAAGGTTGACAAGTCAATTGCAAAACAGAAGCACAATACATGACAAATACTTGAGCACTCTTCTAGGCAAAATTAAATAGGTTCTTGTGGATACCTAGGCATATGGAAACTGACTGCAAGAAGTCTGTGAACTCTCTAAAAATGCGTGTAAATTTTTAGTTATAAGCAAGTGTTTACATGCATATTTCTTAAAAGAGCTTCCATTGCTTTTAATGCATTCTCAAAAAGGGTCATGAATCATTATTCTACTTTGATTCTGGTATAATCCCATCTAGAAGTGTTTCAACAACTTGTATATGTTCCCTATATATAAGAATGAATCAAAAATAGAATATGTTTATTACTTTAATTGTAGTGATGATTTTGTGGGTGTATGTATATATCCAAACTCATCAAATTGTACACATTAAATATGTGCTCTATTTTGTGTGTGTGTATATATATATATATATATATATATATATATATATATATCAATACAGCTGATAAAAGAATCAGTAAAAAAATAAGATGCTTGCATTTTTTGAGAAATAGGAGAATGGAGAAACCCTATTCCCATGCAATTTTTTGTTTCTCACATTTGTGTTTCTTGTCATTGGGAAGGCCTTAAATAGAGATTGCTGATTTAGTGCATATACCATGACCAACAGGATAGGCTATATACTTTTTAATATACAGAACCCCAGCAATTCCATGGAGAGTAAAAGAAGAAAAAAAAAGAATATTAAGGCCATTTTTGAAGTAAATAAATATAGATAAATAAAATCATTAGAGACATTATGGATAGGCTTAAGTAGTGCTATAAAGCAAACAGATAAAATTGTTTTTGACAAAATCATATTTACTGGAAACAGGAGAAGATCTCATGAAAAGAATATCTCATTTAACAATAACTGGTAATAACAAAGAGTTGAAGAAATGGAACTGAAAACTATATAAACATGTAATATAAGCTGAATAAATTCCTGAGTTACTAATATGTGGAAGGAATTCAATAGCACTGCTAAACAGAAGCCTTCTTTGAGAATACCGCAATGCTAGAATTTTGAAGGAGTGTTCTACCTTGATTTAGAAAGAGGGACTTTTAATCCATTTTGAGCTTATTTTTGTGTATGGTGTTAGGGAATGATCTAATCTCAAACTTTTACATGTCCCTGTCCAGTTTTCCCAGCACCACTTATTGAAGAGGCTGGGAAAACTGGACAGGGACATGTAAAAGTTTGAGATTAGATCATTCCCTATTTGTAATGAGGTGGATAGACCTAGAGTCTGTCATACAGAGTGAAGTAAGTCAGAAAGAGAAAGACAAATACCGTATGCTAACACATATATATGGAATTAAAAAAAAAAAGTCATGAAGAACCTAGGGGTAAAACAGGAATAGGGGCTTCCCTGGTGGCGCAGTGGTTGAGAGTCCGCCTGCCGATGCAGGGGACACGGGTTCATGCCCCGGTCCCGGAAGATCCCGCATGCCGCGGAGCGGCTGGGCCCGCGAGCCATGGCCGCGGAGCCTGTGTGTCCGGAGCCTGTGCTCCGCAACGGGAGAGGCCACAGCAGTGAGAGGCCCGCGTACAGCAAAAAAAAAAAAAAAAAAAAACAGGAATAAAGATACAGACCTACTTGAGAATGGACTTGAGGATATGGGGAGGGGGAAGGGTAAGCTGTGACAAAGCGAAAGAGAGGCATAGACATATATACACTACCAAACGTAAGGTAGATAGATAGTGGGAAGCAGCCGCAGAGCACAGGGAGATCAGCTCGGTATTTTGTGACCGCCTGGAGGGGTGGGATGGGGAGGGTGGGAGGGAGGGAGATGCATGAGGGAAGGGATGTGGGAACAGATGTATATGTATGACTGATTCACTTTGTTATAAAGCAGAAACTAATAAAAAAAATAAAAAAGAAAGAGAAAGAAAGAAAGAAAGAAAGAAAGAAAGAAAGAAAGAAAGAAAGAAAGAAAGAGGGACTTTTATAGGACAGGAAAATTTCAGCTGGTATCAGGAATAGTTGCTAAAAAATGGTTTTGGGAAGAGGTTAAATTGTTCTTGTGATTTAGCAGCCATTGTTTTGTGCAATTTGATTTTGAGAGCTTTGAGGAAGAGTTAAGGTCATGTGCAAGAGGGTGGGGAGAAGCAGCTGCAGAGGCCAAGGGAATGTGAAGGCCTCTGTGGATACCTCTCTTGGTTAACAGGGAGATGAGTCCCATTAGTTTACTGTACTTTGGTTTGTTTAGAATTCCATCTCACTGGAGATGACTGCTGTTGTGGCTTCCTGTGACTATTGTCTTTGAAGTTGCATTTCAGTCATGTATCATGAGGGACTAGAAACTTTTAAAAATTTGGAGAAAACCTAACAACAGACAGTAGAGAAAACAAGTATTAACTGGAGAATTGCTAGCAAGTCTTGAACAGTACCTCTTAGCCAAAATCCTGCTATTGTTGGTATTAGGTAGGTTTTGTCACCACCTTGATCAGTAGAGAAGGGCACTTTGATATTTATGGATTTGCAAAAACTTTGTTTATCTTCTTGACCTTGGCTTAGAAGCAGGAGATCTAGTCCCCTCCCAGTCACATCACAAGCTGTAAAAGCATATTAACTAGAGCATATGCTTCTAGGCATAAGCTTTTATTCAGAATGCCAGGACATCCTGACAATGCCTAGAAAGACTGATCTACCTTTGGGAAGAAAGGTAGACTTTAGCCAGAGGGATAAGCTGAATTTCAGCCAGTTTCTGTAACAGTTCTTCAAAACCAGTTCTCAGAAGGGGATCAATTTTTCTTATAATTTAGCAGCCATTGTGTGGGCAATTTGGATTTGAAAAGAAAGGTAGATGTTGGGGAGGAATAGTTGTGAGGCCTGAGGTTACCCAGGGGTCATGCTGGAAATTTTTCAGTCTGTCAGGACCTTTCACAAATAAAAAGTCTGTAACATATCCCCAGAGAGAAAATTATATGGATAATTAACAAAGACTATATATATATCACAAGAACACTGACAAATACTAAAACTATCTTTTCTTCTCTTTTTATCTCTTTCTTAATATGTGAATAAACTGATATCTGGAATAAAGTTCACTAAATATTGAAGTTAGTTATTTTGGCTTAGGATGTCCTTTGTCATTTTTTTCTTAGTTTCTATGTGATTGAAAGGTCTATTTTTATTACTAAATATGCATCACTATTAAAGCAATAATATTTTAATAAAATTATATTGATGGATATAGTATTTAATCATTTATAATGATTTAGCCAATAAATGATGCCTAATTACATTATTTTGATTTCAGTTTTTCTTTTTAATTTTGTCACTTTTGTGCATTTAAAATTTTTTTCTGTTTAAATTTTTTGGTCTTTCTTTTCTATATTCTATTAATGGAATACTTTTCCATCTATGCTGTTTACAACAATGGAAAGTTAGAATTTTAGGTATTCATAAAAAGGGATTTCATGGAAACATGCACAGTTTCTAGAATTGGTATACATCTTACATATATTAAAAGAGCACACATAGCAGTATAATTCTATAATCCATTTCTGGGAGAAAATAGTAATATATTCATAGGCTTCCCTGTGGTAACAATGGAAATTCTTCTCTGATGTCCACAGTTGTGGGGAATTAAAATGCCTAAAAAGAAGCATCAATTTTACCCTTAAAGTTATATTTCCTCTAGTGAATTCTGATCCCATCTTAAGAATGCATTTCTTTCATTCTCTCTCTACTCTCTCTTTCTCTCATATATATATATATATATATATATATATATATATATATATATGTTTAAGTGTATTTAATGACAATGACAAATAAGTGCTTAATGCTTATTTATAGAAAGATATTTAAAAAGTTATATGTCAATGTTATCAGTAGTTTTTTCTAAAGAGTACGATTATTGATTTTCAAATATCTTTTAATTTTATAATTTTATATAAAAAGAAGGTATCGTTTTTGCAAAAGTTATAAGATAAACAAATAATAAATAAAACAAAAATGAGAAATTACATTTTTAAATAGTTTTTTCAGCATACATGAAAATCCAAACATGACTTTTCACCATTTGTTTTGGAAATTAGTTCACTCCAAATAATTTTCTTTGTTGAACATTCAAAGTTTATAGATTTCTTTAATCACTCAGGGTTTTCAGAACATTTAGGATAATAAAGGATGATAAAAAGAAATATTTGGTTGAAAATAAAACCAAAGGAAATAAAAAGTGTGAAATTTACAAAATTCTTAAAGTGAGCACAGTACATACAGATGAATGAAGAATTATGAAACTGCTCCATGTTAGACACACACACACACACACACACACTGAAATACAAAAAACAAATCATAATTTTTACCAAATTGCCCTATTTATCAATGTATTATTTTTATTCAATTTTTAAAATTTAAGCCAAAAAAATGTTAAGGCTATTTTTTAAAAGCAAACTGTAGTGTGAAACTTTTAATGTGTAAATTATTTCTAGTAGTGTTACTTTCCTTACAAGCAGTTAAGATTTAAGATCCAGCCATCTTAGTATCTGTATGAATGATATACCATTAATTGAATGTCATTATGCTCAAAACTGAGTAACTAGTATGTTAGCAACATTTTAATCCTATCACTTCTACAATGACGTACTACAAATAAAATTAAGGCAAGAAACATACTGAGAAGGGGAATTCATAATAAAGAAGTATCTGGATTTTGCTTTGATTTTATTGGCCCTTCATTTTCAGTATATTACCCAAACTACTTGTCCCCATACAGTGTGAAAATTGTGTTAGATTCTCCATTTGTGAATTCCCTGCTTATATAATAGGATTCTTACTGATTCTCTATTAATATCAATGAGATTTTTAAACATGTATTAGAAGTTACCTCTCCTGGTTTTCTGTTTATTTTGACTTTAAAAGTTTCATTTTAAAAAAGTTTCTATTCTTAAACTGATTAGTGTCAAAATAAGAAAGGTTTTAATGAATGACATGTAAAATTTTGGAAAACAAGAAACAATGAGATACTGGGTCAGTTTTTTTCCCATTATAAAAGAGCCTTTATCATCTCTGATAAGTGGGGCAGAGACTACATTGAGTAATCAAAAACTTATTTAACAAGAAATGACTGGGCTGCTTGTTTTCTAGGGAGCTGAAGATACATGATAACAACAGAATATTGTAGTTTAAGGAAGCAACTGACATGTTATCAAAGCTAAAGTAAGAATATAAAAATTGGGATGTGTCATTAATAACTTGATTGAACCAACTTTCAGGAATGTAAACAATCCAAAAGCTTGTTCAGATACATTATTTCTAGCATGTTTACATCACTAATAGCCTTTTAGGTTTATAGAGTCCTTAATGGAGCATCAAATATTTTCACATTCATTATTATCATCACAAACATCTGCTTCTGATATAATCATAGGTGCCCCCAACTTAAAGCTGAGGGCATGGACCAGAGAGAAAGATTGACTGCTGCAATATCACTCTACTCATCCATCCACCCAAACAAACAAACAAGAAGCTTGATTTGAAGTAGGCTTTTTGCTTCTAGGGTTAATAATCTTGAATTGACCTTATATGTCACTCAGTATTCCCCTAATTGTTTGAAAATGACCCAGATCTCTTCATTTCTTTTAATCTGGCCCTGAGTCATACTGTGGCTGGCATCACCATCAGTAAGAAATTGCAAAATCCTTTCTTTTTTTCCTACTTTCCCCCTTTCTTTCTTTTTGAAAGCACTGATCATTAACAACTTATCCCTACTAAAGGACCTTAATTACAGATATTTATATAAAACAACTTATGCCAGTAGACACCATCATTCAAACAATTAAAAAGCATTCTCATGAGCAAATTGATATGACATTCACACAAGCTTCAGTGTTATCTTTTGAATAGCTAAAATCTTTGTAGAGGTATTTATATGGTTAGGCAGTAAAAATATAAACTGTGGATGGTTCATTCGCAGCAGAAAATACCCACCCATTCACCTATCCCTGCCACTCTCAGAAAAAATATAATCACTTACTGGCCAGGCTAGTTTTCCCCTGGAGAAATGCTTTTAAAGTGGTCTTCTGTTCTATACAACTGTACAGAAGTACCATGGGGGCTTTTTTGGCATGGGACATTGGACAAAGTTCTGGGGACCCTTTATTTAAATCATAAGTTCTGAATGTGTTCTTGTTGGGAGGAGAGGTTGAATTCTACTGCTAAAATAAAATTTGGAAATAATGCCTTATAACATAGATTGAAAATAAAGACAAGATAATAAATCAAACTTTAATTTCCTAAAATATGTGGATGGCATTTTTTCTTATTTTTATTTTTCATTAGCCTTCATCAGTTTATTTCTATAATCAATATGGGTCCAATGTAAGAATGTATCAATTTAAGTGTTTTTTAAAAGCAATACAAATATAAAATACTTAATTTTCATTTGAGTCCAACAGACTCAAATATTTATTCCTCATTATAGTTCATTACTTTTCAGGAAAAGTTTATATGTTCTTATGAAATATTCTCCTCTGCATCACTGTCCACTTGAATCACGTCTTGAAATAATAATTTGATCATTTTAAACAGGGGAGGTCCAGTGGGAATGTGTATGGCACCTTACTCTCAGGTGTCAAATGGTCCTCTGAGAACACTGCCATCTTGTGGTTACTCTCTTAAAACGATTCCTGCCTGTCTGTATAGGCTGCAAAACTACCAGTAAAGACCAACTTCAGTTAAAATGGCCAAGAGTACTAGAATTTTCAAGTGAGTTAGCTCGTTACTCAGTAGGAATTTAAACAATACCAATGCTAAAGATAGTAACAAAGGTCGACAAAATATATTTTTTTCAAGACAAAGCTAGTTACTTAAATACAGTTTAAAAGTGTAACTGAGGAGAACGCAGCCAGAATATGTATCTAAATATGAAGACACTAGTAGATTTCTACTATCTGTATAATAACAATAATAGCTAATGTTTATTTAGTGCTTATTGTTTATGATGCTGAGTTCTAGGTTCTTTATAACCAATAACACATGTAATCCTCAAGTCCCTTAGTAAAGTAGTTCTCGCTCTCTCTTTCTCTCTCTCTCTCTCTCACACACACACACACACACACACACACACACTATATGCTTTATGTTAATATAGCATTAGATATTCTAAGTATAATAGTTAATGTATATATTATCAAGAAACAATGTTATCAGAGTCTTATAATACACACACATATGTGAAAATAATTGGATATATTTGAATTTACTTGGTAACAATTTTAATTAATACAAAAAATGTATAATGTTTCTCCCATTCCTGCTCTTCAGTTTCCCTTTTCATAAATGACCACTCTTACAATTTCTTGGTATGTTTATTCTGGATAATACATACTCATATGTGTGTCTGATTATATATAATGCTCATATGTATATGTGTGAGTGCACATGTATGCACTTGCATGTGTATAATATCTGGGAAAACACATTTATTTATTTTTTTTATATGTTGAACCTTACTTTCTAGCTCTGGGCTATATACCTAATATTTCTATGCCTTATCTTCCTTTTCTGCAAGATGAAACTAAAAATGTTACCTACCCCATGGAATTATTGAAAGAATAAAATAGTAAAATTCACATAAAGGTAAGCTCTCAGCCTATCTCCTGGCATTTGAGTGAATTCTTATATTAATAGATACATTTTGCTGCTGCTGCTGTTGTTGTTATTATTTTCTTAACTACTATTAAGGTAATAGAAAAGGACTTTCAAGTAATTTTCTCACATCAATCTGATTATAGGAAACACATCATAGAACTACCTATTTTATCAAAAGGACTTTTCTGTGTAGTTGCACAGGAGAGTCTACCATTTCACATGTGATTTTCTTATTGTTCAGGGCTGTTGTTAGCACATTAACTCTAGAAACTTGGACGCACCAATGTTGAAAACCCTCATAAATATTTCCTTCAGTTATATAGAGATAAAAACACTTGTGTGGACGATATGGCAAGGATTTTTTTCAAAATTATGTGTGTTTAAGTCACATAATTATATCAATTTAAAATTATTATTTTAAATAGTGTAACTTTTTTCTGATTATGACTGTAGCTTTTTAAAATTCATTTTTAATAAAGATAGGAAAAGATTTTGAAGTTACTGTAATGCGCATCTCTTCATAAACATATAATGTGTTGATGACAAATTACTGATTATACAAAATCATGAAAAAATTTTCTGACCGTCTCCTTAACCATGGTCTTAACTATCTCTAATTTTTATGAGGTGTTTTTATTTCTGATGTTAGCAAATGTGTCATTGCACCTTCTCTAAAGTCTCACCAGGGATGCCAGAGCCTGCCAAGAGGGCACATTAATTTCCGGGAATCAAATCAAGGTCTTACTAAGGTTATCAGGAATTGCTAACAACTAGAAAATGGTGCAGTGTCTATATGTATACCTGTGATTCTTATTAAATCTTATCTGTCAGTCTTTTTTAAACACCATGATAACCCTTGTGTACTTGACCAGTCACAAGCATACTTCCAATTCCATAAATTGCAGGTTTTTTTTCACTACACAGATTTCTAATATATGCATCATTTTGCCATTTTGGTATAAAACTGGGACATTCAAAACATGAAATTTCAACATACATTTCAATAATTAGCATTAAATGTTTAATAATATCAATTGGCATAGAAAAAGTAAAAACAAAAAAAGCAAAAAGTGTTTATTCTTTTCACAAAATTGAAAAATGATTATAGAATTAATTCATTTCGCTGAAGTCTAGTTTTCCCAACTGTGTCCTGTGCAGCTATGTTACCTTAGCACAAGTATCAAAGCAATTCTGAAAAATAAAATATAAACAAAATACACCTTTCAAATACAGATTATGATATATTATTTTTACTATTCCAAAAGGCAGGGATCTCCATGATCGCACACAGTTGTATTTCTAGAAAAATGTTTTGTGGGCGATTAATGCTGAACAAACTTTTGATTCCAATTGTGAAAATTATCAAAATACTATCGAAGTTTGTCTCATTGACATAATTCCCCAGCCTATCCATTTGTAGATATTTTTAATCCAGTTAATATGAAATATATATATATATTTTATTCAGACTGATATATATTCATATTATACATTATTTCAATAGACTTTATATTAAACTGGAAGTGGACTGTTCCTCAAAATATTTACAAAGATAATGAATGACCACATAACACCACATATTGTTTAGAGTTGAAATAAATATCACACCTAATTCACACAGATCTCGTTGAAATCACTCAGCAGCTGTGTTAGAAAATTGTCTCACAAGTGGCCCTGGCTGATTATGACTTTGCACTGAACACTCTGCAGAGTGTACAGCATTCCATTTACTCTGAAAGAATTCAAGAGGAAAAGCAAAAAGTAAGATATGTCTCCTCATCTAGTTATGGGATTCTGAGATATTGTAAGAAAATCAAACCAACATATGCGGGAAATGACTTCAAATATAGCAGAGATGTTTGACCTGTTGTATATATATTTTTGTCTCCTTTTGTTTTCAAGTACAATATTTTATGGTTACTTATCATGTTTCAAGTGACTGAAAGTCATAAATGCTGAAACTGAAGTAACTTTCCTCAAACTATTAGACATCTTTGGAAATAACTTTTGACAGTACTTTTCCAGGTGAATGTTTTGGGACACTAAAGTTACTTGTAAAGGGATTTATAAAAAGGTGGCATACTTAGAGATAAATATTTGGCATCTTAATTCTACTGGCTGTCTGATCTATTCATTCAACAAGTCCTATCAAGATTATTTCTTCTGCAGGGAATTTGATGGCACAAAATATTGGCATAAAGTTCAAATTATTAGAATATTTTTTTCTATCACTCATCTGTAAATTACAGATTATGTAACAAAGCTATTTCAATGACACCATCTGTGTTCCACCTGTACCTGAAGGGGTTTGCCTTTTGATAACATTAGCAAAGGGGTGATTGAACAGACAAAAGCGGAAAACTAATGGAGGAAGAAGAGTTTTGAGGGAAATACCTCAAGCCAAGATCCAAATAACTTACTCCACACCATGTCCCTTAATGTCTAGCCTTGTTTTGTCTGTTAAGGATTTAGCTGTGACTTTCCAATCAAAATGAGGATACCACATTACTTAAGATAGTTAGTCTTACATACCCCCGTAAAGTAATGATCTAATTCTCACTTCTTTAGTGAAAAAAAAAGTCTGAAATATACATCAATGAGAGTGTGTGTTTTAACTTAAAGATAAACAAGATTAAACTTCAAATCCAACAGTTTTCAAATAATTATTGAAACTTCTAAGGCCCTCCTGTCTAAATTGTCTCTTTCTCTGATCTCTGGTTCCCCTGTATCCTGTCTGCCCACCCAAAATGACCACACCCCTAGGGTTGTCATAACACAAGGCAGACTCACTGCCAGGAATGCATTCTTAAAATTTAAATGATGCCTTGGTTATCAGAGAAGAAATAATTGGTCAATAATATGAAGTCAATTCACTCTTTGGAAGATTTTAACTTTTATTTATTATTTACTAGCTCACAAAATGTACCAGCTTTCCCCACATTTACAACTAGCAGGATCCTAAAATGCAGTGGTAGTTGGGCAATGTTGCTACATCTTTGTTGAAGTTTTCTGGCAGCTGGATTTCTTTTAACTGTAAAAGGAAGAGAATCCCGTTGATTCACCACAGAGAAAAAATAACTCATATAAACACTAGTGTCAAATTAAATAATAGGTTTCAGGCTAAAATGCTCAAAAACACAATTTAAAATAATGAAATACTTAATTTACAACTCACATTATGAGTAGAAATTTATATTTTTTAGCTAATTCACTTACTTTTTATTATATGTATTTAATACTGTGCTTTTTAGAAGGAATTTTATCAAATAACATAAAATATTAATTTTTAAAATTTTGTATTTAATTTAGGATTTTTTTCTGTTGTTGCTGTTAACAACTAACCATTTTGGTGAAAAGACAATAATAGTACTTATTTCTGGCAGTGTCTATAGTTCTCTCTATGTCAAAAATTCCATCTACTTCTAATTGGTAATTTAGGAATTAAAACATTGTACATGTTTTGTATCTCACTTCTTTGCTTTGATAACCAAATTTTCAATTATCATGCACTCCAATTTAGAAATATCTGGTGATATGAAAATTAAGAGCAGTTAAATTATGTAGAAATATTTCATGCTTGGTAAAAATATATTTGAAAGCAAAATTACACTGTTGAAGTACCTAAACAAGTGAATTAATACAGAAGTAAATTATTTCCAGTAACAAGTAGATTTTTAATAAATATGTTGTTACCAGAATACTTCTATTAAACAAATAACTCTTTGAGAAGCACCAGGGAAGTGATTTGGTTTCTCTCTTTCAAGATTTGTTTCACTGTATATTATGGGGCAGAAAACATTTCTTTTAGGAAAATTAATGGCATATATATATATATATATATATATATATATATATATATATATATATATATATATATATATATATATATATAAACACCTGTTTGGCAGTTTTATTTAATATATTAATAATGGGATTAGAAAATGAATACAATATTTTCAAACTTTTAGCCACTAATATAAAATATTTAACCTTCCTTTGTAGAAATGTAAATGCATTAACTAAAAGGGAAACCACTTTGTTTAATTAAGTAATAAAATAAAGAACCTCAGGAATTTATGCTGTACTCTATGAATATCATTTGAAATATCCCATATTCCACTACTTTGTAATTATCTTTCTAAGTTTGTTTTAGTTATCTAGAAATGGTTAATTTATGGCCAATATGTGCTTCTCTACAAAGTAGGCTAATAGGCAAAAAATAGAAAATATATTTTACACACTATACAGATGGCACATTTTAATAACCTTTTGCTTATCTGATTTAAAATATTCTAGAATTTACATGAGAAAACTTTTTAAAATGAAGAGTGGAAAAATTTATAGATGGAGGTACCCATTTACACACAGTTTGTCAATATGGAGGGATATTGTAGTAAAATCATTAGCAAATATCTCTGCAGTGCTTACTGTGTGCCAGGCCCTGCTGTTCAGTGCTCCAAATCTTTTAGTTCATTCATTGTTCACAGCAAAACTATGAGTTAGGTATATTTTACTAATAAAAGAAATGCAGTTAAGTAACTTGCTCACTTGGCTAGTAAGTAGCAGAATTTGTGTTTTCTACACTATATCATCACACTTACAGCACATTTGGTCCTGGCTGAAATATCCATAAGACATCTGGTCCACGCCAAAAGGACCTCGAAATCTGGTTCTATCCAAGATGTCCATGAACATGTTTGGTCTGTGCCATATGGTTTGGACAGGGCCAAATACCCAGGGCCTTTTGGCATGAACCAAGTGATTTATGGAGATTTTAGACAGGACCAAACATCTGCTAACCTTTCATAACTAGTAAAACACAACTTCAAACAAAAGTAAAAATAAACATTTCCCTTCACTTATGTGAATTTAATAACAATAGCAACAACAAAAAGGAGAGTGTAGTGAAGTACAATGATAGTTACTGGGCATTAAAATGTACAGAATTCAAACAAGAAAAAAAAATCCATAACTGAAAATTAAAAATAAAAACAAAAATGAAACCAAAATGAAAAGAGGCAGACTTGAAATTACAATTTTGTCAATGTAAATGAATTTACCTTCATGTTTTGCTATTTGACTTAGATTAAAGTCATGTCATTACATCACATTATTGTAGCAGTATCTTTTGGATGCAGTGGATTTTAGACAATAATTCAAATCACTACAAATTCAACAATATGTTTGGCTAATTAAATGCCATAGAATTTAAAAACAATAATGATATGGAGCACAATCTGTTTCTTACAAGAAGCACATTAACAAAATACTCTTGAAAAATAATCATTGTGTGTTTTTTTTTTTTCTAGACTAGCAGCAAAAATTCAGAAAACAGTCAGTTAAATTGAAAGGGCTATATTACTAAATGTATATAAGGCAACAACTTAAGAATCATCTACCTCAATTGTATTGACTATTAAGCCCCTGGTTTACTGTCTAATGTGAAGAGAGCACATACTTTCTTAGTCCAGTTGAGAGTCATTAGTCTGTTTTTATTGTACCACCTCAAGCAGAAGTGGCCATTTGCATATGAACTTTGTGCAGAAGCATATCTACCCTTAGTCCACTAATATTAATATACTTTATAATACATGCTCAGTTATTTTCTTAAGCCTTAGGATATAGCAATAAATGAAATAAATTCTACGTGTTCAAAGAACTTTCTCTCCTCTGGGAGAGAACGGCCATGCACACCATGAAGCAACGTGGGCTCTATAAGAGTTGTTATAGAAGAGTGTTATGGAAGCAAAAGGATGAGTAGGCTGTAGTTCTCTTGATAAGAGGAATGTGGAATAATAATAAATGTCAGCTATCCTTATTACCACTATATAAGCACAGAGTAATAATCTTCTCTGAAGAGGAAAATTCAAAATGCGATAAAATCCTTACACTTAATAAAATTAAAATTCTATCCTAGTTATCTTGATTATGTTTATATTTATGTAGATTAAAACAGAAGTTGTGATGTAAGTTGATAAGTGGACCAAGGTAACCTTAATGATTCTCTCAGCCTGACTAAACTTCAGACAGGCTTCCTCCTGACTCTAGGCCATGACCTCCTGTTATGTGGAGCATTTCTTTAGAAAACTTGTAATTGTGAATTCCTTCTCTGCACATTGAGATGTTGTAAACCTTTTTCAAAGCTTCTTGCCTGTTTCACAGCACAGGACTGCCTTTGCCAGGGACCTGGGAGCCATCGCTCTGAAATGTCATTGTCAGTGGAGATAGCATCCCCAGTTCACAGTCTCTATGGGAGGGTAGAAGCCTAACTTCTGCAGATGCTTTGCTCCAATTGTAAAATTAACCCTGTCATGAAGATAGGAGCTGCTTACTTTCCTTTGGATAAAACCAATTAGTAAACACAGATGGCCTAGCAACCCCCAGCCCAGCTCTTAAAAATTCTCCAGCTCATTCTTTCAGAGAAGTTGAATTCAGAATGAGTTCTGATCTCTCTGCCCTGTTGAAATAGTCTTGAATAGTCATCCTTGCCTGTTTAACTTTGTCTGGTGTAATCTTGGCTTTGACAAAGTGAATGGAGCATCATTTATAGTCAAAATCAACAGATGATTTTTTTTAATTAGAAAAAAGAAATGGGTGAGATGCATATTACTGATTGTATAGAAATAAATGCTGGAAGAAACAGCTAGAAGTTGTAAAAGTAATTGTCTTTAGGGAACAGAATAAAAAATTGTGCAAATTTGGAGCAGGGGACAGGGATTTTTTTATTATAAGCCTTGTAGAACTATTTTTATTTATAAATTATGAACATGTATTACAAGTTGAAATTTTTTAAATTAAATTTTAAAGACACCAAAGCAAAAGATTTCAGTTAATTAAGCACATGGGAAATTAGATTAAAATAATCTCATAAAATTTAACATATATTAAATCATTGTTAAATTTGCATAATACTTTTCTTGCTTACTAATGCCTCCCTGTACATACATTCTAATTTATGCTTCTTTTTAAAAACATTCCCAATAATAACAGTGCCATCAATTATAATATTGTGCATTTTCTAGTGCTTTTCATTTCACAATGTGCTTTTATATAAATTTTCATTATAATTATATTGGATATCTCTTTCACCAAGGTAACAAAACAGAAATATTTTTAAGAGAGAGAGGGAAAGAGAGACAGAGCAGATAGGTAAGCACCATATACTGAGAAGGCTACCTTTCTTTCAGTGCATTGCAGGGTAAATGGTGAAATAACTCAAATGTGTGAGTCTGTTTTAGCCACTGTCTGCTTAACACTCCTGCCTCTTTCCACTGTGGCTTAGTTTTTCAGTATGCTTGAAGTCATTTGGTAGTGTCTGCACAATCTGAAAGTCCTTGCCTTTGTTTTCTGTCACATAAATCACAACTTAGCTATGGAGAACTCAAATAAATGATCATTGTTACTTGTCTGACATCTCTCTACTCACCCAACAAAAGAAATAAAAAGCAAATGAATGTGTTGCTTTTTAGAATGAAGGCAAAGTAAATTACAACATGTGCAAATTATATAGTTTGTTATTAGAAAAATAATTTGGAAGAATTTGGTGCTTCTTTTTCAAATAGTAAACTACAAATATAAACAACCTGTTTGTTTTATATAGCAAGTTCATATGATTGAATGGTGTGTATGTTCTGTATGTACTTGACTATGATATTATATTTCCCAAAGGCTCAATTTTCTTATATCTAAAGCTAGCACAAGGAAAGCAATTTATAAGGTTTTCAGATAAGTAAAGCTATAACATATTAGGTTTTCTCAACTCTAAGTATACTACATTTAATAAAATCTATTCTTAATATCCTCATTTGAAATACAATAAAAATATATATCTTACAGGGGTTATTTTTAAACTTAGATTAAATTATATTTTAAAAACACATCTATAACCTGCCAACTACAAAAATTTTATTGTACTACTGGGTAGGATCTTTCAGTGGAATTTCTTTTGGTGCACCTCAACTGAATACTGCTGTAGAGGAAATAGTATTATGGAAAATGATGAGGGTAAAAATAATAAATATAGCCTTTGGAAGAAAAAGGTCAACTTTTGTCCTTGAAGCCAATGAAATTAATACATTCATTTATGAACTCAGAAGGAGTAAAGAGTGTGCTTCACAGTTTAAAAACACTTGACATGAACTCATCTTCTTCTAAACTTCCTAATCCCCAATTCTGATATGATACTTATTCAACTCTGAAGCCCTATATCTGAAAATTCCTTAATCCTACCTCAGGCCAAAGACTTGACTTTTGGATTTAGTACCTCTAAAACTGCTTCAATAGATTTATAATTTATTATGTATTCCTGGACTCTTGGGTAATTAACAGAAAAAAATGGGGATTATTTTAAAGCTACTATGAGAGGAAGATACCATATCTATATATCTGTCATCTATACCTATTTATCTATCTATCCATCCATTCATATGGGTGTATATATTTTATATGCTATACACATTATTTTCTCTTAGAATTTGTATCTGCTTGTTTGTATGTCTGTGTACAGCAAATGAAATCAAAAGGCATTATATATAACAAGAAACTAATGCATATATTATATATATTATATGCATATACATGTTCATATGTACACATGTAAGTTTTACATAGCTTAGAATTAATTAGAGACTATAAGTCAACATTCAAAGAAGAAAGGAATATATTACTTCATATTGTAGATTTGAATATTTGTTTGATGTTCCCATAAAATAATCTAAAATAAAATATACGATACTTTTGAATTTTATAACTGGGGAAAAAAACCTTAAACTACTCTTTGATGTCTGCTATCCTTGAACATAGAACTTGTATCACAATATTACTTTAGTATTTTAGAATGAGTTTATGTACAAACAATGTAATTTACAAATAAAAATGGACCTCAGAGATGCATAGTTATATGTCCAAGGTCAATAGTTAATTAACAAAAAAAGCTAAAATTGTAATATATTTTTCCTGACTTCATTCTTTTCTTTTTTTGAGACATGTGGAATATTACAGTGGAGTCTTAGTAACATTAATACAATAATTGTTCTTCTTCTTGAATGAATGAACCGCAGGACTTAGAAAACTCACAGACCAAATACAGGCTTAGACACTCACTTACCTTGAAATCCACTCATAATAAATGTTATGAAAGTCTGTGATAGACAATGTGTTTATAGCTGTCATGCACCTAGCAAGTAGTTACTAGAACTGGAGGCTGTAATTCCATGTATAATGCATGAACTCTCAGGCTGTCGAACCCATGTATGTCAGAAATGCAGTCATACAAAGTTTTATGCTTTCAGAACATACTGCATAACTCACCTTCACCTTCAGGCATCCTTTAGATGGATTTAAAAAGCTGGAAGAGGAGTTTGTTCATACTAATAGTCAACCATCCCACAAGTAATGTGCATCAGGAGATGAAGTTATATAGAAAGAGGTTATTCTCCTCTAGGCATATAACAAAATTGCTTTTTCTTTTCTTCAACCACTGTTTGAGAGGCTTAGAGATGATGACAAAAGCTGTGTTGTAAACAGTCATAGAGAATATGTTTAGCATTCCATTTTGTCACAATATACAGATCACATAAAAGTTTCCAAACAATACAGTTGATGCTTATTCCCTGCCTAATGACAAAAGAGATTTTAAGAATTTACCAAAGCATTTGATAATTGGTTTAGCAAAATGGTTAAGTGCATGGACTATGGAATCAGAGTCTCAGTTCTAAACTTGCCTCTGAAACTTAAATTTTACAACTTTGGGAAAGTTCCTTAAAACTACTGTATCATTAATTTTCTCTTCAGGAAAATGGGCTGATAATATCTACCTCATAAGGTTGACTTAAGTATTGAGTTGTTACCTTTGCAATACTTAGAAGATGTCAGACATAAAGTAAATATTCAGAAAAATTCAGTTTTTCTTATGAATATTTAATGAGTCTCTAACTCAAAAATGTAAGGTAGGGCTTCCCTGGTGGCGCAGTGGTTGAGAGTCCGCCTGCTGATGCAGGGGACATGGGTTCGTGTCCCGGTCCGGGAAGATCCCACATGCCACAGATCGGCTGGGCCCGTGAGCCATGGCCACTGGGCCTGCGTGTCCGGAGCCTGTGCTCCACAACGGGAGAGCCCACAACAGTGAGAGACCTGTGTACTGAAAAAAAAAAAAAAAGTAAGGTAATGTAAACTCAGCCATAGCACTTATGCTCAAGGCAGAGCTGTCATTTCCTACTTTAGCACATTGTCTGCTAAAAACCAAAACAATATCAAAAGAAATATAAACAGAAAATTAAAAAGATATTTTTATGCTTAAAAGCAAGATTAATGTATCCATGAGCCAGAAATAAAGTAGAAACTACAGGAAGTGAATGGGTCTGAAAGCACTGCTCTGCAGGTTTCTGAGCTAGAGACCTCCTGGGGACCAGAAGATCATACAGACTAAACTGTACATAAAATACGGCATACTACAGCCAGATTCACTGCTTTAGGCAAATGTATGTAGAAGGCCTCATGCTTGATGGTGAAAAAATAACATGACTACCAATATAGGGCTTTGATTTCATCAGAAACTGTGGATACAAGATAAGCTAAGGCCAGGAGGGAAAGGCAAAACACATACTGGAAAGACAAATTTAGCCAACTCCTACTAATTTCATGATGACTGATGATTTGTAATAACTATAAATATATAAGACTTCATTCTAGATTGGGGATTTATCAGATAGAAGAATGCAAAATGGCTATCAAGAAGGAAAGAGTAAATCAACTGTACTTCAATAAAATGTTTAAAAAGAAGGAAGAGAGAAAATAAATAATAATAATAGCAATACAGAATAAAAACATTTCCCACTCAAAATTAATCTGCAAACAAAAATTACAAAACACATGAAAGAACAAAGTGCTACAAACACATCCTACAAAAATCAACACTTGAGACATGAATTTACTTAAGATGAATTTCATTTGCAGGAAGCAATCTGATAAAGATTTAAAATAAGCATAGTTAGCAAACTCAGATTGACAAAGAAGACCATAAAAATAAATGGTGAAACTGACATAATTAGATATGAAGGAAGGACTGATAAGCATGAAAAATTTAATTCTTTTTTCCTGTGAAGAGGTAATTAGTGAATTGAAATATAATATTTAGTAACTAACTCAGAATTTATTACAGAGAACTAAAGATATAAAATATATTAAAGAAAAGGTCAGAGGAACAGAAGAGAGACTGGGCTGTGCCTGCATTCTTAAATAAGAGTTCCAGAGAGTGTAAGAATGTCAGAGTTAACAATGTTTAAAGAGATAATTACCAAGAGTTTAGCAGAATTAAAAATCAGAGAAATGAATTTCAAGTGTGGGACAAATATAAATATATATTCACACCAACAACACTGTGGAAACTCTGAAGGAAAAAACACATATGAAAGAAGAAAACCGTAAAAAAAACTACTTGAGAGAAAACAGATTATTTTCAAAGGAATTGCAAGTACACTGCAGCAGATGGATGAACAGCAATCGGTTTCATTTATCTAATATTCAAATATTTATCAATTTCCTACTGTTGGCCTGACACTGGTATTCATGCTCTGGAGAGAGCTATGAACAAGAGACAGAAATCCCTGCTGTCATGGAACATATTATATTCTAGTAGGAGAACAAGAAAGAATAGAATATATAAACATTCTAGGTCAAATAACTGTGAATCTGCTGTGTAAAAAATAAGCCATTATAAAATGATAGGGACAATAAAGATATTTTCAGGCAGTGAAAATGAAGATTACATTTTAAAAATAACCAAATAAGGAATAACCACATTACAAGAATGATTGTACATTTATAAAATCTACTGAGCCACAATACCAAGCCAAGAAAGAAAAATATGTGGTCACTTCAGCAAACAGAAAAAAAATCATTAACATACAATGATTTTTCATGAATTTTTAAATTTTCTAAACTATGTGTTTATTGAAGACTGTAAAGTGATGAAATTGTGGCTGATATGACCAAACTCACAACTTTATAGTATTAAAATACATACAATATCTGACATTGATGTTAAGGTAATAAAACTGATTTTAAGTGTTGCAAACAAATTAGGCTTCTATTTGATAAAATATGCTTTCAGACTTCTAATATAATTAATACAATAAAGAAAATATGCAATGCATTGAGGAGAAATATGCGTGCAACAATCTTTTAAAAATTTTCTCTTCATTTTTATTTTTATTTTTTGTATTGAAATATAGTTGATTTACAATATTACATTAGTTTCTGGTGCACAACTATTTTTTGAAAGGTAATTGCATGGAATTAATTACACATGATGGAAAAGGCTGAGAAGCTAATCAGGAGATACTGAAGCAACCTTAAAAAATGATCATAATAATCATAATAATAAAGAGCAGGAAGTCATGACTGTCCCTAGATATGGAGGTCAAATGGAGGAGATTGTGTTAACTGATCAGAGGGACTGACATCAACTTACAGAAGTTAAACATTCTGGAGCTATCTAGCAGGAACTGGCCCTATAAAGAGATGAAGCTGCTGCCAGTGACATCTCACAAGCACAGGAAGAAGGGAAAATATCAGTCCCTTCTCTTTCAATTTCCTCCCCATATTTTCACCCAGCCAGAAATAGGCTGGCACTTAGGACTCACAGGAGTCAGACCCCATTGCAAACAGAAATGAGAACCAGAAGAGGTAAGAAATGCGTTTTGGAGCAAACAGTGAGAAAACAAAAGGAAAGATAAAATGATCCTTAACTTATATTATATGCACAAAACTGAGTTCACATTACTTAAAATCTGAATGTGAATAGTAAAACTTCAAAAGTATCAGATAAAACAGTATCATTATAATCTTTGCTGGGAAAGTTTTCTTAAATAAAACAGAGGCATGCAAATTATAAATAAAATACTGATGTACCTTGCTACATTACTATTAAAATTTACTTTTCAACATAAACAACATTTAAATATATATATATATATATATATATATATATATATCTGTAAATTAGAAGAAACCTTTTCAATGCATCTAACTCCTATTGAATTACTTTCCAGAATATGGAAAATCCTAAAAATTAAGGAGAAGAGATAAATAGCCTAATATATAAATGGCCAAAAGATGAAAGGAAATCCAATGTGCTGATAAAATATAAAAACATAAATATACTATCAACACAATACACAATCATTCCCACTCATTAGATTGGCATCAATTTAAAAACCCGACAACATGAATATTAATGAAAATATAGAGCAAAGAAAATGCTCATAAACTACTGGTAAGAATGTCAGAATAACTATTATGAAAAGCTTGGTGTTAGTGAAGTGAAAATATATTGAACTGAGGCATAGCAAGATAATATAATTTGCCGACGGTTCACAGTCTGTAAGTGGGGAATGTGGATTTTTTTTTTACACTTTTCTAAATGAGATGATGATAACTCTATTTATTGATTGCTTGCATATGCTAAAAACTATTAGGTGATGATATATACATGTAATCCTATCAACAGCTTGTGAAATATTAGGATGTTTCTTTTTTAAATTTTTTTAATTTTATTTTATTTATATTTCTATACAGCATGTTCTTATGAGTCATCCATTTTATATAAGTGTATAAATGTCAATCCCAATCGCCCCATTCATCACACCACAATCCCCACTCCCTGTCGCTTTCCCCCCTTGGTGTCCATATGTTTGTTCTCTCTCTACATTTGTGTCTCAATTTCTGCCCTGCAAAACGGTTCATCTGTACCATTTTTCTAGGTTCCACATATATGTGTTAATATACAATATTTGTTTTTCTCTTTCTGACTTACTTCACTCTGTCTGACAGTCTCTACATCCATCCACGTCTCTACAAATGGCCCAATTTCATTCCTTTTTATGGATGAGTAATATTCCATTGTATATATATACTACATCATCTTTATCCATTCATCTGTCAATGGGCATTTAGGTTGCTTCCATGACCTGGCTATTGTAAATAGTGCTGCAATGAGCATTTGGAAGCGTGTGTCTTTTTGAATAATGGTTTTCTCTGGGTATATGCCAAGTAGTGGGATAGTTGGATCATATGGAAGTTCTATTTTGAGTTTTTTAAGAACTTCCATACTGTTCTCCATAGTGGCTGTATCAACTTACATTCCACATTCCATCAACTTACATACAAGATGGTTCACTTTCCTCCACACCCTCTCCGGCATTTGCTGTTTGTAGATTTTCTGATGATGCCCATTCTAACTGGTGCTAGAGGTGATACCTCATTGCAGTTTTGATTTGCATATCTCTAATAATTAATGATGTCGAGCAGCTTTTCATGTGCTTCTTAGCCACCTGTATGTCTTCTTTGGAGAATTGTCTATTTCTGTCTTTTGCCCATTTTTGGATTGGGTTGTTTGTTTTTTTAATATTGAGCTGCATGAGCTGTTTATATATTTTGGAGATTAATCCTTTGTCTGTTGATTCGTTTGCAAATATTTTCTCCCATTCTTAGCATTGTCTTTTTGTCTTGTTTATAGTTTCCTTTGCTGTGCAAAAGCTTTTAAGTTTCATTAGGTCCCATTTGTTTATTTTGTTTTTATTTCCATTACTCTAGGAGGTGAAACAAAAAAGATCTTGTGATTTATGTCAAAGAGTGTTCCTCCTATGCTTTCTTCTAAGAGTTTTATAGTGTCCAGTCTTACATTTAGGTCTCTAATCCATTTTGAGTTTATTTTTGTGTATGGTGTTGGGGAGTGTTCTAATTACATTCTTTTACATGTAGCTGTCCAGTTTTCTTAGCACCACTTATTGAAGAGACTGTCTTTTCTACATTGTATATCCTTGCCTCCTTTGTCATAGACTAGTTGACCATAGGTGCATGGGTTTATCTCTGGGCTTCCTATCTTGTTCCATTGATCTATATTTTTGTTTTTGTGCCAGTACCATATTGTCTTGATTGCTGTAGCTTTGTAGTATAGTCTGAAGTCAGGGAGTCTGATTTCTCCAGCTCCACTTTTTCCCCTCAAACTGCTTTGGCTATTCAGGGTCTTTTGTGTCTCCATAAAAAATTTAAGATTTTTTGTTCTAGTTCTGTAAAAAATGCCATTGGTAATTTGATAGGGATTGTATTGAATCTGTAGCTTGCTTTGGGTAGTATACTCATTTTCACACTATTGATTCTTCCAATCCAAGAACATGGTATATCTCTCCATCTGTTGGTATCCCCTTTAATTTCTTTCATCAGTGTCTTATAGTTTTCTGCATACAGGTCTTTTGTCTCCCTAGATAGTTTTATTCCTATGTATTTTATTCTTTTGTTGCAGTGGTAAATGGGAGTGTTTCCTTAATTTCTCTTTCAGATTTTTCATCATTAGTGTATAGGAATGCAAGAGATTTCTGTGCATTAATTTTGTATCCTGCTACTTTACTAAATTCATTGATCAGCTCTAGTAGTCTTCTGGTGGCATCTTTAGGATTCTCTGTGTATAGTATCATGTCATCTGCAAACAGTGACAGTTTTACTTCTTCTCTTCCAATTTGTATTTCTTTTTCTTCTCTGATTGCCAAGGCTAGGACTTCCAAAACTATGTTGAATAATAGTGGTGAGAGTGGACATCCTTGTCTTGTTCCTGATCTTAGAGGAAATGCTTTCAATTTTTCACCATTGAGATTTATGTTTGCTGTGGGTTTGTCACATATGACCTTTTTTATGTTGAGGTAGGTTCCATCTATGCCCACTTTCTGGAGAGTTTTTATCATAAAAGGGTGTTGAATTTTGTCAAAAACTTTTTCTGCATATATTGAGATGATCATATGGTTTCTATTCTTCAATTTGTTAATATGGTGTATCACATTGATTGATTTGTGTATATTGAAGAATCATTGCATCCCTGGTATAAATTCCACTTGATCATGGTGTATGATCCTTTTAATGTGTTGTTGGATTCTGTTTGCTAGTATTTTGTGGAGGATTTTTGCATTTATATTCATCAGTGATATTGGTCTGTAATTTTCTTTTTTTGTAAGTATCTTTTTCTGGTTTCGGTATCACGGTGATGGTGGCCTCATAGAATGAGTTTGGGAGTATTCCTTCCTCTGCAAATTTTTGGAATTATTTGAGAATGATGGGTGTTAGCTCTTCTCTAAATGTTTGATAGAATTCACCTGTGAAGCCACCTGGTCCTGTACTTTTGTTTGTTGGAATATTTTTAATCACAGTTTCAATTGCATTACTTGTGATTGGTCTGTTCATATTTTCTATTTCTTCTTGGTTCAGTGTTTGAAGGTTTTACCTTTCTAAGAATTTGTCCAATTTCTTCCAGGCTGTCCATTTTATTGGCATAGAGTTGCTTGTAGTAGTCTCTTAGGATGCTTTGTATTTCTGCAATGTCTTTTGTAACTTCCCCTTTTTCATTTCTAATTTTATTGATTTGAGTTCTCTCCCTCTTTTTCTTGATGAGTCTGGCTAATGGTTTATCATTTTTGTTTATCTTCTCAAAGAACCAGGTTTAGTTTTATTGACGTTTGCTATTGTTTTCCTTGTTTCTATTTCATTTATTTCTGCTCTGATCTTTATGATTTCTTTCCTTCTGCTAACTTTGGGTTTTGTTTGTTATTCTTTCTCTAGTTTCTTTAGGTGCAGTATAGATTGTTGATTTGAGATTTTTCTTGTTTCTTGAGGTAGGCTTGTATAGCTATAAACTTCCCTCTTAGAACTGCTTTTTCTGCGTTCCATAGGTTTTTGATCATCGTGTTTTCATTGTCATTTGTCTCTAGGTATTTTTTGATTTCCTCTTTGATTTCTTCAGTGATCTCTTGGTTATTTAGTAATGTATTGTTTAGCTTCCATGTGTTTGTGTTTTTTACATTTTTTTCCCTGTAATTCATTTCTAATCTCATAGCATTGTGGTCAGAAAAGATGCTTGATATGATTTCAATTTTCTTAAATTTACTGAGGCTCGATTTGTGACCCAAGATGTGATCTATCCTGGAGAATGTTTCATGCATACTTGAGAAGAAGGTGTAATCTGTTGTTTTTGCATGGAATGTCCTATAAATATCAATTAAATCTATCTTGTCTATTGTGTCACTTAAAGCTTGTGTTTGCTTAGTAATATTATGCTTGGATGATCTGTCCATTGGTGTAAGTGAGGTGTTAAAATCCCCCACTGTTATTGTCTGACTGTTGATTTCCTATTTCATAGCTTTTAGCAGTTGCCATATGTATTGAGGTGCTCCTGTTTTGGGTGCATTTATATTTATGATTGTTTTATCTTCTTCTTGGATTGATCCCTTGATCATTATGTAGTGTCCTTCCTTGTCTCTTGTAACTTTCTTTATTTTAAAGTGTATTTTATCTGATATGAGTATTGTGACTCAAGCTTTCATTTCATTTCCATTTGCATGGAATATCTTTTTCCATCCCCTCACTTTCAGTCTGTATGTGTCCCTAGGTTGGAAGTGTGTCTCTTGTAGACAGCATATGTATGGGTCTTGTTTTTGTATCCATTCAGCAAGCCTTTGTCTTTTGGTTGGAGCATTTAATCCATTCACATTTAAGGTAATTATCGATATGTATGTTCCTCTTACCATTTCCTTAATTGTTTTGGGTTTGTTTTTATAGGTCCTTTTCTTCTCATATTTCCCACTTAGAGAAGTTCCTTTAGCATTTGTTTTAATCTGCTTTGGTGGGGCTGAATTCTCTTAGCTTTTGCTTGTCTGTAAAGCTTTTGATTTCTCCATAGAATCTGAATGAGATCCTTGCTGGTAGGGTAATCTTGGTTGTAGGTTCTTCCCTTTCATCACTTTAAGTATATCATGCCACTCTCCTCTGGCTTGTAGAGTTTCTGTTGAGAAATCAGCTGTTTACCTTATGGGAGTTCCCTTTTATGTTATTTGTTGTTTTTCCCTTTCTGCTTTCAATAATTTTTCTTTGTCTTTAATTTTTGTCAATTTGATTACTCTGTGTCTCAGCATGTTTCTCCTTGGGTTTATCCTGTATTGTACTCTGTGCTTCCTGGACTTGGGTGGCTATTTCCTTTCCCATGTTAGGGAAATTTTCGACTATAATCTCTTCAAGTATTTTTTCCGGTCCTTTCTCTGTCTCTTCTCATTCTGGGACCTCTAGGATGCGAATGTTGTTGTGTTTAAGGTTGTCCCAGAGGTCTCTTAGGCTATCTTCATTTCTTTTCATTGTTTTTTCTTTATTCTGTTCTGCAACAGTGAATTCCACTATTCTGTCTTCCAGGTCACTTATCCGTCCTTCTGTCTCAGTTATTCTGCCATTGATTCCTTCTAGTGTATTTTTCTTTTCAGTTATTGTATTGTTCATCTCTGTTTGTTTGTTCTTTAATTCTTCTTGATCTTTGTTAAACATTTCTTGCATCTTCTCGATCTTTGCCTCCATTCTTTTTCTGAGGTCCTGGATCATCTTCACTTTCATTATTCTGAATTCTTTTTCTGGAAGTTTGCCAATTTCCACTTCATTTAGTTGTTTTCCTGGAGTCTTGTCTTGTTCCTTCATCTGGTACATGCCCTCTGCCTTTTCCTCTTGTCTATCTTTCTGTGAATGGGAATATGTATTTTCATTCAAGTTGTGATCTTAAATTTCCATAGCTATACTCTATGATGATAAATAAAAATATTTATTGTAATGAGCAGTAAATTCCAAAATGATCAATATTTGAATAGTTGAAAAAAGTTTGTTTCCTAAGGTAAGAGACTGTGTAAGCATGGGTCGAACTATTTTGAAGAAGGTGTAAATTGAGGGAACTCTATTAATCAGAAAATATTCTGATCTATCTGAGAGTGATAAGCGTTTTCCACTCTTTATTTTCTTTGTTTGTCTTTTTAATAAAATTTTTAAAGATTACTTTCCATTTAGAGACATTACAAAATATTGGCTATATTCCCCATGTTGTACAGTACCTCCTTGAGTCTGTTTTATGCCCAATAGTTGGTATTTCCTATGCCCCTGTCCCTAAGTTGCCCCTCCCCTGCCATTGGAAACCACTAGTTTGTTTTCTATATCTGTGAGTCTGCTTTTTTTGTTATATTCATTAGTTTGTTGTATTTTTTAGATTCCACATATAAGTGGTATCATACAGTATTTGCCTTTCTCTTTCTAACTTATTTTACTTAGCATAATGTCCTCCAAGTCAATCCATGTTGCTGCAAATGACAAAATTTCATTCTTTTTTATGCCTGAATGTTATTACATTTTATACTTTTATGTTTACATATATATACATACCACTTCTTCTTTGTCCATCAACCTATTGACTGCACTTAGGTTCCTTCCATATCTTGACAATTGTAAATAATGCTCCTGTGAGCTTTAGAGTACCTGAATCTTTTTGAATTAGTGTGTTTGGGGTTTTTTTTTGGATATATACCCAGGAGTGGAATTGCTGGGTCATATGGTAGTTCTATTTTCCATTTTTTGAGAAACCTCCATGATGTTTCCCACACTGGCTGCACCAGTATACATTCCCACTTACAGTGTATGAGGGTTCTGTTTTCTCCACATCCTTGCCAACTTTTGTTATTTGTATACTTTTTGATGATAACCATTCTGAAACAAGTGTGAGATGGTACCTCATTGTGGTTTTTATTTTCATTTTCTCCATAATTAGTGATGTTGAGCATCTTTTCATGTGCTTGTTGGCCATCTGTATGTACCCTTTGGAAAAATGTCTAGTCAGGTCTTCTGCCCATTTTTCATTGGGTTGTTTTTTTAATGTTGAGTTGTACAGGTTGTTTATATATGTTCAATATTAATCCCTTATCAGTCATATCATTTGGGAATATCTTCTTCATTCAGTAGGTTGTCTTTTTTTTTATGTTGATGGTTTCCTTTGCTGTGAAAAAACTTTTAGGTTTAACTAGGTACCATTTGTTTCTTTTTGCTTTTATTTCCTTTACTTTAGGAGACGGATCCAAAAAAAGATTGCTGCAATTTATGTCAGAGAGTGTTCAGTCTATGCTTTCATCTAGAAGTTTTATAGAATCTGGTCTTACATTTAAGTCTTTAATCCATTTTGAGTTTATTTTTGTATATAGTGTTATAGAATGTTCTAGTTTCATTCTTTTACCTGTAGTTGTCCAGTTTTCCCAACACCACTTATTGAAGATTTTCCTTTTGCCATTTTATATTCTTGACTCCTTTGTCATAGATTAATTGACCATAAGTGCATGAGTTTATTTCCAGGCTCCTTTATTCTGGTCCATTGATCTATGTGTCTGTTTTTGTACCAGTACCATGTTGTTTTGATTACTGTACCTTTGTAATATAGTCTGAAGTCAGAGAGTGTGATTCCTCCAGCTCTATTCTTCTTTCTCAAGATTGTTTTGGTTATTTGAGGTCTTTTGTGTTTCCACAGAAAATTTAAAATTATTTGTTCTAGTTCTGTCTGAAATGCCATTGTTATTTTGATAGGGATTGCATTGAATCTGTATATTGCCTTGGGAAATATGGTCATTTTAACAACATTGATTCTTCCAACCTAAGGACACTGTATTTCTTTCCATTTGTTTGTGTCATCTTCAGTTTCTTTCACCAGTGTCTTATTGTCTTTGGAGTACAGGTTTTTTGCCTTCTTAGGTAGGTTTATTCCAAAATTCTCAATAAAATACTAGCAAACCAAATCCAACAGTACATTAAAAGGATCATACACCATGACCAAGTAGGATTTATTCCAGGGATGAAAGGATTTTGTAATATCTACAAATCAATCAATGTGATACACCACATTAACCAACTGAAGAATAAAACCATATGATTATCTCAATAGATGCAGAAAAAGCTTTTGATAAAATTTAACATCAATTTATGACAAAAACTCTACAGAAAGCAGGCATAGAGGGAACATTCCTCAATGTAATAAATTCCATATATGACAAACCCACAATTAACATAATACTCAGTGGTGAAAAGGTGAAAGCATTTCCTCTAAGATCAGGAACAAAACAAAGATATCTACTCTTGCCACTTTTATTCAACATAGTATTGGAAGTCCTAGCCATGGCAATCAGAGAAGAAGAAGAAATAAAAGGAATCCAAATTGGAAAGGAAGGAGTAAAACTGTCAATGTTTGCAGATAACGTGTTACCCTACATAGTAAATCCTGAAGATAATACTGGAAAAGTACTAGAGCTTATCAATGAACTCTGTAAAGTTAAAGGATACAAAATTTATATAAAGAAACCTGTTGCATCTCTATAAACTAACAATGAAATATCAGAAACAGAAATTAAGGAAACAATAATCCTATTTACCATCACATCAAAAAGAGTAAAAATCCTAGGAACAAACCTGCCTAAGGAAGGATTTTTCCTTTCTTAATAAAATTCTCTTTAACAGAGTTCCTTGGAAGTCTCCCAAACCAGTTTCTGTGTGTATATTTTACATATCACACATTCTCTAATCAGATGTTATGGATCCCTCCCCTCTTTACCCATTCTTCTCATGTCTGGGACTAGGTTTCTTAGAAGCTCTATGATTCTAATGGCTGTCAAGATTTTTCCCCCCTAACTGTAAGTCTCCCTTACATTGTTATTTTTTTTAATATATTTTCAGTCACATAAATATTTTTTCCTTCACTAAGTGTTTGTTTTGGTGGAAATACTTCTTGCCTAGTTAAAAATACTGACATATTCTAACAGACTAAGAAAATAGGGATCCTTTCATGCTCAGATAGTTTCTAAAGAGTTTAAGGTTTCTCGTTTGTTTGTTTGTTTTGTTTTTAATGTATTTATTATTGGCTGCATTGGGTCCTCATTGCTGTGCAAGAGCTTTCTTTGGTTGCAGCGAGTGGGGACTACTCTTCCTTGTGGTGCACAGGCTTCTCATTGCAGAGGCTTCTCTTTTTGCGGAGCACAGGCTCTAGGCATGCAGGCTTCAGTAGTTGCACGAGGGCACAGTAGTTGTGGCTTGAGGAATCTAGAGCACAGGCTCAGTAGTTGTGGTGCACAGGCTTATTTGCTCTGCAGCAGAGAGTTTTGGTTTTATAACATTATTTTTTCAGTGCATTATTTCCACCTTCTATCATGTTGTATCCAGGGAAATTGTCTTAAAGTCAAAATTAAGCAGAAATAACTTCTACAAAAACTCTAACAAGTATCTTATATCAAGAAACTGAAAAAAAAGTCTATTTGTCATGGAGCACTTCCCCTATCATTAATTCACATGAACCATAACCAAACCTGGGTGTCCTAAATCCTATGGATTGCAATAAAATGTGCATACAAAATCTTGTATAAGGATAAAAACTTGACCAAATGTATTTGCTAAGGATATTTTCAGCTCTGAGATCTGTCATTTTATATTTCTCTCAACTATAGCCATTTGTTGCTACTAATTGTATTATATTAAGCAATGGCTTTACAAAAATAATAACACTGACAGTAAACCACAGTCACTGCTCTGCTACAGTACAAGTTTCCAGGTTACCTACATTCACAGCATTAATTCACTTGTTCAGGACATTTTATAGATTAATTTCCATGCTTAACAAAAATCTTAAAATTTAATAATATTTAATGTTAAATTGCTAAATATCTGCATGAATTATAACACTTTTTTCAGAAACATTTGCAAAAACATATTTCTACTTGTAAATATTCATACATGCTGCAGATAAAGTGGGGAAATATACAAAATTACTAATTATGATCTATTGACTTGTAATTAAGTCCTTCAAGAATGTGTAATTCTATCTTAGCAAATGACCTAGAAGACAACTCATTTTTAATTAAAATGCTTTGCCAAAAAAAATGTACTAATAGGATAATTTGTATTTATATATTACTTCATATAAAAGCAAAATATCCCTTTAATATTAAATACACCATTCTAAAAATAATTTGTTTTCAGGTTAAGGATTGCCACATTATATGTTTATTTAACCTTAAGGTGGAATATTCTGATAAGTGTCTTCATGTCATGAATCTGAAGGTAAGCTGACCTCCTCTGATATGAGATTACTTCAGTGCCAGCAGGAATGAGTTCCCTGTGGTGAGCACTTGGCTCCCGACAGACTTGTTTTCTGTGTATTCTGTGGATTCTTAGCAGGGTGGGAAGCAATAGGAACAGACAGAACCATCACAGTTGACAAGAAACTCACTTTGGTGTTCAGTACAAAGATGAACTTAAGTCATGTTTTCCTCATAAAATATAATTACATCACATAACTAAAGAATGTCTACTTCATTCATCTCACTGATGAGTAGTAATATGGCTTTTGAGGTTGATAAAAAGAAGGAAGAACACATGAATTATTGGCCTATTTGGCCACCTTTTTAAGGAAAAAGTTCTGATTTAAATATGCATCTCCATTACAAAGTTTCAGTACACTTTCAAAATGATGTCTATTTTACTGGAAAACTACTGGGTATCTGCTAAATTGTATTTATGATATAATACTGTGTGTGGTATTTTTGAAAGTAGTGTTCATTAATTAGAAGAAGAATAAAAGTTCAAGCTTTGGAATCAAACAGAATTAAGTTTAAATTTAGCTCTGTCACTTAACTTCTATAAGCCAGACATTTCTTCATCTGAAAAAACATCAACATTGTTAATATTGTCAGGTTGTAATGTTATGAGACTTAAGTGGGAGGACACAGATTCAACACGTAGCACAGTGAATGGTATCCAATAGACACAAGCTATTAGTGGTGTTATTATATTTCCTCTTAAATTATAACAAATTTAGAGAAAATGTGTATGCATATTTGTAGTGGACCCTTAACTTTTAGCTGACATTCAAAGCATATTTTAAATACAGAAGAATGAACACATGATTATATATATATATATATATATAGTAGAAGTGGTGAGAATGACACAGGTTAATTTACTTGATAAAAAAGTTAAGCAAGGCCACATATATAACTAAAAATGGAATTGTAGACCTCTAGATTTATGAATAAATATTTTAATCATTAGGCCATTTGACCTTTATATCGCCTTAAAAACCTTAGTTAGTATATGTTGTACTAAGGTTTTATTTAAATTAGTCTTCTTTGTTCTTGCCTTCTAAGGAGCTTTTTAAAATTTACTTGTAGCATAATTTTTAAAAAGTATAGGTAGTCTTTAACTTGTAAGTGTACTTTCTTTTCTAATTAATTTTGTAGAATTTGTAATATATTCCTATAGAAACAGCACTGTAAACATATCTTGCTGTTTTCCAGAACTAACCCTGACAAGCCCATGTATTCAATGATATCACTGAATAATAATAATAACAGTATTAATCTCAGTTCTGGTTTCTGTACAGATGTGATATAAAAGGGAGGGGGAAATAGAAGGCACCTGTGCTTTTTTCTCACCCTCTCTCATGGAGCAGCATGAACAGGAGAAAACTTCTCCTCCCCCCTCCCCCTCCTCCTCATTATTCTTCACTTCACCGTTGTTATTATTTTCATATGACCCTAGTCTTTGACTCATTTTCCCCTCCCAGCGTAAACCCCTCCCACCTCTTGTGGTATCTTCTGCTAATTAGTCAATGAATCCATACCCTAGCAGTGCCCCCTCTACCACAATACCAAATCTACTCTGTACCCCAAAGCAACCCAGTCTCCAAAATTATGTTTTCTCAGATCAAAGCTCCCATTTCCACTAGGCAGATCTGGAATTAGGAAACCATGTGCCTGGGTTTAATTCATGAAAAGGGGGAGGGATTTTAGCCCCTTAAACTTTCTCGGGGTATTTTATTTTTAAAAAAGAACTCATCCAGTCAATTGATTCTCTAAATATTAATATTTTAGAGACTCTAATATAAATGATGTGACTGTGGCCAAGGAGTCTTGGGAGAGTAATTTATTGGGATCAGTAGCATCAGAAGTCAGCCCAGGCTTTTGAACGTCTGTTCCTAGGGGGCCCTCCCTAAGCTCTTCCTGGTTTTCACAGATTTGTCTACTGTGCTTGGCATACGAAGCAAAAGATGTTGATTATACACGGGCACAGGGATTCTTTTGGGAGCAAACAGATATTTAGGGCAGTCAATCAGGGAAAATAACTGCAGGGAACCAAGAGCAAGAGGTCGTGAGAGAACAAGAGGCAGATGGCATTAATTTGCATCCTGACTGGTGGTTTGAAGAAATACTATTTACATATATAAATAGAAGTTTCTTCAGATAATTGTTTCTTTCACAGTCAGTTATTAAATGTTTATTTCACTCATTCATTCAATCACTCATTCAACATTATTTATCAAGCTCCTCTTGTGTGCTGTGTATTGAGGGTATAGAGGTGATTAAAACAGACACAGTCTGACTTTCAGAAATCACAGAGTGTAACAGGGAAGAAAGAAAACTGAACAGTTTTTTTAAGGAATGTTTTTATTTTGAACAGTTTTAGATTTATAGGACAAAATGCAATCACAGTGCAGAGAGTTCCCATACACTTCACACCCCATTTCTCCTATTATTAATAACATATTAGCATAGTGCACTTGTCACAATTAATGAACCAATACTGATATATTGTTATCAACTAAGGCCCATAGTTTATTCATATATTCTTAGATTTTACTGAATATTTTATTTCTGGTCCAGGATCCCATGCAGGTTACCACATCCATTTGTTGTCATGTTTTCTTGGGCTACTCTTGGCTAGGAGAATTTCTCAGACTTCTTGTTTTTGATGACCTTGATTGTTTTGAGGAATAATAGATATTTTGTAGGATTTTCTTTATTGGAATTCATCTTCTGTTTTTTTTTCCATAATTATCCAGGGGATATGGTTTTTGAAAACAAGACCAAAGAGATAAAGTACCATTTTTATCACATCATATGAAAGGACCACACTATCAACATGATATTGCTGTTAGACTTGATCACTTGCAGAGGCAGTGTTTGTCAAATTTTTTCACTATAAAGTGAATCTTTCTGTCACCTTTCCATAGTGTATTCTTTAGAAGAAATGACTATAAACAGGTTTTAAACTATAAAGTGGGAATAGTGATAACATAGGAAGATACAGAGAGTTGTGAAAATGTGCATAAGGATGAAATAACATAACCAATGGCAACAAGGTTAAGAAATTTCCCTCCTTAAGAAATCATGCTTATATAGTATCTGGAGATGGAAATTAATTAGCCAAAAGAAGCATGAGATAGAGGGGGCAGAATAGGTATGCAATTATATTTAGTGTTTTTAATATTTAACACATTTGTATAGGCTAATGATCTCTTCAATTTATAAAATTTTATTATCTAAGGTCAACTTAAGCCCAAAATCTGTCTGAATAGATAATCTGCATGCTGAGTTTTCTATCTACATAGAATATTGTACCCAGTGGATGAAGATAAACTTAGGAAATGTATATAGGTTTAGCTAAATATATTTTTCTAACTTTACTATAGCCTTTAGAAACTCAATCAAGTTAATATAAGCTATTGGCAAGTGTTTCTACTCAATTCTATCTATTCTTTGTAATCTTTTAGAGGCAGGTGTTAACGCTGGTGTTTTGAAAGAAAGGCTGATAATTACTAGGAAGGGAAAATGATTGATCCTGTACAAATGGGATGGGTGCTGAAGGTGAGGTGGCCTAAATCCATTATTCTTATTTATTTGTATTTAACCCCAGAAATCAGACAGAGATGAATACCCTGGAAAAATACAAATAGGAGAAATGTGTAATTGTCAAAATATGCAATTGTTCAATCAGTCAGCAGTTATTATCCAGTCTACTATGGAGCAGCACAGTTTTTTCTTTATTGGAGTTCATATGATGAGCATAATCAACTCAAGTACTTTAATGTTATAAATACAAATATACCTCAAGGACTTGGTTTTCACACTGTGCTGTTTAACTACCTATGCAAACTTAAGACAATTAGGCTAAACAGGATCACTTCTCCCAAACCTTAGAAAGCTACATTTTTTGAGAGCATACGGAGCAACTTGTGTAGAATAGAAATTGTAATAACATATAACTGGTTTTCTTAAAATATCATCTCTAATACCTGCTTCAGAACTAATTGGTCTGGCATGGGTTATGGAAGATAAAAAGAGAGAGAGAACCCACAACAGACACAAAGAATAAGAATTTCTGAGGGGCAGGGCTGAGAAAGTGGATTTTTGAATAAGTTCTCCAGGTGATCACAAAAGCACTAAATCTTGAGCCCCCCTAGCCTGGATCCAAAAATATAGTAATAGCAAGAAAGAAGAAAGAAAACAGAGGAGATTGGAACAGTAGAGAACAGGAGAAAAAATACTTTATTCATTATTAATAGGCATACTCAGAGCTCTCAAATATTTAAGAAGTAGCCAGAAAAGAACTTTTGTATAATCATGAATGTGTTTACGTCTCCTGAGGTAGTTTGAATGCATATGGAATCATGGCTTTTTTTTTTTTTCATCATCAGGAAGTTGAGATATGTAAATTCAGTGGGCAAGGGCATAGGTGTGCTCTGGGAAATGGAGAGCACAGTTAGAAGATACTGAAATGTTAATAAAAATGCCACCTTTATTCTCTGAAATGCTAGTGGAAAGTTAAGTATGTACAATTCAAAGAAGCTTCCATGTATACTCACAATTCATTTCTTCTTGATACTTAGTTTTCTACCACTTGCAATGTCTTTCCCTTCAAACTCACGACATCTGTTTTAAAATTCAGACGTAGTGAAAGAACTGGTTAAGCCTTTTTAAAACTCCATATGCCCATTTATTCCTACCGGGCAGCGTGTTTTCTTACTCTCCTTTAGCTCTTCCCCTTTTACTTTATTTCTCCCTTTAAAGGCTCTGATTGGTGGGATCATTTCTGTCTGCCAAATGAGAGCTCTTGCCCGTTGCCTGGGGGTTTGGCCTCAGCTGTTCTTTCAGCTCATCCTTAAATTTTGTCAGAAGTATTTACAGGGTTCAGGGTCTGAATCTATTCTACGTTATGTTAGTCTGATGTTCTCATTCTTTCAAAATGCAATAGTGAGATTTAACTGTGGCAGAGTCCAAGCTCAGTGGGAAGCAGCTGCATAGCACAGGGAGATCAGCTCAGTGCATGTGACCACCTAGAGGGGTGGGATAGGGAGGGTGGGAGTGAGGGAGATGCAAGAGGGAAGAGATATGGGGATATATGTATATGTATAGCTGATTCACTTTGTTATAAAGCAGAAAGTAACACACCATTGTAAAGCAATTATACTCCAAAAAAGATGTAAAAAATAAAATAATAAAATAAAATAAAAATGAAGGCATCTAATTACCAGCTGTACCTGGAAGAATAATATAACTTTGATAATTGTCATATTCCTCCTAAGGAAATAGAAATAATAATGCTACATTATAGGATTCTGTGAGAATTAAACAGTAAATGTGATGTGAGTAGCTCAGTGTCTGACACTAATAGGCGATCAAGCAGCAGTGGAGACCATAATTACTAGCACAAAGTGAAAGTATTAGAGATTTGCGGTTCTAGTGAATGTCTTTCTGTGTTATTACAGCATCTCTGAATCAATTTGTACTATTATTCCTATGTTTCTCTGTCTTTAAACCTCATTCAGGACCACAGTCTCTCTGGGATTTAAGCCTAGTTTAACTGTTTAATCTCATCAGGGACTCCAACCCAGATTCTACTTCTATGACTAGAACTATGATAATTTCAATCAGTTTACCCCACAAAGCCACATGGTCCAAGGACCATCAAATTAGAATTATTTGGGAGTAGAGTTATATGTAAAAACTGCAGAGCCCTGTACCACATCCTAGAAATACTGAATCAAAGTCTCTCTAAATAGAGCGTGTAATTGTGACTTTATGAAATTGTATTAGCTGAATGTTGATGCACTGTTATAGATTGAGTTTTATTGCCTGACTCTGTCCACCTATCACCTATGGCAGGGCTGGACTTTGGAACCAGCAAATAATTGGCAGACAAAAGTAGAATCTAGGTTTCCAAATTCCAAAGTAGTGTTATTTTCCATACTTCATGCTACTTTTCAAAAGACAAATTATTCCTGCTATAGAATTTTGTAAAGATTGTCACATTGTGACTTTTTTAGGGATATTGATACTATCACTGAATATTTTGTCTTGTGAATTTCATCATTTTAGATAGGGTCAAGCATAGGATGAAGGGAGTGAGGCACTTACTTCACATATAAAATTTAAAGGGGCACTAAAAATAAACTCAGTAATTCAGATAAATACCATTTTAATGCAATGTTTAAAAAAATTAAAGTTAATGTAAAAAAAACCCTGATAAATAAAATATCAAAACTTTAAAGACTTGATCAATATTAGTGATTTTTCCATTTGACTCAGGTTCTAACATGGCTTGATGTCACACTAATTCTAGAAGCACATAATTAAAATCGTTCTATTATTTTGCAGACATATACATAAAAAGACACAGCTTTTGTCTATGAACAGTTTACAAATTTGTTAAGAAACAGACAATTCAACACAACACAACTGAAAAGATATTTATTGTATCTTAAGTATTTAAGAGTGACTGTCATAGACTGAGTTGTGCCTCCCCCCAAAATTCTTATGTTGAAGCTCTAACACTTGTATCTCTGAATGTGACTGTATTTGGAAATAGGATCTTTAAAGAGGTGATTAAGTTAAAATAAAACCTTAGGATGGGCCCTAATCCAATATGACTGATGTCCTTATAATAGGAAATTAAGATACACAGAGGGAGATAACGGATGTGTGCACACAAAAGAGAGGCCATGTGAGGAAACAGCAAAAAGGCAGCAGTCTGCAAGCCAAGGAGAGATGCCTCAAGAGAAACCTATTCTGCTAGTGCTTTGTTCGTGGACTTCCAGCCTCCAGAACTGTGACAAAATAAAGTTCTCTTAAGTCTCCCAGTCTGTTATTTTGTTATGGCAGCTCAAGCAAGTTAGGAAAATGCCTATTTGTGTGGTTGTGGTATGGTGGTGCACATGTCATGAAGTGGTGACATTAGAACCTTTTTTTAAAAAGTAGTTAACAGTGGGTCAGGGGGAAGGTACAGGAAATAGAATTTGCCAAGTGGAGAAATATCTGAATGTTTGAATGAATGAATGAAATTTAAAAAGAATAAGATTAATGAATGCACCAGGTAAAGAAAATCACATAGCCATATATATTTGTATCTCATGACCTTACTCTGTCATTAAGCACACTGCATATGATCAATGAATTTATACTGAGAATTTCAAATATGACATATATAAAATTAAATGTAATTCTATATCAAGCAATTTTTATTCAAAGTGAACTCTTGTGGTTCCCCTGACCCTGTGAGTTTTTACTATATAAGGAGAGCTCCATGGATGAATGGTATGAAAACTGATGTATTTTATTCACATTCATTCATTAGGCCCACCCCTGAAAGAAAAATGACTGGTACTCTTTTACAATTTGCACTTCTTTCTTTCTTTCTTTTCTTTTTCTTTTTTTTTTTTTTTTTTTTTTTGCAGTACGCAGGCCTCTCACTGTTGTGGTCTCTCCCATTGTGGAGCACAGGCTCCAGATGCGCAGACTCAGCGGCCATGGCTCACAGGCCCAGCCGCTCCGCAGCATGTGGGATCTTCCCGGACCGGGGCACGAACCCATGTCTCCTGCATCGGCAGGCAAACTCTCAACCACTGCACCACCAGGGAAGCCCTGAACTTCTTTCTTAGTAGGAACAATTTGTTGTATATAAGTAGAACTTGCTTTATGACAGAGTGGGTCTTGAAAATCAGAGCAAAAATTGTGGTAATCAATACATTTTGTAGCAAATATTGACTACTCATATAAATCCTTATGCTACACCATAAACAAAAATAAACCTCAAACAGAATAAGAACTCAATTGGAAGGTAAGACTAACAAAGAAGAGGTACAAGGCATTTTTTTAAGGAACCAGATGAAGGGCACAAGTACTTAAACTGTATAGAAATAAACTTACAAACTACACAGAGCAAAATTGATAAATTCAATAAAATTAAAATTCTTTATTTATTAATTAATTATTATGATTTTTAACACCTTTATTGGAGTATAATTGCTTTACAATGGTGTGTTCGTTTCTGCTTTATAACAAAGTGAATCAGTTATACATATACATATTATCCCCATATCTCTTCCCTCTTGCATCTCCCTCACTCCCACCCTCCCTATCCCACTCCTCTAGGTGGTCACAAAGCACTGAGCTGATCTCCCTGTGCTATGCGGCTGCTTCCCACTAACTATCTATTTTATGTTTGTTAGTGTATATATGTCCATTCTTATTGAATTAGAGTTGATGTACAATATTATTTTAGTTTAAGGCATACTACATAGTGACTTGACATTTGCATGCATTATGAAAAGATCACCACAGCAAGTCTAGTAACAACCTATCCACCTACAAAGGTATTGCAATATTATTGACCATACTCCTTATGTTGTATATTACACCCTGTGGCTTATTTATTTTATAACTGGAGGTTTGCAACTCTTTTTTAATTGAGGTATAGTTGATTTACAATGTTATGCTAATTTCTGTTGTATAACAAAGTGACTCAGTTTGGAGGTTTGCACCTCTTAATCCCCTTCACCTATTTTGCTCAAACTCCTCATCTCCCACCCCTCTGGCAACCACCCCTTTGTTCTCAGTATCTGTGAGTCTGGTATGATACGGTATTTGTCTTTCTCTCACTTATTTCAGTTAGCACATACCCTCTAGATCCTTCCATGTTGTTGTAAATGGCAAGATTTCCATGTTTTGTAGCTGAGTAAATTCCATTGTTTATATACACCACATCTTTCTTATCCATTCATCTATCAATGGACACTTAGGTTTCTTCCATATCTTAGCTATTGTAAATAATGTTGCAATGAAGATTGGGTTCATAAATATTTTTGAATTATTGATTTTGTTTTCCTTGGGTTAATACCTAGCAGTGAAATTTCTGGATCACATAACAAGAACTTTTATTTTTCAAATAATCATAGAAAGGCATTGAAAAGAAAAACCACAGAGAAAAATATTTGTAATAATTACAAGCAACAAAATACAGTTGATTGTCATTACTTGCAGTACTGCATTCTATAAAGTTATCCAAACACAGATTTAGCCAATACTGAAATTTGTTCCAAGGGAAGATATAGAGTTATGTTCCTATGAGCCTCTGGTCAAAAGGTTTTCATCAGGCCATCCATATAGAACTTTGTTTAATGTGTGTTTCTGTTTAGTGACACCTTATTTAATACATATTATTGATTCATTAACATTAGCTCATGGTCACCAGCACTATAACTCTTGCCTGATCCAAAGTTATCTAACATACTTCTGTGTAAAGCACATCACATCTTTCTTGCACTTAGGAACAACACTACACTGAACTTCAGCACTATGCTTGAGAACCATTTAAAACAGTAAAATTACCAACAAACACACAAAAATGAATAAAAGGTGGCACTAAATAGACAGAAAAAGTGACAGAGCAGAAATAAGGAGCTAGAGTTTTATCTTACTCTACCCCAGCAGGGGCCATGCATGTGTATCAAGCAACTGAAGTTTTTGCTGCTCCATGCATGTCTTTGAATGATTGTGAAAGCACCACGACTGTTTATTTTAGGGTTATAGGTTAATTTTAACAGTAGGCAAATTCAAAAATATGAAATCTGCAAATAATAAAAATCAACTGGATTAGTATTTGGAATACATAAATTATTCCCTACAAATTAATATAAAAAAGTAAAGCAGCCCTGTAGAAAATGGGCAGAACATACACAAAAATTTGATGAAAGGGGAAAGACAAAAAAACAAACATGAAATATGGCCAACATCATGCATGATCACGGAAATGATAATTAAAAGCATTAAAGCATTATTAGATACCCCTTCACAATGATTACCCTAATAAAAACAATTACTGGTGAGAATATTGTACAATGGGAACTCAATAATATTGCTGTTGGTAGTATACATTGCAATAACCACTTTCAAAACAATTTAATATTTTAGATAGTAACATTGAATATTCATTTTCTATACTAAGCAACTCCAAGCCAAGGCATACACCAGTGAGAAAGAATTTGAACATGTACACCAAAGGTCAGATGTAACAACATTTAGACCAGTATTGCCATAATACCAAAAATCTGGAAACATCCCAATTGTCCATCAGCAATAGAACAGATAAATAAATTATGCCATCTTGATAAATAAATTATGCCATCTTGATATAAGGGAATACAAGAGAATTTACAGCAGTAATAATGAATGAACTGACTCATCAACATGAGGACATCAACCTGAATAGATTTAAAAAATGTAATGCAGGGAGACAGAAGCAAACAACTGAAGAATACATATAATTTAATCCAGTTAAGCAAAGTTATAAAATAGATAAATTTAAACAGATATTTGGGAATGAATAATACAAAAGTCAGTTTTGAATGATGGAATGAAAAGTGAAGAGTGCAAGATTGCTAAGGTGGGCTTTCATATGCTAATACCATGCTATTTCTTGTCCAGTGAGTCAACAGATGTAAATGTTTTTATTATTTTACTATGAATTTAAACTATAGCATAAGCTTCATAGTTTCATGTGTTTGTACTATATAGATCATAATAAAAACAATAAAGATGAAATTACCTGAGGAAAAAAAAGACTTGGTTCAATTCCTAAATTTGTGAAAAGCTCTAAGACTTGTGAATTATTTTACCTACCAAAACTAATACGAATCAGATTAAAAAATATATAAAAGAAAAAAATTGGATCTGATTTAGATAAGCTTTGTACAGTAGTCAGTTCCCCATGAGGTAGGAAACTGCTTCATGTTGTTTTTTCAAACACAGGAAACAATATTTTTGGTCACGTCCCCCCAAAATTAAACTGTAAAAAATGCTTCCATATTATTATTAACTGTTAAGATGAAATGAGGTGTCTTGGATAAAACACCAAAGAAAGTTTAGCTGTATTTCAGTCTGACACCTATTTCTTTTCTTCCATACTTCCCTACCAGCTTGTTCTGAATATTTTTGAAGTCCCACTGTCTTTGCAAAATCAATTCTTGTTTAGTATTAAGTTAAAATCCTTGCAGTCAGAGCAAGAAACAAAGGAGAGGAAGTATGTAACTTCGGAAAAATCAATTCAGTTGCCTCTTTGCCTAATTTTTTTAATTGGCGTGTACTTAATTGGGGTAATGTAATAATTAAATATATCCTCGTATATAAAACCCAGTACAACTGCAGTCGAAAGATGAGTGCTCAATAAATAGTAGGTATTATCTGTAGTAGTAATAGCAGCATCTGCAATGCAGAGAGTCAGTAATCAAGGATATTTCTCCAACTTTTGGTAATGATAAAATAGTAAATAAATGCTAGTAAAGGTCTATATCAGTTCCTTAGAGGAAAATTATGTGCATTTGTTTATATTATTGCCTGTTTTATGTACAACTTCTTTTATTAATGAGCTTGTACATTTCCCAAGGGAAGTTACCATAACTCCTTAACTTTCCCTCCTAAGCTCTTAGCATATTAGTGACGAGATGAAAAGGATTGAACAAATGGAATAACTTCCAACAAAACATATTTGATCAAGTTAGAAAGAATCAGAATATTTATACATGAAGTACATTTCTAAACCACTTATTTTACTAAAGAAAATTTAGAAATATGAACAATGTTTTCAATGTTTGTAAATCCATATTTATACTTGGAAATTGTTTTAAAACACGTATAAACCTATAAAAGCCAATTCATTTTAGAACCTATTGTTACATTATATTAGGAATGATATGAATAAGATAATTGATAACATTGATTTTGGCTCCACAGAACAGTATAAATAATTTTAAAATTTAAAGTTTAACCATGAATATGTATTCAATGAGGAACAGCTCATTGTATAATGTCTTAATTTTTATTTGGTGAGTAATAGTGTGTAATGATTCAAAGGGAAACCTTAGATTATTTAGAGAGCAAAAATGTCCTTTATCATTGTAATGAGTATGATTCTTTGCCTTATAAATGTTCACTAACCTTGTATTCCATTTACTTTACTTAAGCCCTTAAATTGTAGTGCTCCAATATAAGAAATAACATTGTCAACTTTACCCAGAGTGCCATCTAATGGCACTGATGTCTCAGTTTAAATCAGTCCAATATGATGCTTTGCATAACTAATTTCAACTGAAAAGAAGTGTATCAAGCATTAGATATTATTTTGCTTTCCTAGTATTGGTTTTCCAGTTTCTCTTTACAAAAAGATGAAGTAGAGAAACTATTATAAGGATAAGTAAAAAAGAAAATATAAAATAAAGACAAAATACAGTATATAGCAGAAGGTTGCAAAGCTGTGTATTTCTGACAGTACCAAAGTAAGCTTTTTTGTGTGCACAAATCATTAATAAAAATTGCAAGTTGAGAAGCACAGAAGCAGAATTAGTGTTAGGCAGCCATTTTTGAAATAGTAATTTGAGACTGCCAAATTCTGGCAGTCTTGATTATTATTTAGCCTTTATCATTAATTAGCTGTAAAACCTTTGGGAAATGCTCAACCTGGCTTATCTGCGTCCTGATGTGTACAATTACGATAGTGATATTTTCCCTAACCTATTTTTGTCACTATTATGATGAAAGAATAAAACTTTGCCAAACTCAAAGTGTTATATAAATATAGAGATTATTGTCAGATCAAAACAAAGTTTATAAGAAGGAAATGCCTGAAGTTCAGTAATTGGTCAACTATACAACAACCTTTAAACAATCTATTATATGAGAAAACACAACAAATTATGTTTAAATTTTTGCATTTTTTGTGTATTTATTTGTTTATCCAGCTTTACTATTCATGTGGAGTACTTTCACAAGTACTCCATACACAGTACCACTATTAATTAATACCACTATTAGTTGCCATGTCTTTTAAATATATATGATTTGAGGAAAAATATACTATCCTTTGCTTCAGCAACAAAACTTGCAGTAACATCTCACACAGATATCAAACTTTTGCTTTCGCTCTTATCTCTTTTATTTTCCCTGAGGGTTTGTATAAGAAATCAAGCAATTATATAATTCAATATATCAATGACTTATAGACATGGCTTAGCATGTTTTGGTTTTAATGCTTTTAAATGGAAACAGTTATGTATGAGCATCATTTCAGTAAGTACTTATCTTTTTCCTTGGTTCTCATTTACTTGTTTAAATTAGAGTTTGGAACTTTTCACAGGGAATCATCACTTAAAACCACTAAATCTAATCAAGAAATATCTTCATCTTCCACCTTCTTAAATTCTGACATAAGACTCGAGAGCTAGCCTGAGTTTTCTAAAATTTTGTACTTGATTTCTCAAAGTATTGATTCTCTCTTATCTCCGAGTCTAAAAGGATCTCTGTCTAACTGGCTTGAAGGAATAGACAAGAATCTTTTCTTGACTGATACATAATTCATCTTTGATTATATTTTTAACAAATTTTAGATAAACTTTTAGGTATTATAAGTTGTTAATTATTTAATTGGTTTTAGACTTTTTCTCTTAAATAAGAGAAATGAAGAATTGAAAATAAAGAATTATCCTCCAAGCATAATAAACTTTTGAATGGGTCTATAAAAATGTTATCTTAGTTTGAAAAGGCTTATTTATATCTCTTAATATATGTCTAATTTTTTGAAACAATAATTTAAACACATTCTGAGAAAGAATTTGTTTCTGATGAGGAAAAAATACAATATGAAGACCAATTCAATAATCCTATCTTGATTTTCCAGGGTAGATTATCACAATAAATAGTTTAATGATCATAAAAATGATCAAGTGAAGGATAGGTTTTAAAGAGTTTCTAAAAGACAACATTTAAAAGAAATAATCTCACTCTTCTCTTAACCAGTTACATATCAATTGCTATTATAGATAATATGATACTAATTTAAAATAACTCCAAATAGATATGATAGCGAAAGGAAATATTTATTTATGCAGAGTTCATAATAGTAATAGAGTATCTATTTACATATATAGTTATATGGTAATATAAAATTTTAAAGTAAACTAATTTTTCATTATGCAAAAGCTATTCTCAATAATATAGGAACATTTTTCTGAGATCAAAAGAGAATAACAGATGGTAGTCAGCATATAGAAATATGTCACCGTTTTGAAAAGTATATCTGTAAGAAAAGAAAATACCCGGATAATGGGAATTTCTATAGATATATATGTGTACGGAAAATTTACAAGAACTAACTAAAAAAAGAGCCCAATATATAGGCAGAGGTAGTTTTAAAGTGAGGCAGAATCAGTTGAAATACAGGTAATGAATGAATGGATTGCAGATCAGGCCTCATTACATAAGGTAGCTAAGTCACAATGTTCAGCATACATAAATTTGGAGAAATCTACGTTTATGATGCTTGGTAATGAAAAGGCCACTGTTTTATGATGATTCATAGACCCTTTTACAGTGATAAAGTAGAAGAGTAGCTTAGCAAGTCACCAAACTTTTCACAAAGGAATCAAAAGAGGAGAAATAACACAGAGAGGTCCATCTGTTCCCTCTCTCTCACCCTGGCAGGACCACACGTAAACGATTCTAGACAGGATTATTTGCTTCTGAAAATGGAAGTAAAAATATGTGGTTGGATAAATATGGGACAGTCTCATCTCACTTTTGGAAAGAAAACTTTTATTTTTTCCCTTTTACTCTTCTTTAAGTTTCAATGACACAAAAAAATTAACATTATAACCAGAAGTGGAATGGAATGTAGATAACTTTAAAATTCAAAAATGGAGAAAGATTAAATCCCCCCCACTTAATTTACATCAACATTTTCTGTAAATAAATAAATGATATCAATATCTACAGGGTACAGTGAACAAGGTATTATTTGAAAAAAAGATCAGAGCACCATAGAATAATTGTTACATAACCCTTTCCAATTGCTTCTCAAAACTAAAACCTGTAACAGGAGACCAATAAATAAGCCAGATAAATTAAAAATTCAACATATTAGCAAATTAAAATTACCATGCAACTATTTAAAAACAAGAGTATAGTTGAAAAAGTACTAGTCTCTGAGCCAAGAGGTCTGAAATAATGTAGTGGTTCTTCTAATAAGATTGACATTATATATATCAATCCCTTTTTATGGATCATCCTTCTCAGTAAATAAGTGGAATAGACTGGGTATTTTTAAGACCAAATTCTAATACAATTTGTAGATATATCAAGGATTTGTAGACAGAGATTAGAATGATCAATATTCTACTGAAATAATGAGAAAAGATTATTTTCTTTTCTGATTTTCTTTTCTAACAGCATCATTCCAAGGGTTTTATGACTTATTGGAGTCTTTGAGGTGGCCTAATAAATATTATACATTTTCTTAACCTTAGTTTTGAACCAAAATGTATCAGTAGGTGGATACTAAAAATATAATCTTTAACATTTATAAAGCCTAGGTTGAAGGACGCATCTTAATGTCAGAACAAAACTGTGTTTGGTAATTGCCCATCCTCCCCCAAATTTGAAATGTCCTATTTGAAGTGAAACTTGAGAATCGATGACAAATGCCCTTGAACAGGCAGCAGACTGCCATTGGTCATGGTGAAGAGGGAGGAGAAAAATAGCAAATCCTCTGCACTATGTTCCTTTAATGAGTGATTTACTCAATTGAGAAACCAAGATGAATGTCTGCTGTTGACCAATCAGATAAGTAGCTCTTTCAGTGTTAGGAGTAAGTGATGGGATAAAGAGACCAAGAGCATATCCTCAACTCATATAAGCAAAAGATATGGGGGTGAGGTAGTCCTTCCAGCTTAGCTTAAAGACCATACTTATTTGTCCTACTCTATAAAATGTAATAAGTGCAGTATGAAGCAACATATAAAACATTGTTGTAAGAAAGTATATTTGAAATATCAAATAATTTTGATGACTTTTTTTGAAATTTCAGAGAATAGCAGATAACCGAATAATTAGAAAATAAGAACTAAAGGAAAAGTTAAAATATTGGGGATAAAACATTTTGGAAAACAGAAGACAAATATGATGGATATGGAAGATTGGTACTTATGAATATAAGTTATTTTATGATTTTAGATACTACTTAATACCAGTGATAATATTCATACTATAAAAAATGAAATTTAAATGAAATGCTTTTATTCTTCTGGCTAAGATAAAGTAATAGGGATATGATTTATATTTCTGCCTGAAACAACTAAGAAATTTTAAAAGTGTATATATCAATATATAAATAAATATGCATGTATAATTATATATGTATATATAAATGTAATGTATGATACATATACATACTTTCAAACTAAATGAAAAGAGCCCAAACAACCCAGTAACAAAATTAGCAAAATACTTGAACAGAAACTGAAGATAATATAGATATAGAATATAGGCATATGAAACTCAACACCTTTATTCTTTAGGTAAATGCAAATTAAAAACATGTGAGACAACACTACACACCTATGAGAATAGCTACAAGCAAAAAACCTTTTCATATCAAATCTAAGTAACAATGTAAAACAGTATAATGATTTTGGCAATTTCTTAAGCATACAGAAATATGTGTTAACAAGTATTTTTAGAAAGTTGAAGACAATATAAAAACAGAATTCAGTCTTTCTACTCCTAAGTATTTACTGAAGATAAAATCTATGTCCATAGTAGGATATGTATACAAATGTTCTTAGCAGCTTTATTTGGAATAGCCCCAAACTGAAAATAACCAAAATATCCATCGGCAGGTGAATGGATCAAATATTGTGGTATATCCACAAATGGATTAGTACCCCACATTAAACAAAATAAGTTAAAGAACTGTTACTGCATTAAAAATGTCTAGGTTTCCAAATAATTATGTTGAGTCAAAGAGACCAGACAAAAAATGTATAAGATTTCATTTATATAAAATCCCAGAAAATGCAAACTGATTTTTAGTGATGGAAAGCAAATCAGTGGTTTCCTGAGGAGCAAAGGGAAGGACTACATAGGAAATTTAGGGGAAATTTAGGAAATTTATATATATTTAAAGTGTACATGATGATTTAACATACATATACATTGTGGAATGATTACCAAGACCAAGATAATTAAAACATCCATAACCTGACCTAGTTAAGTCTTTTCCTTTTTGTGGTCTCAGCAACTTTTATGTAATACTGTATTATTAACTATCATCACCATGCTGTACATTTGAGCCTCATGATTTATTCTTATAACTAAAAGGTTGTATCCTTTAACCTACATCTCCACATCCCCATCTCCTCAGCCCCTGGAAAACGCCATTTATTTTCTGGTTTTATGAAATGGGCCTTTTTATTTTTGTTTTTAATATTCCATAAATAAATGACACCATACAGTATTTGTCTTTCTCTATCTGGCTTAGCATAATTCCCTCCAGCTTCATTCATGTTATCCCAAAAGGCAAGATTTCCTTATTTTTCTGGCTCAGTAATATTCCATTCTGTGTGTGTGTGTATATATATAAAATCATAATTTCATTATTCGTTCATCTTCTGAAGGACATGAAGGTTGTTTCCATATCTTGGGATGTTTGTCGTGAATTATGCTGCAGCAAACATGGGGGTGCAGATATCTCTTCAAGATACTTTATTTCCTACAGGTACATATTCAGGAGTGAGATTACTGATTTAAATGGTTGTTCCATTTTTAATTTTTGGAGGAACTGCTGCCATACAGTATTCTATAATGGCTGTACTGATCTACATCCCTATCAACAGTTTACAAGGGTTTCATTTTCTCCATATCCTCACCAACTTTTGTTATCTCTTTTCTTTTTGATAATAACCACCCTTACAGGTGTGAGGTAATACCTCCTTGTGGATTTGACTTGCATTTCCCTGATGATTGGTGGTGTTGAGCACTTTTCCATGTACCTATTGGCCATTTGTTTCTCTGCTTTGGAAAAATCTCTATTCAACTCCTTTGCCACTTTTTAAATTGGGTTTTTGCTTTTTTGCTATTGTGTTATATGAGGTCTTTATGTATTTTAGAAATTAACCTCTTATCAGACACGTGGCTTGCAAATAGTTTCTCTTATTTCAGAGATTGCCTTTTCAATTTATTGATTGTTTCCTTTGTTGTTCAGAACATCTTTAGTTGATGTAGTCCCAGTTGTTTATTTTAGCTTTTGTTGCCTGTCCTTTTGATATTTTAACCAAAAAATTGCGAAGACCAATGTCCAGGAACTTTTTCCCTATGTTTTCTTCCAGTAATTTTTGGTTTCACGTCTTACACTGAAGTCTTTAATCCATTTTAAGTTAATTCTTGTGAGTGGTGTAAGATGGGGCCTAGTTTCATTGTTTGCATGTGGATATCCAGCTTTCTCAGAAACATTTATTGAAGACGCTGTCATTTCCCCATTGTATGTTCTTGGTGGCTTTACTAAAACTTAATTAACCATATATGCATGGGGTTATTCCTGGGTTGTTTATTCTGTTCCACTGGTCTATGTGCCTATTTTATGTCACTATGATAGTGTTTTGATAACTATGGCTTTGTAATATAGTTTGAAATCAGGAAGTATGATGCCTAGAGCTTTGTTCTTTCTCAAGATTGCTCTGGCTATTCCTTTTTGTGTGTGTGTGTGTGGTTTCATACAGATTTTAGAATATATTTTTCTATTTCTGTGAAAAATGCCATTGGGATTTTGATAGAGATTGCATTGAATCTGTTGATCATTATTGGACAGTATGGACATTTTACCTTTTCTTTGTGGAAGAATATTAATTCTTCCTCAAAAATAATAAACTGTTTAGGAATAAATTTAAACAAGGAGGTGAAAGTCCTGTATACTAAACTTTAATTCATTAGTGAAAGAATTGGAGAATATATAAATAAATGGAAAGATATCTCATGCTCTTGGATAACTTTGTTAGTTCATGGAGATTTGAAGCACACAGACCCACATATCAATTTACTGGAGATTTAGTGGACCTAATACATTTTAAGGGTTCTAGGGTTGAAATTTTAACTCATATGTGAGTTATAATTTTATGAAGAAATAATCGACTCAATATTTACTACATCTAATCATAGGTGACTCTAAGAGGAGGATTTGAATTATCGTATAAAAGAAGGAAATTAAAAGAAAGGGTACTGAAGATTATGCTACCATATGTCAATGGAGAGACAGGGCTCCTATAACCCAAAGATAAAGAATGAAAACAAACCTACTCCATAATGTTTTATAGCAATACAGTTGATGTAGTGCAGGCCCAGTGAAAATTTTATGTTTTTTCCTCAATTAAAAGCATATTTGAGCATACAACACAATTAGCCATGTGGATGAATCTGAATTCTGTGAACAGAGACAGATTTTCTAGATGATGTATTACTAGATTTCTTTTAAACTTTACATTCTTTTGAGAAGCTCTTTTTAGAACAGTGAATTTTACAGAATTACTTAGAATAGTACTTTGAATAAAGGACAACAGAATACAGGATTTAAAATTCGGATGGACGGTGATTTGTTATCATTTTATAATTAAATTAAATGACATATGAAGTAGTTATTTTGGCATTCAAAGCTTAAATAGTATGAAAAAATAAAATTTACAGATCTATGGCTGTTAGTGGATTTACTTTATTTGTATTAACTTTGTGAAAAGTAAGAGACTTTATACTTTATGACTCTCCATCATAAACAACACCCCAAGTAATATCAATTATGTTTCGGTTGAAATAATGGCATTAGTTATTACATTTACTTTTAGTATTACTAATTATGGTCTTTTTGAAACAAAATACAAAGCATTAAAATGAGCATAAAAGTATAATCCAGGAATGACAGATCAGCAATAACATATTAACGGGCTTCCCTGGTGGCGCAGTGGTTAAGAATCCACCTGACAATGCAGGGAATCCAGGTTTGAGCTCTGGTCCAGGAAGATCCCACATGCTGCAGAGCAACTAAGCCCATGTGCCACAACTACTGAGCCTTCACTCTAGAGCCCACGAGCCAGAAGTACTAAGCCCACATGCCGCAACTACTGAAGCCCACATGCCTGAAACCCATGCTCCACATCAAGAGAAGCCACCACAATGAGAAGCCCATGCACCACAACGAAGAGTAGCACCCACTCAATGCAACTAGAGAAAGCCCACGCACAGCAATGAATACCCAACACAGCCAAAAATAAAATTACTTACTTAATTAAAGATACCCATATTACCAAATAACATAGTTTTATTCCAAAGCTAGTCTAAAAGTTATGATGATCTCTAGAGTTAAACACGGAGATAATCATTACCTAAAACTTGTATGAAATTTTGTCTGATGGACACTGAAATTTGAAAGCCTTGGTCTGAAAAACATATCTGAAAATAGAAGGCAAACTGTGGTCCCAGGGTTATGGTTTTTATAGTTTGCTTACACTAATCGTTTCTAAAATATTACATATTACTATTTAGTACAGTTTGATTCAATCATAAGCTAATTTGATAAAAATATGATTTCATTAGAAAGACTATTTCAAAGCATAACCTTTCTGTACAGGACAATGAAGTTAACAGAGTTTGTAAAATGTATTTTGGTTATGCCCAAGTTTGACTGAATCACAATCAAGATAATTATTGTACATCTTCCATCCTTGCGGAAATGATGTTTTATTTTCAACACCTGAATTTTAAAGCATCTTTTCTTAGGGGGTGGGGGTGGGAGGGGATGAGGTCATTATAGAACCGGAAGCCTAACTAGCAAAACTAAACTGTTAAAAGCACATTGGAAGCTGTTTCAGGCTACTGATAGCTGTCATTATTTAGAAGTCATTGCAATATAAAATTAATGATGTTGTCAGAGCTGAACAGTAACTCCTTTCCCTGATAAAAGCAAGGAAGAAAGAGAAAGGTAGTGCATTTGTAAAGATGGCACCTCTTCGCACTGGTGTGGAGCTCAAACTGAGCTTTAATTTTTGTAGGATTGAGAATCTGATGTTCTATATTTACAGTAAGGCTAGTGTACCATTTATTTTCTAATTTTTGCCATCTGTTTCCTCTCACAATTACTGCTTAAAAAAGAAAAGAGCTGGGGTGGGCAGAGAATCATCAATAATGTGACAGTTTGCACCAGTATGTATACTGGCTCCCATCATAATATAAGAAGTCTACACTAAAAAATAATAATACTTTGTGGTGTTTACATGCAGATAAAACAAAGTAATGCAACAGTATATCCCCAAACTTGATAAAGAACATTTTAACTCCAGCTCTATCAGCAGCCCCCGTTCTGTCTGTGGGGTATATGTGAGGCTAAATTTAGATTGCCTCCTATGATTTTGATTAAAGTTACCTTATTCCTGGATGCAAATGGAAAGTCAAGGTGGTAAAAAGTTTGCCAGAATTTCAAAAAGATTGTTCGTAAAATATAAGTATGGGCTCCTTTGCTGTGATGATAGCCCTCTACCACTCTTTTCTTCAAGACGTTTAAAGTCTGTAGGGATTAGTGACGTCCTAATAAAACAACATATGTTAGGCTCTTTTATAGATGAAATATGCATACAATGTTCAACGTTGATGATCCTTTTAATTTTTTCATAATAGCGTTTATGACTAAAAATATAATGGTAAGACATTAAGAGCAAAAATTCAGTTTCTGGCTAATAAAATGGAACTTGGTTGAAACCATGAAAATTACTAAACAAAAAGTTTTTAGTCAAATATATTTATTGCCCTTGGTTTAGTCACAATTGTTCCTTTTTTGTAATTGAATTATTTTTAAATATCATGGAACTTAATTTAGTCAAACTTCATATGTTTCATTCTCATCTGAGAAAGTTCACTCCTAAGAGGAAATAAAAATGAGTAAAAGAAATATCTAAATCAAAACTTCTCCAATCACTGAAACTTGAAAATATTAAAAATTAGTGTTCTAGTTTTCATACTAAGCTTTCCCCATACATCTTAGCAATCATAGTGTTTTACCTTGAAATATATTTTGAGGGAAAAAATTACAATAATGAGTGAAAGATAATTCCCTTTCTACAAAAGTGAAATGTAGAAAATACTTTAATTCCTTTATGACTGAGAGCAAGCTCCATCAGAAACAAAATTCTAATTTCATATCATATATATGTGTGTGCATATATGTATGTGTGTGTATTTAGAGCTTTAATTTTTATAGGATTGAAAATCTGTTGTCAATGAATAAAAACTCAGTGACTAATTACCTGGCCTGAGAAATCTAAATGCATTATTCTCTGTCTTCTTTCACTTTAGGCCTTTAAAAAAAAAATGCTTTTTTTTTATACTCTAACTTTATCTCTAAAGGGAGAGGTTTTATTTTTATTAAAAAATAAGAAAACATTACCAAATAATTATGCTTGTCTATTAATTATTTCTGTCATTTCTTTCCTTTGTCACTGGAATAATTTAGCTTTGGGTCTGTAAATATTCTGTTCTAACATTTTTTTGAGGGTGCATAATCAGCAATTAATGAAACTTAAGAGCTGATTCTCTACATTTCTAAATTTTAGTTTTTCTTCAAAGTCATAGGGAGCCTAAAATGGGATATTATTGCCATTTAAAGGAATATTTAAATATCTAGAACACAGAGGTCCATATAAAACTTTCAACTTAATGAGATTAAACATTTTTTAAAGAAAATCAGAATGAATTAAATGATTTTAATTTTTTTTAATAAATCCACTTTTTTATCACTAGCTCATTACATCTTGAGATGATTTATTTTTCTAGTTTGGGTACTTTTCAAAATAGAATTTTTATTCAGCATTTTTATTTGTGAAGGCAAATAAAAAGTTCTATCAAAATGTCCATATTTTTTAAGTGGGGATGAGGCAAACTTCAAATTTTGGATTTTATGACATGCTTGACATATCTGTTATTTAATAGAGATAGATTTTCACTGAAAATATTATTATTTAAAAATTTTTAAAAAGCCAAGAATAACCTTCAGGATCCATTATCTAATTATGGCTGGTGATGCACTTTTTTCAAAAGTATGTATGTGAGTGTGCATGTGTGTGTATGCATATATACATATATGTATATATCTATGGATATATTAATATATATTATATGTAAAACATTTAATTAAATTCAAATACAATAATAGTTAACATTATATAAACATATACATGCCAAAATTTTTTTAATTATCAACTAAAGAAATTTGCCGAAGTTGAATTTATTTTTAAAAAAGAAAATTATTTTCTTTTATATACTATCTTTTTGTTGTTGTTGTTGTTGTTGTTGTTGTTTTTGCGGTACGTGGGCCTCTCACTGTTGTGACCTCTCCCGTTGTGGAGCACAGGCTCCGGACGCGCAGGCTCAGTGGCCATGGCTCACGGGCCCAGCTGCTCCACAGCATGTGGGATCTTCCCGGACCGGGGCATGAACCCGTGTCCCCTGCATCGGTAGGCGGACTCTCAACCACTGCACCACCAGGGAAGCCCTATATATTATCTTTTCTATGTAGCTATTCAGAGTTTTTAAAAGCATGTTATATTTTAGAACCTGGGTAGGAAATATCTGAACTAAGGTCATCTTTTAGTGTCAGAATGTAAAGAAGTACTAAAAAAAAATAAAATCACAACAATGTAGGTATGTCAGAGACACAGAAGCCAATGTCCAAAGGTGTAAAAGCAAGAAAATAAAGTAACATTGGATAATAATTCAAAGAATAAAATAAATATCTATTAGTCCACACTGATATGAATAAATAGATGGAGGAGAACAGGCAGATCTCCCATGCAGGAGAACTTATGTAAGTACTTCATCCTCAGAAAGGTAGAGCTTAATTCCTCACACCTTAAGTGTGTGCTATACACAATCACTTCATTCCAAAAAGTACAATGTGGAAAGAAGAAAGAAAAGAGTAACTTTATAGTGGAAAAAATTGACAAATAATATCTCAGCCAGGTGATCAAGGTCAGCATCAACGTTGATAAGTCATGTAGATAGTATGTACCCTTGATATGATGTGATGAGAATGACACTTTACCACTGTGGTCATGTGTCCCAAAACACATAACTTCATTATAATCTTGATAAAAATGCCTGACAAATCCCAATTGTCTGTTAATCCATAAAATTACTGACCAATAATCCTCAAAATTGTCAAGGTCATCAAAAACATATAAAGTATGAGCAAATGTCACAGCCAAGAGAAGCCTAATGGCACACATAGATAAACTAGGTAAAATGCATCCCAGATAATATCCTGGAACAAAAAAGGACATTAGCTAAAAATTAATGAAATCTTTATAAGACATGGGATTTAGTTAATAATAATGTATCAGTACTGGTTCATTAACTTTGAAAAATGTACCCTAGTAATATGTAAGATGTTAATAATAGGGGACACTAGGGGTGGTATACATGAGACTTCTCTGTATCCTCTTCATAATTTTTCTTCAAATTTTAAAAATTATAACTAAACACTCCAAGTACTAAAATTAGAGGAGAAAAATGTTAGTCACACAATATTCATGACTTTCCTCATGAACAAAGATCACAAATAATTTAAGCCATATATTCTACATAAATAATTTTAAAATTCCTATTATGAGAATATTACTTTCCCATCTAATTCCAAAAAAAAAAAATAGATGTTTTAATTAGACATTTCAACTAGGGTAGGAGAAGACATTGTATGTCATGAAATAGGAGCAGAACAAGATGTGGCAATTTATACTGAGTCACTCAAAATCAAAAAAAAAAGTGTCTTATTATTCTATTTTGTTTGTCTTTGAGCTATATTATTTTATTCTATTTTGTTTGTCTTTGAGCTATATTGTTTCCACTTTAAGAAAGATAAATGAGGCACTTTATTCATATAGACATTATTAAAGATAGGACAGTATTTACTTCTGATCTCATAGGCTCTTGTAGAATATGAATGATTCCGAATGTCAGAGACTATAAAGAATTTATTTTCGAAAGCATATTGATATTCTCAAGATGTTTGCTTTCCTAAGTAACCCAACGTGAATGGAACAAACTGTTTCCATGGTGGCCCACTTCAAATGTAACCGTCTGTACTTTTTAAGATGTAAAGTATAAACATGGTAGAAAGTGTGTCTACTCTTTTAATCCAAAGACAATTAAACCAGAGTTCATTCCTGTGGTTCTACAGCAGTAGTCTCAGAATTCTGCACATTTTTTATCATCTTATGAACTTATTTCTAGCCTGTGACACTTTTCCCTCCCATTTTGACTACAAATTCTTTCTCCTTTGCTTAGTGTCTCCAAAACATGTGCCTTTGAGTATTTTGTTTTTGTGTTTGTTTGGGGTGCTTTTATTAAATTACAGATATTCACATGTACTTTTTGCAATGCAGTTTTCAGAAAATACTCATTGGGAAATTTAAGAAGTGCTTTACTCCCACCCACTGTGCAGCTATGTGCTGCAGGCCAAACATAATTAAAATTATTGCAGTCCTCTGAATCCTAGACTCTTTTCTAACAAATTAGCATTAAAATGCCAGAAAAAAATGAGCCAAGCTGACACTGCTAGATGAAAACCATTGGTAAGCTTTCTTTATTTCTGCCTTCATAAGACCCTTTCAATTCTGAACTCCTAACAGTTCGTTAAGGTCTTTATAGAAACGTTGACAAATTAGATTGGACCACAGAATTTGGATATTTTGTTCTATTTTTTTTAGCTAATTTATGGCACTTGTACTAGTAGACCAGAACCCCAATATCTTTTTGTCCTATTCATAACACAGGTAATTTCTTATTTTGCAATCTCATTCTCTTTTTATTTTTATAGATTCTTTATTTCTTTTTATAACTTTTTATTATGATGATACTTTGGCTTATTTAATCATTCAGTATATTTTAGTAAATTCAGACTATATATCAGGTGTACTATGAAGTGCTAAGACTATAAAAAAACAAACAAAAATACAATCCTGTATGGCAGGGAGCTCACAGTCAAATGTGGCACAAGAACAAAGTAGATAATTAAAATAACTAATTGAAAATTAAGTAATATACTTGCAGTCCTTTGCATCTTTCCCCTGTCTACTGGCTAATGTATTTTTGACATCTCAAAGCTTTCCCTCACCTTAAGATTACAGACATCGTCTGGCTCAAACTAAAATTAGTAGTAACAATCAGAACAGGCAGACCAACAGAGATTTTCATGAAATGATGAGTTCCAAGTGAGATCTTCATCAGTCTTAATTTCAAAAATCAGGGCTGTCAGTATTGTTTACCTGGATCCTCAGTAGCACTTTATGAGCAGTGCTTCTTAATCAGGGTAAATGTTCTCAAGGAATATTTCAGTCTTGTTCATTCACCACTGGCTCCATTCTAATTGTACTTCCCTGGCCATTCTACCAGCAATAATAGGTTGCCTTGAAAAATACATCACCTTTACAGTCAGATGAACTTGGGTTTTACTCCTAGCTTCATCATATTGCTAGTTTTACCTTGGTTGAGAAAAATTATGAAAATTTCCTGAGAGTCTGTGAGAGCTCTTAGATTAGAAAACAGTGATTCTCAGTCAGGTGTCATTTTACATCCCAAAGACATTTGGTAAGATCTAGAGCCATTTTTGTTTGTCACAGCTGAAGGGTTACTACTGATATCTGGTCCATAGAGGCCGAATATGCTGCTTACCATTCCACAGTGAACAGGATAGCCCCTGTCAGCAAAGAATTACCTGGCCCCAAATGTCAGTGGGTCCTGTAAGAAATCCTTTGTGTTACTTTACAGGAGTTGCCATAACAAAATAACACAGACTGGGTGGCTTAAACAGCAGAAATGTATTTTCTCACAGCTCTGAAGGCTGGAAGTCCATGATCATGGTGGCAGCGGGTTTGGTTTCTTCTGAGGCCTCTCCCCATGGCTTGCAGATGGTCACCCTGTTGCTGTGTCTTCACATGGTCCTTCTTCTGTGTGAATGCATCCCTGGTGTCTCATCTCCTTCTTACAAGAACAGCAGTCATATTGTATTACGGCCGTACTGTAATGGTCTTATTTTAACTTAATTACATCTTTCAAGGCCTTTTCTCCAAATACAGTTATATTCTGAGCTACTCGGAGTTGGAACTTCAGTATATGGATTTTGAAGGAACACCCTTTAGCCCATAATATCTTGTCTAAAACACTGACTGGTCTATACTCAACCTTCAGTTACTATCTCAGTAAACTGTAACTCCTTCCTTTCAGTTATTCAAGGCAAAGGCTTTGGAGTTATCCTTTGGATTTCTACCTCATGTATTTTCTTTTTCTTGTTAAGTCTTGAAAGTATATCCAACATCTGACCACAGGTTTTTCACTGTTACCCTCCTTGTCGGAGCCACCATATCAGTTAGCTATTGTTAATAAACCACCAACCACACAACTTCAGTGGCATACATATAACAATAAACATTTATTCTTCTAAATTTGCTGGTTGGTTGGTGAAATTCTGCTCTAGGCTGTGATGGCTGGACATTGATGAACAAGTAGGGCTCAGCTCAGTGGGCCAACCCCCTGTGTCCCTCATCTTCCTCCTGAGACCTGGGCTCCAACTGAGGCACACTGTTTTAATGGAGATTGCAGATGCATGAAAGGATAAAGGGGAGCTTACAAGATCTCTCAAGGCTTAGGATCAGAATTGGCTAAGCCCCACTTCAAGAGGTGGTACGGTACCTTCCACTCATGATGATGTTGCAGCAGCAAGAGTTTAATGTGGGAAGGAATGAAATATTTTGGCCAAACATTTAATCTATCATAGTAGTAGAAGGAGAGTCATGACTCTGGTATCTATGAGCAAAACATCTACAGAAGAATTTATACTGGTTAGTTTGGAATAACTTAACCAACTCAGAATAAATCATTATTACTAGCAGGATGGTATCAGCTCTTGGCCACAGACCCTACCCAGTGGCTAAGAAAAGGTAGGCTTAGCTAAAACCCCCTAAAATGAAGTACGTTACACAGAGGAGGTAAGACTTCTTATATTATGAAGTGGAAGAAACTTAATTTCCTTAGGAGCCTTAGTCTCAGAGTATACAAAACAATGAGATGAGTATAATTCAAGTTAAAGTAAAAAAAAAAAAACTGATGAAGATGTTAATAGTTTACTTTGTTGTGTTCTCCAAATAAATCTAGAAAAAATAAAGCTTATAAATATTATATATATAATATATGTGTATATTTATATTTAATATTTTAACCATACATATATCATTTCTCTAATCTCCACTTAATTTATTCACTAGAAAATAATATGATCAGCTATAAATGAAAGATTTTTGTTTTCCACGGTTTTAAAAAATATTATCTTACTGCCTTGTATTGTTAAATGTTTTTAATGCCTAGTATTTTTATTTCTATACCATTGACACTTTAATTTTACAGATATTTTAAACTTCAAAAGCTTATGTGTCTATTGGTTCACACTCATTCTAGGAATATTTTCTAGAGATTTAAATAGCAACTCCCTTCTGAAAGAAGTAAAGGTTTGTTTATTATTGTTTTGATTCAAATGGCATGTATACCATTTTGGAGAACACTGCTGACAGTGTACATTTTCAACTCATTATCAGTTTTAAACAGCCTGTCAGAGTTGAGTGACTAATTTATAAAGATGTGGCTCTTTTCTTAAGAAGAAATGATAATTGTAAATTCTTAGAATGTAAAAGGTGCCATAATTAATTTATCCCTGGTGTAACATTAATAGAGTTTGTTTAATAAATCAGGTTTATTGCTTGTTATAACTCTATGATGCTGGGTTGCTTTATACTTGCAATCATATCTGCGTGGTGTGGTTTTACCCCTTGATGGCTGCTAGTTGCAAAGACATGAATAAAGATTAGGTAACAACAAAATCTGGAACATAGGCCAGTTGCTTTAAAATTGTAATTTTATTTACAATTTTAAATCAGTAATTTGGGGGTATGTTAAATTTTGGCAAGGTTTCCAAAATATAAACCTTATATGTCATAAACTATAATTATAGGCTGTTTTAGAGAGAGAGTTTGCACTAGAAAGGTGCAGTATTACTCTGTTATAATCATTATAAAAGTGATTTGAATATAAACAATTTACTGAGTGAGGCATGGCTCCAGAAGCCTCCAAAATATATCCTGTCTTCTCTAAACCATCAGTGAAATATCCTAGAGAGGGTTTCAATAAAGATGGTTTGAATTCATCTTAAGTCAGATTCAAGTCTGAATAGCTTCTTAGGCATTTATCTGTTATGTCTGCTCTGAAAGAAATATCACCTCCTATTGCAATACTCTCCTTCTCCCTCAGGCTTAGAAATGTTTCACATAGCTGGCACATGTAGGTACTCCAGCTGCTCCAAAATTCCAGTAATAAACTTGGCTTTTGTTTCCAGGGAATTTAAAAAATTTACTCATTTCTCTTCACTGAAATGGATGAGAGGTTGGAAAACAAACAGACATCCTCCTTGGATCTACTCTAAATTAAAGAAATTGATAATTACAGACACGCATATATGTGCACAGACTTACACACTCACACAAACACACAGATCAAGGGAGAAAATGATTCTTCTTTTACGTCTGCTAAATTTTCACAAAAGTGATGCCAACCAGGAAACACTTGACATGGATGAATGTTGCAAACATACTCTGTTTCATAACCTCAACCCTTTATTCCATTACTTATATAATATTTATTTGGCACCAATCTGGTGTCAGTCACATGAATCTTGTTGAGTGCCTATAATTCTAAAAGTCGGTTCATTTTAGTTACCTGTCACAGAAACAGTAGGTGATGCTGACATTTAAAGTTCCTGACTCATGATAAGAGTGCACAGACAGCACTGACTGAAATGGAAGGAGGCAGTATTCATACCTCTGGAGGAATTATCAGATCATCCAGTGTAAAACTTGGAACACCAAAATATAGTCTCCAAACTCTCTTTTGCAGGCTTGATTTAAACTACCAATAGTGAAATATTGGCATTCATTGATACAAGCTTTCTGGATTTATCTCTGTTTTCTGGTACAGAAAACAGTCTCAGGTCCACTTGGCTAGAGGGTCTGTCAAGAAGCTCCCTGATAAATGAGTCATACAGTTGGAATGATCTGATGATAGGAAAGGGAGAGGGAGATTGGAGGAGCGACAGTGATGATTCAACACCCTCTATAAGCCGGGTACTTTGCTCATTTGCTATATGTACCATATTATTTAACAATCATCTCAAACCTATGACAAAAATTTGAATTATAGTTAATAGATAAGTAAACTAAGATCAGTTAACTTATTTTAAGTCATATGTCTTATAAAAGTTAGATCAAAGTCTAATAAATTTGGTCAGATTCTAAAAACAAGACTCCTAGGAAAAGCAAACGTATAAATCTTGGATGCATTAATAGTTATGGGAGGGGTTTCCCTGGTGGCGCAGTGGTTGAGAGTCCACCTGCCGATGCAGGGGACACGGGTTCGTGCCCCGGTCCGGGAAGATCCCACATGCCGCGGAGCGGCTGGACCCGTGAGCCATGGCCGCTGAGCCTGCGCGTCCAGAGCCTGTGCTCCGCAATGGGAGAGGCCACAACAGTGAGAGGCCCGCGTACCGCTAAAAAAAAAAAAAAAAAAAAGTAGTTATGGGAAACTTCCGTGCAAAATATTTGCCAAAAAAAGGACAGAAAAGAAAAGAGAGCTTTACATTCTGGTCCTGGCTTGAAGTTCCTTAATCAGCTTAGACAGCACCTATATAAATTATAAAAGTCAGAAGTGGAGTAAAAACTAAAATTTGGTTTTGAGGAAGATCAATAGCTTAAACATATTTTAAGTTTAAATTTTTTTTCAATTTGTTATGTTAAATTGATTAGCAAATGTAAAAAAGTAATAAAGCAAGGGTAAAAAAGTAATAAACAGAAACCTCTACTAAATAGAGTGTGGAGACCAGAATAAGGGAGTTTTACACCCTCTGATGATAACAGAGACCCATAGGAAGAAGAAAGACTCCTTCCCTGGCAAGGGCTCAGCCAATGAAAAGCAATGGACTCTTTAGTTACTATAGCCCTCCCGACTTCCTTTTCCTCTCTATAAAAGCATTCTCTTTTCCTTGCCATGCGGAGACTTACACTGGCTCGCAGTGGTTGTAGACCCCTAATTGCAATTCTTAGCTGATCCCAAATAAATCCATCTTTGTGGGAGCAATAACTGGCAGTCTAGTTGTTTCAGGTCAACACGAACAAATTATGTGATGTATTACAGACATAGCTTGACCCTAGGGAAGTCAGAAACATGGCCTCCTCCCTCAGGGAGCTAACATTCTAGTTTTAGTTAACTATAGTAAATAATATAAAACACTCCATCTTTAACAATATAGAACGGACATCAAGCCACATAATATTTGTTATAGTTTTCTATCCCAGTTGTAACAACTTACCATAAATTTAGTGGCATAAAATAACACAAATGTATTATATTATTGTTCTGGAAGACAGAAGTCCAAAATCAGTCTTCGAGATGTTCATAGAGCTTGCTTCTTCTGGAGGCTCTAGGAAAAAAATATGTTTCTTTTTGCCTTTTACAGTTTCTAGAAGCTGCCTGCATTCCCTGGGTCATGGACTCTTCTATTTTCAAAGGGCATCACTCCAGTCCCTGCTTTTTTTGCCCATTTCCTCTCTCTCTAACATTGCCCTTCATATCTTCCTCCTGTAAGTACTCTTGTGACAACATTGGGTCCATCTGGACGGTGCAGGATAATCTCCCCATCTCAAGATCATTAATTTATTCAGGTCACGAAACTCCTTTTGTCATTTAAAGTAAGGTATTCACAGGTTCTAGAGATTAGGACAAGGGCATCTTTGGGGACCATTATTTTGTCCTTAAATGCTATATAAGTTAGAAGAGGGAAATCACATAGTTCAAAGAACTTTTCACTTCTATAACTTCACATTTCCAAATTTTTCAGTTTACAGTGTCTCATCCCTGTAATCATAAAAGCCATTTTAAGTGCACTCTCCCTAGCCAAGATTTTTTCAGTTCTTCAAATAGAATGTGCTCTTTCTATGCAAAGGTTTTGAAATTACATTTCCTGGGGCCTAAAATATTATTAATTTCCTCAATACTTCTGTTGTATAAGAGTTTTCATAAAATTTTATTTGTGTAATTAGTTTATTTGCATAACTTCCAGTTATGCAACTGAAACATAAACTCTGTGAATTCAGGGATCATATCTGTCTTGTATTAGAGGTTAAATAAGGGTATGTTTATTCAATGAATGAATGAAATAATGAGTAAAATACATAAATAAAACTCTTGTCACTAGGTATTATGAACTACAAAATGACAGGAATGCACTCAAATTTTAAGAGCTTACTTCAAAGGTATTCCTTTTTTTCTATCATTAAAAAGTAGTCTCACGTTTTGCTAAAGGAAAGACACACTAGAAATTAAAATAAGAAAATGCTATAATACACTCAGCAAAAGTCAATGCTCTGTGTGTCCCCAAGATAAAGACCTTAAGATTATCTCCCAAAGGTCACACAAGTGGCCTTCATTACCTTGGTACATTTGCCAGAATCCTGGATCTTGCCCTCTGGCTTAGAAATTGATTTTGTCAGCATACACAGAGCAAATTCATCTCTCATGAGTGGATTTACATTAAATAAGCATACAAGTCTTATGCCAATATATTAATTTACAATGAGATATATTGTCACAGATGCTGGAATATTTAAGTCTGCATAAGTAGTCCATTTGTTCCCTCTAAATTGTCCAAAATGGAAGGGAGATAACAAAATTTTGCTTGGTTAGCACAGATTCAAGGATAAAAGAAGTTAGTATTAATAAAATTGTTATATATTCTTTAGAAGTATTTAGGACCCCACCTGACTGCAGATCTACTAAATTAGTACACAATCCTGTCAGACACTGACAAGATGGATGGTCATTGCTAATACTTTTTATATGAATTTCCTCTCCTTTGCTTATTTGACTGAGCGATATTTCTCTGTTAGGTATACCCTTTATATAAATTTACACATTCTCCACTAATATTTAAGTCCTTTTAGGCCTACTAGCTATTATGTCCCTTTAAGATGGTTTCTATGACTTTGATTTAATTAATTAGATTTTCATTGTTTTTTTCTCTCTAATGCTTATCTTATTTACATCATTCCTAAGTCCTTCAAGAAAGAATATTGCACACTTTTGTTAAAAACTTCAATTTTTATACAGTCCTTACAATTTCTAAACATTTGTGAATGCATTAAAAATAGCTTTTAAAATACTGTAGGGATCATATTCTGAAAAGACAATTTATTGAGACTCCACAAAATTATTTTTCCAATGTTCTTAAAAATCTATGAAATATCCAACTTGATATATATTTTACAATGAATAATGTTATCATTTGCTAATAATCTGTGACCTCCATATACAAATTGCCATCTACTCTTATAGACTCTGTTTACACAGTGAAGAACAGGTAAGTGAGGTCTTTTTTCATGAAGTTTACATTTTATTGGGGGAGGCAGAGCATAACACAAACCAATAAACAGGCTAAAAATGTCATGAATAAGTGATTTGATTGAGAATGATCATATGGAAACTATTTTAGCTGTTTGCTTAGCAAAGGTTTCTCTTCAGAGGTAATGCTTCAGGTGAAATAGCCATGAGAGGGTAGCAGCCATGTGGCCATTAGGGCTCACGGAAAAGAACAACAAAAACCCCAAATATAACAAACCTAGAAAGTGTTTCTAGTGTAACAAACCTAGGAAGGTTAGTGAGGAAGAGAAATAACTTTAAGAGAGAAGACAAAAAAAGTAGGCAGGAAACAAATCCTGTCCGGCCTTGCAGGTCAAGGTCAAGACTTTGGCTTTTAATCTCAGTGTCATAGAAAGTCACCGGAAGCCTTCAGAATGAAGAGTGAAACGGTATGATTTGTATTTTTTAAAAGATGGCTTTGTCTGCTGGAGAATGGATTATAGAAAAGCAAGAGCTAAACTAATGAGTTCTTTTGGGAGGTTACTGCCACCATCCAGATGACAGATGAGGACTAGAATTATGGTTGTAGTGGTTGAAGTGGCAAGAAGTGGTCAGGTTTGAAATATCTTTTGCAGCTGGAAAGGACAGGACCACTGGTTAGCTTGTGTGGAGCCTGAGAGCAAGCACAGGGACAGGAGTGGTTTGTGGATGGTGTCATTACAATATCACTCTCCTTTATGTCCCCAAGACTTAAGTGCAGAGTCCATCTGACATCTGAGGGATCGAACAATCTAAGTTACTAACAATCTAACATTACTTCTGTTCACATGCCTCAAATTGAGATAATCATTGTTCCGCCCAAATACTCTGCACTTTGGTATTTCTGCTTCTTTCTAACGCACTTCACTCTGCCTAGAAGGATCCTGCTATTCATCCCTGCCTCTCAAAACTCTATTCATTCTTTAAAAATTCAAATTCAAACAAGTGCTAACTTTTTTTTTTTGTGGGGGGGGCGCTGTGTTGGGTCTTCTTTGCTGCACGTGGGCTTTCTCTAGTTGTGGCGAGCGAGGGCTACTATTCGTCGCGGTGCGTGGGCTTCCCACTGCAGTGGCTTCTCTTGTTGCGGAGCACAGGCTCTAGGTGTACGGGCTTCAGTAGTTGCGGCTCGCAGTCTCTAGAGCACAGGCTCAGTAGTTGTGGTGCACGGGCTTAGTTGCTCTGTGGCATGTGGGATCTTCCCAGACCAGGGCTTGAACCCGTGTCCCCTGCATTGGCGGCGGATTCTTAACCACTGTGCCACCAGGGAAGCCCCACGTGCTAACTCTTGTCAAAACTTTTCTGAACCCTATAACTGGTATCTTTCTCTTTAGAATATCCAAGAACTTGACTTATAACAACTCTTAAATTATTAATAGTACAATGCATTAGAGTTATTTGAGCAATCATCTCTTCTATTATCTACTCAGGAGAATGAGTATTGCTTTGCATTTTTATACTTTATATTTTTGTACGTTATAATAACTATTCTTTTTATATCCTGGATATTCAGAAAAAGTAGGATAAGTAAAATAAAAGTCCACAATCAGTACAGAGTTAGTCCCACTATTTTGGCAAAAACTAAAATTTTAAACTGGCTTAACAGTGCACTATAATTCATTTTTGTATAATAAGACCAAATACAAAGAATTTTTTTGTTTTTAATTCAGTTATAACTGAGGGAGCTGTCAGAAGAATTTGCCTCTCATCAGAGGCAGCCCATGCCCAATTAAATTTAAATAGGAGGAACAGGGCCGACCACAGTAGGGTAAGAAAGCATAGCCGTCTTACGTGAATTAGAGCCAACTCTGAAAGGTCTTTCCAGCTCCAGAGCTTTCTGTGGAGTTGGTGTTTTACACCTTAACCACTGTTCAATTTCTATCTGGACCGTTCTGTTTCTCATAGTCTCTTACAGGTATTGTTACTAAGTATGCTTCTAATAAATCTTCCACGCATGAGTCTTTGCCTCAGAGTCTGTTTAACAGGGAGCATGACCTCAGATACAAATAAATCTAAGTAAAATGAAAGAAGCAAAACCTTTGAGGCAAAAATAGTTATAACAAATTAAAACCTGCAGCTTCATAAACGTTACATTTATGAACATTAAATTAAGTCCACTCAGAACAAATGACTTTAGAGCAGTGTTTTAGTCAGCTTTTGTGGGGTTTTTTTTAGGTTTTCCAAAATTATATATATATGTAATTTGTCCTTTATCCTGCTGAATTAGAAAATTCTAACTCATATTTATATGACATTATGAACTGTAGCAAGCAAGCATATGTGGATATCGATATTCTGGTAAAATATAAACGAAGATTTACTTTTTTTTAAAGTAAACAAGGTAACAAACAATCAAACCTGGAAATGTAGATGTTTCATATATTAGTAGGAAAAAAATTACTAATTTGAACTTCAGTTGCATTAGCATTTTTCTTTTTACGTTTGTCCAATCACATGCCATTAGTTTCTCTCTGTAGTGAATGAAGAAAACTCTGAAATGTTGGAAAACTGTCAAGCTCTTGAGTCATTTCCTAAAATACTTGATTTTATGCTTAAAATTAAATGAACTTTCAGCCATGAAGTGAAATGTTAAAAATTATTCAAGAACCTGAATCTTTTGTTAAAAAGCAATACTTAAGCAAGGCTCTTTAAAATATAGAAATAGACTTGACTCTCACCAGTACTGCAAAATGATTTTTTTCATCTCATTCCACTTGTCAAAACTTTGTGTAAGTACATTTCCACACAAAAGAGGACAAACTGAACATTGATAAAGCAGATTGAATTCCCTGCCCCCTTTTTTCTCATAAACCAGAGAAAATTCCCTTCAGTCTCAATGCTTTAATGATAGTCACAATTTTCACTAGATTCTTCAAAGTTGTCCCTCACCTTCTATTCTCTCATAATAAATTATTATAAAGTGGTCTTTGCATTAGCTTTCAGGAAAATTCATTTTCATTCCTAGTAAGTCTTTATAATGAGGGATATATAGTGCTGCTGTAAGCTCTTTAGTGAATTAGTGAGACTGAAGTGGCTAACAAAGTTCCCTGGTGCATGTGCCAATTTTAAGATGATGACGATTATTATTTAGAGTGACTTCTAAAACTATATGTTATTATAGCAACTTTGTTTTCTTATATTTATATATACCAATATACTTATTTATATGTTATATATAATTATATAAATAAATTGTTTATAAGGTATCTTTATATATACTTATCAATATATAAATATAACATATTTATCTTTACATCTTATTCATATTACATAGTGACTTCTAAAGCTATGCATTATTGGTAGAAATGTAAAAAATTTAGTATCTTTCAGAAAATTAACTTGAAAGTAATTTTTTAAACACTAAAAATATTTCTTCTACTTAAGAATTTTATTGAAGAATTTAATCAAAGTAGATTTAAGACATGGAAAGAAAGATTTGTGAACAAACATTGATTTAATAATACTAGAATAGGGCTAAATAAAATGTCAATGTGATAAAATATTCAACCATTAGCTATTGTACAGGAATAATTATAATAACATGAGATAGAGATTCATGAAACATGAACACCAAATACAAAATTATTCATACTTGTATGCAATCTAATGGAAATGGATATAGGAATGTTTGTGTATGTATGTGTATCGGGGTGTGTGTTTAGTTGCTGGTTTTCTTTTTCTTTCCACTGTTATATAACATTTCATGATGAATGTGTTTTACATCTATTATGTAAAACAGCAACACTGAAAGTTCTGTTTTATCAAGAGAAAGACTTGCTGGTTTCAGAGCACTTTGAAGATTAGCGGAATTTTTTTTGAAAACTGGGGAATGCCTAGTATAGGGGTAGAATAGAATAGGAGAGAGAAACATTCTCCAAAAACATGCACTAAGAGCAGTGATATGGACAGAGTTAGACTAAGAGGGTTATTTACTGTGTTTGTTTTCTTTTTGTTGTAGTTGTCTTCTAAAGGCATATACATACATACATACATACATACATATATATATATATATATATATATATATATATAAATAAATGGATTCAAAAGCATTGTAATTTGGGTGTTTATTTATACTTAAACTCAATTTAGCCAAATTATTTTCAGATTAGAGAAGTTATCATTTGAACAAAGAAATTAAACTGTAAATAACTAATGAACAAAAGTGTATGTATGTATATGTATATATACGTGTAAATTGTGTTTCAAAGAATTGGCTTACACGATTGTGGGGGCTAACTAGGTGAACTGGAAACTCTCAGGTAGAGGAGCTGAAGCTTCAGTCCACAGGTAGAATGTCTTCTTAATCAGGAAAACCTCGGTTCTGTTCTTAAAGCCTTTCAACTGCCTGGATCAGGCCCATACAGATTATGGAGGACTCCAAGTCAACTGATTGTAGATGTTAATTAATTCTGCAAAATACCTTCATAGCAGCACCTAGGTTAATATTTGATTAAATAACTGGGAACTGAAATCTAGCCAAGTTGATGCATAAACCTGACCATCACAAGCACTGTGAAACATGAAATAGTGCACTTGAAAAGCAAGAATAGTAGGAAACGCTAATATTGACCTACCTTGCTTGATGAAAATACACAAACCAAAACATTTTGGTTATATGCAAAGAGGTGGAAAATTCACATTTCAAGGCTATAATTAGAATTTTTATCTCTAATAAATTGGCAAATCTGTCTTTTCCAAAACTATAACTTCAAAATATCACTTTTTTTTTCTTTTTTTCCTGCAGTATGCGGGCCTCTCACTGTTGTGGTCTCTCCCGTTGTGGAGCACAGGCTCCGGACGCGGAGGCTCAGCAGCCATGGCTCACGGGCCCAGCCGCTCCGCGGCACGTGGGATCTTCCCGGACCTGGGCACGAACCCGTGTCCCCTGCATCAGCAGGCGGACTCTCAACCACTGTGCAACCAGGGAAGCCCAAAATATCACTTTTTAAATGATCATATTTCATTTGTTTTGTGGTAGAAAAGTCATTAGGCTTGGAGAGAAAAACAAAAAAAAGCTGGAGTCAAATGAAAATATAATAACTTTTTAAGCTCTGTTATAAAAAAGAGTGATGAATTCAGCTGTGGTTAGGTGAAATTTGGTATATATATATATATATATGTATATATATATATATATATATATATATATATACATATATATATACATATATATATACATATTTATTTTTAAATTTAAAATTTTTAAATTTTAAATTGAAGAAAACATGTGAAATGCTTTATGTTATTGACCCAAGCACAAAATCCTAAAAGACCAACCGATTTATTTATTAGTCCATATCACAGCATGTAACAGTGAATTTCTGATTTGGTTTAATATATCTTTATTTTGGTTAAATATATCTTTAATATATCTTTAAATACTTGTATTCTGTTCTTAATAACTAGTAATTTGAAATCAGCTGACATTGATTTGGGGGGTAGTAAGACTTGATTTGGGGGGTAGTAAGTCTTTCATGGTTTTCTTCAATTTCAGTACTATAGAATCCTTTTGAGCATATTTCATGTATATAAAGTTATAGCAATTAAAACTACTACTAATTCATCTCAAGAAATTATATACAAAATATATAAGAAGTGGTTGTTTTAACATGGTTATTGTTGCTAGGGAAGTTACTCCCCTGGGATCTCTATACTCAGTATGCATGTCTCACTTTCTTAAATCTCACAGAGGTGACAGCACATTGAAACACTGTCATGAATATAGTTCATTGATATTAACTATTTTGGTAGCAGTATCTTGAAGCTACATAATGTAACTTTATTGTGCATGGGTTTAGGAGTGAACTACATATTACGATTCTGAGATAAAGTGTTCACATATAGCCATAAACAAATACTCATTTATGTCCCAGGATTCCAAATTTAAACTCTAAAAACATCAACTAGCAATTTCTGAAGTACAGTAAAAAGGCTTGGGGGGCAAGTAGACACAAACACATGCATCAATATTGTATTTAGGTAACATTTTACTCCTTGGCTGAGATTAAAGACAAACTTTTACGTTAATCAAAATAAGTCTTAAAATGTAATCAATTGCATAATTTTATTTCCTCTTAGACTATGTAAGACATCAGGTTAAATAAATGTGAAAAAGAATGAGTAAGTAGGTTCTGAGCGGCTATCAGGATGGATCCCAGAGATGGGCATGAGATGCTAAGGCTGCTGCTGCAGCCACCAAGAAACCTGTGTGCAAGCACAGGTCACTATCCATACCTCCCCTCCTGGGAGCCTGTGCAGCCCGCCAATGCCAGGGTCCCGTGACCAGGGACAACTTCCCCGAGAGAACACATGGGTCACCTCAGACTGTTGAAATGTCACGCCAGCTTCCACCACTGCAGGCTCGCTCCACATTCCGTTCCCATCCCTCCCCCTGGCCTGAAGGAGCCAGAGCTCCCTAACCAGCCACTACTTTCACCCCATCCTCTCCGGGCGGGGAACAGATGCCCTCAGGAGACCTACACGCAGAGGTGGGGACAAATCCAAAGCTAAACCGCAGGAACTGTGCAAACAAAAAAGAGAAAGGGAAATTTCTCCCACACCCTCCGGAGCAGTGGATTAAATCTCCACAATCAACTTGATGTACCCTGAACCTGTGGAATACGTGAATAGACAATGAATCATCCCAAAATTGAGGTTGTGGAGTTTGGGAGCAAATGTAGACTTGGGGTTTGCTTTCTACATCTAATTTGTTTCTGGTTTTATGTTTATTTTACTTAGCTTAGTATTTAGAGCTTATTATCATTAGTAGATTTGTTTGTTAATTTGGTTGCTGTCTTCATTTTTTTAATATATATATATATATATATATATATATTTCCTTTTTCTCCTTTTGTGAGTGTGTATGTGTATGCTTCGTTTTGTGATTTTGTCTCTATAGCTTTGCTTTTCCATTTGTCTTAGGGTTCTGTCTGTCCTTTTTTGTTTTGTTTTTTAGTATAGTTTTGAGCACTTGTTATCATTGGTGGATTTGTTTTTTGGTTAGGTTACTCTCTTCTTTCTTTCTTTTTTTATTTACTTTTTTATTTTTAATAATATATACTTTTATTTTTTATTTTAATAATTTTATTTTCTTTTTCTTTCTTTCTTTCTTATTTTTCTCCCTTTTCTTCTGGGCCGTGTGGCTTACAGGGTCTTGATGCTCCAGACTGGTGTCAGGCCTGAGCCTCTGAGGTGGGAGAGCCGAATTAGGACATTGGTCCACCAGAGATCTCCCAGCCCCACATAATATCAAATGGCCAAATCTCTCTCAGAGACCTCCATCTCAATGTGAAGACCCAGTTCCACTCAACTACCAGCAAACTACAGTGCTGGACACCCTATGCTGAACCACTAGCAAGACAGGAACACAACCCCACACATTAGCAGAGAGGCTGCCTAAAATCATAATAAGTTCACAGACACCCCAAAACACACCACCGGACATGGTCCCACCCACCAGAAAGACAAGATCCATCCTCATCAACCAGAACACAGGCACAAGTGCCCGCCACCAAGATGCCTACACAACCCACTGAACAAGTCTTATCCACTGGGGGCAGACACCAAAAACAACAGGTACTACAAACTGACAACTTGCAAAAAGGAGACTCCAAACACAGTAAATTAAGCAAAATGAGAAGAAAGAGAAATACAGAGCAGATGAATGAGCAAGGTAAAAACTCACCAGACCAAACAAATGAAGAGGAAATAGGCAACCTACCTGAAAAAGAATTCAGAGTAATGATAGTAAACATGGTCCAAAATCTTGGAAATCGAATAGAGAAAATACAAGAAACATTTAACTGGACCTAGAAGAACTAAAAAGCAAACAATGATGAACAACACAATAAATCAAATTAAAAATTTTCTAGATGTAATCAATAGCAGAATAACCAAGGCGGAAGAATGGAAAAGTGACTTGGAAGATAAAATAGTGGAAATAACGACCACAGAGCAGAATAAAGAAAACAAAATGAAAAGAATTGAGGACAGTCTCAGAGACTTCTGGGACAACATTAAATGCACCAACATTTGAAGTATAGGGGTCCCAGAAGAAGAAGAGAAAAAAACAGGACTGAGAAAATATTTGAAGAGATTATAGTTGAAAACTTCCCTAATATGAGAAAGGAAATAGGCAATAAAGTCCAGGAAGCATAGAGTGTCCCATACAGGATAAATCCAAGGAGAAACACGCCAAGACACATAATAATTACTCTATCAAAAATTAAATACAGAGAAAAATACTAAAAACAGCAAGGGGAAAGCAAAAAATAACATACAAGGGGATCCCCATAAGGATAAGAGCTAATCGTTCAGCAGAAACTCTGCAATCCAGAAGGGAGTGACAGGACATATTTAATGTGATGAAAGAGAAAAACCTACAACCAAGATTACTCTACCCAGCAAGGATCTCATTCGGATTTGACAGAGAAATTAAAACCTCTACAGACAAGCAAATGCTGAGAGAATTCAGCACCATCAAACCAGCTATACAACAAATGCTAAAGGAAATTCTCTAAGCAGGAAACAAGAGAAGGAAAAGACCTACAATAACAAACCCAAAATAATTAAGAATATGATAATAGGAACACACATATCGATAACTACCTTAAATGTAAATGGATTAAATGTTCCAACTGAAAAATATAGACAGGCTGAATGGATACAGAAAAACAAAAGACCCTGTATATATGCTGTCTACAAGACACCCACTTCAGACCTAGTGACACATACAGACTGAAAGTGAGGGGATGGAAAAAGATATTCCATGCAAATGGAAATCAAAAGGAAACTGGAGTAGCAATTCTCATATCAGACAATATAGACTTTAAAACAAAGACTATTACAAGAGACAAAGAAGGACACTACATAATGATCAAGGGATCAATCCAAGAAGATATGACAATTGTAAATATTTATGCACACAACATAAGAGCACCTCACTACATAAGGCAAATGCTAACAGCCATAAAAGGGGAAATCAACAGTAAAACAATCATAGTAGGGGACTTTAACACCCCACTTTCACCAATGGATAGATCATCCAAAATGAAAATAAATAAGGAAACATAAGCTTTAAATGATACGCTAAACAAGATGGACTTAATTGATATTTATAAGACATTCCATCCAAAAACAGCAGAACAGAATACACTTTCTTCTCAAGTGCTCATGGAACATTCTCCAGGATAGATCATATCTTGGGTCACAGATCAAGCCTTGGAAAATTTAAGAAAATTGCAATCATATCAAGTATCTTTTCTGACCACAATGCTATGAGACTAGATATCAGTTACAGAAAAAAAATGTGAAAATTACAAACACATGGATGGTAAACAATAAACTACTAAATAACCAAGAGATCACTGAAGAAATCAAAGAGGAAATGAAAAAAATACCGAGAAACAAATGGCAATGAAAACACGATTACCCAAAACCTATGGGATGCAGCAAAAGCAGTTCTAGGAGGGAAATTTATAGCAATACAAGCCTACCTCAAGAAAAAAGCAACATCTCAAATAAACCACCTAACCTTACACCTAAACCAATTAAAGAAAGAACAACAACAACAACAAAAAGACCCCAAAGTTAGCAGAGGAAAGAAATCATAAAGATGAGATCAGAAAAAAATGAAAAAGAAATGAAGGAAATAATAGCTAAGTTCAATAAAACTAAAAGCTTGTTCTTTGAAAAGATAAACAAAATTGATAAATCACTACCTAGATTCATCAAGAAAAACGGGAGAAGACTCATATCAACAGAATTAGAAATGAAAAAGAAGACGTAACAACTGACACTGCAGATATACAAAGGATCATGAGACATTACTACAAGCAACTATATGTCAGTAAAATAGAAAACCTGGAAGAAATTGACACATTCTTAGGAAAGCACAACCTTCTGAGACTGAACCAGGAAGAAATAGAAAATAGGAACAGACCAATCACAAGCACTGAAATTGAGACTGTGATTAAAAATCTCCCAACAAACAAAAGCCCAGGACCAGATGGCTTCACAGGCAAATTCTATCAAACATTTAGAGAAGAACTAACACCTATCCTTCTCAAACTCTTCCAAAATATAGCAGAGGAAGGAACACTCCCAAACTCATTCTACAAGTCCACCAACACCCTGATACCAAAACAAGACAAAGATGTCACAAAGAAAGAAAACTACAGGCCAATATCACTGATTAACATAGATGCAAAAATTCTCAACAAAATACTAGCAAAAAGAATCAACACCACATTAAAAGGATCATGCACCATGATCAAGTGGGGTTTAACCCAGGAATCCAAGCATTCTTCAATATATGCAAATCAATCTGTGTGATAAACCATATTAAAAAATTGAGGAGAAAAACCATATGATCATCTCAGTAGATGGAGAAAAATCTTTTCACAAAATTCAACATGCATTTATGATAAAAACTCTCCAGAAAATAGGCATAGAGGGAATTTACCCCAATATAATAAAGGCCATATATGACAAACCCACAAACATCATTCTCAATGGTGAAAAAGTGCAACTATTTCCTCTGAGATCAGGAACAAGACAAGGTTGCCCACTCTCACCACTCTTATTCAACATAGTTTTGGAAGTTTTAGCCACAGCAAACAGAGAAGTAAAAGGAATAAAAGGACTCCAAATTGGAAAAGAAGTAAAAGTGTCACTGTTTGCAGATGACATGATACTATACATAGAGAATCCCAAAGATGCTACCAGAAAACTACTAGACCTAATCAATGAATTTGGTAAAGTAACAGGATATAAAATTAATGCACAAAATTCTCTTGTATTCCTATACAGTAATGATGAAAAATCTGACAGATAAATTAAGGACACACTCCCATTTACCACTGCAACAAAACGAATAAAATACCTAGGAATAAACCTACCTAAGGAGACAAAAGACCTGTATGCAGAAAAAGATATGACACTGATGAAAGAAATTAAAGAAGATACAAACAGATGGAGAGATATACCATGTTCTTGACTTAGAAGAATCAATACTGTGAAAATGACTATACTACCCAAAGACATCTACAGATGCAATGCAATCCCTATCAAATTACCAATGGCATTTTTTACAGAACTAGAATGTGAAATCTTAAAATTTGTATGTAGACACAAAAAAACCCGAATAGCCAAAGCAGTCTTGAGGGAAAAAAATGGAGCTGGAGGAATCAGACCCCCTGACATCAGACTATACTACAAAGCTACAGTAATCAAGACAGTATGATACTGGCACAAAAACAGAAATATAGATCAATGGAACAGGATAGAAAGCCCAGAAATAAATGAACACACATATGGTCACCTTATCTTTGATAAAGGGGCCAAGAATATACAATGGAGAAAAGACAGCCACTTCAATAAGTGGTGCTGGGAAAACTGGACAACTACATGTAAAAGAATGAAGTTCTAATACTCCCTAACACCATACACAAAAATAAACTCAAAATGGGTTAAAGACCTAAATGTAAGGCCAGACACTATCAAACTCTTAGAGGAAAACATAAGCAGAAAACTCTGTGACATAAATCACAGCAAGATCCTTTATGACTCACCTCCTAGAGAAATGGAAATAAAAACGAAAGTAAAAAAAGGGGACCTAATGAAACTTAAAAGCTTTTCACAGCACAGGAAACCATAAACAAGATGAAAAGACAACCCTCAGAACAGAAGAAAATATTTGCAAACAAAGCAACTGACAAACATTAAACTCCAAAATATACAGGCAGCTCATGCAGCTCAGTATCAAAAACACAACCCAATCCAAAAATGGACAGATGACCTATATATACATTTCTCCAAAGAAGATATACAGATTGACAACAAACACATGAAAGGATGCTCAACATCACTAATCATTAGAGAAATGCAAATCAAAACCACAATGAGGTAACTCCTCACACTGATCAGAATGGCCATCATCAAAAAATCTACAAACAATAAATGCTGGAGAGGGTGTGGAGAAAAGGGAACCCTCTTGCACTGCTGGTGGGAATGTAAATTTATACAGCCACTATGGAGAACAGTATGGAGGTTCCTTTAAAAACTAAAGCTAGAACTACCATTTGACATAGCAATCCCACTGCTGGGCATATACACAGAGAAAACCATAATTCAAAAAGAGTCATGCACCTCAATGTTCATTGCAGCTCTATTTACGATAGCCAGGACATGGAAGCAACCTAAGTGTCCATCGACAGATGAATGGATAAAGATGTGGCACATATATACAATGGAATATTACTCAGCCATAAAAAGAAATGAAATTGAGTTATTTGTAGTGAGGTGGATGGACTTAGAGACTGTCATACAGAGTGAAGTAAGTCAGAAAGAGAAAAACAAATACAATATGCTAACACATGTATATGGAATCTAAAAAAAAAAAAAGGTTCTGAAGAACATAGGGGCAGGACAGGAATAAAGACACAGATGTAGAGAATGAACTTGAGGACATGGGGGCAGGGAAGCGTAAGCTGGGACGAAGTGAGGGAGTCCATGGACATATATACACTACCAAATGTAAAATTGATAGCTAGTGGGAAGCAGCCACATAGCACAGGGAGATTAGCTTGGTGCTTTGTTGCTTTGTGTCCACTTAGAGAGGTGGGATAGGGAGGGTGGGAGGGAGACGCAAGAGGGAGGAGATATGGGGATATATGTTTATGTATAGCTGATTCACTGTGTTACACAGCAGAAACTAACACACCTTTGTAAAGCAATTATACTCCAATAAAGATGTTAAAAAAAATAGCAAGAAAAAACAAAAACAAAAGCAATGAGTAAGCTCTTTTAACTGAAATTCTGCAAAGGAGATAGCTCCGAATTGGAATGTAGATGCAGCAGAGTAACTAATTAGACAGCCATCTGGCACCATTTAGATCAGGGCAAGAAGGCCTCCACCTATTAATAGTCCTTTAAGGCATCATTTTCTTACTACAGTGTGCTAATTGTTAGTCATGTGAGGGCCCTGAGTTAGAAAAGAAGTGTTAAATTATGCTCTGCATATTGTGATTAAGATGATTAGCAAATTACATTATAGGGAGATGTCAAACACAATCATTGATGTCTCCAAAAATGTCAATAATTATAACTGTGAGACCCTAAGTACAGAAATGTCTTGTGAAAAATTATTTTCATCAGAAATATTACCACCATCTCCCTCTCTTCCATCCTACTTCTTTATTTGTCTTGAAAAGTTCAAAAACATAAGAAATTTCATGCCCTATCAAACTATATTATTGGGGAGAATTGTGGAAGACACATAATTTTTCTTTTTTAATGCCTAGCATTGTAGATGAGCCACCAAGGTAAAAGAAAAGTGACAACATGACTGAAAATGCCCTTCATGTCTTGAACTAACTCTGGAATTTGGGCACAGCCTGCCAAGATCATGTGAGTGAGTGAGTCCTGCTTTCCTTCTCAAACAAATGATTGCCCAGCAAATCCCAGTTATCTCACGAATTTTACTATTTTCTTCTATATTCATCTGTCTATCACTGTTGCATTACTGATTTTTCCAGCTTCTCTGCCTTCTCTGCCATAATTATCCATAAGCAGGAGAGACAAGGTACTTTTTTCTTTTAAGGGTCACCATTAGAATAGCTTTAAAAAAATGTTGGAAGAGTATCAGGAAGTAAAATATGTATTTTTAAGACACAAAATTGTTCGGGCAATTATAGATCCAATTATTAAATAGAACACTCTAAAGTGTCTAAAATATCCAGTTATTGTGAGGCAAAATGTGCTTTTCCCTGTAAGATATAGACTGACTTTTCTGTTCCTCAAAGTCCTTTGGGGACTATTTATCTATGGCCATTGTCTGGCAGGCAGTTATTTTGCTAACTTCCACATTCTCCCCTGAGGATTACACAGACTGGACATTCCTATCAGATTGGATTTAGGTGCTTTAAAATGACTTGTGACCAGTAAAGTGTAGAGGTGGCCACTCAACAGACTCTAAATTTTTGGAAGATTATTTTTAAAGCAAATCCTTTAAAACTGCTATACAATGATCTCTTTTATTTAGAATGATGGGAGAGAATAGCAGAGAAAACCAGTAAGGATCACCTTTCTGATAAACTAATGGAATATGACTTATTCTCAAGCTGTGGATAATGCAACTAATTCTATTATGGAAAAAGCTTTAATCTAAGAAATCCAGTCCTAAAAGCATTCATTCACTACATCTGAGAAACACAACAAGAATTCACTCTCTAAATTATGTATTAGTCAGATATAATGTAGGAATTACTAGGTTTTCACATGATACCCCCTTAATGCTTAAAATGTGTCTTTAGGTTCATGTATCTCTGGTGCACATTTTCTTTGAAATAGAGAAAATTAACTAAGTACCTATATGACTAGCAATGGCAATTAACTATTCTTATACCAAGATCTAAATTATTTCTTATATTTGTAAAATAGAATATTTTAGCTCAAATTATTTTCATTTCAGAAAGCTAGTACACCATTTCTAACTATGAATGTAGGAGATACTGCTTACATCTTAATTGTGTTTATGACCAACTACTGGGGAAAAAATGAAATCCCTCCAGTTTATAATTGGACTATTTTAATAAAATGTATTTTTTTCTATTTTTTGGTAATAAAACTGTTGCCACTTATATATTAACACAGAGTTTTTAACTTAGTTTTAATTTGGAGTTTTAACCCAGGGTACACAGACTAATTTTAAGTTATACGATGGCTTTTTCTGAATAGATGGCCAAGCTTCAATCACACATATTGAGAGCCCCTACCATATAGGCATGCCAGATAGGCATCCATGATCCATTCACTCTCTTTCAATCACATGTATTATATAATACCCTTACACAGAAGAAAATAAGTTCCACTAGAGTTATCTATTCTAAGAATTCTAGAACAAAAAGGTAAGATGGTCTGAGTTATTTCAGTATTTTTGTTGGCATCTCATCATGAACAATGTTACACTTTGCTGATATATAACAGTAAGTAGAAGAAAGCTTTTTATCCAGCCTGTGTTATGAGCTGAATTGTGCCCCCTGGAATTCATATTTTGACAGCCCAATTGCCAGTAACTCAGAATGTGACTGTGTTTAGAGATAGGTCCTTTTCAGAGATGATTAAGGTAAAATGAGGTCATATGGGTAGGTCGAATCCAATATGACTGGTGTCCTTATAAGAAGCAATTAGGATGCATACATGTACAGAGGGAAGGCCATGTGAAGACACTGAAGGGAGATGGCTATCTACAAGCCAAGGAGAAAGATTTCTTAGAAGAAACCAACCCTGCTGACATTGATCTAGAACTTCTAGCCTTCAGAATGTCTGTTGTTATGGCATTCCTAGAAAATTAATGCAGCCTGCATTTATGAAATACTGTCTTCTAATATGTGCTCTGGAGAATAATCAGTCAACACTCAAACAGTACATTCAGCCCACCCACTAAATGTCAACTACTGTGCCACAGCATCCTGGCAATGAAATGATGAGCTAGAAACATAGGTCCCTACCTTCATGGTGCTTACATTTCAATATGGAATACTTATATGAAGCATTCTTTACCCTCCTGCAGCTTGGAATTTTGAGGGAGTTTGTATTCCTATAGGAAATAGTTACCTTGGTAATGAAGTGAATCTATAACAGTGTACTAAAATTAACATACCAAAAAGAGTATTTCAAAAACACTAAGATGGACAAATACCTGACTATTAATAAGGATATAAAGATAGACAACAAAATACACATTGTAATTTAGAAGAGGCACATAATTCAATCCAGAATAAATTAATCATTAGAAACTAAATAGGGTATCACATTTGAAGGCTTCACAGCATAAAAAATTATTCATTTATTTATGCATCACAAAATATGATTAAAGTTGAATTAGAAAACTTGAATAAACCTTGAGTCTTAAGAAAGTGTAAAATGTTTTAAAATTGTGACTGCTCATTTCTTGGAGATCATTGAGGGGACATGACCACTGGTTGACCCAAGAGCTGGCCCAGGGCAATCAGAGGCTCCAACCACCCCCCTATCCTTGAAATGTATGCTCTGTCCACCATTCCCATAGGAGGAGCCATTACAAGATACAGCGTTGAGGGAGTGTGTTGTTGAAACCATCTGGACTGAATGTATAATTCCACCCAGTTAAAGCCTCTATATATAAACTTTTAAGGTCTAGAGTGTGGGCGTGTATATCTACTCATATTGTGGTCACCCAAGACAAGCCTCCTCTGTAAGTCCCCTTGCATATTGAAACAGCCACCTACCGATATGGTGTGGTCTTTCTGTTTCTGTGGTCTCTCCCTATCCTCCATGTATGAGGGCCAGTTTTGGATTTCACCTGAGGAACTCCCAATGTTTCCAACCAACATCCTTTTTCATAACTTACTTCTTGGAAGCTTTTTACAAATTATTGAGAATTTATTCCATATTATACTACTTAATTAGTAGAGTTTATAAGAGTGGGTTTACTAATTCAAGTTATTTTTTAAGCCAAAAAGCCTCCTTAAATTAAATTTAAACCATTTTATTCTTTATATTAAAAAAGTGGAAGCAATATAAAAAATTTAAACATCTGCAAATAATTCAAATAACACCATCCCAAATTGCTGATTTTGCTATTCAGTGAAATTTTTTCTATGTTTCACTTTAAAAGATGAGATAGGATGCATAAAGAGATAATGAAAAAATCTATTTTATTATAAGATTACAATAAAATTAGATTAGGCATGCTATTTTAATTTTTCCTGATTTCTTCTTTTTTTCTTCCTCCAGTTTTATTGATATAATGACATTCAGCACTGTATAAGATTAAGGTGTACAAACTAATGATTTGACTTACATATATCATGAAGTGATTAACACAAGTTTACTGATGTCATCTGATATAGCTACAAAATTAAAGAAATAAAAAATTTTTTTTCTTGTGATGAGAACTCATGAGATTTACTCTCTTAACAACTTTCATGTGTAACATACAACAGTGTTACATCCCCAGTACTTATTTATCTTATAACTGGTTGTGTATACCCTTTGACTGCCTTCATCCAATTCCCCCTCCCCCAACTCCCTATCTCTGGTAACCACCAAACCAATCTCATTTTCTCTGAGTTTGTTTGTTTAGTTAATGGTTTTTGAAGTATAATTGACCTATAACACTATATTAGTTCCTGAAACATAACATAGTGATTCAGTGTTTCTGTACATTTCAAATTGATCACCACAATAAGCCGTTATGATGTCACCCTACAAAGATTATAGATATTGACTATGTTCCCCACACTGTACATTTCATACCTGTGACTCATTTGTTCTGCAACTGGAAGTTTATACCTCTTAATCTCCCTCATCTATTTCTTTCTTTCCCCTAACCCATTCCCTCTAGAAACCGTGTTTGTTTTCTGTGTCTATAGCTCTATTTCTGTTTTGTTATGTTTGTTCATTTGTTTTTTTTATAGCTTCTACATATAAGTGAAATCATACAGTACTTGTCTTTCTCTGTCTGACTTATTTCACTTAGCATAATATCCTCTAGTTCCATCCATATTTCACAAATGGCAAGATTTTATTCTTTTATATGACTGAGTAATATTTCATTATCCATTTACCTATTAATGAGCTCTTAGGTTGCTTTCATATCTGGCTATTGTAAAGAGTGCTTCAGTGAAGATAGGGATGCATATATCTTTTCTAATTAGTGACTTGTTTTCTTCAGATAAATACCCAGGAGTAGAATTGCTGGATCATATGGTAGTTCTATTTTTAATATTTTGAGGAATCTCCATGATGTTTGCCATAGTGGCTATACCAATTTATATTCCCACCAACAGTCTACAAGGGTTCCCTTTTTTCCACATCCTCGTCAGCACTTGTTATCTCTTGTCTTTTTGATAATAGCCATTCTGACCGATGTAAGCTGATTTCTCATTGCGGTTTTGATTTGCATTTCCCTGATGATTAGAGATACTGAGCATCATTTTATGTGTCTGTTGGTCATCTGTGTATCTTCTTTGGAAAAATGTCTATTCAGATATTCTTCCCAGTTTTTAAATCGTTGCTTATTTTTTGGATGTTGAATGATATGAGTTCTTTGTATATTTTGGATATTAACCCCTTACCAGATATATCCTTTGTAAAATCTTCTCCCATTCAATAGGCGGCCTTTTCATTTTTTAGATCGTTTGCTTTGCTGTGAAAAATCTTTTTAGTTTGATGTAGTCCATTTGTTTATTTTTGCTTTTGTTTCCTTGCCTGAGGAAACATACCCCAAAATATATTAATACTGAAGTCAAAATGTGTACTTCCTATGTTTTCTTCTAGAAGCATTAAGGTTTCAGATCTTACATTTAAGTCTTTAATCCATTTTGGACTTTATTTTTGTGCATGGTATGAGAGAGTAGTCCAGTTTGATTCTTTTGCATGTAGCCGTCCAGTTTTTCCAGCACCATTTATTGAAGAGCTGTCTTTTCTGCATTGTGTATTCTTGCCTCCTTTGTCATAGATTGACTGTCCTTAACTATGTGGGTTTATTTCTGGACTTTCTATTCTGTTACATTGATCAACATATCTGTTTTTGTGCCAGTACCATAATGTTTTGATGACTGCAGCTTTGTAGTATATTTTGAAATCAGGGTGCATGATACTTCCAGCTTTATCTTCCTTCTCAAGATTGTTTTGGCTATTCAGGGTCTTTTCTGTTTTCACACAAATTTTTAAAATATTTGTTCTAGTTCTATAAAAAATGCCATGGGTATTTTGATATGGATTGTATTCAGTCTGTAGATTCCCTTGAGTTGTATCATCATTTTAACAATATTCTTGCAATCCATGAACATGGTATATCCCTCCATCTGTTTGAGTCTTTTTAAATTTCTTTCATCAGTGTCTTATGGTTTTCTGAGTACAGAATTTTTAACCCCTTACTTAGATCCTCCCTAGGTATTTTTATTCTTTTTGATGTGATTGTAAATGGGATTGTTCCTTAATTTCTGTTCCTGCTAGTGTATTGTTAGTGTATATATAGAAATGCAACAGATTTCTGTACATTAATCTTCTATCCTTTAATTTTACTGAATTTAGTGATGAGCTCTACTAGATTTTTGGTACCTGCCCACTGATAGGTGAGGCTGGTCCCATGTCTAGTGCCTTCCCACTGATGGGTGGAGCTGGATCCCAGGGTCTCTGGCTGTAAGGCTGGGGATCCTGGGACTAGGGCTGGCACAGTTGTATGTGGGGCCAGTACCTGGGCTCTCTGGTGGACACAGTCAGGTCCTGAGGCAGCTGTGGGCTCAGGGAAACTTAAAGAAGCAGGCCTGCTGGTGTGTTGGGCAGTGTCTCTGCCCAGCTATTTTCTTGACCTGAGGAGTCTCTGTACTGGTGTCAACAGGTGGGAGGTGAGGGCCAGATTTCAGGATTAATAAACTAGAGGGATAATTTCAAACTGGTGCTTGCCAATGCCACTGTCCACATGGTAGACTGAGCTTCCAAAAATGACTGTTGCTCATGTCTATGTCCCCAGGGTGTGCTCAGGCTGCCTCCTGCCTCCCCAGGCAAGATTAGCAGGTGGGTTTGACCCAGGATTCTTTCAAATCCCTGCTTCTGCCCTGGGTCCTGGAGCATTTGAGATTTTGTGTGTGCCCTTTAAAAGTGGAGTCTCTATTTCCCATAGCTCTCTGGCTGTCTTGAAAGTAAACCCCACTGCCTTTAAAGCCAAACAGTCTGAGGGCTCATTTTCCCAGTGCAGGACTCCCACACTGGAAAGCCCAGTGTGGGTCTTGGACCCCTTACTCTTTGGGAAGAACCTCTGCAATTATAATTATCCTCCCATTGGTGGGTTGCCCACTCAAGAATATGAGTCTTGAGAATACCACGTCTCCACCTCTCTGACCTGTCTCCTTGTGGTTCCTTCTTTATATCTTTAGTTGTAGAACTTTTGTGCTAGCCTTACAGTCTAATCAATAGTTGCTCTGGGGCCTCCCTGGTGGCGCAGTGGTTGAGAGTCCGCCTGCCGATGCAGGGGATACGGGTTCGTGCCCCGGTCTGGGAGGATCCCATATGCCGCGGAGCGGCTGGGCCCGTGAGCCATGGCCGCTGGGCCTGCGCATCCGGAGCCTGTGCTCCACAAGGGGAGAGGCCACAACAGTGAGAGGCCCGCATACCGCAAAAAAAAAAGAAAAAAAAAAAAAAAATAGTTGCTCTGTAAATAGTTGCAGTTTTGGTGTGTCCATGGGTGGAGGTGAGCTCAGGGTCTTCTTACGATGCTATCTTGAACACTTTCTTCTGATTTCTTCTTAAATTCTTAAAAATAGTGGGCCATATTAAGCTTGCCAAAACCATCACCCCTTGCACAAGACAACACAACTTAGAGTTAACAGAGATCTTTCTCAGCCTGTGACTCCTCCTGCCCCTCCAAGTCTTCATCTGAAAAACTGTGTGCATTGAACTGGATGTGATTTTAAATATCTTTCAAGGCACATTATTAAATAATTCCATCTTTGATTTTTTTCTTTTGGGGAATTAAAAGTAATATGGGGTAAAACTGCCCACATAGATACTGCATTTTAAATAAAAATAATGAACTCTCTTTTTCTCAAACTAAGAAAAAAGAAAATGGAAATAAGACAGTTAACTGAAATTAAAAGTCTATCAATCAAAAAACATATTAGTCTTAAAAGATTTATTAAAAATTATGGGGAAGATTGGAATTATTACATTGCTTAATTTTTGTACTAATAGGTGTTCCTTTAAAAGAAACTCCAATTATTCAATTATCAATGAGGATATCTTCTTATTTGCATTCATACCTCTCTCACCTGAGTACAATTTCCCATATTTATATCACATTTATTTTAAAATTGTCCACATTTATTTTAAAATTTGCCCAAATTGTTTGGTCAAATTCTAATATTTAGGTTAATTGTTTGCCTACCATAATTTACTGTGACATAATTTTACTATAGCTGTGGTGGTATTTGTTTTGTTTTTGTTTGTTTTAATTCATCCCTTGTTTAACTGGGTTTTAGGATTCAGTAATTTCTTCATAAATGTGCTCAAAGTGGTTATATCTTGGGATTGTTGTGATGTTTGAAAATATCTTGATTTTGCCTTTTACTTGAATGAAAATTTGACTAGGTGTAATTCCTGGGTTACATTATTCTTTCAAAGTCTGACAGTTATTCCATTTTTTTCTAGGTTTGACTGTTGCCTTGAAGAAGTCAGAGTCAACAATATTTCCTTCCTTTCACTGGTAAGTTTCACATTAAACAATGTTTCCTTAATCTTTGATATTCAGTAATTTATAAGAATGTGTTACTCAGGATCTTTTTATTTCTTTATCTATTATAACATATTATATATTTATTATATAGTCAATGTATGTTTATAAATGTACATTTTATATATATTGTTGCTAACACATAAGAAAAAATGTTTAGTAGCTTACATTCTTACATCTTGCACTAAATAAATGTCAGTGAAATAAGACTTGTATGTATTAGAAGACAATGAGGTACTAATCTTGGAAGGAAAATATCCCAGTTCCCTAATTTATAACACATTTTTAACCCTTATAGACCTACTCCATTCCACATCTTGCCCCAGGATCCAAATTCATGTCCTTGAGGGTTACTTGAAACCTGGGCTCTAGAATCTGATCTAGCTTAAGAAGTCTAAGAAAATTTCTCACATACAGATAGGAAAAAATATACTTAACTGATTTTTTGTTACAAAGGGCATGAATAGTAATTAATCTTATATAATAATGCATTTTTCTATAGCTTGACAGGTGTAAGTGATAAAGAATTAAAAAGATAAACTGAGAAATTAAACATTGAATAATTAAAGAAAGCCCACAGAAGTAGTTTCAAACTAAGAAGGCTTTGAAATTAATATCTTAATTCAAAAATTTATATCTTTATAAAATTACATATATCCTAATCTTAAAATTGCTGAGCATTAAATATTTCACTTCTATTTTTATTTAATATTCAAGTATAACTCCTATATTTAAAAATAAATTTCATTCCCATTATCTTTCCATGATATTACAAGAGAAAAACATAGATATGTTTTGAATCCATTTAAAAGCAAAGCATGTTGTAGTTTGCTTTATGATCTCACTGAATTAGAATCTAATAAAATAGAACTAATATTTTCTTTCAACACATCGAAACACATGTCCTTTTTTCCTTTATGTTAGAGCTATTACATGAATTGATTGCTTTCTTTAAAGCTTTAACTGAAAAGTTAAACTCAAGTTTGAAGTAATTCCAGAAATATAATCTTTAAAATATAATTTTCTTGAACTTGGAGGAGATAGAGGTATAATTAATTAAATAATAAATGAAAGAATAGTAGATTTTGATATGAACAAAGAAAGTGAAATATTCATTGGAGGCCTGAAAGAACTAATGCTCTTTCCTAAGCAGCTAAAGTATTATTTAGTATGACAATAGATTTTGGGTAGAGATGAAGTTAGTCAGTTGGCAAAAAATAAAATAACATAGCATCCAAAGTCTGGACACGCTTTATAAATGTGCTACAATCCTAGGAGAGATTATTCACATCATAGTGGTGACTATTTCTTCTTGATTTTTTTCAGTCAATGATAAAACAATAGTTTTAATAATAGAATATGGGCTTAAGATGAAATATTCAGTGCAATGCATCTTTCTAATAAAATTGCTATAGTCTTATGCTTCAACTTTACCATATGTATCAAATGCCAAACCTGATTTCTAACATACAAACCTTTAGCACCTATCTACTTAAGTAATTTCTTTCTTAACACCTAAAATCTATTTATTTTGAATGCAAAGGATCACATTGCAACATAAGCACTTTTATAATGTCTGCTTAGGGAAAATTGAGAAAGGGCACATTTACATAGTCTAAGTGGAGTGTGTGTCTGTAAGAAAGTCACCATTGCATTATATATTGCTTCACTATTTAGTTCAAAGGGAACTTTCCAGAAGCTTAAATATATGCACAATACTAATGAGGAGAGGGGAAAAAATGAAGTACAAATGATCACATATGTGGGAAAGTAAATTAGTCAATTCCTAGAGGGAGTGAGCTCCTTCACTTCATGTTTCTAAGCTGTGCTTGAATCACCATCTGTCGGGTTTTGTGAATAGAATCCCTAACTGAATGGTTAGTCCTGTTATGAGTGGAAAAAAGCCCCACTTCTTCTAAAAAAGAATAACAGACTTATTAACAGACTTTATTTATCTTAGAGCAAGTTCAGATTTACAGACACACTGAATAGAAAATGCAGAGAGTTCTTATGTACAACCTCTCCCACACTCTTCACGGTTTTCCTTGTTATTGATGACTTGCATTGGTTCAGTACTTTTCTTACAAATGATGAAACAATATTAACATGTTATTTATAATTAAAGCCCAGAGTTTGCATTAGAATTCATTTACTGCATTGTATAGTTCTATGGGTTTTATCATTCATCTACCCTTATAGTAGCATATAAATAATTTCACTGCCCTAAAAATTTCCTAAGCTCCACGTGTCCATCCCTTCTTCTGCCCCAGTCCCAATTCCTGGTAACCACTACTTTTCTCACTCTTTCTAGAGTTTTGCCAAAAATGTCCCTTTTATGATTCAATGCTATTTTACTTTTAAGTTTAAATACTACTGAGATAATACATAATAAGTTTAAGCAAGAAAGCATACATGAAAATGGAGCTGATATGTTTTCCACACAAGACTCTACCCACAGTCTGAAAATTTTAGAAAAGGATTCAGGTCTGTAATATATGGGGAAGAAATGGTGAAATAAAAATCTCCATAGCTGTAAAATTTTGAGATATCCAGAATTGAGGATAAAGAGAGATTTCCTATAATTCCATGAAATTCTTATGACATATAGCAGGTACCTACCCAAATAAAGAATAAGCCTTGTTGTAATAACTTTTTGAATTGCAGAGGAAGTTTACTAGTGCTTACAATTTTTTCTACCCTAGACACCGCAATCTTTATCAAAAGATATTTTATTTAAAAAAAATTTCAAGGCATTCTTTAAATTGAAATGTTATGAAACAAGGAAATGTCTCATTGAAAATGACTAAACCTATAATACTAAATGGAAACTATGCATTTACCTATATTGTCGATTTAAACATAATTATGTACAATGAATTATATTTTATAAATTATGGATTTCATCTATCTATCTATATCTATATCTATATATTTGTGTTTCTACCCTTACAAGGATAATGTTGAAATAACTTCAAAATAGATGACTAAGATAAGTATTACTGTATTGCTTAGGGCTAGATTCCAATATTTAGATTTTCCAAACTCAGATTCTTTTCTGCATTTGCTCAGCAGTACTTTTACCCATCTTGGTCAGAGACAGAATGTTTCTTCCTTGTACCAGAATCTTAATAACCAGAATATACATCATTTAGAGCAGTGGATGTGTGGTTGGAAATGGGAACGTGCACTGACTCTGTGGGTCATCATGCATGGCCCTCATGGAGATGATTTGGATTTTTCCCACCTCTTCAATATTTCTGAAGTCACACTGAACTTCTGGCATTTTTTTTCTAGCTTCTCATCATACACATTTTAGACATCTCAGGCAACTTTAACATTTCTTAAGACCTTCAAATTACCAAAGGAGTTCCATCAATTAATCTTTGATCACCAGCTGATGTTTACCCTCTGATTACTACACCTGTTCCCCTATAGGTGTCTTGAGCAGCCAAAACCTTGCATTTTATCTGACAGCATGATACTTTCCCTTGTTTCTGTGTGGAAGGTCCAGTGGTGTCACATTTGCCCCTCTTTTTGTCATCGGTGCTCATGCTATTCACTAGAGTACAAGTAAAATGGGAGATAGAGAAGCTGTAGTGAAATAAACAATACACAATCAACTCAGGATAGTGTATTGGCTGGGCACATTTGCATATGAAACATTCCAGCTCTCGAGCTTGCCATGTCAACCTCTGTACATTCTGGCGTACTGAGTCTCATTGCCTCTAAGGATACAATAATATAGAGAACGTGAACAAAATACAAATACTAATACACTATAGTTATTTTTAGAAAAAATATTTTTGGAAAAATAATAGCTGAAAAATGCTTCTGTGCCGTGTTGGGTGGCATTATGTGAGGTATATGTAAGTTTGATTTTGACCTTGCCCAAAAACATCTGAGGATAGAAAATTCATAAGCCCTAACACTAAATTTGCTTTCCTCCAAAATACTCAGCAAAAGGTCTGCCACTTATGCTACTGCAATGAGCTTCTTTCTTTTTGGGTAGTGTTATAAATCACTCCTAATCCCCCTTGCTGTAGCATTCAGGAAATTACAGTTAAGCTGCAGTATGTATAAATGAATATAAATAACAAATCATTAGAGAAATTATTGTTTTCATTTTATTTCTGATTAGGAAAATAGGAATTCTTCTCATCTAGGGGGTTAGATCTTTAAAGTTAATTGATTCATTTGCAAGATGAGGGGGGAAAATGAATCAACAGAGATCAGTATTCTTCTAAAAAGAGCAATGGTAATGATAGTATTAATAACAACAAAAATAAAAAAAAATAATACTTATACTTAAAAAATAATAAACCAACGTTATCTGAGTCCCAGGCTCTTCCTTGTAACTTCATTTTGTTCTCATATTATTCCATTGAAGAATGATATATTTATCACTATTATAAAACAGAAGATGCTCAGAATTTGAAATGTTAAATTGTTTGTTTAAGAACAACTGGCTACAAAATGGTAGAGTCAAACAGAAACCTAAGTCCATGCTTACTGCAGATCGCACACTTTAATATCTTTAGTAAACTAGATACAATGATATTATTTTTAAATGCCAAATTAATAGAAGAAATTTACATAGATGACTTGGCATAGTCATTTAGCAATGAAATATGCTTTATGCCATTCCATATACTTTTAATGATATGAAATATCTATTTGGAAATATAATTTATTGTATATAAATATTAATCCATAATTCTTGGATATTTCTATTATCACTATTCTACAATGAATATTAGAGAAAGCATTGCCTTCTCTCTTTTTATTATAAAATCATACATAGTAATTTCATAGATGTCAAAAAACTGTACTAAGAATTTTAATCATTCTACCTAGTAGTTACCGGTAATATTTTGCTGAATTTTATTCCAACTTTGTACTCATTCACAGGCACACACTCCCGCACAAGTATATAATCACACAAGAATATAAAATATATAATCATTCCACAATATTTTAATAGTGCTTAACCTTACTACTAATAATGAAAAATACATTTAATAAATACAGATTTTTACCCACTGATTAAGAACTATTAAAATGATTGATAGCATCAAATGTTGGTGAGGGTATGAAATTATAACCTCCCTCACATTTTGTAGACATATAAATTTGTGAAACCTTTTGGGAAGGCAACACTGTTTGTCTGCCCTTTGACTCCTCATTTCTATTTCTGTGATCCTATTTTTCAAAAATACGTGCATACGAGCATAAAAATACATGAATACAATTGAGCTTTGCTTCATTCTTTTAAAACTCAAATAAGAAAACAAATAACCATTAATAGAGGAGAGGTTAAATAACTTTGAATAACCACTGTAAGTAGTACTATGCATCTGTTAAGAAGAAATGAAATCAGGCCAAATGTATTAATATGGAAAAATCTTGAAGACATGTTATTAAATATTAATAGTAATTGTAGTCCAATACGTAATATGTGCCATTCATTTTAAAAGAGGTGTATGTATATCTGTCTGTTCTTAAATTCATAGGAAAGAGGGCTGTAACTGGAAATTGTATAGGGTGTACTGCTGGCTGACTTTCTAGCACTCTGACAAATTTCCCAGTCCTATGTTTTGGTCTTGGTTTTGGTTTTGTTCCAAGGGTGAGCCTTTTACGATTTAAGTCAAATGTCCATGAATTTATGATCAAAACTTGAACATGTTTCATAATGAGTGGGGCACTATTAATAGTTATGCATACTAAAAAGTATAAACCATATCTCTCCCAGCAAACTTCACAACTGTCTCAGCAAATTGTGACACATGTTCTCTATACTTGATACTAGTTAGTGAATTTTACTCCCTCTTTACCATTTGTTTTGATACATGCACCTAATCTAAAGAATCATTTGGGAAACAAGACTTCTGCAGATACTAGAAACCAAAAAAACAAAAATAAACAAACAAAAAGAGTCCACTTTCTTCTCTGGACCTAGGAAAAACAGCTTCACTCATGTATGAAAACAAGGAGTTTGGAGGTGAGGTCTGCAACTGCAACAGTTATTATGATTAAGGAAAAGCCTAAATCTGCTCAAGGACCCTGTGTGTTCCCTGGATTTTGCTGATACAGTAGAAGAGCATAGAGACAGAGAGAAATCAAGTTACTGACATGTTTTGGAGGCACTTAATCAAACCTCACTTGAAGCTCCAGAATATCATCTGGAGTTTTTAGTTGCATTAGTCAGAAATTTCTCTTTTTTGTTTAGGTCAATTAGAGCTGGGTTTTCTACTTTCTATATACATAGTACTAAAAAATATTCACTCAGAATCATCCTTAATGATGGTTGCCTTTCATGCAGAGTCTGGGAGTGGGGGATTCATGGAGCCAAGGTTGGGGAGTTTCACATTTTGTTTGGGTTCTCTCAATATTTTTTTACATTTTTACCTTATTTACCATTTATGAAATAAATTTCAAGCAAAAACTTTTTATGTGATATTTAGATTGAAAGATAGCATTATATATTTTGGTTTTATCCTCTGCAAGTTAGGAAAAAAATATACACTATGATTTCTCCCTGGAGAATCCCCTATTTTGAAATATCCTTAATAGAATCTACTTACTTTTTTTCCTTGGCTTACAGTTAGTGAGTTGTTTTAGGTTGTATGATTATTTTAATAAACATTTCCATTGCTGGTGTAGCCAATTATGTTTAATAATGTTTAACAGATGTTAATGCTCATTATCCTTTATTAAACTTGCATCTTATATTGTACAGTATGATTCATTTCTCATTGGCTGCAGTACATCTTCAAATATTTTTTTCACTAGTAGCTGATCTATTCTCTTGAAGCATAATCTATTTAAAACTCTCATCTTTACACCAAATAGAAACTTGAGTTACTATAGTTTTTTTAGTTACTGTTTTTTATTAGATCTTATGCTGTTTATTGTTAAATAAATAGGAGACTAGTCTTCTAAAGGTTTATTTGCAGCTTAAACTATCTTTTCTGTCTGTATGTTTGAATTATATTTTATCTTTCATTTATAATCTAAAAACCAGAATAAATCAAGGTAACATTTATTGTATACTATATCCTAGAAAAGGACTATGCAAGTGAGAGTCATTATAAATTTCTCCAGGCATTTTCTGAATTAAGAATAATTATGAAGGAATATATTTAAATTTATTTATTTTGGTAAACTTTTAAATGTAAATACTCATACTTTATGTTCAGACAATGTTTCTGACCATTGTTTTGAATATGGTTAATAACCTAATTTTATAATGTATTTCGACAGAACAACTTGATTTTCACAGGCTAAGCATCCGTTCTCTGTCCTTTGTATCTCTAATCTTTTTCTGCATCCTTTGTGACTCCTCTATTCTATTCTACATGTTAGAACATCTTACTACATTTGCTCTACATATCACTGATTGGGTTTTCTTCCAAAAATTCTCTTTTTAAATTTCTTCATTATGTACTGAAAATATGCTGTTGCTTTATAAATTTCTTTATCATATTTATCTCCCATGACACTTTATCCTGTGGTATTTTCTATTCACTTTCTCCCTTTTATCTTTACCATTCCATTCCACTGTGGTTTCTTTTTTTTAATTGAAGTATAATTGATTGACAATGTTGAGTTTGTATCAGGTGTAAAACGAAGTGGTTCAGTTATATATATATTCTTTTTCAGATTATGTTCCCTTATAGGTTATTAAAAAATACTGATTATAGTTTCCTGTGCTATTCAGTAGGTGCTTGCTGGTTATCTATTTTATATATAGTAGTGTGTATATGTTAATCCCAAAGGAAATCAAGAACATAAACCATTGCAATACGCACTTTTCACCTAGAACTCTTTTCCCAGGTTGTTTGTGCTTTAATTATGGGAGTTTTACTATCTGTGTTCAATACTTTATTGTTAGTTCCCTGCCTTTACTTTTTCAATACACCCCATATTAATTTTATACCAGATATTAATTATTAAGATATTCTATCCTCCAGCCTGTTATATCCGAAGTTCTGATGGCAAAGAGGATGCATATAGCTATGAATACTTAAAAATGTAACACCAATACTGGAAGAAGGACAGCTCTAAGATTTTACCACAGGGCTATAGAAAATGCAGACTGCCAAATGATTCTCCTAATCTACTTTGATGCTAGGATGTTTTCTTTACGCCATGCCATATAGCACAATGAGTGATCAATTGCTTCTCTCAGTCAAGTTCCACTGTTCTTGTAATAAGTAGATTTCTTCCTTCCAGATAGATGCAAAAGTACATGTATCAACCAAAGATTGCATTATGTTGTTTCTTTTTCTTTGACTTTATACATTCTATTGGAAATTATACATTCTATTGGAAATTAGAGGCTGTATCAGACCCTTTATTTAAAACAAATTATTACTTTCTAAGCATAATTTTAACATTACTGGAAAAATAATGTTACATCTTTGAGGTGTAAAGTAATCACATCTTTGAGGAAAGATATAAGGGAAATATATGTTGTCAGTCTATTTCTAAATTATGGGATTGTGATAGACATACATTTAAAATGCCACGATTTCTTCTTTTGGATTTAAAATTAAAAGCAAATTGTGGTCTTTTTAATTTTTGTGATTTTATGTCTATTTTAAAGAAAAGCATGAAATAAATATGAATGTGAATTTAGTTTTGCTAATGGCATCTTTGAAAGCTGAAATAAACACTATTATATGCCTTGTGTTTGTTTACATGACAGTCATTGACAGAGGAGGTAGTTCTACATTTATAGAATTTAAAATGATTCCTCTATGGCAGCTCCAAATGCGTAATTTTGGTTTGCTCTTCTGCCCTGATGTTCAGGGTTATAAGCTCTGATGTGGAGGATGATGCCTACCTGCCTACCATTGCTGTTGCTGTGGAGTAATACATAAAGGTTTTAAAGGTACTTAAATGAAGACAGTAGAAAAGAGAGGCATTCTTTACTGATCTCAAGAAGGCAGCCAAGTGGATTAGCACTGCCATCCAAATTTGAAGCAGTTTATGAATGCAACAATGTGAATGCATGAAAAAATAAAATTAGCCTCTGTTTTTTAAGGATTTAGGAATACAAGGTTGTTTAACAATGGAACCATAATCTGTAGTATTAGGGAGCAAGACTTCATTTATAGTCAACTTCAACCACATCTAGTCATAGAACTCATGATCCTAGTTAATCCACTTAGAAATGTTCCAGACCACATTTGTAGTTTTGATAACTGGAGGCCAAAGCTCTCCCCACATAATCTGAGGTTATTTAAAGCTGATTATATACTAGGGAAAAAGCCTGTACAGTTTACATCTTAAGTCTAAGAATATCACAAAATACCGATTTTCATCAGTTGTAAGAATATTGGCATTTCGTTCACAGTCTGAGTTCTCCACATTTAAGATGGAAGGAACCAGGGTTCTTGAATAAAGCTCACACATTAGCCTGAGCTTCTCACTCATTAATAGAGACACAAATTATTGGACCATTAATCTGGGGCAGGACCTGCTTGCTTTGGGTTGAGATAAAGTTTACCTAAATGTGGGTTCAGAAATCAGGACAAGATTAAAGAGTGAATGGAAGGTAAAGATGTGTAAACATCACAAGTATAAAACAATTCAGAAGAGGAGAATGGAAATTTTAATATATAAATGTGTACTCTGTATATCTACAAAATATATAATAGTTGATAAAACAAATAAGAAATAAAGGAATTTTAATGATATCAATACAAGATATTCTGTAAGATATTATACTCTGTTTATATGCTAACTGGCAGTATTCGGAAAATAAGACACTTGATAATGCAAGAGAAAGCCAGACTAACAAAAGGATCCCACTTCTTGAGAAAGATCTAAAGAGTGTACAGAGTATGCTCTCTGACAGAAGAAAGGACTCTTCCTAGCTCATATGCAAACAACAAAAAGAGGCTATAAAAGTATAGGCAGTTTTAGAGAACTCAGTAGAAAGAGCTAACCTAGTCTGGAGATTCAGAGAGAACTAACTGTTCTGTTTTGAAATGAGATATATGAGAAAATTTTCAGGAATGAGGAAAAGAGAAGAGTATAAGCATAGGATTACTTATAACCACAATTATGATTACAGTTTTGGGAATGATAATAATGATAGATGTAAAAGAGTAAGGAAGGGTAAGACATTTGTATTACAAAAGCTAGAATTTATTGTCATTGACAAGTAACTCATTAGTAGATCTTTCTCAGAAGCCCTGAAAGAGAGCTTGAGTTAGGTAATCTTACATTAAGAAAATCTCTTCCCTTACATAGTTAGTTGAAAACCAGTACAGATTAACTGCAGCCCTCCCCCAAACCAGGCCTCAGTAAGAGCCAAGGGGCTTAGCTATTGTAGGTTTTGTACTGAATAAATAGAATTTTAAGCAAGTTGAACAAATATAAAAATTGGAGCAATAAATTCCCTTATTAAATGTGTCACCATTAATTGAAACACTTTTACTAGCAGTAGCCATATTCTATATGACCATACAAATATTTTCATTACTATTTAGTTATTCTCCTTAGTTGAAATATAATTTTTCTTTTATAAAGGAGATATAAATAAAACAAAATTATTAAGAATTTAGAAGCTAGACCTTGCAAAAACCTGTACATTTCCTGGAAAAGGTCCCTGTATTGTTCATCACTGTTTCATTTAAACTGATAAAATATTTCAAACTTTCAGAGTCTCAGGAATATGAAATTGCTTCCCTCAGCCATGTAGCTTCTCCATACTTTTATTAGGAAAATTAATTCTACTTGGTTAATTTTCCTTACTTGATACAAAAGAATCAATAAGAAGCATGTTAGTAGTACTTCCAAATATTAGGACAAATTATCTGTAATTTCTGTTACTTTAACTTTTCTTGAAGTACATCTGCAAATTTAAATGGTCATTGGTATTTATTTTGCCAAGTGTTTTCAGAGTCAGTCACCTCTAAGGGACACACACACACACACACGCACGCACACATACTTATTACTAGCCAGATAAAAAACATACCAACGTTTTAAACTCAATTGACTAATGTATTACATACATATTATTTCTCTCCATTTTTCTTTTGCTTATGCAGGGTTATTTTTTTCTTAATTGTATTTCCTTCAACTTAATATGAAAGACATTTTAGACTTATTTCAGCGATTTAAAAAACTATTGAATTCTTAATAATTCCCATCAAAATAGAGTACTTGCACAAGAATAAGAAATGACCAAACTATATCTTGTAATAATACATAAAAAGTAATATGAAATAGTATATTACTAATTCATTTTTTATCAAAGGTTAAAATAAGCAATACAAAGAATAATATGAATTTAATATTTTAGTTCTACATAAAAATAAATGATTTAGTTTAAAAACTCAAAATTTCGTATTCCTGAGACTCTGAAAGTTTGAAATATGTCTCTTAAAAAAGAAATTCCAGTGGATTGTCACAAAGACTGTCAAATGCATTTACTGCATTGTTGCATTAAGATGAATGACTCATAAAAATCAAATCTTGTACTCTTTGCTAAATATTGCTGGGAGGAAATATGGGGCAGTAAAAAGACAATGAATAATCTGATCCTCTAGTTTTGTATATTGGTCCTGTATAAACCAACTTGTGACATAGGACAAAATAATATAAACACTTTCTTTAATACTCTTATCTTTAAAATAAAGACAAAAACTCCTCCCTCAGTTCTTTATGAGAAAAAATATATAATAAATCCAAACAAAGTTATAAAATATAAAATGTTATTATAATAAACATTTTTATGTGACAGATATGTATTTATTCCTTCTATACTTATTTATATTTGTTACCATTTTTGTTAGCTTCTTACATCCTTCCATCTTGTACACTATTAGAAATGACAGCCTCTAATGGTGAGGCTACCATAACATTTTGAGAAGAAAAATATTATATTTATACTTGCCCAAATCATAATATTTAATGAGTGAGTAGGACTTAACCACTTAACTAATTAAATTAGTCTGCCTTAAGTAAACCATTATAACTGCTGATTGTATTGTTTTCATGAATTGGGATGATGATTTACCCCATAAAATTGTTATTTAAAATTTTTATTTGTAAACAATGGAAGAACTATGTACCTAAACATTACTCATATTCTTTACTGTGATATATCACTTAAGATAATTATTGTTATGAAAATATAAAATTGGAGAAGCACAGAAAATTAAAATTTTAGCTTAGAAACCAATTCTTAGCAATGAAAAACTACAAATTCTGTCAAGTATTAAATCTTGGGCTCAAAAGATAAGAGAGAAAAATCTTATTCCTCTTATTTAAAATTTAGTATTAGAGATATATGATTGATGTTTTTTTTTCCCACTGAGTTATAATCTTAAAGAAATAAGATGAGATTCATATACATTTGATATTATGGGAGGGAAAAAAAACAGTAAAAACACATTTCAGCCATTAAATTGTAGCATAATTCTTCTTGCCAATTAAAACATGAATAATTAAATTCCATATAAGATCATTCCACATAGAATTCTGCTTGGATAACCCATCTCTATCAGAATTTATTTGTTATATTTTTTCTTTCATCAGCTGCTGAGGATTGAGTTAAAGATATCACCAGTGGGAGTGAAAACATGATTTGGAAGCTTATGTTAAAAAGTTTTAAAAGTTGCATCACTAACTCCAATCTAATTTAAATTGTAGTAACATTTTCAGGGCCTTCTCTGTGCCTCATGAAAATTTCTTCTCATGCTATCACAGACATCCCTGATATTTTGAGTATATACTATACAGTGTACTTAATTCTGATGTGTTCTTGCCAAATTTTTCCATGTCAAAATTGATTTTGGATTTTTATAAGAGCCACATTTCTACAGGATTAATTTTGTTCTTCAAAAAGGGCAGTAAATGTATTTGGCCAGTTAAGAAATGTTGACTAGTACCACTTGTAAAGTATTGTATACTGCCATTAAAGCATTTGTTTAGTGTAATAACTTACAAAATAGGATTTTACTAATATAAAATAGCTAATGTTTCTAAGTAGCTTGCCTAACCACTTCCACTCAGTTCTAAATCAGAAATATAGAAAATATGGTTCAGAAAAATCCTTAAATGTATTTCATATAGTAGTTATCTCAGAAGATGACATTCATAATGACCTTGACATAATAGGAAAATTGATTCATATTGTAAAAGTGTAGTATTCCTGTGATGCTTTGCTTTTTCTTCCCATGAGGAGACTATAGCTCAACCAACTTTGGAAATTGTGAAAATACTTTGTGGCTAGTCTATTGACTTGAATAAATATCATCAGAGACCTCAGTATATCCTCCATTAGTGCCTACCAACGGAAATTCAGAGTCAGGGTTTCAACTACACCTAACTTGTGAACTTTCTCTAAAATTCTATGGTTTATACAGCCTTAATTCCTACAGATATCAATTGTTATCATGGCTTTTCATCATGGCATTCTTCAATACTGGAGATTTTGATGGAGTTTTGGCAGTAAAACTCTTCTGTTCACACCTTTTTTCCCTTCCAGATAGTCAAAGAATCATATATCATGAAATAATATCCAAGTAGGTAATTACAGTATTGCATGGCTGGGGGAGCATCTGACAACCCCAAAGACCTGGATTATCTGGTGGAATAGATTTGGAACTTGAGATTTAAGTTCAGGATTAAAGTGAGGTGTCATGAGAGTGTGAGGGGCTCAGCATACCTGCTTATACTGGGAAATATTTTTAAAACAAAACAAAAACTACCATTTAAAGTCTCTGGAAATGTTCCTAATTGTATATAGTCAAAGAAGAAATATTTATTCAATAAAATATACTAAAACTTGGTAAGAAGTATGAGAGTCTGGAGAATTTGCATGAATACCTGTATCGTCCATCCCTGTTCCAGTGAGATGGAAATTCTACTCCAGAAAGGTACAGCTAAGAACTCCTACAGGCTGTCTGGGTGCAGCATGACTGAGAATACCAGGGGCTCACTTGCCTTTGTATTGGCTTTTGGATCGTGGGTTTCACACCCAGAGAGAAAAGCAGGAGAGACCTGGGGCTGCTGCACCACCAATCTCTGAGCACTCAGCTCCTAAAGCAGGGGTTTCACTCAAATAGAAGTAAATTGTTGCTCCTATCACCACACCAGAGATGTGTCTCCTAACCATTTCCCCAGGGAAGTAGCAGACTCTGTAACAGGGAAAGTAAATCTCTCCCTTAAGGGACAGACTTCATTCGCAAACAGAATAAGGAAAGTTCAACCTAAAGGTGCTCTTAAATACAGTAAAAGTTGTGGTGAAAGGTAATTAGGAAATGATTGATAGGTTCACTGGTTTTACAGGCTAAACTGCAGGTTTTTCACCAACTTAAAATTGAATGAATTCAGCTTCCTATATGTCATCCCACTTTTTCAAAGGGCCAGTTGGATGCATGATAATATCACAAACCCTGCCCAACACACACAAAAATGTTCAACTCAGTCTGACTTCTGTAGCAATATAATTTTTCAAAGTCTATGAGATACTTTCCATATTTCTGCTGCTAAAAATTGACCAAGAGAAAGCTAAGCTCTAACAATAGTAAATATTCAGTGTTTAAAATATCTTATAAACTGTGCTCAGAGAATATATGTGCATATACTATACTTATATGCATATAAAATAAGTGTGTATGCTAATCCACTTCATAAGAAATTTAGGATACAAGGACTCTTATTATATATGAGAAAACTGAGTCATGCAGAGGTTAACTAAATTATTTAGCTTCACATTACTAGCAAGTGGTATAGTTTAACTTTAATCCCAGTCTAGCTACAGAAAACTTCTTTAGCAAAATGTAAAAAGAAACTATAGCATTATGGTTAAGAGCTATCATTTGAAGGAAGAAATATAGTAGAGAACTATTCTGTACATAATCACAAATGGGTATAAGTACAAATGTAAGACTAGGTAGAGAAGTCCACTTGTATTCATCTTTTACTCTGTAATTCTATAGCTGCATCTCCAACAGAATGTTTCCCACATGCCTCAAATGCAATCACCTGTTAATCTTATGGGAGTTCCCTTGTATGTTTTTTGTCGTTTTTCCCTTGCTGCTTTCGATAATTTTTCTTTGTCTTTAATTTTTGCCAATTTGGTTACTGTGTGTCTCGGTGTGTTTCTCCTTGGGTTTATCCTGTATGGGACTCGCTGCACTTCTTGGACTTGGGTGGCTACTTCCTTTCCCATGTTAGGGAAATTTTTGACTATAATCTCTTCAAATATTTTCTCTGGTCCTTTCTCTCTATATTCTCCTTCTGGGACCCCTATAATGCAATGTTGTTGTGTTTAATGTTGTCCCAGAGGTCTCTTAGGCTGTCTTCATTCCTTTTCATTCTTTTTTCTTTATTCTGTTCCACAGCAATGAATTACACCATTCTGTCTTCCAGGTCACTTATCCATTCTTCTGCCTCAGTTATTCTGCTATTGATTCCTTGTAGTGTAGTTTTCATTTCAGTTATTGTATTGGTCATCTCTGTTTGTTTTTTCTTTAATCCTTCTATGTTTTTGTTAAATATTTCTTGCATCTTCTCGATCTTTACCTCCATTCTTTTTCCAAGGTCCTGGATCATCTTCACTATCATTATTCTGAATTATTTTTCTGGAAGGTTGCTTATCTCCACTTCATTTAGTTGTTTTTCTGGGGTTTCATATTGTTCCTTCATCTGGTACATAGCCCTCTGTCTTTTCATCTTATCATTCTGTGAATGTGTTTTTTGCTCCATAGGCTGCAGGATTGTAATTCTCTGTAAGTATAACTTTTATATGCACTGGGAAGACACAATTTGTGTGACTTGCTTTATTACAGTATTCACTTTAATGGTCTGGAACCAACACTCAGTATATCTGAGGTATGCCTATATTTGCTTGAGGACATTGTCTGCCTTACAGAATCTGTTAAACTAGTGTGCAATATGGGCAAGAAGTGTGAGGGAGCTAACACTACTGAGCAGCAGCCTTCAACTAATTACTAAAGAAATTAGTATATTAAAAAAAAAAAAAGCTCCCTCAAGCCTCAGATGGGATACTGGTAACACATGTGTTCTTCATCATTTCCCAGAGTCACCCAACAAGATTAAGGTCCTGTTGCCAACAGCAGCCACTTATTTAAGAATGTACCCTCTTTTGCCTTCTTTTTGTCTCACTTCCCTATTCGCTACCAATGTTTCCTGGGATTAACTTCAGAATTAACTACTTATACTTAAATCATTGTCCCAAGATATGCTTCTGTAATTCTTATAGTAAGAAAGGTAAAATAACCATTTCTTACCTTTGCTCACTGTTTTTTATTCAGAATATTTTTAACATACAAAACAGTAACTAACAATAGAAACACGCTCTAATAATTTAGAAATAACTTTTCATGCTTATTGTTTTAGTTAACACTTTAACAATTCTGTGAAATGGGAATTTCTCCATAGACCATTTTAAAGATAAAGAAATTAAAATTACAGAGGTTTGGTAACTGAGGAAATCATAGGTTATAGATTATGTAAATGATGTATCAGAATCCCAACTCAGATCGAGTGACATTAAATCTTGTGCTTTTCTCATAATATATTGAGGTAAACACAGTAAATATTCTCTGTTTTATGAGATTACATACATGAATATTTATTTACAGAGGGCTTATAGAATTTGGCTAAGGTCAGAAAGCTAGAGAGGCTCATAATCAAGACTAGAATCAGGATCTGTGTGTTCTTATTCCTGATTATGTTCTTTCCACTATATTGCAAGACATTGATATTTAAGCAGGCTGAAATCAACTCAATGAATTTTGGTCTAGAATTAACTATAAAGTTTGGAAATATCTCTCATGGCAATTAAATTCCATGAGTGATTTTTGAAAAGTAAAATAATGAAAACATTATTTTATATCAAGACTTATTTTATTGTTTCTGGCCAAAAGTCTGGCAAATAGTGTTTTAAGAAAATTAACATGCCAAGGGTATACAGGATGATTTGGAGGAGTACAAGATTGAGGTCAGAAAATTTAAAGGGGCGAGTCATTATAGTAATACAGGCGTCAGGTGATAAGGACCTGAAATAAGGTAGTGAGCGGCAAGGAGACTAGAAATGGATAAATATAGAAAACAATTATGGAAGAATTACTATAAGGAAGAGATTGATTACAAGAGAGATATGATACTATGTTATTATGTGATTATGACAATACAAGTGTATTTTTTCTCTTTCAAATATGGACAACTACTCTGTTTTCCTATGATTATATACATGAATGTGTGAGTGTGTGTATTTCTAATCTATGTGTGTGTGTGTATATATATATATATATACACACACATATATATACATATATGTATATATATATTTCTAATCTAGAAATAGAAAGTTAAAATGGCCTAGAGATTCATTTTCCAAAAGAAAATAGGATTACAAGTCATGTTTTCAAAAATATGTGTGTTTGGCTATTAACACTATTAACACACTTACTAGGCCTAGTTATTTATCTGAATTGAAAAAAGAAAATTCCAGGTAATATCTATTTTCCTAGTAAGGACAGAAGACGAGACCATACAGTGACAGATTCTGGAGTCTATATAAAATAAACCAAGTTGATAGCCTTTGTTTTGTATACAGTTTACAACCATATCCTTTGTATAGTATATAACTTTGTATAGAGTTATAACAGAGTATAAATATAATTCACTATGCTTTATCATAAACACTACTCTAATACTTAAATAGTGAAAGGAAATAACCTGATACATTTACTTGCAATGCATTATTATATTTCTTCTGGGTGCTTATGACAGAATTCCACAGGGTATCCCAGCTTTTCCATTTTACCCATTTTTCGCCATTTCATAGTCTCTTCTCAATTTGTAGCAGCTGAAGAGAACCTAAAAGAAAAGTAATCAAATATTTCATATTACTTCTCTACTTAAAACACTCCAATAGCTTCCTTATGCAATTAAAATACAATCTAAACTCTTTATCATGGTGAAGAAATTCCCTTCGCACCCTAATACAAACCCACTTATCTGACTTCACCTATTTCTCTCCCTTTCATCAGGTTTTAGTCACTTTGACCTTTTGTCTCTCTCTTGAAGCTTATTTCACCAATTGCCATTATTTTTGACCCCTGCCTGAAACACTATTCCGAAAGGACTTCACATAACTGCTTCTAATAATTCACATCTAAAACCTAATATTACCTCCTCAGAGAGGGCATACCTGACCACTTGATCTAGAATAGATCCTGAAAAGCACTTATATCTATGAAAATTCATCTTTGATTGATTTCTGTTGTTTGCTTCTCACTACTAGAAGGTAGCTCCACATACGGTGGTTGTAATGTTGCCAAGCACATGGTGAGCACCCACTAAATAACTGCCAAATACATAAATTTATTGAATAATAGCAGACACTAAACAATAAATTATTACATAATTATTTTAATTCTCACAATAAACTGCTAGGTAGATATTTTAATATATGAAGAGCTTAGGTATAGATTGTGTCTAACTTTTATTAGATCATTGATAGAAGCTGATCTTCTGAATACTATGGAATAGTTACCTCCATATCATATTCTCTGTTTTGACTATAAGCATTAGACCATGGACCTTGTGTAGTATTATGCACTTTTCTAATAGTTTATATTTAAATAGATATTTATAAAGTGGAATTACAGCTATGAGAAAATAGAATAAATTTTAATTAAACATGCTATTATTTATAAAATATGATACATTTCTCAAATAACTCAATTTTGATAAAGAAAGAATGAAATGAAATAGAAAATGACGAGGTAGAGGAAGAAGAGAGGGAAGAAAAAGAGGTGGAAAGAGAGGAACAGAAACAGGAGGGACAATGAGATCAACAGATATTATTAAAAAAATCAACTACTGATGTAGCATTCTCACTTTTAAATAAATGTCCATTAATTTAAAGGCAACATTCATCAGTATAGTTTAATCAATTTCAGCACAAATTTATTCTGATATAGCATTGTTAAGAACAGTTCAAACTATTAAAAAATGAATGTGAAATAAAGAGGCTCTTGCTTTATTGGAACTGAGTGACTGAGATCAAGAGTGGTAGCAGTCACTTAGGTTACAGTGGCACATTAAGTGGCTCTGTGAAAAGGTCAATTCAGTTGTCTAGCTAGTTAGCAGCATGACTTGCCAGGTTTTCCAGATCTGGTTTTGGCCATAGTGTATAATAAACCTAATTTTTTTCTAATTTTATTGAGGTATAGTTGACAAAGTTTTTATATAATTACATTGTACAACTTGATGGTGTGATAAATGTTTACATTGTGAAATATTCACAAGGTCCATTCACGTCACCTTCATTTGCACACCACACACACATATGATACCTTGGCAGACACACACCACAATAACCTTATGACCTTCTTTTATTTTTTCCAGATGTTCTAAAATATATTTTAATCCATATGTATATACATGTATATGTTATATGCCAAAGAAAAATTTGGGTTAATCAGTGAAAGCACAGACTGCATGATGAATTTGACAGAATCTTATCTCTTGAGTTAATATTCTAGAATATTTTTAGGTATAATTAATTATTAGAAGATGCTACAATCTGATTATAGCCAATATCAAGATTCATATTGTTCCTGTTGACACTTCATTTCCTCATCAAATTGAAGGATAAGACTTTGTAAATGAGTATTATGAGTCCACTGTTGATATGTGTACTTAAATTTCATCTTTCTGAAAATTGTTTTTAGAAGATGATTATGGTTTATGTTTCTCTCCATTTTGTTTCAGTACTGTTTTTCAAAATATTACCTGAAAGCATGTGGTCATTAAAAACATTCATGTATTTATAATTCTATTAATATTCACGAAATATCTTGTTTCTGAAACTTTTTATATGAGTATCAAGCCAATGGATTCCAAGTTCATCTCTAAATTAATTAATTAGTACACTACTTTAAAAATATTTTGGGACACTGCTCTGTGCACTCCATTGTGTGAGGTATTAGGTTAACATGGTGAATAGTATGGATTTAGACTTTGCCATCATGCTGCTTTCATTCCACTTAGTAGGATCCAAAACCATGAGCAGTCAGTAAAACAAATCATAATATATACTACAGAGACAGCCTGTGGGATACAAACATATATTCACTTTTTTGAATTGTATAAGAAAATAAAGCTTTTGTCAAGGTTGAAGTCTTAGAAGTTCTAAAGTTGAACTGAAACCTACAGTTATAGAGAAGCAGAGGGAACAGTACGTGAGACGATCTGAAAGGCAAGAAATTGCACAGTAGGATTTAGAAAAATAAGAGTTCAGAAGGCTATAGAATAAATTTTCAATGGTGGACAAGAAAGGAAAAACAGATAAAGCTAGAGGAAAAGGTAAATGGATAGCTGAAATAGGGTTTTGTCACTATGTTGAATTGTCTGGATTTTTATTTTAAGCTCAGTGGCAAAGTCATTGCAAAGTTTATGCAAAGGCTTATGTGACAAAATGTCATGTGAATTTTACTTTTAGAAGGATTACTTGGAGTGGAGAAAACTGGAAACAGAGACATTCAGGAAGTTGTTGCACGTATCCAGTAGGGAGACGGTGTGGAGAGGTAGAGATAATGTAGTTAATGACAATGATCATTCTCTTGACACAACATAATAAACCACCAAACTTAGCTAGACTCTGAGAGGAAGTTTAATATAACATAAAACTCAGGTTATTTTGTTCCTTTATTAGAGCCAGAAATATTAGAGTATTAAAAATAAGGCATATAAAATATGAGCTATTTAAATTATCTGTTCTAAGATAATTGCACTTTACACATGATGTTTGTTTTACTTTTTAAACAGTCACTCATTTGCTTTTCTATATACATTTTGAAACAGCATGTCAAAGTCTCCATATTCAAAATGAGGGATTTTCAAAATAATAAAGGAACAAGGACATTAAACAAATAATCTAACACACAAATTATCAGAAGCACAGGGACCTGATACTGAAATTCTGTGTAAATTAACTAAAATACCTTGTAATGAACAAAAGCTAAGGACTTGACTGGGATCAGTAATGTGAAAGTCTGGCAACTTTGATATTTTGCAGGTTCACTTCTGAGTTGGCTATAAAGGGCAGTGTCCTCAGGCAGACTATCTATTTATATTTGTACTAATTTCCTAAGGCTTCCATTAAAAAGTTCCACAAAGTGAGTGTTTTAAAACAAAAGAAATGTGTACTCTCAAGGTTCTTGAGGCTCCAAGTCAACAAAGTTTGTTCCTTCCAGAGGCTCTAAGGTGAAAACTGTTCTTGGTAGTTGTAGGCAATCCTTTATCTCCTGTAACTTAAATAATGTCCTGTGAAGTTAGCTATTATTAATACAACTTTTATTAGATAATAAGGGAGTAATAGAAGAAAAGAAGATATATTTTATAAACTTATTCATAACAAATACTGATACATACTCATAAAAAATAAGGAAGAACTACTTATAGCAATTAAAGTCACATGGTCATAACTAGTATTTATAACTATCTTTTTCCATTATGCAGTTGATATTCCCTGTGCTCTGAGAAAGCACCTCAGCTGGTCATGGTTCTTTGCTTGGTGGATTGATCCATACCTTCAATCCTGAAAAGTTTGCACTTTTAGTAGTCCTGCCTGGATTGGGTTGTTTTGATTTTCCATTAATTTTACTCTTAATCTCTCCAGTATATGAGGAGGAATATCATTCAGTGCAGGAGTTAGGCTTGTTCATTTTGGAAGTGGGTGCTACCCAATATTCAGTCAATCACTAAATAGTATGCATTGACTATAGCGCTGACTTATCCTGTGATATATAACTTAATCTCACATCTACTTCAAATATTTATTTAAATTCTACTTCTCATTAAGGCGAGCCTTGCCACTATATGTAATATCACTGCTCCCATTATTCTACTCCTCATCCCACATCTCTTTATTTTTCTCCATAATACTTATCATGTTTTAACATATTACATATCTTATGTACTTTTTAACAGAAGTATAACATGTCAACACAATTAGAGATTATCAGGCAAGGCAGCAAGTACCTGGTAGCTATTGTAGTTTTCGCTCTCAAACGTGGTAAGGCTGCCCATCAAAGAATGCTTTCTGTGTTCTAACAGAAGATATACCCCAGTGAACATATTACACTCTATTACTGCAAGACAGGGAGTTTCTTTGTTGGAGATTGAAGTTCATGTATCCCTCATTATTCACTGGATACATTCAGTCCTAGAAATCTTTTCTTTACATTTTGTTGTAACATTTGGACATGGTATCAAAGTATGCCCAATAACATTGTCATTATTTTCTTTATAAAAACAAGTAAACATCAGTGTTAGGTAACATTAAACTTTCATCAGTGAAGCTGTTTGCTGTAATCTTCATAGATTACTTTAAATTAAACAATCTTCATATATTACTTTAAATAATCATGAAGTAAGAGGTTCAGTTTACTCAGGATTCTAATAATGCCATTTAGACATATTGCTTAAAAAAAACACTTATTATAGTCTTTTCTGGCATTATCTGCATCTCAAATGCACACTTTTAATTTCTCATTTCAGCAATTCATGTGAGCACTCTTCTACTTAACAATTAATATATTTCATTATGTTAAAGCAGGACCTTTTACTCAATTCTTATTTTTTTTAAACACGCTAAAAACTCAGTGATTGTGAAGTGCTCATATTATTTATTTTCATTATGTTTTTCAAATTGAATAAATAACAATAGAACATTGTTGCCAGCAGACTGTTTTTCTGTGACTAAAGCAAATATATATTGCAAATATATATTGAATTTTAGGACAACCTCTTCCTTGCTATGCATTGAGATTGTACTCTTTAAATGATTAAATACTAATCATTTTATAGTCTAAATCATGGTTTGCAAAATAACCATTAAATAAATTTAAAAAAATCTTTTATGACTAACATTGAATGTAGGGAAAAGAAAAATATCTAAGAACATTCTTTTTTATATGAACTACTCATATGGCAAAAGCTAATTTATACTCTCTAAACCAACGTTTCTGTCCAAATGTAAATTAAACAATCTTCTAGCATGAATATATAATATAATTGCTTTTCCACATTAGAGGTATTAAGTCTAACCATCATTTGATAGAGGAATCTTGCCGATAGCTTATTCTGCTTTCTCTGTGAGAATAATATTTTCATTAATAATATGTCTAATTTTACTAACTCCTCAAAAGTAGTTTGACTCAGGCATGTTTTTCTACAAGTGGGATGCTTTTGAATGATGTTTCTGTTCTGGGGTGTGCTCTTGCTTTTAGCAACAAAATTCATCAATTTTGTATGGAGGGACATTGGTTTTCTTCTAGAAAACACACTATTTGGTTTTGGGGGTATTCTTTTTGCTGTCTTTGAAAAAAACAAAAAAAGAAACACATTCTTGATGCTTCATGATGCTATTTGAAGATTAATAAAAGACAACCTACTGGCCAATATTTTAGTAAAAGTCCAATACATTTCATATTTCAGATACATTTCTGATTCTCCATTTTCTGTTTTGTTTTAGTTACTTGTTCAAAACCATCATATTTACAGATTCACTTATATCATCACTCAAGATAAGTTTTATATTAAAGTTCAGTTTTCTCCTTAACTTAACATCATCTTCAATGATATTTGATTTATTTTCTTCATTATCTTACCTTTTCATAACAATTTATGAAATATTGGCCTAATATTATTTTAGCTTAGGAGTTTGAAACTAAAAATATAACAACTTAAACATAGCAAAAGTAGAAAAACATGTGATCAGAAGTAAAATAAAAAATTATGGTAACTAAATGTTAGCAGGGGCAATCTAATAATCTTTGTCCATATAATGCATAGATAGGCTTCACCTGTATGTTTAATAAGGGAATCATGATATTTTATTAAAAATCATAATCCATCATATATTTAAACTGTTTAAAATGTTAATAAAATGTTTATATTGCTTTTTTGTTTTAAAACTACCAAATAACCTGAGAACCACACAACAGACAGAATAATCACAAATTATAGTCAAAATTATTGTGATCTTACTAAATTAAATCTAGAACAGTTTAATCAACTCAATATTTATTGAGCCACATTTGTACTAGGTACTGCATCTGGATCTTGGGATGCAAAGTTAAATAAAACAGGGGTCTTCTAGTTAAGCATGATGAGGTGAGCACTTACATTTACTTCCATGCCCTTTTAAAACTACAAGAATTGACATAAGCAAGATAGTGGCGTGTGACGTCCCAGCCCTCATCCCTCCACAGAAACTTCAATTTAACAACGGCAGATGAACAAAAATATGTTGATAAGAAGTCCAGAATCCAGCTAAGAAGTAATAGTGTCCAGATGCACACAAAATTGAGGACAGCTGCATTGAGATGGATAAAAGAACAATTTCCCTTTACCCATATTAGCCCTTTAGCCAAGCCAGAACAACTCGGAACCTAGAGAGATTGCTTTGGCTGATGACTATCCCCTCAGGAGAAAGAAAGAACATGCATCTAAGATCCCTGGTTATTTGAGGTGCTGCCCCAGAACATGAAGTGTAGAAGGAACCAGCATAGTTGGATGTCTGGAGGCATCCAAGAAGAAAAGAAAGGGGTAGGTAGTTTACTGCAGAGCCACATCTCTGCAAGATTGGGAGAAAGCACACAACCATGAGACATCTTCCCCAGGAGGATGGGAGAGGAGTGGAGAACACAACCTTATAGTGTACTGTACTCCAGGACTAATGGGTGGGTGGCTTATTGTAGGTAGCATGGCTATGCAAGATTGGGAGAAGGCACACAATCCTTACATTCTCCCCCAGGAGGGAGGGAGAGGAATGGAGAGTACATCCAACATCCCAGACTTTCAGTGCACTGCCCCACAGAACAGGAGTGGGTTGCTCCCTGCAGCCAGCATGGTTATGCAAAATTAGTAAAAGTTCACGGTCAAGAAACTTCTTCTCTGGGAAGAAAAGAGAGGAGTGGAGAATGCACATCTGTTTAAAAAAAAAAAAAACCGCGAAAGATTCATTATCTCTAGCTTGACTAATTGATGAAGGTCTTTCCCTGTCAAAGCCAGTCCATAAAGACTGGTAAAGGTGGCTATTTCTTCGATTGCACAGAGGACAGACCTGGGCTAGGAGGTACATGAATGAGAAATTTTCTTTCAAGAAAGCTAACTATCCAATGGAAAAATAAATCAAAAGATCAATCATAAAAGAAATAAAGATTTCCACAGTAAGGCAATTTCGATGAAACATACTAGAATAAATCCTTTGGTCCAGATTCTAAATACTGAAACACTAGAACTTCAATTAGCTTTCTATTATCTCAATAAATCTAGAGAACATTCAATGAACAGCAAACACTTGAATATAAAGAAGAATTACAGAGACAAACTATGTCTAAAGAAAGTCAGACACTCTTATGTTGTAGAATAAAACACTGTAATGGGGAAAGATTAACCCTAGTCTATTTGCTGCCCTGATCTCATCAAAAAAATCTTCAAATTACCAAACTATTTCCAAGTAACTTAACTGTATTCCAGATTAAAGCTCAAGTATATTTATGGAAGTTGTAAAATATTCAGAAATCAAGAAGGTAAAATTCCCAACACTGGGCATCCAATGAAAACTTCTCAGGCAAGCAGTGAAGCTGGCAAATACATCCCATAATGGAAGGAGAAATCAATCAATAGAAAAACACTAAGATGTGATCCAAATGAGAGAATGTCAACAAGAACACTGAAAATGTTATTATAACTGTAATGTAACTATATTAGTATAACTTTATTGTAATTATACTGTTACAACTCTTTTATGGAAGTAGAGGAAAGCTTAGTATGATTAGTAGAGAAATTAAATGTATAAAAAGACACAAATCTAATTTCTAGAGATAAAATTTATAATACCTGGGCCAAAAAAAAAAAAAGAAAAGAAAAATCACTTACTGAGAGTAATAGCATACTATATACAGCAGAATAAAAAGTTATGAAATTAGGACAGAGCAACAGGAGCCATTCAAAGTAAAATACAGGTAGAAAGAAATATGAACAGATTATCATCAGCTGTGGGACAACATTAGTCAGTTACATTCACATAACTGGGGTCTCTGAAGGAGGACTTAAAAATATTTGAAGAAATAATGGCTGAGGATTTTCAAATTTTAATCAAAATTACATCCAAGAAGACAAATAAATCTCACTCACAAGAAACATAAAATTATACTGTCTCATTATAATTGAAGTACTCAAAACAAGTCTTAAAATCAGCCAGAGAAGAATGGCACATTACATAAAGATATTTTAATATAAAGATGATAGCATACCTCTGGTCAGAAACAGTACAAGCCGAAAGACAGTGGAGGACCATCTTTAAATTACAGAGGAAAAAAAAAACCCACCCATCTAGAGTTAAATACTCAGCAAATCTCTAAAAGCAAAGATGAAATAAAGATATTCTCATACTACAAAAGCTGTAAAAATAAGTATTCGTCAATAGCAGACCAGTACTACAAGAAACATTAAAGGAAGTCACTTAAAGCAGATGAAATTTATACCAGATAGGAATCTGCATCTACACAAAAGAATGAAGAGCACTGAAAATACTTATTTTTGTGTCAACTAAACCTGCATATGACTGAATTTATACAAAGTAAAGAAGTAAGCATAAATATACTGGAAAATGTATACGAAAGTGTTTTTAAGACCAAAATTTGTCTTTAAAACTGGAAACAGTGCAAATGTTCATCAGCAGTATAATGTGTAACTAGATTGGGTTATATTGATATTAAAAAACTTTTATATAAAAAGATGAATATTAAAACAATATTAAATAAATGATGTTAGGGGCAAAATATGCATACACTTTCATTTGTATAAAGTTCAAAACTGTAAAAACTTCATGGCTTTAGAAGTCAGAAATAATGTTTACCTTTGAAAGATCTTGATTGGAAAAGTTCATAATGAAACTTCTGGGTTGTTGGGTGTTCTATTTTATTTTATTTTTATTTACTTATTTTTAAAAATTTATTTATTTTATTTATTTTATTTTTGGCTGTGCTGTGTGTTCCTTGCTGTGCACGGGCTTTTCTCTAGTTGTGGCAAGCGAGAGCTACTCTTTGTTGCAGTGCACAGGCTTCTCACGGTAGCTTCTCTTGTTGCGGAGCACGGGCTCTAGGTGCGAGGACTCAGTAGTTGTGGCTCACGGGCTCTAGAGCGCAGGCTCAGTAGTTGTGGTGCATGGGCTTTGTTGCTCCACGGCGTGTAGAATCGTCCTGGAACAGGGCTCAAACCCGTGTCCCCTGCACTGGCAGGTGGATTCTTAACCACTGTGCCATCAGGGAAGCCTGGTGTTCTATTTTATAACTCAGGTGTAGTCTATATGATATATTCCCTGTGTGCTTATTATATGTGCATTTACTGTATTTATATTATTATTAAATATTTTAAAGGATTCAGTTATAATTCTCTTGGGGAATCAAGGAGTAAATGTATATTGAGTTGGAAAGGGTAACAATATAAATCCTTATCTTCAACAGTAGAATTGAAATATATAATATTCATAACTAATATATTTTAAAGATATCAATGTTCATGTATATAAATGTTTCTTTAAATCTGAAAAAAAGTAGATAAATGATTGCAAACTTTTTAACTGTCTGAAGCAGCAATAGGGCAGAGCATGGTGGATCAGGGGAACTGATATTTTAAAATATAAATCATCTACTATATTTTTACTTTAAAATCTGTAATGACATATTTTAAAAGATAGTACATATTTAAAGACAAGTGTTTAGTTCTCATGGACCAAACAATATATGGGGGATAATATGCTGTATTTCTTTATTATAATTTTTATTATACTATATCATTATTTATTAATTTCTTATCTCTGTAGAGTAGAAATTACTACCTTAGGTCAAGGAATTTTTCTGTGTTCTTTTGTTACATCTGAACAACATAGAATAACTTCTGGTATATGGTAGCACTCTGTAAATACATGTTAAATGAATGTATAAATAAATGCATTAAAGATAGATATCAGTCTGTAAATTCTTGAAAAATTCATGTTATGACAATATAGATAAAAATATGGCTTTAAACAATTGAGGGGAAAAGGTTAAGTTTAGAAATTTAGGTCCTGTCAGAATGTCAATGTGGGATATTCTAAATGAATCTTACAAAAGAGTCAATGACTTTACAATTACATGTTGTTTTTATCCTTTTTGTTCAGTCTTGACAACATGGAAAAATTGACCACATTGACTATCCTGGGCTTTTACTAATTGTTTCATCTCTTTATTTATTCCATTTTTAAAGACTCAATAATTCCTCAGACTTAAGCTGAATAGTTGGCTTTCAGTGACACAAAATAACTTCTATTTAAAATACCATTGGTGCTGCTGGATCACTTACAGTAGATTATAATCCTTGATTTTTCTATTATTTTTATCATTTCAAACCCTCCACTACTTTCACATTTGCAGAACCAATTCATGAGTCAGATATAACTATTATTCAAAAATTGTAGCTTTATTAAGCTGCTGCTCTCTTTAGGAATTCAACTTCTTCCTTACCACTACATGTGAACTACAGTAACACTTGGGATTACATAAAATAATTATTAAGTAAGTAACATAATCATAGATATTCATATTCATTAATAAATGCAAATTATAAATGATTAAAAGTTCCTCAGCCATGTTTCTTAGATGATGTCCTCAAAGTCTATTAATTATACTTGGATTTAATTATAAAGTCAGCTGTGAGACAACTAAACATCAGGAGAGCAGTTGTTTTGATATATTACATTTTTGGTACTGGGCTTTGTGATCAGTTTACTCACCAAATTATGTAATTTGAAATTCTAATCCCACATTTAAATTGTGTTATGCCATTATATATGAGCAGGATCAATGGAAAACATGATTAAATTTAAAAATAGGTTGTGAAAATTAAATGCTACTTTTACCAAATTTCCTAATTACAGGTTTATAATTTTACTATACTTTAGCATAATGTTTATTAGATTTAATAGAAAATAGCTGTCCATGAAAATGTTAGTAGAAGTAATATAGATTTCTAAGTTTGGATATTTCCATTATATTTTATATTTGTCCTTTCCTTAATCTATGTCTTTTTACTGCACTGAGACTGTGAAATCCCTCTTACAGGAAAAATCTGATTTTTTAAAAATATGGCTTCCCTATATTTTAAAACTAAAATTAAAGGAAAACCTTAAATTATTACAAATTAATTGTTTTAAAATATATGCATATTTATATTTGGACAAGATTTTACTGGAGACAGAAAAATAACTTGAAAATATATAAATCCACAGTAAAGACAAATTAATGCTGAATAGGGACTCAACATACATACTATATCTGAGTTTATTTCTCTATTTAGTCAGGTTAGCCTAGCAATATATATTTATTAAGTACTCACAAGATTTATACTTTAAACTACTCAATATATATCAATCAATAGAAAATAAAGTACAACAAACTAAACAGTAAAAACACGATATTTGCTTCCTGTATTTGATAGTAGCAGTTGTTGATAACTAATCCATTAGTATCCAGTCAGTTTAATTGATTTTGTTTTTGCACTACTCTTTTGTCATCTATGATTATCACATTAAGTTTTCATAAAAGTGATAATTTCTTAGAAAATGACCTGTTTCATAACACTCTTCATAAACTTTAAAAATCTGATTTAAATATTTTTATGAAAATTAATGACAATTTTTTAAGAGTAATGGCCTGCTAGATAATTTTCACTAAAATTTACAACTTGTATTATTAAGTTTAATGGTTAATTCTTATGTATTCATTAAGTTGTTTTCTAACTTTATCGTTAAGTTCAGTGATTATTTGCCTTACAAAAATTTTTCATAGTTTTATCTAAATGAATTATCAAGTAACATACCTTATGCATTTAGCGTGGTTTCCCATACCTTCTACATCTCATATTTATCTGAAACTAAAATGGGTCTGAAATTGATTTCTTCATAGACATAGATTTTACTAAAATTAATTTTAACTCAATATTTAGCTTGTGCTTATAGATTCAACAAAGTGAAATCTAACAAATACAGCTTCCATTTTCTAACAATTTCACCTGAACTTCACTTTCCAATCTACGGTCCTACTGATCCCCTTCAAATATCCTGAACTTTCACTCTAATTTGATTTATTTACTTCAATTTCTGTCCTTGCTTATTTCATTTCCTTTCCTGAACATATTATTTCTTGACCTGTTCAAGTGTAGCTAATGTCATAAAATATTCCTTAACCACTCAAATTAGAATTGAATTCTCCCTTTCTAATGATCAATTTATATTTATTAGCACATTATCACTTTTATAAAATATATTTAATTCTACTTGAAATCATGGTATGTCCATACATTTTAGAATATTGATTCCTTGAAGCCAGGTCCTGGTTTCTTTCATTGTTTAATAAAAATAAATATGTTACATATCATTTTAGCACCTTGACCATTTTCCCAACTCTACCCTCAATTTCTCCACCATAAAATTAATCTCTCATGCTTTTTCTATATTAAGGAACACTGTATAATTTATAATTTCAATTTCTTGTATAACTTACATTTACCCCTATGTTGATTACTGCTTCCCAGGTGATAGGTTTGGGGTCTTTTACATTCTTTCTCTTAGTGGATTTCCCTAGGATATTTGTTCTTGACCTTCTTATCCTCTCACTTCACTCACATTCCTAGGTGAGGTCATCATCATTTTCTTAGAGGTTTCCACTTCCACTCATAGATTGGTTACCAACCTATATCACCTAAGTTTAGAGTGACATGTAAACTCCAATCACCTTCTGGAAGTGAACGGATATCATACAGAAGGATAAACTGTGTGTAAAATGGAAACAGTGACCACTCTGTCTCCCAGTTGCCTCCCCTCCTCTATTCTATATCTTGCTAAGATAAGCATAGGTTGATTTACTCAGATCAAAGATTGGTTTTCAGTTGTCACTTCACCCTCTACATAATAATCAGATTCCTAGTGCTACAGAGGGAATATCATGACTCTCTCAAATCTTCTCATGTTTCTCTCTCCCACCCATGGCTTTAGTGCAACCTCATAACTTTTCTAACTGGCTACTAAGCTACCAGTCCATTTACTGTCTCCACAGGTTTGTTTGATTTTTTTTAATGTTTTTATGTTTTAATTCTAATTTTGAAATAATTTTCAATTTACACAACAGTTGCAAAGATAGTTCAGAGAGTACTCTTATACCTTCACTTAATTTCCCCAAATGGTAACATCTTAAATAATTATAGCACATGATTTCTGAGCTAAAATTAAGAAATTAGCCTGGCACATTACTATTGAAGATTTTATTAAGAGTTTATAAATTTTTCCATTAATGTCATCTTTCTCTTCTAGAATCCCATTCAAGATATCACATTACATTTAACCATCAAGTTTCTTAGTCCCCACATGTTTGTAACAGTATCTCAGACTTTCCTTGCTTATCATGACATGGACCATTTTGAAAAATACTGGTGAGGTATTTTTTAGGATGACCATCAATTTTTAATATTTTCTCATGTTTAGACTTGATATTTTTTGAGGAACATAATGCCGAGGTGACTTGACCTTCTCATAGCATGTCAGAAGGCAAATAACATTAACATAATTACACTGTTATTAATGTTGATCACTTGCTTAAAGTTATATATGCTAGTTTTTTCTACTGTAAAGTTACTATTACTTTTCTATATTCTTTATAAGTAAATCACTAAGTCCAACCCATTCTCGAAAGGAGAGGAATTAAGCTCTATATCTGGAGAGGAGATGATCTACACATATTATTTGGAATTCTGTAAGGAACTGTATCCTTTCTTATTTTAATGAAACATTGTTTCTGTATTTTTTATAGTCTGAAGTACAATTGTTGTAGAAAGGTGTACAAAGTCTTCTTTAATCAGATACTTCCTTTCCTGGCTAACTTCTTTTATGGATTACTCCCTCTTGTACTTTGTGAAGACTAGTTATAGTTTAGTGTGATTGTACCATGATTTTCCAAACCATTCTTTTCTGGAATGACCTGTCCACCATATAAACACTCATATATATCCTTTCTTATTATATTTTCTCGACATTCTCAGAGGGAATTGACTGGTTATTTGTGTGTGTGTGTGCTACTGTGCAAGGACTGTATCCTAGAACCACATTTATCAGAGAGCTTAACAATTTTTTTAAAATAATTTACTCATTCAACACAACATTATAGACTAGACACTGAAGATATTTCTATTAATACTTTCACTGCCAGATCTCACATTCTCTTCCATAATTGCAGTCAATAAGTGTTTAATGAGCAAACTGATGTAAGACTCTTCTAGGTTCTCAAACATGTGATTTAACTGTATTGTTACATGCTCATTCACAAAGTTATGTAGCATTCATTACAAGATGAAGATGATGATAGATAGTAGGAGGAAGAGTAAGAAGGGGAGGAAGAAAAGATGAAATTGAAGGGAGGGAGGAAGGAAAGAAGGAAAGAAGTACAGATAGAGGGAGAAATGGGTAGAGAGAAAATCTAATACAGAGAAAAAGCAAATTCAAATTCTATCTTTCTGGGAGATAAAACTCGAAAATCCTCAAGCAACTTATTCCTTTCCTCTTATGTTTCTGTGTTATTTTCTATCTACTGCTCTACTCTAAATAAGAGTTACATGTATAAAAATTGCTTTTTCCAAAATGTCATTTACAGTTGATAAGTCAAGTGCAGAGGTTTGTGCCTAGAGCATTTTTCATTAGCATTTATGTTTGAGGATATTTGTGACTTTCACTTTCAAGACATTTCTGGACCATACATGGTCTGTGTCAGCATTTTTCCTGATTTTTTCATAGCATGCAAATTGCTGATTATTAACCTGAGAGAAACCTTTGATTGAGGTTTCCTTGTGTTCAAATAATTCACTTTTAAAAAATACTGTAGGAAATGTCACTACCATTGACTCTATTTCATCTATTTTACATTTCTTAGATTGCATATAAATATATCCTTTCTCAAAAATGTTTTAGTAATATTTGTAAGACTCGGGACAATGCATTTGCTTTTGAAAACAGAATTCATGTTTATTGCCCCAAAATCTTCTCTGTAGTTTTAAATTTTACTTTAAATTATTAAAGGATTTTTAAAGATAAGTCTTTCATAATACTTTCCTAATACATTGCCCTGGCTCACTATATATCATACTAATTGATCATTTTGTTTCAATGGCATTTTAATCGCTTTGAAAACCTATTACTACATGGGTAGACATATTTTATTTCTTAAGTTAAAAACTGATACAAATGAATATTCATTTTGTAACAATTGGTTGTAAGAGCAAAATCTATATAAGAGTTGTTTTTAAGGAAAATACATGTAACAAATATGAATCCAAATGTTCAAATGTGCTGTTTTCAATAAAACCTCTCATTATAAACATTACTTTTCCTAAAATTTATGTGAAGCTACAGCTTGTTTTGTGTATTCTTCTAAGTAAATAGATGTCTTAAATTTATTCTATTGTTATGCATTTATGGTAAAATTGCAGTCTCATTCTTTTATAAAGTTGTTTCTAATGAATATCTTCCATTTTCATTCACTAGAAGCAGAAAATAATATAAGAATTATAACATTATAATGGAGTGAGACATGTTTACATATGAAATTAATAAATATGGTGTTGATTTAAATGTTTACAAAGAGTAGTTGAGACTTTAGACAGTGGTATGTAAGCATTCTTGATGAAATAAACATGTAAAGAGAAAGCTATGGGTTTTTGCCTAAATTATATCTACCTGGTAAAATGTTATTTATGAACCATCATAATTATCATTTCTTTCTCTTTCTCTCTATCTATAAACAGCTTGAATTGAGCTATTTTGAAAGGTTATTTTACTTTTTTTTTTAAATTGAGGTATAGTTGATGTACAGTATGTATAAGTTTCACGTGTGCAACATAGTGATTCACAATTTTTAAGGTTATTCTCCATTTATATTCCCTGTGTTGTATAATATATCCTTATAGCTTATTTATTTTATACATAGTAGTTTGTACCTCTTAATCCCCTACCCCATCTTGCCCCACCTCTTTCCCTCTCCCCACCAGTAACCACTAGTTTGTTCTCTATACCTGTTTCTTTTTTTGTTATACTTACTAGTTTGTTTTAGTTTTTAGATTTCACATACAAGTTCAAAAGGCTATTTTACTTTCAATGGTACCAGGAAATTGTGTATTTGTATGAAATTCAATCAGAGGGCATATGTTAGTGGCCCCATGAATGGTTTAATAGCATGTTTTTAAAATTTTTTATTGGAGTATAGTTGATTTACAATGTTCTGTAAGTTTCAGGTGTATAGCAAAGTGAATCACTTATACATATTCCACTCTTTTTTAGATTCGTTTCCCATATAGGCCATTACAGAGTATTGAGTAGAGTTCCCTGTGCTATACAGCAGGTTCTAATTAGTTATCTATTTTATATATAGTAGTATGTATATGTCAATTTCAGTCTCCCAGGTTATCCCTCCCCCCATCCCCTAGTAACCATAAGTTTGTTTCCTACATCTGTGACTCTACTTCTGTTTTGTAAATAAGTTCATTTGTACCGCTATTTTAAGATTCCACATATAAGTAATATCATATGATATTTGTCTTTCAGTGTCTGACTTACTTCACTCAGTATAACAAGCTCTAGGTCCATCCATATTGCTGCAAATTGCATTATTTTGTTCTTTTTTGTGGCTGAGTAATATTCCATTGTATATAAGTACCATGCTTAATTTTTTAAATTTATAATTCCTAATAATTGTAAGTTACCAATGATGAATGTTAAAGAGAAATATGAGTTATTTCTCTCAATATTATATTGTGAGATATTCATATTGTTGCATGAGGTTTCTCATTTCTGTATGGCATTTCCTTACATGAGTATACATGAGTAACTTAGTCCAACTCTTGATAGAATTTTAGTTTATTTCAAGTTTAAGACAATTATAAATTGTGTTTTTCAATATTTTTGTTCAGGTCTTTGGTCTTTGGTGAATATGTGTGTGTGTGTGTGTGTGTGTTGGATATATATGAATGTGTGTTGATTACTTAGTTGTAGTGTATTCATACTGTTTAGATTTGGTAGAAACTGTCCAAAATTAAAAAAAAAATAATAATATTGAGAGAAAAAATTCTATACAAAAGAATACATACAGGATGATTTAATTTAATATATATATTAATAGTTGCAAAACAGGAAAACTAATCAAGGTGTTAGAAGTCAAAATATTATTTATCCTAAGGTAGGGAGGGTAGTTACTGGAAGTAAGCAGAAAAGGTCTTCCATGGGATCCTGCTAATTATCTGTCTCTCAATTTGAGTTCTGATTCATGGAGTACTCAGTTTTAAAAATATATCAAGTTTGGTAAACAAAGTACACTTATGATTTTTGCACTTTTCTATATGTATAGCATAATTCAGTAACATTTCACATTAACAACAAATATGGAAAGATATTCAATATATAGCAAGAATGGTTCCTTAGACAACCATAGGTTTCTAGCCATTTGATATTTGAAAATTCTTGCTAGCATTTCTACAATATTAATAAATATATACGTGCATAAAACAACTTATTGTGCATTGTATTTAATACAGAAGTTTCTATACACTCATTCAAAAATACTTATTGAAATACAACTATGTGCTAAATACTCAGATACAAATTTTGATTAAAGGAAATATATACCATGAGACAAGACAATCATCGAATAATAGGAAAAGCAAGGCATCCAGGCAATTGTACTGCTGTGTGGTGTCTGCTAAAATCAGAGTGACCATACATCATGCTTTGCTCTGATTTAGACTAATTGTCATTATTCAGTTATTAACATCTAAATTTTAAGTTAAAAGAATCCACTTGCACAGTAATTTGTATGATTAGCCTAGCTGTTGTTGAATTAAAGATCAAAGTATTATGAAAATCTGGAAAGGAAATTAATAAACTCTGCTGCAAGTTGGAACAGTTTTGTTTGTTTTGCTGCTGTTGTTTGTCTTGAATTGATATAGTGGGAGTGAGGAAACAAACACTGGGCTGGATCTTTTAGGAATGTTTTTCCTCCTCACTCAAGTCATCGTCAAGTTTCTTCTAGTTGCTAACACATTTCTAATGCGTTTCACACTAAGTAGTTATTAGTATTCATTTAATCCTTGTCTTAGGCAGACCGTCTCTGAAGGACAGGACATTGATTCATCTCTGCGATCCCAGTCCTAACACAGTCACTATCAAAAATTAGCCCTTCCATAATTTGTGGTTAAATTGGTTAATTAGCTTACAGATCATGTTGATCTTCAAGAGTTTATGACTCTACCAATTGAAACACTATAAGCAGGGGTCCCCAAATCCACGGGCCGCGGAGCTTCATCTGCGCACCCCTATCATTCCCCATCCCTCACGTTACCGCCTGAATCATCGCCTGCATTACTGCCTGAACCACTCCCCTCCCGTCCGTGGCAAAATTGTCTTCCACGAAAACGGTCCCTGGTGCCACAAAGGTTGGGGACCGCTGCTATAGAGCCTAGAATTTAAAAAATAATAATAATAATAATGATAAAGATTTATATCGGTACACCTCATAGTTCCATGTAAAGCTTGTACGCTAAATGTATAAAAATCTTAACAGATATATTCACTTTTTACAATGTTAGTGCAGTTGTAACATTACGACTTGTGACTGGTACCTTCATCTCTGAGTTTATATCTAATATGGAAATTTTTTTTAATTTAAAAAAATTAAAAATATTTTTTTAAATATTTTTTTAATTTAAATGTTTTAAATTGTGCTTAACATTAGATTTGTACAAGAAAACAGTGACTTACTGGAGCAGATGGTGATACCCTTTGAAGGCAGCACAGGAAGAGTTAAGAGCAGAAGCTCTGACTTCAAATTTACACACTACTTCCTCCAAACTGGGTGATCTTGGCCAAGTTATCTTAGTCTCTTCATTCTGAGGTTTATTATCTGTAATCTGGAATCCTAGTAGTACATAGTTCTTAAGGAGAGTGAAATGATTAAATTAGATACCCATAAAAGTTTAGAACACAAAGACCGGCACATAATAAAAGCTTGTTATCATCCCCAAATTTGAAAATTTACAGAGAGGAAGAGAGAAAATAGATGCTAAATCTTCTATCAAGTTATATTTCAACATGTATCTGGTTCTGATATTAGTTAAATGGTTACTTGATATTAAATATGCTGAATTCCAAGAATTTCCTAAACTCATTCACTTTGAATCCGTTGCCTTTCAATGAAAAGAACTTGTGATTGAAAATTCTAAAATCCCAAATTGATCAAGTATTTACCAGTGTTTAATTCTTCAGTGATTTATAAAAGCTTCTTGATTACATGCATCCTTCAAATCAGTGAACTGCAGGCATAGACATATTTCATTAATAGGTGCAAATAGATCAGCACCACATCGTTTGGAGAAAATTGAACTTATTAGGGAAGATTATCTTGCTATAGAATTGCTGTCCATGCCACCTGTGTAGACTATCTGTGCCACTGAAACTCCAGTGGTGTACAGGGATGAAATCTAATTATTTAGTGTTATTATCTATATTGCTCAGGAAGATTAGTGTTTTAAATGGGAGATAAGTTCACAGTAATTTATGCAGCCAAAGAACAGGAAAAAACCTTTTTTTCCCACCATTGATTGGAGAGTTGCTATGAATCAGATTTTATTCTTAACATGGTCCTTCAGTACATATTTTTTGGTGCTTTTTTTCCATAAACATAGCTAAAATGATTTTTGTTAATTTGTATTTATTTTTAAAAAATCGTTTTCACTGACTAGTTGTCTCTTGAAAAATAAAGTGAATATTATGAAGCATAGTAGATGAATTTTCTTTTCATGGAACATAGAAGACTTAGTTTCCCCAAGCTTCTGTAACAATAGACTTTTTCTGGCACATACCAGGTAACTAAATGCAGTCAAACCTTTTTTGTTTGGGGGACATTGATTTGGAATTTATCATCATTTATATAGGGAATGAGTTAAAACATTTTTTTAGTACTCACATTGAAAGGATAAATATGTATCTATATCCCTAAACTTTGCTTAATATAGGGAAACAAACATTTTTCTAAGAAAATTAATGTTGTAAAATGTTATTGGAGAATATATTTTAGTGATACAAGGATTTTAAAATAATTTTATTTTTTTCAGACATTTTAATATAAAAATTAGAAATACTTTATATTTTTATAAAGATAATGCTTTACATTGATTGAGCAGGCATCATGTTAGATATTATACTTAGTGCTTTATGTGGTTGCCTTATTGAATCCTCCCCCAAGTGGACTGTCTGATCTACTAGGTGACAAGCTATATGTAAGACAGGACTGTATTTTTAGTCATCACTGTAGTCCCCTCCAAGCTAAGCACTTACTTTTTTATTAAATAAAATGTTATTCTTCCTAATATCTCTATGTAGTAAGGAACTGAGACTGAGAAATGATAAGAAAAAGATCATGCTGCTTATCAAAGCTCATGCTTCTAATAAAAGTTAGAATCTGGATTTGTCTAAAATAATCTGACCAGAGAGCCTAACTCTTAACTACTTAGATCTAACAAAATATTGGCACCTCTAAATGCTACTAATTTATTTCCCTAGTGCAGTTTCTCCTTATATGCAAATGTCCTTTAACTAAACTTTTAGGGAGAGGAGGCGAGGTAGTAGTGAGGAAATTATTATTTTTGCTCTTCTAACTCCACCTAGGTTAGACTAGAATTTGTTACACTTGGAATACAAACAGATACATTAAAGAATATTTGGATTACGATCATGCAAAATAGGTACGTGATGAGGCAGTTGCCTGCAAGCTACATTATATGTCTTGAAAAATAATTTTCCAAAGTCTTAATATTTTTCCCTCAACCATGTCTGGATAATCTACTATACATAGTTTATCCATCAATATTTCCATTTTTGCCTGTGGTAGCTATGCAGGCTGTAAGTTTTAGGAAGATATGTCTATTAAGAAAAAACTGTCTAAAATGTGGAAATCAGTAAAGAATACTACATGTCATTTCAGTGTTACCGAAGACAATATTTAGCAAGCTCACCAAAGAATTACTTCATATTCTAGAAAATTTTAAGTGTAATTGATTTTATGATTTAACATTTGAGTAAACTGTGAATTTACATGATAACTTGTAGATTTCTGTTCAGCAGAAAAGATACCACCAAAGTTGTTTATTTCTTTCCTTTTTTAAAACTCTCTATAGGGCCAGTTTTGTTTCTAACTATTGTTTTAACAATCACTTTTTTTTTTCTCAAAATGAGAATGAAGAGCCAGTTCCTCAAAATGTTTTCTTTTTAACCAGCTTTATCATCTATGATACTCTTATTAATTATGGGATTGAGTAAAATATGTGATTTTTTTTCTTCTATATTTGTATGAGAGTAATGTTTTTAACTCTGAATATTATATCTTGAATGAGGTATGCAATGTACCAGTGTCCTTTAGCCAAAGATTACCAGGGGTATCACTGGATTTGAATAAGTTGGATTCATGATTCATTAAAATGAGGGAGAATATACACCTTGGGTACTTGCGGGGTGTTTCAGTAACAGGTAAAAAGGATTAATTATAGGATTTGGGCTTTTGTTAGGTGACATTGGAAGGGCTTAAGGGAGCAGGGCATTACCTGGATTGATTGCTACCTAGATTACATGCTGTCAGGAAGCAGAGGTAAATGAATGATTGGGTATCTAAGTGGGTTTTAACTAGAAAAAGTACAAAATAGAATGAGGCTAAAATTATACTTGAAACAGAAGCAGCACTTATTCACATTTCTCTTTCTCTAAAGAAAACAATAGCAATGATAACTGATATAATAATTTTACAACTAACAATAACAATCCACTTCTTTTCTGACTCAGAGGATTGTTGGAAAGAAAAGAAAGATGGAACAGAGAGTGAAGACGTGTATTGCCCAACTTCTTACTAGCGGATTGGCTCATTCAAAGCAGGGGCTAGGCAGTTCTTAGTCTGTTATGCTCTTTTATTTATTTATTTATTTATTTTGCGGCACGCGGGCCTCTCACTGTTGTGGCCTCTCCCGTTGCGGAGCACAGGCTCCGGACGCACAGGCTCAGCGGCCATGGCTCACGGGGCCAGCCGCCCCGCAGCATGTGGGATCTTCCCGGACCGGGGCACGAACCCGCGTCCCCTGCATCGGCAGGCGGACTCCCAACCACTGCGCCACCATGGAAGCCTTGTTATGCTCTTTGATATCGCTGATATTTGGCTAAAAATGTACTAGACTGGAGTCACCTTTACAGGGAAGGGATATCTCTGCACTGAGCCCTGGGGAACAAACCTTCTTTGAGCCACAGCTGTCTTCAGTTGAAGAAGAAGCGAAATAGGGTCAGTCAGGGATTGCTAACAGGTTCTGAGCAAACCTAAGCCATAAATCTTTTCAGCCACAGATTCATATTCCTTCCATAGTTGTTAGCAAGGAGAATGGCACACAGTCCTGTGTTTATAAAAGGAAGAATTCTGGAAGCTAATTGAGGTAATTGATACCTTGTTCAAAAACACAATTCTTCCCTCCCATCTTGGAATTGCATAATCCATCTCTCTCTCTCTCTCTCTCTCTCTCTCTCACTCTCACACACACACACACACACACACACACACACACACACACACACCACATACACTCTGAGGGACTGAACCTAAGACACTGAGCGTTTGGTTCATAGGACACAAAGATAACTACCTGAATGTACTGCTTACATTATCAGATTAGACTATAATAAAAAGTCAAGTCAACATTGAGTTATCACTCTTTTTTACAAAAAGTTGAGGTTTAGAGAAACAGCAAGATAACTATAGAAAAAATATATCAGTATACTCTGTGGATCTGAGATATTGTGTGGAGTAAAATTTTGACCCAGAAAATGGACTTATGATATTCCATAAATATTAGCTCTTGGTGTATTATTATGTGTATAATTGCCACTTAATAAATATATAATCAATGTAAGAATCAGTGCCTATGTTGAAAATAATTGTATTGAACTAAGGTTAAAAAGGGAAATCCTGTTTTGCTATTTGTCTCTGTATCAAATTGGATATACAGAAAAACATTTTTTTAAATTTTCAGTAAATCATAATCACAGTTACACGACAGAACATTAAGAAGCTTTTTTTAAGTCATTGGGTTTTCATCATAAATATATTACAATATATAATCACATTTTATCCTGTATTCTTTTCTACTGCAAATGATATCTTTGTCATTATTATATAAATTTTCAATGCAAAAATGTGACAAGGTTAATATAACAAATGCTTCTGAACCCACCAATCAGCTTTGGAAGTAAAATAAAATAGATATATTTACACTATTGTGTGCAATTACCAGACCCTTACACTTTATTAAATATCTATCATCTATTAATCATTATTTCAGAACTATATTAAATATATAGATATTAATATATGCTTGCCTTCATTGCTCAGCATTTCTTTGTTTTTTTATTTATACATGTTGATTTATAGATTTCTAGTTAATTCTTTTTAATTGAAATACAATATTCCTTTTCACAATATTGCAACTTTCTTACCCTTTCTCCTCTTGTTGAATATTTAGATTGTTTCTATATTTGGTTATTATAAATGATTTGTGATAAGCTCTCCTAAATATTTCTTCTAGGACCCAAGTAAAAGACATTTTTCTAAGGATCTAGAATATATACATTGCAGCCATGCATGTCTTCACATTTACAATAAATTGCCAAATTAGTCTCCAAAGTGCTTTTGCAATTTTGAATCCCATGATAGTATTACAATGTTTATGTTTTTTACTACCAGATGTTTAAATTTTTTGTTTCATTTGGATTATATCTTAAAGGATTTCCCTCCTAAAGTCTTTGAAGAAAGTTCACTTTACCACACCTGGACTGCAAGAAGAAATATAGCAAAAGGATGCACCTCATCCACCTTTGTTTCATAATCTCCAGAACAGATACTTTCATGGGCTATCCTTTCTCACCATAAATTCAAGGCAAACTATTTTTCACCAAGATTATAAGCCAATGGCTAAACTCTGAAGCAGTCTTTTTCACTCAATACAAAGTAAACAAGAATTTTATTTTGATTGGAGGTGGGACTAGTATTTTTCATTGCCCCCAAATGAATGTCCACCAAATAAAATGGATGTAAATCTTGTGGAAAAGTTAAAATGAAAAAAACTAAAGCCACTGGCAATACTTCAACCAAAGAAGAAACTGTTTAAAACACCTGTTATCAGATGTTTACATAACTACCTATAATTTTTTATCTTTAGAATAATGAAAATTGTGATGTTCCATTTGTTTTGCCATGGTGTTTCTTAAATGTATCTTATCAAAAATTCTTTACACTAAAAAAACACAAGATAAAGTATTACTGGACATGAATGAAAGCAAAATATTCTTAGGAAGGATAATTAGAAAGATTGTCTTTTTGCATTATTCATTTACTTCTCCTTTGACACAAAGTTTTTTGAAAATGGAATTAAACTCTGAAAATGACATTCAGAGTTCTCTGATGTTTGGATTTTAAAAACTTTCAAGTTTTTTTTTTTTTTTCATATCACAGAAAGAAAAATCTAAAATTCTTAGCGCGGCCTTTCGGTCTAGACTTGATGTGGCTTCTGTCTGTTTCTCAGACCTAAAACTTACATATCACGATCCCTGTCATCGAAAGCTCCAGTCACATTTCACGATTTCAAACTGTGTTTCATTCCTCAACTATGACAGTATTCTAGTATAGGGCTTTCACAATTATTATACAGTGCTCTCCCAATCAGCTTTTTGCATAACCAGCTCTTTCTTTTTATATAGATATTTAGAAAACTCTTATAATGCAATGATATCTTATTGTTTAGACATTTTATTTTATATCTTTTGAAAGAGATTCCTTAGAATTGGTTAAATATTTTTTTACATAAGATGTTTCTTTTCCCATTCTTAGTTACTGAAGTGAAATATGCATGTGCTTATCTGAAACCTGTACTAGAACTCTTTCCTGACTATACAGTTTCCCACATACAGGTTAGAACCAGGCATTGAATATAGGACTATAATGGGTGTCAAATAAATCTGAAATCTAGTATCATAACTGAGTAAAGTCAAATTACAAAAACCTAAATGATTTCTAGCCACGTCTTTTCCCCCAGCTTTATTGAGAAATTATTGACAAATAAAAATTATATATATTAAAGTTGTACAAAGTGATGCTTTGACATAAATTGAATTGTGAATTCAATGTAAATTGATTATCTCGATCAAGCTATTTAACATATCCATCACCTCATATACCACTTTTTCTTCCATGTGGAGAGAACACTTGAAATCTACTCTCAATAAATTTCAAGTGTACAGTGTATTACTATTAAGTACAGTTAACATAGTTAACAAAGATGCATAGTCCACATCTAAAATAATATTAAATACTAATATTAATATTAAATATTAAAATAATCATGAGACTCCTATCAGGTTGCACATACTTCACTGTCAAAGGAATGATTAAAAATACAATTTTTATAATTTTTATGCAAAAATTATATAATGGAGGACATTTACAAAAGAAATTTAAATGTATAGCCAAATTATATTTTTACATTTTATTAAAAATTTTTAAAAAACAAAACAAACTGTTTACATTACAGCAGATTTACATCTGAGTTTTGATTAGAATGTTTATATTACTATTCTGACTCCATAATTTATAGTAGACCCTACATGTATTACTTGATGATGTTAGCATTTATCTCATATTTACTTGTGATGATTAATGAGAGAACACAATCAATGAATTTCACACAGTGGCAAATTAAGCACTTCCTGAAAGGATAAGTTACTATATATTCTGTTTCATATTTTCAATAATTTTAGATAAGTATATAAAATAATTTTAAAAAAATTTAAGTATAGAGTATGTTGTTATGTTTTGCAACAAAGATTTTAATGATAAAGTATTTTGTTCCTTAACTTTTCTCTTAATGTATCTGAAAATTATTCATTGACAGTAATGACAAGATTACCAACTAGTGGCAACCATCATTAATTACAGACACATGGTCCTTGTAAAACTGAAATATCAAGTTCAGTCACTGTATATACTAGGACTAGATTTGATATATGTATTTTAAATCTGAAAAATGACGATGTGTTAAAAGTGGACCTGATAGGCGTCATGAGTTACAAATTCAGTACAACACACTTCCATTCACAAAGAGGGCGATTCATATACACTTGTTAAAATTATATTTTAAAGATGAACACATACTGCAATATATTTTAGCAAGTAAAGAGGAGGTAACCTTGATCACAAAAGTTGGATGTAACATGGAGTATATATGTAAGTATTCATATATTTTAGAGTAGAGATAGGGTACATGGACTCTGAATTTAGCCACATTCTTTGTAAATTTCAGCTTTGTCACTGTCTAATTTGGGGGCGTAGGCAAGTTTTTTAATCTCAAGTTATTTAAGCTAATTGTCAGTTTCACATATTTGTATACTACTGCAATATTACAGGGATAATCTGATATTTATGCATGTACTGCTTCTAGCAGGACAGAGCAACTACTCAATAATGTTTTTCTCTGTTATTACCTCAATACTTTTAACAATTCTGAAAATAATACAATCACAATAATCACTAATATTTATTACCCTAATGATAATGAGTATATCTGATCTTTTACATACCACTTCTTAATACAGTGATCTAAAGAATGCGATCGTTTGATTAGAAATCAGTATGTTGGGGCTTCCCTGGTGGCGCAGTGGTTGAGAGTCTGCCTGCTGATGCAGGGGACACGGGTTCGTGCCCCGGTCCGGGAAGATCCCACATGCCGTGGAGCAGCTGGGCCTGTGAGCCATGGACGCTGAGCCTGCGTGTCCGGAGCCTGTGCTCTGCAATGGGAGAGGCCACAACAGTGAGAGGCCCGCGTACCACAAAAAAAATAAAAATAGATAAAAATAAATAAAAGAAGAAAAAAAGAAATCAGTATGTTGTTATTTAGACCTTATAATTAGCTAGGATGTTAAAATAAGAGTCATATCATCAATTAATTAAGATTTATTTATTCATTAATCTTTACTGTCAAATTAATTTATTCATTAATCTTTACTGTCAACATCAACATAAAGTTAGTACAATTATTTGTACACAGATAACAAATGTAGTATATTTTAATTCATTAAAACATTGTTATAGTATAATTTTATATCTACCAAGAATATATATGTTTATATCATCAGAGTATATATTTTATTTAAAATTTTGGTTTATTCATAACTTGGGATTATTCTTTTAGAAAGGTAATATTTTAATTTTTGTCTTTCTTTTTTTGAGTTATTTTATTTTTGTATTTTGCAACCAGCACTAACTAATGTATCTCAAGAAGCACTAGGAAGTTTGATACAAACATTGAAGCTAATTTTTGCAATACAAAATGTATGTTGTAAGTAATAATATCTTGTGAATCTATTATAGTTGACTATTGCACATTACTGTGGACATGTGATAAGAATGTGTTTGGAATATGAAGATAGAACTAGCATATCTTCCCATGCATAACTCTGCATTTTTGTTTAATTTTGCAGATCTGATTGAAATCATGATGCTTTTTTCAACACTAGACACTTTTTTCCTAAATTATATTCATTATGAACTACTTCAAGTAAACTATAAGTATGCCTTTATATATCTAATGTTCTCCCTAGGTTGCTGTTTTAAAATGTACTACAGGTGGTAGAAACAATAAACTGCTTTGATTTGAGAGAGAGAGAGGTAGAGAGAGAGAGAGAGAGAGAGAGAGAGAGACTACTTAGTATAATTATGGGGAAAGAAGCTCAAAGTTTGAAATCAGAATACATACCCAGGATTAAAGTTATCAGAAGAGTTAAGAAAATCAGTAAATTTGAAAGCAATGATTTCTTAGGTTTTCTTTTTTTTTAAGCTATATATTTGGAATATATATAACTTGCTGAGTTTGAAAATAAGTATACACTCATAAAACTGTCAGCCACCACCATCAAGGACATAAATATATCCATCACCTCCCAAAGTTTCCTCCTGCATATTTATTAACATTATTATTATTTGTGGTAAGAACATTTAACATGAGATCTACCCTCTTAGTAAATTTTAAGTACACAGTATAGTATTATTAGCTATAGGCACTCTGTCTTATAGTAGATCTCCAGAATTCTTCCGAAACTGAAACTTTGTACCTTTTAACCATCACCTCCTCATTTCCCCTTCTCCCCAGCTCCTGGTAACCACTATTCTATTCTCTGCTTCTATGAGAGGGCCTATCAGACTATTTTCAATTCCACATGTAAATGAGATCCCATAGTATTTGACTTTCTGTTTCTGCCTTGTTTCTGCTATACCTAGCATAATTCTCTCCAGGTCCATCCATGTTGTTACAAAAATAGAAAGACATTCTGTGTTGATGGATTGGAAGAATTAATATTGACAAAATGTCCATACTACCAAAAGTAAACTACAAACTCACTGTAATTTCTATCAAAATCCCAATGACATTTTTCACAGAAATAGAAAAAGCAATCCTAAAATTCATATGGAATCATGAAACACCCCAAAGAGTCAATGCAATCTTGAAAAAGAATAACAATGCTTGAGACATCTCACTTTCTGATTTTAAATTATATTACAAAGATATAGGAATTAAAACACTATGGTACTAACATAAATTTATAGACCAATGGAACAGAATAGAGTGCTTAGAAATAAATTCATGCATCTATGGTCAACTTATCTTCAGCAAGTTTTCTACAAATTTGAGTTAATTTGACCTTTTGCTATTAGGTTAACCTGAGTGTAGGGCACACTTAGATTAACCTAATCAGAAATTTTCATTTCAATCTAGTAGCCTGTGAACAGCTATCCTATTATGTCACAATTTCACATGTGAATATTTAGCTAGGAACAATTTAGTTTATAAAAGGAAGGAAAGAAGAAATAAAGAATGGAAAAAAAAATTTTAAGTCACAGCAAAGAATTTCTTTTACTCTAGAAACTCAAAATATCTGTCTCTATATATCTTGGGTCAAGTAAAACCTCGTCTTGTCTTTTTAACACCCTGATTGTATTGTTATATTTATTTTGACTTCATAATTTTGTGTGAACTCTTTGGAAAGCAAAATTTTTATTCTCAGGAACCAGACCAGTATCTGAGGCATAACTGATATTAAATACTAATTGTTTGACTAAATAAATTGGTAGGTGAATAGATAAACTTATTAATACTATAGTATTAAACAATAATTGCAAATTTTTATAAATGTCTTCACTGATGCAACCTCTTGCATGGAACTGACACATTAAGAATGATATGAAGTTAAAGCACTAAAATAATACTACTTATTGATTGTGGATATTTATATAATTAATAAAGTAAAAAATATCTTCGAGCAATGCATATGAACTTCAGTATAATTCTTGGTTTTCTATACAGATGAAGTAAATAAAACAAGATATGATATTAAATAATTAAATAATAAATAAATAATTTTGGCTAATTTCAAGAACATGTTAGAAGAAATGTTAACTTCTATCTGTATTAATAACATATAAAAAAGTGTAGGGAAAAGGTTTGAATAACGTATATATATTTTCAACGTCGGTTCGGAAAAATTGAATAGCCTACTTTTCTTGTGATAAAAATTTGAAAGTGGTCAAAAGATACCAAAAAAAAAAAGTGAAGTTTTGTTGCAAGCAGAGGCATTCTGAATCATTCATTTCCAAAAATAGGCATTGATGTATCTAAATTACTAAGGATTTGGGGTTGGGAGGGGAGGTGGGGCAAGCTTATACTGAAACTGTTGCTTTAGTTCATTTTCTTTCTTCTTTCTTCTCCTTGACTTGGTAACAATAAAGAAAAATTTAAGAAAGACAACAAATTGAAGCTCAAGATATGTGGAATAAAGAAAAGAAGGACAACCAAAATGTTTTGCTTTATAGAATTTAAAAAATGTTTTTGTTTTATTTTTACTATGGACCATCAGTACTAGTAAATTCTTCAAAACTTAATCATAGAACAATTTACTGTAGCCCCTTCCCACTACTCTGAATGATTTGGAAGGTTCAATAACATGAGAAATTCTGCTCCTGAAACAATTAGAGTGCAGATGTGATTGAAATAAGTAAATTGCAGGTGTTGTTAAGTTTTTTAAATGACATTTCTCTTATGCTAAATTTTATATCATGGAGTTTCCTTAAAGGGAAAATAATTTTAGCTACTATAAAAGAAAAAATGTATTGAGAGATTATTATATATTTTAGTTTGAATCTCAATTTTTTGTGTGTTTGCTTACTAATTTCTTATAAAGATCAATCGTCTCTCTCATCCTACAGCCCTATTCCATCAGAAAATCTGCACGATGCTCCACTAGACAAGGTAGAGAAAATTTTTTTTTAATTTTTTCTTTGTGGATTTAAATATTTATGTATCTATATCTCTTGAGATATATATATATATATACACATATATATTTATATGTATTTATATATATGTATATATATAAATATTTTAATGTTTTGGGTACTGTCTACAAGCCTCTAATTTTCCTCTTGCCCCAGGTCCTCACAAATGTTATAAATTTGTACCAGGTAACCTGCTGCCTGTACTTTTCTAGTGTATGCACTGTACAAAGGCTCAGAGGGCTGGGAGAGTGATTTCTTGTCCGGGCTTCATTTTCCAAAAGCTATGCCCTAGCCCTGACACAATTTAACCTGGAGAAGTGGATGAGGTTTGTAATTCATGTTTCCTTTTGCAATTTCCACAAAAGTGCCTTGGTATATTCAAGAATCAATAATTAGCTGAATCTGACAGCAATGATGAGTTCTATCTGAGTGAATATTTAATTGTTGTTAAGCTTTAAAGACGAACGTTCCACCAAGGGGCCAGTGTTCCAACACCCATGTGCCTAGCCTTTTAAATATTTACTGGATTTTGTACTTTAAGGATAATAAGTTCCATTAATTTTCAAATAAAATCAGAAATTTGTAGGTGAAAAATGTTCCAATACTCCAGAATGTATTTAATGGCTTTAATTTTAACATGCTTGTGTGTAAGAGATAACTGTTACAAAATAAAATAAAATTCTCAGCCCGAGTTTGACTTAGCTTAGCAGTTAAAACTACAAAACTACCTATTAGAAAGGAACACAATAAAAATGGTTCCACTGACTTTAGAAATAATCTTGAAAATAGGATAAAAGAAATCACCTTTGAAAGCTGTAAGAAATGTGTCTTCTGCCTGACAAAGTGGTAACACTGGATCATCTTGTGTTGGGTCAGTGACAGTATGCTGATTTGTGATCATCGTTGAGTAATAAAAGACAGCATGGCTGACTTTATCCACACTGATTCCGAGTTAGAGCTACCAGATGTTTGTTGGCACCTTTTACCACAAGATTTAGTTCATTTAGTCAAAACGATTAGTAGAAAAGCGCATGCTAGAGTGAATCTACTGTCCTGTAAGCAAAGCTGAGACAGTGATGGAGCAAAATAGCTTATCCACAGCAAGTCAGCGGGAAGTTTTATTCTGTCACCTCTCTTCATTAATCTGTACACATGACTGCTTGGAGAGACAGTGAGTTGATTAGGTCTGCAGTACCATCAGCACGCAGACACTCATCACTACTTCTCATTTTCATATGACCCAGATGGTATAGCTGCTTGACTGCAATTTTCCTTTATATGTGTTTTTAATAGGTTCCTTTTATAGATATTGACTTTCCACCCTCTTATGCATATTTAAAGCCAAGCTGAATTAACTTCTCTTTTAGTTACAACTTGAGGTAACCACATATTGAAAAAAGAAAAACCTTGTATATAATAATTTTTATTTTATTTAATTAATTAATTTATTTGTGTGTGTGTGTTTTAAATTTCCTTTATTAGAATCTTTTTTATTTTACTAGCAAAACTTAACTTTTCGGAGAGGAAGATTTTACAATTCTTACCTAACTTAAGTGAATGCACGTTTTCTAATTATCTCTGTGCCTAAAAATACCTCATGTGTCCAAATTATTAGTTAACTGGTTTCTGTGATGTCCTAAGGGAATATAGTTGACATATAATCCCAGGATACAGTTGAAGGAATGGAGGCAAAAAAGTCACTTCAAGGAGGAGTCAAAGAAACGAAATTAAATCATAGACAGGATCTTACTATTAATCTGATCTGATTAACTGTTTTTACAAGTGAGAAAAAGTGAGGAGCATTGAAATTATTTGATTGAGTTTACACACAGAGTGAGTAAATTCCTAGAGTTCCTTTTTTCCTTACCTTCTTGCTCAGAACTTAAGATGGTCTAACTCACTTGGGGGACCCTGTGCCTTGAAACATAGTGTCTCAAACCCACTTTGTGTGGGAAGCCCATTGCCTTCTCCATAAAGTGTGCAAATTCCCAAATGTAGGACCACCCTCTGGTGCATGTGCATCTCCAGGCAAATAGTTTTTGTGTGACCTCTGTTCATATAAGCAGTTTGATTTAAAATAGATTACAAAATTCATGGGCCTATCTGAAGTATAGTGATATATTGATGAAGGTTTGGAATAATTGAGTAGAGAAGAGAAACTTACATGGCTGTGTATTGTCGAATCACTGCACATGAAGATTCTTTATAGTGTTCAGGCATCAGGTTCTGTTCATGTGAGCCCAAGAAACATGTTTTTATTGTTAAATGTACCCTTTCTGGTTAACTTAATTTATTCCACTGTTAAAAAGAACAATGATCTTACAACTCACAATGCCAAGACTCTTTAAAACCTATTTGTATGGAAACAAGGTAGATACTTTTGCTTCTGCAGTTCCCTAGTACCATTTATTTAAAGGCAGTTACATCGTTACTTATAGTGCTGCATCAACCATAGCATGCTGCCTATGAAGGCTGATTTCTACCGACTGACTCTCTCAAAGGTTGTGAACTGTGCTTGATTGAAGATGACCGTAAATGCAAAGGAATGTGAATATTGTGTTCTGGCCATGTTAAAATACTATTCTAATGTTTATGCATAAACATAGGATGACACGTCATCTAGCCATGACTTCTCTTAAAATCTTTAGTCTCTAATTGTTGTTTCTAGGATTTAACCTTTTTTAATGTTGATGGCATTCTAGCCTTCTATATGCCATGACAAGCAGAAAGGTTAGGCAACCAGCCAATGGGAAGAACAAGAATAGTTGTAGTCTGTCTGTATCTCACCTAGCATGGCATAAGACCAACCTGGAAGAACACAGAATACCAACATCAATTGTAGAAAAGAGGGAACATTGATTGGAATAGACCACTGATGTTGCAGAGCTCTCGTGGAAGGTAGGTGTGGGCACCGCTGGACTACAGCCTGAGATATGGTGTGGAGTACATAAATGGGGGAGGTGAGCATCCTGGGTACTGGCTGTGGGGGGTGAGGCTAAGGGATGCCTGCCACCACTCTGTCCACTTTGGAGTATGTAGACTGGAGTTACCACTGTAATTAGAATACTGACACGTGCAGAGCTCCAACCCAAAGGTCACCATTGGACCATTGGTAGTCCCTGCCCTGAATTTTTTCTATCTAATGAAAAAGATACTCAAAATGTCACATAAGCACCATTCCGGTGGCCCACTCCTACACAATCTCATGAAAGACATCTTCTACTGGCTAACAGGAAATCTCTACTCACTAGACTATTCCCCCAAATTGGGTCCACACTCCTGAAACAGAGAGCTAGGACTCAGAATACTACAGGACTTCGTAAGTTTTGACAAAGGTGTGGCAAAACATACTGGGCCCCTCTGAAGCATGGAGTCCAAGGTGAGGGTCCCACTTGCTAGGACAATTATCTAAGGACAGTACTACCCATGGGTTTACACTCATCCTAGCTACCTCTGTCTTTGACTTAAAATGTCTTCTGTTGCTGAATGTTTGTTCCCCATTCCTATTTTGTTTCTGGCTGTTGTTTCTGTTGTTTGTTTGACTTAATTCCACTTTAGCATTGGCCCAAATACATTACTTCATTTATTAAATAATTATTGCACATCTTATATTTGTCACTAATAATTATAAACCCTGGGAAAGAGCAAATATCAAAACAAGCAAAACGCCCTCACCTTATAAAACAAAACTCCCTCCTACTTACATCCCAGTGGGAGAGGTATGTAACAAGATAAATAAATAAAATGCGTAGTGTATTAGCTATAAATAAAAGCTCTTTATAAGAGAAAAAATAGAGAAACTTGGGATGAGATGTTCTGGGGGTGAGGGAAATACAATTTAAGAAGGACAGCTAGAAAGGACCTGGCTGAGAAGGTGATACTGCAGTAAAGACTGAAGGGAAAGGGAGGAAACCATGCAGATGTCTGGAGGAAAAGCAAGTTCACATGCACTCAGGCAAAGATATATTTGCCGTATTCAGGGACAATGAGGAAGCCAAGCTGATGGAACAGAGTATGAGGGGAGGAGTCATAGAGGGTGAAACCTGAGCAGTCTTCTTCGTGGGGGTGCAACCTGTGTAGTTACATAGGACCCCATGCTCCCAAGAGCCTCCTACTGAGTTTGACGCTTTGTTGTTGCCATCTTGAAATATTTACCAGTTTTGCTGTTGAACTTGTGTTTTTTAAGTGAAGTCTGATGGGGAAATGGAACATGCATGTGGGCAGAAGTGATATAATATGCAAGTCCACAGTTTTTTGCAATCACATTCACGTAGTACAGGAGTCACAATACCTCATGAACACAGGATACCAGTGGACTAAGGCATGGGCATTCAGCAAGACTCAAAGCAAATGTAAGGTAGGAGTGAAATATCTATGATTTAATAAGTGGGGCACTGACAGTCTTGAAAAACCCAACTTTCTTCTTAAACTAGAACTTGCTTTAAATGCATAAATAAGATGGCTGTGTAATAAAAAACACAAGCAACCATACAACTCTATCATATCTTTCTTACTCATTTTATTTCCCTGTATTAGCCAACTACTTCCATGGCAATGATGACAGAAAGAAAAAACTGGGCAATCGGTAGCTCTTTTTCTTTGTCTTTCCTTATTCATCAGTGAACTGAAGGTAGAGAATACTAGTAAGATGGGAGCATATCAAGAAGTGAAATAAACCGTTGAATTAGTTTTCTAAAGTGCTTCCACTGTTCTGGAAGAATAAAATGTATACACATGTACAAGTTATAAAATATATATTGTTTAATTTCAGTGTTGCTGTATATGACTTAAATGCTCTTATGCTTGCATTAAAACTAGCATTCACAGTATTAAGATGGACAGTAAATCTTATGCAATAATAATTAAAAATTTAATTATTGTTTACTTAGAATGACAATAACAAAAACATGACAAGTTGGGAGACTGGTGAAGGAAGAAAGAGAAAAGCTTTATATTTAGGTATCTTTAGTAACACCTTTTTCTGATTTAGAATAAGTGTGCATGTATATCTTTAGTTTGTACTGGGCCTCATAAATGAGCAGCTGACCTTGCTGAAAAGTTAGAATTTTCAGGCCACATGGAATTTTCTCCGTAATTGCATTAAATTTAACTTTTATTCTAAGATCAATAATAAACATTAGAGTTTTAAGAGAAGAAATGACATAATCTGTCTTATGTTTTAAGAAGATCCTCTGGCTGCTGAGAACACTTTTCTTAGGGGCAAGAATAGAAGCAGGGAGACCAATTAGGTGTCTCATATACTAATTCAGGCAAGGGATGATGGTGGCTGGAATTGTGTGATACAATCAGTGGTGGTGAGAGGTTGTCAAGATCTCCATGTATGTTGTAGGTAGTAAATACAATAGGCTATCCAGTTGGATGAAGTTGTCAAAGAAGAGACTGATTAAATTTCAAGGATGTAGACCAAAGCAAATGGGAGCATTCAGGTACAAATTACTGAGAAGTAGAAGACTGCAAAAGAAGTGGGTTTTATTTTTATATTTTGTGGGAGAGGGAATGCCAGCAACTCTTTTGTGAACATATTAAATGTTTCATATCCCTTAGATACCAGAAGAGAGATAGGTAGTAGGCAGATGGATATTAAGTCTGGATTTTGGATGTATGGACAAGAGGTGTACATCTGTGAACCATTCATCAACAGATTTTGTGTAATGCCATGAGATTAGAGAAAATCACCAAGGAGTGCCTGTATGTACAGTAGACAAAAGACCTAAGGACTAAACCCTGGGCCTCTCTAGTGTTTAAAGATAAGGCAGTTAAGGAGGAAACAGGTAGAAAGGTAGAAAGAAAACCAAGATATTGATGTCTCTAAAGCCAATGGATAAAAAAAAAAAGTGATTTATCTGTTGGTATACTTCTCACCTCAGGTACAGAGGTTTGAGTTAATCATATTCAGCAGCACATTATAGCACACTGTCTGATTGGTCTTTGCGAATTCCTATTGTTTAATTAATTTGTTTATTACTTACATTTCATTACCTCACTCATTCCTCTGCTCCAATAGTATGTGTATACTTTACATGTTGTTTCTATGTACTGTAAAATGGATATAATTATCTGTGTGCATTGGATTTTTCACATGAACAGTATCATATAGATGAGGAGTTAGATATCTCATTCAGTCTCTCACTTATTTTCAATAAACTTTGTGCTCTGAAAACCTGGTCATCTTATAAATCTTATACATCTTGCAATTACTCCTAACTGTTCCATCATACTCCAAACGGTGCATCATCAAAGAAAAATTGCAGTGGACAGAATTAAAAAGACAAGGAAAACCTTATTCAAGACTATTGCAATAGAAGTCAAAACTACTGCACTAGAGGAGAGAGATTAAACTCAACTCGCCCGAAACAATAGGCGAGAGAGTTTCTAAGCCCTGCAGTGAGCTAGTGGAAAAGTGCTTGAGGACTTTAAGGGGAAATTGATCAATATGATTAGGTCATCTGTATTTGTTAATTGCCCCTTATCTAAATTAGGTCCCTATCCTCCCACAGAGACTGGGAGATAGGGACACTATATTCTTTTTTTTTTCACATTCTCCTCCTTTTTTCTTCTTTTTTTTAACATCTTTATTGGAGTATAATTGCTTTGCAATGGTGTGTTAGTTACAGCCACTATGGAGAACAATATGGAGGTTCCTTAAAAAACTACAAATAGATCTACCATACGACCCAGCAATCCCACTACTGGGCATATACCCTGAGAAAACCATATTTCAAAAAGAGTCATGTACCAAAATGTTCATTGCAACTCTATTTACAATAGCCAGGACATGGAAGCAACCTAAGTGTCCATCAACAGATGAATAGATAAAGAAGATGTGACACATATATACAATGGAATACTACTCAGCCATAAAAAGAAACGAAATTGAGTTATTTGTGGGACACTATATCCTTAATAATTACATTTCATAAGGATGGCTCCCCAGGTCCTTGAGAAAGACATTTCTGGGTAAGCAGCAGAGAAGATTTACATCTCACAGGAGAAGAGAATTTAAAATTGCAAGTTTTCTAATGTAAATAATCTTTAAAAAAGGAGGTAAAGGGCTTAGCAGGAAGAAATCTCTCTAAAGTTTAGGCAAACCAAGGAGAAAGTTAAGGCTATCTTGATCAGCAGCTACCACGTTTTAACTATCCATTTTTCAGAGGTAAGCAGTAGGTTGCTTCCACAAATAATGGCATTATAAACATACTTGATTGCTGTTCACACCCTCCAGCAGTGCATGAGCAGTCCTTCAAATTCACAATCCTAACCCCGTCCATTACCCACCTTGTTGTGTTACATTTCTAATATGTAAAAAGAGACAGCTCATTGTTGTTGTTGTTATTTACATTTGTATTTATCTAAATACTAATGGTTATCAGCATCTTTTGGTATATGTGTTAGCTTCCTGTGTTTTCTCTTCTATATATTATCTGTCATAACATTTGCGTATGTTCTTTTCTATCAGGATTATTTTGTCATTGCCAGTTCTATGAATTTGTAGTTCTTCTATCTTCTAGACTAACACATTGGCAATGTTAGAGATAGAAAATACCTTCCCCATTCTGTTTTCCATTGACTTTGTCCCAGGTGTCTATTGCATAGAAATTCATAACTTTGCTGTAATCAAACACAGATAGTGCCTTTGCCTTGATGTGTTCTTTTCAGGTTTTCATATGAAATTTTTCCCTATCCCCACATCACAAAAAAATATTATTCTATATTTTTCTTAGCTTTATAATATTTCCTTTAATGTTTGTTTATTTAATCTATGTAAAATTTAACTAGTCATCTCTTGGTAGCCATAGAGGATTAGTTCCAAGATACCCAAGCCCTTATATAAGATGGTATTTTAGGGAAGAATTCATATTTATTTTTCTCCATGTATGTCATTTATTCTATACCATTACTAAAGTTTTCCCTTTGTTTTGTGTTTTATTATATATCAGGTTTCTGAAATTTTATGGATTTGCTTCTTAACTCTGTAATCATTTTTCACAGTTCAACTGGGTTTTTTTTGCTCTCATTCCATATTTATAATAATTTTTTCCATATCTTAATATGTCATAGAGCATAATTTTCATCTTTATCCAGTTCTTTTAGATTGACATGGCTATTTTAGAGCCTTAAATTCTCCATATAAACTTTAAAGTGAGTTTATAGAATTTCTTAAATTACAAAATTAATTACTCTCTCTTTGCTTATCTTTCATAATCTTAAGTCTTCAAAAAATATTGATTATACCTTGTGATGTATACCTTGATCATTTGGTTAAGTTATTGTCTGCCAAATTTCTCCACTGTAAATTCATTATCTTTCTCTTTGTAATTGATACTTACTATCTTGTGGGAGATACTTTTGTTACCGAACCAAACTGGGGTCCACTAGCCCACGTGCAGCAAAGCCAATCTACTGACACCAGGTTGTGGTGAAGGGAAGTGCAACATTTATTGCAGGATGCCAATCAAGGAGTTCAGGATGGCTAGTACTCAAAAAGCCCCAGCTCTCTGATGGGTTTCTGCAAAGCATTTTTAAAGGCAAAGTGAAGGAAGAGGAGTCCAAAGGTATGTGATCAGATCATGCACAATTCTCTAATTGGTTGATGGTGAGGTAACAGTGCAGTGTCACAGGGGTAAACATTATCAATCCTTAGGCTGCAGTATGTCTGGGACCTATGTGCTCATGACCATCAAGTAGTTAATTTCTTCCATTTGATGGTGGCTTTAGCATCTGTAAACCAACTCAGGAAATGTGCATCACATTGCATTATCTAAGTACTTCAGAGAGGAGTTAAAGCAGAGGATATGGGGAAGGGGTGTGTTTCGGGAAAGTCCCAAGAGTCCAGCTCTACAGTCCAGTTACACTTTGAGACTATAAAATTGTTCTTTCTCCTCATACTACCAGCCACTAATTTTAGCATCCAGTGATGGATCTTGTCAACAACATTTTATTACTGTGAAACTTGCTTAATCATGAAAATTTTCTGTTCTTGCTAATTATTTCATCATTATGTAACATGTTAACATTTAGGAAAGTGGGGTAAGGAATATAAGAAAATTCTTGGTATTATTTTTGTAACTTTTCCATAAGCCTAAATATACTTAAAAGGTAAAACAAATATAAAATAAAAGAAACTAAAATTTTACTTGGGTTTATATTTATATTTAGGTTAATTGTTAGTTAATTTGAGGAAAATTAACATCTTATAACTGTCTACTAACACCTTATACTTTTGGTCATCCCAACCAAGAACATAATCCTACCATCTTTTATAAGTGAACAGTTTTGTGGACATGAAAATAATGAAATTTTTCAAATGTTATTTCTATGTCAAAACAGGTGCAAATTTAAGTTTGATAATTTCATTTAGCAATGTGGAGGTTATTGGTGTCCTTCCTAAGGAAAGTTTCAGTGGAATAATAAGGTTGAAGCCCAATAAGAACATGTTCAATAGAGAATGGTGAGAAAGGAACTGGAAACAACACACACACACAATTATTTCAAGAAAGTTTTGTGTAAAGGATAAGAGAGTTCAGATCAGTAGCTGGTAAGGTAAATGGAATTAAGATGTTTCTTTCTCTGTATCTTTTTCTTTTTTTATATTACAAAAGAAATATAGCACAGTTCTATACCTGATAGTAATCATCCAGGAGAGAGGGAAAGTTTGATATGGATATAAAGTGCAGAAATAATTGGAGAAATTTCTTCAATAGTATCCAATACAAAAGTGGGAGCTTGGCTAACTAAAGGAAGGAGAGACCGGTCAGTATTGTTGAGGGTTTTATTTAAGCCATGTTCTGTTATCCTAGTGCAGGCAACATTAAACAGAAAGCTGGATATGGCAGTTTTGTGTTTCTTTGTTTAAAGAGCATAATAAATAAGGATCCAAATTCTTGAGGGTAAATACCAGTAAATAATTATGATGGTTTATTAAAAAATTTAAGCTTGGATCCAAATTCTTGAGGGTAAATACCAGTAAATAATTATGATGGTTTATTTAAAAATTCAAGCTTGGAAGATGAAATGTGAGAACATAAGGTTGGGGACAGTAAAAAAAAAATGTGGTGAGATCAGTGTGTTATAAATTTCTTTAAAGTCAAAGGTTTGTGACAATTGGAGTATTAGAAGGAGGGAGATTTTCATGTCTTTGAGTTTTATTTATAGGGTTTTATTTCTCCAATTATATGAACTAAGCTTTTGCCTAGGAATGTAGAATCAATTATAATTAATTCTAGTTTAAAATAACAATTCTTTTCAAGGTGTAACACTCATATTTCTTCTACAAAATCAAGCTTTGTAGAAGGTATGAGATAGATGATAGAAAGGTAGGTAGGTGGGAGGTACATAGATAGTTAGATACATGGAATTTTTAGATAATATGTATCACACAGGAGATCATCTCTGCCTAAATATTATAGGAAAAATAAATATAAAAGTTTCTTATAAATTTCAACATATCTATCTCTGTTTATTGTGGTTTTCTATCATGGAAGTTAATGTGCTTTATGTCATTACAAACAATAACTTTTACTTGACCAAGATTTTTCTCATGTATTCTACAACAGAACTAATATTTGATGAACACACACACACATACACACACACACACACACACCCCTTGGAAGATATAATTGTTCAGGTGTAAATGTATCTGGAAATCATTCTGAAATATCTGTTTTTACTGTTTGCTCACATAATATTTTCATATCTTGGGCATTGATATTGCTGCCTTACAGTCCATTTATATACTTAACTATCTCTCCAGACCACTGTCATTCTTATACATGGCATAGACAGTATCTTAATATTTATGGTTCCAGCATTAGGCCAGTGCTGGGCACATGGGAGGTACTGAATATTTATTTGCTGGATAAATAAATACATGAATAACATGAATCAATAAAAAGAATGAAGCCAAGAAAAATCCTGAAGAAATACCCTAAAAATAATATGAAGTATCTTATGCTTGTAAAGCACTAACATATGATGAACTAATGAGTGTTTTTTACCTTATTAAATTAATTAGCTTTATTAAAGCTACAGGTAATACAGTTTTACTATAGTCTTCATGAACTCTGCCAGGTTTTTCATTATTTGGTGTAGTATCAAATTAGCATTTAGAGATCTCTGCTAACAACTTGAATAAAAACAAAGGGATTTGCTCTACAAAGTTTGTAACAATGACCAGTGATGTTTAAACAGTGTATCAAATCCTGCTGTAATAATGGAGTCATTTTTGGTCTCTATTAGTCCATGCCCTACTTAAATTCTTTTTTTTAACATCTTTATTGGAGTATAATTGCTTTACAATGGTGTGCTGGTTTCTGCTTTATAAAAAAGTGAATCAGCTATACATATACATACATCCCCATATCTCCTCCCTCTTGCATCTCCCTCCCACCTTCCCTATCCCACCCCTCTAGGTGGTCACACCTACTTAAATTCTAATGTGAGACAGTTTGTTTTAAAGTTGACCCAGTTACTCTGAAATCCTAGGATCCTGTCTCATGATACTAAAGATTTGTTTTTCTAAAAATAGGCCAGAAAATCATTCAAAAGTGTATACCAAGAAAAAGTTAGGTGCCTATATGTGCCTAAATTGTATATATTATATATATATATATACCACATATATACAGTTTAGGGATAATTTTCTCAAAAGTTTATTCGGCTTTTATTTTGAGCCCACATAACAATATTTACTGATCTTTATTTTTCTTATTACTGCTTGGAATTTTAACTATCCACTGATATTTCTCCCCCTGCTCTTCCCACACTTACTAATGGCATGGACTGCATCTTGTTACTTTTTTGTAACCACAACATTTAGACCTGTATTGGACATATGGTAGGAACTAAATATGTATTTGCTGGATGAATAAATTAATGTATGACATGCATGCATAGAAGAGGGACCCTCAGAAAGAGCTTGTGCAAAAATTCTAAAAATAATATAAAGTGTCTTATATTTGTAAAATACTTTTTAGTATTTTAGGTATGACGAGAAGGTAGGATGAAATGATGAACCCATGGCTTGTCTTTTCCCTATAGTTTGTTTTTCTCAGTGAAAGGGAAACAAACAACTTTATGGTTTATTTTTAAAAGATCATTAGTATGGGAATTAAAAGGGGTTAAAAGCTGATTTAATGGAAAGAGAAGAAAGAATGCAAAGCAGAACACTGAGGAGGAATTTTTTTTTTAAATATTTCTTCAATACTATCTTGAAGTGTAGGAAAATCAAATTCCTTGATGAAGGATGGAATATGACATACAACATTTTTTTTCTTTCTTATGTTCAAGTGTTCCTATCATTAGACATAAAAATTAAAGGGCTTGGTGGATAGAGCAACCAACCAAAATAATTTCTTGGAACAAAGGATCATTTAGGAGTATGAAATTGGAAAAAGAAGCATCAGAGGAAGATTTAAGAAACCTGGGGGAAGGAAAATAAGTGTTTTTTGTTTTGTTTGTTTTGTTTTGTTTTGTTTTGTTTTTTAATAACCAAAAGCAGCTTCTGTTTAACGTGACTGTCAAGGGAACTTTCTTCTTCCAACCACTCCTATGGAGCCACCTGCCACATGGCTCACTGAGGAGCAGCTGTCCACATGGGAAAGGGCTGCTTGATTAGGTATAGATTTTTTATTATGTTAATTAAAGCAATTTTCCTGTTCCCTAGCTCTCTTGTGAAATTTACTCCTGGCAAAATAATAGAGGAATTAAACGTAAGGTGTAGTTTTTATAGGTCTTTCTGAAATAATACTACAGATTAGTGAGCATTTCTATTTTGTGTACTGTCAAAGTGAGACATGATTCTGAGAAGCAATGCATTATACAAATTATTTTCAATTTTTGATTGTTTTCATCACCCATTTTTTTTTACCAGTGATTATGGTAGGGGATGGATAAGGGCTGTGGTAGAGGTATGGTTAACAAAGGCTGTGATAGAGGTAAAGTTTAGGGCAAAGAAAGGAAGCTACATCAGAAAGTGAGAATTATTGTAGGAATGATAGGTCAAATTATTAAGACTAAAGAACAACATTAACACTATATATATACCACTGTAAAAAATACAGCTAATGTAGGTATTCTTATAGAGAAAAGAATATCAGCATAAAATCAGTCTTTTACTAGTCATTTCATCTTAATCAGACAATTTTGACTTATTTATAAAAAGTAACTCATATTCTGCCTCAGAATCTTTGTGTTTAATGCTGCATCTTTCTGGAAATTTCTTCCTCTGGATTTAGATATGTAATCATTACTTCCTTCAGATCTCTGCTCAACCCTCACTTGTCAGAAGAAGACCTACCTAACCACTCAAAACACTTTGAAAAATGCATTGTAAACTATAGATTGCCTAAATATCAAGGGCAATGTCCACAACTTCTATTGGTTTTGTGTTGCAAATAATACTGTAATAGTTCTGATCTCAAATCCCTTCTTTTTTAGATACATAACTCAAGATACACTTTTCTCTCTGAATACTTAGAAGTTTTCATACTGTATTTAAACATATTACTATTTTGTTTTTAAATTACTTGACCATAGCTATGGTAAATTATATAATTTTAAATTTCATGAGTCCTTAGCATATTACTTTTATACAGTTTTTGACTGCCCCATTTATATTCACCAACAACTATTTGTGTTATTTGTGTTATCACTGTTATTTTTATTCTTCATCTAGGCATCATTTAAATTTATTTGATTTGATTTTGACATAAACAATGGGCTCAAATAACTAAAAATTATGATTGTGGTATATGTGCATATATTATCATATATTGAAGTATGTGCATATATATCATATATAGCACATGCTATGCAAATAGTCAGTAAAAATCTTTTATAGCAATAGAATAGAGTTTTATTTGAGGCAAACTGTGGACTATAGCCTGGGAGTGCAGTCTTCACCAAGGAAAGAAGTGCTCTGAAAAAGCATGGTTTTCAGCACAGTTTTATATCTTGTCAGAACAAAGAACAAATATGACAGGGGTGCATTCCTTCAAGCTTTCCAAAGAAAGACAGATTAGCATGTACAAAGTTAGTCAGCATGACCTTGGTGTCGGGGAAGGGAACCTTATCTTCCGAGGAATACTAGCATAAGTATCATAGAAAGGAGCAGGGAGCATTTATCGCTACCTTCAAAGGGGACATAATTTACTTCTGGGTAATGAATTATTTTCTTAATGTTTAAAGCAGACGTACAATGCATGATAAAAAGGCCATAAGACAGGTTGTTCTAGTTAACATAAATTTCAATCCAAATGATGTATAAGCCATACCTCAATATATGAAAATTTCTTTTATCACATATATACTATTGAATGAATTTACTACAGGATTTATTAAATGTAGTGAATATCTATCCATCTACCTACCTATTATCTATGTACCTATCTTTCTATCCATCCATCCATCCGTCTATCTGTTCCATCTCTGGAATTGTTCCAGTGGAATCTTTTGCCATCATGAAATTATTTCCTTAATTTATATCAATTATATTTTTTTGTCTTTATATGACAACAGTTGATGGCCCTCATCAAGGATTCTACCACTGACAGCAAAATCTCTTAGATCATTGTCAAATCAACTGCTTTACCAATGATGCCACAATATTAACGAATAAATATTCTACTGACTATTTTACAGGATTCATGGAAAGTATATACATTTTTCACTGTCAAAACAGTTATCTTACACTCTCTTCCTTTAACGCTGCCTGCAGAATGATTTATCTGCTCATTGCAGTATATGTTTAAATCACATTACTTCTAAATATACATGTTCATCATGTATGGATGATTAGGTGTACTTAGTTTAGATATTCTGCATCTTTATTCTTTTAATATTTTATTTCATTCCTTTTAACCTGTCTCAGCATTTATGTCTTATTTTAGGCTACACTTTCAATACCCTTTTTTTTCAGCACATATAAGTTGTGTAGTATCTATTTTCATAGCTATTTCATACCTTAAAGAGCAAACTTTCAAGTTACTCTTAACAGCTCATTATCTTAACTAAATAAATTAGATGACAAAAATGGCATTTCCTTTTACTTACATTTTAGTTCTGCATTCGTATCATATAATGATGACTTATTCATTCAGAAGATATAAATATCACCCCACAAAAGGCTATAAAAATAAGGAAAAAGGCAACTGCCTCACTAATCTGTTACAGAAAACATAAAATAAAAAAGTTTGATGCATGTGCTAAACTTTGGAAGAGTCATAGAAACAAACATATTTAGAATTATTAATAATTCAGATCTAGGGGCTTCCCTGGTGGTGCAGTGGTTAAGAATCCATCTGCCAATGCAGGGGACATAGGTTTGAGCCCTGTTCTGGGAAGATCCCACATGCCACAGAGAAGTTAAGCCCATGCACCACAACTACTGAACCTGTGCTCTAGAACACACGAGCCACAACTACTGAAGCCCACATGCCTAGAACCCGTGCTCCGCAACAAGGGAAGCCACCGCAATGAGAAGCCTGCGCACTGCAACAAAGAGTAGCCCCTACTCCCCGCAAATAGGGAAAGCCCGTGCACAGCAACAAAGGCCCAATGCAGCCAAAAATATTTTTAAAACTGCAGATCTATTCTTAAAAAATTAATATGCTATATTAGTTTTATGTTGTAATTTCTCTCATGTCTGATAAAAAGCTAAACAAAATCTAACCAGTTATTTCTCATTAATTATTTCCATTAACTTCTAGATATATCACTCAAAACAAATATACTAGGTAGAGTGAATTATTAACATAAAGCTTTTTAGTCATATTTAATTCCACCTTTGTTATAAAGATAACACAATAATAATTCACACGATACAACATGAAAGTCTTGGGACATAAAGTTTCATGATAATATTTCTTAAAATAGTTCAGCCTGATCATCTACTTCTGCCAAAACAGCCACAAATGGTAATAGTTCAGGGGATAGTCTTAATAAATCAAAACACATATTTCCACTTGGAAGTCACTAATTCCACAGACCTAATAGCAAAGTGTCCTCCATTGCCAAGATTCTAATCATCCAGTTACACTGTCATAAAAACCAAGATCAATCTTCCTTTAGCAAATTCTCCAAATTTGCTAAAATACGGAATAAACTATCCAGTCTTATTTGAGCCTTCTTATCTGAAGGACTTGTCGTAAGTCATAATATTAAAAAAAAAAATTCAAGTTAAGTAAATTTTATTACTCAGCTTTCAGTACCTTATAGTAATAAGCAAACCCCAAATCTTGGTGAATTACACCCACAAAGTTTATTTCTCATTGATATTACATGTTGGCTGCAGGGCTGCCTTTTTATATATTTCCTCAAATCTGAGAAGTGGTAAATGTTCCCACAGCAGAGGGAAAGCAAAATTGCATAAACATGGGAGTGCTCTTAAACTTCTGCTCAGAAGAGGCACACATCGTTTCAGCTCGTGTTTTATTAGACAAAGGTAGTCACATGGTAAATGCTGACCCCAATGAGGCATAGAAGAATAACACTCTTACAGGGATGGGCATTCAATCTATAGAAACAATAAAATTCATGACAAAATTATGTTAAAAAATTAAATATGAATAATCGTCCTTTGTCTGTTAGATAAAACATTAACTCTAGGATCTCATTCCTATACTAAACCAATATATTTTAAAATGAGCCATCCTGTCTTTTTAAAAATTTATTATGATAAAATAAAAAGATTGAAAAGATTATATTTTAAAAATCTCATAAATTATAAAATTATCCAATAACGAAAATACACTTGAAAAGAAAACTGTCAGAAGTGTAAATAAAGTAAAATATACCTAAAGAGCAATTATAGCTTTCGAAGTGATTTATCACCACTTTGGCAATTGTTATTTAATTTGGCAATTGTTCTAATTTATTTTATTTTATTGTTGAAATATATTTGACATATAATGTGTAATTTTAATGTGTATATCATTTTGACTTGATTATATCATTTATATACTGTAATATGATTGCCACTCTAAGCAATAGTTAGCACCTCTTTCACATCACATAATTGTCATTTCTTTTTTTTCTGGTGGGAATAATTAAGGTCTACTCTCATAGTAAATTTGATGCAATATTATTATCTATATTCACTATACTGTGTATTAATCTCCAGAATTTATTTGTCTACTAGTTGCAAATTTGTATCTTTAAACAATATCTCTCCTATCCCACCTTGTCTAGAGCCTGGTTATCACCATTTTATTTCTGTTTTTACAAATTTGGCTTTTTTAGGTTCCACATATAAGTGATATCACATAGTATTTGTCTTTCTCTATCTGACTTATCTTCTCACTCAGAATAATGTCCTCAAGGTCCAGGTTGTCACAAATGGCAAGATTCCTTCTTTCCCTTCACTGAATAATAGTCCATTGTGTATATATATACCACATCTTTTTTATCCATTCACCCATTCACAGGCCCTTAGGTTGTTTTCATATCTTGGTTTTTGTGAATAATGCTGCAATAAACAGGGGAGTGCATTTATCTCTTTGATATCCTGTTTTTTTTTCTTGGGGGTATATACCCAAAGTAGCATTGCTGGATCATATAGTAGTTCTATTTTTAATTTTTTGAAGAACCTCCACATTGTTTTCCATATGGTTGGACTAATTTACATTCCCACCAAATGTGTAAAAGGGTTCCCTGTTCTCCACATCCTCACCAACACTACTTGTTACCTCTTGTCTTGATGACAGCTATTCTGATAGATGTGAGTTGATACCTCATAGTGGTTTTGGTTTGTTTCCCCAGTAATTAGTGATGTTCAGCATCTTTTCATGTACCCATTGTATCTTTGGATGTCTTAATTGAACACATGACTATTTTGTTCCTCTCTCCATTTTTTTTTTTTTTTTTTTTTTGTGGTACGCGGGCCTCTCACTGTTGTGGCCTCTCCCGTTGCGGAGCACAGGCTCCGGACGCGCAGGCTCAGCGGCCATGGCTCACGGGCCCAGCCGCTCCGCGGCATGTGGGATCTTCCCGGACCAGGGCACGAACCCGCGTCCCCTGCATCGGCAGGCGGACTCTCAACCACTGCGCCCCCAGGGAAGCCCTCTCCATTTTTAAATCATATTATATTTTTTATTATTAAGTTGTATTAATTCTTTATATATTTTGGATATTAACCCATTATATAACGTTTGCAAATATTTTCTCCCATTCTGTAGTTCATGTTTCGTCTTTCTTTCCATTCCTCCAGTTATTTTCTCTATGTATGTACATGTGTATGTGTGTATGTGTATATTATTTATTTTTCCAAAATACATGTATGGTGGGCATCCAGTTAGGTATTTAATTCTCTGTTTAAACACTTAAGATTAATTAGAGCAGCTGAAGTCTTCATAATGCTCTGCTATAAATTCTTCTAAGAAAGTAAAGATTTTATAATAAAAATCAAATCCATTATTACCAAAAGTGCATTGTGCTGAATGTTTTCCGTTTGCACCTGCAGATCTATTCCTCTTCACCCTGTACTGGCCCCAGAAGCCTGACTGGGAAGAACTATATCAATTGATTCTGTTGCCCTCTATTTTCCAGTTTGGTTCAGGGGTTAGAAAGGAGTAAAGTTGGCTTTTTTTCTGCTGAGGTCCTTCCCTATTTTGTTCCTCTAGGGTGGCTATCTTCCCTGTAAGAGGCAACAGCTCTTACTGGGTTGTCTTCCCCAGATGTCTCTTTCTACCTTCTAGGAACCACTCTACTCTGCAAATTCTGGCATAATAACGTTAATGCTTCCCAGTTGTAACTAACCATGGGGTACTGATCTCTGGTTATTAGTTTCCATTAACCCTGCCCACATATTTGCAAAACTATAGTACATTTTTCTCAATCACCATTTTTGTCGTGACTTTCGTTTCCTGCCAGGATCCTTAGTAATATATCAATTCACAGTTAAATAATGTATCACGTTTTTTAAAAACAGCTACAAGTGGTTATAAAAAGAAGAAAAACAGAATCTATATGAAATATCTACTATATGTCTTCTTTATTTCTAATATTTATGTCAATTCCAGAAATGTTCATTAACAGGTTCCACAGAGAGTATATGAAGATCACTTGGTAGTCAGAGTCTACATGGATTTTACATTACCCATTCTGTGGATAACCATGTGCTTCTTTCTCAGAGACATGCTGTAAACATAATCCATTAAGACCTCTTTGCTCATTATTGGAGGGAAAAAAGAAGAAATTACTAAGAAGGAAAAGATGTTTATGAAGCATCTAATGTATACTAGGCATTATGCTCAACACTTTTCAAAATATTTTTTATTAACCCACACCTCACATGGGGAAATATGTATTCAACAAGTGCAACCTACTTCTGAAAGTGAGTGAAGATACAAAGAAAAAGTATTAATTTGTTTATTGATTCCACTTAGAATAATAAAAAGACCTTCAAACCTTATGCTATATTCTCATTTAAACTACTATAGAACTGGACCAGCAGGAACAATTATTGCTTTTATACCTATTGACATGTACCATCAAGAAGAGTAATTTAGGACACCCTCAAGGTCACTAAGAAAGATAATGATTTCATTAAAGCTATCTAACTTATCTTAACCACTGTGTTTCTCATTACATTCTAGCATACTATTCTTTAACTTAAATAAAACTAAAATTTTAATTAACTCTAAATGTAAATATACTCACCAGCAGACAATTCTTAGGAAATACAACCAATACAAAATAAATTCCCAAATGTAGAGTAATATGTGAAAAAGAAGTGCTACTATGAAAATAAATAAAACTAATGCAAGCTAGATGCCAGGCTCCATATAATATTTCTCATTTTATTCAAATAATTTGAAATAATGAATGTATATGTTATATATTCTTACACTACTATATAGTTTTTAACAGGGTTGTTAGATCATCTAATATAGATTTCCCAATTAAACTTAAAGTGAATCTAGTTGAAACTTTAAAAGACATGCCAAACACATAAAAATTGTTCATTATTTAGTAAATTTATATTTTTCATTGATGCATTCATTTTTAGTTTGCAAATTTAAATTTTCTTTATTTTTACCTCAAGTATCTTTTAAAATAAAAATATAAAATAATTAAATACAAAGGAAAATTCCATATTCCTGCCTTAAATTAGGAAATTCCTGGGTGATACCTTGCTATTTGGCTGGTATGGTCCTTCCTAGGAAGAAGAGATTTAAACTGAGAAATAATCCTTGAATCATCTGTCTTGAAAGATTTTTGTACTACAAAGTGGAAGTCATTAATCACAATGTTAGAATGAAGACCTAGATGAGAGTAACCATCAGGCTGCAGAACTAGAGTAATCAAATGGCAGTTGTATCTTATGCTTGAGTCCTTCTGAACAAATGCACTGGTTTGCATGTAGGTATTGGTGTTTGAAGACAGGGGCAATATTTGCTGAGCTGCCATAATAATACTGCATTTAATGATGGCTTAGCACATTGGTGGCTTTATATTTTTTAAAAGATACTTCATATTAGACAAGGCCCTGGGTGGAACAAAGAAAAGTCTTTTCTGAATTCTTAAGTGCCATTTTGTTTCTGTGACTGCCATATTTAACACATAAGACCATAGTAAGTAACATTTTTATGGTGCATTATGAAAATAAAGATATTGCCTTCTAGTTTAAGATTGTGTTAAAGTTCATTATTGAATTTAGTTTTTTTTCAAATTACCATGATTTGAAGATTACCAAAGATTAAAATAAAGAAATACTAAAAGTACTTTCAAAATATTTTTGAAAACCATAACAAAAATGCACTGGTCATTTAAGGAATAAATTATACCAATTCTCTACAATCTCTTTCAGAGGATAGAAGCAGAGGACATAAGTTCCTAACTCATTCTATGGGGCTGGCATTACCCTAATACTAAAACCAGACAAAGACATTATAGGAACAGAAAACTACAGACCAATATCCCTCATGAAAATACATGCAAAAATCCTCAAAAATAATAGCAAATTGAATTCAAAAAAGTATAAAAAAATTATACACCAATACCAAGTGGGATTTATCTCATGTATGCAAGGCTGGTTCAACATTTGAAAATCAATTAATGTAATCTATCACATCAACAGACTAAAAAAGAAAAATCAGAATGTTTTCAATAGATACAGAAAAAACATTTAACAAAATCTGACAAATTCATGATAAAAACTCTCAGTAAAGTAGGAAAACAGGGAAACTTCCTCAACTTGATAAAGATTATCTACAAAAATCCTACAGCTAATATCATAGTTAATGATGAGAAACTCAAAGATTCCCAATTAGAATAAGTACAAGGCAAGGATGTCTCCTCTCAGCATTCCTTTGCAACATCATGATAGAATTTCTTACTAACGCATAAAGAAAGAAAATGTATACAGCCTGGGTTGGAAGACACAAAACTCTCTTTGTTCACAATGACATGATCATCTCTGTAAAAGTCCAAAAGAATCAACAACAAAAACTCCTGGAACTAATAAGCAATTATAGCAAGATTTCAGGATACAAGCTCAATGTACAAAAGTCAATTGATTTCCTGTATACCAACAATGAACAAGTAGAACCGGAAATTCAAAACCCAATACCATTTACATTAGCACCCACAAAAAATGAAATTCTTAGGTATGAATCTAACAAAAAATATATAACATCTATATGAGGAATACTGCAAAACTCTGATGGACAAAAATCAAAGGAAAACTAAATACTTATGGATAGGAAGAATAAAAATTGCCAAGTTATAAGTTCTTCCCAACTTGATCTATAGATCCAATACATCTCAATCAAAATCCGGCAAGTTATCTTATGGATATGGAAAAACTTATTCTAAAGTTTGTATGGAGAGGCAAAAGATCCAGAATAGGCAGCACAACATTGAAGGAGAATAACAAAGTTGGAGGACTGATGCCTCCTGACTTCAAGAGTATAAATAAAGCTGCAGTAATCAAGACAGTGTGATAGGGGCAAAATAATAGATAAATAGGTTAACTGGACAGAATAGTAAGCCCAGAAATAACCCCAGAAATATAGCCAACTCATCTTTGACAAAGGAGCAAAGGCAATACAGTGGAACAAAGATACTCTCTTTGACAAATGGTACTGAAACAATCAGACATCCTCATGCAAAAATTGAACCCGACACAGAACCCTACACAAAAATGGACTATAATTGGATCTAAATGTAAAACATAAAATTATAACACTATTAGAAGATCATAGAAGAAAACCTGGATGGCCTTGGGTACGGTGTTACCTTTTTAGGTAAACTCCAAAAACATGATGCCTAAAAAGAGTAAGTGATGACCTGGAGTTCATTAAAATTAAAAACTTCTTCTCTGTGATAGGTAATATCAAAAGAGTGAGTACAGAAGCTAGAGACAGGAAGAAAAATATTTGCAAAAGACACATCTGATAAGACATTGTTATCTAAAATACACAAAGAACTCTTAAGATTCAACAGTTATAAAACAAACAACCTGATTTAAAAAATGGGCCAAACATCTTAACAGACACTTTACCAAAATAAGATGTACAGATGGCAAATACACATATGAAAAGACATTACACAATACTGGTTTTTCAATATATGTTTTTCATAATCATAATTTTGGGTGACATACTTCCTATTTAGGAATGTTCATCCTCCAAGTTCAGTAGAATCTTCATACCATCTTTTAATATTCTTCTATATCAATTCTTCTCCTTAACAATAGCAATGGAAATTTGAAATGTGCTATTGCTTTTTCACTTTGTTTAAAATTTTGTCCTTTAATATTTTTTGTCAATGATAAACTTACATTGACACCTCATAATCCTAATGTCTGCTGTTTACCTTAGGGTATAATGACATATCCATAATTATCATATAGGGAAATGCAAATAAAAAATGTGATACCACCACACACCTATTAAAATGGCCAAAATCTGGAACACTGACACCATTAAATGCTGGCAAGGAGCACAGTTGTGGGAACATATGGTAAGTGTATGCTTAGTTTTTTAGAACTGCCAAACTGTTTTGCAAAGTGGCTGTGCCATTTTGCATTTCCACTAGCAGTTTACGAGAGTTCCTGTAGCTCCACATCCTTGTCAGAATTTAGTTCTGGTTGTTATTTTTATAAGCATTTATAGAAATGACAGTAAAGTTAGCATACACACTATTTTATATTTGTCTTGAGTGTAAATCCATTTCCCTTGTCAGAGTAATTACTTGAAAAATCATAATCCTGACCAGACACAGAGATAACTACTTTCACAAACATCATTAATGATTACATATTATTTCTTGCAGTAATAGATATACATTTATTCATCAACTGATTGATAGAATTTCAACATAATCATCAATAAGGTAATTTTTATTCCAAGTTATATCTAGAATTCATTCTTAGAATTGAAAGTAAGTACCTATGTTGACAGCAATGTGAAAAACCATGTCTTGTTCTTTTTACGTACATTACTGACACCGCTAATTAGATATAATAGCAACTTAAAGAATCACATGGTCATCGATGATATATTAACTGGGGTCTGCCAGGCATAATGTTGAAGGGAGCATCCTTCTATTTGACCTTGCAAAGGTCAAGGTTAAATCCAACACCAAATAACAGGTTCAAGTCGAATAAAAAGGTATAAAATGAACTTCACACTCCATATAACCAGTTCTATGTTCTTCACCATTATTTCTGCTTTACTTTACTTGGATGAGAGTTTATATTCTACTAGGTTCTTTTCTACTTACTTCATTCCTCTGTCTACTAATTCTTCAAACATCTTTCCTTTTATTTTTTAATTTTATTATTTTACCTCTGATTATTTTTCAAGTTCATGTCTTATATTTTATTGAGACTATAAAATTGATTTTTACTAAATTATTTTTTCTAATTTTCTTAACTACATCCTGGTTGCCACCTTACACAACAATTTGAAGACATAAATTATTTTTTCTTATTTGCTGATTCTTGAAAGATATTTCAGGCCTCTGGTTTGCCTGTAAAATGGGGGAAATGCTTCTTTATTTTCCCTGTTTAGCTCCAGGTAGCTATTCAAAACCTTCTTTCAGATTTTAGTGTGAATATATATTTAAAATAATGAATATCACTACTAAGTGTTCCTGATGGGAATGGAGAAATCTAGAACTATGAGCAGTCCCACTTGCAGAATGTCATTTCTATGTAGTCTTTTTTCTTTGAAACTTGTGAACCAGGTTATGCCCAGTCTCTTTGTCAGATATGGCTCTCTTTCACAACAGGGGCAAATTTTTCACATCATGCAAAAGTCTCACTTCCTTATACTTTTCAATTTGATATAGCCACTGATATTTCTCATCATAAGTAATTTTAATATTTAGTCTTTAGCAATAAATCTTAGATTGTTCTCTACCAGTCTCCTCACTTTTCCTAGTCTCAGTCCTTCATCATCTAAGTCAGGGGAATGTGTAGGAATCTTTTAGATCTTCTTTGTTTCTGGGAGTGCTGTCCCTGAAGAGGTCATCACAATTTGATCTTTAATATTTTCCTCATCTGGTTCTCCTTGTAGTTGATTAAAAAAATAAAGTATTTTAGTTTTCTGGCATATGGATAACATTCCCTGTTAGTTTTAAATGCCTAGATATATTCTCGTGTTTTCATTTGCTCATTCAAATGGGAATATGGAAAACGGATAGTTCTACTTTTCTAGAAGACCTTTCCTAGATGGTATATTGATAGAAACTCCTACCATACAAAAGAAAAATACTCACATTGAAATACTTTTTTAACCTGATAAGGAAAGATGACCTAGAAAAAATTGCATCAATTATATGAAAACCCAAGACAGTCAGATAAGTGATTTTTTAAAGTGTTAACCTAATTATAATATTCCATTTGTAAATCTTAGTTTCCTAAGCATAAATTAATTATAACTTTAAATTAGTTTCTTAAAGCTTGAATCTGGCCTGTGCACAGTAGTTTTCTGACTCCTGATTTAGGAGCATAAAATTGATTGATTTTTTCTTAGACTAGTAAACAATGGAATTTTGCAGAATGTCTGACTAAACCAAACAGGAGCAGATCCCGGGAGTGTTCTGCCCACATCCGCTAAAGGTTGAGCATTCTAATACATGCTGCTGGATTTCTACTGCCATCTGCATCTCTCCTTACCTGAGGCTTTTCCCTGGCCTCCAGGGCCAATTTTGCCCCTACACAGCAGGACGGCAAATGAGCATTCTCATCCCCCAGAGCTGTCCTCACCCAATGACAGAGGAGATGACTTAATATTTTAGCTCCCTTGCCTCTGGGTATATATTCTGCACCATTCTCTATCATTCCCCACTGGGATAAAGTCCCAGTTCTGAGAGTAGACATTTATTTGAAATTATCCCCCACTGGCATCTTTATCTTTCTCATTTTACCTCCCCACTCTCCAGGAATATTTTCTGAGATTACTTCTGAATTTTCACTTTAACCCTGCCTCAATGATCTGTTTTTGCTGGAATGCAAACAAACCTATAAGTTCTATTAAACAGTGCTTGTGTATACAGAATTAAACAGAAAAAAGCAAAACAAAACAGACCTTTTCAACATGATCAATAGATAAATACAAATCAAGTTTATATTGAATGTCATGAATACTGGTGTTCAATACCTTAATCCAGAGCTTCCCAGAAGGTTTCTGACAGTTTACAGGTGTATCACAATTGTGTCACAGTGTGCCAAGATATTGATGATCTCATCCCTGGCAGACCAGAATCCCTGGTCAACGTGTCTCTACCTATAGGTCATCTCAGTTTGTCCTGCTCTACTATATAAATATTACCATATTTATCCTGTACATGCCAATATTTTTTAAATGTTGGAAGAATGGCCTTAGACTATTGTCATCAAATTTTTCTGTAAGCTGTATAGTACACAAGTTTCTATGGATATAAATTTAATTAAAGTTAGAATTAATGTCATATAAAACAAGCTTCTATATGAATCGTTAGTTATATTGAGCATGAAATATTTGACAAATTCCCAAGAATTAAAGAAAACATAGATATACCCAAATATGGTATTCAAGCTTATATAAATATTTACCTGTGTTGAGTAACTCTCTGGATTTTGATTATTATTTTTGAAGATGTAAGAATTTTCAATGGATAGTTAGCCTAGTGAAAATATTAGTAAGCAATGATATGATTGTCTTTGTTGATAAATAGGAGAATGATAGCTGGTTGAGGCACTAGAGTCTTCAGACCTATTCTCAATCATCCTTACTAAAAGACCAGATTACTAGGAGGTCTAAAGTGTTGTAGCAGGGATGTTAAATGTTTGCTGCTACTGCTTTTCTGAAATAAATAAATGAATAAGAACACTACTCTCATACAGAAAAAAGAGGTACTTAATACTTTTATCTTTAGTCATTGTGTCACTCAGAAAAAGTAACAACAATTTCTATTAATGATAAGGGTAAATACAATTTATTCTCCCTCAAGAAATGTTTTATGGCATATAATTTCTAGAGAGTCAAAATACTTCAGAAAAGTAAAACTTAAATCTAACATGTTTCAAGAATTTTATTATTGTTTGGAACTAACTATATACCACCGTTTATGGCTGTAAGTTTATAATTATAATATTCATCATATTATGATCATTCAAACTAATACTTAGTCATTATTGAGTTATAAATGTTTTAACAAGTTATACCCTCTAATTTCAAAGAAACTTGGGAAGGTTTAATAATCTAAAGTTAAATGATTAAAGTTTAAAACAAGGCAGAACCGCTCTAATAGAAATTGAGAAATTTAGTATCATTAGGCATCTTAGATGCGTTAATTAGCAATTTTAAAACCTAAATTGAACTCCATTTTTTTTCTTGAGTGTTATTCTGATTTCATTGTATGACACATAAATTCAAAAAAAAAGTCCACGTTTTTTTTGTGAAGAATTTTTGGCAGGAATTAATTTTAAAGGATGTTATTACATGTATGTTTATTAAAACACATTGGGATAGAATAGCAGATAAGGACTACAAGTACATGTTACAGAAGACATAAAAACTCCCTGTATGCATAGAAAAGTAGTTTATCATTTTCAGTGCAAAGGCTGAAGAAAATGAAAGTACTGGGGATTTCTACATGAAAATACTAAGAGCACAATGTTTTAGATTTAATATGAGTTTGCATAAAACAAAAAGTAATAATGCATAGTTAATCACAAAGTGCTAGCATAGTGTGAAAATCTTTTTTTTTTTTTTTTTGCGGTACACGGGCCTCTCACTGCCTTGGCCTCTCCCGTTGAAGAGCACAGGCTCTGGATGCACAGGCTCAGCGGCCATGGCTCACGGGCCTAGCCGCTCCGCAGCATGTGGGATCCTCCCGGACTGGGGCACAAACCCATGTCCCCTGCATCGGCAGGTTGACTCTCAACGACTGCGCTACCAGGGAAGCTTGTGTGAAAATCTTTATGCAATATACTTTTAAAATCCCTATTCTATTTTTTTTTTTTTTTTTTTTTTGCGGTACGCAGGCCTCTCACCATTGTGGCCTCTCCCGTTGCGGAGCACAGGCTCTGGACGCGCAGGCTCAGCGGCCATGGCTCACGGGCCCAGCCGCTCCGTGGCATGTGGGACCCTCCCGGACTGGGGCACGAACCCGTGTCCCCTGCATCGGCAGACGGACTCTCAACCACTGCGCCACCAGGGAAGCCCCCTATTCTATTTTTAAAATTGCTTTGCAGAACATTTGGTCCTGTCCAAAACGTTCATAAAACATTTGGATTACAACAGAAGATCCTTGAAATTTGGTCCTATATAAAATGTCCATGAGCATATTTGGTCCATGCCACATGATTTTTGACAGGACCAAATATCAAGGAACTTTTGGTGTGGACCAAATGTCTATATGGACATTTTGGACAGGATCAAACATGGTCAAATATTATGGACTTTTTGAGTGCAGTAAATGGATGTGGCAGGTAAGACCAAGTGTCTGCTAATCTAAAAGTTCATTGTATCTACTTTATTTTTCCTCCAACTGAAAGCCAATTATATACAGTGGATAGGAAAGGAATGTCTAAAGTCTATTTTGGATCTATTTCCATGTTGATTCGTTTCCACAAATTTCCCTTCTCTGAAGTGTTTCATACACATTTTGTGAATTTGCCTTTACCTAAGAATTTTTATTACTATTCAGTTCTATGACTCACAGTTCCAGTTCAGTTTCTATTTACCTGGATAGGTAAGCAGTATTCTAAATATTTGAAAATAAACCAATTAAATGTAATAATAATCCTGAACTTTTATCATACTAAGGAGAGTATATTTAATGTTATTTTTCTCCTTATAAAATAACTATTATTAATCCAAATGAAATAGCATAAGAAAGGGCAACATCAAACTAAGTCTGCATTGGAATCTGAAAATCAGTATGAAAATATGTGATTGGGCTGATCTCTATTGTAATCAACTATTTATTAATTGTGTAAAGCTAAAAACTAAAATATTGTCTATGAAATTGCCTAGAATAGTGCTTTGCTCATAGTAGGTATATAATAAGCTTTGGTTGACTCTGTAGAAAACTTTGCCTAGAAATTATGGATAGAAAGTAGATAGAACTTTTTTCCTTTCTATCAGGGAGAAAACAATTTAATTAATAAAACAAAAAATAGGCTTACATTTAAAATAATTACTTATAAATATAAGCTATTCTTTGTGATTACATAATATGATTCAGACTGAAGTAAATTCTATCTTTGAATGATTATAGCACTTTTTGTACCCTATTTATATTTTTGTATGTTAAATCATATCTGAAATACACACACACACATATATACACTATTATATTCTATTTTAGAACCTACTCCCAAATACTTGGCATAATTTAATATTCTATATATTCTGTACAATGTTTTTTTTAAACTGTTCAGTGGCAATGACAGTGATAGAAGGAATGTGGGAAGAAAGCACCATAAGTGGGCTTCCCTGGTGACGTGGTGGTTAAGAATCCTCCTGCCAATGCAGGGGACACCGGTTTGAGCACTGGTCCAAGATGATCCCACATGCCACGGAGCAGCTAAGCCCGTGTGCCACAACTACTGAGCCTGCGCTCTAGAGCTTGCGAACCACAACTACTGAAGCCTGCATGCCTGGAGCCCGTGCTCCGCAACAAGAGAATCCACCACAATAAGCCCGTGCATCGCAACGAAGAGTAGCCCCATCGTCTCAACTAGAGAAAGCCCGCGCACAGCAAATAAGACCCAACACAGCCAAAATTAAATAAATAAAATAAATACATTAAAAAAAAAAAAGCACCATAAGTGCTTAGTAGAGGAGCATTGAGCTGGGCCATGGAGACTGGGAGCTACTGGAAAAAAGTATTCAGAAAATAAGTATAAAAGTGTTCCAAAGAGTAAAACAGCATGACAAAATAAAGGAAGTCGGTGTGTATGTGGCATGCTTGGGAAACAGCGACTACATACATTTGGATGGAAATAAGAGTCCTAAGAGATAAACTGAGAGAAATACTTCTGTTTATAACATTACGGTACAAAAAGATGTTCAAATGATCGTATGATAGATAAAATGTATAGAGGTCTTATTTTTCTGACAAACAGATAAGGTAGGCACAGCCTAGACTTGGGAGAGCTGCTCACAGCCAGAGAAACGGAATGATTGGATTCACTCATTATTCACTCAACTATTCTTTTATGGCATGCATTAGGGAATGCAATGATTATGTAACTGCAATGTTAAAATCTGACAGCTCTCCTAAATGTCTTTCTGGTTCTGTGTTTTTAAATGGTTCTGGTTCACCAGCTGGCAAAGGACTCAGAAATCTCTCTAAAATATAACCATTCTCATCTTTTCAAGTCATTAGATTTTTGGTGAAAGTCATAGCAAGCCCAGATCTCATGCTGAGGATATTTGCATCTGAACATCATGAAGCAGGCTTGAACCCTGCAAACCTTAGTTCAAAATTGGCTACTGCATTGATTCAAATGAGTGCACTGCACCGGTTTTCTTTTTTCTTACATTTTTTTCTTAATCTTCAAATAATTTGATCTTAGGCCTATTCCAAGCTGCATTACAAAGTCTGTGAAACATAATGACGCATCGAGCAAAATGTAAAAACTAAATCTATAAATAAAATTAAGGATGAGATGGAGACAGTCTTCATATAATCTCCCCATGTTCATTAGCTCATATATTGTGCAAAAGCAAATTTTATCAAAAATGTTATAGCATATGGAGGGATATGGGAAGCAGATACTGCAAAAAGCTTAAAATTACAATTTAACATCATAACTTGAGTCATAAATTATATACCGGAATGTCATGCCCTTAGATACCTTTCCATTCTTGCTTGCAAGTATATGAATTATTGGAGAAATTTTACATCATAAAATTATTCTCCATTGTATTTTTCCCTCTTTCCAAACTAGATAAGGTTCTCAATTTATAAGCCTGAATAAAACTCTGGACCTCTTACTACTTTTCCCAGAAAGTATAAGGAGAATTAACTTTATTAGACACTAAACTTCATAAGTATAGGGACATTGCTTACCCGGATCGCTGCTTTATCCCAAAGTAAGCTAGTGTCAATATACAGAGCACGGAAATAAATATTTATTAAATGAATGCACCTATTAGGTAATTACAAATATAAGAGCATATAAGAAGAAATATGGGAAATGGGAACAATTGGACCAATAGGAAATCACACTTAAATGGAACCTGAAATATGAATAGTGATTAGCAGTGAAGACTGAGGAGATTATTGGACTGCAGAGAAGAGTATTCTAGACTGAGGAAATTATTATGTATTCAACAACTTCTCAATTACTACAACCTGTATATGGGTATAGCTATGTATATATGAGTCTAAACATATATATATGAAATTAATGTATTGTATAAAACAGATTATTTATATAATCTATAAACAAATCTTAAGAATATGAGAATCCCTTCTATTATTTCTTTGTCTTGCCTTGTCAAGAATCTTCAACCCACAGTTTGGGAACTACTAAAAATAAGAATTCTTAAAGATAACTCTAAAGACCTCAAGAATTAAATGGAGTCATAAAAGTTGATTTTACACCACTTAATTTTAATGCCTGTTTCCTTCTGAAACTTTTCTGCCCTGGATAGCATGATGATAGTGTTTTATCCTGCTTCTCTAACTATTTCTTCTATGTCTTTATCCTTGGCATTTATCCTCCTTCTGATCTCCTAAATGGCACATCTCTGGACATACTTGGGATTATGTTTGCTATCTTTGTGTAGCTATGTCTGTCTCTTGTTCTGCACTTAGAAAAAAACTCTTTTGAATTTATTCTCATCTGTTTCTACTGTTTCAACTATCAATTCTGAGACATGAGTTTTTTTAAATCTAAATCTCTGATGTCATCTTAAAGCTTCAATCCTGAGTTTCAAAATTGTCAGTAGACATTTCTACCTCCCTGAAATGTAATTATGTTAAAATCAAATGGTAAAAAGTCAGAGATAATTAGGGAAAATATGTAGGACATAAATTGAAAAGGTCTGAAGCCAAAATTCTGGGGATTATCAACATTTCCATGTAGGGAAAGTAAAGACTGTAAAGGAGTTAAAGTGAACTAATAGAGAATAATATGAAAAACTGAAGAGTCATATCAGGGAAAGTACGGAAGAAGAAGGCCACCAGGAAAAGCAAAGCTATTTACCTGTTTAGCTAGTTACCTAGCTTTTTTTTTTTTAATCAAGATGAGTGTCCATTAACCATTAACCTTAATAAGTAGATCACTATGTGTGACCTTGAGGAGGGCTCCTGAAGAGAATTGGTAAGTACGGAATCAGAATTTGTCAAGCTGTGAAGTTAATGGATGGGACGGTATGGAGGCAGAGAATAGATTTACTCATTTAGGAAGTTTGGCTTTGAGGTTGTCTTTGATATAATTATAAGCAAACCGTCAAGGGGGAACATCAAACTCAAACTTGGACCTTGTTCTTGCTAAAGAGGTGCACGTGAACTAAGTCTTAAAGGACATATTATGTTTTCAAGATGATAAGAGTGATCAGAGTGGCATTCTAGAGCAGACGAAGGCACAAGATAGCATTGAGAAATTATAGTAGAGCAGAGCAGGTCCAATGCAGAGCAGGACCAGATAAAGATGAAGCTAGAGAGAAAATAGAGGGCCTTATTTTCTTATTTAAAAAGATCTCGGGCTTACCTGGTGACGCAGTGGTTGAAAGTCCACCTGCCGATGCAGGCGACGCGGGTCCGTGTCCTGGTCCGGGAAGATCCCACATGCCGCGGAGCGGCTAGGCCCGTGAGCCGTGGCCGCTGAGCCCGCGCGTCCGGAGCCTGTGCTCCGCAATGGGAGAGGCCACAACAGTGAGAGGCCCGCGTACAGAGAGAAAAAAAAAAAAAAAAAAAAAAAAAAAAGATCTCATGTGCCTTGCTGAAAAACTTTAAATTTTTCTTTCCTTGCATTCATGGACTTACATTCTAGCTAAACAAACAATTTTAAAATGTTGTGATAAATAGTATAGAAAAAGAAAAAGAGAATGAGGTGGATAGTGAATGTCAGGGTAAGGAGCTGCTATTTATGAGGTCTGGGAGTAATCTCTCCATAAGGTGACATTTAAGCAGAGACCTCAAGGAAGTGAGGAAGTGATCCATGTAGGTACATGGAGAAAGAATTTAATAAGCAAAGGGGGAAATGAGCAAAGGCCAAGAGGAACGCTTGTACATGGCCTAGATTTTGACCAAACAGCAAGAAGCCCATAATAGCTGCAAATAGATCAGCATTCATCATAGAAAGAGATGAATTTAGGGAGGTAGAACAGTTGCTGTGTTGCAAAGTCGTTGGATAAAGTGACCTGAGAAATTTGTCATTATATTTCCTGGGTAGCTTATATTTTATCAATTATTTTATTCCAAAGTACTTATTTATTATATTAAATAGAAAAAGAATATACAGAAATGTTGAGATAAAAAAAAATTGATAAGTGATAAGTGATATATACACATTATACACAATGATAAGTATATATATATATACTTTAATATATATATATTTAATATATATCATTATATATATATAGTGCTATATATATCATTAAGTGCTATATATATCATCATATATATAATGATATATATATATATAAGTGCTATATATATATATATATATATACACATGTTATATATTTCCTTCTTGTGATTTGTATTTTTATTGATGCAGTCATCCATGTCTGTGGATTTGTGTGTAAAACACAAATTATGAGTGTATTCCCTCTATAATTTGCATCCAGTTTTTTTGCATTAAAATTCAATCTAGTCAATTTTCCATTATAGTCAATTTATTTGGACAACACATATTTTAATGTCCCATGGGATTAACAACCCCTTATGATTTGCATTTAACATGTTATATTATTCCATGTAATAAACAGTGTGAATGTAGGCATAAGCTTGTACGTGCATACACACACACTCACACACTCATTAGAGGAAACTTAGTTTTGCCTCATGTAGTAAAACGACGTTGATGCTTCCATTTCTCTTGTTTCTGTGTACAGTGTGTGTGGATACCAGCATTTATGGATATCCTACTTACTTTATAAACATCAGCAGGATGTCAAATCCTCATATACTTCCAATCTCTGACTTCCCTAGTCCTGAAGTCAATATTCAGACTCATATTCATGTGATTAGGTCAGGCTCACCTGAATAATCTTAAGGCAACTTGAGCTGGGACCTTAATTACATTTCAGTCACTTCCAGTAACACCTATATTAGTGATTGGAGAAGGTATGCGTACACAGGGGCTTGGAATTTTGGAGGATTTACAAATAAAGTTGTTTTGAGCATTCACATACAAGTATTTGTAAGAACACATGCTTTCTTTTCTCTTGCATAAATACCTAGAAATTTAATGAGTGGATGATATGCTAAACACATGTCACTTTTGAAGAAACTGCCATGCTGACTTACAAAGTATTTGTGTCATCTTACGTTGCCAGCGGCAGTGTATAAGAGTTCCATTGTCTCTCTAACTATATATTCTACTGCATGTGTAGTGGTATCTCAGTGCAGTTTTATTTCTAATTCCTTAATGACTATTAATGTTGAATATGGTTTTATGTGCTAGTTTACCATTTGTTCATGTTATTTTGTAAAGTGACTTTTTGAATTTGTGATATTTAAAAAAATTTGTTGTTTCTTCAAATTGGATTATAAGAACTATATTATAGATACTCATCTTTTAACAGATGTGTAATTTTCAAATATAATATATTCTTCTAATCTATGCATTTTCATTCTCTGAAAAAATATTAATAGAGAAAAAGTGGTTAATTTTGATGAAGTCCAAATTACCAGTTTTTTTGTATGCATCATGCTTTTGATGTCATGTATAAAAAATATTTTCTTAGAGCAATTTCATAAAGATTTTCTCCTTCCACAATTTTAGAATTTTAACTTTTACATTTGAGGACTATGGGCATTTTGAATCGCCCTTGAATATGACATTAGGTATTGATTGAACTTCATTTTTCTGATATATGGATATCTGTTTCAGCACAGTTAGACTATCCTTTCTCCACTGAAATCTTTAACATCTTTGTCCAAAACCAACTGAATATATATATATAATATATATATATATATATATATATATATGTGAGTCTATTTCTGTACACTCTGTTTTGTTCCATTATTTACTTTTCTGTCCTTATGCCAATACTATCTTGATTATTGTAGTTTCATATTGAGTCTTGAATTCAGATAGGGCAAATCTTTCACATTTGTTTTTACTATCTTAATGTAATTTTTTTTTCTCTCAATGTAATTTTGGCTTTCTTTTTTTTTTTTTTAATTTAAACTAAAGCCAAACAAACGAAAAACAGTCCACCAGTTTCTCCCTAACCTCTGGCAAGCATCAGCTTGTTCTCTGTATTTATGAGTTTGGATTGTTTGTTTGTTTGTTTGTTTATAGATTCCATGTATATAAGGGATCATATGGTAATTATCTTTCTCTGTCTGACTTATTTCACTTAGCATAATACCCTCAAGGTCATCCATGTTGTCGTAAAAGGCAAGATTTCATACTTTTTTATGGCTAAATAATATCTCATTGTGTGTGTATGTATATTTGCATACATATGTGGATATATATATCATAAAGTCTTTATCTATTCATCCATTGATGGACACTTAAGTTGTTTTCATATTATGGCTGTTGTAAATAATGCAGCAATGAACATGGAGTTGCATATATCTTTTCAAGTTAGTGTTTTTGTTTTCCTAGGATAAATACCCAGAAGTGGAATTGCTGGATCATATAGTAGAGCTGTTTTTAGTTTTTAAGGATTCTCTATACTGTTTTCCACAGTGGCTGTGCTAATTTACATTCCTACACATGGTGCACAGAATTTATCTTTTTTCCACATCCTCATCAATATTTGTTATATCTAGTCTTTTTGATAATAGCCATATAACTGGTGTGAGGTAATATCTCATTGTGATTTTGATTTGTATTTCCCAGGTAGTTAATGATGTAGAGCATATTTTCTTGTACCTTTTGGCTATCTGTATGTCTTCTTTAGAAAAATGTCAATTAATATCATCTGCCCATTTTTTATTGAATTGTTTAGTTTTTATGCTTTTGTGTTCTTTCTATATTTTAGATATTATCCTTTTATCAGTCATATGATTTGCAAATATTTTCTCACCTTCAGTAGCTTACCTTTTCATTTTGTTGATGGTTTCCTTTGCTGTGCAGAAGATTTTTAGTTTGATGTACTCCCACTGGTGTCAGATTCAAAAAAGCACCCCAAGACCAATGTCAAGGAGCTTATTGCCTGCATTTTCTTCTAGGAGTTTTATGGTTTCAGACCTTAAGTTGAATACTTTAGTCCATTTCAAATTAATTTTTGTGTATGATGTAAGATAGTGGTCCAGTTTCATTAATTTTCATGTTGCTGTCAAATTTCCCAAATCTCCCATTTATTAAAGAGATTGTCCTTTCCTATTGTATATTCTTGGCTTCTTATAAATTAGTTGACCATATATGCATAGATTTCCTTCTGGGCTCTCTATTCTGTTCCACTGACATATATATCTGTTTTTATGCCAATACCATACTGTTTTAACTACTATAGCTTTGTAATATAGTTTGAAATCAGGAACATGATGCCTCCAACTTTGTTGATTCTCAAGATTGCTTTGGCTTTTGGGGTCTTTTGTGTTTCTATACAAATTTTAGAATTATTTGTTCCAGTTCTGTGGAAAATGCTATTGATAGTTTCATAGGGATTGCACTGAATCTGTAGATTGGATTCTTCTAGTACCTGAGCAGTGTATATTTTTCCATTTGTTTGTGTCCTCTTCAATTTCTTTCATCAGTGGCTTATAGTTTTCCAAGCATAGGTCCTTTACCTCCTTAGTTAGATTTATTCCTAGAGGCTTTATTCTTTCTGATGGGATTTTCTTTTTTTTTCTTTTTTTAACTGGAGTATAGTTGCTTTACAATATTGTGTTAGTTTCTGCTGTACAATGAAATGAATCAGCTATATGTATACATATATCCCCTCCCTCTTGGGCCTCCCTCCCAACCCCCATCCCACCCATCTAGGTCACCAAAGAGCACCAAGATGAGTTCCCTGCACTACACAGAAGATTCCCACTAGCTATCTGTTTTACACATGGTAGTGTATATATGTCAATCCCATTCTCCCAATTCCTCCCACCTCCCCCACCCCATGTCCACACATACATTCTCTATGTCTGCATCTCTATTCCTGCCATGCAAATAGGTTCATCTGTACCGTTTTTCTAGATTGCTTTCTTTTTTTCTTTTTTTCTTGCGGTACGCGGGGCTCTCACCGCTGTGGCCTCCCCCGTTGCAGAGCACAGGTTCTGGACGCACAGGCTTAGTGGCCATGGCTCACGGGCCCAGACACTCCTGGCACATGGGATCCCCCTGGACCGGGGCACGAACCCGCATCCCCTGGACCGGCAGGTGGACTCCCAACCACCGCGCCACCAGGGAAGCCCCTAGATTGCTTTCTTAATTTTTCTTTCTGGTAGTTTGTAGTTAGTCTGCAACCAACTTCTGACTATATATTTTGTATTTTGTAACTCTACTGAATTCATTGACGAGTTCTAGTAGTTTTTTGGTGTTTTTTTAAATATATTTATATATATAGTATCACACCATCTGCAAACAATGATAATTTTACTTCTTCCTTTCCAATTTGGATTTCTTTCATTTTTTTTTCTTGTCTGATTTCTGCAGCTAGGACTTCCAGTATTATGTTGAATAAAAGTTGTGAGGTATCCTTGTCTTATTCCTGATCTTTTAGTAAATGCTTTCAACTGTTCACCATTGAGTATGATGTTGGCTGTAAGTTTGTCATAAATGGCCTTTATGTTGTTGGTCCATGTATACCCACTTTGTTGAAGTTTTTATCATAAATGGATGTTGAATTTTGTCAAAAGCTTTTTCTGCATCTATTGAGATTATCATATGATTTTTATTTTTTCAATTTGTTAATGTGGTGTATCGCATTGATGGATTTTCAGATATTGAACCCTCCTTGCATTCCTCAGATAAATCCCACTTGATCATGGCATATGATCCTTTTAATGTGTTGTTGAATTTGGTTTGCTAATATTTTGTTTAGGATTTTTGCATCTATGTTCATCAGTGGTATTGGCCTATGATTTTCATTTTTTGTGGTGTCTGTCTGGTTTTGACATTAGAGTAATGCTGGCCTCATAGAATGAACTCAGAAGTGCTCCTTCTTCTTTGTTATTTTTGAAGTTTGAGAAGATTAGGCATCAACAATTCTTTAAATGCTTGTTAGAATTAACATTTAAAGCACTCTGATCCTAAACTTTTTTTGGGGGGAGTTTTTGATTACTGATTCAACCTTCAGCTAGTAACTGGTCTTTTCATATTTTCTATTTTATCATGATTCAGTCTTAGTAGATGGTATGCTTCTAGGAATGTATCAATTTCTTCTAGGCTGTCCAGCTTCTTGGCTTATAATTGTTCATTATAGTCTCTTATGATCCTTTATAGTTCTGTGGTAATAGTTATAATATCTTCTCTTTCATTTCTCATTTTATTTGTTTGAGTTCTTTCTTTTTTTTCTTGGTGAGTCTAGCTAAAGATTTGTCAATTTTCTTTATGTTTTCAAAGAACCAGCTCTTAGTTTCATTGATCTTTTCAAATGCCTGTTTAGTCTCTATTTCATTTATTTCTGCTCTAATCTTTCTTTCCTTCCTTCTACTACCTTTGGGCTTCATTTGTCCTTCTTTTTCTAGTTCCTTGAGCTATAAGTTTAGATTGTTTCAGATTTTTCTTCTTTCCTGAGGTAGACTTGTATTGCTATGAACTTCTTTTTTAGATCTGGTTTGCTGCATCCCATAGATTTTGGATCGTGTGTTTCAATTTTCATTTGTCTCCAGGAATTTTTTTATTTCTCTTTTGATTTCTTCTTGATCTATTGGTTGTTTAATAGCATGTCATTTAATCTTGACATATTGGTCAATTTTCTAGTCTTTTTAGTGTAATTAATTTCTACTTAATACCATTGTGGTAGGAAAAGATGCTAGATATGATTTCAGTCCTCTTCAATTTATTAGGGCTTGTTTTGAGGCCTATTATATGATCTATCTTGGAAAATGATCTACATGCCCTTGAGAAAAAGGTGTATTCCATTGTTTTTAGATGGAACGTTCTGTAGATATGTTAACTCCATCTGGTCTAATGTGTCATTTAAGGCTGATGTTTCTGTCTAGATGATCTATCCATTGATGTAAGTGGTGTATTAAAGTCCTCTTCTATTACTGTATTGCTGTTTGTTTCTCCCTTTATGTCTGCTAGTGTTTGATTCATATATTTAGGTGCTCCTATATTGGGTGCATAAATATTTATAAATGTTATATCTTCTTGTTGGATTGACCCCTTTATCATTATGTAACATCTTTGTCTCTTATTAGAGGCTTTATTTTAAAGTCTACTTTTATTCCTGATGTAGGTATAGGTACTCCAGCTTTCTTTTGGCTTCCATTTGCATGGGATATCTTTTTCCATCCTTTCACTTCCAGTCTGTGTGTGTCCTTATATATAAACTCAGTCTTTTGTAGGCAGCATATAGATAGGTCATGTTTTGTTTTGACTTTTATGCATTAATCCATTCTATATTTTCTGATTGAATAATTTAGTCCAGTTACTTTTAAAATGATGATTGATAGGTATGTGCTTATTGATATTTTGTTATTGTGTTCTGGCTGTTTTTATAGTTTCTCTCTTTCCCTTGCTTCTTCTCTTGCTCTCTGCCTTTGTAGTTTGATGACTTTCTTTAGTGCTATGCTTATGTTTCTTTCTCTTCATCTTTTGTGTATTTACTCTATGTTTTTTTCTTTGTGGTTACAATGAGGCTTACCTATAACAACTTATATCTGTAATAGTCTATTGTAAGTTGATAACAACTTACATTAGACCCCATTCTAAAGCTTAACATTTCTCTTCTTCCACCCACATTTTATGTTTTTGTTGTCACATTTTACATCTTTTAATCTTGTGTATCATTCCAATTTTTTAAAATTTAATTATGTATTTTTAGACTCATGGTTTATTGAGAAGTGTATTATTTAGTTTCACAATATTTATGTTTTGTGTAAATGTCTATTACCAATTTAATTTAATTTAATTTATTATTCATCTAATTTAATTCCATTTTGGTCTTTTAAAAAATACCTGGATATCCTTAAGTTTACTGAGACTGAATTTAAATCTTGAATATGATATTTTTTGCAACATAATCTCTGTGTACTTGAAAGAAAAGTGTATTCTGCTGTTGTTAAGTGGAGCATTCTACAAATGTCAGTTGAATAGAGGTTGTTGATGATGTGATACAAGTCAAGTAATTTTTGATATGTTTGTGCTTAAATATAATGTACTATCTTGCTGTATGTTGTTTTCTATTTTCTCTTTACTTTTTCCACTTTTTGTAGGCAATTTTATTTTACTTTTATCCAGCTTTATTGAGAAAAGATTGATATTTAACATTGTGTAAGTTTAAAATGTACAACATATTGATTTCATACACTAATATATTGCAAAATGATTACCACAATAGAGTTAGTTAACACCACCATCACTTTACATAATTACAATTTTTTCTGATGAGAACATATAAGGTATACTAGAGTATCATTAACTATAGTCACCATGTTGTACATTAGATTCCCGATACTTACTTATAACTGGAAGTTTGTACCCTTTCACTCCTTATTTCCCCCACATTTCTCCTTAGCCCCTAGCAACCACCATTCTACTCTGTATTCTATTCTTACATTATTTTCCTTTTCTGTCTTATTTTAGATTGCATTGATCATTTTTAATGACTTTGTTGTCTCTCATATTAGCAATAACTATAATTCCTTTATTTTTTTCAACTGTTTGCTTTAAGGTTCAGTAAATGCAGTTTAACTTATACAATATTTTACCACTTCATGATAGAATAAGAATCTCCCAACTGAATTCTCCTAAATTACCTTCTATCCTTTGTGCAATTGCTATCATAAATTTTACTTTCATATATATAATTAATCACACAATATATTACAATTATTTATGCATCAGTCAGTTACCTTTAAACACTTTTATGTAATAATATATTTTATAGTTGTACACATATTAACTGTTTCCACTGATATCCATTTCTTTGAATAGATAGAGATTTCCATATTGTATCATATTTTTCCTAAATTATTTAATATAGTACTGGCCTACAATTTATTACTTCTTTCGGCATTTGTATATCTGAAAAAAAAATATTTCTGCTAGTTTTAAAAGATATATTCTTTTAAAAGATATATTCTTTTATTCTTTAGAAATTGAAGTGTGTAGCTTCACTGTCCTCTGTCTTGTATTCATTCTAAAAGAAATTTGCTATAATTCTTTTGTTTCTCTTTGCAATATTTCTTTTTCCTCTGGTTGCTTTTAACATTCTCTATTTATTTCTGGCTTTAAGGAATTTAACTCTACATGACATGACATAGTATAATTTTTTTCATATTTCTTATATTTGAGTTTTGCTGAATTTAGCTCTGTTGGTTTCTGGTTTTAATAAAATATGGGGAGATGCCTACTCTTAATTCTTCAAATATTCTTAACTATTTTCTTGTTCTCCTTCTTAAATTAAAATTATTCATATAGCTGATCATTTAAAGTTGTTCCACAGCTCACTCGTAGTCTGCTTATTCATTTTCATCCTCTTTTCTCTATATATTTCATTTTAGATAGTATCTATTGCTTTGGACTCAGTTACCTGATCTTGCTGTGTTTTTTGTTTCCTGTGGTTTCTAATCTATTTTATACAATGATGTTTCTTAGATCTTGCACTTTTCATCTCTAGAAAATTAATTTTATTGACCGTTTATATGTTTAAATATTTATTAATATGCTCAATCTTTCATCTGTCTAGTTGAACATATAAATTTTATTTTAAATTTTTTTTTATATTGACCATTTTTAAAGTCTTTATTGAATTTGTTACAATACTGCCTCTGGGATTTTTTTTGTTTGTTTTTTGTTTTTTTGGCTGTGAGGCATGTGGGGTCGTAGCTCCCTGACCAGAGATTAAACCCACACCCCCATGCACTGGAAGGCGAAGTCTTAACCACTAGACTGCCAGAAAGTCTGCTAAATTTTAATTATAATAAATATTTGAATGCTTTTGTCTACTAAGTCTATAGTGTTCTTTCTATGTATGAGTCTATTGCTTTTTCTCCTCATTAGGATTTATGTTTCTCTGCTTTTAAAATACCTAGTTAATTTTGATTAGGGATCAGATATTGTGAATTTTTGAATTTTACCCTTTTAGCTGCTAGATATTTGTGTATTCCTGAAGTGTTATTAAGATTTATTCTGAGACACACTAAATTTCTTGGAGACAGTTTGTTTCTTTCAAGGCTTGTTTGTAAGCTTTGCTTTATAGGACCCAAATAGCTATGGTCTATTGTTCATTTTTTCCACTACTGAGTCAGTATTCTTCTGAGTACTTTATCTGATACTCTGTGATTTATAGTTTTACACACCAAGTGATAGAAACAGGAAAAATCTACACATTTTGTGAGCATCTAGGATTGTTTCCTGTGCTCCTTTTGGGCTATTTCTCTGGCTCTGTATTGTTTTTTCACTCTCAGGTGCTGATCACTCCTTAGCTAAAATTTTGAGGAGGTTTCTCTCTTTGTTTTTCTGTAATTTTCTGTCTTCCAATATGTTTTCCTGCAAACTCTATGTGACTTGGATTTTCCAGACTCAGCTTTATCTCTTGCACTAGTAAATTCCCAGCTCCATTTTGATTAGTGCTAATCCTCTTTGCTTCCTCTTTCCCAGGAATCAGCTTCCTGCATTGTCTACTATTTAATGTACAAAAATTAACTAAAAGTATATTATTTTTAATACTTTGCCTGGATATTTAGTTGTCTCAAGTAAGAAGGTAGATCCAATTCCTCTTTCTCCATATTGGCTGGAAGTAGTGGTCCTCTTTTATTTACAATCTTAAAAACTAAATTTAGAGGTACCTAATTATTTCATATTTTTGTCTTTGTGAGTAATGTAATAGAGTAAAACTGTTGATAATGTCCCATGTTACCACATCAATAATGTACTAGTATTCCACATACAGTGTTATAGTGAATATTTTTACATATTACTCTTTAGCAAATGTCACTGAATTTTAGATATATATGTAAGATATAAAAAGCAAATAAAAATCTTATGATTTAAAATTATATCACAAATTCAGTAACCTGGTAAAGACTAATATAAAACCACTGGAAACTACCAAGCTATTTATTTGAAAATCTAAGCAAAGTAGCAGATGCTGAAATTGGAAACAACTTTGCTAAAACTCACCAAAAGAAAATGGAAGGAAGAAAAGTTCACTTTAATTACACTGGGTAACATAAAAATACATTTTCACTGTCAGATTATTCACAAGTTATATTTAAAGATACCATCTCTGTGAATATTTACGTACTGTGAACATGACTCCTCTCTACTGGTCAGAAATTTGTTTTCAGCTATCACTCAGAGCAGCTACTTCAAGATATGCTGCTTTGAAAAAGCCATTGAAAGTTTTAACCTCTTTCTTCAAGTACATCCTTTTATAGAGTGCCAAAGGACACCTGGAAAAACACACAAAATACATCTTTATTTTCCCTCTTTTGAGAAAAATAAACTAATAATTATCTATGCAAATTTCAATTACTATTTGAATGTTACATTTTCTGAGGGTAGTAGAGGCTTGAGCTTAGATAATATTTCAGAAAATTGAATATATTTTCACAGGAAGAACTTTCTATCATATTGCTGTTTAACCAAAAATAAAATATTTATAATCACAAAAATTAAATGAAATTTCTGGTGCTATCTTTTACTCAAGTTAAATGGAGTTGGTTAATATCTCTGAGGTTTAGATTTTCCATTTATCTACCACACGGGTTTTTACTGACAATTTTTAAACATTTACAATTTTATTTTAGAATGGTTTTAGAATTACAGAGATAGATTTTTCCATATACTCCACATCCTTATTTCCCTTTTATTAGCATCTTAAATTAAATTAGTATGGTATATAACAATTAAATAACTAATATTGATGCCTAATTATTAACTAAAGTCCACAAAATATTCATAGTTCCTCAATTTTTACCTAATCTCATTTTTATATTTCTATCATTTATTCTTCTTACCTGGGATACCGTATACAGTTGTCATGTCTCCTTAGGCTCCTCTTGGCTGTAATACTTCTTTGGACATTTCTTGTTTTTTGTTTGTTTGTTTTTGGGTTTTTTTGTTTTTTGCGGTACACAGGCCTCTCACTGTTGTGGCCTCTCCCGTTGCGGAGCACAGGCTCCGGACGCGCAGGCTCAGTGGCCATGGCTCACAGGCCTAGCCACTCCACGGCATGTGGGATCTTCCTGGACCGGGGCACGAACCCGTGTCCCCTGCATTGGCAGGCAGACTCTCAACCACTGCGCCACCAGGGAAGCTCTGGACATTTCTTGTTTTTGATGACCTTGACAGTATTGGAGAAGACTGGTCATATATTTGTGGATACCCCACTTTGGGATTTCGCTTAATGTTTACTCATGATTATATTGATTACTATGGTTTTATCAGAGGAAGATATAGAGGCAAAGTCATTTTCATTACATCGTACTTGATATATACTATCAACGTGACTTATCACTCTTGATCTTGACCTTGATCAGCTGGCTGAGATAGTGTTTTTTAGGTTTCTCCATGGTGCTTTTTAGGTTTTTCCACTGGAAAGTTATTATTTTCCCACCTTATCATACTGTACTCTATGAAAGGAAGTCACTATGTGCTGCCTAACTTAAGGAATAGAAGTTATGAATTCATTATGCTTGTGAATGTGAGTGAGCATCTGCATAAATTGTTTGAGATTGTTCTACATGAGAGATTTAACTTTTTCCAAATACATTTACTCAATTATTTATTTTTATTAGTATGGACCCTTGGATATTTATTTTATAATTTGGACTATTAATCCATTGTTACATTATTTATTTTGCTCAAGGTGTTAGAGCTTTGACCATTGGAAGCTCTTTCGTTAGGGTCTTATGTACTTTAGGTACACTCCCATCATTGCGTGTAGGTTTATTTGTTTGTTGAGCACTTTTTAACTGTCTGGAACTACAAGTTTCTCTGGAGTTCTCATATATTTATTGCCTCCGTCCTTTAATCACACATTTCTGCTTGAACTTTTTATTGCTATTTTATTGGTATTAGTTGATGCTGCTGTCTCCAACTCTATAGCTACATGAATCATTCTAGTGTCCTCATCAGGTAACCAACCATTCTAACAGTGAAAATCCTGGATCCCAGAATCCATACATTACTTAATTGTTTAATTAAAGTGAACACGTATAGTGGATCCAGAATTGTTACGCCATGCCCTGTGAGGACAATTTTAATTAATTTTTGTATAGTACTTATAGGCAGCTTATTTTGCCATTAGTCTTACAGGTGCTACTCATTTCCAAAGTTATTAAAGTCAGCACCATTTTCTCCACTCCTTTCAGGTAGGTTGTGCCATGCATTGATGAATACAGTTAGATTCTTTAGTCACACTCTGAATTCCATCCTGGAACCCCCCTGACCTCCTTTTTTTAATTTTCATATATCAACTTTTTCACTTTATGTTGTAAAGTGCTACAGTTTTTGATAAATACTTACTGCCATGTATCCTCCATTACTGAATAGTTTCAGTACCCCAAAACCAATTTTAAAAATTCTCCATGATTCAGATCCTTCAACTCCTTCCCAAACCCCTGACAACCACTACTCTATTTATAATCTTGATCATTTTGCCTTTTCCAGAATGTTCTATAATTGGGATCATGCAGTATATAGCTTTTATAGAATGCCTTCTTTCACTTGGCAATGTGTATTTAAGATTCATACATAACTTTGGATAGCTTCATAGCTTTTATTCCTGAATAATATTTCATTATGTGGCTAGACCACAATGTATTTGTTTTCCTATTGAAAGATATCTTGGTTGCTTCCAGTTTTTGTGGTAATAAATAAAATTGCTGTAAACACTCACATGCAAATGATGGTGTAGAGATAATTTTTCAAATCACAACATAAATATATAGGATAAAAATTGCTGGATTATAAAGTAAGAATATGTACAGCTTTGAAAAAATTCAACCTGTTTTTCAAAGTGGGTATACCTGTTTGCATTCCCACCATCAGTAAATGAGAATTCTGGTTCTTCTGAACCCTTGCAACAATTGGTATTGTCAGATTTGGGGGTTTTTTTTAGCCATTCTAACAGGTGTACAGTGATATACTGTTTTTTTATTTGCATTTTCTAATGACAAATAATGATGACCATATTTTCATATGCTTATCTTTCACTTATTTATCTTCTTTAGTGATGCAGCTGTTCAGATCTCTTGCCTACTTTTTAAATTGGGTTGTTTGTTTTCTTATTGTTGAGTTTTAGGCGTTCTATGTATATTTTGGATACAAGTTCCTTTGCAAGTATATTTTTCCTGTCTATGTCTAGTTGAAGAGTACAGATCCTGTTTAAAACCTATGTGTGATTTTTTGGGCCTGACCATAGGTAATTACAAAGGCTTCACTGGCAGACCTCATGGGGAAAGGCTGCCCTCCCCACATGAGACTCAGTACACAGCCAATGCAATACAGTCTCTGAATGGAGATGTACTCAAGACCTCAGAAACCTCTTGTCTGTCATGTTTTTTTACAAATTTACATTTTTAGTCTCTGCACCTGTATTCTTAGATCTCTTTATCTGAGACCTTGGGCTGAGCTCTCCTTAGTCACCTTTGTAGAGACCTCCCTATGTGGGAAGAAGGAGGAAACGTGGAAGACATATTTTCCAAGCTGACACAGTACCTAGTAATTTTTCACACCTACACCTCCCCTCTTAATTTTCCCCTCATCCCAGAGTCCATAAAACTGTTCGAGCCATTTGTTCAGGGCTCTCCCCACAGTAAGATGACCCCTTATCTGCACTGGTTGACCAGACCCTTTACTGGTGTGCAGTTCCACGGGTAAAATGGAACAGGGAGAGCAAGCTGGTTCTTTCTCTGGTTTTAGATTATTGCTTATACCATCAGAGTAAGTGATTAAAGGCTTAACTCTTTTATTTTTGACTTGTTTTAATTGACTACTTCAACACGTGGCAGCTCAGCTGAACTCCTGACACTAGGCTTTTTGTTCTCTTCATAGTGTCTTTCAGAAGAAGTAGTTTTTAATTTTAATAAAGTCAACTTATCAATTTTTTTCTCTCATGATTGTGCTTTGCGTGTTGTATCTAAAAACTCATCACCAAAACCAAGGTCATAAAAATTTTCTCCTAAAAGTTTTATAGTTTTATATTTTACATTATGTTCATGATCCATTTTGTGACAATTAGTTTCATATTGCATTAGTGCTGAGTCCAGGCTAATTTTTTTGCATATAGGTGTCCACTGTTCTGGTATCTTTTAGTATAAAGTCTCTCCTTTCTCCATTGAGTTGTTTTTGAATCATGCAAAAAATATCAATTGACTATATTTGTATTGATCTATTTATGGGAAATCTATTTTGTTCAATTCATTGATGATTCTATTCTTTTGCCACAAATATTCTGTCTTAATTATTTTGAATGTATAGTAAAACTTGAAATCAGATAGTGTGAGTCCTTTAACTTTCATCTTCTTCAGCTTTCTTGTGTTGGCTATTCTAGCTCTTTTGTCCTTCCATATAGACTTTTAAATCAGTTTACTGATATTGATATAATAGTTTGCTGGTATTTTGCCTGAGGTTGCAATGAATGTAAAGATTAAATTGGAAAGAATTGACATTTTAGATATTCAGTCTTTCAATTCGCGAATGTGGTGTATTTCTCCCTTTGTTTAGATCTTCCTTGATTTTTTTCATCAATGTTTAATAGTTTTGTGCATACAGATCTTGGACACATTCTATTTTATTGATGTAATAAGTTAAAATTGTTCCCTCTGCTTCTATTTTCTGGGAAAGATTTTGAAGATTCAGTATTATTTCTTCAATAAATGTTTGTTAGAATTCTCCAGTGAAACCAAATGTCTCTAGTGTTTTCTTTTTTAGAAAATATGTAATTATTTATTTAATTTCTTTAATAGATACTGGACTCTTCAGGATACCCATTTCTCCCTGTGTCAGTTTTGGTAGTATATGCTTTACAAGGAATTGTTCCATATTACCTAAGACAGCAGATTTATGGTTTGGAGTTCTTTGTACTATCTTTGTTATAATTTTAATATCCATCAGATTGGCAGTAATGGCCCCACTTTAACTTCTAATAGTGGTAATTTCCCTTGCCCCTTAATCCTTCCCTGGCTTTAGTGTTCTTAATATATTTTCTTGAAACACTGTTCCCTATTGACTATGTGTGTGTGTGCATGTGTGTGTGTGTATGTTTGTGTTCCTCTTTTAAGGTGAGTCAGGAAGACTGGTGGGTGGGAAATGGGGAAGGGGGGGAAGTGTCTTCCTCCAGCTGAGATAAGGCTCTGGCAAAGTCTTTTCCACTATAGAGGAGAACTTTGTTAATGGGGAGTTTTGTGACGTGTTCTACAATGATTATTCTTTTCTGCTTTGCCACAGCCAATAGCGTTTTGGGTTTTATTTTTCTTAACCTAGTAGGGATCCTGGCCATAAAGTTTATAAAAATGCAGGCCCCTTAAAACTGGGGTGCCCAAGAGTTTCTCACTTTCATATTTGTGCATACTCAGTCTCCAGTCTACCATTTAAGTCTTCCTCCCAGTTTATGGCTGTAGTGGCGTCTGCTCCAAGTAAGTAGATCTTAGCTGTGACTCTGGATTCATCTGTCTCTCTGGACTTCGGGCTGACAGTTTGACCTGCAAATTCATTTCTCTGTTTGATCAAAGGAAATTTATTGATTTTAAGTTTTTCCAGCTTTGTCTTGTTTTAAAAACAGAAACTATGACCACCACCCCCAAGCCCTTTAAATGTCAGAGCTGAAATCAGAAGTACACAATTGTACATTATAAGAACCTAAAATATGTCCATCATTCCCATTACAAAATATATAATAAATAAATGTCATTTTCACTTCTTTCAGTCTAACTAATTTGTGCACAACCACTAAATCCCAAGTACTCAGCAAAGTGTCTAAGATACAATAGGGACACAACTTGACCTTTGTCTTTTAGGAAGTGCTAGTGGTTTTAATCACCTTTCAAGCCATACCTAAGTTTATCCAACTGCAGAGAATTCATCATCCTTCCACTTATGGGTGTTTTATTCAAACTGTATTTGCAATCAGCAAGCAATTTAATCATTTCATTCAGCTATTTATGACAGTCACCATGGCTACCAGCTAATAGTAGAAATGATACATAAGAGCAGCACAGATTAGAGAACACTTCAATAATCAAGGACTAGAACACAAATAACCAAACTAGAAGTGTCACAATTTCTTTTCACAGTGTTCAATGTTACAGAAGAGTTTCCCTGTCTTGTTTACCTAAGCCCATTGTCTGAACCATATGTCAGAAGACATAATGATAGATATTTGTTTCATGTGCATCTGTAACTGGTTATCCTAAACATGAGAGTCACCATCTGGTGCCATGATACTGACAGAAATTTAAGAAGGATTCTTCAAAGATCCATTATGATTTGTTCTATGTAGAATGATCCTAAGTACTACATTTTGTGTAGTTGGTGGATTTTGTTTTCATAATTAACTGTTATTTCTCATTTAATATATAAAGATATATTAATAATCAGAATATATAGTGAGAAAAGATAAGAATCTTTACTCAACTATGCTAACCTAAAGCATTCAGATGAAGAAAAAAAATCTTTAGAATGATTTGGGAATTACATGGTCTGCAAGGCAGTTCATTCCACTGGTAAGTGTGCTTGGTTGCTTTTTCCCATGGTTTAATTATGAATGAAATAGCTCACTGAACTGTTATTTTTCAAAACCTCTGAAACTGCCTCACTTTCTACATTAATGCTTGTAACTAAAAAAAAAAAAAAGTTTTTTGATCTGAAGCAGAAAACAAGACTCAGCTTCACGTCTAGTTTATTCTTTTATTTCTGAGATCCAGTAGGAACTTCAGTTAAACCTTTTTGTCACACTCCCTTTATACCACATATGTAAGCTTCAAAGATAGTTTCTAATCCCTCAATTTCTTTTCTGAAACACTTCTAGAATCATCATTCATAATTTCTTTTTTTTTAAAACTATACTTCTGGACTTGTGTCACCTTTACCTGTGTATCTATGGAAAGTTTTGGAGGGAAAAATGTATATTTTTAGAATAATTGTGTTAAACCAAGGTAATTAAAGAGACACTTTAACCTCAGCTTGGGCACACATCCTTGACTTTCTCAGTTCTCACAATGGAAATGGTCGCTTTTCCCTCTGCTGTGAGTGTGGTTCCCTCTCTGTGATCTGAAAACAAATGCTCTCTCTCTTCCTCCTTCCCTCCCTTCCTCCATTTATTTATCTTACTTTCACTCTTTAATCAACTGTTATCTACTTTGAATCCCAAAATACAAATTAATGTGTGCACTCAATGATTTCCACTGACTTTTCAGTCTTTACCTTATTTGAAATCTCTGCAGTATTTGACACCATTTGCCATTTGTTTCATTGTAATACTTTTTATAATGTAACACAAACCTAACTCATTGACTTTAGTCTCCTAGCTTCCCCTTTAAGGATTATTCTTTTCTTGTCTTAACTTTAAATTACTTGAGATAAACTTTATTAGTTCTTTTTTTTCCTTTTCTAACAGCCCACTCTCCCTAAGTAACACAATCCACATCTTTAGCGTCAAAGATTCCCAAGTCTATAACTCCATGACTTCTCTCTCTCAAGTTGGAAAGCTGTGTATCCAACTGACCTCCATGTTTTTCTAGCCTGAATGATTAACAGTCATATCATGCTCCAGCTTTCCAAAGCTAAACTCATCATCTCCTTCCACTCATCTACTTATCCTTATGTTTTATGTTAACACATTCAGTGATAGCATCCAAATCAGCAAGAGAGAAATCACCTTTGATTCTTTCATCCCTATCCCCATCCAAATTTAATTAATACATATGATTTAAAAACCCCTTTAATATATATTGATTCTATTCATTTCTCTCTGTCACCACTGGTTATCCCTTAGCTATGAGCACAAATTGCAATACCATATTCTCCTTTCTTGTTTTTAGCCTTCATTTTTTCTAAATTATTTCACACTTGGAAATCCAGGTACATTTTTTAAAATGCAAATTGGATCACATAACTTCCCTACTTAAAACCCTTCAATAACCTTCCATTGCTCTATTGCTAAAGTCTAAATTTCTTAATGTAGAACTTAAATTCTCAAGAGACCTCTCTTTTCCTAATACTTTATTTCTTTACAGCTTTACTCACTTAGAATGCATTATCCAGTCATACTGGACTTACAGTTCTCCACATGAGTCATTTTCATATGCCACTGTTTTTTTTTTTTTGTCCCCATACTACAATGAAGTTCTAATCTAGACATTTGCTGTTCATTAGTTTTCTTGGCCCTTTGAACACTTAATGTCCAGACATCTTATGTGATGCAGTATGAATATTGCTTCCTTTACTAACCTATTTTTTAGTCATAGAGCTATATTGTGACCTTCGTATGTGATTCCATAGCAGTCCACACTTACTTCTATCATACAATTACAAAGTTCTTTTCTATTTAGGTTCCTATAACCCCTATTAGAATATAGGGAGTTAAATGGTAAAGGTATTATATTTTCATCAATGTTCTATGCTTGATCTATAAGGGCGTTTATAGATGTCAAAAGAATGGTTAGATTGGCAGCCTTTTGAAACCTCATTTAAAATGTACTGACAGTGCATTAATGATCTGCTTTTTTTTTGATAAACTTTCTGTAGTGGCTAATGAAACTGTCATCCATCCATCTACTGGCTCACATGGTGGATATGAAATAAACCTAACACCTCAAACAGTTCCTAGAATACAGTGGTTATTCCATACATATTTGTCGATATAATGAGTTACTGAAAATAAATTAATTCTAAATTACTCACTCTAACCTTTGTCTCAGTATTCAACCTGACATCATTTTTTTACTCCATATCTCTTGAATCTTCCTTTTACATCACACTGCCATAATAAGGCCTCATCGAGTTTTGCCTTGACTAAAATATAATCCTGTTTCCTTTTAGCATCCCAATAGCCAGTTCATCCTTTATTTTCTGTTAGAGCAGTGACTTTCAACTGAGGATGAGTTTGAATTCCCCTACCCACTAGGTTTGGCCATGTCTAGTTAAGTCTTGCTGTGACCACTGATGGGTGAGGTGCTACTGGCATCTAGTAGGCAAAAGCCCAGTCATCATCCTATGGAGCACAGGAGAGCTCCCAACAACAAGGAATTATCCAGCTCAAAATGACAGTAGTGCTTAGGTCATAAAACTCGCTGTTAGAGTGGTTACATGCTGAAATGTACATCTATTTGTGTTGTTTATCTTTGTTAAATGGTCTACACTTGTATTTTCTAGAACTCCTAGGGTTCTGTGGAGGGCCATCAAGCATTTAACCAATTTACTGTCTACTGTTTGATAAATTGAGATTATTAGTGAGATATTATGACAAAGATTTTTAATCATTCTCAATATCTATTTCTTCCTTTGTGCTTCTAATAAAGAACTGTCCTCACTTAAATTTTAGGAGCACATAACAGCAAAGTTAGAGACTAACTTTCTTAGCTGTCCATGTGTATTTATTCATACATGGTTCAGTTTGGTCAGCAGATTGTGAGTATAGGTGATTTGTACAAAGCCAGGACTGTTTTTTTTACCTTCCAGTTAGATGGGAATAGCATTTGAAGTCATGCTTTCAGGGTTGCAGGACCAACTACAATTGTGACTGCTTGCCTTATGACCATTAATTTAAGAAAGGAACTTTATTTTGGGACATTAGCAACTTAAACTCTCACAGATACAGATGAAACATATTCTTCTTGATAAACTATCTCCTAAAATCACTTTTGCACTACAAGCTGAAGCTTGACAACATAATATGATATACACGACACTTTGTGATATAATCTTTGCTTGCAAGTCTTGCTCAGCTTCATTGCCATTGGTACTCTATAGGACTTTATATGATAGAGCCTCAGCTCTGTCCATTTCCTTCCTATTCTTAGTGTCCTATCACTTCATCCTCATAATCTCATTGCTTAAAATTACTTTAAAATAGAATACACACTCAACACATTTTTCTAAATAATTACCTATGCAAGATTTCAAAATAATATGGTTAATGGCCCAACCATTACAATACTCAACAGTTTCAATATTTGAAAACATAGATGATTGATTTCATAATCCTATAATTATAGTCTTAATCATATAATCTTACCTTATAAAGTATCAATGAATCAATAGCTGATTACATAGGTTAACTGTGACATTAGTTAATAACTGTTTATAAACAAAACTGAATTTCATTTATAATATGAACCTGGATTTTGACTCTATCTTATTTCCAGATTTTACCTTTTTTTAAGTTTACTAGTTATGGTGATTCATTTACTTCTCATTTGATTTGATGATCAGATATGCAAACTTCCTTAGATCAAAAAGTTATTTTCCTTTTCAATCAGGTAGTTTGGGTAACATGAGAAAGCAGGATTAGGGTGTTATTTGAGATCTCATGAATTCAATTTGCAGTGAATATTTTAGTCAATAACTGTTTTATCAATTATGGAAATATATTTGCTTAAGACACTAACTATAATATATGTCATATGTTATTCACCAAGTATGAGTCTCCTTAGTGAAAAATTTTATAGCAAGAAAAGATATAAGAAATAGGTTCATAATGCCTGCACACTAGGAGAAATTTATTAGTGAGAAGAAAATAAAACTGGTAAAATTATTAGAAAATAGAACTCCTTTAATACAATCACAAAGAGAAGACAAATTAAAAGACAAATGGTGAGTTATTAAGATATTGATACATATATTGAGCCTGCTAATGAAACATATATACAGAGCTTCTAAATAATTATTTTAAATGGGTATCTTATGTACCCATCATGGGAATTATCTCAAGTCTCATAATTCTTCAAGAATTATTCCTATAATTATCTATATCCCTTCATGGAAATGTCGTGGTAGATAAAAACAAGCAAACAAAGCAACACACACACACACACACACAAAGCCAATGCCATAGATTTTGGTGTTACTTATACCTGATTTGAATCCTAGTTCTATTATTTATTAATTATATTGACTAGGTTATTCAACACTTCTTAACTTCATTTTTCCCATTAATAAAATAGGAAAAATAATATTACAAGGGCTAGTATAATTAAAGGACTTGGAGCATAGTAAATTTTCAGTAATTAAAAATTTCCTACTTCCCTAATAATAAAAATACGTTAATCAAGTTTTCTTAACCAAAATTTAGGACACATGTTCTGACATCTTTTACTCTGTTGTGGTTGTATTGATCTGAAAATCCTAAAAGAGCATTGAGATGTTAATTTGTTAGCAATTGTTACAACGTGATTATTCTTAATAATACACAACTATTAATTTTTTTAAGATATTGGTAAATGTTAATTATTAGAGGTACATGGGGGTTAGTCACTCCCAGCTAACCTCATTAACAGTCTAAAAGGAAAGAAACTGTAGACTCTATTCTGCCATATTAGCCATTCATAAATAGTAGGCAGCGATTTTCTTATACTCACTTCTGTCTTTTGGAATAAAATCTCACCTGTTTTTTTCTTTGTGGTGTTTCAAAAGCACCATCCTTGAAAATCCAGCTAAGGTCTTTGATAAAAGGCTCTAGATGAGATTAGTCTAGTCAACTCTGCAGATTCAGGTGATCCTTCTGTACAAGTAGCTGAGCTCAGAATATTTTAGAGGTCAAGTCCAGGGGACTATACTTTAGTATTGTTAAAGAAAAAAAAAAGAAGTATTCTGAGCCTTGTTAAAATGGTAAAGAAGACTTCATTCAACATTATTGTGATAGGTGTAAAGACTAACACAGTGCGGATCAAGATCAGGTTCAACTTCTAAGACAAAAGCAAGTGAGATTTTATATCCAAGGAGCAGATTGGGGGTGGGAGGTGGGGGGTGTTGGGTCAGTGGGTGGAAAATTTCTAAGAGGAGACATAAGGAAGGGGGATTTTTGCTAAATATACTTAACAGGATTCTTGCTGTATGCAGGCCAGGGTGATCTGATATTATCTGGGGAATAGTAGAGGATGAGGAATTTGATCTCATACCAAGGGTGATCAGATACTAAGGGTGAAGATTTTTGCTCAGCTAACCTAGCAGGATTCTTGGTACAACTGAACTATGCAAAACAAATAAATGTAAAAACAAATAAATGTAAAGGAAACTAACTTATCTTATGCATTTCATGTGAAAATAAGCATGAGAATATGTTAGTCTTCATGATTACCATGAAAGGGAAGATTCAGAAATTCAAACACACTTCTGCAGCCAAAAGTGTTACTAAAGGAGTGAGAGTTTCTCACTGAACATTTAAAAGATAAAGATGTGGTGCTTGAAAACAACATTGCAAATAGAATCTAATTAGTGACTATGTTAATTCTTTTCCCCACTTGTTAACATTAACAGGAAATGATATTAATGTTTTCAGTAGCTGAAAAGGGATGCAATTAACTTTACATTTTCATATCAAAAGAATTGCAGTAACATTATATAATAAAACCTAGCTTTTCATATATGCATGAAGAAATGCAGTCTTCACTTATTGGTGGCTTAAAATTTTTAGAAATAAATTTTAGAAATTTTAGAAACAAAGAACTGTTTGAAATTAGAGACAGTGTTATTGCAAATTCACAAATACTTCTTTGCTGAGTAAAAAATGAGCAAAATGCAATTCTTGGTAAAACAGTGATAGATTACAGAGAGAAATCTGGAGAGAAGGGAAAAGAATAACAAAGAAACATGAATACAACTTTCACACCCTCCATAGAGCTTTGCAAACACCATTTTAGAACAATTCATATATTTCATTTTCCTCATTTAACTCATGTAGCTTAGAAGTGTCATTTTGAATAAGTATATTTCCTTTACAACAACCTCATGCAGACTTTATGCATAATTTATTTACATAAATTTCCTTTACATCAACTTTTACTTATTAGAGTTTCATTTAGCTTATATGATACATTTACGTGTGATCAATTGCATTTTTATCTTTTAATGTAAGTCACCTTATATTACACAGGCATACCTCATTTTATTGAGCTTTTCTTTACTGCACTTCACAGATACTGTGCTTTTTACAGATTAAAGGTTTGAGGCAACCCTGGGTTGAGCAAGTCTATCCATGCCATTTTTCCAACAGCATTTGTTCATTTTGTGTTCCTTCACGTTTTGGTAATTCTCACAATATTTCAAACATTTTCATTATTATTATATTTGTCATGGCGATCTATGATCAGGGATTTTTGATGTTACTATTGTAGTTGTTCTGGGGTGCCACGAACTGTACTCGTGTAAGATGACAAACTTAATACATAAATGTTGTGTGTTCTGACTGCTTCAAAAATCGACAAATCTCCAGATTCTCTTCCTCTCCTCAGACCTCCCTGTTCCCTGAGACAGAATAATATTGAAATTAGACTAACTAATCAAAAGCTAGAGATGATTAGGCTTAGTGAGGAAGGGGTGTCAAAAGCCAAGATAGGCTAAGCTAGGCCACTTGCACCAAACAACCAAGCTGTGAATGCAAAGGAAAATTCCTTGAAGGAAATTATAAGTGCTACTCCAGTGAACACAAGAATGACAAGAAAGGGAAACAGCCTTATTGCTGATAGAGAAAAAGTTTGAGTGATCTGGATAGAACCAGCCACAACATTCCCTTAAGCCAAGGTTTAATACAGAACAAGGCCCTAGATCTCTTCAATTCTATGAAGGCTCAGAGAGCTGAGGAGGCTGCATAAGGTCTAAAACTGAACCATCAGTATCATGGAGGTATGATTGTGTTAAGTTACAAATTATCAAAATAACAGTAACTTTCAATGATCATATCACTGGAATACTGAAAATCTATTTGGCACATACAGTTACTCTAACTGAATAATCCCAGACATCCTTTTACAGTCGAATCCAAAATTCTTTTGCAAAATTTTATGGACTAGACCAGTATCCCCATATATATTTTATATCACTTCCGTTTATTGAAATGTTAACCAGTGTCACTAATTTTCATCTGCTGATGTGGAAAAGGACTAAAGGATCAAATTTTTTTCAGGGTACTCAGTTTAGTCAAGCTAATTTCTGTTCATCAACAGCATGAAATATTAGTAGACATAAATCACTGAAATAAATCTTATTAATTTCTAAGAACTTCTCTTCTAATGATACATTATAATTTTCCTACCTAGCTCAAAAACATCAGAATAATTAAGTTGATGTATTATATAAAGACAAATTCCTTAGATGTGTTCAAGTCACATTAATTTGGGCATATTCCTCTAATCGTTTTAAGACTGTGTTTGATGCTTTAGTATGAATTATTCTTAATGTAAATAATACTGTAGTGGAGAAAAAATATGTTATTATTTAAGAAAATTTGAGATTAGTAGAAAATTAGTTCCTATTACTAGATAATAAACAATATAACAGTGTTTCTATTAAGCATCAATTATATGCATAGTACTCTGGGAAACTTTCAAAGATTGGAAAGAAAAAAAAGAAAGAAATGTCTGTATTGCTATAGAAATAATACTAAACTTCATGAATACATTAGAGGGCTTCCCTGGTGGCACAGTGGTTAAGAATCCACCTGCCAATGCAGGGGCTATGGGTTCAAGCCCTGGTCTGGGAAGATCCCACATGCTGCAGAGCAACTAAGCCTGTGTGCCACAACTACTGAGCCTGTGCTCTAGAGCCCGTGAGCCGCAACTACTGAAGCCCGCATGCCACAACTACTGAAGCCTGCACGCCTAGAGCCCATGCTCCACGACGAAGGGCCACCACAATGAGAAGCCCACACACCGCAACAAAGAGCAGCCCCCACTCGCTGCAACTTTGTTGCACAGCAGCGAAGACCCAACACAGCCAAAAATAAATAAATAAATACAAGAAACAAGAAAACAAGGCCAAAAACTTATGATAAACATTGAATAAAATATAGGCTTTTTACAACAAAGGAGGAAAGCCGCGAATAACATAAGTGTTGTCATGGTGACTCAGAAAAACCTTCAAATATCGGCATCTCATTTTCTTCCCACATTTTATCTCTTACTGTTCATTGTGTATGACTAAGTTCTCCTTTTTCTCCCCAAACTAGTTATCTTACTTGTACTCTTGCCCTAAGTGTATCATGCAGCTACTATGTCATGATTTCATTCTGGTCCAAACCCCGCTCTACTAATGTTCAATTATCATGTTTTATTATTTTTTTGTCACAATTTATAATTGTCATAAAATTATTCATTTATTTTCATGTTTGTCTTTTTAATATTGCTAAAATACATTTGAGTATTTGAAAACCTAAATATATATATATTATTTAATATGTTACCCTTATGATATAATTACTATACTGTAATTCCCCCTTCCCTTTGATTGTCAAAGTTCCTAGAAAAATTGTCTATGTTTCACACTTATTTCTACCAGTTCATTAAGGGCTCACAATATGATTGTCTTTTCTTGGGATTTGTTACACTAAATCAACCACAATGCAGTTACTAGAGACTGTGATGTTAGAAATTATGAGCTATACACATCAGATAGATATAGAAAAAATAAAAGAATTTTTAATTTTAGACATGAAGTCACTTAAATATCTAGAGAGGGTTTTCAGACTTCCTTTATGGGAGAAGACAAATAATTATATAATATAAACCTAAGAATATGAGCAACTTAGGGTTGGAATTCCTATTATAGTGAATGTAAATAGAGGTCAGATTGTATCACCAATAATGGCCTAAAATCTATGTTTGTCCTGAGTGGCAGTGTGGGGTGGGAAGGTGGTGGTTTTCTCTGGTTTCTATGAAAGTTCAGCTACCTGTGAATTTATTGGTCAAATATTTATTTGGGAAAGCAACTTTAAAGTGGGCAAGTTCTTCCTAAACCTAATAATATTTACAATTAAATACAGGTGAACTATTTCAAAACACAATATTAAGAAATGATCTCTGGACAATTAGTTTTTCATGTGTATTTCTAATCTTAAAGGGAATTTATCCATTGGATAATGTACTTGTTTTTCCAAGTAAAATTTTAATTAAGCAATTTAAAAAGAGCTGTAAATGTAAGTTTAAATTTCACCAATAAATAGATGTTATTGCAATTTATTTATTTATTTATTTTGCGGTACGCGGGCCTCTCACTGTTGTGGCCTCTCCCGTTGCAGAGCACAGGCTCCAGACGTGCAGGCTCAGCAGCCATGGCTCACGGGCCCAGCCGCTCCGTGGCATGTGGGATCTTCCCGCACCGGGGCACGAACCCGTGTCCCCTGCATCGGCAGGTGGACTCTCAACCACTGCGCCACCAGGGAAGCCCTTGCAATATTTTAGAATATCCAGGATCTCTGTATTTATAAATCTAACTCTTGAATAGTTGGGAAGATTTCACTAGTCAGACAATTGAAGCATATACAAAATTTAAAATATTATATTTATAAATTCAATTTAAATTGAATAGTGGAAATTGATTAACTAGGTTGTAAGGTTTCTTTAAGAGTCTTGGATAAAATTTGCTAACAATAAATTAATCTGATTTATATGTTAATATTAATGTGTAGGGAAAAACATTCTTAATTTGTTATAAAATAATTTTTGAAGAAATTTCTGAAAAATTTATACCATGCAAAGAAATCCCACTTTTAAGAACACCTGTAAGTTCACTTTTGAATACTAGACTGCTCATCATGTGCAAAGGATGATATACATTTGATCTCTCTTTCCACTTATGTTTTTTCTCTTCCCCTTGCCAGGAATTACTCACTCAATATAGTGAAATATTAACTAAGCTTCAAGGGCCAAGCATAATACCATTAACTCTATTAAGTATTTTCTAGATTACTCCTTTAAAAATAAGTATTTTCTTTCTCTATGTTTTTCTCTTTTTACTCAATGGTACTACTGACTTCATTATAATTGAACTGTTTGCACACATCTGCCTCTTCCTCTATGATGCCAGCTTCTTGTATTAAAGGGACTGTTATACATTTGTTTTGAATAGAAAACCACTGGATTCTGATATCAAGAGCAACACAATCATGCCCAGACAACTAATACTTACATTTGGTCATAAAAGAATATATGAAATTTTAGATGGATGAGTAGAAAGTCATCAATACTAGAAAAATAGAGTTTGAAGTTTATATTTATTACTTATTAATCAGTTTAGCATATTTTTAATGAAAAAAAGTACTCACCGATTGTTAGGGTTCCCTTTTGGACAAAAGTTGATCCAGTAAACTTTATATATTGAGTTACACTGAGGTGAGTAGGAAGGTAATGAATAACTGCAGAGCCCATAGACTATACAGTCAATAAATTGAACCGTATGTTTTTCACATTCTCTATCTTAAGGCATGTAGCAAATAAGAAAGAAGAGCCAAATATTTCTTCAGTTCATTGAATAAAATTTGGCTGCATGAATGACAAAGACTAAAGCTCATAATATAGTTTATGACATGACATTAACTTTGTTAAAATGTACATTTAAAAGGTGTCTTTATGTCCATAAAATCCTTAAAATGTAACCTACATGTTAGACTATTTTAAAGAGTAAATATTTTATATTAATATGTGCCTCTGTGCTTTTGAAGAGCAACACTTTTAATGAAACTACATGATCAGAAGTACCCATATCCTATAGGATTTTCAGAATTTCAAAATCTGATATGATAAGAGCAATTGAAAACTATTGGTATATTTAATTTTCTTTATTGCAATTTTTGCCATTAAAATTACTATATTGTACACCTGAAACTAATATTGTAAATCAACTATACTTCAATAAAAATAAATAAATTAATTAAATTGACTTTTTTCCTTTTTTTACCTCTCTGCAATTAAAGTAACTTTCTATCTTGCTTAAACTTTTTAAGATGCAGACCAGAAAAATTATATGAAATACAAAGAAATGAGTGATCTATTTTAATAATTCTGTAATGGGAAAAGCAAGAAATAATGGTTTAGCAAAGACTTTATTGCAGACTTGGAAGAAGTTTTTCCAGGATTAGTAAATACAGTACTTTCAGATGGAGAAGAGGAAAAGCAAATTTTCAGAAATAATAATCACATGATCAATATCAGAGAAGTACAACAGGGTATGGTACTACTTAGAGAACTATGAATAGGCCAGAATGATTATGGTGTATGATGGCTGTGCTGAGAACAGAGGTAGCATATGCAACTGTAAAGTAGCTTTTGCTATCTTTTAAAAAATAATACTAAGTAGTGTGGGTCATAGTCTGTAGACGGTGAGGAATCTTCCAAAGTAATTAAGCAAGCAAATGTAATTTGGGTGAGAATTTTTTAAAAGTAGAATTAATTAGCTAATAACTTATTCTTAGAAGGCAAGTTCAAAGTGTACTTAAGACCAAGAAATAAAAAGCAGAAATCTGTGATTTCATTAAAGTGTTGTTTGCCAACATTTTCTCAGAGTGAATAATAAGGATCCTTCAGAGAAAAGGAATATAACCATATATGCAAATTTTGGATAAAGTTTCAAAGTAAAGAGTCCAGCACAGATGACATTAGACAAGAAAAGTTTTCATGACCTCATCCAACAAGGTAACAGATAAGTATGAGAATTCCTCCTAAAAATTCCAAATGAATTTCTTTTGAAGTGTTGCCACTTGGAGTGACTTTCTCAACTTATTTTAATCTTCTTTGATTGGGCATAGCATGATAAGTGAAGTTATTAGCAGAAGGCTTTATTGATAGGTTAATGAATCCTCATCCAAGATAGATGCCTTTTTTTCCCACTATTTATCTATAGATATTCTTGATTCATCTTCTCTACCTATGTCACATATGGATTCACCTATGTGATGTCACATGATTATCATTTCTTTTTTGTGATGAAAAAATTAATATTTACTTTCATTGTAATTCAAATATATAATACAACACTGTTGACTGTAATCACTATGCAGTGCATTAGATCTTCAGAACTTATTCATCTTCTAGTTGCAAGTTTGAAACCTTTGACCAACATCTTCTCAATTCACCTACCCTCTGTTAACCACCATTCTACATTCTCTTTCTATGCATTTGGCTTATTTAGATTCCACAAATAAGTCATATCATACAATATTTGTCTTTCTCTGTCTGATTTATCTCATTCAGCATAAAGCCCTCAAGTTCTATATATGTTGTCACAAAAGGCAGAATGCTCTTCTTTCTCATGGGTGAATAATGCACCATATTTTATACATATATATATATATATATATGGACACTTAGGTTGGCTATTGTGACTAATGCTGCAGTGAATATGGAGATGCAGTTATCTCTTTGATATCCTGTTTTTATTTCCTTTGTATACATACCTAGATTTAGGTTTGCTGGATCCCATGGTAGTACTATTTTTAGTTTTTGACGAACCACCATACTGTTTTTCATAGTGGCTACACCAATTTACATTCTCCCTAGCAGTGCACAAAATTTTCCTTTCCTCCACATTCTTACAAGCACTTGTTATCTCTTTGATGACAGCAGTTGTAATGGGTGATATAAGGTGATATCTCACTGTGGTTTTGATTTGCTTTTTAAAAAATTTTTTTAATTTTATTTATTTATTTTTTTGGTCATGTCGGGTCTTTCTTGCGGCACGTGGGATCTTCATTGAGGCATGTGGGATCTTTCGTTGTGGTACATGGTCTTCTCTACTTGTAGCATGTGGGTTTTCTCTTCTCTAGTTGTGGTGCACAGGCTCTAGGGCGTGTGGGCTCTGTAGTTTTCAGCATGCAGGCTCTCTAGTTGAGGCGTGAGGGCTTAGTTGCTCCGTGGCACGTGGGATCTTAGTTCCCTGACCAGGGATCGAACCCGCCTCCCCTGAATTGCAAGGCCGATTCTTTACCACTGGACCACCAGGGAAGTCCCTTGATTTGCTTTTCCATCACGATTAGTGATGTATAGCATATTTTCATGTACTTGTTGGTCATTTGGATATCTTCTCCGAAAAAAATGTTTATTTAGTTTCCCTGCCCTTTTTTTTCAACTGGATTGTTTGTTGTTCTATTTGCTGCTGTTGCTATTGAGTTATACGAATTCTTTATTTATTTTGGAAATTAGACCCTTATCTGATATATGATTTGCAAATACTTTTATTTATTATTCAGATGTGGAGACTGAGGGACATATTTAACTGGTTTGCCAACATATTTAATTTGATTTACAAATTCTCTTGTCTTCAATGAATATTTCTCCTTTCTCTTCTATTCTCAAAACTAATTTGTCTTCCATTCACATTCTCAGTGACCTTATTTTTTACCCTTTTGAAAAATAGAAATCATTCCTCACTGCTTCCACCTCTAATAATGTTTGAATCTGTGTTTATATACAGTGCTTTCACTCTTATTTTACATTTGATAAACTCTTCTTGTTCCTATTGTAAGACCAGCACTTTCACTTGTGTACTAAATCCTGTTTTCTCATTTAGTGAAACATGTGATCTAATTAATATTGTTTTTGTCCCTTATGCCTTTAATTAGTGTTTTTTTCCAATGAATAATTCCTACAAGTAAAGCTATATTCACAATATCTACCATCTTAAAAATATAACACTTATGTTTTATGTAAGAGTCATTCCGTTATGCTCCCTGTTTCAGTAAAACTTGTAGAAAAATAAATTCTCTACCGTAGTTGACACTTGAATGACATGGATTTGAACTGTAGAGGTCCACTTATAGACAGATATTTTTCAGTTATAAATAATATCATACTACACCGTCCTTGGTTGGCTGAACCCTCAGATGAAGGGGATCTGTCAATCCAGAGGGCAACTATAAATTACACTCGGATTCTCTTGTTGTTCAAGGATCAACTATACTTTATTTGTTATCTAATCAGCTTTATCATTGCTAGTCTAATAGAATATAACTTGTTAATATCATCAATAAATTCACATTGCTAGAATCAATTATCATTTCAGAATCTTCCTCTATGTTGCTCTTTTTGTACCAATGATATAGTTCATCCTTTCTCTTTTTGAAAACACTTCACTTGATTGTCACAACAATCAATATTTGGTTCCCTTCTTATTTAATTAAATAATGCTTCTTAATCACCTTTGCTGCTTCTCATCACTTCCCAAAGTTCAATACTTGGACCTCTTCTAAATACAATCCCTTTATGATTACATAGAGTCTCATGAATTTAAGTACCCTTCAAATGATGATAACCTCCAAATTTTTTATCTCCATCATAGACTTCTCCCTAGAATCCCTGCCCTATAAAATTGAATGCTAATGTTGCAGGTTGGAGCATCAACGTGTGAATTTTGGGAGTACACAAATACTCAGTCCGCAGTAGTTTCCCTTTTTTTAAAAATTGTTTTTCAGGTTTTGTTCTTTATGAAGTTTTAGGAACAGTTCATGACTTCTCCTAAACTATGTGATGTGCAGTTATCTCTTTCTGCTTTGTCAATATTTTTATCTTGTTCTACTTACTAGTATGTATTAATGCATTTTATATAGTTTTATTTTTAATGTTCGTATTGTTTTCTTTAATTGCTTCTTGAGTTTATTTCATAGTTAATATTTCCCTGACACCCAGATTATAATAAAAAATTCTTTAAGTACTTATATTCTTCACTAAAAGAACTGGTGAATCCCTCTAGCCAGTGATTGATAGTAGTGGCAACAGTAGTCATACACTTTTGCTACTGACATTAACAATAATTCCCTGATGTCTCTCCATTTAAAGAGATTCTGGTTTTGGAACTATATGATATATACCATATGCATATACACATTCAAATGCATGTATGTCATGTGTGCGTGTGTGTGTGCATGTGTGTATGTTGTAGTCACCTACAGAAACTCGATTAACCCCAACCAAAATGTGGTTTAGAAGTCCAGACTTATGACACCACACACACACTAAGGTGGTATGAAAAGATTATTACTGGTTTATTACTAACATGATGAGACGTTCTGGAGAGAACAGAGTGACTCACAAGTAAGTCTGAACATTATTTGAGAAAGAAAAGAGAAAGGAGACTGGCTAGAATTTTTTGTTGTGATTAGGGAGTGGGGCAGGATGAAGGTTCCCTTGCATACTGGAAGGGGCTTGTGTGGTTTGAACCACCTGCCATGCCACAGGGAACCCCCAAACTTTCTTATCAGCATACCCAGATGTGGAACAGAATGGGAAAGTGGTGGGTGGGAGAGGCTGTGAGGTTTAAAACTGTCAGTAAACATTAAAAAATGGAATCAGACAATTATTACAATGCAAATATGTTATTTTAGCTTTCCTATTTCTACTAGAAATTGGTATTTCCTGAGAAAATTAATCATTTTCTCTGATCTTTATATTTACTTTAGTTCAAATTACTAATATATTTATTTACATAGTCATTTTTCATTCTCTCATATGATCTTTTAATTCCTTTGGTTTCTATGAGCATTTTGCATTTAGAATCCTCTGTTTTGTGCATGTGCAAATTTGTCCTAAACTCCGTAGCTTTTGTTGTACAAATTATTTTTAAAGAATTAACTTTTTTTTTAGTTACACTATCCTTTTGTTGTAGTATATGTTTTTCTTTTATTTGTGTTGTTCATTGTTTTATTCTTTTACTAACATATTGAATTTTGTTTTTAATATATTTTCTAGTTGTCTTTGTTAGTATTAGTATTTAAAGCTATGGATTTTCCTCTGGGAACAACTAAATTAGGTGATTTATTTTACAAGTCCATTACCAATATGATTTTTAGTATGCTAATGATATTCTTTTATGTTACTGACTCCAAAATAGTATGGCTAGATTAGGAAGAGGCAATATTATTATTTTAAATATCACTAAATGAAGTAAAAACCTTTGCACTATAAGCAGCAACAGAGGATTGTAAAGCACATACCAATTTTATTTTAACTTCTTGGAACAGAATTGATAACATATAATATGAAGTAATATGTAAAAACCTAATGACTAAGTGAAATAAAGTGAATATTTACAATATCAAAACATGAAAATTGTTCATGTATAAAAAAGAAATAAGCTTAATTTGAATATCTATGAAATCAAACAACAAAAAGTTGATTTCTAATTGTGAATAATCTACTTCCAACACTTGTTTTTGGCTGAAATTAGTACAAAGTCTTTTGAGCTTAATACATACATATGAAAAACTATGTGAAATTGATTTGTGTTTATGATGAGCCACTTAAAGCAATGTGGTAGAATTTTATTAAAATTATTACTTGTAACCCTTTGTCTTGTATTCTCACAACTATATTACTGATAAAACATTGCTCAGGTTTTATATCCTTTTTTCTACTTTTATATAAAACGTGTTTTCACATAAGAAGTACTTAGAAATAAGAAGTATTGTACAGTGGCTTGAGAACTGTCCTGTGTCTTAGAAACAGGTTCATTTGCCTGTCTGTCCAATGGAAGTCATGTAAATGGTACCCACATGTGATCAGGCATGGTATCTTTTTATCTTCAAGTGAGTTGAAGAATGGCTTAAATTTAACATTATTTTACTTAAATCATATTCTTTTATTCTATTAAATAACATTTCACTTTTACTGTTTAATGTCATTTTTACTCACCCTCCGTCTCTCTTCCTCATGCTCACTCAAGTATAGTTAACTCACTAACATTTCCTGGTACAATTGACAAATAAGTCCTGAGTTCAGCCTTTGTATTCATCAGTGCCATTCCTTTCAACTTACTCTCTTGTGTCACCTCATGCATGCTGTGTGTTTTTGGTCACCTCCCTTGTTATCCATAAGATTTATAAATTTTTGCTGTTTCTTTGTATTTCATTGCAGTGCCTGATAGTTTATTTTCCTCTAGACTCCCAATGTTTCTCAGGTGCATATTCATGCATCTGCATTCTAATTAAAGTTATACATTGATGTAGTCTTGGTTTCATTGGGTAGTACATCACTAAAGCAGAGACTAGATGGATAGTGAATGTTCCCAAAGCATTTTACAAAATGTGTTGCTCCTTGAAATAATTTCATTTACAGCAATTTTTTTGTGTGCCATTATTCTGTAATACAAACTGTAGAATACCGAGGCTTATGACACAGAAATAATAGTAACAGATGAATGAATAAAATAAATCACAGTAATATTTTCCTATATTCAAACACACATAACTTTTTCCTAATACGTATTTATTTACAAAACTTACCCTGGAATAAAGTTCTTCTTAATTTTTTTTCCTTCATATTGATTAGTTTATGCATTAAAAGAGCCAGGGTTAGACATTTGTATGGGTTAGATAAGTCTTGAATTATTTTGTTATTGTTGCTCTATGATATTTACTTCCAAATAGAAGATGCTGAAGGTCATCATTAAATCAAACAAAATACATTTAAAATAATTTACCTTTTCCTTGAAAGATGTAAATAATACCAGGGCTTGCTGTGTGTGTGTGTGTGTGTGTGTGTGTGTGTGTGTGTGTGTGTGGTGAGGAATGGGTGAGGGTGGTGGTATGGACCAGACTATAAGGTTATAAGCCTTAAGCAAACAAAATTTGACTGGATTTTATACTTAACCTCTAATATTTGCACAATTATTCTGAAATCAACATTTGGTTATTGCTTTACTTTATATTAATTATAGTTTCACTATAAATGCATGAGATGTAGCAAAATTGCTTGTTAGAGACTCAAATACCCGAAGTCAAGTAGGCAGATAAACATTAATCTAATTAATGAAAAATATCAGTAACCACTAAATGGACTAATTTTGTCTGTGAGTGTGTCTATGTGTGTCTGTGTGAATGCGGTAAATTATTAGTTTGTTTCTAAGCTAAACAAAAATGAGAACAAACAAATTAAGAGTAAAGAAGGGATGACTTAGCATAAATGGCAAAAAGATTTGATGATTTGGGGTTTGGAGAGGGGCCCAAATTTGAGGGTTTGGAGGAAAGAATGGAATATTAAAAGAATGAATTGATAATCAGTACAGTAAGTTGAAGTTGAAGAGATAAGTTCTATTGTATAAATGGCTTGAAAGTGGGGTGATATTAAATGCAAGCAGCCGAAGTTACAATGTAATCAGTGACATTAAAGTATAAAATCTAGAATGTATTTCAAGGAATTCCAAATATGGCCTAAAACTACCCCCTACACTACTCTCCTATCCCACAAACTTCACTTTTCATTCATTCAAATCAATATTTTTCCCCAAATACATCTTATTAATTTTCAAAGCTAAAAAACTACAGATGCTTTCCACTCCTCCCATCTCTTTTCCTCATACACAAAATCAATCCATATTTCAATTCTCAATTCTTTCACTAGTCTTCTTGAACCAGTCTTACCTACGCTGGTAAAATCCTCCTGTAAACTACTAGAGTCTGTCTGCTCTAACTTCGGTCTATTACCAACAGGATAGTAAGATTTTCAAAGAAAAATTATTTGCATTCCTTACAATATCCTTTGCTAAGATACACACAGAGTAAGTATTTAAGTAACATTACATTTACTGACTGATTGACTAGAGAGGAATGACAGTGATTAAGACTAGTGGATCAGTGTTTTCTTCTTCGTTTTTTCTTTATTCATTGCTGGATGGTTCAGGGTTCAGGAAGGAAATTATTCTGGCTATATATTTTTTTTCATATTACAAATACAGTGTAAGTAATGACCTAGGTAAATCCTTAATATCACACAATAACATCTTCTGTGAGTCATGTACGGTTTTCATCCATCTTTTTCTATTTAAAAATACCCACAACATTTAATTTATCACAAAATGTCTCTTTACTCATTATGTTCAATAAACAGAATTTATTTGAAAATAACATCATTGTTACCTCTTTTGTATGTATGATTAACAGTGTTGATCATACATTACTTTGAGCACAATGAGCTTTTAAATGAAATTAACAATTTACAGTAATTCTGTAAAATTTTTTTCTGAGAAAATTTGAGTTTCAATCAAACATATATTGGGAGAAATATATCTTGTAGCTTTTTAGTAAGCAAAGAATATGATCGTCTATATCTAGTTCAGACTGAATGCATTCCTGGGCTTTCTGTTCTTAGCACTGTTCCCTTAAATAAATCCCAGGTTGCTGCTGCAGTCCTTGTGTCTTTCACCTTTTTCTTTGACTTCAACTTTTTTCCCCCATTTCGGCATTAAACGCCTTCTTCTGATCTAGTCATAAGGCAAAAAGCGTTTTATCCTCTTTAAAAGTTTTCATCAAAGCTCTATTTTTTTGAACTTTCTCCTGTATCATCACCTCTTCTTATCAAAAAAAAAAAAAAAAACAAAAACTGTATTCATCCCCATGTCCCCACATTTCTAGAATCTCCCTATTCCAATTCCCTTTTCCTGAAATACATCCTTACCATAACTTAAAGTTTTCCTATCATGGTTTTACATTTATTTTTATTATACTAGTAAACTTATTTTCAGTATAAATCAATAAAGGACCTATATGAACCCTGTAAAATATCTAAAGACATCGGTAGCACACTATGCGGAAAAGAATGATTTTCCATCTGGAAATAACATTGAATACAATGTATCTTGTTTTCTATTAGTTTGGTAAATTTTCTTGCTTACACTAGTTGATATCATGCTCTATTATATTTGTCAACATTTTCACACGTACTAAAAAAGGTACACATAAATATGACTTTTGAGTTTGAAGAAATTACAGGTTTTATGTGTGAGGTGAACTTAATAAAAGTAGATGAACTACACAGTTCCATGGTACTAAATTTTGTAACAGAAAATGAGACCTTCTTTCCACCTCAATGTCGAGTTCATTCTTCTCCACTAGATCATTCTCTTTAACATGAAACATGCTATTATTTCACCAATGTAAAAAAAAAATCACATTTCTAATTTACTCCTCAAATTATAGTCCCAAATCTCCTTTCCCTTTCACAGTGAATTTTTTGAGAGTTCTCTAGAGTCATTATCTAATTCCTCTCCCCCATCTCTTCTTGAATTATTCCAATCACATTTACAGACCCTTAACTCTATAGATATCACTCTTGCAAGACCATCAGTGAGGTTCATCTTCCTAAATTTATCCAGTTCTCCTTGCTTATCTTACTTTTCCTATCAGCCACATTTGACACAGTTGATCCCTCCACCATCATTAAAACATTTCTTCATTTTGTTTTCAAGGTTCTTTGATCTTCCCCTGTCTCTATCAACTTGTACTTCCTTGATGATCTCATGTGGTCTTGGGTTTTAAAATAGCATCTATATTCTGACAACTTCCAAATTCACAGGTCTGTTTGAAATTTATATTCTGTATTCAAATGGGTACTCAACAACACCATTTGTATAGCTAAAGGGAATCTCAAATTTTCATTTCTAAGACCACATTTCTAATCTCCTTCCAACATAATAATTCTGTAGTCTTCCCTGTCACAAGGAATAGTAACTCCAGCTTTCCAGAGACTATAGCTGTTGACAAATGGGCATTTTGTGTCAATCACATACAATGCCATTTTTTTGAAGTTGAAGAGAGATAATATAGTTCCTTTTACATAAAAGGCACTCAGTGAAGATTGACTGGTTTATTATAACTCTGACAAGTAAATTCTCCATTGATGAAAATAGGCTTCACAAAGAAAGTTTTATGTCTGTTTTGTTCACCTCAATATCACCCCCAGTTAGAAGACAGGTACTCTCCAATGTTGTATGAATGAGTGATGATGATGATGATGACCTTCACTTTTTAATGGAAATATTTAAGAAAAATTTACTTACATGTAATTTATTTTCTATCAGCACAACTCTCTTCTCTGTGACAACCTAGTGCAAGACAACTGCCTTTTCAATATTTCTAACCTTCAGATATTTGCATATATGTGTATTTTTCCCCCACAGTCACCTCCTTTTCAATCAACACTTTCTCATTGCCTTTAAGTATTCCTCCATGGCATTCTTAATTTTTAATTTTCAGTGATGCATATGTATGTGCATAAATTAAAATATTCATAGGCTTATGTATTCATGTGCAGTTTAGAGAATAAAAAAAACTAGGGGGACAAAGTATTCTTTAGGAGTAGGAATAAATGCCATTTGTACCATCTTTTGAACAGGCCATGGGATTCACCTTCCTTTTAATAAGGAAAACCAATGAAAATTGAATTTGGTGCCATAGGGGAGAAAAACTTGTCACCCCGCAATGTCTTTTTGGCATATGGATTTATTTATTTATTTCAAACAAAACATTCAAGGTCCAAAAGACTCAGCATGAAACTTTGATCTCCCTCAACTGCCGAAAAGAATGTAGAGAGAGAAAAACTGTTCCAGGAAGGGAGTTATTACCATAGATCACTATAGTAAGAATTAGTTGTGGGACACAGGGAAGGACTTAGCTAAGGCTATTGAAATTCCTCTCTGTGTCACATTGTCTCTGGCCCAGCAAACATTGGTTTACCAAACATTTGCTACTTCGTCTCTTTGTAAATTGCCTTCCTCCACTTTGAGGTCCCAAATCACTACCCCCAACATCCTCTTTTTCCTTTTGGCATTAAAGGTGAGCTTTTCAGCCATTTTTCTGAGTTACTAAGATTTTGGGGATCTCTTCCATGTATACATGTTATTAAACTTTGGTTTTCATTTCTCCTGTTAATCTGTCTCATGTCGATTTAGTCCTTAGCTCAGCCAGAAGAACCTAGAAGGGTAGAGAAAAATTTCTTCCTCCCTGACAATGTCTTTTGAAATCTTCTGAGAGGGAACAAAATGAATTATGTGAAATGTTTGTTCATAGTCTTATTTTTTCATAAAGAAGGCAAGATAAAGTACTCTAAAATACATATTAATAATTTTTGTGTTGGATTAATGGACCTTTAAAATTCTCGATGCAATGTCTTCAAATACCTTATTTTTGTCATTCTAATTGCTGTTATTTTGGTTTTAATTTTATGTAGATGACTTATGACTTAATGTAGTCAAGTTTTCAGTATACATGGTTTCTAGTTTCTGTGATATATGTCATAAAGGCACAACAACCTCAGGTGACCATTCACCCACACTGTCTACTAGTACATTGATGTTATCATTATATTTTAATATTTTATCTTTGCTCTCACTTGAAATAAATAGTGTGGTATACTGGCAATCAAATTTAGCTTTGTTTCATATGGTTATTCATTGCTTCCAACTACAGTTGCTAAAGAAAACCTTTCCCTCTCACTGATTAATCATCATCTTTACCATGAATAAAATTGCCATATATAGCAGGATCGTGTGTATTAGTATTCCATTTCTTCTTTTTAAACATCTTTATTGGAGTTTCTTTTTGCAACTGTTTATATCTGTATTAGTTCCACACTATAGTTTTTTGATAGGCTTTGGATTGAGTTTGTAAATTTAGTTAAGAAAAACTAGCTCTTTATGTCTTTTTAATCTTCTATTACAAAAACCCATTAAGCAGAAGTAATTATGGCTCCACCCATATAATCTCAAATCCTTTTGCCAAGGGCATGTTTTTACTTATTTGAGTCTGTCCCAGTTTCTCTGTGTTGAGGGGCTTTCTTCAGTCTGCCCGTATCCATTGTGGTTGTATGTTTTGTACAACTGAGCAGGAATTTATGTCACAACTGGCAGATTATAACTGAAGCCTAAGAGGTGAGGGAGTATTAATACTCAGGTCTCTGACTGCTGATTGGGACAATTCCAAGGTGAGACCTGCACTGTTTCCAAAGTACTCTTGTATGATTGAATCATGGGTAACCTCTCAGGGACTTTAACTGATATTATTTCCTTGCTTGGCTGCTTCTCATCCTGTTCTATTTTCTTTGTCCTCTATTTGTTTTCCTGGGAACTAATAAATTACTTCCACACAAATCTCCCTCTCTGGGTTGGCTTCCAGGAAGCCCAACCTAAGACATATTATTAAGGAATCTATTTGTGGTGATACTGATATCAGACAAAATATTAAGGCAAGGAAGAGTTTTTTATTAATATATGTTATAGTCAACAAATATGTAACTTATCAACCATAGTTATTGTCAGACTACTGAGATTTTAGTCATGTTCTATAAACTTTGGATATAAGAGGGAAGACAATAGGTGAAGTTTCTGCTTTCATACATTTTCCATTCCATTTGGGAGAGGCATAAAAATAATTAAATACATGTATACATGCATGAATACATACATACTTGCATAAATTATGAACAAAAGAGGCAGAAAAATACCCTAGTGATGAGTGCTATGTAGAAAATTAAAGTAGAATGTTGTAGAAAAGACATGGGACAATGCTTCTGATTTAGTAGTCAAAGAAGGACTCTCTAAGGTTATATTGAAGTTGAATTCTAAAATGACAGGATGAGTCTAAACATTTGAAGATCAAGGATAAATATATTCCAGCCAGAGGGGACAGCTGGTGCAATGGCCCTAACACTGAAAAGAATTTTGCCAGAAAAATTTTAAAGTGGCCAGAATGTTTTGAATAGGATGAGTGACAAGGGAAATTTTTTAAAATGAGTGAGAAATCATCTGTGTCATTATTGATCAGGACCCTGAAACTCATACCAAGTACCTTTTTGTGAGTATGGTAGAAATACATTAGATATTTGAACAGAGAAGTGACTTGATCTGATTTTAATGAAAAGATATTCTAAATATTCTGTGGATAAATGGTTCTAAAATAATGTATTAGGTTTGGTTCTTTAGGAAAAAAAATAAGAGAAGCAGGATTGAGCAGAGGGAGGATTTAGACTGTGATAGTGTTGCAGCAAAGGCTTCAGACAATCCCACATAGAACTTGGGAACTGGCCCTTCTCGGTCCTCCCAAAGTTAAAAAGGGGTGTTTGCACCTTTGCACTCTCAGAGCAGACAGCTGCAAAGGCAAGGCCGCTACCTTTGGCTAAAGACAGTGATAAAAACGGAACACAGTGATAAGCCACCCCTGGCCCATGTTCCCAGCAGCTGGGGAAAATAAGTGCCATAGTTAAAAGGGGAATCCAGGCAGCAGACCAAAGCATGTGCTACACTTGAAAATAATGGATATAGGGAGACTATAGTGACCTAGGTAGGGGGTGATAGTTAACTGGCCAAGTGCAGTGTCAGGGTTAGTGGAGACAACTATTACATTTGAGATATATTTTGAGCCAAATTCTAACTAATTTGCTGATAGATTTGGCAGCGTGGATAGAGAAGAGAAAAGAGACAAGGGTGACTCTTAGTTTTTCCTCTTTTTTTTTCATTCCTAAGCAATAGAATAAATGATGAGGTAGTGATATGGAAAAAAATGGCAGAAAACAAAAGTTGATGGAGGAAATCAAAAATTCACTCTAGGATATGTTGTAGTTTAGATCCCTATTGTATATCCAATATCAAGTATTCAGTGTATCATGCAAATCTTGAATTTAGGGAAGCTGTTAAAGATATAAATGTGGGAATCACCACATACAAATGGTATTTAAAATTATGGGACTGGATAAAATGACCTAAAGCAATGCCTGTCAAGCTTTTTTTTAATCCACGGTAAAAAACATTTTATGGCTTAATCCATATTCATGTATAAAAACTGAAATAAATTTTTCACAGAATTGCTTGCCCCGGTTATGCAGGGTTGAATATTTGAAAGGACTTATAAAGCTTCACCAGTTGAATACTTATTAAAGCTTTAGTAAAGTTTTAAAAAATGCAGTACAACTGGAGAAAGAATGCAAGGCAATTATTGGTGACCTGAGAGATTTCCAGCCATAGTTCCCCAGAGTCCTTTCTAAGCTGCACAGGAGGTGTTTCATCTTTAGTTTATGAACCATCAAGATATGCACATAGAATCTGTTTTGGAGAAGCCCAGGAAATCGTTTCCATTCCCAGGCATCTCTTATAACTCGCTGGTCACTTTCCCAAGGCAAATTGTATAAGCAGTGAAGCCAAGTGTAAGCTATCAATTTATATATTGGTAAATAATGTCAGTAAGCTTGTCCTGGGTGCTTTTGTTACCTAATCAAACTTGGGTCCCCTTGCCTGCAAGCACTGCTGACATCTGTTGTGCTGAAGGAAAGTGTAGCATTTATTGCAGGATACCAAGCAAGGCGTCCAGGGCAACTAGTGCTCAAAATACACAAACTCTCATATGGGTTTCAGGAAGGCATTTTTAAAGGCTAGGTAAGGGAGGGGAGTCAGTATGTGATAAGCTAATGCACAGTTCTCTGATTGGTTGATAGTTAGGTAACAGGGTGCTCTCACATCATCAATCCTCAGGCTCTAGTAGGTCTGGGGAGTAAGTGCTCAAGATCATCAAGTAGTTAATTTCTTCCATTTGGAGGTGGTTTTAGGATCTGTAAAACAACTCAGGAAATGTGCATCAGATACTATTATCTAGGTCCTTCAGAGAGGAGCTAAAGCAGAGGATATGGGGGATGGATCTGTCCCAGGAAGACCCCGTAGGGCCCTGCTTGGTTACACTTTCAGGGAATTTTTCACCCTTAATTATAGCATGGTATATATTACTAGTTATTAAAAACTCATCCTGATCTTGACCAAGAGTTAATACAAGATGTCAGGCATCCTCAGAAATAAGCATGGAGCTGTCCCAGGCCAGTTGTAAAATAACTTTTTCTCATGCACTTACTATGCGTGATGTTCACTGACATTTTCAATGCAATTCTTATTTTATTTCATTACAAGCAAAATCTGGTCATGATCCATTAAACTGATTTCATGACTTTGATTTTAGGCCTCAATTTGAAAAAAACCCCATTGACCTAGGGAAAATGTAGAGGAAGAAGAGACGAGAACGTGGGGTTGGGATCACTGGAAATACCACCAACACTTAAAGTTTGGGAAGAAAAAGAGGAAATAGGGAACATATTTGAGAGAAAACTAAGGAAGAAATACAAGAAGACTGCGGTGTCCTGAAAACAAAGAGAAGAAAAAAAATTCTGGAAGGAAAAATGATCAACTGAGTTGAATGTTATTGTGAGACATAGGAATTCATAGACTGAAAAACGAGCATTAACATAAGTGAGAAAAATGTCATTGATGATCTTGCCCATAATTGGGAATAGATGCCTGTCTGGAGTGGATTGAAGAGAGAATGGTAGGTGAGAAATCAAATACAGGGGCAAAAGGCAACATCTTTAAAAGTGACTTGCCCTAAAAAGGATCAAGAAACAGAGAAATAATTCGACTGGGTCATGGGGATCAGAGAGTGTATTTTAATGGCCTAAATAACAGTGTGCCTATGTGATGAGGGAAAAAATCCAGCTGAAGAAAAAATTTGGTGAGTTAAGAGATAAAAGGGAATATTGCAGGAAAGAACTGGAGAAAGCAAAAGAGGGTGTTGGCCAGAGAACAACGGGAGGGTTTTTACTCTGTGTGAGAGCAAGGATAGTTTATCCATTTCAGTAGGAAGCAGGCAGAGTATTATGGCAACAGATGTAAAACAGTACAAAGGATGGTATGAAAATGAGAAAATTCTCTGGTGACTTTTAATTTCACAGGTGTGCTTACTCCATGAGAAAGACATAGAGACAAGGAGTGTTAGATCTGAAGAGAGAGGTATGATACAAAATATTTATCTGAAGAGAGTGGGATAATAAAAATAAAATGAGTTTCTAAGAATCAGTGAGGGCCCATTTGAGATTTCTTAACGACAGACCAGATGATTGTATGTTTTTCTACAGCCATTTTCAACTTTTTGGCCATAGGTAGAGAGTTAGTCAAGGGCTGTTTGCAACTGGGGTTGACTGTCTCCTGGGGAAATGTGGTAGAAGGAGAGAAAAGTAAGAGTTAAGGACGTATGTACAAACATGAATAGAACTTTCCAATCCGCATTGAACAAGGAGACAAATGAGGACGTGAGGGTAGAGTGGAAAAGGAAAACTAATGATAGGGTACAAATGTAATGGAACAATATATAGAGTGGGGATTTTAAAGCAAGTGAACTCTGAAGACAAGAGGTAGGCAGAGAGTAAACCCCTGAAATAGAGATTTGGGGAGATAGTACAGTTATTGGTGCTCACAGCAGCAATAGTATTACTATTGGATAAGATAGGGTGAAGGAAAATATAGTTGGAATTGAGGTAATAAAAACATGAGAGCTCAGAGCGCTAGAAAGATTATCTACATGAATTTTGACATCTCCAAGAATGAAGACTGAGATGAGAGAGTGGAGGACAAGCAGAAATGACACTACTCTTATAGCAGTGGTGACCCCTGACTTTTATGGATGGATGTAAGTTTTTGCCAGCCTCCAGCATAAGAGCCTCCAGACTGATGCCTAAAAATCCTCTGCTTTTTTGATGCTGGCAGCTGAGATACTCTGTCAAAGTTTTCTTTAGTCATTTCACTTCCTGATTCCTGAAAGTAACAAGATTTCCATGATCTTTGCTATTGTGTCCTCCAGTATCAACTTTGTGCCTCTTCAGCACTTAGGTAGTCCTTCTTTGCCACGTCCATATATAGATGGGCACCATTTTTCTAGTCCTCATTTCATGGAAGGAGTAGCATTTTATGATTGCTCTTTATGCAGGTTTTTCAGTCCTGTTCCCTGAATTTCCAATGCAATGAGTTTCCTGAAGGGCATGATGAGAACACTTCTTGGCTTTCACAACTCTCATGGAACCCTGTTGACTACAACATAAAATTGAAACTCCTTAAATGAACATACAGGTTACATGATCATAAATTTCCATCTCACTTTTTCACCTCTCATTCTCTTATATCCTTTCTACTTCACTTTTCTGATTCCCAGTGTGAGTGAGAATCTTCATTGATGTAACTGCTTTCTAACCCACTAGCCTGACTTGTGCCTCCTTCCTTTTAGACATATTTTTCCCTCCTAAAATATACCATCACTTTTATTACCTGACCAATTCCTATCATTCTTTAAACCCCATTCAAATGTAATATCATCAATTAAGCTTACTCTAATTTCTCTATACTAATTTCTCTATATATAGCTTAAAATGTATTATTATTCCTGCTTTTGAAATAACTTTCATCATGATATATTGATTTACAAATCTGTCTTGTTCTCTAGCTTGCAATTTTATCCGTGAAAGCCTTTTTTTTTGTCGTTTTGTTTGTTTGTCTTTATATTTTCAATAAAATTCCTAGAATATAGGAAGTCTTTAGTAAAAATGATTGCTGAATGCATAAATGAGTTAAAGGACCATTTATCTTTGTGGTAAATGTCTTATATGATCAGCATAATACGACACTATGTATGACCCTGAAAGACTAAAGTTAACACATATAAATTTGAAGTCTTCTTAAACACATATGTTTTGTTTTTATTTTTCAACAATTGGTATCCAATTCAATAAACAAGTATATCAGCTCTCAAATACAGTCTTTCCAGGGACATAGGCAATTCAGCAGCCATTCTTTTTACTGGAGAGGATCATGTGAAACTGTCATTTTTGTGATCACAAATGGTGTTGAATATTAGCAATTTCATGTTTCAAACTAAATATCTTTCAGTACAGAAAAAAAAATCTTCCTGTGCATTTACTCTTTACCAAGCTTAAACCTCTGTTTAAATTCTCTCACAAATTTTAAATGTGCATATTTGATTTATGTCAGATATCCTTTTGATATGGTGATATAAATATCCTATTGCCTTTTCGATCAAATTTTGCATAGTAAGGATCTTGCATTTGAACAATGCTGAAACAGCATAATATTAGTGTAATTGCATTGACATCGTAACAGTTCCTTGGCAGCAATTGTGCTCTCAATAATGCAAATATAGTGCATAATTAATGTAGAGGATACCACCATGAACAGCAGAACGCCTCCTCTGGAGCCTATACAATGTCCCTGTATTATTGCTATGACAGCAATGTTTGCATCCTGTGCCTTCTGAGGACAGCATGTGATGGGCAATATGTGAGTAGCATAAATGATGAAAACTGACATGTGCAGCAGCTGTGCATCTTGGTTTCTTCAGATGTTCATCTGTAAAGTACATATTGCTCTTGTCAGTCTGCCCATATACTTTGAATATACAACACAGAAGAATAGATTAGAAAAATTAAAAATCAACTTAACAATTTGCTGTGTTTGAAAGCGTTTTAAAGTGCAAGCCATTCTTAGTCTTATGAACTATTTGTCAACTTATAGTGCATAAAATGGCAAAATATTTTATTAATGTTCTCTATGCCTTCTTTAATACTTTAATACCACAAAGCAAATTCTACCTCATATTCATATATTGACAATCTCCTTTCGGAGAGACATAATCTAAGTTAATTTTTTATGTTTCTATTTTCTCATCTATAAACCGAGAGAGGTGTGCTATATGTAAGTAATGTTTTTATTTAGATTTAAATGAGATAATGCAGTGCAGTATTTATTTAGCTCAGTGTCTATCACAATGCAGATACTCAATGAATTTTAGTTATTATTACTATTACTATTAGTCAATCCTGACCTCCTCTTATAAACATTTACAATTAAATGATACCAGTTAATTTAACATGGATATCAGTATTTTAGAATGAGATGTCTATAAAAGGCACGGCCTTTTTCTGCATTGTTCATCACTGAATCTCCAATATCTAAAAGAGTTCCTGGCTTACAAAGAGAATGTATTTGATATCTGTTGAGTGGATTAATAAATTATCTGTAGCATGTGTAATTTTAAATAAAATCTCAAAAGACTGATTTCAAGCTTCTAATTATACCTAGATTCTCATCTCTCGTACATATGACTCATAGGTACAAGGAGCTCTAAGAAGTAATTGATTATATCTTTGCAAGTGAGCGAGCGAGCGAGAGAGAGAGAACCAAAAAGATCAGTTTGTTAATTTTTCTGGTCAGCTGTTTACTAGTTACATTAATTGTCTTCAATGACTTAAACTTCATAGATCTTAACCATATTTAAAAACAGTAGAATTAAGTAAAAAACAAAAGGCTTTCTGTAACATACAGCCTAATAGATTACAAAGAATCTGGCTATCTTGTCAGATACAAGATTTCTGATAGTCTTTTCCTTACAAGAATTATCATTATTATTGTGGGTAATTTCTGTAAACATTGCCAAATTAAAGTGGATTAGTTAGAGCATATATTTGAATTATGATTTCCTGAGAGGCATACTGACTCTTTTTCAAGCGTGAAATTCTCAGTTCTTTCCTGTTCTGATATTTTAATGGTTCTTTGAAATATTAATTACAAGGATTTTATTTACCTTCTATTTAAATCTTAGTCATTTTCATTTGATATTAAAGCAGTATGATATCTTGATGATGCTTCCATTCATGTTTATGAAATTCCTTGTCCTGAGCAAGCAATTGTTTCTGTCTTGCAGAAAATAGTAGCAAACATCAGGTGAATTGAAAAACCTAGAATCACTTTTAGATATTTTCAAGTCTAGCAAATTTAATAGGTTTCTATTATGGACAAATGCTTTATATTGTATTCCTTGTTAACCTTATAAACAGTCATTCTCAAAAGATAAATAGTAGGTTGTGGCATACAGAATTGTCCATCTCTGATTTTTAATATATACATAAATAAGAATTTAATAAGACACAACTAACTATATATTAATATTTAAAAGTAAGAGATTGGGCTCAAGGAGGGTAAACACTTTCTATTGTCACATATTTGTAGTGGAGTAGTTATTTAAAGCCAATTCTATCTGTCTCATTATTCCTTACATTATTTCATAGTTTACCAAACTTAACATTTTTAAATCCCATATTTTTTTCTCCACCATCAAAGATCCATTCTTTTGGATTAGGATTTTCATTTTTTAGAACACCTTTTTTAAGCAACAATTACAAAAATGGTAATTTAAGAATCCAGTATCAACATATATATATATAACTATCTTTGGAATTTGTTCATAAAAATAATTTCCAAGAAATAGTTAAATAAATTTTAAAGAAGAAGAGAATAATAGAATAAAAAGATAAATGCAGAAGATATTTTTAAAAACTGTTTTCTTTAAAGTAAGGAAAAATTGCTTATAACTTGTATTATCCACAGCCTTTAATGGGAATCTTCAGGAAAGAGTGGATTATTTCATATATATATATATATATATATATATATATATATATATATATAAAACCCATATTCTTCTTTTTTTTTTTTTTTTGCGGTACGCGGGCCTCTCACTGTTGTGGCCTCTCCCACTGTGGAGCACAGGCTCCATACATGCAGGCTCAGCAGCCATGGCTCACGGGCCTAGCCGCTCCGTGGCATGTGGGATCTTCCCAGACCGGGGCACGAACCCGTGTCCCCTGCATCGGCAGGCGGACTCTCAACCACTGTGCCTCCAGGGAAGCCCCATAACCCATATTCTTTCCCTGTGGCTTTTATCTTACTGGCATTTACAACAACTCTGCTGATTCTTCTGTGTCCCTACTGAAAATCATTTAGTATTAAAAACATTTTCCTGCACTGCCAACTCTCAAAATAATAATAATAATAATAATACATTAACACTCCCAATCATTGATGTAAATAATTATGAAGTATAATAATGATGAAGTAGATAATGACTTAACCAGTTACTACTGGTTTGAAGGAGAAAAACAATCACATTTCCCAGTGAACAAATCAACGATGGCAAATATTCACTCAGCAGTATTCTTTCCTCCCCTTATTGGGAGGACTGAAAAGTTTTATACCCACAAGTCAGAACTAATGACTCTCCTTTTTGCTTTCATATTGCAGGCATCCTAAAATTCCAAATATCAGAACAGATCATACTCAAAAGACATCCTTATGCTTCCCAAAAGGTTGGCAGTCATAGAAATCTTGAAAATGTTGCAGAAGCATAGAGGGCATTTTTCAGTCTGATTTTGATTTTCTTTCAAGGAAAGTAGATACTAGCTTGTTAAGTATCAGAGAGCAAGACTATGACATAGTGCCATCTTAAAAAAGATCTATTCTCTTATATTAATCCATCTGATCTATATTTCTATAGAAACAGGGCCAAAAAGTCAGGCAACAACCAAATAGGACAGATTTCAAATGTTGATTGTTCATGGAAAAATTCAAGTTTTAATATACAGAAAAATATAAAATGTTTACAGACTTTTCTCAAAAGTCAGAGTGCTATAATATTCAGTTTATAGATAAAATAAAAGACTGAAAAGTAAGGATACATTTGAATTTATGTCTTTTGTGTATTTCTAAGTTTAGGCAGCTTTTAACAAAACATTTTGTAATTGTGTTTTTAATATATAGTTGAACCTAAAATAGGTGTATATTATATATTTTATAGTTATGTAAATGTATATAATTATATGTACTTGTATATTTATATTTATACTTAAAATAATTTGATTTGATTTTTCTCATAAATCAGGCATTTACTGAATTCTGTACATGCTGTATATGTTAGATAGCATTTTGGCACAGAATGTAGGTGATTTTTAAATTTCTACTTTTGTTCTCACGTGGCATAAGTCCTTGTAACCTTTAAATGATCTTATATTGGCAAAATATATGACAAATACAAAAAGCTGCCCCTGAGCATAGTCAGTAGAGCTGTCCTGACTTGAATAGCTAGATGATAGTATACTCCTGCTGACCATAAACAATTTCACAGAAAACCAAAGCATATAAGGTCATTCTGTGGCCCTGATGGAGTGAAAACAGAAAAAAAGACCACTCCATAATATTGACTGAACACAAAGAAAAACTGAAACAGTGTACAAATCACACAAATGATCTTATATCCACTTCACTCTGATCCTGGCTAATATAACTGCTGCTTCTTTACCATATAAAGTTTAGCCTCACTTCATTCCTTCTGACTTTTAGATAAAAATTATTATGCTACTGTAGGTATATTCCTAGTGGTCTCTGACTGGAGAGAATTGACAAAGAAAACTGTTAAAAGTTGTATGCAGTTGTTGTATGCCATTAAATATGGGATAGCACTGTGCATTTTTCTCAGAAAAAGAATGTAAAACAAAGAAATACATTGAACATCTATTTTCTACCAGACTTCTTATTTGGCAGTTTCTATATTGAATTTTCTTAACCACCCTGTGAAATTCTGCAATTTAAGAAACTGGGTCAGTGTTAAATAATTAGAGTCAGTAAGGGAACTGGGGTCTTTCTGAAACTCTGTAGGAAGTTTCATACAGGACAACAGGGATGTATGACGTTTCCCTATTTTTATGTTTTTTACATTTAATGGATACCCCAGAAAACCATCCACCACAAAAAGAAACCTCTTTTATCTAACAGTATTCTTTTGGAATTTCTTTTCTACTCTACCTCCTTACTTTTCACAGACCATCCTACTTATTCTAAGTCTCAGTTTTTATTTTAAAATATTATCGAACCAAGGTGAAATTTCTGCATTTTGGGAGATACCTTTGACAGAGTTTGTTATGGCTAACGATAGTTTAGAGAAGGAATTGTGAACCATTCTTTCTCTTCCTATGATCTGAAACACTTTATGAAACATGGCAAGTATATCATTTAAAATTTGAAATAATTGTTAATAATAAATAAATAAAGGTATTTCTCTATCACCTTTTCTTTTTCTTCCAAAAATGCCAATTCAGTTACTTTGTTTGCCTGTCTTTTCCCAACTGAATATATATTTGAAATTCATCATGTATCAAGTACCAATATGTACACTAGGATGCATTCTGGATTTTATGAGCTTCCATTAATTTATCAATATACTCTTTTCCTTATATGTCTTTATACTTTTATATTTCTAAAAATTTTGAATTTCATTTTTGAGGAAGCTTTGTGCACATTTATTAATTTGTGCTATTTATTAATTTAAAGTAATTTTCACAACCCTACTTTTTAAATTTTAATGAATCTTGTACCCTAATTTTTCTGTATTTAAATATTTGTATATATTTTAAAGAACTTAATTTTTACATTGCAAAAATGCTTAGATAATCTAATTTGAGAATTTTTTTTGATTTTTGTTTTTTTGGTTTTTTGGGGTTTTTTGAGAATTTTAAATTGTCTTTGGTTTTCAGGTTTATTGTGATAGCCAATAGATTCATTCTTATAGTTGCTTTATCATCATCTTCATAAATTCATTGGCCCATTTTAATCTTCTTAATTGATTCCTCCATAGTCTTTAATATAGCTTGTCTCTCACTCTAGAAATAATTTGTCTCCAGTACATCTTATTCTTGGCTTTCCATTATTATATATTTATTATATCTGTCTCATTTGTGTCTTAACTTTTTCCTCATAAACTGTAAGTACCTGAACATTTTAGGAATCAGACATTTTCTCCTTCTACTTAATCTGTATTTGCTCCTTCAGTGATAGCATCCAGGATTATAGCTTTAAAAATCAATGGCACTCTGTTTACTTTGAGTGACACTTTTGTACCCAAATTCTCTTTCTTCAACCCTAAGTGGATCTCTAGTAGGTATCTCAAACTGAACAAGTTCAAAGCATAACTAGACCTACTTTTCTTCTTATACTTTTCATGTTAGTAAATGGCAAAAAAAATTATAGTCCTCTAAAGAGCAAGTAGTGTTATCAAACGTAGAAATTATTGTCAAGTTTGGGCACTTGTTGTAAAAACCCGCCAATTCAGGTGCTAAATGAAGATAATAACTTCAAAGGTCTGTGATGACACCTTCATGGATACAATTGGAGAAATGTTACAAAGAATGGCTTCACACCTCAGACTTGGGAAGAATACATTCATTTCCTATAGTATGATATGATGTGTGGATTCATTTTACATTTAGAACCCTTACATGCCAAGCAGTTGAGTAGAAAGTAGTCTAAGAGGAGGAGGGTAAATCCATCAGAGATTTCCACTTTTGCCTTGATTTTTATGTTACATAGTAGATTTACATGTCTATGCTTTTCAGAGTTTGGTAAATATGTAGGCTATGCTTATTTTTTTTTAATGCATTACAGGTTTTTAAACAATGGTACATTGTTCTTGTGTGCACTGAATTCAAAGACGTGTGTGTGTGTGTGTATATAAAACTTTTATTTTAAATGGGAATCTCATCTTTCCAGATTATAGCCCCTCAGGAATTACATAAATAGGCTGATAATCCTACCTCTCTTCCCAACTCAGAACTCAGAACTGAGTGTTAACATTTATTAGAGAATTTATGTTTCCTCCTCCTTCTCCACCTCTTCTCCTACTCCTCCACTACTCCTTCTCCTTCATACACTTCCCATTGCTCCAAACTCCATGATTTTATATTTGAAGATTAAAAAAAAATTGATTCAGAAATTTAAAAGATGTACCTTAATGTACAACTGGTAAAAAAAAATTAAAGTCAAGATTTTTAACGTATCTTTTGATCTAACATTTCATTTCTTATCTGTATAATGCTCCCCTTATAACTCTGTTAGCAACTAGGCTCTATCTCCACTACATTGCAAAGATCCTGCCACATGGTATAAACCTAATAAATACTTTAACTGTTTAAGTGTATAAATAAACTCCATTCCAAGGCTGTAGTTTTAAAGTAGAAATTAAATAAGAACATCAAACAAATACAAATGGAGACATAGCTTAGAGATTTAACCAGAAATGTCATTATAATAATGACAGAGTAAAATGGAGGGGTAGCATTTTAGGATGGATGAATACTATTTTCTTTTTAAATTTCTTGTAGAATGGGGAATATTTCTGCTTTTACGGTGTGACCAGTTGAACAACTATAGTTTTCACCATCATTGTTAAATTTACTAATATAATTTTGATGTTTTATGTATCAATATTGAACTAGGAATTGGACCCAAGCAACCTCTATTTTATCATTTTATTGGCCTGGACAACAGTTGAATAACATGGATAACAGTTTGATTATGCATGAACTTTATTACTCTGTATACAAGGAGAAATACCTTCTTAAAAAAAGCTTCCATAAATAATTGTCCTTTAGTAAAAATCATTTTATGAAATGCAAACTTGTGTAACAATGGTTATCATGCCAAATATTAATCTTATGATATTGGTTACACAGGAACAATGATTGGTCTTGTGAATGTAAACTATATGTATGCATGTATTTAAGTATTTACATAGATGTATTTCAGTGGGAATATGGCCTTTATCATAAGGCTAATTTATTTTATCAGTCTGTCATCAAAATGCCCTGTAGGCATACTTTTTTTTGAAGTTTAAATGTTTTGAAGTCTTCTCATGCTTCCCTAAATATTTCTTCCATCTTTCTGAAAATAAAATTAATAACTTTCAAAGGAACTGAAGAAATTGTCTAGTAGTTACCTTAAATTGATAAATCATAATAATATCATTCCATGGTAACTGTAGAGAAGTTATAACACAGTGTCTTTACCATCCACTGTCTTAATATCACTTCTGCTGTAGGAAATTAAAATTCTTGGAATTAATCCTAACAGATTAAGCTAACAGTCTCAGCTTTAACTTTTGCTGTCACACAGCTTCACTTTCTGCAGTGGCAATCTTGTGATTTGAATACATATCCATTAAGTATTTTAATCATCTTGTAAAATTGAACTTGGTGAAAATTGAACCATATCTGTGGCTTTTCCAACACTCACATAAAAACGCACACGGAAGCAAAGGCACAAATATATATTCTTCTGTACACCATGCTCCTTTCATTAGACAATTTTGATTCTAATTGGTTGTGTATGGACCTTATTATATAATTATAATGCTATTAAAAAATAAAAACATTTGCATAGGGTATCCCTAGTCTTAATCATGGACATTAATATACTGTTCTTTGAAATTCAATCTGACAGCCTCTTCAAATTCAGAAATTGGCTTGCCAGAGACCTCCAAGGTCATGATCCTTCAAAGCAGTGTTTGTCAAATTGACCTGACACACCTCCTGCTGGCAAAGCTACCCTTTGATTATTAATGTGCAGTGGAAAAGTGACATAACCTTGCATACTTATCTTATAGACCGAGAAAAAAATTGACAAAGTGAGCATACAAAACTACCTTGAGTTAAACCTCATATATGTGATGAATACAAAAAAGAGTATGATTTGACACGTGAATTTAACTGAAAAAAGAATTCTGAGTTTCTAAAAGGCATCACAAATGTGCTGGAAGATAGTAATATTCATATCCTCAATATGAAACATGTTAAATATCTGTATAGAGATTCTTGCCTTCACAACTGAAAATAGTAATCAGTAATATTGATTTACAACAGATTAAATTGTATAAGCTGCTGTGCAGTTTATAAAGAAGTAATTCTACTCCCTGCTGCTACATTCTATCTCAAGTCAACAAAAAATACATTCAGTTAGTGTTTGTTATACATCAATAATTATTTTCAATACTGTAGAGAATATGAAGCAGAAACCCATAGAAGATGTACTGTGTAAGCATTGCATTAACATATATTACATATAATTAAGGGATATTATTTTCATAAAAGGTATTTTTATAAATTATTCCTTGATAAATTTTTCATGAAATTAAAACCTATGTAATGTAACTATTACCCACAATTTCTCATGTATGCGTTTATATAGGTACGTCTGAAAATATTGGTTTGCCCAAAAAAGTTCGTTCAGAGTTTTCCATAAAAGCTTACGGAAAAGCCGAACTAACTTTTTGGCCAACCCTACTACGAATAAAATCAATCAATTACAAAGAAGAACAAGCCACACATAGATCTTAATCATGTATCAGAACTTCTGAGGATAAAGAGATATTTCCAAAAATTCTAGAAAAGGAATTAAAATTATCTAACATCTGATTTCTTATCAGTAAAACTGTACTCCAGGGGACACTGGAAAATGGTTTCTGAGTTGTAAAGGGAGATAATTTTGATTCATCAACTTTATACCTTTAAAAACCTATCTTTAAAAGAGCTATGTGCAATAAAATACATTTTCCTATATTTAAGAAATCAAACAAGGTTTCTCTCCGATGCATCATTTCTTAGGAAATCACCTCTAGGAAAAGACAGTGAACATCTTAAAGGAGGACACTGTGAATATAAAATATTTCATAAAGTAAATGTAAATCAGAATGTCTATTAATCAATTAATCATAATATTTCTATAACAGGCCCATAAATCAATCAGCCTAAACTTGAAAAGGAAGAGAGTAGGCTCCAGAGGAATATCCCTAAACGAGTGTGCCATATTTTAAGAAATAGGTGAGATGAAAAGAGAGATGGGAGAGGGATAATTTACTGATTAACTTGAATACTGGATAAATATCTTCAGAATATATATACAGGTTAAAGGGGGAATAGAGCTAAATAAAGTTTACCTGGGTCTTTTTTACCTAAATCTATGCTTCTGCCAATAACATTACTCCCTGGCTTTTGGGTTTTATTTTTTCATGAATGGCTGAGTCCTTTCTAAGCCATCTCTTTTCCAAATTATCATAATTTGGGTATATGAAAAACATTAAGAAATGTGATTCTTTGTCCTTTTCATGTAACATCAATTGATAGTTTGTATATAAATGAATCGATAGGTACTCAATATGTATTTGTTGTATTAATGAATTAATCAGACCATGAGGGCCTGGAAAAATGTTGTAATGCTGGAAATTCAAATCTGAATGATTAGTCAACAGAAAAAATAAGGGAGGAATGAGCAAGAATTTTTTTTTAACTGACTTGATACAGGGAGTAGCGTGAAGAGAAAGAAAGAGACAAAGGTAAATCTTTTCTATCAAGCTTTGATAAAATTTGGTATTGATGATGGAAGTGGAGAAGTCTAGAGTTGGAAGAGCTGATTTGAATGTTTGGAGATAAACGACTCTGAGTTCATTGTAAGATATATTTAGAGAGACCAACAGTGTATTCAGATAGAGATATTAATGTCATATTTTATTAACAAGATTGTTTTTTCTAACCTTTAGACATGTTGGAGATTTTTGTAGACTTTCCTTTTGATACATTGTCATAGCACCATGGGATTGAAGTAGTACTGCCTAGGCATTTAACACAAAGTATTGATTTTGTTATCCTGAGTTCTAAGTTTCTTGATAGCAAGAAACTATTTTTATTCTTTTATTTATGAGCCTTGTATATTTCCTGACACAGAGACTTTCTACAGATGTATGTTAAACTAAAAAAACAGGTACAGAAAGAAATATAGGTTTTTAGCTTGGGAATTCTTCTGAAAACAGTTTATTCAAGCGATAGGTATCCAAAAATACTCAGTTGTAGGCAAAGCTGATACTAACAAAGTATAAGAAAGTATTCACAATGGAGAATATTTAATAATAAATTAGGATATGTAAAGTAAATGCATTTGAAATAAAATATGTATCAAAATATTTTTACTGAATAGTTATTCTAAAAGTTTGATGTGATATTTTCCCAGAAAATGACACTAGAAAATATAGGAAATTCATGTATTATTTTTATCCTTAATAAAATATTATCAAAACTCTCCCTATGTTTTAGAAATTATAGACAGAACACATATCATAACTTGATGTTTCTTTGAATAGTTTTTCTTGAAAAAATATGATAGCAAAATAAAAATTTGTTTTATCTTATATTGGATTCTTTCCTAAAATGAATATGAAGTTCATTATGCAATAATATTCTAGAGTTTCTTTTTCTTCCAAGGATTCCTTTATTTCTTTGATATTCAGAATAAATCCTATTGGAGTTCTTTCGTTTTGCTCATTTTCTCATACTTATTTACAGTACTAACTCTGTCAGAACCTCATTCATCTGGCTTTCTGTGAGATTGGAAAAATTCAAGTCACTTTCACAAACTTAATTATAGCAAGCATTATTGTGATTTTTATTTTTAAATTTATTCTTATGTGAAATATTCCAAATGCTGGACTTCCAGAAATAGACCTATGAAGAACTGGCAGGTTGAAGATGTAGATTGATTTTGGTTACAAAGCAGAGAGAGATTGGAGTGGGACAAATTATATAAGTAGATAGTTTCTTTCATGAACATTATGCTGTTAATGTGATTGTTTCTTCCACAAGAAATTTATTAATAAATATGCAGACCTAAATAAAGAAATTTCTGGATATATACCAATGTATTACCTCTTCCTTTGTAACTGCTGTAATTACTCAGAATATATACAAATGTAGAAGAGCAAGTTTCTACCCTCAAAGAGCTTGCAGCCATCTTTTTACTCCACTCCGCATTACCTCTGTGCATTCTCTCCCATAGTCCCCAGAACCTAGCAGCATTGCTAGCATTTACAAAAGGCTAATTCCCTACAATATCTTATAAAAATCCCATAATACTCCACCTTTTTCATGAACCTTTATTCAGCAACTTAAAAGTTAATTTGTTCTTTTTTAAATTTTTTAATTTAATTTTATTTATTTTTTATCAGCAGGTTCTTATTAGTTATCTATTTTATACATATTAGTGTATATATGTCAATCCCAATCTCCCAATTCATCCTGCCACTTTCCCCCTTGGTGTCCATATGTTTTGCTTATTTATTTTGTATTATCTCTAGCAGTAGAAATAAACACAGTGGCATTCAGGCAAAAATGAGAAAAGTATGGGATAAATATATTTATTGCTAACATGAAAAAAACCTTTAATATATTCAAAATATTGCATGATTCATAGTATTTTTAGTTAAACTAATTTTAAAGATGATTTTAAGAATCAAGAGAGTAAATCTGAAGTTTTGCTGTGGTCTGCATAGCATTATGTAATGCTTATGTGGTTTTTATTACAGTATGTTTTGAACTGTTGTAGTAACTGCAGAAGTGCAGTGTAACATTTACTGTATTATAAGCCACTGCTTAAAATAGCACCTTATTGATCAAGGGGTTTGAAATGAAGGCTTAATATCCTAGACTGTCATTAAAAGAGGGGAGAAAATATAGAAAGTCAAATCAAAGTCCTAAAGTGAATACTTTATGAAAGAGAACAGAAGCTTACAAAGTGAATCATCAACTAAAACATGTACAATTGCTTGTGGGTATATTTCGTTGTTCAACTGTAATCAGTATGACAATCCAAGTCAGATACTGTAATAACAATAACTTTTAAAAATCTTTGAACATTTATTGCTCATCTCTCTTGCATGTCATTTGGTTCAGGGTGCTTCAAATTTGAAACAACCTGAGTAGAATGCAGTCATTGTTTTTGAAATTATTAGCAGAGGCAGTTGAACGAACTCTTCAGTTTTTTACTTGGTGTTACTGTGGTATTTTATGCCTTGTAATAAGTCTGGAGGTAAATACACTTAGTAAAGGAAACATTATTAACAATATATATGCTTTACTCTAAGATAGGGTTATTTTCTGTTTGTAAAATATACTTTTGTAGGAAAATACACACATACACACACACACAGACACGCACACACACACACTTTACAGTTCCATAGATAAAAGAGAACACAGTTCCTAATCTCCCAGAATAATAAAGAGCAAGCAGATTTGAGGCAAGTGCCATTGGAATCAAAACCAAAAATTTTGTTTGTTTGTTTCTTTTTCTCTTGTCTTGTTTTTGCCAAAATTACAAAGAGTATATTATACATGTCAAATTTCTAATCTGTTTCTTGAGATTTATCATATAACTTTATTTCTAAGACCTTCTTTATGGAAACTGTATTGTTAATTGTAATAACTTGGAAATGCTGTACCTTTCTTCAAATTTTTGTAAAAGACAGTAATGACCTCAAGATGAGAGTCAAAATCAGACTTGAGGATGTCAAAGTTTTAAAGCACTTGTCATAAGTCCTGAAGACTTATAAGTATCCCTAATGATATTAAGAAGCCAGATTATCTAGCGACAAAATCTATTTTTCCTTACTCACCCTATTTGTTTCATCTTCTTTATTTCTTATCATCTCTGCTTTCTGCAGGGTAACCAGGGAAATTAGATGATTAAAACTAAAAACATTTAGGAGATTGGGTGGGAGTTCGAGACCTCAGGACAGTGAAGAATGAACAAAACCAAGGCCACTGAAATATCCATCTTATCAGCCCCAAATACCTATAATATAAATATTGGAGACATATTTTCGACATGAGTGCTATTATAGATACTTAGTCAAAATGAGAAAGTAAAAATTTTGTCTTTCTCTTTCATGATCTTCTCTGTCCCCAATCCAGTGCTGCTCTTCTGCACCAAAGGAAAACAAAAAACAAAAAAATTCCAGAATCCTCTACAGGCTGATCTTAGAACAATTTTATAGTGATACCCAAAGTGTTAACTTAGTCATTATTTTAAAAGTGTAATTTTAATGGATGGATCAAATTTGTTTTAGATGTTATACTTATGCTCAGAAATATAAATATAGTTGGGATGATTGGAGATGACAAATTTAATAGGATTAGGAGATAAATGTGCAAGAAAGAAGATAATCTAGAAGATGATAAAAAGGAGAATAAGATGATCTTTTAAATGAGTGAAGTATAAAATGGATAAAGTTCAAAAGCCAGAGGAATTAGTAGTTTGTAATAGTCATGAACATTGAAAGATACAGTTCAAGGCATTTAGTTTTCATATATTTTTGTACAGGACAAGATTAGATTTAAAAAGTTTAAAAACACAGTTATTGCCTTCAAAGAATTACAATATAATAGCTAAGAAATTTATCCATGACATTAAGTGCATGGCCAGGTTTTAGACACTGTCACAGAATGGGTTCCTCAGAAAGAAATACTGAGACCTATGCACCTATGCACTCAGAAGGAAGTCTGTTGGGGAACTTCTCTGGGTAATCACACCTGTAGGAAGCCAAGCAAGCAAAGGGAAAAGTTGGTGTATTAGTGTTTTCCAAAGTTGTAGATCCCAATTGTTTAGTTCAAATTCAAGTCAAGAATTTTCAGTAAAGGGAAACATTAGCTGCTTTCTATTTTTAAAGGATGATTTAAACCACTGTATATAGACTATGACTGTGGGACCAAAATGAATGGAAATAGAAGAGTTGGGAAACTACTGCCATAGTCAGAGTAAGAGATGATGTGATTTTACTGCTTTGGTCACAGAGAAGTTGGAAGATACATTCCAGATATATTTGAAGATAGAGCCACCAACAGTTATTGGTGGATTGATGGAATGATGAGTAAGAGAGGGGTCAAGAAAAATTAGTTTTAAGTCCTAAGCAAAAAGAAGAATACAGTTGATATTTACCAAATAGGAAAAGATGGGGTCAAGAGTGTTTTATGAGGGAAGAATAGAATTTGAATGTAGGAAGGATTGAAATAGAGTTTTGTTTAGCACAATTTAAGTTTGAAATAGTTATTAGACATCGATGTACAGACACTGAGTCAATAATTACATAAATGAGTCTGGATTTCAGAAATGTCAGTCTTGCAATTTGTTTTCATTGTTATTTCTTACATTTTGTTCTTCCTTACTGGGCCATTTTTTCAAAAATATTTTCCAGATAGTAAACAATAGAAGTCTACTTGTCAATATATGAGTGAGTTGTAAGATATATCATTAAAAAAATATGAAAAATATATGCATGCTTTAGGGGCTTCCCTAGTGGCACAGTGGTTGAGAGTCTGCCTGCCGATGCAGGGGACACGGCTTCATGCCCCGGTCTGGGAAGATTCCACATGCCGCGGAGCGGCTAGGCCTGTGAGCCATGGCCGCTGAGCCTGAGCGTTCGGAGCTTGTGCTCTGCAATGGGAGAGGCCACAACAGTGAGAGGCCTGCGTACGTACTGAAAAAAAAAAAAAAAAAAAAATATATATATATATATATATATATATATATATATACCATGCTGTTTTGATTACTGTAGCTTTGTAGTATAGCGTGAAGTCAGGAAGGGTGATATCCCCAGCTTTATTTTTCTTTCTCAATTTGCTTTGGTAATTCAGGGTTTATTGTCATTCCATATAAATGTTATGATTACTTGTTCTAGTTCTGTGAAAAATATCACAGATATTTTGATATGGATTGCATTAAATCTGTAGATTACTTTGAGTATTATGGTCATTTTAACAATTTCAATTCTTCCAATGAAGAACACAGAATATCTTTCCATTTATTTGTATTATCTTCAGTTTTCTTCATCAGTGTTTCATAGTTTTCAGAGTATTAGTCTTTCACCTCCTTAGTTAACTTTACTTCTAGGTTTTTTCTTCTCTTTGATATGATTGTAAATGAGATTTTTTTTTTTTGCTTTCTCTTTCAGATAGTTCATTATTAGTGTATAGAAAAGCAACAGATTTCTATATATTAATCTTATATCCTGCAACTTTACTTAATTAGTTCTGGTTGTTTTTTGGTGGAGTTATCTATATATATATATTGTATCATGCCATCTGCAAAGAGTGACAGTTTTTACTTTTTCCCTTCTAATTTGGATGTCTTTTATTTCTTTTCTTATCTGATTGTTATGGCTAAGACTCCCAATACTAAGTTAAGCAGAAGTAGTGGGAGTGGGCATACTTATCTTGTTCCTGACTTTAAAGAAAAGGCTTTCAGCTTCTCAATGTTATGTATGAAGTTAGCTGTGGTTTTGTCATAAATTGCCTTTATTATGTTATGTTCCCTCTGTACCAACTTTGATGAGAGTTTTTATCATGAATAGATGTTGCATTTTGTCAAATGATTTTTCTACATCTATTGAGATGATCATGTGATTTTTCTCTTGCCTTTTGTTAATGTGATATATCATATTGATTGATTTGCACATATTGAACCATCCTTGAGTCACTGGAATAAATCCCACTTGATCATGTAGAATGATCCTTCTAATATATTGTATTCCATTTGCTAATATTTTGTTGAGGATTAAAATGTAAGTAAGTTCTGCGCCCAGAGGTCCATGAAACTATCCTCACCTTTTAGCATTTTTTAATTCTTCTGTTCTGCTTTGGTGATTTCACTACTCTGTCTTCCTGATTGTTGATCTGTTCTGTATCATCTAATCTGCCATTGATTCCCTCTAGGTATATTTCATTTTAGTTATTGTATTCTTCAGCTCTGATTTTTTTTCTTGTTTATATTTTTTTGTTGTTGAAGTTCTCACTGTTTTCATCCAGTCTTTTCCTGAGTTCATTGAGCATCTTAATGAACTTTACCTTGAGCACTTCATTGGTTAGATTTCTTCTCTCTATTTTGCTTAGTACTTTTTCTAAGGTTTTGTCTTGTTCTTTTGTCTGAAACATATGTCTTCATCTGCTCATTTTGTGTTATTTTCTGTGTTCATGTCTATGTATTAGGTAGGTATTATTATGTCCTCTGATTTTGGAATAGTGACCTTATGTAAGAGAGTCCTATGGGGCCCAGCAGCATGTTCCCCTCTGTCCAAGAGCCAGATGCTCCAGAACTGTGCTCTATTTAGGCTGCTTGCATGCTTTTGTAGTGGCGAGGCCAACTGCTGTAAGTCTGCTGGTTGGTGGAGTGGGTCCCCAGCACTAATAGACTAAAGAGAGGATTCCAAAATGGCACCCACCAGTGCTGGTGTCAGCATGGTAGAACAAGATCACAAAAATGACTACCAACAGCCTCTCATTCCTTGGGGGATGTCACAGCTGCCTCCTACCTCTCTGGGAAGTTCTCCAGGATCAGCACCCCAGATGCCTTTCAAATTGCTTCCTTTGTTCTGGAACTGGGAGTGAGTGAATTTTTGCATATATCTTCTAAATACAGAATCTTGGTATTCTACTGTTCTCTGGCTCTCTTGAACATAAGACCTGATGGTTTTCAGAGTCACACGATTTGGGTGCTTATCTTCCTGATGCAGGACCCATGGGCTAGAGGGCCCAATGTGGGGCCCAGGCCTCTTAATCCTTGGGGAAGAGCTCTGCAGTTGTGATATCCATATCACTTATGGGTCACTGCACCAGGAGTGTAGGTCCTGACTAGACTGAATCTTCATCCTTTTTACCTGTCTGATTGTGGTTTCTTCTTTATATCTTTAGATGTGGACATTTTCTGCCAGTTTTCAGGTTGTTCTCAGTGATAGTTGTTCTGTAAGAGGTTGTAATTTTGGTGTTCCCATGGGAAGAATTGAGCTCAGAATCTTCTTTCTCCACCATCTTGATCCTTCCACTTCTCACCTGTCATCTAGAACAGGCTTTAATAAGCCTGTCACAGAAATGAAATGTGCAAAGAAATGAAAATTAAAAAGCCATGCAAGGTCTTCCATTTAAAGAATACAATTTAATTTTTCAAAAGATGATTTTTAGAGGAGTTTTACATTTACAATAAAATACAGATGAAGATACAGAATTTTCCCATATACTCCCTGCTTCTACACATATATAACCTCCTGCATTATCAACATAACACACTACAATGTTATTTTTTTTTTTCTTACAAAGAATGAATGTACATTGACACTTCATAATCACCCAAAGCCCATAGTTTACCTAACTATGGGCTTTGGGTGATTATAGATTCTATTATATTGTGGTATTTGTGAAATTGGTATTATACATTCTATGGGTTTGAATAAATGTATAATGACATGCATGCATAATTATAGTATTATACAGAAATATTTTCACAGCCCCCAAAATCCTGTGTTCTGCCTATTCATTGTTCACACACCCTTACCCTGGCAATCTGATATTTTTACCATCTCCATAGTTTTGCCTTTTCCAGAATGTCATATAGTTGGAATCATACAGAGTGTACGCTTTTCAAATTTGTTTCTTTCACTTAATAGCAGGCATATAAGTTTCCTCCATGTCATTTCATGGCCTGATAACTCACTTCTTTTTAGTACTGAATAATATTCCATTGCCTATATGGACCATGGCCTATTTATTCATTCACCTACTGGAAGATGTCTTGGTTACTTACAATTTTGGGCAATTATAAATAAAGGTGCTAAAAACATCTATTTGAAGGTTTTTATGTAGCCCTGCGTTTTCAACTCCTTTGGGTAAATACCAAGGTGTGTGATTGCTGGGTTATATAGTAATGATATGTTGTGTTTTGTAAGAAACTGTCAAACTGTCTTCCAAAGTGGCTGTACCATTTTGCATTTCCACCAGCAATGTATGATAGTCCTGTAGATCCACAACCTCACTAGCATTTAGTATTGTCAGTATTTAAGGTTTTGATCATTTTAATGTGCATTGTGGTATCTCAGTCTTGTATTTGCATTCTCCTGATGACATATGTGGAGCATCTTTTTATAAGTGTATTTGCCATCTGTATATCTTTTTTGCTGAAATGTCTGTTAAAGTCTTTGGCCCATTTTTTGATCAGGTTATTTGTTTTCTTATTGTTGAGTTTTAATAGTTCTTTGTATATTTTGTATAACAGTCCTTTATCAGGACTTTTGCAAATATTTTCTCCCAGTCTATGGCCTGTCTTTTTATTCCCTTATATTAACTATCACAGGGCAGTTTTGTTTTTCTTTTCAATTTTAGTGAGGTCCTTTAACCAATATTTTCTTTAATGGATTGTGTCATAAGGGTTGTATCTAAAAAGACATCATCATACCCAATGTCATATAGGTTTCCTCCTATGATATTCTAGGAGGTTTATAGTTTTACATTTTACATGTGGGTCTGTGATCTAATAAGATTTCCTTTTTGAGAAGACAGTAGGTTTGTATCTAGATTCTTTTTTTTTGCGTAGATATCCAACTGGTCTAGTACCATTTGTTGAAAAGATTATATTTCCTCCTTTGTATTTATTGCATTGATTTTGCTACTCTGTCAGAGATGAGTTGATTATATTTATGGTTGTCATTTTGGGGCTCTCTATTCTATTCAGTTGACCTATGTGTCTATTCTTTCACCAATACCACACTATCTTGATTATAGTAACTTTACAATAACTCTTGAAGTGGGCTAGCATCAGTTTTCCAACTTCGTTCTTTCTCTTTGATATTGTTTTGACTCTTCTGGGTCTTTTGCCTCTCCATGTAAACTTTAGAATCAGTTTGTCCATATCCATAACATGACTTGCTGATATTTTGTTTGGGTTTGTATTGAATTTATAGATCAAGCTGGGAAAACTGACATCTTGACAATTTTGATTCCTCTATCCATAAATATGAAATATCTCTAGATTTATTAAATTATTCTTTTATTTTGTCCATCAGAGTTTTATAGTTTTTCTCATATAGATCTGGCATATTTTGTTAGATTTATATATAGTTATTTTATTTTTGGTGATGCTAATGTAAATGCTATTGTGTGTTTAAATTCAAATTCCACTTGTTCATTGTTGGTATATAGGAAAGCAGTTAACTTTTGTGTATCTACCTTGTATCCTGAAACCTTGCTATAATTGCTTATTAATTCCAAGGATTTTTTTTATTCTTTTTGATTCCCTCAGAGACAATCATGTCACCTTCAAACATAAAAAAAAGTCTTCCTTCATAATCAGTATACATTTTATATTTTTCTTGCCTTATTTATTAGTAAAGACATCCCGTATGATGTTGAAAAGGAGTGATGAGGGAGAACATACTTTTCTTGTACCCTGCTCATATTGGGAAAGCTTTGAATCTTTTACCATTAAGTATTATGTTAGCTGTAGGTATTTTTGTTGATAGTCTTTATCAAGTTGAGTAAGTGCCTCTCCGTTTAGGGTTTACTGAGAGTTTTTTTTTATCATAAACAGTTGTTAGACTTTGTCAAATGCTTTTTCTGCATTTATTGATATGATTCTGTGATTTTTTTCTTTTTCAGTCTTTTGATCTGATAAATTATATTTATTGATTTTGAATGTCAAATCAGCCTTGCATACCTGGGATAAATCCTAGTTAGTCATGGTGTATAATTCTTTTTATACTTTTTTTTGGACTTGATCTACTAATATTTTGTTGAGGGTTTTTATACCAAGTCAAGAGAGATAATGGTGTGTAGTTTTCTTTTCTTATCTTTGACTGGTTTTGATATTAGGGTAATACTGGCCTCATAGACTGAATTTTGAAGTACGTCCTCTGCATCTATCCTCTGAGAGACTGTAAAGAATTGGTATAACTGGATCCCTCTGGAGTTTTTAACCCTGCAGAATTGTCCACACTGAGCCTCCAGCAATTTTTCAATTACACTTTGTGTTTTACCTAGATAGTACCGGTTCCTGTGATAGTCTCACCTTCTGAGTTTGTTCCAGTAAGCCACAACCCCCTGTATTTGCCTGTCTGCTTCTCCAGTTTTGGAGGTAGCAGCTTGCCTTGTATCCTTTCCTCTTATGGAACAAAGAAAAGTTGATTTTTCAGTCTGTTCAGGTTTTTACTTGTTTTCTGGATGGAGGGGTATTTTTAAGCTCTTTACATACAGAATAAGAAACCAAAAGTCCAATACAATTTAATTTTAAATATCAAAAATATTGAAATGAGGGGGAAAATATTTACCGAGATTGAGACCAAAGAAGGAGTGAAATAATAACCAGAGTGAAGGAACAAAATGAATAATAAGGAATTTCTCTTACATAACAGATTATCAGAGCAGCATAAATATTTGCTGAAAGCATAGACAAAAATTATTAACAAGAGTATGGCAAAATCAATAATTTTAAGCCAAATTGATGTATTTACAAATACTGCCAACTTTTCCAAACTTTAGCTATTGTCCAAGGAAACATTTCATTCAGTTCATTTTCCTACATCATTCGAGGTCACATATTTTTGAGATTCTGAATATAATATCATCTGGAATCAATAATTACAGAAATACTGGTTCAGTGAGAGTCCTCTCAATAAATTCAAGCTGTTGCACCAGCAGCAAACTCTACAAACTTCTGTAATCACAATATACTTTGCTATCAAAAATATGCAAAAATATTTGAGATGTCAGAGCGACCACTGGATTTTGAACACTTTTCTATTTATGAAGGCATGACCTACAATTAACTTTTTTTAAAATCCAGAAAGTCTTTAGTTTTTATTAATTTAACTCATTCTTTTAATTGGACATGAGATGGACATTAGCAATTTCTGGAAAGATACTTCAGTTTCTTAGATCATAAGCATGATTGGGACCGGCTTTGTAGATCAGTATATATTGCAGTTCCTGCACAAATATAATTGCTTTTACAAGACAAGCACGCATTTTATAAGTGTTTTAAATAAATTATACAAGGGGTTTATAAATATTTTCCAAGCCAAGTGACAATGGGTAATAAATAAGAATTATTTTTACATGTTTATCATATTGGATATATTACCAAATAAGCTAATACTTACAGAAGAGTCTATTCTAGAGATTTCTTGCATAAAAGTCACTGAAATAACTTAGATTAGGGAATTAGGTTCACAGTCCAAAGGAATCAAAGAAAGTTTTAAAATATGTTCTGGATTTTATAAACATGTTCCCTAATATGCTGGAATAATTGAGGTTTTATAACATCAAATCCAAGAAATGAAATCATATTCTTAGCACTGACTTTGTCTTCATTTAACATGATCACTATCAAGCCAAATATCTTCATATTACTGACTGTAATAAAAATACTCCATTATTTCCATTGAGTTATCTGTCCTCAATTGCAAATTCTGAAAATTAATTAGATTTACTATTACTTCACAATATTTGGTATTATTAATTTTTAAAAATCAAACTTTATCATTTTTCTTTTTTACCTTTATTATGATATATGATGCTGGTTTGTCTTTAAAAACTGATAATATAGGCCTTCCCTCGTGGCTCAGTGGTTGAGAGTCCGCCTGCCGGTGCAGGGGACACAGGTTCATGCCCCGGTCCAGGAAGATCCCACATGCTGCGGAGCGGCTGGTACCCAACAGGAGAGGCCACAACAGTGAGAGGCCCACGTACCAGGAAAAAAAAACAACTGATAATATAAAATTTTTCATATCATTACATTTAAATAAAATATGTATTAAGTAGGAAAATAGTTTCCTAGGTAAGTTAATGTGAAGATATGGCCAAAGAACAAAAAAAGTTTTGTAGGAAGCTACATTTCCAGTGCAAGATGGTTTAAAGTTTGGGAAATGTGATTCAGAATGTTCAGGAGACAACTGCATTTAAAAAAATCAGTTTGTCTATTCTCAGTACTTATTTTTCTTCTGTATATTAAACTTTCTTCATCTCTAAAGCTCAATATTCCCCTTTTTTAGCTTATTGCCATGTGATTTATAATGATTTAAATTAATTATTAATTATGTATTTTACATTGCTTTTCTTCTCCATTTCTTAAAGCATTCTAAGATTTTTCATTAGGTGACAATTAGCACAATAGGCTATTTTAAGCTTTTCATTTATATGAAGAAGGCTTTGGAATATTACCCTTATCATCATGTATTTTGGTAAGATCCCAAATTTGAAAATGGAATTGCTACCTGCCAGTTTAAATGTAAATAATCCATTGATTGCACACTTATGTTCTGTCAGAATGCTTTTACAAAATAACTACCTTTTATAAAAATCGAACATCCTCTTGATACTGTTTTTCTTCAATTCCTAAGACATACAATTCAAAAGCTCTTTTTGGAAATGCAGAATGTTATTTAAATGGAGTAGGAGGGCTTCCCTGGTGGCGCCTGCCGATGCAGGGGACACGGGTTTGTGCCCCGGTCTGGGAAGATCCCACATGCCGCGGAGCGGCTGGGCCTGTGAGCCATGGCCGCTGAGCCTGCGCATCCGGAAGCCTGTGCTCCACAATGGGAGAGGCCACAACAGTGAGAGGCACGCACACCGCAAGAAAAAAAAAAGAGCATTATTTATAATCTATTATTCATAATCAAGTATCATAATTTTAAATCCATTAAAATTCAAAAGATGTCACATCAGAGAAAAAAGACAGCACAACATTGAATGGTTCTGTTGCTCTAGCATGTTCAGAATTTTGTATGAGAAGAAACACATCAGATCACAGCTGACCAAATAAGTTTCATTAATTAGAAAAATGAATTATTACTCAGCATAAAAAGAGAGTTATTGAAAATAAAACTTAGATGTCTCTCTGCTAAAACTCAGTTTTGTTTGTAATTTATAAAAGTTGACAATTTAATCCAACATGTTCCTGTTGAATTGAGTTAATCATTGCTATCATTTTCCAACTATATCATGCTGCCATCAAAATATGTTTTTTAGGGCTTCCCTGGTGGTGCAGTGGTTGAGGGTCCGCCTGCCGATGCAGGGGACATGGGTTCATGCCCCGGTCCCACATGACATGGAGTGGCTGGGCCCGTGAGCCATGGCCACTGAGCCTGTGCATCCAGAGCCTGTGCTCTGCAATGGGAGAGGCCACAACAGTGAGAGGCCCGTGTACCAAAAAAAAAATTTTTTAAAGAAAAGATTTCCAAAATTGCAAAGAAGGCATGTCAAAAGCCAATATAGGCTGAAAGGTAGGCATCTTGTGCCAAACAGTTAGCTAAGTTGTGAATGCAAAGGAAAGGCTCTTGAAGAAAATTTAAAATGCAACTGCAGTGAACACACGGATGATAGGAAAGCAAAACAGCCTTATAGCTGATATGGAAAAAGTTTTAGTGGTCTGGATGATGATCAAACCAGCCACAACATTCCCTTAAACCAAAGCCTACTTCAGAGCAAGACCCTAATTTTCTTCAATTCTGTGAAAGGTGAGAGAGGTGAAGAAGCTGCAAAGAAAGGTGTGAAGCTAGCAGAAGTTGGTTCATGAGGGTTAAGGAAAGAATCCACCTCCATACTGTAAAGTGCAAGGTGAAGCAGCAAGTGCTGATGTATTGATAGAAGCTGCAGCACATTATCCGGAAGATCTAGTGAAGATAATTAATGAAGGTGGCTACACCAAATAACAGATTTTCAATGAGGACAAAACAGCCTTATATTGGAAGAAGATGCCATCTAGGACTTTCATAGCTAGAGGGAGGAAGTCAATGACTGGCTTTAAAGTTTCAAAGGACAGGCTGACTCTCTCCTTATGGGCTAATGCAGCTGATGACTTTAAATTGAAGCCAATGCTTGTTTACCATCCCTCAAATCCTAGGGCCCTTAAGAATTGTGGTTGGTCTGCTCTGCCTATGCTCTGTAAATGCTTTCTTGAGATATTTCTTTTGTTGTGGTGGTCTGGAACCGAACCCACAATATCTTCTAGGTATGCCTGTGTGTGGTAAGATGGAAATCATATGCACACAGGTAACAGCAGTTTCTATGATATCTTGGGGGTAGAAACAACCATTCAGTAGAAATCATCTTGACTCTTCACATATCATTTACTCTTACATCCTGGCACTCACCAATTCCCGCTGGATTAATCTCCTAAATATATGTTTTATCTATCCTTTCCTTTCCATCTCTGCTACCAGTTCCTTTGTTCAGATTGTCATCAAACAGCATCAAAATTATTCTAGCACTTTCTCAACTGATAATCCATGTTCCCTTTTGGCTCCTTCTAACACACTCTCCAGATAATTATCAGTGATCTTTCTAATACTAATATACAGATATAATACAATAGAATAAAAGTTATCTTCCCTAATGTCAAATTGATACCATCCATGCTCTGGCCTCACACTCTCCATCACCATAACTCTACATGCCTTTTCTGCCTTAAATCTTATTTTCAAGTCAACCATTGTATTTTTTTCACAACTTTTTTTTTTTTTTGCTGTACACGGGACTCTTACTGTTGTGGTCTCTCCCGTTGCGGAGCACAGGCTACAGACACGCAGGCTCAGCGGCCATGGCTCACGTGCCCAGCCACTCCGCAGCATGTGGGATCCTCCCGGACCAGGGCACGAACCCCTGTCCCCTGCACCGGCAGGCGGACTCTCCACCACTGTGCCACCAAGGAAGCCCCCACAACATATTTTTTATCCTTGATACATCTTTGCTCGTGAGGGTCCTTTACATACACTATCTGACCTCCTTCCTTTACTCACCATTTACCTTTTAAACTTGAACTAATGTTTAAAGAATTAGCTATTTGTTACTCATAAAAGTCCATCTTTCCTGAAATCTCCACCTAAAAGATTGTTCTTTGATAACATTTTGTGTCAATCATACCAAAATTAACAAATGATAGTTTTTAATTCGTGTGTTGCTTTTTTTTGAGGGCTAATTTTGTGTCACCTGAGTCAAAGGATATCCAGATAGCTGATTAAACATTATTTCCAGGTGTGTTTGTGAGGATGTTTCAGGGAGAGATTAGCATTTGAATTGGTGGACTAGGTAAGGCAGATGGCTCTCCCCTAAGTTGATGGGCATTATCCAATTTTTTGAAGTCTTGAAAACAAGCAAACAAAAAAAGGCAGAGGAAGGTTGAATTTGCCCTCTTCCTGACTGTTGACTAGAACACTTACCTTCTGCTGCCCTCAGTGTTCATGGCTTTCATGCCTTTAGACTCGGATTGGAATCAGCACCAGTGGCTGTAGCTCTCAGGACTTTGAACTGTACTACTGGCTTTCCTAGGTCTCCACCTTGCACCCAACAGGTCATGGAAATTCTCAGCTTCCATAATCACGAGTCAATCATTTATAATAAATCTCTTTATATATATATATATATTCTATTGGTTCTCTCTCTGCTTAACCCTAATGGAGTCTGTCTTTCTTACTTCCTGAGTACACGGGCTAGTTATTTGTAGATCTTTCATCACTGGTATAGCACCAAACATATTTGAGTGCAATAATTATTGAATAACAAATGAATGAGTAATATTTGCCCCATTGTGGGGGGTGTATAATAAAGTCCTAAAGACATTATTTCAGACAGAATGCCAAATATTAGAGATTGAGAAAGAAAAAAGAAAACAAAACCAAAATAAACTTACCATGTCCCTAATACATTTCTGACTTTTTTTTTTTTTTTTTTTTTTTTTTTTTTTGCGGTATGTGGGCCTCTCACTCTTGTGGCCCCTCCCGTTGCGGAGCACAGGCTCCAGACGCGCAGGCTCAGAGGCCATAGCTTACGGGCCCAGCCACTCCGCAGCATGTGGGATCTTCCCGGACCGGGGCATGAACCCGCGTCCCCTGAATCGGCAGGCGGGCTCTCAACCACTGCGCCACCAGGGAAGCTCAATTTCTGACATTTTTAATGTTAATATAATTTAATTTTGATACTTACTTACTCTTTATAAAATTTTCCAAATTCTCTGTCCTTTTAAGTGTTTTACAAACATCTGATTTTGAGCAAATATCCATAGTCTTAAATATTTTTTAAAAAGAGAATTAAAACTTTTGAATATCTATTATTTCAGACAAATATGAAACCGAAGTATGCATTTTATGCCTTTTGTATATAAAATAATAGACCTAAGTTATCTGTATTCCAGTCAGTAAATTCAATTCTAGATAATAAACTAAGAGAATATAAATAGGTTTTCAATTGCTTTAATTTTAGATCTGAGTTATAAAGAAATAAATAAAAATTGTATTTTTCTTTTCCTACTTTGTGGTTTTCTATCATGAAATAGTTACTTGTACCCAGACATTCAGTTAAAGTTAATTACTTCTTTGATTATAGCAACCATTTGATGCAGTTTCTATTTCATTAAGACAATTTCAATAGAAGTAAAAAAACAGTCTTACCAAGCATGAATCTACCATATCATATAGATAATTTCTATAAATTCATTATTCAAAAGGAAATAATAATTGCTCTGTTTATTCATGATATGTGTTTTCATTACAGTGTAAGCTAATCTTATCTCAAGTATTTGGAGGTTCATTCTCCTGGGAGTACACATAGGAAGCAGTATTCTGATAGTTTCAGATGGCATGGAGCTGTTACTGCTTTGACAAGATAAAGAATAAGAATACTGAAAATCAATGTTGTAGTTTAATTTTCATAACTTTCAATATTAAATCAGTTTTATTTTATCAAAATCACAATGTGTCTAAATGGTTATTGCCAAAGTACAGGTAACTTCTTTAATAAAAAAATAGTTGTTATTAAGGCAAGAGTTATTTTCCAACCATATTCTAATCTGTAAATATATAAAGTTTATAATATCTTATTTTTCTAAGTAAATTAAGATGATTTAGCTTAATATAAGTTATGTTTCACCTACATTCAAAATTGTTATTTAGATACATCAGAATTTCTCTTAAATGAAAGATAGTTTTAGAATCAATAGTCTGTGTATTTCTAGCAAAGAAATATATTTTAAGCTAAGGTTCAAGATCATACAGAAAGGATGGGAAGTTCAATTGTATTATTTTGTTCCTGCATGCTTTAGTTTCCTCAAATGGAAATAGTCACATAAAATATTTTATGAACATATATATCTTCATTTGGGAGGGGGGAAACAAAGAGGGAAGTTATTGGGAGAAATAATAAGTAGATGTTTCATTTTATAAAAAACTAAAAAGTTGTTTTTAAAGTGGTTGCACTGTTACATTCCTATCATCAATACATGAACATCTCAGTTGCTTCCTATCTTTAACAACACATCATATTGTCCCAGTTTTTAAAAATTGATATATGTTAGTGGGTTTGTAATGGTATTTCCTTGTAACTTTAATTTTCATTTATCTAATAATAATGCAAATGATGTGGGTCATTTTTCATGTGCATAATGTACTTTCAACCATCTCCTTCAGAAAATGTGCACATATATCATTTGTCTGTTATTATTGTTTCTCCTGATTATTGAATTATAAAGTTATTTATAACTCTGGAAACAAGAATTTAAGCAGATATTATATTTAAAATATGTTCCAGTCTACAGATTTTTTTTTTTTCATTTTCTTAAGAAGGTAATTCTAGGATCTGTCATATCTAAAGCAAGACAGATCCTAGATGGAGAGACAAATTATAAGCACAGGCTTACTTGGGAAAGATGCAGGCAAGAATGAAAAAGAATTCAGCAAAGTTGTGGAGGTCGAAGCCCTGAAGCTTACAAATATAGGAGAAGTTCTCCGCCTCACTTTAATTTTTTTGTGAGTTTTTTTTTTTAATTTTAATTTTATTGGCATATAGTTGATTTACAGTATTCTGTATTCTGGATACAATATTCTGTCAGTTTCAGGTATACATCAAAGTAATTCAGTTATACATATACATATAGTCATACTTTTTTAGATTCTTTTCTCTTATAGGTTATCACAGAATATTGAGTGGAGTTCCCTGTGCTATACAGTATATTCTTGTTGGTTAACTATCTTATATATAGTACTGTGTGTATGTTCTTCCCAAGCTCCTGATTTACCCCTTCCCCCGACATTTCCCCTTTGGTAACCATAAATTTGTTTTGGATGTCTGTTTGTAGGCTTTGTAGACTTTTTGATGATGGCCATTCTGACCAGTGTGACATGATATCTCATTATAGTTTGGATTTGCATTTCTCTGATAATTAGTAATGTTGAGCAGCTTTTCATGTGCATTTTGGCCATTTGTATGTTTTCTTCGGAGAAATATCTATTTAGATTCTTCTGCCCATTTTTTGATTGGGTTGTTTATTTTTTTAGATACTGAGCTCCATGATCTGTTTGTATATTTTGGAGATTAATCCCTTGTCAGTTGCTTTGTTTGCAACTATTTTCTCCCATTCTGTGGGTTGTCTTTTCATTTTGTTTATGGTTTCCTTTTCTGTGCAAAAGCTTTTAAGTTTAATTAGGTCCCATTTGTTTTTGTTTGTTTGTTTGTTTGTTTTGGTTTTGTTTTCATTACTCTAAGAGGTAGATCCAAAAAGATATTGCTGCAATTTATGTCAGGGAGTGTTCTGCCTAGGTTTTCCTCTATGTTTTATAGTATCAGTCTTATATTTAGGTCTTTAATCCATTTTGAGTTTATTTTTGTGTGTGGTGTTAAGGAGTGTTCTAATTTCATTCTTTTACATGTAGCTGTCCAAGTTTTCCAGCACCACATATTGAAGAGACACTCTTTTTTCCACTCAATATTCTTACCTCCTTTGTCATAGATTAATTGACTATAGGCGTGTGGGTTTATTTCTAGGCTTTCTATCCTGTTCCATTGATCTATATTTCTGTTTTTGTGCCAGTACCATACAGTTTTGATGACTGTAGCTTTGTAGCATTGTCTGAGGTCAGGGAGCCTGATTCCTCCAGCTCTGTTTTTCTTTCTCAGGATTGCTTTGGGTATTAGGGATCTTTTGTATTTCCATACAAATTTAAATTGTTTTAGTTCTAGTTCTCTGAGAAATGCCATTGGTAATTTGATAGGGATTGCATTGAATCTGCAGACTGCCTTGGGTAGTATAGTCAATTTGACAGTATTGATTCTTCCAATCCAAGAACATGATATATCTTTCCATCTGTTTGTGTCATCTTTGATATCTTTCATCAGCATCTTATAGTTCTTGAAGTAGAGGTCTTTTACCTCCCTAGGTAGACTTATTCCTAGGTATTTTATTCTCTTTGATGTGATGTTAAATGGGTTTGTTTTCTTAATTTCTCTTTCTGATATTTTGTAGTTAGTGTGTAGAAATGCAACAGATTTCTGTGTATTAATTTTGTATCCTGCAACTTTACCATCTGTTCTTTCACTTTTTATTTCATATCTTTCTACTTATGGTTTAATTTTTAAATTCCATTTTATTTATTTTTTGGCTTATTAGCTTTAAATATTATTCTGCTATAATATTTCTAGTGATGTCCTCTTACTAGTTTATTAGGATTAAATCTTCTTTTATATTTAGTGATGTCCTTTCATCTTGATATTGGTATTACATTTATTCTCTTTTATATTCTTGATCAGACAGCAGAGATATTTATCAATTTTAACAGAATCAGTATTTTCTTTTTATTGATTTTCTGGGTTTCTTTTTTTTTTTGGTTTTCATTTAACTGATTTCTATTCTTTAGCATTGTCATTATTTTCTTTAGGTTTAATTTACATATATTTTTCTAGGTTCTTAAGATAGAATTTTAAACATTGCTTTGCAACACCTTATATTCTAATATAAGCCGTTGTTGCTAGAAGTTTTCCTTGTGTATTATTTTGTTGCATCCCATAATCCATAATAGTTTGATAATTTTTGTTCAGTTCAACATAATGTTTTTTTCTCTAGTGAATTCTTCTTTGGTGTGCATATTCCTCAGATTTACATTTATTTTTTTAATAAAATTCTAAATATTTATAGATTTTCTAAATGTCAGTCTGAAAAAACATTCTAATTTTATTCCAGCTGGGCAGATAATATAGTTTATAAAGTATCAATCCTTTTGAATTTATTGAGATTAATTTTATCAAAAATCATATAGTATAATTTGGTGAATGTCCTATTTGCATCTTGCAGTTTTGTGTGGCATGTTTTGTCAACTTGTCCAAGTCATATATTTTTACTGAATTTTTTTTTGTCAAATTGCCCTATCACTTATTCTGACTATTTAAATCCTCAACTATAATGATAGATTTTTCTATTACTTTAATTCTTATGAATTTTCCCTGAAGTATTTAGAAACTGTGTTAGGTGTAATATACACATATTTATAAACTCTGGATCATTTAGATCTGAATGAGCATTTTTAAGAAATATCTCTCTTTTATCCCTGATAATATTCATTGTTTTCAGTCTACTTTGTCTGAAAATATTAGAGTCAACTCAGAATAAGATTTCTTTTTCCAAATTTATTTTCAACCTTTGCCTTTAAAATGGCTTTCTTGTAGAATTACATAGTTGGAAGTTGCTTTTTTAATCCACTCTCTGTTTTTTTTAATTTATTTATACCATTTACATTCATGTGAATAGGGTATGATTAGGTTTAAGTCTACCACTTTATGATGTTTTATGTTTGTTCCATTTGTTCTTTATTTCTTTTTATTCTTCCCTTATCTTCTTTTGGATTAATTATTTGTAATAATTTCCTTTTTATCTTCACAGTGGGCTTAGTAGCTATATATCTCTGTTTTGGTCTTTACTGCTTAGCCCAGGATTTACAATATATATTTTAACTGTCTACTATCTACTTTCAAATAATGGACAAATCACATGCAATGTAGAAAACCTGGAGTATATTTCTCTTCCTGTCTCTTGTGCTGTTTTTGTCATACATTTTACTTAGATATATTACAAACTTCACCTTGTAACTATGTTTGAATTAAACCATTATAAAGAAATTTGTCAAAAAAACAAAAAGTCTTTTATTTGTACTCAAATATTTGCCATTACCAATAATCCTAATTCTTATGTGTAAGTAAAATTTCCACTTGCACTCATGTTCTTCTATGCCATTTGATTCCTGCCTGAAGAACTATTACTACCATTATTTTGTGATGAGTTTTGCTGAGAATTAAAAATCTTAGCTTTTTTTTTTCTAAAAATGCTTCCATTTCACCTTCATTTTTGAATGACATTTGACAAGTTATTGAACGCTAGCCAGTTAGGATACTTCCTCCCAGTACTTCAAAGATATCTTTCAATTGACCTTTGGCTTGCACAGCTTTTGACTAGAAATCTATCATTTTTATATTTATTTATCTGTAAGTAATGTGCCATTATTCCTCTGGCTACTATTAAGATTCTTCCTTTATTACTGATTATCCGTCTTATTTTAATGGAAAAATTATTTTTATAATTCTGTAGCTCTTATTAAACATTGTATTGGCTAATATTGAACTTTTTCATGCCATAAATATATTTTTTATTTATATATATGTTTCAACTTGTGAACATTTACCAAAAAAAAACCTAAAAATTTTAATTGTTTTGCACTGAAATATGAGAAAAAATATGGGGATATTTGACATTAAAATGATGAGTCCTTTTTCCATAAACATAGCAAACATTTTTTTCTACATTATTTCTTTATTTTCTTATGGAAATATTTTATAAGTTTTTATGTCACTCCTGCACCTCTTTCATTAGATTCACTTCTAAGGACTAGATTTTTGATAGCATTAAAAAATCTATATTAAAAATCATTTCTATCTTCTGATATATAAATACAATCAATTTTTCACTAGGCACTCAATGTAAGAATTATCTTGTTGGACAGATACCATTTTGAATGGGTTGTATTTCTATGCACATGTTCCAAAATTTTAAATAACAACTTATTTGATAACCAAGTTCTATGTATATATTATATAGAATATGTATATATATTTTATATATATGCCTGATGTATTATTTACTACTGTTTGTATATGTATAGACATACTTCAATTTTATTAATGAATACAAGCAGTAATTGTTATGCTATTATTTAAAATGTCAAATCTTTGACACTCACCACATAAGAGGAATTTCAGAGTATTTTCTATTTAAGTCAAGCATGTGCATACACTATTCAGAAATTCACTTTTAACTGGATATTCAACAGAAGTAAACCTAAATATATAATAAAATTATGGGTCTTAAATGAAAATATTCATGAGCTTTATGAATAGTAAACCCTAAACTGAAGTAATCCAAATGTCTGTCAACAGTAGAATGCTTCAATAAATCGAGGTTAATTCACATGAAAGGACAATATACAGCAACAAAAATAAACTATAATTCACCTGAAAATTATTTGCCCATAGTAGCCAATACATAAGCATACCTACTATATTGGTTTCAACATATTATATCCTAAGTAGGCACATCTAAGATGTCACCCCATTGACCTTTGACTGGCAAACCTTTGACAAGGAATCTGTCACTTTTATCCTTATTTATCTGTGAGTACTCTGTCATTTTCCACTTTTTTTTAAAAGTTAACTTTATGATTTTCTTTCTGGAAAGAAAGGTGAGGGTCCTTATAAAGATGGAAATCTGTCACTTTTATCCTTATTTATCTGTGAGTATTATGTCATTTTCCACTTTTATTTTTTTAAGTTAAGTTTGTGATTTTCCTTCTGGAAAGAAAGGTGAGGGTACTTATAAAGATGGGCATGGGGAGCTGCTTGGTTGTGATAATATCTACTTTGTGACATAAGTAAATAACTGTAAAGTTGTCCATTTTGCAGCAATGTGTCAAGTTCTTCATGGTTTTAGTGCAATGCTCTGTATACATGTTATATGCAATTTAACACATTTCAAAATAATGAAAAGGTGTTTTACACAAATACAGATGTATTTTACACATATACAGCTATGTATACATACTCTTTTTTGTTTCTTGCATGAAAATGTACTCTGTATCATGAATAGTATCTTTTTTCATTTTACATACAATGATATCTTTTAAAATCCTTCTATATTAGTTTATAACTACGTACCAAAGTTATCCCATTAAAAACAACTTTTATATTTCTTTAAGGGTAATGAAGTGTCTTGAATTCAAATGCATAATTTGTTAGATATGTACTTGTTCTGCATGAAAATGCATCACGCATTGTTTTCACAGGTTGTATCTAATTAGACAGTCATTCTTTTACAAAGGTACCATAATTTATTTTCCCAGTTCCCTTATGATGAGCCTTAGAATTTTTCAGATTTTGCCAATATAAATAGTCTTATATATATAGATCTGAAAGATAAATGACCAGAAATGAAATTTCTCATAAAAATGAGCATTACAGTAGACACCTGCTTTGGCTGCTGGGGATAAATTCCACGACCTCCAATGGATACCTACCTGAAACCGTGGAAGTACCAAACTCAGTACATATTATGTTTTTTTCCTATACATACATACCTATAATAAGGGTTAATTTATAAATTAGGCACAGTAAGAGATAAACAACTAATAGTAAAATAGAATAATTATAAAAATATACTGTAATAAAAGTTATGTGAAGGCGGTCTCTCTCTCTCTAATATAATATATACAAATTTAATAACTAAGCAATTATGACATACTGTGGCCTTTGCAGTTTGAGGTGTGACAGCAAAACTAACACAAATTTCTTTTTTCCTACTTCACAATTTCACAGTTAGAAGATTCATTCTTACTGTGTATCTTAGCAACCTCAGCATAGGACTTTTTTCTTTCCTTATTAAGTTGAGAACGTTCACCTTTTCATTTAAAGGAAGCAAATTTATGGCTTCTCTTTGGCGTATCCATATTGCCACATCATTACTCTTGCCTATTGGGGCCATTATTAAGTAAAATAAGGGTTACTTGAAAACAAAAGTGCAATATTGTGACAGTCGATCTGATGACCCAGACAGCGACTTAGTTACTAACCAGGGGGATACACTGGATAAAGGGATGATTCACATCCCAGGCGAGACTGAGCATGAGGGTGCAAGATTACATCATGCTACACAACAGCGGCATACCATATGAAACTCATAGATTATTTATTTCTGAGATTTCTCATTTAACATATTTGGACCATGATTGAGCACAAGTGACTGAAACCCCAGTAAGCAAAACAGTGGATAAGGGGGGGACTACAGTACAAATTTTGATAGATAATGCAAAATTCATCTCCTTATTTAATTAAACAAGCATTCATTCACATCAATAATACAATTGGGTGACTGTTTTCAAATAGTTTCTCTAAACTAGATAATTAGCAAAGTATATTTTAAAATATGATAGGTAAAAATTGGTATTGTAGGACTTACAGTCATTTTATTAAGGTAGAAATTAGACATACATTAACACATATAAGTAATGTATTTTGTGAGTAAACAGCCTGAACTTTTTTCATATTTGATTGCTGATCTACATAGTTATTTATCTTTTTCTTATTCATTTTGTATGCAATGTTGGAAGCATAAGATCAAAATTCATTATGGGAGACATTGTGCTATTGTGTTTTTAATATTAACATTTTTTAGTGACATAAGCATAGTACTGATGCCAGATGTTGTATCAGGACTTTAATACTATATTTATTTTACAATGGCTCTCTATTCACTGTCCAATGTGTGAAGAAACTATGCTGCATATTCATGCAGAACATAGTACCAAACTGTGACCAACACAAAAGAATTCTTATTTCAAGGCACATGATTACTTAGGGTGTTTTGTTATTGCATACCTTTGGATAAATAACCTAACTGAAATGCCTAATATTTACTATACCTAAATGTACAATTATTCTTAATATTCCTAACATATAATAGCATTTCTATTGTAAATACTAGTACCAATAACAATAAAAATAATAACAAATACAACATCAGTTATCTTACAAGGATTTTGAGTCAGGTCTAATGAATGTTACTCAGAAATGGAGATAACGGAAGATGCTGCTGTTTAATTTCACAGCACACAACACATAAGTGTTGATAGAGTTATATGCTAAGGGTAAAGATTAATAATAAGAATAAATATTTATGGACAAATATTAAGACATAATTTTAATATAGTTTAAATAGAAGGTCAAATAATATCCTTTTTTGCTTTCACATACCAAAACATTTTTGACCCTACTTGTTATTAAGTGTTATACTTTATAATATTAAATACTAAATAGAATGCAATGAAGTTTTATCAAGAAGAAATCATATTGCTTATTATCACATAATTAAATACTTTGTTGTAATCTTTATGCACAAATAAAGCTGTAAAAATCATAAAACAGCAGGGAGCAGAACAGCATGTACTTTAGTCTTCATGTAGCAGTGCTGGTTGATAAAAATTTTTGTTAGTAATATCTAGACTCTTGTGTAAACCGGGGTATTTACTACACTTTATTTCAGAATCAAATATAAAGACAGCTAAATATGTAAAATGGAACTTAATTATAATAGTAAAATGTTACAACATAGAACTGTGTTGAAAACCTAATATATGTCACTAGTGTGCTTCTTATTCCACAGATGCAATTGTACGTTGACTAACAAAGAAGGTATTTCATGTGGCAGCATCTAAGTAAAACTTCCATTAGCAAACAACACATTTTTTGTTTCAGTGTTTGTTTGTTTTTGTAGGGTACTGTACTTGTTTAGAATCACTACCAAATAACCCATAAAAGGGAGTTCTAATCCTAATCTTTCAAGTTCCAACATTAGTTACACTTTTCCCAGTAAACATCATCAAACATTATTAAGAGGCTAATGGTACTCTCTGTGTTTGCAAAGAACTTGACCATGACTGTTACTCAATCACACCTCTGTCATGGCAACTACTGCACTGTGTAATAATTTATCTTTGTGACTGTTCTCTTTCCCATTAATATGGAACCTCTTGAGCAAATCTTTCCATTTTTACTTCACCTATTTTTTTTTCTTTTTTTTTGCGGTATGCGGGCCTCTCACCGCCGCGGCCTCTCCTGTTGGGGCGCACAGGCTCCAGACGCGCAGGCCCAGTGGCCATGGCCCACGGGCCCAGCCGCTCTGCAGCACGTGGGATCCTCCCGGACGGGGCACGAACCCGCGTCCCCTGCACCGGCAGGCGGACTCCCAACCACTGCGCCACCAGGGAAGCCCTACTTCACCTATTTTGATGCTCAGTTGCTAGGTACATCCATGTTAATGACTGTTAGGAATTCTTGGAGACTTGACCATTTATCATTATTGACCACTTTATACTTGATAACTTCCCTTGTTCTGAATATTCCTTTCTCTGTGATTAATATACTTATTCTAGTTTTTTTATTAATGTTAGCATGGTATTCATTTCTCTATACATTTTTAAAGATTTATTTATTTTATTATTTTTTTAAATTTATTTTTGGCTGCATTGGGTCTTAGTTGCAGCAAGCGGGATCTTTCTTTGAGGCATGTGGGCTTCTCTCTAGTTGTGGCATGCAGGTTTTCTCTTCTCTAGTTGTGGTGTGCAGGCTCCAGGTCGCGTGGGCTCTGTGGTTTGCGGCATGTGGGCTCTAGTTGAGGCGTGTGAGCTCAGTAGTTGTGGCACATGGGCTTAGTTGCCCTGCAGCATTTGGGATCCTATTTCCCTGACCAGGGATCAAACCTGTGTCCCCTGCATTGCAAGGTGGATTCTTTACCACTGGACCACCAGGGAAGTCCCTATATATTTATTTTTAAACTATCAGAATTTTTACATGTAAAGTGAGTTTCTTATAGATAACATATTTTTGGGTGTTGTTTGTTTACTAAGTTTGGCAATTTCTGTCTTAATTAGCATATTTAGACCCCTCACATATAAAGCAATTACAAATTTGTTGGATTAATATCTACCATGTTTGTGACTGTTTTTTTGTTTTTTTCATTAGACTTGTTATTTGTTTCTTTTCTTCTTTCCCTCTTTTTTGACCTTCTTTGGTTTTGACTGAGCATTTTATATGATTCTGTTTTATCTCCTCTGTTAGTATAAGAAGTGTGCTTCCTTTTTAGTTTTCTTTCAGTGGTTACCCTACAGTTTTCCATATACATCTACAACTAATCTAACTCCACCAAAATAATATTAGACCACTTCAGGGGTAGTGCAGGTCCATAACAACAAAGTATTCCTAGTTTCTCCCTTCCATCCCTTACAGCACTACTGTCATTCATTTCACTTATCCATAGACTCTAATCACCCAATACATTGTTACCATTATTATGTTAAACAGTTATCTTTCAGAGCCATAAGAATAATAAGAGATTTTATTTTACCTCATTTTATTCCTTTTTCTGTGCTCTTCATTTTTAGATAGATGCTAGTTTCTGGCCTGTAGTATTTTACTTCTGAAGAATTACATATCCACTAATCCCTTAATGGACAGTTGAACATTTCCCACCTATTGGTTATTGGATATTATGTATAATAAAAGTTTTTAAAGAAAACAAAATTAACATGCTAGAAAAATCTAAGCATGTCACTTTTCTCTCTAAAATATTTTTAATACTCTTTTGTTCTTAGAATAAACCCCACTTTGTTGATGGTGCCTTACAGCATTTGGCTCAGGTTCATTGTTCCAACCTTAAGCCTCTTCCCTTCTTCACCATCACGAAATATTTTTGCCATTTTCTTGCATAATGCACACTCACAACCCTCATGTATGACCCTTATATATATTGTCTTATCTGCCTGGAACTCCCTCATTGACTTTTTCACTGATTATTCTTTCTCTTTCTTCAACTTTTATATGTTTCTTACAAAGATAATCAGCCTTTACCATTCTAAACTAGGTCTCTTGTTCTAAACTTATATAACAATCAACTTCTCTTTTTAAGGATATATAAGAATTATCATTTCTTAATTTGTTCTCTAATTATGGTCATTTGTTCTGTGTATTCTGGCTCTGTAGTTCTCTTCCATTATTGTAATTCTAGTGTTTATCTTAACATCTTAATATTCATTGGTTAAACTGTACCCGTGAACATTCTTCGAGTAAATTCATTAATATGCAGTGAGAGAGTCATAGTTATTTTGACCTAGTGGTTTGTTTCATTGATAAGGCAAAACTAATAACCCATTTTTTATTTCTATTCTCTTTATAGAGACACTGTCCTACAGTTCCCAAAATACAGACAATATTTTTATTTTTATTTTCTTCAATGAAGGTGGCTAGCTCTTTCCTTCTTATCATTTTAAGTCTATTCTCACAATTACTACAATACTTTTTGTTACTTTTGACAAATACTTTTAGATATAAATACATGTGACCATAAAGGTGACTAAATTTAGATAGTTTTAGATATTTCTGTGATTGTATTAAATGTCACATTACATTTATATCTATTTCTTGACCAAGTGAATACCTGCTATTAACCTTGGAAATTTTACACACATGCCATTAAACTTAAAGTATTTGAGTTTGCTAATGTTATATTATTTGCACCAAAGTCTCAGCTTTTAGGGAGATTGCTGAATATTATTCTCAGAAGTAAACGTCTAATCAAGAAAGTGTTTTACAAATATACTATTGTTATAAGAAGAGGAGAAGGCACACAAAGAGAGATGTGTGACAGCAAGGCTTGATACCAGAGAGCATGTTCGTGGGGGAGGGGAGAGGAAACAGTCCAGGTGAGACAAGGATATGCCTGGTTAACAGCTGATATGTTTATACCATCTGCTCTCTCAGGCTTCCATTGGCTCTGAAGCACAAGGAAGTAATGCAAAGTCACACAAGGAAGTAATGCAATGTCACACAAGGTCAGTTAGTTCTTTGGCAAAGTCATTTAAGGAAAAATTTTAAGTATGCAGTTATTTTCATTTAATAATACAGAAGTGTTTAATGTTAAGAAACTTTCAGATATAATGTTTTAATATTAGTTAAGTGAAGTATTCCCCTAAAGAACTCCAGGCATTTAAAATAGTGTACTATCCACATACACAGGGGAATTTTAGTCACTCGGTTTGTGCAAATTCACTAACTTGCCATTTCATTATTTATGAGAATTGATGATCATTTCTTGGCCAAATTATTGCTATTATTACCACCGTGTATCATCTTTCTTGAAAGGTAATTAGTCACATCCTACAATGGATGCTTCAAAGTACATAAACCTTTCTTATTCATCTTTATATTTCCATTCTGTTATGAATTATATGCTTGTGTTCCCTTCAAGTTTATATTGAAACCCTAACCACCATTTCTCATACCATAATCTTAAGTTTTAATTTTTCTGCTAATAGCAACACTTTGTTCTACTCCTGCATCACATGGGAAACTTTTTCCTACTGGTTAGAGTTGAACACTCAGTTCCAGTTAATGCTTGTTTCAATCAGTTTCCAAACTTCTAATTGTTCTTTTGTTTGTTTGTTTGTTTACATCTTTATTGGAGTATAATTGCTTTACAATGGTGTGTTAGTTTCTGCTTTATAACAAAGTGAATCAGTTATACATATACATATGTTCCCATATCTCTTCCCTCTTGCTTCTCCCTCCCTCCCACACTCCCTCTGCCACCCCCTCTAGGTGGTCACAAAGCACTGAGTTGATCTCCCTGTGCTATGCAGCTGCTTCCCACTAGCTATCTATTTTACATTTGGTAGTAGTGTATATATGTCCATGTCACTCTCTCACTTCGTCCCAGCTTACACTTCCCCCTCCCCATGTCCTCAATTCCATTCTTTAGTAGGTCTGTCTTTATTCCTGTCTTACCCCTAGGTTCTTCATGACATTTTTTTTCTTAAATTCCATATATATGTGTTATCATATGGTATTTGTTGATAAGAGAAATTTGGAAAATTTTGTCTCCTAATTAATATTTCTAATACATATCTTCTCATATTCATTAAGACGATAAAGAGTAAAGAGACAATCACTCCTTCTTCCAATCATTGTGTGTTTCATGATCATTTGTTAAATGTCCCAAACAAATGCATTTAGTAACATCTAACCTGTATATAATATTTATTATGTTCAAACACTTCACAACCCATAAATTTGATACTATTATTTTCTCCATTTATACATGAGGGATTAAGTCATGGAAGGGGCAAAATTAAGAAATTTCACATGTTAATTGAAAGATTTTGGGCTTCGTAGTTCTGCTTTTAACTGTTACTTTCTGTTGACTTTCTATATCCAATGTACTTTATGACAACTCACGAGGAGAATAGAAGGCACAAAAAACTCCTGAACACATTAGTTCCCTTACATCTTTCATAAGTGGAGGTTTACTTTCTTACAACCTACATGACAGGTGAGAGATTAGGTCAATGCCTTTTTTGTCTGATCCTTGTGTTACATGCACATTACTTGTTCCCCTTCTTGTAAAACCCTTGCTAGTTGAGGTTGATATCACCTGGCCACACTACTCTCTTACCCTCTTGATTTCTGACATCTTCTTTACTTGCTATATGGCAGATATCACACCTGCTCTATCCTAGGTCATTTTAACAGCAAAATATTCAGTTTAACCAAAATTCTGGCTTCTTTTGTCCCTCAGAATACCACCTATTCTCTTTTACCCAAACAGTTCAAAACAGTATTTTTGCACATTCTATCTCCACACTGATTTACCATTTATTCCAGAGTACACTGAGTACTGTTAAAATAGGGCTTGCCACTCATGGAAGATTCCTTATAACTAATTTCAAAAGCACATTCAATGCTCAAGTTGTTTGATCCCAGTAGCATTTAAAACACACAACTGGAACTTCCACTTCTGGTGGGAGTTTTTCTATGGATACCTAGGAAGTGTAGATAACTTTAAAATATATTTGAAAACATAAGAAAAGACAGCAGCATTCTTCAGAAATGTTTTACTTCAGAGGTCTTGCCATTTCTTAATAGAAACAGGCATAAGTCCCAGGTAAAGAACACTTTTAAGGCCATGTATTATGGATAAAAACTAAAATAAAATTTTAAAATAACAGCTGGAGTTTAGAACTGCAAAAGCAGCCAGAAATTTGAGAATACAAGTTCATTATGAATAGATTCAAGCAGTTAGACTCACACCTATGGTGGTTTTCTCCTAGAAAATAAATTTATTTATGTGAACAAGGCAAGCAAGTCAAGAAGATGTAGAAAGACAGAGTGGTGTTTTTCAAAGTCTCTTGTTGATGAAAAGATAAAAATTACATTTTAGGACATGCCAAGGTGTGAGGGTGTGCTAATGATCTGGAAGTAAGGCAAGAGAAATATTTAAGCTAAAGCAAAGCAAAATAAAAACACATGTAATGTAAAAGAAAATGAAATAAATAAATAAATAGAAGTGATCTCGGGTGGCCTTGGCCTGCAGTGGCTTGAAGGAGGATTTTGGTTCCTGGCCAGAGATTGAGGTCAGGCAGTGGCAGTGAGAGAACTGAATCCTAGCCACTAGACCACCAGGTACCAGTGGCCAGTGACAAGGCCCTGGCCCATCAGCTGCGTAGAAATGAATTTCCACATAGAGAGAGAAAGAAGTGAAACAAGTTAAGTGTTTATTAGGAGGAAAAAAGTATGATACGTGCAGGTACACAGGTGGACTCAGAGAGAGAGTCGTGCCTTCATGGTAGTTTGAATCACTTTTATGGGGCATTTCTTCCAGGCCTCCTTTGACCAGTCATCCTGGCTTTGCCTGGTTCTGAGTCTGTAATTGGTTTATCTCAGGGTCCTCCCATGTATGCATGTGCATCTCTTAGCCAAGAAGGATTCTAGAGAAGAGGTCTATGGGTAGTTGATATCACTTACTATGGGGTGGCACCCCCTCCTTTTTTGACCTCCAAGGAGCCTTTCTATGCAAGTGTAGTCGGAAAGGTCTCCTTGACTTTGAGAATGAGGAATATGTGGTTTTTAATCTCTTATCTGGGCGGGGCCCAGCCTCCTCTCTTGCTCCTGCTGTTACAGAGTTTCTGTCTGTAGGGAAGAAACTTCAGCTGTTCAGCCTGGGGCCCATCTATCTCCTGCCTCAGAAGGAATTTAAGAAACATTTTGATCTGCAAGAGTAGTACTAACACATATTCACAGATTAAAATTATTAAAACACACTCCATGATATGTACAAGAAACACATGATAATTACATAGACTATGATAGATTATAACTAAAAGAATGGACATATGTGTACCATACAGACCCTAAATTAAGGAAGATGGCATAGTTTTAGAAATATGAGAGAAAGGAGACAAATAGAGAAGTATTAGAATAAAGGAAAACATTAAAAAATGATTATATAATTATTCCACTAAATAATATAACAATTCTAAATTGGTATGTACCCAGTAAAACAGCTTCAAAGTATATAATACAAGTTGATAAAACTAAAAATTTAAAAAGATAAACCCTAACTCATATCAGGAACTTCACATACTTCTCTCAATAGCTGACAAAATAAGCAGAGAAAAATATCAGTAAATTCATAGACTATTTGACTAAAATTTAGTAACAACTTAACTATATATATATGTAAACATATGGGTATAATGTGTAAAATACAAATTTTAAAGTGTACCTGTTTACCAAAGTGTTCATATTCTAAGCCATATTATAAGCTTTAGCAATTTTCAAAACTAAAAACTCATTCAGTTGAATTAAGTCAAAACTAAATAACAATAATAATAAAATACTAGGAAATGCTAAGATCTTTGGAAATTAAGCTATACACTTTAAAATTACCACTGGGTCAAAGCAGAAATCCCAATTGAAATTTGAAAACATTTGGAGCTTAGTACCAAAATATGACATATTAAAACATCTAAAATGTAGCTGAAGACTTACTTGCAGAGACTTTTAAAATTAAATGCATCTTATTATAAAAAGAAAAGCTGAAATCAATTATTTAAGTATACATCTCAAAAAGATAGATACAAAAAAGTCATCCTATGTAAGGGATAGCAAAGCAATGAAAAGATAAAGATAGAAATTAATAAATTAGAAAATTAACATACAATAAAGAAACAAAATGAAAAATTATTACTTTGAAAGCTGAATAAAATGCATGGTCTTCCAGCATGATTGAGAAGAGCAAAAGACAGAAAGCACACATTAATAGTACTGGGAATAAAATAAGTGCCATCACTATGAATCCCGGAGACATTATAAAAAGGTAATAATTGATATAATCATGGATATTTGAACAATATTATATTTAGATAAAATTGATAAACCCCTAGAATAATTTAACTTCCCATGCATTATACCAAATAATGAAAAGAGAACAATTCCCCACTCATTTTATAGCAAGATCGTATCCTTTATAGGATATTACAAAAAAAGTATATTGAAGACTAATTGTCTTCATGAAAACTCTTAAAATACTATTGACTCAAATGCAACGTACAGACAAGTGTAGTACATCAGGATCAAATTAAGTTTATTGCAAGAAAGCAAGTCTGGTTTAACATTTAAATACCAATAAATGAAACTCACATCATTAACAGAATAAGAAGATAAAAATGCACATAATCTTCTCAAAGATGTTGAAAAAATGTTTGTTAGAACTCAGTACCTATTGATGATGATGATGATGTTAGCAAACTAGGAAAAAAGAAAAGTCTTAGATACAGTGGAATTTGAACTGGGTTGTTAGCTGACTGGTATTAATTAACTAAATTGTGATACCTGAAATCCATATATACCACAACCATGCTAAGTAAGGACTGTTTGTAGTATATTATGTGTGAAGTGTATGGTCTTTTTGCATGTAAGTTATGTTAAAATAGGAGACACTATGTCAAAGAAAAAGAAAAAAAATAGTGAAAAATATAATTTATTTTGTTTTATTCAGGATTATATGTCATAATAAACCTTCTATATATTTCATATCAACTCAGACATTTCTATTTTACCCTCTAATGTGTGAGGACAATAAGGAAGAGAAATGGTTATAGAATGAGAATAAGGATTATCCTTGTGTTTAAAGAATATACTATTAAAAAAAAGCTTAGGGACTTCCCTGGTGGTCCAGTGGTTAAGAATCTGCCCTTCCACTGTAGCAGGCAAGGGTTCAGTCCCTGGTCAGGGGAACTAAGATCCCGCATGTCGGGGCAGCTCAGCCAAAAAAAGAAAAAAGAAAAGAAAAAAAGTTTTCTTACAATAAAATAATTGTTTATAGGTTAAAGCAATTCAGTGAAACTGTGAAAAGGGGATGTTCAAGATGCACATAGGCATATGCTTTGTGGGTGCCATCATGGAAGAAAAGCATTCATTTTGACGATTCAATATATTCAGCATATTCAGAAAAGAGAGTGTTTATCAATTCATAGTGTGTTTAAACCAAAAACTTATTGAGGTTGAAATCAGCAGACAACAGCAAGAAATGTGAAGGTTTTCTCATTAGACCATGAAATGAAACAAATTTGACATAAATATCTAAAGAATTCAAACCATAAGAAATGATTATTTGATAGATTGTTCTTAATTTTGTTCATGAGCATATTGTGTTATTTCACTTTACTGAGCATTTCTTTTTTTATCTCAGTATATGTGAACATTCACTTTATATATTGTAGATGTAAATTTGCTTGCCTAAATTGAAAAAAGAAGAGCTGTGACTCCATTGTTACTAGTCATTCAGTAATGAGGAGAATACATTTAGTAAAAACAGATAAAAATTTCAGTATATAATTTAATACTTATTTGTGGTTTAACTAAATATGATTTATGATACTTTATAGGTACATTAATTTGATGATAATGTTTCCAAATAATGTAATTTAAAAATATCTTGCAATTACAACTAACTTGATTTCTGCCATCCTAATCAGTGTCTTCAAAACTGGTTATGTTGACAGATGGTGATGCTCTAATAAATGCCTTGGAATCACCTTCCCCCACTGAAAACCACTTCTACATATAAATCACATCTATTTGCTCCAGATATATGCCAGCCAGCCACGGTGGAGAATTTTTATAAGATATTAAGAGATACTATTCACTATTATGGAGCTCACAATAGCAGGCTACAGTGTCCTCAATTAACTGTAATATGGATGAGACATAGCACATATAACAATGTACAGGGACTTTAATGACAAGGATTTCAGATTCTACTAACAATTGATTCAACTAATATTTATTCAGAATCTATTTCATGTGATGTAATTACACTAGGTTCTAAAGGTATGAAAGCACAAAACAAAATGTCAACACCAAAATAATGATAATCTTTGCTGTCCTTAAGTCTTTTATAGTAGAGCAGGAGATCACACAAGGATACAGATAGTTAAAACATAAGATAGAATGTTGTATGCAATATAGGAAGTATCTATATTTTCTCATTTACTTAATCAAACAGTCTTGAAAATTCAGAGTTGATTAATCAATTTGATTCCTTAAGAACTGAGAAAAGAAGTATAGGTAGAGGCACAAGAAAAATTATAGGTTTTGGTCTTTTGCAGCTTTGACACTGAATTCTAGCTCTTAAAATAGCTACTTTATATATTATTAGTTATAAATTATCATAATTCATGGTATTATGAAAAGTTTGTGAAATAATATATATTATATAATGGCACATGTGTGTTAAGGGTTCCTTTAGGGCAGTACAATATAATTGCTTAGAGAGATTATAAACTTCATGACATTTAAAATGATACACCACAGGAACTCAATTAGAATTTTTAGTGATAGGAACCCAACATTAGTTCTCTTTTTTTTTTCTTTTAAAGCTCCCCAGATTATACCAATGCTCATCCTAGTTTGGTAACTACTGCTTAGTATTTTATTTATGGATACAAGACTTTATGCAGGTCAGGGAAGATGATAAATTTGGCAAATGGTGAATGGTCAACTTAAACTTTCAGATTATTTTTACATTTGCCCTTTTTTTTTTGAAGTTGTTAGTATACTCTGAATCTACTCTAAGTTTTAAGTTCATCTTGCTTTAACCTTACTTTCTATACAGTTACTGGGATGCTTTGCCTAATGGATATTTATTATTACTGATTAGCAAAGGATGTAATGACATTAAAAATTAACACACATTTGTAATACAAAGGATTTCTCATTTCTGAAGACAACCTACCAAAAAGCCAAGTGACTTCTAGTAATTTTGCTCAGGTTGTACTACTAGACTTGGTTTAGACACATTTGATATTTCAATTGGGGTGAGATCCTTAAGTTTAGAGATATAATGATTTAATAATCTATGCATATACTGCATAATTTTTAGTACATAGCATGCATCTGAACCAAAGTATCCTTGAATATCCATGTCTCAGCAATAGTCTGAAATTACTGGCCATTTTCTATGTAACTTTTTTTTTTAATTTAGGAGAAAAAAGATGGAATTAAATTGTCATTCATAGAACATGATAACATGAAGTCGATTATTTCCTACCTGAGGTCACTTGTATCAGTTGTTATAAGTTAGACGATGAGATGAATGCATGATATGTTTTTTAAAACTTTACTTATAGCTAAGGCAGTAGTCAAGGATTATCATACTTTTATTCTAAAATGTATTCTTCATTTTTGTTATATTTGTTACACCTGTCATTTTCCATGAGGTGGTTAAATTCCTAAAACAAAATGCCATTGGAAATCAAAGAAAGACTAGCTGAAGATGCTGGGCTTCATCTGTTTTCCATGGACAATTGAATTTTCTCATTTACTTATACAAGCTTTTTTAGGACATTAGAAACTAGGATGTATATATTTTTAATTTTTATACAATTTTTAAAGGTTACTTTCCATTTATAGTTATTACAGAATATTGGCTATATTCCCCGTGTTGTACAATACATTCTTGAGCATATCTTACACACAATGTAGTTCGTACCTCCACTTCCCCCACCCCTTTTTGCCCCCACAACTGCTAACCACTAGTTTTTTCTCCATACTTGTGTCTGCTTCTTTTATGTTATATTCACTAGTTTGTTGTATTTTTTAGATTCTACATATAAGCAATATCATACAGTATTTATCTTTTCCTGTCTGACCTATCACTTAGCATAATGCCCTCCAACTCCACCCATGTTGTTGCAAATGGTAAAATTTCATTCTTTTTTATGGATGAGTAGTATTCCATAGTGTATATGTGTGTGTGTGTATGCATATATATGTATATATATATGTATATATATATGTATGTATGTGTGTGTGTATATATATATATATATATATGTGTGTGTATATGTATATCTCAGATCTTTATCCATTCATCTACTGATGGATACTTAGATGTTTACATGCCTTGGCAATTGTAAATAACACTATGAACATTAGGGTGCACATATCTTTTTGAATTAATGTTTTTGGTTTCTTCTGATATATGGTCAGAAGTAGAACTGCTGGGTCATATGGTAGTTCTATATTTTGTTTTTTGAGAAACCTCCATAATGTTTTCCATAGTGGATGTACCAATTTACGTTCCCACAACAGTGTACAAGTGTTCCCTTTTCTCCATATCCTTGCCAACATTTGTTATTTGTAAACATTCTGATGAAAGCCATTCTGTCAGGTGTGAGGTGATATTTAATTGTGGTTTTGATTTGCATTCCCCTGGTGATTAGCAAGGTTGATCATCTTTTCATGTGCCTGTTGGACATCTGCATCCACTCTTTGGAAAAGTGTCTATTCAGTTCTTCTGTCCATTTTTTAATCAGGTCCTTTGCTTTCTTGATGTTGAATTGTATGGGCTGTTTATATATGTTGGATATTAATCCCTTATCAGTCATATCATTTGCAAATATTTTCTCCCATTCAGTAGGTTGTCTCTTTTTGTTTTGTTAATGGTTGCCTTTGCTGTGAGCTACGATGTATTTTTACTTGCTTGAAATGAATTTCATTGTTAAGTAGATGAATTTTTTTTCTCAATACTTCTTTGACTCATAAGGACACAGATTATATGTTGATTGCATTGTACATTAAGGCATATTGAGTATGAGGGGTTCTTGAGACAACTTGCACATCCTCAATTAAGTTCTCATTAAATACTTCACTTGTGATTAGAACAGGATACAATAGAGAATAGACATGCAACTTCAATAATTTTTGCTCCTGGCAGAAAAATCTATGCCTTTTAAGCCAGATTTACCCTTGCCCGGATTTTGAACTATACTGAGAAAGTGATGTATCAATAATATAGTTCAGCTTAGGTTAGAAATTATTTGTTGCATTTTTGTACTGTAAAACTGTGTAGTTGTTATCCTCTATATCTGCAAATATAAATATATTTTTCTGCATTTTATAACTACATGATAATCATCAAATTGTATATAAACTTGAATAAGAAGCTTTTCCCTACAAGTCTTCACTGTGTAGTAAACAGCCAGGTAAATACAGTAATTGTAATAATTATAATTATAAATAATTATAATAAATGAACTCAGTGTTACAGTGGATATATGGATATAAAACCGAAACTTACATCTTTATCCAGTGCATACATTAAGTAATACTAAAGCCATGCATATTATCATATTAAACAATACTGGCACAGAGCATACTATTCTGAATCTATGTTAAATAATACTGGGAAGACACATTAAAAAAAATAAATAAATTAGCTGCATGCTCCAGGAAATGCTTGCTTTTGGAAGATAAGATTATAAACCAAATAAAACAGTTTCCCTATCAAGACTCATTTCAAGAACCTCTTTCTAGCTATGCCAAGAAATAAAAAGTGATTGTCATAAAACTGTTCCATTCCCAACTAATTCTCTGCTTTGCAAGATAAGTTAAAAATAACACAACCAAAGACATAAAATCGTATAAGCATTCTCATCTAATGTTTTTACCTTGAGCTATGATGAGAGAAAAAATTAGTTTGATTCAAAGATTTAAAACTTTATTCAGCTGAGGTGCATCAGGAAGCAACTAAAGACCCAATCGATCCCTGGGCCAAGCAGTACTGTAATTTATAGGGTGAAGGGAGGGGAGAAATATGTGTTTTTGTGGTTTGGTTGAGGTAGAACTTTTCCTCATCTCTAACTGCTGTAAAACCTATGGTTGGAAAAGAAGGAAATTTTTGTGATTCCATCCCTATTGCTAGGGATATGGGGTACAGTACCATTCAGGCAACTGTCATTACAATTCTTTTGAGAACTGTTTTTGCAAGCCTTGCAGTTTTTCAAGTTTCAGAGGAAGGGTTGTTATTCAGAGAAAAAGGTAGGGAGAGGAAAAGAGAATACAAAAAGATATATATATGTGTATATGTATATAAAAAGGCATAGCTTGAAGCCAGAGAATTGGAAACTGTTTTTAATGTTTTTACAGACACCAGTAACACTGTCAAGGTGGTATTCTCCCTTACCACAATAAGTCTAATAAACTTAACTTTGCCTGAATAATGGATTTTTCTGATATTTCTTGGTGAGTTGAAATTTGACAATAAGAAATATTGGAAGGCTACAGAATGGAGGAAGAATTCTGGAAAAGGAAAAGGAGGTCATATGAAAAATGATATTTTATCTACATCTTTAAGGTGTTTGGGGGGTTAAGAAAATTGAGGAAATTGAAGACAGCATATCACTGTTATGGCATGTGTGGTTTCCCACTGGGGAAAACATGACACAGACTCACTTAATAAAAAATAAAAAGGGATATTGTTATACACACTTCATCCATTAAAAGGATAATAAAATGATACTATGAACAACTTTATGTTCATACATTCAAAAACTTAGAAAATATGGATGAATTCCTTAAAAGCTGCAAAGGACCACACCCAGTCAAGATGAAACAGACAAACTGAATAGTAATATAAGCATAAAAGGAATTAAATTTGTAAATAAAAACTCCTGGGCTTCCCTGGTGGCGCAGTGGTTGAGAGTCCACCTGCCGATGCAGGGGATGCGGGTTCGTGCCCCAGTCCGGGAAGATGCCACATGCCACAAAGCGGCTGGGCCCGTGAGCCATGGCCGCTGAGCCTGCACGTCCTCAGCCTGTGCTCCACAGTGGGAGAGTCCACAACAGTGAGAGGCCCGCGTATCGCAAAAAAAAAAAAAAAAAAAAAAAAAAAGCTCCTGACAAAGAAATCCCCAGGCCTATATTACTTCATTGGAGAATTCCACTAAAAATTCAAATAAGAATTTACATGGATATTAAACAGTCTCTTACAGAAAATAGAAGAGGGAATATTTTGCAACCCAGTTTATGAGACCAGTATTATTCTGTTGCCAAAAGCAGACAAAGAAAGCGCATACACACACAAGGATTATATAGACCTACATCTCTTGTAAACTTACATGCAAACATTCTCAACAGAATATTGGCAAATTGGATCCAATAATGTATAAAAAGAATTTTAAAGCATGATCAACTGAGATTTTTCCAGGTATGCAGAGAGTAGGAGAAAATATTTGCAAATCACATATGAAACCAGTGACCATATTGAAAATATATAAAGAAACTCTCAAAACTCAAAAGTAAAAAAACAAACACTTCAAGTAGAAAATGGACAAAAGATATGAATAGACATTTTACTAAGAATATATAGAGAGATGGCAAATAAGCACAGGAAAATTAAAAGTACGGGATATTGTAACACAACTATCCAAATGGCTAAAAATTTTTTAAAAAAATTAACAATGACAAATGTCAAATGCTTTCAAGAATGTGAGCAAACTGGATGATTCTGGAAAAGACGAAACTATGGAAGTGGTAAAAATATCAGTGATTGCCAAGAGGAGCAGGGGCAAGGGAAGGAGGGATGAATAGGCAGAACTCAGAGCATTTCTAGGGCAGTGAAACTACTCTGTGTGATGCTATAATGATAGACACATATTATACATTTGTCAAAACCAATAAAATATACACCAAGAGTGATTCAAGAGTAAACTATGGTCTTTGGATGTTTACGATGGATGTGTCAATGTATGTTCACCTTTGGTAAAACATGTACAATTATGTTGAGTGATGTTGATAATGAAAAAGCCTATGCATGTGTGAGAGCAGAGTGTAACTGGGAAATCTCTGTACCTTCCTCTCAATTTTGCTATGAGCATAAAACTGCTCTAAAAAAATTCTTTAAAAATATATGGTGTGGATGGACCTAGAGTCTGTCATACAGAGTGAAGTAAGTCAGAAAGAGAAAAACAAATACCATACGCTAACACATATATATGGAATCTAAAGAAAGTAAAATGGTTCTGAAGAACCTAGGGGCAGGACAGTAATAAAGATGCAGATGTAGAGAATGGACTGGGAAGGGGAAGGGTAAACTGGGACGAAGTGAGAGAGTGGCATGGGCATATATACACTACCAAATGTAAAATAGATAGCTACTGGGAAGCAGCCACACAGCACAAGATCAGCTCGGTGCTTTGTGATCACCTAGAGGGGTGGAATACGAAGGGTGGGAGGGAGGGAGACGCAAGAGGGAGGAGATATGGGGGTATATGTATATGTATAGCTGATTCACTTTGTTATAAAGCAGAAACTAACACACCATTGTAAAGCAATTATACTCTAATAAAGGTGTTAAAAAATATATATATATATATTTTTAAAGGGCCATATAAAGGCAAATGGTCTAATGAGTAGTGAGTACAATGCTTAGATAATTAAAAATGATGGTTGCAAATTAGTTTAGAATGCTAGAGTGGGTCTATTGATTCAGGGACTGTGAAAAGTCTGAGCTCTTACCTTTCTTGCAAGACATAAGATTTCTAGACTAGAGACATAGCCAATTTATTACTTATGGCAAAAGAACAGTGGAATTCCTAGCCCCAGATCTCTCTGCTCCAATATTCTTAGTTGTTATGGGAAGGGCCAAGTGTTACCTGTATATGCAGGTACAGGTACAAAAGAGGAATTGCCAAGTTAGGATCTGATTTTGATCCATCCATCCCTACCCTCATCCATCCCATGCAACAATCATTATTGAGTACTTCTTACACTGCAGACATTTTAGACATTTTAGATGCAACAAAAATGTTCATGACTTTAAGAAACTAAGATAGAGATAGAGATAGCTAACAAATAATAATGGTATATACATAAGGGTTATTATAGATATATATATATATGGAATACTAAAATCAGCAACCAAAAGAATATTTAATTTTTAAAAAGAATGAGAAGGAAAAGATTCATGGCAAGAACATCACTATGAGACAATTACAACAGTCTAGTCCTGGATTGAAGGGTACCTGAAAGTGATGTTCGTGGAGAGAAGAGGATGAATTTAAGGATTAAAAAAAAAAAGGATTATTTGGAAAAGTTTCTGTGCAGCCTCCACTGATTGATTGACAGACAGCTGTGGTTGCCTGGAAACTGAGAATATTTAATGAGTATCCATTGTTTGGTAATCAGACCTGATTGTATCCGAGATAGACTAGAGATGGTGTTTAGCTCTCAGGAATAGAAACCCATAATAAGCAGAGGTACCAGGTACCCACAATTCATATTTCCTTCCTAAGATTTGGAAGGAAAAGTCTCTGAAAGAGAATTAGAACCATACTGGAGTCATAAGTGATGAGGAAATTTAGCCACTGAGTAGTATTAGCTTTACTGTTCTTACCAAAATCATTTCTGATAAATTGTTACATCATAAAAGATGAGTTGAAGAAGCTTAGGGTATTAATATTTGCATATGCTTCCTCCAGGTGAACATATAACAAAATAAGAATGTAATGCAATTAAACTATTTACACTGATTCTTTGCAAGAATAATAGGTAAAAACATGAAGATTTGATGTATATGTAGTCTAAACAAAACTTAGTATTTATTTACTAAGTTAAATAATATTGTTTTGTATATTATATATGCTCTGCTAGGCTGGGAATCTCTCTTATTCCTTTATTTTCACTTTATCATTTCAGTATGTAAGAAATATAATTACTTATAATCATACAGTATATTATATATTATAATTATATACAATAATTATTAGTAAGAATTAATAACAACAGAAATAGATTATTTAGGAAAAACATATAGGAAATGTAATTAAGAACTAATTTTTTCCCTGAGCTTCAAAAACTCTGAGGCAAAAATATAAATGTAAGCTGAGTCCAGACTGTTAAGACCATAAATATATTGTAAAAGAGTTAACATTTTATTCTATATGCCATATGTCCACTTCCCAGCTAAGCCACTATATTCATGAGAATAGTTTCAGAATCTGAATATCCTGTAAATATTATTCACCATGTATATTTTCATATAAGACATTGAGTAGCAGAGTTAAAAGTTTCTTCTCTCTCCAAACTGCCCCTGATCGCCATCCCCTGAGTCGTGTTTATCAAAGCACTCCGTGCTAACACATTTTTGAAGACATATTTGATTAGTACTGATTTTAGGCAGTTCATGGCAAAAGTCTTCTAGAATAATGAAGGACGATTTATATTTCTTTAAGTTCAGATAGGTACCCTCAGAGAGAAGATATAATGTTATAAAATCTAAGAGTGGTTATCTGTTTGTCAAGTTAGACATTGTAACAAGTTTTATGCTGAATAATAAATCATAGGATTGCTTCCAGTAAAATCCAGGATTTTTCTCAAAATATAGCTTTCAATCCACTCTAGGAACTTCATTAGTGCATAGTAGAAAATTCAGACATCTGTATCATGAGGCATGGGAAGTTCTGTCCTGGAAACAGAAACATAGGCAGGTGTGTTTAAATTGTATGAAATCTATATAAGAGTTCTAAAGTATGTTTTATTTTCAAAATTATGGATTTTTCTTATTCAGAAAGATTTTCATGATCATGGAAAATGAAATAAAAATAAAATAGAGAAAGAAAAAAATAGTGGAGAGACCACTACTTACACTTCAGCTCTTATTCTGTTTATTCTGTTATTCTTAACTGTTTCTCTTATCATTGGGTACTCTTTAACCTGGTTATATTCATAATTAAGTATCAATTTAATAACTCTATAATACGGAGTATCCTGAAGTATCTTGAAGAATTTCTATATTTTTGAGTACTTAAACTATTTCTAAATTTTCACTTTCTAAATAATATTGAAACATGTATCTTTGTGCATAAAGATGTTGGAAATTGGGGCTTATTTCATGAAAGGAGAGCTACAATATGTAAAATTGTGTACATATTTTTGGAGGTATTATTTTGAAAATTATTTTTTCTACTTTATTCTTTGCTTGTTTATCATATTGGTAATTTAGTGATTCTCTTATCAATCAACCATATTACAAAAATGAAGCCTCATATTGTCTAGTTTAGAGAAAAACTGTTAAAAAGTTATTTTCTTAATTTCATAATCCATATACTCTCACATCACCTTGTGAGATGGGGCTTGGTCTATGCTTTCTACACTATTACTGGCAGTAGTAGCAGGAAAAAATCAATTTCTACATTCTCACTATTTCTGGTGCGATTTTTCTTTAATGGCTCCAGTGTATATAAGCTCTGTGATATTAGGTGAGTTGCTAAACATTTTTGTGTCTCAGTCTCCTCACTTGTAAAATGAAGTGAGATATCTATCTGACCAAATTATTGAGATTAACAAATGAAATAATGCATGTCAAAACATGTAAGACTGACACATTACACATTGAATAAATATTTCCTTCACACTTTTTCAAGAGAATACACTTTAAGTGCACAATCACTGATCTTTCTGGCTTTGATCTTGGCTCTTTAACACACCTGAGTCTATGAAATGTATGGAGGAGTGTGAATGCCCATTATATCTCTGCTTCCCTAATCATTAATCTGGGAACATCTTGCTGTTGCCTCTCTCTACCTTGACAATGATGAACGTTGAAACTGAATCCCTAGAGAGTCTGCTAAGCTAAAAAACAAACAAACAAACAAACAAAACAACTGCCCAAGTGAAATACAGCCCTAGCCTTCAAAAATTTTACATATAATGGTGGTTGATGACAAGCATGGTAACAAATAAAAATAATATAAATAAATATATATATATATAGCTGAATTGAGAACTATAATAGGAATATAAGTATAGAGTAATAAAATGCAAATTGTTCCCTTACAATCTTTGAGATGCAAACAGACTTTAGCTCTGGGAAAATTTTCTGCTACGCTATATAACTTAAAAATAATGAGTTAAGTCAAAACAACTTTTTGGCTCTGGTGTCTGAGTTTCCCATATAAAGGAAACCTGTCCCAGCATCAAGGACAGCTAGTCCCTGAGTATGTATTTCTTCTCAGATGTTGCCTGACTCTCTTTTTCCCTCTAGTGGTAATCTGTAGCATTACTTCAACCATATTTCAAGACTGAACCGTCCTATGTTCAAAACAATTGTCCCAACTTCTATACATCAGGATTAAGAATGTAGAAAACATTCTGTAGACAAAAGAATTAAAAAGAAAATAATTTCATGTTCCATGAAAAGATCATGAAAAGTGACTTTTACTACAGATAGGTTCTTCTAAATTTATCCTGGGTTGTATGTTGGTTTGACCAGTTACTTGCCATGTTAAACTGGCAGGAAGTAATAATAATATAATTTGAATAAAAAATAATAAAAGAGTGAAGCAAACTTTATTGAGCATTTGCCATTTATCAAGGTCTGTGCTAAATGTTCCACATACATTCTTACAAGTAACTGTGAGGTAGGCATGATATATAAATGACAGTTAAGGAGCCTGAGTTTTAAGATGATTAAGTGTCTTTTTCAATATCTGGTCCAGCTGTCTAATTTCAAAGCCCTTACCCTAACACTATACATTCTTCTCTATCTGAAAAACGTCTAGTGAATAAAATTTCTCAGGTAGCAATGGATTACAGCAAGAGCCCATATGTTATCATTCTTTTGCCCTATATTTTCCTCTAATTGCCATTGAATTTTTTTAATTGGGGTATAGTTGCTTTATAATGTTGTGTTAGTTTCTGCAGTACAGCAAAGTGAATCAACTAAATGTATACATATATCCCCCTGTTTTTTTGGATTTCCTTCCCATTTAGGTCACCATAGAGCATTGAGCACAGTGCTATACAGCAGGTTCTCATTTGTTATCTATTTTATATATAGTATATGTATATATTTCAATCCCAATCTCCCAATTCATCCCACCCTCTTTTCCCCCCCCTTGGTGTCCATACATTTGTTCTCTACATCTGTGTCTCTATTTCTGCTTTGCAAATAGGTTCTTCTGTACCATTTTTCTAGATTTCACATATATATATATATATATATATATATATATATATATATATATATATATATTAATATACGATATTTGTTTCTCTCTGACTTACTTCACTCTGTATGACATGTCTCTACAAATGACTCAGTTTCGTTCCTTTTAATGGCTGAGTAATACCGCATTGTATATATGTACCACATCTTCTTTATCCATTCATCTGTCGATGGACACTTAGGTTGCTTCCATGTCCTGGCTATTGTAAATAGTGCTGCAATGAATATTGGGGTACATGTGTCTTTTTGAATTATGGTTTTCTCAAGGTATATGCCCAGTAGTGGGATTGCTGAGTCATATGGTAGTTCTATTTTTGGTTTTTTAAGGAACCTCCATACTGTTCTCCATAGTGGTTGTATCAGTTTATATTCCCACCAACAGTGCAAGAGGGTTCCCTTTTCTCCACACCCTCTCCAGCATGTGTTGTTTGTAGATTTTTTTTATGATGGCCATTCTGACTGGTGTGAGGCAATACTTCACTGTAATTTTGATTTGTATTTCTCCAATAATTAGTGATGTTGAGCATCTTTTCATGTGCCTCTTGGCGAAGTATCTAAAGAGACAGTGACACTTCTTCACTTCCCATTCATACTTTAGTCTACCTCAGTCTACCTACAAACCAGTACCCTGAAAATGCTTCTGTTAAGGTTACCAATGACTTATGTCAGGTACCGTGAAGCAATGATCCATGTAGATTTCCAGTGATCCTTACTGAAACAGTTTAAGAACATTAAACCGAAAAGACCACTTCCTCCTTTACAAAAATGTTCTTTTAACTTCCATTACATTATTACTTCAAATTCTTTTTCCTCCTCCTTCTTCCTCTTTTCCCCCTTCCTCCTTTTCCTTCTTTTCCTCTTGGTCTTCATCTTTATCTCAGTAAAGCTTTTTGGTTTCTTTTGTATATTCAAATCCTCTACTTGAATTGAGGGTAAAGGAATTTTTCAGGCTCATTTTTGGTTCTCTGTTCATTCATTAAAAAGTAAAAATACATTTATACACGTTACAACCAAATTTGTATCTCAATGGGATTTCTAATGTTGTTTCCATCTAATTAATTGGCATTTCCATTTTAAAATCTCAAATTCATCTACAACTAAATACATCTTAAATATATCTTGGTTTTCCATACCAAATCATATTTTTATCCCTATTATCTCACATTCTGTCTTATCTAAAAAATTGCCAGATTTATTTGCCCAGATGTTCAAACAGGAAACCTTGGAGCTATGCTTTATTTCCACTTCCTTTTCCTTCATCTGCAACATCCCATCTATCAGGAGGTATTTTTTGTCTCTTTTTTTCCTTCCTATTGTGAAACAAAGAATGTTGTTCACTATCCAGTTCTACAAGGATTAAGTCATTAGCCATTGCAATTGCTGACCGACAGTACACCCCAAGAGGAATTCAGAATGAGACACGCTGTGCTTTGGACAAGCAGACTCCTTAGATAGTTAGATGCAGATCTCTTAAAGAATTTTAATAAATCCAGATCCTTTCATCTTCCCTTACATAGAAAATCACGAAAACCGTTAACTTGAGATATCTGTTCTTTGTGACTAGCAATAATCCTTTACCAAGATGTGTGCTTGACTGCAGGTATTTCCTAGCTGAAACTCATATATAAACTTGCTCCTCCCTTACCTCTTTAGAGAAGTTTCCTCAGAGCCACTGAGAGGCTGTTTCCCAGGCTATAGTCCTCAATAAGGTCCCTGAATAAAACTGAAACTCACAACTCTTACTCTGTGTGTTTTTCTTTCAGTCAACCTTATATTTTTCGTAAGCACTCTTAAGTCTAGCCCCCACTCAAGAGAGGAGAATTAAACTGCACCTCCTAGAGGGAGTAGTATCTAAATATATAACATTTGAATATATTATTTGAAATTCTTTTAAAAGATTTTTCTCTCCTCCCTATTTTTTGTTTAATAATTTATTTATATCACTATGTAATCACTGATATCTATTTTGTTCTTTGGGTTCTCACCAAATACTACCATTATTCATGTTATCTCAAATTGCTCCAGTTTTGGAGCTGGCTCTTTTAGTTTGGTTCTTCTGTCCCTCTGATATGCCTCCATTATTAACATTTTAGAATTTCCTTTCTTTGTGGTACTGCATTATACTCCAGGCTCATATTTTATTTTCCTTGCCCTGGCCCTAGAATCAACTATTTTCCGAAGAATCTCTGAATTTTTTTTAATTGGAGAAAGGGATTAAGAACCAAGATCTGGGTTGTGCTCATAGCGACTGGTGTGTCATTGCTCATAGGCACGCTCAGTAGACAGTGCCAGAAAATTCATGTATATACACTCACCCATGTATATTTATTTATAACTACAAATATTATTTGTATACACAGATATATCACAATGTATGTATTAGCATGTATATATAGTAAAGTTGAGTTTATACCGATATTTCTAACTCTATTCTAGCCCTACAGTGTCCATTTACCTCCCTTACCCACCCTGTCCCCGCCACACCTGCTTACTCATTACTCTATGTGAAACCTGATTTACTGTCTATCATGAGTTTACTTCTTTGTTCAACTCTAGTTCATCAAGTAATTTCAGAATTTCTAAGCTGAGGCCCTTTCTGGAGTTTATTGTAGTCACCTTTCTTAGAGTCCTCAGTCCTCAGACAGGATGAAGTGTGCTTTATGGCTCTGTAGATTAACTGGCTCATTTTGGCTTTTAGAGTAAGAGTAGAATGATGATCTCCTGCAACATTTCTACATCTAAATTGAAAATCCTCTTTTCTATTTTTTATACGGATGATTAACATTTTTCAGCCACTTTCCTCCTATTTTCTATATTTAAGGCTACTCTCAATTATCACTGTCACTCTCGTGGTCTTAATATGCAGTAGTTTTGTAATTACTAAGATAAAATGATATTTATATTATGATTTCTCCTTTGACTATAGGCTATTTATAAATCTACATGTTTAAAAGCAACCTTAGGTACATTTGCTGTTATCTTTTTTGTTACTTTAGCGTATTTGCAGTGTGATCAGTGACTATATTCTGCATGATTTCACTCTTTATTTTCTTTTACTTTTTGATCCAGTTTATACTTGCCATACTGTGATTTATAGTAAGAAATATATATTTGGTCTTCGTCCTGGATTTTGGAATAAAGCACGTAAAACCCTTGAAATTTCCTGTGATACTGGTAATAAAGGTTTCTTTTGTTATGTTAATGAATTTTGGATCCCATCTAAGGATGGGGACTGGTTGCCTAGAGAACCAACCATGTGATTAGAAGTTTGGGGCTTCAAGTCCTACCTCCAACCCTACCTCTGGGGAGGGGAGAGGGACTGAGAGTCAATTTGATGTCCAATGAGTTCATCAACCATGACTGCATAATTAAGCCTCCCTAAAAACCAAAAAAGGATGAGCTTCAGAAAGCTGTGTTGGTGAAAACATGGAGGTGCTGGGAGAATGTAATGCCTGTAGTGGGCATGAAAGCTCCAGGCCACTTCCCCATGCCTTGTCTTATGCTTCTCTTTTGACTGGCTGTTCCTGAGTTACATCCTTTTATAATAAACTGATGATCTACTAAGTAAAATATTTCTCTGAGTTCTGTGAGCTACTCAAGGAAATTCATTAAACCTGAGGATGGGGTCTTGGGGATCTTTGATTTATAGCCTGTCAGTCAGAAACACAGGTAACAATGTAGCCTTGTGTCTGGTGTCTGAAGTGTGTGTATGTGTGTGCGGAGGGGTGGAAGGGGGGGTGGTCTTGTAGAACTAAACCCTTAACCTGTGAAATCTGATACTGGCTCAAGTAGATGGATTGTGTCAGAATTAAGTTGAATTGTAAGACACCCATCTACTGTCCAGAGAATTGGTTTTTGGTGTGCAGAATCACACACACACATACATATTGGGACTGGTACCACAATGTCAAGAATGCTGAATTTTTTAAAGTGTTGTTTTACTTGCTTGAAAAAAGTTTTTACTGCATATTTGGGCAACAAAGCTGTGTATAAGGTGAATTTTATTTATAATGTCAAATCTTTTATATTTTTACTGATATTTTGTCTGCGTGTTCTGTGTACTTCTGATAGAAGTGTGTTGAAATCAATCTATCTGGTGGTTTCCTTTCTTACCTTTTTTCCTCTTTCTTCCTATTTTTGTTGTTTCTTTATATATTTTGAAACCATGCTATCAAGTGCCAAATGTTTAGAATAGATGGATTGAATCTTTCAACATTATAAACTCTCCTCTTGCTATAGTTTAAATCTTCTTGATATATCCTGTGTATTATCATAACATTAGCTTTCCTTTGGATAGTATATTTATAAACATCAATTTCAATTATTTTATATTCAAATTTTCTGCTTAACAAATCTTTAGATCTATTTATTATTCACAGCATACATGTATTTAGCAATGTAATAATATTTAGAGCATTTAGTGCATTTACACTTAATATAATTTCTAATTTACAATGTGATTTTAATTCATTCCACCTGCTCTAGGTACCCACTTTCTCATGACTTGAACTTGTTTTTCATTTTCTCAGGTATGACAGGTGTATTTTATTTGATACATGGTGCTACAAGGTCATATAAATGAACACCAAAATGAATGTAAAAGACCTAAGGACACAAATTATTATTCTTTTTTTAGTTTTTTTAATTGAGATATAGTTGATGTGCAATATTATATATAAGTTTCAGGTGTACAACATAGTGATTCATAATTTTTGAAAGTTATTCTCAATTTATAATTATTATAAAACATTGGCTATACTCCTTGTGTTGTACAATATATCCTTGTAGCTTATATATTTTATACATAGCAACTTGTACCTGTTAATTTCCTACCCCTATCTTTCCCCTCGTCCCTTCCCTCTCCCCACTGGTAACCACTAGTTTGTTCTCTGTATCTGTGAGACTGTTTCTTTTTTTTGTTAGACTCACTAGTTTGTTTTATTTTTTTAGATTCCACATATAAGTGACATCATGCAGTATTTGTCTTTCTCTGTCTTAACTTATTTCACTTAGCACAATACCCTCTAAATCCATCCATGTTGTTGCAAATGGCAAAATTTAATTATTTTTATGGCTGATTAGTATTGCATTGTATATATACCACATCTTTATTCATCTGTTGATGGACACTTAGGTTACTTCCATATTTGGCAATTGTAAATAATGCTGTTATGAACATTTGGGTGTATATATCTTTTCTAATTAGTGTTTTTGTTTTTTTTTTCATATATATACACAGGGGTGGAATTGTTGGGTCATATGGTAGTTCTACTTTAAGTTTTTTTCATAAATTTGTTTTCCACTATGGCTGCACCAATTTACATTCCCAGGTACAGTGTACGAGGTTCCCCTTTTCTCCACATGTTTGCCAATGTTTGTTATTTGTATTCCTTTTTGATGATAGCTTCTAGGAGTTTTATGGTTTCCAGTCTTGCATTTATGTCATTAATCCATTTCAAGTTAAATTTGTGTATGGTGTTAAAAATGTTCAAGTTTTCGGCAGTTTTCTCAGAACCATTTATTGAAGAGATTTTCTTTTCTCTATTGTATATTCTTGCTTCCTTTCTCATAGAGTAATTGACCATAAGTGAGTGGGTTTATTTCTGGGCTCTCTATTTTGGTCCATTGTTCTGTGAGTCTGTTTTGGTGCCAGTACTATACTGTTTTGATTACTGTAGCTTTATAGTACAGTCGGAAGTCAAGGAGCATGATTCCTCCAGCTATGCACTTCTTTCCAAGATTGCTTTGGCAATTCAGGGTCTTTTGTTTTTCCATACAAATTTTTAAATCATTTGTTCTAGTTCTGTGAAAAATGTCCTTGATATTTTGATAGGGATTGCACTGAATCTGTAGATTGCCTTGGGTAGTACAATCATTTTAACAAATTTAATTCTTCCAATCCATGAACTTTCCATCAGTTGTGTCTTCTTTAATTTCTCTCATCAGTGTCATAGTCTTCTGAGTATAGGTCTTTTACCTCCTTAGGTAGGTCTATTTCTAGGCATTTTATTCTTTTTGATATGATTGTAAATGGGATTGTTTACTTAATTTCTGTTTCTGATAGTGCATTGTTAGTGTATAAAAATGCAACAGATTTCTGTACATTAATTTTGTATTCTGCGATTTTACTGAATTCACTGATGAGCTCTAAGTTTTCTGGTGGCATCTTTAGGATTTTCTATATATAGTATCATGTCATCTGCAAACCATTACGTCTCGAAATTTTTGATTATTTTTAGCATTTTACTCTTCCCATTCTATGCTTAGTAATTTTCTAGAAATTAAAGCTTTCATCCTTGATTTAGTAAAGACTAATATTAATTCACAATTTTACACTTTTGTCATTCCAGAAAATACCAGAGACTTAAGACACTTTAACCACATTTACCTCTCATTTGATTCTGCCCCTTTCCAATGTTTCAGATTTCCCAATCCTTAGCCCACACCACCTGATCCCTTGAGAATGGTACACTCTTCAAGATGAATATCACTGTGTTTACCATATAAACATATATGTGCAAGCTTCTTTAAACTGATTAATGCTTCATATTCTGGTAACATAAGACTTTATAAGTTATATCTTATTTTTATGAAAATAGCAAAAAATAGAAAAAATATATCTTTCATGTATGAATCTAATTTTCAGAATTTCATATTCTATATTAGTATATTGAGTGACATACAAAATGAGAGATCATTTCTTAACACCACATTCTACCATAATTTTATTCTTTCCAGAAACACTCAGCTCCTATATTTTCTATTTTAAAATATGTCAGTACTATTCCTTCCAGTTCTCCCAGCATTCATATTTGATACCTCTAATTCTTAACACACCACATCCACATCAGTGCTGAACTTCCACTGTATTAACTCCCACTTACTTTTCAAACTTATTTCCTTCTTTTACTCTGTTCTATATCTTCTGTTATTCAAAAATGGGATTAGTTTTTGTGTGGTATACTGCAAAATCTTCCTAACTTATTTCCTTGTTTTTGTTCTTCCTTTTTAATCGATGAGTATATCTACTGAAAAATGCTGACATAAGGTACTCTCACCTGGGTTCAACTGTACCAATAAAGTGGTCCTCATTGCCATAAAATAATTCACAACCATGATATAACATTTAGAATCTTCCACAACCTGTCCCTTGCCCACTTTTCTAGCCTCATATTTTGCCACTCTCTCTTTTGCATTTTATTTTACAGCAATGCTATACCTGATCTGAGCCTTTGTTCAATCACTGATGGATAAGGAAATAAAAGAAGAAGGAAAGAAAGGGAAACAAATTGTTTCTTAAACTATGTTTAGTATGATATATTAAAGCAGGTGTTTTGAGAAAATAACTATATCATGAGTTTTGAAATTGAACACCTAGGAAAATACTCAATGCCAGTGTTCATGTGGAAAATAAAATAGGACTATTTGAGATTAAAAATATATTCAAATCCTAAAAACAGTCTTTGTGAATTTTAGTAATCAATTATTAAGATCATTAAATAATCAGTGTTGTTACAGTTATTTTTACTGAATATTCATACAATTTATTTTCTGTATAATTCCTTCCTAAAAAGGCAGATTTATGTAAAAGTTCATGTAAATATCTAAAGTCCTCTTATGAGAATCTCATATCTGACCATTATTTGGGACATTTGTTGACTTATGGTAAATTAACAAACATTTTTTTGCCTGTGAGAGAAGAAATTTCCCCCAAAACATATTACTTTTTTTGTGGTATAAGAAGTAGATTCAGTGGCACTCACTGTAGCATAATACTGTGTCTTACTTTACTTAAGACACAATTTTTAGAGAGATCAGAATGATTTTGTTTAGCAGTTGTTACACTGGCACCTTGATCTTGGACTCCTTAGATTCCAGAACTGTGAGAAATAGATTTCTATTTTTTTGTAAGCCACCCAGTCTGTGGTATTTTGTTATAACAGCCTGAAGGACTGAGAGAGTAAGTATATGAGAGTGAATCTATTTGTGTAGCTTGGGAGTTTGTTTTGGGTTTGTTTTTGAAGATGATTCCTTTTTTTAAAAAAAAATTGCATTTTACTGAAGTATAGTTGATTTAAAATGTGTTAATTTCTGCTGTACAGCATAGTGATTCAGTTATACATATATACATTCTTTTTCATATTCTTTTCCATTATGGTTTATCACAGGATATTGAATATAGTTCCCTGTGCTATACAGTAGGACCTTGTTATTTATCCAGTCTCTATATACTAATTTACATCTGCTAATCCCAAACTCTCAATCTATCTCTCCCCCTCCCCCTTGGCAGCCACAAGGCTGTTCTCTGTGAGTCTGTTTCTGTTTCATAGGTAAGGTCATTTGTGTCATTTTAGAGTCCACATATGAGTGATATCATATAGTATTTTTATTTTTCTGACTTACTTCACTTAGTATGATAATCTCTAAGTCAATCCATGTTACTGCAAATGGCATTATTTCATTTTTCATGGCTGAGTAGTATTCCATTGTATACATGTACCACATCTTCTTTATCCAGTCATATGTTGATGGACAGTTAGGTTGTTTCCATGTCTTGGCTATCGTGAGTAGTGCTTTTATGAACATAGGGGTGCATGTGTCTTTTTTTATTGGGGTATAGTTGCTTTATGATGTTGTGTTAGTTTCTGCTGTACAACAAAGTGAATCAGCTATATGTATACATATACCCCTCCCTCTTGGACCTCTCTCCCAACCCCAATCACACTCATCTAGTTCACCAAGGATCACCGAGTTGAGCTCCCTGTGGTATACAGCAGGTTCCCCCTAGCTAGTTATTTTACACATGGTAGTGTATATATGTCAATCCCAATCTCCCAGTTCATCCCACCCTCCTTCCCCTTCCCCATGTCCACACATCTGTTCTCTACATCTGGTGTCTCTATTCCTGCACTGCAAATAGGTTCATCTGTACCATTTTTCTAGATTCCACATATATGCATTAATATATATTTGTTTTTCTCTTTCTGATTTACTTCACTCTGTGTGACACTCTCTAAGTCCACCCACATCTCTACAACAGTTTTGTCTGGATATATGCCCAGGAGTGGGATTTCTGGATCACATGGAAATTCTAGTTTTAGTTTTTGAGGACCTCCATACTACTTTCCATACTGGCTACACTAATTTACATTTCCACCAACAATGTGGGAGGGTTCCCTTTCCTCCACACACTCTCCAACATTCCTTATTTATAGATTTTTTTAATGATGGCCATTCTGACTGGTGTGAAGTGGTACCTCATTGTAGTTTTGATTTGCATTTCTCTAATAATTAGTGATGTTGAGCAACTTTTCAAGTGCTTCTTGGCCACCTGTTTGTCTTCTTTGGAGAAAAGTCTATTTAGGTCTTCTGCCCATTTTTGTATTGGGTTGTTTGTTTCTTTAATATTGAGCTGCATGAGCTGTTTATATATTTTGGAGATTAATGCATTTTCCATTGATTCATTTGCAAATATTTTCTCCCATTCTGAGGGCTGTCTTTTCATCTTGTATATGGTTTCCTTTGTTGTGCAAAAGTTCTGAAGTTTCATTAGGTCTCATTTGTTTATTTTTGTTTTTATTTCCATTACTCTAGAAGGTGGATCAAAAAAGATCTTGCTGTGATTTATGTCAAAGAGTGTTCTTCCTATGTTTTTCCTAATAGTTTTATAGTGTCTGGTCTTACATTTAGGTCTCTAATCCATTTTGAGTTTATTTTTGTGTATGGTGTTAGGGAGTGTTCTAATTTCATTCTTTTACATGTAGCTGTCCAGTTTTCCCAGCACCACTTATTAAAGAGACTGTCTTTTCTCTACTGTATATCCTTGCCTCCTTTGTCATAGATTAGTTGACCATAGGTGCATGGGTTATCTCTGGGCTTTCTATCTTGTTCCATTGATCTATATTTCTGTTTTTGGGCCAGTACCATATTATCTTGATTACTGTAGCTTTGTAGTATAGTCTGGAGTCTGATTCCCCTAGCTCCACATTTTTCCCTCAAGACTGTTTTGGCTATTCGGGGTCTTTTTTGTCTCCATACAAATTTTAAGATTTTTTGTTCTAGTTCTGTAAAAAATGCCACTGGTAATTTGACAGGGATTGCATTGAATCTGTAGATTGCTTTGGGTAGTATAGTCATTTTCACAATATTGATTCTTCCAATCCAAGGACATAGTATATATCTCTCCATCTGTTAGTATCATCTTTAATTTCTTTCATCAGTGTCTTATAGTTTCCTGCATACAGGTCTTTTGTCTCCCTAGGTAGGTTTATTCCTAGGTATTTTATTCTTTTTGTTGCAGTGGTAAATGGGAGTGTTTCCTTATTTCTCTTTCAGATTTTTCATCATTAGTGTATAGGAATGAAAGAGATTTCTGTGCATTAATTTTGTATCCTGAAACTTTACCAAATTCATTGATTAACTCTAATTCTAGTAGTCTTCTGGTGGCATCTTTAGGATTCTCTGTGTATAGTATCATGTCATCTGCAAACAGTGACAGCTTTACTTCTTCTTTTCCAATTTGTATTCCTTTTATTTCTTTTTCTTCTCTGATTGCCATGGCTAGGACTTCCAAGACTATGTTGAATAATAGTGGTGAGAGTGGACATCCTTGTCTTGTTCCTGGTCTTAGAGGAAATGCTTTCAGTTTTTCACCATTGAGAATGATGTTGGCTGTGGGTTTGTCATATATGGCCTTTATGATATTGAGGTATGTTCCCTCTATGCCCACTTTCTGGAGAGTTTTTATCATAAGTGGGTGTTGAATTTTGTCAAAAGCTTTTTCTGCATCTATTGAGATGATCATATTGTTTTTCTTCAATTTGTTACTATGGTGTATCAGATTGATTTGCATATATTGGAGAATCCTCTTTTATAGCTGTCAGCAATTGCCTTATGTATTGAGGTGCTCCTATGTTTGGTGCATATATATTTATAATTTTTAAATCTTCTTCTTGGATTGGTCCCTTGATCATTAGGTAGTGTCCTTCATTGTCTCTTATAACATTCTTTATTTTAAAGTCTATTTTATCTGATATGAATATTGCTACTCCAGGTTTCTTTTGATTTCCATTTGCATGGAATATCTTTTTCCATCCCCTCACTTTCAGTCTGTATGTGTCCCTAGGTCTGAAGTGGGTCTCTTGTAGACAGCATATATATGGGTCTTGTTTTTGTGGCCATTCAGCAAGCCTGTGTCTTTTTGTTGGAGCATTTAATCCATTCACGTTTAAGGTAATTATTGATATGTATTTTCCTATGACCATTTCTTAATTGTTTTGGGTTTGATTTTGTAGGTCCTTTTCTTGTGTTTCCCACTTAGAGAAGTTCCTTTAGCCTTTGTTGTAGAGTTGGTTCGGTGGTGCCAAATTCTCTTAGCTTTTGCTTGTCTGTAAGGCTTTTGATTTTTCCATCGAATCTGAATGAGTAATCTTTTGTGTGTGTGTGTGTGGTATGCAAGCCTCTCACTGTTGTGGCCTCTCCCGTTGTGGAGCACAGGCTCCAGACGCGCAAGCTCAGCAGCCATGGCTCATGAGCCCAGCTGCTCTGTAGCATGTGGGATCTTCCCGGACCGGGGCACGAACCCACGACCCCTGCATTGGCAGGGGTACTCTCGACCACTGTGCCACCAGAGAAGCCCTAGGCAGAGTAATCTTGTTTGTAGGTTCTCTCCTTTCATCATTTTAAGTATATCATGCCACTCCCTTCTGGCTTGTAGAGTTTCTGCTGAGAAATCAGCTGTTAACTTTATGGGAGTTCCCTTGTATGTTATTTGTCATTTGTCCCTTGCTGCTTTCAATAATTTTTCTTTGTCTTTAATTTTTGCCAGTTTGATTATTATGTGTCTTGGCGTGTTTCTCCTTGGGTTTACCCTGTATGGGACTCTCTGAGCTTCCTGGACTTGGGTGCCTATTTCCTTTCCCATGTTAGGGATGTTGTCGACAATAATCCTTCAAATATTTTCTCTGGTCCTTTCTCTCTCTCTTCTCCTTCTGGGACCCCTGTAATGCGAATGTTGTTGTGTTTAATGTTGTCCCAGAGGTCTCTTAGGCTGTCTTCATTTCTTTTCATTCTTTTTTTTTTATTCTATTCTGCAGCAGTGAGTTACACCATTCTGTCTTCCAGGTCACTTATCTATTCCTCTGTCTCAGTTATTCTGCTATTGATTCCTTCTAGTGTAGTTTTCATTTCAGTTATTGTATTGTTCATCTCTGTTTGTTTGTTCTTTAGTTCTTCCAGGTCTTTGTTAAACATTTCTTGCATCTTTTCGATCTTTGCCTCCATTCTTTTTCCGAGGTCCTGGATCATCTTCACTATCATTATTCTGAATTCCTTTTCTGGAAGGTTGCCTATCTCCACTTCATTTAGTTGTTTTCCTGGGGTTTTATCTTGTTCCTTCATCTGGTACATAGCCCTCTACCTTTTCATCTTATCTTTCTGTGAATGCAGTTTTTGTTCCACAGGCTGCAGGATTGTAGTTCTTCTTGCTTCTGCTGTCTGCCCTCTGGTGGATGAGTCTATCTAAGAGGCTTGTGCAAGTTTCCTGATGGGAGGGACTGGTGGTGGGTAGAGCTGACTCTCATTGTAGTTTTGATTTGCATTTCTCTAATAATTAATGATGTTGAGCATCCTTTCATGTGTCTGTTAGCCTTCTGTATGTCTTCTTTGGAGAAATGTCTCTTTAGGTATTCTGTCCATTTTTCAACTGTGTTTTTTGGTTGTTGTTGAGTTGTATGAGCCATTTGTATATTTTGGAAATTAAGCCCTTTACATTTGCATAATTTGCAAATATTTTCTCCCAGCTTGTAGACTTTTTGTTTTGTTTATGGTTTCCATTGTGGTACAAAAGCTTGTAAGTTTGATTAGGTCCCATTTGTTTATTTTGGCTTTTATTTATTTTGCTTTGGGAGACTGACCAGAGAAAACATTGGTTTGATTTATGTCAGAGAATATTTTGCCTATGTTCTCTTCTATGAGTTTTATGGTGTCATATCTATATTTCAGCCTTTAATTCATTTTGAATTCATTTTTGTGTATGGTGTGAGGATGTGTTCTAACTTCATTGGTTTACATGTGGCTGTCCAATTTTCCCAACACCACTTGCTAAAGTGATGGTCTTTTCTGCACTATATATTCTTGCCTCCTTTGTCAAAAATTAATTGACTGGAGGTGTGGGGGTTTATTTCTGGACTCTCTATTCTGTTCCATCAATCATATGTCTGTTTTTGTGCCAATACCACACTGTTTTGATTACTGTCACTTTGTAGTATTGTCTGAAGTCTGGGAGAGTTATGCCTCCTGCTTTGTTCTTTTTCCTCAGTATTGCTTTGTCAGTTCTGTATCTTTTATGGTTCCATATATATTTTAGGCTTATTTGTTCTCCCTCTGTGAAAAAAGTCATGGGTAATTTAACAGGGATCACATTACATCTGTAGATTGCTTTGGGTAGTATGGTCATTTTAACAATATTAATTATTCTAATCCAAGAACATGAGATCACTTTTCATTTCTTTGAATCATTGAAGATGATTCCTTTATATTCTGAACACTTTACTTGGTTCTTAATTGTTTTATTAGAAAAATGAAGAAAAACTGGGATTTGTCAGCTGCCTCCCTATGATAGCAATAGCTTTCAGAAACATAATCAATCAGACAAAAGAACTTTGATCATATTTTCCATTTATGTAACATGATTTCCTTATTTAAATATTTAAAATATGTTATATAGAATGATGCCAATGCATATGTTTGAGTGTAGAAAAACAGTAAAAATATTTTTTAAGAAATCTTTGGATATAAAAATGATCATTCTGATTTATTCTTATATATAAAAATGATAAAATATGGTATATGTAAAATACAAAACCATTACATAAACAATACATACATAAACTCAAAATACTACAGAATCAAACACTTTTTTTTTCTTGTCAAAAATCATAAGATGTTAAAGAGGTGATTGAGTTACTTCCTTCTTCTCAGGGAGCTAAACCATAGGCAGGAATATTATATTTTATGCTACTTTTTGGTAGACACTGTCTCTTTATTAAGGGTTTTATATTTCCTTGTATAGCTCAGAGTAGTCTCACCTTTTTTGAACTAATATTTATGTATTATATCAGCCCTTTTACAGATCAATTTCTTGATTATCTTTATAACCCAATGCAAGTTTGGTTAAAAATGTGTTCCAATATGTTCTTTCCTTTTTTCATTGTTTTTGAAATTACCCACAGATAATCTGAGAGGTACTGTGACACTTTAAAAAATAATTCATAGATATAGGAACAGTTGTTATTCCAATAAAGTTAAGGATTTGATAGAGTATATCTTGGAATCTATATTTCCATGTGTTGGAATTTTCCTTAAAATATATCTGATGATAATGTAAAGTCATTTATTTCTTAACAAAACTTTATGTGTATAGCTAGATTTTCTCTATGCACATTTATTTTCATTATATGAGTGCAGGTATATTGATATTCCTTATCCCCAGTGACACTCTCATTTACAGTTCTTTACTTATCTAGAAATTTAGCCAAAACTTATCTCAGAGAGCAGTGACATTCATAAAGTCTCTGGACTACCTTGAAATATGATCAGATTATCAACTAATTCTGCTAATGAGATCCCTGAGATCTAAAATGATATGGTTAATGTGCTCAATAATGAGATTTATATGAAAATCAGTCTATAGTGAGTAGAATAGTTTAACCTTTCAAGATCATTCTAGGATAACCAGTCCTAGAAATAAATTTCATTAGATAAAATATTATTAACAAATAGCTTCTAAAGTATTTCAAATAAATATAGTGCTGTTTTTGTTATGGCTGAGTAACTTGTAAGAGACCTAGCTCACCAGCAAATGATAACTGGGTAATTTTGAAATTATGGATACTTTTTAAATAAAATAACCTGAAAAATCTATGTTGTGAAAAAGAGGAGGCAAATATTGGAGGTGATGTCAATACTGTAAAAAGAGAATTTCATATGAGAAACACTAGCTCTGAAATAATTTAAACTTGGTGGAGAAAAAGGCAAAATAAAAATGTGGGGCTTCCCTGGTGGCGCAGTGGTTGAGAGTCCGCCTGCTGATGCAGGGGACACGGGTTCGTGCCCCGGTCTGGGAGGATCCCACATGCCGCGGAGCGGCTGGGCCCGTGAGCCATGGCCGCTGAGCCTGCGCGTCCGGAGCCTGTACTCTGCAACGGGAGAGGCCACAACAGTGAGAGGCCCGCATACCGCAAAAAAAAAAAAAAAAAAAAATGTGAAAGAGAAAAAGAGGTTGAGAGTGAAGGTAAGTAGAACTTCTGTTTCAGGGTACATTGCACATACATGGTGCTTCCACTATGAAAAAATTCTGGATAGACTAAAATTTAAGAGAAGGGAAAAAAAAAAAAAAAACCTTTCCTTGCTAGAGTCCTTTCTAGAACCTACAATCTCTTGGAAGATACCATTAGGAGTCTCTGTGGTTCTTTTATATACCAAATGTCAGTTACACAGGGGAATAAACCTAGCTGAATAAAAAACAGATAAACGGAAAAAGTATAAACACAATGTAGAGTTGTTGAAGAAGCATATATTTCAGAAAATAGAGAGGCAGAACTTATGTAATTAGGCCAGTGTAACTAGAGTGAAAATATAACAAAATATAATAAAAAATACAATATCCTTCATAAGCACAGACAGGAAACCCCTCAAATATTAATGTACTGAATCAATATATTAAAAGATATATTTGCAAACATTTTGAAGACATCTGAAAAATCCTATAACTGTCATTACACTTAATTGTAAAAGATTGAATTATGTTCCTCTGAGATCAGGAATGTGACAAGGATAACTCTGAGCATTGTACTGGATAGACAGAAAATATATGTGTGTACAAAAACATATAAATATTATGTAAATAAATAACTAAATATTAAAATTATATATATATATGACATGTGTTCATACTAAATTCTGCAACTCTCATCCAGTATCATACGCCTTATTTGAACCTCCCCTCTTATTTATCTATAACCTCCTACTCCAATAATGAGAAACCATCCGCCATTCTTTTGGTTATTTGTTCAGTGCTAATATAAACTTGTACTTGTTTCAGAATGCTATCCATACCCTATTTAAAATAACTTTAACAACTAAAATATAGTACTTATATACAGATACTTTATCTTTAGTCTTTATTCCCCACTTATTAAGCTGATTTTGAAATGCATATTGAAATAAAAAGAACACAGAAGAGCCAATATGATGGTAAAAAAGAATAATAACATTAGAGGATTCACCACCTGATTTTAAATCTTAATATAAAACTACAATAAAGCCAATGTGGAACTATAGAAGGATAGATAGATGGATTACTAGAATACAGTATCCACAATAGACCTACAGAGATTTCTCACAAAGGTGCCAAGGCAATTAAAGGAGAAAAAGAAAATCTTTTCCACAAATGGTTGGAATAACTGAATATCTACATGTTAAAAGAAAAAGCAAAGCAGAAACTCTTACCCTCAGATCTTATAAAAAATTAACTCAAAAACCAGATAATTGCTCAAATATAAAGTGAAAATGTAGAAGAAAATCTTTGTAACCTTGAGATAGTCTTTTTTGATAGAATGCCAAACACACACAAAAAAAAGAAACGTTGATGTATTAGAATTAAAAAAATATATAATCTTTATGTTTAAAAGATGTTATTAAGAAAAGTTTGAGAAATGAAGTCTAACAAAAGGGCAAAACAGTTGAATAGACATTTCAAAAAAGATGACAAATGACCAATAAGCACATGACGTATTTAATATTGTTAGTTTTCAGGAAAATGTAAACATTTAACTTAGAACCATATCAAGAAATAAACTAGATAATATCCTACCTTGTTTATGGTGATATAAAGTTTAAACCTATTTTAGAGAAAATTGACAGCACATACTAATAATAGGTATAATTATATATTTTCCCCATGAGCCAAGTATTTCAACTCTTATGTATGCAATGAAAAGAAATGAATACAGTTGCTCACCAAAAAATAATTTATAACAGCTTTTATAGGGTATCCAAATACTGGAAACAACCCATATGTATGTCAACAGCTGAATAAACATATTGTGGTTTATTTATATAATGGGTTGTTACAAAATAATGACAATAAATCAACTCCTGCACCATGGCAAAAAATTGTTGAATAACATGGAAATAATGATGAGAAAGAAATCAAGCACAAAGGAAAATGGACTTATTACTGAATTCATATTAAGTTCAAGGACAGGTAAAATTGATTCATATTTTTAAGCTCTTAAAGCAATTTTCTCTTGGAGTGAGGCATTGCTATGGTTTGAATGTTTGTGTCCTCTCAAAATTCATATGTTGAAATCTTAACCCCCAAAGGTGATGATATTTAGTAGGTTTTTGGGGAATTGATTTGGTCATGAGGGTAGAGACCTCATGAATGGGATTAGTGCTCGTATAAAAGAGATCTCACAGAGCTCCCTAGCTCCCTTCCACCATGTGAGGACAAAAGACAAGGAGAAGCCTTTGCCCCAGAAGAGAGTCCTCATCCAATCATGCTGTCACCCTACTCTCAGACTCTCAGACAAGCATTGCCTGGATAACAATAGAAGGAATTCTTCTGAGATCTTGGAAATTACATAAGTGTTTTTGCATATAGAAAATTCACTGAGGTGCACACTTGAGAATAATGTATATTAATCTTTGTGCACTATACTTCAAAAAACAGGCAAAAAATGAATAAAGTAAGAATTAAAATTTTACTGATAACTATTCAGAATTCCAAAATGAGAGATTGGAAGAATGAAGATGATCAATAGTATTTATTAATGCTAATAAGTTAATATTAGCATTAAGAAAGATATTAGCTGAGAATATTTCTTAATGAGGAATTTTAAATGCATTTATTCAGGAAGCAGAAAAAAATCCCAAGCAAAATGAATAAAAACAAGTTTAGAAGTGTTGGGTTGGCCAAAAAATTCGTTCGGATTTTTGGTAAGATGTTATGGAAAATCCCGAACAAACTCTTTGGCCAAGCCAATACCATAGGCAATCTTTAGAACAATGCAAAATTAAGTTCTTAGAAGAAATCATATGTTTAAATCATATGCTTAAAATAAAAGATTATTTACAATGTACAGTTATATATTCTACTGACTTTTCAATAATAACAATGGAATAAAAATGGCATATGAATCAAATCTTTAGCATACTGAGAGAAAATAACTGTAAATTTGGAATTTTATATCCAGCAAAACTATTAATTACAATCAAAGGTAAAACCCATAAATAGATGAATAAGGTACAGATAATCACTGAGAACATGTTCCAAAGGAAGGAGTTTACTTAAAGGATATATAAATGGTGGATTGCAGAGACAGGAAAAATCCCTTGAAGGGAAACCTGAAAAGTAAAAAAGAATGGTGAACAAGGAAATGGTAAATTGGCTGCTGTGACCAGCCTGCAGGAGGACCACCACAGGAGGTAGGATGGAACACCACCCAAAATTTAGTTTAGATATTAAGACTGGTAAGATTGATGAACACATACATACACACACACTCCCTAAGAGGCTATGAAAATATTTACAGCAGTCATCCCAAGCTGGTCCAAAAATTCCTTTAGAGAGCAAGGAATGGAGACTGACTTGGCTTCTTGTTATGTTCAGGATGAGGGATGCCAGTGAGAGTTCCTGCATACAAGCAGGCACTTGCTTGGTTTCAATCTTGTTTGGCACCAAAGGAGGAAATACCTGAGCATTCTTATAATTTTACCCAGATGTGTGGTATAGAGGAAAAGGAAAGGACGGGTGATGCTTAAAAGCTGTCAGCACTCAAACATTACTATAAGGACTCAGACTCTTATTGAAGAAGTGAAGACATAAAATTACACAACTGAAGTATAAAATATCAATATCAAAATACTTAAGTTTAAGAATGAAATAGGCTCAAATATGAACATTAATCACAAGTAATTTTGGATTCTAGTCAGCAGGATAAAAGCATGCCAAAGTATATGTACCTTTAAAACGAGTCTTCATTAAATATTTATAAAAGATGTCTACTGTAACTTTTTAAGAAATAGAATGCATAACTTTAAAACTAGTTAAAGTAGGAAGAAGAGAGGGAGGAAATAAGCAAGCAAATAAATCTCTATCAATTCAAAAGAATCTATGAATGTATTCAATGGTAAAATATATCAGAACAGGAAAGTAAAAAGTTCAAAATAGCTTGTTTGCCATAAAAATAAATACATGAAAACTCAACAAATGTAAATAGACTAAAATATATAGAAGGAGGTATTCAAATGAGATAAGCAGAAAATTGAATATATGTTTACAAGAGACAAATAAACGAATATGAATAAATGAATAATGCATCTTCATATGAATAAATAAATCACTACTTTGAAAAAATTAGAGAAAAGATCTAGTAGTCAAGTAGAAACACCAAAATATAGACTTAAGGTAAAAAAAAAAAAAGATTCAAGTGCATGAGGGTCAACATAATGAGAAAAGTTTCAATGAGTAGGAAATAATTTAATAATTATATATAGGTAATAACATAGCTTCAAAATACATAAAGTAAACCTTGAGAATAGTGCAAGAAAAATATTTACAATGAGAGTTTTAAAAAAACCTGTATCTGAATATCTCAAAGTGACAATAGTTCAGTAACCAAATATAAAAATTTAGACAATAAATACCTAATTCCTGTACATAGAGTGTGAGCAACATCTGGAGAAGTTACATTGATTTCTAGCATACATAGGATGTTTACAAAATCAACCATGTACAAGACATCAAGCTAGATTCAGCAAATTTTCAATCATCATTATCATAACAGCATATTTTTAATCATAATTAAATTAAGTAAGAAATAAGTAACAAAAAAGTTAACAAAAATGTCATAAAATTGTTAAATTAATATTTTGTTTCTAAATAACTCTGGATCAAAGAAAAAATTGCAATAGAAATTACAAATATTTACAACTGCACAACAAAAACTATAACTCAAAATGGTGAAAGAGTAAAACAATGCTTATAGCAAAATTTATTACCCTAAAGACAATGTTAGAGAAGAAAAAAAGGGCTGGAACATACTGAGCTAAACATCCAATGTAAGGAGTCACTCAAGGAATAACAGGATGCATGCATAAAAAAGAAGTATCACTTTAACAGTATTAAAGATAAGAACACACATTAATGGGAAAGAAAAAATATAGAATCAACAGAGTCAAATATTCTGTTAGTTTCAAAAAGAAAAAAATAGCTTTTTCAAACTAATTCTGGGAAAAATAGAGAATCAATTATATTAAAATAGAAATGAAAATGGAAGATGTTATAAATGCTGCTGTTAAAAAATGAAAAGTACAAAAATTAAAAGGTTAATTCTTAAAAAATTCTTTATCTTTAATTATAATAAAGGGACTTGAAAGTAAAAATAATTGCTAATAACAAAACTTTTGAATCTGCCACTATTCTGCATTCACTTTAAAGCCTCCTGGGGAAGGATGTGTCTTAATGAACTGGAATTTTCAGTGGCCATCTTTTACCTTTTCTGTTTCTCAGTTAAGTACTATAAAACTGCCATCCACTGATTAGAACTAGCTTTTAATGATGATAATGCTCTTCTTCAAATAGCATTGTTGAATTTTTTGATGGACTAATAAATCTTAGAACCTTGGAATTATAAATTGAAAAGCTGTCTTCCTATAATTTTGTGGGATGACAATGTGGCAGGAGGGGAATGCTATATGGGGAGACCAAACAAATATTATATGATTTTATAAGCCTTACTATCTATTTGTAAAAATATGTTTCTTCTGACTCAAGCTTGATGGGGTACATAGACTCATTGTCTGGGTAGGAAAAGTTTATGTGGCCAATAAAAGCTCTTTGGAGTCTGTCTTGGTCAGTTTGTGCTGGTAGAACAAAATGTCATAGACTGGTGCCTCAAGCAACAGACATTTATTTCCCATAGTTCTGGAGGTTGAGAAGTTCAAGATCAAGGTGAGTGCAGATCCTGTGTCTGGTAAGAGCCCACACTTCCTGGCCATCTTCTCACTATATCCTTACGGCAGGACAGAGCAAGCAAGCAAGCTCTTATGTCTTATCTTAGAAGGTGGCTTACCCCATTTATGAGGGTTCCACCCTCATGAGCCTATTCACCTATCCACCTCCCAAAGGCCCAACCTCACAATACCATCATGTGAGGGGTTGAGATTGCAAGGTATGAAAATTGTAGCAACACAAACATTCAGTCCAAAACAGAGTCTGAGAGCGAAGTTGACTCTACTACCCCCTAACCTTTTAGGTGGGGTTGGTGAGGAGAAGAATTCCCTGAGACTGATAAACCAAAAGTTCTAAAAAGTGAGGATGGCTTAATATATACAAATATAGTCATTATCTAATCATGTATATAGATTATCATTATCTGTCATACATTTAACATTCCATACAGAAAAATCTAACTTTTTTTATTTTTTATTTTTTGCTTTATAACAAATTTAATCAGTTATACATATACATATGTTCCCATATCCACTCCCTTTTGCGTCTCCCTCCCACCCTCCCTATCCCACCCCTCCAGGCGGTCACAAAGCACCGAGCTGATCTCCCTGTGCTATGCGGCTGCTTCCCACTAGCTATCTACCTTACGTTTGGTAGTGTATATATGTCCATGCCACTCTTTCACTTTGTCACAGCTTACCCTTCCCCCTCCCCATATCCTCAAGTCCATTCTCTAGTAGGTCTGTGTCTTTATTCCTGTCTTACCCCTAGGTTCTTCATGACATTTTTTTTTCTTAAATTCCATATATATGTGTCAGCATACAGTATTTGTCTTTCTCTTTCTGACTTACTTCACTCTGTATGACACACTCTAGGTCCATCCACCTCATTACAAATAGCTCAATTTCATTTCTTTTTATGGCTGAGTAATATTACATTGTATATATGTGCCACATCTTCTCTACCCATTCATCCCATGATGGACACTTAGGTTGTTTCCATCCCTGGGCTATTGTAAGTAGGGCTTCTATGAACATTTTGGTACATGTCTCTTTTTGAATTATGGTTTTCTCAGGGTATATGCCCAGTAGTGGGATTGCTGGGTAATATGGTAGTTCTATTTGTAGTTTTTTAAGGAACCTCCATACCATTCTCCATAGTGGCTGTACCAATTCACATTCCCACCAGCAGTGCAAGAGTGTTCCCTTTTTTCCAAACCCTCTCCAGCATTTATTGTTTCTAGATTTTTTGATGATGGCCATTCTGACTGGTGTGAGGTGATACCACATTGCAGTTTTGATCTGCATTTCTCTAATGATTACTGATGCTGAGCATCCTTTCATGTGTTTCTTGGGAATCTGTATATCTTCTTTAGAGAAATGTCTATTTAGGTCTTCTGGCCATTTTTGGCTTGGGTTGTTTGTTTTTTTGTTATTGAGCTCCATGAGCTGCTTATAAATTTTGGAGATTAATCCTTTGTCAGTTGCTTCATTTGCAAATATTTTCTCCCATTCTGAGGGTTGTCTTTTGGTCTTGTTTATGGTTTCCTTTGCTGTGCAAAAGCTTTTAAGTTTCATTAGGTCCCATGTGTTTATTTTTGTCTTTATTTCCATTTCTCTAGGAGGTGGGTCAAAAAGGAGCTTGCTGTGATTTATGTCATAGAGTGTTATGCCTATGTTTTCCTCTAAGAGTTTGATAGTGTCTGGCCTTACATTTAGGTCTTTAATCCATTTTGAGCTTATTTTTGTGTATGGTGTTAGGGAGTGATCTAATCTCATACTTTTACATGTCCCTGTCCAGTTTTCCCAGCACCACTTATTGAAGAGACTGTCCTTTCTCCACTGTACATTTATCAAAGATAAGTTGACCATATGTGCGTGGGTTTATCTCTGGGCTTTCTATCTTGTTCCATTGATCTATGTTTCTATTTTTGTGCCAGTACCACACTGTATTGATTACTGTAGCTTTGTAGTATAGTCTGAAGTCAGGGAGCCTGATTCCTCCAGCTCCATTTTTCGTTCTCAAGATTGCTTTGGCTATTCGGGGTCTTTTGTGTTTCCATACAAATTGTGAAATTTTTTGTTCTGGTTCTGTGAAAAATGCCAGTGGTAGTTTGACAGGGATTGCATTGAATCTGTAGATTCCTTTGGGTAGTAGAGTCATTTTCACAATGTTGATTCTTCCAATCCAAGAACATGGTACATCTCTCCATCTATTTGTATCATCTTTAATTTCTTTCATCAGTGTCTTATAATTTTCTGCATACAGGTCTTTTGTCTCCTTAGGTAGGTTTATTCCTAGATATTTTATTCTTTTTGTTGCAATGGTAAATGGGAGTGTTTCCTTGATTTCACTTTCAGATTTTTCATCATATGTATGTAGGAATGCCAGAGATTTCTGTGCATTAATTTTGTATCCTGCAACTTTAGCAAATTCATTGTTTAGCTCTAGTAGTTTTCTGGTAGCATCTTTAGGATTCTCTATGTATAGTGTCATGTCATCTGCAAACAGTGACAGCTTTACTTCTTCTTTTCCGATTTGGATTCCTTTTATTTCCTTTTCTTCTCTGATTGCTGTGGCTAAAACTTCCAAAACTATGTTGAATAAGAGTAGTGAGAGTGGGCAACCTTGTCTTGTTCCTGACCTTAGTGGAAATGGTTTCAGTTTTTCACCATTGAGGACGATGCTGGCTGTGGGTTTGTCATATATGGCCTTTATTATGTTGAGGAAAGTTCCCTCTATGCCTACTTTCTGCAGGGTTTTTATCATAAATGGGTGTTGAATTTTGTCGAAAGCTTTCTCTGCATCTATTGAGATGATCATATGGTTTTTCTCCTTCAATTTGTTAATATGGTGTATCACGTTGATTGATTTGCGTATATTGAAGAATCCTTGCATTCCTGGAATAAACCCCACTTGATCATGGTGTATGATCCTTTTAATGTGCTGTTGGATTCTGTTTGCTAGTATTTTGTTGAGGATTTTTGCATCTATGTTCATCAGTCATATTGGCCTGTAGTTTTCTTTCTTTGTGACATCCTTGTCTGGTTTTGGTATCAAGGTGATGGTGGCCTCGTAGAATGAGTTTGGGAGTGTTCCTGCCTCTGCTATATTTTGGAAGAGTTTGAGAAGGATGGGTGTTAGCTCTTCTCTAAATGCTTGATAGAATTCGCCTGTGAAGCCATCTGGTCCTGGGCTTTTGTTTGTTGGAAGATTTTTTTTATCACAGTTTCAATTTCAGTGCTTGTGATTGGTCTGTTCATATTTTCTATTTCTTCCTGATTCAGTCTTGGCAGGTTGTGCATTTCTAAGAATTTGTCCATTTCTTCCAGGTTTTCCATTTTATTGGCATAGAGTTGCTTGTAATCTCTCATGATCTTCTGTATTTCTGCAGTGTCAGTTGTTACTTCTCCTTTTTCATTTCTAATTCTATTGATCTGAGTCTTCTCCCTTTTTTTCTTGATGAGTCTGGCTAATGGTTTATCAATTTTATTTATCTTCTCAAAGAACCAGCTTTTAGTTTTATTGATCTTTGCTATCGTTTCCTTCATTTCTTTTTCATTTATTTCTGATCTGATTTTTATGATTTCTTTCCTTCTGCTAACTTTAGGATGTTTTTGTTCTTCTTTCTCTAATTACTTTAGGTGCAAGGTTAGGTTGTTTATTCGAGATGTTTCCTGTTTCTTAAGGTGGGATTGTATTGCTATAAACTTCCCTCTTAGAACTGCTTTTGCTGCATCCCATAGGTTTTTGGTCGTCGTGTCTCCATTGTCATTTGTTTCTAGGTAATTTTTAATTTCCTCTTTGATTTCTTCAGTGATCACTTCGTTATTAAGTAGTGTATTGTTTAGCCTCCATGTGTTTGTATTTTTTACAGATCTTTTCCTGTAATTGATACCTAGTCTCATAGCATTGTGGTCGGAAAAGATACTTGATACAATTTCAATTTTCTTAAATTTACCAAGGCTTGATTTGTGACCCAAGATATGATCTATCCTGGAGAATGTTCCATGAGCACTTGAGAAAAATGTGTATTCTGTTGTTTTTGGATGGAATGTCCTATAAATATCAATTAAGTCCATCTTGTTTAATGTATCATTTAAAGCTTGTGTTTCCTTATTTATTTTCATTTTGGATGATCTGTCCATTGGTGAAAGTGGGGTGTTAAAGTCCCCTACTATGAGTGTGTTACTGTCGATTTCTCCTTTTATGGCTGTTAGTATTTGCCTTTTTATTGAGGTGCTCCTATGTTTGGTGCATAAATATTTACAATTGTTATATCTTCTTCTTGGATGGATCCCTTGATCATTATGTAGTGTCCTTCTTTGTCTCTTCTAGTAGTCTTTATTTTAAAGTCTATTTTGTCTGATATGAGAATTGCTACTCCAGCTTTCTTTTGGTTTCCATTTGCATGGAATATCTTTTTCCATCCCCTTACTTTCAGTCTGTATGTGCCTCTAGGTCTGAAGTGGGTCTCTTGTAGAAAGCACATATATGGGTCTTGTTTTCGTATCCATTCAGCCAATCTGTGTCTTTTGGTGGGAGCATTTAGTCCATTTACATTTAAGGTAATTATCGATATGTATGTTCCTATTCCCATTTTCTTAATTGCTTTGGGTTCGTTATTGTAGGTCTTTTCCCTCTGCTGTGTTTCTTGCCTAGAGAAGTTCCTTTAGCATTTGTTGTAAAGCTGGTTTGGTGGTGCTGAACTCTCTCAGCTTTTGCTTGTGTGTAAAGGTTTTAATTTCTCCATCAAATCTGAATGAGATCCTTGCTGGGTAGAGTAATCTTGGTTGCAGGTTTTTCTCCTTCATCACTTTAATTATGTCCTGCCACTCCCTTCTGGCTTGTAGAGTTTCTGCTGAGAGATCAGCTGTTATCCTGATGGGGATTCCCTTGTGTGTTATTTGTTGTTTTTGCCTTGCTGCTTTTAATATGATTTCTTTGTGTTTAATTTTTGACAGTTTGATTAATATGTGTCTTGGCGTATTTCTCCTTGGATTTATTCTGTATGGGACTCTCTGTGCCTCCTGGACTTGATTAACTATTTCCTTTCCCATATTAGCGAAGTTTTCAACTATAATCTCTTCAAATATTTTCTCAGTCCCTTTCTTTTTCTCTTCTTCTTCTGGAACCCCTATAATTCGAATGTTGGTGCGTTTAATGTTGTCCCAGGGTTCTCTGAGACTGTCCTCTGTTCTTTTCATTCTTTTTTTCTTTATTTTGCTCTGCAGCAGTTATTTCCACTATTTTATCTTCCACCTCACTTATCCATTCTTCTGCCTCAGTTATTCTGCTATTGATCCCATCTAGAGTATTTTTTATTTCATTTATTGTGTTTTTAATCGATGCTTGATTCATCTTTAGTTCTTCTAGGTCCTTGTTAACTGTTTCTTGCATTTTGTCTATTCTATTTCCAAGATTTTGTATCTTGGAAATAGAATCTTGGATCATCTTTACCATCATTATTCTGAATTCTTTTTCAGGTAGACTTCCTATTACCTCTTCATTTGTTAGGTCTGGTGGGTTTTTATCTTGCTCCTTCTCCTGCTGTGTGTTTTTCTGTCTTCTCATTTTGCTTATGTTACTGTGTTTGGGGTCTCCTTTTTGCAGGCTGCAGGTTCGTAGTTCCCGTTGTTTTTGGTGTCTGTCCCCAGTGGCTAAGGTTGGTTTAGTGAGTTGTGTAGGCTTCCTGGTGGAGGGGACTAGTGCCTGTGTTCTGGTGGATGAGGCTGGATCTTGTCTTTCTGGTGGGCAGGTCCACATCTGGTGGTGTGTTTTGGGGTGTCTGCGGACTTTTTATGATTTTAGGCCACCTCTCTCTAATGGGTGGCGTTGTGTTCCTGTCTTGCTAGTTGTTTGGCATAGGGTGTCCAGCACTCTAGCTTGCTGGTCGTTGAGTGAAGCTGGGTGCTGGTGTTGAGATGGAGATCTCTGGAAGATTTTCGCCGTTTGATATTATGTGGAGCTGGGAGGTCTCTTGTGGACCAGTGTCCTGAAGTTGGCTCTCCCACCTCAGAGGCACAGCACTGACTCCTGGCTCCCCAATTTGGGATGATTTGTTGTCTATTCATGTATTCCACAGATGCAGGGTACATCAAGTTGATTGTGGAGCTTTAATCCGCTGCTTCTGAGGCTGCTGGGAGAGGTTTCCCTTTCTCTTCTTTGTTCTCACAGCTACTGGGTCTCAGCTTTGGATTTCGCCCCGCCTCTGCATGTAGGACAGGACTGGGTTAAAGGAGCAGCCTCTTCGGGGACACTGGCTCACTCAGGCCGGGCGGGAGGGAGGGGCACGGAGTGTGGGGCGAGCCTGCAGCGGCAGAGGTCGGCGTGACGTTGCACCAGCCCGAGGCGCACCGTGCGTTCTCCCAGGGAAGCCGCCCCTGGATCCCGGGACCCCGGCAGTGGCGGGCTGCACAGGCTCCCGGAAGGGCGGTGTGGACAGTGACCTGCGCTCGCACACAGGCTTCTTGTCGGCGGCAGCAGCAGCCCCAGCGTCCCACGCCCGTCACTGGGCTCCGCGCTTTCAGTCGCGACTCGCGCCCGTCTGTCAATCTAACATTTTTGACAAACCAGTTTAGGTTTTATTATGACTAACTTTCTTCTTATTGAAAGATTTTTTTTCCTGATCATAAGAGCAACTTATGTTAATTATGAAAAAATAGGAGATAAAAAAGCACAAAGGAAAATGTCATTTATGTATAATCCAAATCAGAACTAATTTCTATTACCACTTTGATGTGTTATCATTCTCTTTTTTTCTTGTGGGTTCATGTGTGTGTATGTGTGTGTGTGCAAGCAAACAACAAATACATTTATGGCCACTTATTGATTGTAGAAAGTGATTAGCAAAGAATGAAACCAGTTTCTTTTTAAGATTTGTATAGGCTAAATCAGGTTTAAATGTATTGAGATCATAGTATGATAATATAGGAAACAATTAACTTTTATAATAGAAATGCCTAAAAGGCACAGATAATTCAGCTATTCTGCTATTCAAACTGATAACTATTCATGCAATTTTTACCTCTACCTTTGTCTTCAAATCATTTTTCTACCTTGAAAAAGCAATGACATTCATAAATTATGTGTATACCTACAGACCTGTAGGCAATGTTTTTTTAATAATATGTATCTTCATTTAAGTCTCATAAGATTTTGCTAAATTGTTCAAGTCTCTAGGCTATAATTATCTTAAAACATGAGTCATGCTTCTGTCTTCATTGATTAATCCCTAAGTTGCAAAAAGGCCTTATGAACACTATTAAGCTAAATTTATGATTTTCTTTCCTTCAAAAAACAAGCAGAGTGTGGTTGTCCCTCCTCTGTGCTTCCATAGAACATTACACAGTCCTTCATTTTAGCACCTATCTCACTGTGCTGTAATTATTTCTTTGCATTTGCCTCTCCCATTAAATAATGATCCCATTAAAGCAGTGCTTATTTCTTATTCAACCCTAAATTCCTGTCATCTAGCAAAATTCTTGATATACAGTAGAATTCAGGAAATAATTGTTAAATGAATGAAACCTTCAAACCTCCTATATGACTGTCACCAGCATTAATGGCACAATTTGTACAGCAATGTTGACAGAATGGCTTGCTTTCATTGTTATCTTTAGAGATTTCACAGCTGCTACACACACGTTCAGTCATCCTAAGGTTTAGCAATCTCCATATAAATTTACAAATTGTTAAATAATTTAACATGGCATATGTGAGTTGACTGGGTAGATAATAAATTTATAATTACTAATTGATTTCTGGTTTGGTCTTGTCAACATCAAATGAAATAGGACCAGTCATCATTTCACAATATATGTGTATCAAATCATCAGGTTGTACACCTTAAACTTACACAATGTTGCATGTCAATTATATTCCAATAAAATTGGAAAAAAATGTTAACAAAAAAAAAAGAAATAGGACCAGAACATTTCTGTAGCATACTTAGAAAGTCACATTGGACCTTCTGTACTGCAATTCAGAAAATCTCTACATTTAAAGAACTGTAATGGAATCGAATGGCCACTACTATCAGGAGAATCTCTATTCTGTAGAAAAGACGTAACTTTATTTTAAAACATAGTAATTAATTGTTTTAAATAGCATAGTCTGCACAAGTCATCCTAATTAAGAACTAGAATTGTGGTATGCACAGACTTCTATTAGAATATGTTAGTATATTAATTAATTGTTGGCCACGTTTGATTCTGCATTTCTAAGCTTTCTACTGGAGCTACTGTATAAGATTGAGCCATATTCTATTGGTTACCTATACTGGTGGGAACTTAATTCTTATTGGTGGTTCAGAATTATAATATTGTATATTCTTCATCTTAAGGAACCTAGCTAAAATTAACAATAGTCTAAAAATAGGTTGCAGTATTTTAGGACTATTTATGGCAAAAGTGTTTGTGATTTTTCAAAATCTGGAAAGGCTTTGCCCTGAGGTATTTTATGATGACATTGTGTGAGAGGCTGGCCAGAGGTAACTGGGGTGCTTTAAGTTAGTGAAAGTGATTTAGCTCTAGAGTTAATGCTGGAAAGTGTAGCTGAGTTAAACGTATAGAATGAAATTCTGTGAATCAAATTCAGGTTTAATTTAGAGTTACTAACATAAAATAAGATCTTGTTGATTTGAAGTAATAAAAACTAGGAGGCAAAAATAATACATAATGTTGCAAGTTAGATGTTAGATGTTTGACCATTTAAAGCCTAGGAAATAATTTAGTTTACTATTACCCACTACCTCAGTAACTTGGGATATATGAAAGAAAAAACCCAGCCTGACAGAATGTATTGGAAAGATCACAGAGCCTGCCAAAGTGAATTCTTCTAACAGCAGATAGGAGTGTAAAGCATTTCAACCAAGGTAGAGGCCCTCCACAACTCCTGAGTGAGTCAAACTCATAAATTTAATTGCCAAATTGATATTCAGGATCTATATAAACATTCTGAACTTTAGGTTTGCCTTCAAGACCCTCAGTTTTCCCTATCCTAGTTCAAAGTACAAAATCCACTATACGTCTCAAGCCAGTGTTTAGAAATCATCCTTGATTCCTCTGTCCTCCTCACTTCCACATACAATTACTGTCACTGCTACCTCCAAAACATGCCACAAACACATCATCTTCTCTTTGTTTCATACGCTTCCAGTCTAGACCCCTGTATCACCTCACCTATATCACTCACAGACCAAGTGGTCTCTCTGCTTCCATGTTGCTTCCCTCGCACATTTTCTCCAAAGGGAAGCCAGAATAATTTGCACAAGCATAAATCCACTAATCTCTCTCTTCTGCTTAAATCAGTTAGCTATCTTCCAAATGAAATATGAATAATGCCCAAACTCCTTAATATAGTTTATAACACCCTGTGTGACCCGGCTCTTTGTTATATATAAAAAAAATTTATTTTGTGACATTTCTTCCTCATCAACAAATCTCCATTTACATTGGTCTATTTTGAAAATTCTTGAACATGATGATCTTTGTCTTACAGTCCTTTTTAGATGTATTATGTATAAAATTCACTATTTTAAAATGTATACTTCAGTAATTTTTAATATATTCACAAAGTTGTGCAACCACTATCACTAGCTTATTGCAGAATATTTTTATAACCTCGTAACAAATCCTATACCCATCAGCAGTCACTTTTTTCACTAGTTCCAGTCCCTGGCAGCCACTGATCTATAGAGTTCCTATCTTTATAGATTTGCCTATCCTGGACTTTATTATAAATGAAATCATACAATATGTGGCTTATAGTGTTTGGTTTCTTTTACTTAGCTACTGTTTTCAATGTTCAGCCTTGTCAAATGTATCTATATTTCTTTTTGGCTGAAAAATATTCTATTGTATGGATATACCACATTTTGTTTTTCCATTCATTAGTTGATGGAAATTATTTGGGTTTCCACTCAGGGGCTATTATGAATAATGCTACTATAAACATTCATGCACATGTTTTTATGGGCATATGTTTTTAGTTCTCTTGGGTACAGGGTTGTTTCCACTTTTGGGCTATTGTGAATAATGCTACTGTGAACATTCATTTACATGTTTTGTGTAGACATATGTTTTCAATTCTCTTGGGTACATACCAAGGTTTGAAACTGCTATGGGAAACATATGATTAACCTTTTGAATTCCACATTAAACATTTCCACAGCAACGGCACCATTTTATATTTCACTAATTATGAATGAAGGTTCCAATTTAATTGCAGGTAGTTAGTGTCAGAATTGAATTGTAGGATGCCCAGTTGACGTCCTCAAGAGAGTTGGAGCATTGGTTGGTGTGAAAAAGATCCCTACACATTTGATGTCAGAAATGCTCTGCAGGTAGAGTAACAGTTTTCTCTCTCACACACACATTCCTACCTCCCCAATCTGGTTATAAAGCAGACCAAAAAGAAGTAAAATAGGAGTTAAAGATAGTTTTGAGCAGTGAAAAAAACCTTGGTCTTTCTATATTATGGTCAATTTGATAATCTAAATGGTCAATTGGATGGAGTAGTAAAATCATTCATGTTTCTTTATTATAACAACTCATAGACTCCCACTGTTGTGCATCAGGATACAGGAAAAAGAAATTTCCCTTTGATTTGTAAATAATTTATAAAATTAAAGCACTGTCAAAGAATCAAATTAATTCAAAGAAACTAGCAATATAGATTTGTTATTGTTTCTATTTATCAAATAACCTAATAGGGGGCATTTTTATTGCTTTATTTACTATATTGTGTACTGCATTGAAATCTCAGTGAATATATAGTATAGATTTGGTATAGCAGACAAAAAAAAAGGTTTCAAATAAATAATCCAAATCAGAGATTTAAATATAAGCTGATGGGTAGAGTAAATGTCAAGAAACCATATAGAATATGTCTACCACTTTATTCCAAGCAATCATCAGTCGCCATATGATACCTTTTAGTGATTTTATAAGGCACTTCTTTGTTTAAGCTTTCCCTCAGTGAACAGTGGATTTAGTAGGAATTCTTCTATATTCAACTTTACAGAGCAAGAAGTGTAGCTGCTTCCAGAAGGAGGCAATCCTATGGTCAGATGTCAGGATTTGGAACAGGAGAGAAAGTATGTATCCAGTGTCTATAAGCAATAACAATTACTACAACACAATTGAGAATATATCAGTGTGTCTTGAAAATACTTCCTAAGAGAATTGTCTCATTAGGAGATGAATGAATGGTTTGGCTATCAAAACTCCGGCTTTAAAAAAAATATCATTCTCTTTCCCCAAAGTGTCTGCTTCCTCCAAAGAGCAATCACCACATGGTCATATTATTGCCAAGTTGATGAATTATAAGAGTTTTCTTTCCTGACACAGCTGACACAATGTGAAGAGTGATATTCTAATACTAGGCAACAAGCTGCAAGTGAACCCATCCAGGGTTTAACATATTAGTAGGATAGACAGATAGGAAAGCAAATAATTTTAATTACAGTAATATAGCAAATATCTCTTAGTAAAGCATTTATCATGTGAACAAAGTAGAAATTTGCCTAATTGTGCCACAAAATCTAACTGATTAATGATTGTGTATTCTGCAGTTGATTCAATCAAGTCATGCTCACAATCTGAGTTTGTAAAAGAAAATATCTTTTCTTTCTCTGAAACTCAGTATAAACGATCACCCTACGTTTTTCATTTTTATTTTCATGTATACAATAGACATCACTAACTAAATTGCCAAGAGATATATAACACTGATTTTCAGCACTGAGGGAAACTATATCGGTTGGTAAGTCCTTAATTATATTAAAGAATAAAATAAACAAGTTTTGAAACTAATTAACTTAGTTTTTATGTTATAGAAAGTAATTCTAAATTTGTTACAATTACTCTAACGCTCAGGTCACTTGGCATAGCTAAAAGTAAAGAATCCTTCATTGCTGATCAGACTGATAAACATGCTTTACTTTTCACTGATTTTTAGAGAATGTTAATTAGATAACTTGTTGCATAAGTAATGAGTTCTCACGTGAAGGGGTAATCCTAAGAATCTTCTTTTTGTGCCTTGATACAGACTTACTAGTAGGTCCATGGTAATTATAAAATGCTAAACCAAGGATATTGGAAAAAAGTACATTTTAGATTGTAACTAGTAGGAGATTATATGTAATAAATTATAAATATATATATATATTAGGAATATTGCAATTTTGGCAAACTATACAAGTAGACTTGAAATATATTAATTCTAAATACATTTTTTCTGATTCTGGAAATTATGAGATTAATATAAGTATTTAAATATACTAATCTTGTATGTAAAATGTCAATTTATTTGATAGGGAGTGGCCAAGATGTAGAAAGACCCTGAGCTTACCTCCTTCCACAAGCACGCCAAAATAACAACTATTTACAGAGCAACTACCAGTGAGAACAACCTGAAAAGTAGCAGAAAAGATCTTCTACAACTAAAGATATAAAGAAAGAAGTACAATGAGATGGGTAGGAAGGGTGGAGCCATGGTATAGACAAGATACACATCCCCAAATAGGTGACCCAAAGAGAGGATAATCACAATTGAAGAGATAGATTGTCTTCAAGGAGCTAGGGGTCTAGCACCATAACAAGCTCCCCAGCCTGGGGGTCCTGCACTGGGAAGATAAGCCCCCAGAACATCTGGTTATGAAGGCCAGCAGGGCTTGCATTCAGGAAATCCAGACGGCTGTAGGAAAGAAAGACTCTACTCTTAAAAGGAACACAAAATCTTACATGCTCTGAGACCCAGGGAAGAAGCAGTAATCTGAAAGGACCCTGTGTCAGACCCACTTGCTGATCTGGAGGGCCACCCAGAGAGGCAGGAATCAACTGGGATTCACCTTGGGGACATAAACACAGGTGGCAGCAGTTTGGATGCACTCATTCTACTACAAGGACACTGACACTGGCAAGTGCCATTACAGAGTAGTCCTTCTAGCTTATTAGCACCAGAACCAGGCCCCAACCACCAGCCTGTCAGAATCAGTCCTCGGAAACCCAAGACCAAGCAGCCAAACATGCAAAGACACAGCCCCTCCTAACAGCAGGCCACAGCAGCTGTGGGCCTCCCTGAACCCTCCAGCCACCCTTGGACACAATCCCACACACAGAGGGCCTAGGACTCAGCTCTATACACCAGTAGGCTGGCACAAGCTCCAGTAAACCCTGAGCCCAGCAGCTAACCACACCAGGACCTGGCTGTACCCACTAATGGGCTGACAGTAACCATAGGACCTAGCCCTGCTCACCAGCAGGCCAATACCAGCTCTGGGTCCCACCAGCCCCTGAAACCAGTCACCCCAGGATCTGGCCCCACCTAGCAGTGAGCTGGCACCAGCCCCAGGACCCCCCAGCCCCTGAAGCCAACCACACCAATACCTGGCCCCCTACACCTGCAGGCCTGGACCAGGACTGGGACTCTCCTAGCATGCAGCCAAAAATACTGTGACCCAGCTCCACCCATCAGGAGTCTACAGCCTCCACACTAGGCAGGGCCTGACAACCAACCAGGCAAGGCCCAGACATGTCTACCAGCACAGCCAAGTAGTTGACTCTACCACAACAGAGGGGTCCACATAGCCCAATAGAGAGTCCCCCTAGATCATACAGCTCTCATGAAGAGAGGGGAATGTGCTGCTGGGCCCATAGGATGTCTCATACATAAGGCCGTTACTCCAAGATTGGGAAATGAAACCAACCTATTTAATACAAAGAAATTAAAATAGAGAATCAGGCAAAATAAGGCAACAGAGCAGTATTTTCTAATCAAAGACAATATAAAATCCCAGAAGAGCTACACAAGGTAGAGATAAGCCATTTAACCAATAAAGAGTTCAAGGTAATGGTAATAAAGATGCTCAATTAACTTGGGAGAAGAATGGATGAACACAGTGAGAATTTAACAGAGATTCAGAAGCTATAAAGAACCAAAAATCTGAAGAATACAATAATTGAAATAAATACACTAGAAGGAATCAATAGTAGATTAGATGATACATAGGAACAGATCAGCAAACTGGAAGACAGAGTAGCAGAAATCACTCAAGCTGAACAGAAAACAAAAACAATTAAATAAGAGAGGATTTTAAGAGACTCTCTGGGATAACATCAAGCATACTAACTTTCACATTATAGTGGTCGCAGAAGGAGAAGAGAGAAGGGGGCAGAGAACATATTTGAAGACATAGCTGAAAACTTACCTAACTTGGGAGAGGAAATAGACACCCAGCTTCAGGAAGCACAGAAAGTCGTAAACAGGGTCAAACCAAAGAAGTCCACACCAAGACACATTGTAACTAAAATGGCAGATATTAAAGATGAAGAGAGAATATTAAAAGCAGCAAGGGAGAAGAAACTAGTTATGTACAAGGGAACTCCCATAAGAAAATCAATCAATGGACTTTGCATCAGAAACTGCAGGCCAGAGGGAGTGGCACAACATATTTAAAGGAATTAAAAGAAAAAAGCCTGCAACCAAGAATACTCTACCCAGCAAGATTATCATTCAGATTTGAAGGAGAGATAGAGTTTTACAGAAAAGCAAAAGCTAAAAGAATTAAGCACACAAAACCAGATTGAAATCATATCAAGCATTTTTTCAGACTGCAACAGTGTGAGACTACAAATAAGCTTCAAAAGGGTCCCAGGCTGAGCAGCTGGAGTTTGTCCCCTGTTGGGGGACAGGAGTGAGAGAGAAGCTGAGCTCTGCCCAGATGATAGATAAAAGAGACCACACATTCCTCACGCTTAAGGTCAAAGGGACCTTCCCAACTACACTTGCACAGAAAGCCTCCTTGGAGGTCAAAAGGTAGGGGGGGCGTCACCCAACAGTAGGTGATGTCAACCTACCCATAGGCCTCTTCTCTAGAATCCATCTTGGCTAAGAGATACACACATACACATGGGAGGACCCTGAGATAAACAAAATATGGACTCAGAGCCAGGAAAAGCAAGATGATTAGCCAGAGGAAACCTGGAAGAAATGCCCCATATAAGTGATTTGAACTACCACAGGGGCACAAGTCTCTCTCTGAGTCCACCCATGTGTCTATGTCTATCCACATGTACCCTTTTTCCTCCGAATAAACTCTTCACTTGTTTTGATACTTTCCATCTCTTTGTGGGAGTTCATTTCTACAATGCTGCTGGGCCAGGGCCTTGTCACTGGCTACTGGTCTAGTGACTAGGATTCAGCACTCTCACAGCCAAAGCATGACTTCAGTCTCTAGCTGGAGAACAGAAATCCTTCTTCAAGCTGCTGCAGGCAGAATGAATTCCACCAGGCGAGCACCACCCTGATACCAAAACCATACAAGAACCCTGCAAAAAAAGAATATTGTAGGCCAATATTACAGATGAACCTAGATGTAAAATTTTTTCAGCTAAATATTAGCAAACTGAAATAATACACTGAAAGGATCATACACTATGATCAAGTGGTATGATCAAGAATGGTTCAGTATCTGCAAATCAATTCAATGCAATACACTACATTAATAAATTAAGAGATAAAATAATATGAACGTCTCAATAGATGTAGAAAAAGCTTTTGACAAGGGAACATACCTCACATAATAGTGGCCATATATGACGAGACCACAGCTAACGTCATACTCAACAGTGAAGAGCTAAAAGCATCTCCTCTAAGTTCAGGAACAAAGCCAAGGATTCCCACTCTCACCACTTTTATTCAACATAGTATTGGATGTCCTAACTACAGCAATCAAACAAGAAAAAGAAATAAAAGAATACAAATTGTAAAGGAAGAAGTAAAACTGTTACTGTTTGCATATGACACGATACTCTATACAGAAAATTCAAAGATGCCACCAAAAAACTACTGAAACTCATCAGTGAATTCAGTAGTGTTGCAGGATACAAAATTAATGTACAGAAATCTGTTGCATTTCTATACACTAAACAATGAGCTATCAGAAAGAGAAATTAAGGAAACAATTCAATTATAATTGCATAAAAAGAATACATAGGATTAAATCTAACTAAGGAGGCAAAGACTTATACTTGGCAAACAATAAGACACCGATGAAAGAAACTGAAGACAATACAAATAAATGGTAAGATATACCATGCTCAGGGACTGGAAGAATTAATATTTTTAAAATATCATACTACCCATGGCAGTCTACAGATTCAGTGCAATACCTATCAAAACACCAATAGCATTTTTCACAAAACTGGAAGAAATGTTTCTAAAATTTGTATGGAAATGCAAAATACCCTGAGTAGCCAAAACAATCTTGAGAAAGTACAATGAAGCTGGAGGTATCATACTGATTTCAAACTATGCTACAAATATATATTACTGCAGTAATTAAAGCAGTAGAGTACTGGAACAAAAACAGTCATATAGATCAACAGAACAAAATAGAGATAACAGAAGTTAACCCTCACTTATATGGTCAATTAATCTATAACAAAAGATGCAAGAATATACAAGGGGGAAAGCACAGCCTTTTCAATAAATGGTGTTGATAAACTGGGCAGCTACAATCATAAGAATCAATCTGGACTAATTTCTCACACCATATACAAAAATAAACACAAAATGGATTAAAGACTTAAACGTCAGACCTGAAACCATTAAACTCCTAGAAGAAAACATAGCACACTCTTTAACAGAGGTCTTTTTTTTTTTTTTTTTTTTTTGGCTATGTCTCCTCAGGAAAGGGAAACAAAAGCAAAAATAAATAAATAATTAAGACTACTCAAACTAAGAAGCTTTTGCACAGAGAATGAAACTATCAACAAAATGAAAAGGCCATGTAATGACTGGGAGAAGATATTTGCAAACAATATATCTGATAAGGGGTTAATATCCAAAATGTACAAAAAACTCATACAACTCAACATCAGAAAAACAAACAACCAGATTAGAACCTGGTCAGAGGACTTGAATAAAATATTTTCCAAAGAAGACATATATAAACAGCCAACAGTCACATGAAAAGGTGCTCATCCTTAGTCATCAGGGAAATACAAATAAAAACCACAGTGATGCATCACCTCACACCTCTCAGAATGCATATTAGGAGAAAGTCAACAAATAACAAAAGTTGGCAAGGATGAGGAGAAAAGGGAACCCTCTTGCACTGTTGATGGGAATGTAAATTGGTGCAGCCACTATGGAAAACAGTATGGAGTTTCCTCAAAAGATTAAAAATAGAACTACCTACCATGTGATCCAGCCATTCCACTTCTGGGTATTTATTTGAAGAAAATGAAAACGCTAATTTGAAAAGATACATGCATCCCTATGTTCAATGCAGCATTATTCACAATAACCAACATATGGAAGCAACCTAAGTGCCCAGGGATAGATAAATTGATGAAGAAGATGTGGTATATATACCACAGCCATAAAAAGAATGAAATTTTGTCTTTCAAGACAGTTTGGATGGAAATAGATGGTATTATGCTAAGTGAAATAAAGCAGAGAGACAAATACCATATGACTTCACATATATGTTGAGTCTAAAAACAAAACGAATGAACAAACATAACAAAACAGAAACACAGTCATAGATACAGAGAAGAAACAGGTGGTTTTCAGAGATAATGGGTGTTAGGGGGATAAGAGAAATAGGTGAGAGAGATTATGTGTTTAGCTTCCAAGTATTAAGAAATGAGTCACAAGTATGAAATGTACAGTGTGGGTAATACAGTCAATAATAATGTAGTATCTTTGAATGGTGACAGATGATGTCTAGACTTATTGTGGTAATCATTCTGTAATGTATAGAAATATCAAATCACTATGCTGTGTAACAGGAACTAACATAGTGTTGAAGGTAAATTATACTTACAAAAACAAATAATCAAACGAATAGAGATCGGATTTGTGATTACCAGAGACAAGGTATGGGGGGAAGGTAAATTGGATGATGGTGGTCAAAAGGTACAAACTTCCAATTATAATATAAATAAGTACTAGGGACGTAAAAAACAACATAATTAATATAATCACAGCTGTATGTTATTTATGAAAGATGTTAAGAGTGTAAATCCTGAGTTCTCATCACAAGGAAAAAAGTTTTTTTTTTCCTTTTTCTTTTATTTTTTATTCATGAGATGACAGATGTTCGCTTAACTTATTGTGGTAATCATTTCACGATGTATAAAGTAAAATCATTATGCTGTACACCTTAAATTTATACAGGGATATTTATTAATTATACCTCAATAAAACTTGAAGAAAAATGTATTTGATGCAATTCATAAATAGACATAAACTTACAATACAACCTACTAACTGAAAGGCACTTTTCCCCTTTATACATGGCAAGCATTATTTACTCTTCAAGATTTAATTCATCAAGAGCCTGCCATGACAATGAATGCCCATCTCCAATTTTCAGACTTCTCCAACACTCCTAGTTAAATCCAATAGTTCCATTTTATATATACTGCTGCATTGTCTCATGAGTTTAGAACACATAACCCGCTAAATTATATTCAAAATGTTGGGTATAAGAAGTAAGCATTTGTTTTCTGCCAGGATGATATATATTCTCAAAATTATGGTGAAAAAAATTATAAAGTTTAAGAACCTGTATCCAAATTGCGTTACTTACTAGAGGGAAAGGATCTTAAATTTTAATTATTAGTTTTAACTATTGTATAGCTACATACATGCATAAGTGAAATACACATTTTAAAAATTAACAGAGATGAATACAATGTGCCTAACATCCAGCTGAATAAATAAGCCATAATAGTATTTTTCTCTTTATTTTCTTTTGGAACTTCATTTAGGTAAATATTAGACCCTCTCTCTGTATTTTTGATATTTCATGCCTTTCAGATTTTCCTTCTCTTTTTTTCCCTTATGCTGTGTTCCACTTTTTTTTCACATCTATCACTATTCCTAGCTTCACCTCTAATATGCTATAAAAACAGCAGCAGCACGATCCTAGTTTGAGGTTTGTACTGCCATCCGACACAATTTTGTTTTGATCTAATACTACATTTACATAGCTTTATGGATGCACACAAAGCAAGATTTATAGCAGGTACGGAATCTTCATTTCACCAGGAAACCCAAAACCTAAACAGTACACTTCTTTTATCTCCTTATTCACAGAGGCAGTGTATGCAACAAATGAAGCAGGCATAATATCCACATGATGTTCTGTTTTTCCAGAAAGAATTCACTTTTGTATATGTCTATCGCCTAGGCTATGTGCAGTAGTGATCTTAGAGAACTTTAATCCAGTCAGAGGTTGAACAGATTTGAACCAGGTATTCAGCTCCCTGAGAGGACTGATCTATTTAGGGTTTACTGTTATTCTGAGGATTTATTCCCTCAGGGTTCTGCTATCCTTAGTGGGCTCTACACCCCATGATAATTATATTTATGGATCTCAATGGGATGTATGTTGTTCCTGATTTTCTTAATAGGTACATTTTTATTTATTAGAATGTTATTTATGGAAATTCTTGAGTCCTGAATTTAAGCTGTTTTATTCACAAAACATTTATATTAACTTTTGCATGTTGTCTGTGAGCACTAGAAACTTATGATCACTCAAGAAAAGATTTTTAAGAGCATATCCAAACTGGATAGTATTTTTCCGTAAAATGGGCTTTTGACACTGAATTCTCAGAGGTAAATTTTGGTTTTTTATTTTGTTTTGTTTTGTTTTGTTTTACTCTATCTTCAGCATCAAGCATCTATAGACTGACTAGTAGTTTATGAGTTCTAATGAATTTTCCCAAGATATACAATACTAAACAGATCAGATGCTTGAACATAGGAATTTGAACTGAAGAGACTCAATTTTGTATATGAACAGAATCATAAAGTCATATGGACGGAAGTGGACCCAGAGAGAATTACCTGGGTACCCTAACTAATGGAGTGGTAAAGTAGGAATTAATTAGTTTCTGTTCCTTAGAGGAGAATAAAACAGGACGGTACCCGTTTCTCACTGGTCTTCTTGCCTTGTGCTAGCATTCCTTTTACAGTTCAATTTGGCCTGGCTGCTATTGTTTCTCCTGCATTCAGTATAGAGCAAATTGTCTTATTAAACTTTAATATGTGAAAAGAAAAGGTAAAATAGCCATTTGAAAATGTAGAAATATAAAATGTAAGGAGTATTTGTTGTGAGTCAACTTGGGTAATTATCATTAGGATTATAATACTAATTCTTTCTGATTAAGGTGTTTATTTTTACATATAAAGGATTAAGATAATCAAAATTCTTGGAACTATAAGCAACACCTATAAGTAGTACATACTACCACTCAGTGATTGGTTCTTTTTGTCACACAAAAAACGTAACTTTCTGACAGAGTCTTTTCTTGTCTATCATTGCAGAAGGTAAATATTAATACATACTATCTTTTAACCAATATATATCTTTGTGTGTTTATGTACTAGGAGCATAAAACATGGAAACAGTCTTAGAAGTCTATCAATTATAGGTACCATATCTATAAGGTTAATACAATGTTTTTGCTTTCATTGTTTTCATGTTCTTTCTTTGTTCTCTTCTACTAATTTGCCTCATTTTCCATAGTAGGTGCTGCATATATGAAACAAAACCATTTGTTCCTCAGTATTTGTAGCCTCAAGCAAATTTTCATCCCTTGTTAAACTATTAAGTAACCAGAAACATCATATGGAAAATTATTTGGTTTTCTTTTTTATTGTTTTTTCCTTTTATTATTTTGTTTTTGTTTTTACATTATAGTAGTTTTGTCAACAAAATTATTAATAAGATAATGTGCCCAGCCTCAAGTTACCAGCTGTCCATTCCCCAAAACGGCTCCAGAAAAACCTGTTGAACAAGCAAAACTGAATCTACTAAACCTATGGATGTAACAAAGAGTACCACCTTGGGAATGCCTAAGACTGCATGATATTTATGGTGAAATTTGCAAAACAGAGAGCTTGTTGAGACTGGGCATAGTCTAAGGCATAATAATTTTACATTGGTGTACACAGTGGGGTATAGGTCTTGAAGAAATCTTGGTGAGCAATCTGTTAATTGTGATAAATAACTAACTTAGTTTAGCTGGTTCACTGTCTTATGTTACAGGAGCAACTATCTCCTAATGCAAGAATCTAAGAAATATTTGCCTGTTCTCAGTACTTTTGTAGTATGGGATAAGAAAATCACACCGGTTTCTAGCACTGTTTAACATGAGGAAAAGAAATTATATTTGGTAGTATATAGATTAAAGTTGTTATGATGGTTTCAGCACTAAGGACCTTCCACTTCTTTGCCCTTGCTTCAAGGAACTGACAGAAATAACCCACTTTAGTTTTTAATCTTCTGATTTTTTTTTCCATTCTATTATAAAATTGTTCTAGAAACCCGTCCACCCTCAGAATTCTCACCTAATTAACCCAACCAAAATCATATTTCTCCTGAGTTTCCCCTTAGCATTTACTAATGTAATTCATATGGCATTATTTTGTTCATGTTTCACTCTGCTCAAGTAATTTATGTGAACTCTCTGAAACACAGGCCAGACTTCTCACTGGGGCATATTTTCATTCAGCTCCATTGTCCCAATAGTCTCTTATTATGTCCTCATTTAGTTTCCCTTCAACAACTATTCACATCACTGTTAAAATTTTGCATATATTTAGCTCCCCTCAGAGAGAAAAATAATGACTTTACCTACAAATGCCAGAATTATCCATGTTTTATCCTTTCAGACTGAAACAGAGATTAGATTCATGCCCACAGTTGTCAATATAGAAACTGCTTCTAGTTATAATACTAAAAAGGAATATAAGAATTATTCCATTATACTATTTTTTTCCTAAAAATAAGGCGGATACTTTCTGAAATCAAATGTTTTTCTTATTTTCTAATTTGCTTAAAATAAAATATTTAAATTGATTAGATTTTCAAAACTTAGGAGAAACATTTTTAATTGTAAAAATAAAGTATTTTTAAAGAGAAGTAATACAAATTTAATCCTGTTTTTTATATCTAGAATTTTAGAAAACAATTATATCTGTCCTGAATTTTCCTTTTTTTATCCCCCTCCACACTTGTATAATTACTGTAGAAATTTGATAAAGTATTTGCATTTTTTATTGAGATCTTCACACACCTGGATGTTAATTTTAAAAGTAGATGCATGATATGTTTATTTTCTCTTTATTAAAACTCTAAATTGAATTCAACTTGACTCCTTGGACTTCAGCTGGTTTTTCTTCTTCCTGTGAAATAGTGACCAGCAAAGGAAAAAGAAAATCTGCCATTATGTGTTATGATTTATTATGAATTAATCCATATTAATTGATTTTTTAGTAGGTTTAAGTGTTATTTTGTAAAAATTTAATTTGTAATAAAAGTAATAGTAGTATACACTTGGTCAAGACAGCATAAATATAAGTACTTATAAATATTTACTAAACAAAAATATAAAATTGTATTGAAATGTATCTGTTCTAGAGATTGAAGTGATTTTAAAACATGAATTTAAATGCCTATTGGTGAATATAATTTAAAGGAAGAAGTACACAATTTTATCATCAATTTATATAACAATATTTTATTTTTATAAAGGTAATTATTGGGAAAACCTGTTTAAGGAAATAATAGAATTTTGTTAAGGATTATCGCATCTATGTTCACAGTGATATTGGCCTGTAATTTTCTTTTTTTATGGTATTCTTGTCTGGTTGCAGTATCAGGGTGATGGTGGCCTCAGTGAATGAGTTCAGAAATTATTCCTTCTTCTGCAACTTTTTGAAATAGTTTCAGAAGGATAGATGTTAACTCTTCTCTAAATGTTTGGTAGAATTCGCCTGTGAAGCCATCTGGTGCTGGACTTTTGTTTATTGGGAGTTTATTAAACAAAGATTCAATTTTAGTAGTTGTAACTGGTCTGTTCATATTTTCTAGTTCTTCCTGGTTCAGTCTTGGAAAATTGTACCTTTCCAAGAACTTGTCCATTTCTTCGTGATTGTCCATTTTATTGGCATTTTGTTGCTTATAGTAGTCTCTTATGGTCCTGTGTATTTCTGTGGTGTCAGTTGTAACTTCTCATTTTTCATTTCTAAATTTATTAATTTGGGCCCTCTCCCTTTTTTTTCTTGATGATGAACATAGATGCAAAAATCCTCAACAAAATGCTAGCAAGCCAAATCCAACAATACATTAAAAGGGTCATACACCCTGATCAAGTGGGATTTATCCCAGGGATGCAAGTATTTTTCAATATCTGCAAATCATTCAGTATGATACACCACATTAACAAATTGAAGAATAAAAACCATATGATCATCTCAATAGGTGCAGAAAAAGCTTTTGATAAAATTCAACACCATTTATGATAAAAACTCTCTAGAAAGTGGGTAAAGAGGGAACATACATCAACATAATAAAGGCCATATATGGCAAACCCACTATTAACGTCTACTTAATAGTGAAAAGCTGAAAGCATTTCCTCTAAGGATGTCTATTTTTGCCACTTATAGTCAACATAGTTTTGGAAGTCCTAGCCACAGCAATCAGAAAAGAAAAATAAATAAAAAGAATCCAAACTGGAAAGGAAGAAGTAAAACTGTCACTGTTTGCAGATGACATAATACTATACATAGAAAATCCTAAAAATGCTACCAGAAAATTTCTAGAACTCAGCAATGTATTCAGTAAAGTCTCAGGATACAAAATTAATACACATAAACCTGTTGCATTTCTATACACTAACAGTGAAAGATCAGAAAGAGAAATTAAGGAAATGATCCCACTTAGCATCACATCAAAAAGAATAAAATACCTAGGAATAAACCCACCTAAGGAGGCAAAAGACCTGTACTATGAAAACTATAAGACACTGATGAAAGAAATTGAAGATGACACAGACAGATGGAAAGATATATCATGTTCTTGGATTGGAAGAATCACTATTGTCAAAATGACAATACTACCCAAGGCAATCTGCAGAATCAATGCAATTCCTATCAAATTACCAAAGGCATTTTTCACAGAACTAGAACAATTTTTTTTTAATTTGTATGGAAACAGAGAAGACCCCAAATATGCAAAACCATCTTGAGAAAGAGAAACAAAGCTGGAGGAATCACACTTCCTGACTTTATACTATAAAGTTACAGTAATCAAAACAGTATGGTACTGGCACAAAAACAGAAATATAGATCAATGGAACAGGATAGAAAGCCCAGAGATAAACCCACACACCTATGGTCAATTAATCTATGACAAGGGAGGCAAGAATATACACTGGAGAAAAGACAGTCTCTTCAATAAATGGTGCTGGGAAAACTGGAGAGCTACATGTAAAAGAATGAAATTAGAACACTCCCTAACAGAAAAATACAGATGGCCAAAAGGCACATGAAAAGATACTCAACATCACTAATTATTAGAGAAATGCAAATCAAAACTACAATAAGGAATCACCTCACACCAGTCAGAATGGCCATCATGAAAATGTCTACAAGTAATAAGTGCTGGAGAGGGTGTGGAGGAAGAGTAACCCTCCTACACTGTTGGTGGGAACATAAATTGGTACAGTCAGGGACTTCCCTGGTGGTTCAGTGGTTAAGAATCCGCCTGCCAAAGCAGGGGACACGGGTTCAAGCCCTGGTCTGGGAAGGTCCCACATGCCATGGAGCAACAAAGCCCTTGAACCACAACTACTGAGCCTGCGCTCTAGAGCCCACGAGTCACAACTACTGAGCCCGCATGCCACAACTACTGAAGCCCGTGTGCCACAACTACTGAAGCCCGCATGCCTAGAGCCTGTGCTCTGCAACTAGAAGCCACTGCAATGAGAAGCCTGCTCATTGCAACGAAGAGTAGCCCCCACTCACCACAAATAGAGAAAGCCTGCATGCAGCAATGAAGACCCAATGCAGGTAAAGATAAAAATAAATAAATAAACTTATTAAGAAAAAAGAAGGTACAGCCACTATGGAGAACAGTATGGATGTTCCTTAAAAAACTAAAAATAGAGCTACCATATGATCCAGCAATCCCACTCCTGGGCATATATCCAGAGAAAACCATAATTAGAAAACACACATACACCCCAATGTTCATTGTAGCACTATTACAATAGCCAAGACATGGAAGCAACCTAAATGTGCATCAAAAGAGGAATGGATAAAGAAGATATGGCATATTTATACAATGGAACATTTCTCAGCCATAAAAAAAAAATGAAATAATGCCATTTGCAGGGACATGGATGGACCTAGAGATTATCATACTAAGTCAAGTAAGCCAGACAGAGAAAGATAAATATATGATATCACTTATGTGTGGAATGTTAAAAAAAAAAAGATGATGCAAAGTAACTTATATACAAAGCTATGACCCACCCACATAGAAAACAAACTTATTGTTGCCAAAGGGAAAAGCAGGGGGAAGGGAGATAAATTAGGTATGTGGGATTAAGAGATACACACTACTATATAAAAAATAGATAACCAGCAAGGACCTACTGTATAGCACAGGAAACTATACTCAATATTTTGTAATAACCTGTAAAGGGAAAGAATCTGAAAAAAATAGATATATGTATGTATAACTGAATCACTTTGCTGTACACCTGAAATTAACACAACATTGTAAATCAACTATACTTCAATTAAAAAAATAATAGATAGCAGTGAAATTTTGTTATGCAACATGCTTTAAATATATGTTTAAATAAAATTTTGACAGTACAGATCTGTCTCCTACAATTTATGGGAATATTTTTCTCATCATCAAATCAATCACCAAAATCAAACTTACTTTCTTTTAGAAGCATCCTGACTCTAATTTTTAATTCAAACAAATATGTTAATGTTGATTCCTGTGACAAACATCACAATTCTGGATTAAAATTTTAACAGAGATATTTAGATAGAAATTAGATCCTCCCAAAACACTTATGAGACAGAGGTTGTAGAGGTAGAAATTTATTTAGAGATTAATACCTCCAAAAGGAAGGGGGAACAAGACAGAACAGAGGGAGAAGTCAAAGTGCAAGGAAAGTCTAACTAAGCCTCACACAACCTAGTGAGCTGCCCTGGATTTAAAAAATATATATGCCTTTTGACAGTGGTCTAACTGGTCTAAAATTCCAGACATTTGTAACCTCCTTGCTCAAAGAATGCGAACTACTCCACCTCTGCCTTGAAGCAGTCCTGAAGGAGGCTTCCTATAGCTAGACAGCAAATGACTCTTTGAACTGGGAATTTAGCAAACCTCTGTGTCTACCAAATGTCACTTTTGCTTGCATATCTACCTCTCCAAATTTGGGGCTACCTCCTCCAAGATTCTGGTATCTCTTTTATTCTGAGAAGAAAATGAAAAGAGGAATGTTAGTGAGAAAAACAGTACTCTTCACTCCTGTAATAGTTCCAGGGCCACAATTAGTCTTCATCATTCAACTCCTCCAGTATTCATTCTAAATTCTATTACCCCCAGCTACCACTGGCTCAAGTGGCTTTACTAATGGCCTACCTCTGACATACCTGAGGCGTTGAGTTCTATGTTATTATGCATTTCTATGATTGTGTTTGCTAAATGTCTTCATTTACAGTCACAATTAGTCAAGGGAGTACTCAGATGCATCAAAGTAAAACATCAGGAATCCACACATTCCTGTCTGTTTCTACTGTGTAACAGCAGCCTCCTGATGGCTGGTCGGTCCCTGAATATAAAGAGCCCAAAGTGCCCAGGTAGCAGCCATACCTTATAAATTAATGGAATTCTTGCTATGTACCCTGGCAAAAGTATGACTCCTTTGGGGACCGGAAGCTCTAATTCTGCAGAGTCCAGGATTGTGAGAAGGGTAGCAAAGTGATGATTCATTAAGAATGATGGCAAATACTGCCACTCCTACTTCTACCCCTTAGTACTTGGATCTATGTTTTATTCATACTTAGGACAGAACATAATATAAATGTATTTGATTCAATTATACACTGCTTCCTGGAGGATGGTTTTCTGCCCTTGAAGAATACTGCCTCTATGGTAATAGTTCAGCTGTGCTTCTGGCAGGTAGTTCCAACTCTCTGTTAATAGAGCAGCTACTGAATGGTATGGTAAGGGATATGATCAGCCCATCTCATGGTCATGGGTCCACTCCCACACCTCATTTGAGTTAAGTGCATCTCTTGGTCTCATGCAAAGTTATGTAGGAGTTCACACTGGTGAATCAAACACATATTCCTAAGAGAACAACTCACTAGATTTGTGAAAACTTTCTTACTCAATCCATATGAATTTGTATAACTATTATTTTTAATAGCTGGATGATATTGATGGTATATAAACTTATGCTGAGGAGCTATAGCTTAAAAGAGACCCAATTTTTGTGATCTGCATTTAATTCTGCCATCTTGTTGACAGAAGTTAAAGGTAACGGACTTCCAGTATGAAAAGAGTCTATAAAAGTCATCACCAATTGGCAAGTTGGTATCCTAGAAATGGTGCCATAATGGTGACACAGAGTTAGTCTCTGTAGCTGGCAAGATGGACATTAAATGTCGCCAGTAACTAGATCACCCTAAGGTCAGCCAGCCTTACTAATCTGCAACTCTAGTGCTGGCATAGTGGGCATAGGAATCAAGTGGCCTTGTGACAGAAGTGGAGGCCATGCATGAGCCCAACAACATGGAATGTCACTAACCAAGCGTTTTGTAGGTATTTCATCCTTGCAAAATATTGCCTCTATGGTAGGCCTTCAGCTGTGCCTTCATATTTGTTGAATAAATCAATGAAGATTAAGATATATAATCGATATTACCAGTTCTGAAAAAGAATGAAGATACCTATAGAGAAAAAAATTATTGAAATATGAATGGTGTATTCAAGCATTAAACTAGCTCAAGAAGGCTTTAACCATGTGATGATTGAGTGATCCTGGTTTTGTAATTACCACTTTTCTAATGTTTATGAATTTGTTGTATTTTAAGACTTGAGGATGGACTGTAGCATACATGATATATTTCTCAGTTCTTTAGTTCCAAACTATAGAGTATATTTCTCAAAAATTTCACATGCATGAAACCACATGAATGAGGGTGATTCAATGTTTTTGTCTTTTCAGGAAAAAGGGATAGATCTAATTGGTTTAAATCAGATTCCAAAATATCTCAATTTTTAGTGTCACTTTGAATTAAAGAATATCAAGTGTCATAAAATAGACTAGTTCCTAAATTTGTTGTTGTTTCTTCTTACAAAAACAATATATTCTTCTTCTAGAGACATTAGAACATGTTGAAAAACAATATAAATAACACAGGCATTAGTAAAAGCTAATATTTAAAGAGTATTTACTATATGCCAGGTATTGTACATGTATCATTACAATCAATCCTTGGAAGAAATTTATGATACATGAACTATTACTTTTCTCACACATGATAAATAAGGCAGGAAGATATTAAGAACCCTGCCTAAGGTCAAACACCTCCATCCAGTCTAAACTTCTATATTTTTACTAAATATTTAAAGAGCTAATTATTTACAGAATGTTCTTTAAAGTTTTCCCCTTTTATTTTTGATACTAAAAAATAGTTTGCAGACATAATGATTTAATATTGCTAAGAAAACATCTCTTAAAACTGTTAAGTTCATGGACCTAGAAATTTATTTTTTTAATATATAGAATATGTTTTTCTCTGTGTCTTTGAAATACATACACATTTGAGTCCACAGATAATTTATTTACATGACACATGGAAATTAAACTAGAAAATTGTTTGAGCAAGGAAACCTCAAAGCACCAAATTATGAAAGGTTATTTGAGAGTTATGAAAAACTAAATTTCTTCCTGATACTGATATGAAATAGCTAGTGGATAAATATAATAATAAAATAAATTGGCCATTCAAATAATACTCCAGTGAGTGACTCTGATTAACCCCCTAGGTAGTTCTTGTTTATCTTGAATAAATTGTAGATTCAGTATGGCTAATCATTTGACAAGTTTTGCTCCTAGTCTTGCTTCTGCCTTACTATTTTGGGAATTAATTAATGGTGAGAATAGAGCTTTCATTATTTTTATTTTTTATAAACTAGTATTGGAACCCAATTTTTCTCTGGTTTATATCTATGTGTTCCTGAGTTGGTTGACACCTTCTGTACCTCTTGAGTTAGAAAATACTCATCACAAGAATCAAAGTGAATTCTGAGCAGGAAGTGTCTTCAGACTACCTAAACTAAGTTTTGTACTTACTAGATGAGAAAACTGAGATTCAGTAACATACTTAAGATCTTTCAGGAAATAAATGATACACACAAATTGGTTAACTTGAAGGGAGTTCAGTAAAGGGTTTATTTTCAAAGATAAAGGTAAAAGTAAAAGGGATAGCATAGATGCTTAGGGTTCCCTACAGAAGGAGTTTCTATGCTAGACCCAAGAAATCAAAGGGGAATCAGAGATCACCAGAATCTGGAAAACGTGGCTCTGTGGAATAAGCCACCTGAAAGAAATAGTGGTCATTGACTGATGGATGAAGCCAAACCCCAATAATATGACCAAAAGGGAGCTCAGAGAATTAAAACACTGACTCCACTCTTTATACAACTTCATCTTGCTTGTGAAGCCTCCCACTGGCTGAACCTGCTCAGAAACCAGGTAACCAAAGAATCTGTTGATGTATCCATATTGGTAAAGTCCTGGTGGATAGAGCATTCTAGAGAAGGGTAGCCAGTAGACATAGGATGGCAAAAGGAAAACAACAAGAACAAGCACTTGGATGAAATATCCATAGAAGATATACATTCCTCTGACTTTTAAGATCACATCTATGAGGGAAAAAAGTACTATTCTTGCATTGCAAAACTACTTCTGATCACTTTCCTAGGCATTTTCTTAGACACGGGGGTCACAGTAATGAAGAAGACAAATTAACTTCCTACCCTCATGAAACTTAGACTGGAGTGGGAAGAATACAAAAACTGGTAGACAAATATGTTAAATGATTATAGTTTTAATAAATACTCTGTAGGGAAGAAGTGCCTTAGAAAAAAGAATAATAAATATGTAAGATGGACAGAGCAAAGAAACGATTATGTTTACTTCAGAGATGAAGAAATTTAAGGATTATCATTTTGCAAGTTTGCATATTTTAATGGTATAGAAGATCTACACTTTCTGTGTTTACACCCAGTGTTTTCTGTTTTTGTGTTTCCCTATTCCCTGTCAGGGAAGACAGTATTTTAAAATAGTAAACATATTTCTCTTTCAAACTCATATCTCTTTGTACAATTGATACTTCCAGTATTCAGTGAACAAAGCTTCCTATGCTTGTTGCCATAAGAAAGTGGTGATAAAGTAGAAGCAAAGAACATTTATGAGTCTAAAATGGTTTGGCATTATGAAGACTCAGTATACAAAACAATCCCTGTGAGTAACGACAAGTTTCTTACTGAGACTAGAAAATTTGCCAGTTGTAAAGAGATGGAGGGGTGGGAAAGCGGAGACTTGAGGATGAAAAGGGAAAGCAATAATAATAATAAACTAATAAACTAACAAAAAGAAATTTCAGATCTAATCAGATAAATTTGGAGGATCAAAGAACATAAGAAACATGTGCCCCCATTCCATGAAGACTCAGAATATTGTTTTTTTTTTTAAAAAAAAGGGCAGAAATTACTGCACAGTATGTCTGGAAAGAAGTTTTGGGAATGATCTTACAAAATTCTATTGAACCACAGGAGACAAAAGAGAAGTAATTTCCACTTACCCAAGTAGAGAAAGGCCTTACACAGCAACATGGGGTTGTATCATAGAATTTTTGTTGGTTCTAGAGTAGCTAAGGCTGGTTGAGGTGGAGCCAAAAGGAATAGTTAAACCCAAAAGATGAAATTCAGACATGACAATGTGCATATCAATAAATTCCAGTGCATTTGAATGATGTCATCAGCATATGAAACCTTCTCTCACTTGACTCAACATTAATCTTCCTGTAATTTTGATGCAATCAAGGGAAAGTTTCTGATACATGGGCAGGATGGGGTTTTTAAGAGAAATTAGGATTTTTTATGGAAAAAAATAACAAAATACTCATTTTGCATACCTGATTTCACAGTATGCAATTTGAAACTACGGCAACTGCAACTTCGGGATATTTAGATGTTTCGATTATAGAATTTTTTCCTGTATGCATTCATCCATATTAAAGTGATTCATTAGGTTTTAAACATTGTAGTCTCTGCTTTATTTTAGAAAAGTGTACACCATTAATTCTTCTAATCTGAGCTTGTGAGCTTATGAGGAAAATGTTTGCATTTTTGTGTTATACAGACCTGGATTTGTATATAGTCTCTGTTTTGCAGTCAGACTAGCTAAACCTCATTTTTCTTATCTGTATGAGGAAGAGAATATCATCTATCCTTTAGGTATGTTTTCTGGTATTGAAATTATATAGAAAATATATTAAATAACAAATATTTAATAAAAAGCTACTTACTTTTCTTTTTAAAATCGATAGATGAGTCTATAATAGTTTAGGAACGTGATAGATCTGATGTCCAGATGTGACCTGATTATGTTTTTCAAAGTAACTTGTTTCTTTGCCACTTTCTGTAGGTAGTAAGCAGCCACTTGGTAATAAAACATCACTATCTTGTAAATGATAGTGTTTTTAGACCCAGGAAACATGTAGTTGCTTTTTCTAACTCAAGTCACATATATTCTGAATGTGGGAGGAATTCTATAATCACAGAATAAGCATCCATTACATGAAAGACAGAGCTTAGAGTTTCAAATGAAAAATAAATAAATAAAACCACATTAGAATCAAAGAAAATAACTTTCATAATTAGAATGAGGATGAGGGCTGATGTTATTTCTCAGTTTATTCCATTCTTTTATGTTTCCCTTAATCATTGATAATGATATTCAAGTGGTTTAATTCTATCCAGTAGTAGAAATGATAAGTAGACCATTGACCTACCCTATGCATTCACAAAAATGGAAATTGTATAAAATAAAGAGAAAATCATTAAAGAACCTCTTTCTTCCCACTTGAACTGTTTTGTTATCATTTGGCTACTATCATTTGTACAAAAATCACAATTTTTAAAGTAACAATAGCTAAATATTCTAGTCAAGACAGGTGGGAAGTTGAAAACACAACTGAATAATTAGACTGAATAGAAATGATTTAATGTTAAATGACAATGTTAATACTGCATCCACAAAATAAAATGAAAGAACCTATATTCCTAGTAAAATCTATTAATTTTAAATAAAAAGTATATAATATTTGGTATTAAAATTATGCTAAATATATAATATGGTTCATATTATAAAAATAAATGACATAAATGATTGTGTGCTATGGGGGATAAAAAGTAGGAAAATATAGGGAGAGATAAATAAAAAGAAAAAACCTTTTAAAATGTAAGAAATTGTTAACATGGAGAAGGGAGGCATAGAGAAATTATCTTTAACCATATTTTAATTTGGAGATTTGAAGAATGTGGGAGTATTTTAGTCAAAATAGTTAAAGTATAACAGGTATGTCAAAACAGATGGAAGTTAGGGGTCACATTAGTACAGAAAATATGCCAGAAACTATCATATAAAAAAAGACTTGGTCTCATGAAAGCAGAATGAATCAAGCAATTGTTTATACGACTTACTGGATATTATCAGTCCTGCTGCTAAGATCAGTTATATCACCATATTTTCAAATGTCTAACATATTTTCAAATGTCTCTGGATAAACCAGTCTTCTTAATAAACAGCAAGAAAACAAGCCTATGATGTACAAACTATTTCTACATTGTCAAAAAATACAGAATTTGTATCTTCCTCCATCTAAGTCCATCCTTTCAAACAGAACCAAACCACATGCAGATACAAGGGCACTCATGTTTGGTAAATGATTGAAAAAGGTGGTGGGGGGGTGGAGTCAAGATGGCAGTGTGGAAAGATGCCCAGTTAGTGTCTCCCCACAACTAGGGAAGACCTAAATAGACATTTCACCAAGGAAGACATACAGATGGCCAAGAGGCACATGAAAAGATGCTCAACATCACTAATTATTAGAGAAATGCAAATCAAAACTACAATGAGGTATCACCTCACACTGCTCAGAATAGCTATTATCAAAAAATCTAGAAACAATAAATGCTGGAAAGCGTGTGGTGAAAAGGGAACCCTCCTGCACTGTGGGTGGGAATGTAAATTGATACAGCCACTATGGAGAACAGTATGGATGTTCCTTAAAAAACTAAAAATAGAACTACCATATGACCCAGGAATCCCACTACTGGGCATATACCCTGAGAAAACCATAATTCAAAAAGAGACATGGGGCTTCGCTGGTGGCGCAGTGGTTGAGAGTCCGCCTGCCAATGCAGGGGACACGGGTTCATGCCCCAGTCCAGGAAGATCCCACATGCCACAGAGTGGCTGGGCCCGTGAGCCATGGCCGCTGGGCCTGTGCATCTGGAGCCTGTGCTCCACAATGGCAGAGGCCACAACAGTGAGAGGCCTGTGTACTGCAAAAAAAAAAAAAAGAGAGAGAGACGTACCACAATGTTCACTGCAGCTCTATTTACAATAGCCCGGACATGAAAGCAACCTAAGTGTCCACAGACAGATGAATAGATAAAGAAGAGGTGGCATACATATTCAATGGAATATTAACCATAAAAAGAAATGAAATTGAGTTATTTGTAGTGAGGTGGATGGACCTAGAGTCTGTCATACAGTGTGAAGTAAGTCAGGAAGAGAAAAACAAATACTGGATGCTAACACATATATATGGAATGTAAAAAAAAAAAAAAAGAAAGAAAGAAAATGGTCATGAAGAACCTAGGGGCAGGACGGGAATAAAGATGCAACCCTACTAGAGGAGGACTTGAGGACATGAAGAGGGGGAAGGGTAAGCTGGGATAAAGTGAGAGAGTGGCATGGACATATATACACTACCAAATGTAAAATAAATAGCTAGTGGGAAACAGCTGCATTGCACAGGGAGATCAGCTCAGTGCTTTGTGACCACCTAGAGGGGTGGGATAGGGAGGGTGGGAGGGAGATGCAAGAGGGAGGAGATATGGGGATATATGTATATGTATAGCTTATTCACTTTGTTATAAAGCAGAAATTAACACACCATTGTAAAGCAATTATACTCCAATCAAGATGTTTAAAAAAAAGAAAAAGGTGGGGGAGGAGTCAAGGTAGCTGTGTGGGAAGATGCTGAGTTAGCGTCTCCCCACAACTAGAGTGTCTGCCAGCTACTGGTGGAGGACCCTGACACGCAAGGAGATGGGAGGAGCCCCCAAGTGAACCTGCAGGACGTGGGGGGACTGAGTGGGGAGGAGAAGTGGAGGCCAGACAGGATCAGTGCACCTGAGGCTGGGGAAATCAGGAAAGGCAGGTGGGAGGGGCCTTCCAGAAGGAGCGAGAGAGGACCGAGGGCGATCGCCCTGCCCACTTGGGCCCAGGGAGCCTGCTGAGGTCCCAGGCCAGTATCCCCCATCCAAAGCCCCACCAGGCCACATGGATCCTTGGGGCATAGGAGGGAGGCCAGGGAGATCAGGAGAGGCATGGGGAATGGGCCCTCTGCGAGGAACAGAGAGAAACAGAGGACGATTGCCCCACCCACTTGAGCCCAGGAAGCCTGCTGGGCTCCCAAGTAAGGTCCCTTGCCTTCTGAGACACGGGGTGAGGGGCACACCTGAGCCCTTCTGTTCCATTGAGCTGAAGCCCCACCATCCACAGCTCCCAGGACCTTTTCCAGCCCTGTGGGTCCTAAGCATAGGCCCCGCCCACCACCCTAAACTCGCCCTTGCTTAGGCTCCACCCTCCACAGCCAAGGCCTTCCCCCCCATTTTTTTTTTTCCCTCCTACTCATTTTTACTATTATGGTACTGTTGTGTCATCTGGTTGTTGATTCATCTATATTTTTATTTTTATATTCTTTCTAACATATCTGTTAGTTTCCTAGTCTAATTTTATTTTTTACTTTGTTATTGTTTTTTTTTTTTCTTTACCATCCCACGCAGCTTCTGGGATCTTAGTTCATGAGCTAGGGATAGGGCTGAAGCACCTGCTGTGGGAGCTCTGAGCCCAAACCACTAGACTAACAGAGAACCTCAGACCCAAGGGAATATTCATTGGAGTAAGGTCTCATGGAGGTCCTCATCTCAGCACTAAGACCCAGCTCTACCCAATAGCCTACAAACTGCAGTGTTGGAAGCCTCAGGCCAAACAACCAGTAATACAGGAACACAATGCCACTAAAAAAAAAAAAAAAAAAAAAAATGAGACAGCAAAAAAATATGTCACAGATGAAGGAGCAAGGTAAAAACCTACAAGACCAAATAAATGAAGAGGAAATAGGCAGCCTACTTGAAAAAGAATTCAGAGTAATGATAGTAAAGATGATCCAGAATCTCGGAAATAGAATGGAGGTATGGATTGAGAAAATACAAGAAATGTTTAATAAAGATCTAGAAGAACTAAAGAACAAACATAGATGAACAACACAATAACTGAAATGAAAAATACACTAGAAGGAATCAATAACAGAATAACTAAGGCAGAAGAACAAATAAGTGAGCTGGAAGACAAATAGATGGAAATTACTGCCAAGGAGCAGAATAAAGAAAAAGGAATGAAAAGAAATGAAGACAATCTTAGAGACCTCTGGGACAACACTAAATGCACCAACATTCGAATTATAGGGGTCCCAGAAGAAGAAGAGAAAAAAAAAGAGTCTGAGAAAATATTTGAAGAGATTATAGTCGAAAACTTCCCTAACATGGGAAAGGAAACAGTCACCCAAGTCCAGGAAGCACAGAGAGTCCCATAAAGGATAACCCCTAGGAAAAACACACAAAGACACATATTAATCAAACTAACAAAAATTAAATTCACAGAAAAAATATTAAAAGCAACAGGGGAAAAACAAAAAATAACATACAAAGGAATCCCCATAAGGTTATCAGCTGATTTTTCAGCAGAAACTCTGCAGGCCAGAAAGGTATAGCAGGATATACTAAAAGTGATGAAAGAGAAAAACCTACAACCAAGATTACCTAGCAAAGATCTCATTCAGATTCAGTGGAGAAATCAAAAGGTTTGCAGACAAGCAGGAGCTAAGCTAAAGAAATTTATCTAGGCAGGAAACCCAAGAGAAGAAAAAGACGCACAAAAACAAACCCAAAACGATTAAGAAAATGGTAATACGAACATAATTAAGAAAATGGTAATAGGAACATACATATCAATAATAACCTTGAATGTAAATGGATTAAATGCCCCAACCAAAAGACAGACTGGCTGAATGGATACAAAAACAAGACTCATATATATGCTGTCTACAAGAGACCCACTTCAGACCTAGGTACACATATAGACTGAAGGTGAAGGGATGGAAAAAGATATTCCATGAATATGGAAATCAAAAGAAAGCTGGAGTAGCAATACTTGTACCCGATAGAATAGACCTTAAAAAAAAGAATGTTACAAGAGATAAGGAGGGACACTACATAATGATCAAAGGATCAATCCAAGAAGAAAATATAACAGTTATAAATGTTTATGCACCCAACATAGGAGCACCTCAACACATAAGGCAAATACTAACAACCATGAAAGGAGAAATTGACAGTAACATAATAGGGGACTTTAACATGCCACTTACACCAATGAATAGATCATCCAAACAGAATATAAATAAGGAAACAAAGCTTTAAATAACACAATAAACCAAATAGATCTAATTGATATTTATAGAACATTCCACTCAAAAGTGGCAGAATACACTTTCTTCTCAAGTGCACACGGAACATTTTCCAGGGTAGGTCACATCACAGGTCACAAATCAAGCCTTGGAAAATTTAAGAAAATTGAAATCGTATCAAGCATCTTTTCTGACCAAAAAGCTATGAGACTGGAAATCAATTAAAAGAAAAAAACTGTAAAAAACACAAATACATAGAGGCTAAACAGTGTGCTACTAAATAACCAAGAGATCACTCAAGAAATCTAGAAGAAATAAAAAAAAAATACATAGAAGCAAATGACAATGAAAATACAACAACCCAAAACATATGGGACACAGCAAAAGCAGTTCTAAGAGGGAAGTTTATAGCAGTTCAGTCTCACCTCAAGAAACAAGAAAAATCTCAAATAAACAATCTAACCCTATACTTAAAACAACTAGAGAAAGAAAAACAAAGAAAACATAAAGTCAGTAGAAGAAATCATAAAGATCAGAGCAGAAAAAAATGATATAGAAATGAAGAAAACAATAACAAAGATCAATAAAACTAAAAGCTGGTTGTTTGAGAAGATAAACAAAATTGATAAACCCTTAGTCAGATTCATCAAAAACAAATGGAGAGGATGCAAATCAATAAAATTAGAAATGAAAAAGAAGAAATCACAACAGACACAGCAGAAATACAAAGGATTATAAGAGACTATTACAAACAACTATATGCCAATAAAATGGACAACCATGAAGAAAAGGACAAATTCTTCCTAGGGTACAATTTTCCAAAACTTAACCAGGAAGAATTAGAAAATATAAACACACCTATCACAAGTAATGAAATTGAAATTGTGATTAAAAATCTTCCAACAAACCAAAGTCCAGGACCAGATGGCTTCATAGGAGAATTCTATCAAACATTTAGAGAAGAGCTAGCACTGATACTTCTCAAACTCTTCCAAAAAATTGCAGAAGGAGAAACACTCCCAAATTCATTCTACTAAGACACCATCACCCTGATACTGAAACCAGAAAAAGATATCACCAAAAAAGAAAATTATAGACTGATATCACTGATGAACATAGATGCAAAAATCCTGAACAAAATACTAGCAAACAGAATCCAATGACACATTAAAAGCATCATACACCATGTTCAAGTGGGATTTATCTCAGGGATGCAAGGATTCTTCAGTATACACAAATCAATCAATGTGATACAACACATTAACAAATTAAGGAATAAAACCCAAATGATCATCTCAATAGATGCAGAAAAAGCTTTTGACAGAATTCAACACCCCCTTATGATTAAAACTCTCCAGAAAATGTACATAGAGGGAACTTACCTCAACCTAATAAAGGCCATATATGACAAACTCACAGCAAGCATCATACTCAATGGTGAAAAACTGAAAGCATTTCCTCTAAGATCAGGATCAAGACAGGATGTCCACTCTCACTACTCTTATTCAGCGTAGTTTTTTTTCTTTTTTGCAGTACACGGGCCTCTCACCATTGTGGCCTCTCCTGTTGCGGAGCACAGGCTCTGGACGTGCAGGCCCAGTGGCCATGGCTCACGGGCCTAGCCGCTCTGCGGCATGTGGAATCCTCCCGGACTGGGGCACGAACCCGTGTCCCCTGCATCGGCAGGCGGACTCTCAACCGCTGTGCCACCAAGGAAGCCCTCAGCATAGTTTTGGAAGTCCTAGCCATGGCAATCAGAGAAGAAAAAGAAATAAAAGGAATCCAAATCAGAAAAGAAGAAGTAAAACTGTCACTGTTTGCAGCTGAAATGATACTATACACAGAAAATCCTAAAGATGCCACCAGAAAATTACTAGAATTAATCAATGAATTTGGTAAGGTTGCAGGATACATAATTAATGCACAGAAATCTCTGACATTCCTATATACCAACAACGAAAAATCAGAAAGAGAAATTAAGGAAACAATCCCATTTAGCATCACAACAAAAAGAATAAAATATCTAGGAATAAACCTACCTGAGGCAGCAAAATACTTGTACTCAGAAAACTATAAACACTGATGAAAGAAATCAAAGATGACATAAACATATGGAGAAATATATCATGTTCTTGGATTGGAAAAATCAATATTGTGAAAATGACTATACTACCCAAAGCAATCTACAGATTCAATGCAATCCCTATCAGACTACCAATGGCATTCTTCACAGAATTAGAGCAAAGAATTTTACAATTCGTATGGAAACACAAAAAAGACCCCGAATAGGCAAAGCAATCTTGAGAAAGATAAATGGAGTTGGAGGAATCAGGCTCCCCGACTTCAAACTATACCACAAAGCTACAGTAATCAAGACAGTATTGTACTGACACAAAAACAGAAATATAGATCAATGGTACAGGATAGAATGCCCAGAGATAAACCCACACACATATGGTCACCTAATTTATGATAAAGGAGGCAAGAACATACAGTGGAGAAAAGACAGCCTCTTCAATAAGTGGTGCTGGGAAAACTGGACAGCTACCTGTAAAAGAATGGAATTAGAACACTATCTAACATCATACACAAAAATAAACTCAAAATGGATTAAAGACCTAAATGTAAGACCAGACAATATAAAACTCTTAGAGGAAAACATAGGAAAAACACTCTTTGACATAAATCACAGCAAGATCTGTTTTGACCCACTTCTTAGAGTAACAGAAATATAAACAAAAATAAATAAATGGGACTTAATTAAACTTAAAAGCTTTTGCACAGCAAAGGAAACCATAAACAAGACAAAAAGACAACCCTCAGAATGGGAGAACATATTTGCAAATGAAACAACAGACAAAGGATTAATCTCCAAAATATGCAAACAGCCCATGGAGCTCAATATCAAAATATCAAACAATCCAATTAAAAAATGGGCAGTAGACCTAAATAGACATTTCACCAAGGAAGACACACAGATGGCCAAGGGGCACACGAAAAGATGTGCAACATCATTAATTATCAGAGAAATGCAAATCAAAACTACAATGAGGTATCACCTCACGCCAGTCAGAATGGCTATTATCAAAAAAATCTAGAAACAATAAATTCTGGAAAGGGTGTGGTGAAAAGGGAACCCTCCTGCACTGTGGGTGGGAATGTAAATTAATACAACTACTATGGAAAACAATATGGAGGTTCCTTAAAAAACTAAAAATAGAACTACTATATGACCCAGCAATCCCACTACGGGGCATATACCCTGAGAAAAGCATAATTCAAAAAGAGACATATACCACAATGTTCATTGCAGCACTATTTACAATAGCCAGGATATGGAACCAACCTAAATATCCATCGAGAGATGAATGGATAAAGATGTGGCACATATGTACAATGAAACATTACTCATCCATAAAAAGAAATGAAAATGAGTTATTTGTAGTGAGGTGGATGGACCTAGAGAGTCTGTCATATAGAGTGAAGTAGGTCAGAAAGTGAAAAACAAATACTGTATGCTAACGCATATATATGGAATCTAAAATAATAATAATACTGATGAACCTAGTTACAGGGCAGGAAGAAAGCTGTAGACATAGAGAACGGACCTGAGGACACGGGGTGGGGAGGAGGAAGCTGGGGCCAAGTGAGAGTAGTATCAACATATATACACTACCGAATGTAAAATAAATAGCTAGTGTGAAGCAATAGCATACGCCAGGGAGATCAGCCAGGTGTTTTGCGATGACCTAGAGGGGTGGGATAAGGAGGATGCGAGGGAGGCTCAAGAGGAAGCAGATATGGGGATATATGTATGCATATGGCTGATTCACTTTGTTGTACAGCAGGAACTAACACAGTATTGTGAAACAATTATACTCTAATAAAGATCTATTTAAAAAAAAGAAAATGTTTCGAGTAAGAAATTCATTGCTAAATATTTTAATTTCTTTTTCTCAAACAATAGTGCTGGGAATGCCTTTGAAATCCTGTAAAATATGCTCAAAATTATTACCATGCCCCTATCAGAGCATAGCTACAATCCCAGGTCCTGTTTGTGTTGAAAAGAGAGAAAGGAGAACTCAGGAAATACATGACAGAAGGCAAGAGAATACGATGACAAGGCCAAGAGTAAACCTGAGTTTTGTCCCCATAGATATTAAGTTATAAATGGTATTTCGGTATTTTTCACTGATTTCAACAATAGAAGGCCTACAGTATCCCTAGGCTGTGGGTAGGGTGCCAGGAATGGAACTGCTCAGAGAATAGGGAAACTAAATGTATATTTATTATTTCACAAATTAAAAATATAAGTTGCGCTGCTAAAAATCATTTTGAAAAACAATGGTATTGTTGAGTTAAATTAACAGTACAAATTTTCTTTTACATTACAGACTGTATATACCTTTATGGACCAGCCTTAATACCAAAACCACTAGTTATTATTTGCATTTTAAGCAATGACTGAAGAACAACACTTGGAATATCATCTGACTCTAAGCAGAGGACCTATATCTTTCCCTTTGCTGGAAATCTAAGCTTTAGTTTCTGAAATTCAATCCCCAGGCCGTGATCTAATACAGTTAACAATATTCCTGGCATTTTTCTGTCTCTCACTTCTCAGGGACATAATGAAATACAGTGAAACACCAGTTTAGCTGATGACAAAGCTGTGTAGTCGGACAGGATATTTAACCTCTGGGAGCCTCAGTTCCTTTATCTGTTAGTCATGCCTATCTCACAAAAGCAGTTTGAGGATTAAATGTAAATATCATGTAGAGTCCCTTGATCCTCTCTTAATAGTAGTCATAATTACTATCATCACATTTATTGTTGCTATTTCTGTTAATTAATAGGGTGTGTTCTGAACTTGCTGTAGCCTGTTTCCCTAAAACTCCCTAAATTATGTCTTGAAGAGCCTGCAGGTCAGGGCCCTGTTCTCTAGGTTGGGCTTTCCTGATATTTCCTGCCTAAATGGTTTCTGATGCTTTGCCTTTCTTCCTCTGGCATTTTGTCTCCTTTCTCTTCATTGTGTAGAGTTACAGGCACCAAATGAGCCCTGCACCCTCACCTATCACCTTCTCAACACATTGTGCTTCTCTAGCGCTCTCTTGTGCAAGCAGTGAAGTTGGGGTTCTGGATCCAACCAGTCATTTAGGTGAACAAGGCCCTGACTCAGGCATTAACTGTGATATGCTCTCATGTAAAATGAAGATTTTAATTCTGGCTGTATATACATATGTGTGTGTGTGTGTGTGTGTGTGTGTAGATATATACACACATATAAGTTATTTTAAAATCGTACTTTTATTAGTTTAAAATCATACTTTTAAACACAGTATTCAACTAAATGAGATGAGAATAATCTAGTCTCACTTCTGGGCATAAAATGTTTTAAATTCCATAATAACTACTTAATTGTGTATTTCTCTTTTCTTCTAACTTGAAAGATTAACTACCACCACCAACCCCCTACTGTGTGCATGTGGTCGTAGCAACATCACTTTGAAAAACAGAGAGAGAGAGAGAAAAAAAAGTGAAGTCCTTTAAAAAATATATTATTCTTCTAGCATGTTCCAGTGAATTTGTTTTTATTGTGCTAAAATCCTAAGGAAACTGACTCTGAACACCTGATTACAATTTTGAATCATTACAGCCCTTTAAATTATTTGATTCCAGAAAGGTAATATGTCATAATGCAGCATGTAAAACCACATTAAAATACTGCTCAGGCTGCCAATATTTTTCTTGCTTTTTAGTGCTTGAGGAAAAAATAAAATAAAAGTAGCATCATGAAGATTTTTCTTCCTGTTTTTAAGTTGTTCTATATTTATTTGGTAAGAAACCTCACCAAAGCAAACAATTTCTTTCATCCATATTCAAACCATCCTCCAACTTTTTCATCAAATGGAGGTCTTGACCAGCATCTCACACAGCCTCTCTTTTTTGCTAAAGTGGTTCCACGTGGCAGCACAAAATACAGAGTTTAATTTAAAAGGGAGGCAATAGAATATTGGCATCAGCCAATTGTTGATGTCAAGAGAGAAAATGCAATAAAGTTTTGCCTATTACTGAAGAAACCTAAAGGTGATTTGTGAACCCCATCTGCTGTCCAAAAAAACATATAAATCCCGATGCCATTATCAATAACAGTAAACAAGTTTCAAAGATTAGGTAAAGTCGGCACTTGAGCCCTCAAGCCTTGAAAAGACTTTCTAGGATGGACTGAAAATAAGGGCAGAAAACCTGCTTTAAAAAAGCGGCACACGATCATTTATATTAACCTTAAAATGAGGTTAAAAATACTAAATGCATCACCAAATATAATTTTGTTTACTAAGTAAGAAAATTCAGAATCCATTTGGAAAGATTTCACAAGAAAATGATTGCTATTATATAAAAGAATGAAGAAATTTTATATATATTATGTTGATAATTCAATAATATAAACAAAGACCCCAATAGCCTCGTACATAGCTTCTGTGATGCTTTAGCAAAAAGTCCTGTACAAAAGTCACTTCTGAGGTGTTCTTACACATAGGTGAATAGAACTGTAAAAGCATTACGACCACAGAAGACTGGACCTGCTATTAGCTTTTGTCCCAATGCAGCCATCTTTAACCTAGTCAACAGCATATGACACAGCCTGTTGAAATAGTTCTATACAACATGACTGCTTTAAATGGTGATAGTTGTAAAGGAGGGATATCTCCATTTTTTACAAAAATTCCCAGATGATTTCAATGAACATTCAAATTAAGAATCACTGAAATATTGCTAATTTATCAAAAGTCATACAAGAGCTAAAATACTGTGCCTTCATTTTAAACTCCTACGTTGATTCTTTACTTCTGGAATATTTTTAGCAGATTGGAGTAAATAAAAGAAAACTAGTATAAAGGCATTGTCCTCAAGAAATGTCCTTTCCAGTAGAGAAGAAAAGTTGCAAACAAACTTTGTATTAAACATTTTAAAGTGCTCACTAGAAATGAGTTTAATTTTTGTGGGAAAGTCAAAGAAGGAGGGAAAAAATTACTTTTGCCATATTAAATGAAGGAACGTTTTATAAAGATGTAACATTTGAAATAAATTTTGTGGAATAAATAGGTTTTTACCAGATGGAGAAGAGAGAAAATGAGTATACCACCAAGCTCATCTAAATGCAAATTCTTAAATAGGTATAAAATATTTCTCTGTTTGATTCAGAAGTTCTGAATGACTGAGGGAAGGGAAGAGAAGGGAGGGGAGAAACAAAGTTAGCAAATACTATATATCCTGACAGCTGAACTGGAATTAACTTTTCCAATTCTCAATTTTTTCATCTATGAAATAGATTATAATCCTTGAAGAAAAAGGAAAAAAAGAAAAACTTTTGTAGAATTCAGCTCCAAAGCATAGTACCTCTCATATAGTATCAATAATTACCCAATAGTCTCATTTCCCTTCCCCCATCAAAGAAAGATATGAGAATACAGGGAAAAAAATACAATATGAAATTACACTTTATTAGCGTTTAGAGGACTTGTGAAAGACATGATTGAATAGAATGTTTGACTAAATCTAGTGCTACAAATGTATTGTTATTACTTTACTACAAGGATGGTTCATGGTATTAATGTGTGAATCAGAAAAAAATTCTAAGATGTCAGAATTAGCTACCTTTTAACATATAGGTGGTTTCTTTAATGTTTTCTAAAAGATACAATTTTCTATTAAGTAAATTCAATTTTCTACTGAATTTTGACTTTGATTATGAAATCAGAGATATGCTCTGATAAGACAAAACTCTTTATATGTAACATAAATACATTTTAGAAGGCATCAATCTTCCAAAATCATGAATTTTGAAGGAGATGGTAACTTTCTTCTATATTTACATTAATTTGCACATTGTTACTGGCCTTTTAGAAGAGATTTATTCAACTATATTCAGTGTATGTCTATTGATTTCCTATTATGTGCTAGGCACTTTAATAGCTGCTATACTTTAACATCCAGATATAGTTATGATTAAGAAATAGATATCATCTCAAGAAACTCATGAATATTAAGGGAAAAACTGAAGATCCCATGAATTACATTAATGTCGGAAAGATATAAATGCTATAAACTTTCTATATATCATATATATACATACTATGTGATATTGCATGATTGAATTCAAGAAGAAATTGAACATTATACAAATCATGAGATTAAACAAGATTAATTTCAATCAACTTATAATTGTTTGAAACTAAAGGGCTTGAAACACATTTTCTCATTTGCTATGCTACTTAAATAACACATGGGGAAGCTTGCATAATTTTTTTAAGGTGAATTTAAATTTTTAAAAATGTAATAATATTTTACTATGCATTAAAGTCTAGATTTTTAGTTCAATGTTAAAAACAAGAAGATAAAAGAGACAAAAGAGAGACAGAGATATACAAAAATTCTGTGGAACCATAGAAGCTAAGCATGTTTTGCTTTGCTGTCATGGATAGTAACAGAATGCATTGAAGAGGAAATGCCATTTGAACTGACTTTTAAATGATGAAGGAGAAAAGAAGAGAGAATATATCTTAGAGAAAATAAGTGCATTGAAATAGAGGCATGGACTTCTATAACATCAAAAAAGAATGGTGAAAAATTCATCACTATTAGGACAGGGTGGAGAAGTGACAAAATATAAAGGTTAACGTATAGTTAGGCCAAATATTAGGAAGGCTTAAATACCAGATCAAGAAGCTTAGGCATTATTCTCTATTTAACAGAGATTATACATGAATATCAAACTTAGATTTTTCTGTTTGAGAAATACAATGATGACAACAGTGAGAAGGATGGATTCAGCTTGGGCAAGAACAGTCAAAATGCTTATAGCAACATTCCAAGTGAGAAATTAAGAGAGATTAATCTAAAGGGTAGCAGTAGCAAATGGAAAAATTTACCTGCTAGGGATTGAGTGAGAGGGACCTCCTGAAAAACAATTCTCTAATAATCTTAAAAACAATCTAATTAATAGCAATTGATATTTTTCATGGTTTCTTAGATTATTTTAGGAAGGAATGTAGAATAAATTTTGCTCAACTATCTACCCAATACAGAATCTTCTCTAAAATGGCAAGACAACCACACTTAAAAAAAAATTATTATCCACCTGTACATCTCTATTTCTTGAAACATTCAGCAATAGTTTCTTCTTCTGGCTTATATCTTCTGTGATAAGCAACATATTATTTTCCACATGTTTATTGTTTCCTTAATTTTCATGCACTATGTTCCACACATGTACAATGTCTCTATGTCTCCTGGCTCTATTCAAATTCCACTTCAGTATACTAATTACAGTGGGACTAATATAAATATCACTTGTATTATTTTTCAGTAAAATCCAAGTATCAAAGAAAAGCAAAGCAATGACAGATTTAACATTTTAGTACAAATAGCCAATAGAGTAATTATACACATAAAAAATAACTGAAATGTAAAGTTGTTTTTAGGGAAGAATAATATAATGAGTTTAACTCCATGCATTCTTTTAGATTAGATCAACATATGAAATTCCTTTCACAGTAATAAGAAATTAGTTCAGGAAGGGAAATTTTCTGAGCTGAATCAGTTTAATGAAGATGGACAGGGTAGATCTCAGCTCTAAACTTACAGTCAGATAGACTGTCTCTGACAGTAAATTATCACTTTATTACTTGCATTATAGATAAGATGTTAAAATCATCCACAGCTGCATAGATTCTTTAGCCATGATTCATTAAAATAGTTTTATAATTAACTGGATTTTTATTGTGGCAAGCCTGTAATAAACCCTGTAAACAGCAGAAATGAGGATATTCTGTAATTTATTCTATAAGCATATTCATATATGCAAACCAAAATGTAAATTCTTAATCTTTAATGTCTTGTGCTTTTCCCAACACTTTGCAGTGATTCTCAATCACTGTATCCTATTACCATAACCTGAAGATAGTCACTTGTATTTAAAATGGAGGAGGAGATTCAGGTGAAATCACATTTTGTTCATTATATTAACTTTTTGACAGCAGTTATTACAGAGGTGATTTGGGTAGCTTAAGCCAAAAAATGTAAAAAGAAAGATGTATTATTTTGTTCTTGTTTGTCCTCTAAATAATGAGAAGATATGGGATGGTTTTAAGTCTTGGTAAAATCATATTTGTAATTTTTAAACATCACAGTGGTGACAAATCTGAATTAGAAGGAGTAGGGTAAAAATATAGGTATAATTTAAGAGGCTATTTGAATGAAGGAAGCATGAAAAGATAAAGGACTGAACAATGTAGCATTAATGGGAATTAAGAAAATGGGAAAATAATTATAATTATTTGAAAGATATTATCAACATAATTTGATTATATGGGCTACTTGAGAGAAAGACTAACTTACATGACAATACCATTAATAAGAGGAGATGGTGCAGGTTTGGTGAAAACACAGTCCCTTGCCTTAAAATATTCCACAGTGAATTGTAAAAGTAAGACAGGAGATAATATTGAGCTTTACTCCTCAAAGTATGATCCGTGGAACAGTAGCACTGGCATCCCTTGGGAATTGGAAAATGTGAAAGACAATGAGAATAGAATAAAAAAATATAAAATTTATATACTACGAAGCTTACAGAAGAGAAAGAGAATGAATGCCATACACAATTCAAGACAAAATGAGAACAAAGATTCCACAGTTTATCCAGGAAAGTTATGAATAGGTAGCAGAACAATATGAATACATTCACATGGAACATATATTGGTGATACTTCTAAACAACAAACACAAAGAAAATAACTTTAAAAGACTGCCAGTTAGATAAAAATATTTAAAGTGATAAGAAACTTCTCAGGGGAGACACATATACTCCAACAAAATTGTGTCAAAAGAACTACTACAAAATAATCCAAAAAAGAAGGAAAATCAGATACAGGGTCTTATTAAAAAACAAGGAAATAAATACAATCTTTAATACATACATATGTGAATACCAACATTCTACATTGTTAAGAAAAAATTACTGAGAAATAATAAACAGTAAAAAATTTCCAATAGCTTTCCATTTTTTCCATTATTACATTTGTTATTATTTAAACAGTCTCAAATGAACATGTATTAATTACATAATAAAAATAATGGGACAAATTCTTAGAAATGCACAACCTGCCAAGACTGAATCAGGAAGAAATAGAAAATATGAACAGACCAATCATAAGCACTGAAATTGAAACTGTGATTAAAAATCTTCCAACAAACAAAAGCCCAGGACCAGATGGCTTCAGAGGTGATTTCTATCAAACATTTAGAGAAGAGCTAACACCTATCCTTCTCAAACTCTTCCAAAATATAGCAGAGGGAGGAATACTCCCAAACTCATTCTAAGGCCACCAACACGCTGATACCAAAACCAGACAAGGATGTCACAAAGAAAGAAAACTACAGGCCAATATCACTGATGAACATAGATGCAAAAATCCTCAACAAAATACTAGCAAACGGAATCCAACAGCACATTAAGAGGATCATACACCATGATCAAGTGGGGTTGAGTCCAGCAATGCAAGGATTCTTCAATATATGCAAATCAATCAATGTGATACACCATATTAACAAACTGAAGGAGAAAAACCATATGATCATCTCAATAGATGCAGAGAAAGCTTTCGACAAAATTCAACACCATTTATGATAAAAATCCTCCAGAAAGTAGGCATAGAGGGAACTTTCCTCAACATAATAAAGGCCATATATGACAAACCCACAGCCAACATCCTCCTCAATGGTGAAAAACTGAAAGCACTTCCACTAAGATCAGGAACAAGACAAGGTTGCCCAATCTTACCACTCTTATTCAACTTAGTTTTGGAAGTTTTAGCCACAGCAATCAGAGAAGAAAAGGAAATAAAAGGAATCCAAATCGGAAAAGAAGAAGTAAAGCTGTCACTGTTTGCAGATGACATGATACTATACATAGAGAATACTAAAGATGCTACCAGAAAACTACTAGAGTTAATCAATGAATTTGGTAAAGTAGCAGGATACAAAATTAATGCACAGAAAGCTCTGGCATTCCTATACACTAATGATGAAAAATCTGAAAGTGAAATCAAGAAAACACTCCCATTTACCATTGCAACAAAAAGAATAAAATATCTAGGAATAAACCTACCTAAGGAGACAAAAGACCTGTATGCAGAAAATTATAAGACACTGATGAAAGAAATTAAAGATCATACAAATAGATGGAGAGATATACCATGCTCCTGGATTGGAAGAATTAACATTGTGAAAATGACTCTACTTCCCAGAGCAATCTACAGATTTAATGCAACCCCTATCAAACCACCACTGGCATTTTTCACAGAACTAGAACAAAAAATTTCAAAATTTGTTTGGAAAAACAAAAGACCCCGAATAGCAAAAGCAATCTTGAGAATGAAAAATGGAGCGGGAGGAGTCAGGCTCCCTGACCTCAGACTATACTACAAAGCTACAGTAATCAAGACAGTATGGTACTGGCACAAAAACAGAAATATAGATCAATGGAACAGGATAGAAAGCCCAGAGATAAACCCACGCACATATGGTCACCTTATCTTTGATAAAGGAGGCAAGAATATACAGTGGAGAAAGGACAGCCTCTTCAATAAGTGGTGCTGGGAAAACTGAACAGGTACATGTAAAACAATGAGATTAGAACACTCCCTATCACCATACACAAAAATAAGCTCAAAATGGATTAAAGACCTAAATGTAAGGCCAGAAACTATCAAACTCTTACAGGAAAACATAGGCAGAACACTCTATGACATAAATCACAGCAGGATCCTTTTTGACCCACCTCCTAGAGAAATGGAGATAAAAACAAAAATAAACAAATGGGACCTAATGAAACTTCAAGGCTTTTGTACAGCAAAGGAAACCATAAACAAGACCAAAAGACAACCCTCAGAATGGGAGAAAATATTTTCAAATGAAGCAACTGACAAATAATTAATCTCCAAAATTTACAAGCAGCTCATGCAGCTCAATAAAAATAAAACAAACAACCCAATCCAAAAATGGGCAGAAAACCTAAATAGACATTTTTCCAAAGAATATATACAGAGTGCCATCAAACACATGAAAGATTGCTCAACATCATTAATCATTAGAGAAATGCAAATCAAAACTACAATGAGATATCATCTCACACCGGTCAGAATGGCCATCATCAAAAAAGGGAACACTCTTGCACTGCTGGTGGGAATGTGAATTGGTACAGCCACTATGGAGAACAGTATGGAGGTTCCTTAAAAAACTACAGACAGAACTACCATACGACCCAGCAATCCCACTACTGGGCATATACCCTGAGAAAACCATAATTCAAAAATAGTCATGTACCAAAATGTTCATTGCAGCTCTATTTACAATAGCGAGGAGATGGAAACAACCTAAGTGTCTATCATCGGATGAATGGATAAAGAAGATGTGGCACATATATACAATGGAATATTACTCAGCCATAAAAAGAAACGAAATTGAGTTATTTGTAGTAAGGTGGATGGATCTAGAGTCTGTCATACAGAGTGAAGGAAGTCAGAAAGAGAAAGACAAATACCATATGCTAACATATATATATGGAATCTAAGAAAAAATAATGTCATGAAGAACCTAGGGGTAAGACAGGAATAAAGACACAGACCTACTAGAGAATGGACTTGAGGATATGAGGAGGGGGAAGGGTAAGCTGTGACAAAGTGAGAGAGTGGCATGGACATATATACACTACCAAACATAAAATAGATAGCTAGTGTAAAGCAGCCGCATAGAACAGGGAGATCAACTTGGTGCTTTGTGACCACCTAGAGGGGTCGGATAGGAAGGGTGGGAGGGAGGGAGACACAAGAGGGAAGAGATATGGCAACATATGTATATGTATAATTGATTCACTTTGTTATAAAGCAGAAACTAACACACAATTGTAAAGCAATTATACTCCAATAAAGATGTAAAAAATATAATAATATAATAAAGAAATAATGATTATTCAAAAACAAATATCAGTTATTGACATTTACTTGAACACCTTTTAAAACTAAACCAGATTTTCAATTAATTTCCATGATGGTTGTGTAAGGAAAATAAATTTATCAATATTTTCCATTCTTCTCTTCCACTTTCATGAGGATGATCAATATTTTCCACAAACAAACATGTACCAGTTGAAGCCTGAAGTGTTAGACATGTTATAGCTGTCAAATGATTGGTCAGAAATTTATTTTTTATACATTTCCAAACATGTATAGTATTTATAATTTCTATATTTTATCAAAATATCTTCATTATGTTATAACTGTTCATATTATGAAATAAAATCCACATGCATGCTTATAATTGAGATCATCTATATGAGCAACAATCTCTGTATGCTTAATGAGAAATGAGTGTGTAACTTTGCCTGATGATAGGGGGTCAATTATTTTTTTACTAAAGTACTATTTTTATAATAAATTTTGTCCAGGAAAGCATAATGATGCTTTTTACTGAAAAGTAGTTCATTTCACTTATATGACCACTTCAGATTTTCTTTTCTTTTTTCCTTTGCAATTCGCAACAAGAAAAATATAAGATACATCAGAAATGTCAAGTCTGCTGGTTGACTCGATTTTTAATGCTTCATTTTAACAATAATATTGGAAACATATTCGAAACTCCTCTTGTGTATTTTGTGTGTGGGGTGGGGAAAAGTTAATTAAGAATTACTGAGTGTTTCACAGGCCAGTTCCTTCCACACGTGGTTTATTTAATAACAACTTTAATATTTCACAAAACTATAGATAACCCAAATACTGAAAATTATCATTTAAGGAAAAACTTTTCCTTTTGAAATAATTTTAAGAGATGTGAAGTTGATACAAAGTTCCTGTATACCCTTCCCCTAGCTTCACCTAATGTTGCTGTTTTGCATAAACATGGTGCATTTTTCAAAGCAAAATAACACTGATATAATAGTATTAACAAAAGTACACACTTTATTCAAATTTCACCTTTTCCACTAATATCCCTTTTATGTTTCAGGATCCAATCCAGAATACTACACTGCCATTTACTCATTTTCTCTTCTTACCCTCTCCCAATCTGTGATTTTTCCTATTCCCCCTCTTACCAGAAATCCATTGTCTTTTTCTTTATTGAGGTGTAATTGACATAAAACATTATATTAATTTATGGTGTACAAAATAATAATTCCATATTTTATCTACTGAAAATAATCACCAAAATAATTCTCATTAACATTTTTCACAATACGTAATTAATTTTTTTCTTGTGATGAGAACTTTTAAGATATACTCTCTTAGCAAGTTTCAAATATGCAATATAGTGTTAATAACTATAGTCACCATGCTGTGTATTACATCACAATGACTTATTTTATAACTGAAAGTTTGTACCTTTGGACTCCCTTTACACATTTGGCATACTGTATTTGTATTTCTCTGACTTATTTCACTTATCATAACGTCCTCAAGGTCCATCTGTGTTACTGAAAATGGGAAGCTTTCATTCTCTTTTATGGTTGAGATTTATTCAATTCTATGTAGATACCATACATTATTTATCTATTCTTCTGTCAATGGGCACTTTCGTTATTTCCATTATCTTGGCTATTGTGAATAATGCTGCAATGAACATGGGAGTACTTATATCTTTTCTAGTGTTTTCACTTTCTTCAGCTGAATACCCAGAATGGAATTGTTGGATCCTTTGGTAGTTCAATTTTACTTTTTTGAGGAACCTCCAAACTGTTTTCCATAGTAGCTACACAAATTTATATTTCCCCAACAGTGCACAAGTTTTGCCTTTTCTCTATATGCTCCCCAATACTTATTACTTATTTTTTTATAATAGCCATTGTAATAGGTGTGAGGTGATATTTCAATGTGGTTTTGATTCATAATTCTCTTATGATTAGTGATATTCAGCATCTTTCCTTGTGCCTGTCGGCCATCTGTATATTTTCTTTGGAAAAAATATATATTCAGAATCCTCTGCCATTTTTTAATTGGATTGTTTGTTTTTTTGCTATTGAGTTGTATGAATTTTCTTCTAGGAATTTTAGAGTTTAAGGTTTTATATTTCAGTCTTTAATTCATTTTGAGTTAATTTTTGTGTATAAGACAGTGCTCCAGTTTCATTTTTTTGCATGTGGATGCCCGGTTTTTTAAACTCCACTTATTAAAAAGAGTGTCCTTTCCCCATATCCTTGACCTTTTGTCATAAATTGACTATATATGTGTGGGTTTATTGATGGGCTCTCTATTCAGGTCTGTTTATCTGTGTCTATTTTTATACCAATATCACACTTTTTTGATTACTGTAACTTTGTAATATAGCTTGAAATCAGGATGTGTGATGCCTCCAGCTTTTTCCATCTTTCTCAAGATTGCTCTGGCTACTTGAGGTCTTTCATGGTTCCATGCAAATTTCAGGATTGTTTTTTTCTATTTCTGTGAAAAAATTCCATTGTAATGTTGTTAGGGATTTTTTCCATTGGCTCTACACATTGGTATATTATGGACATTTTAACAATATTGATTCTTCCAATTCATAAACATGAAATATCATTCCATTTACTTGTGTCTTTTTCAGTTTCTTCCATCAGTGTCTTATAGCTTTCAGCATAAAGGTGTCTTATCTCTTTGGTTAAATTTATTCCCAGGTATTTTATTCTTTTTGATGCAGTTGTACATGAGATTGTTTTAAATTCCTTTCAGATAGTTCATTGTTAGTGTATAGAAATGCAACAGATTTTTGTATGTTGATTTTGTATCTGGCAACTTAACTGAATTTGTTACTAGTTCTAACAGTTTTTTGGAGGTGTCTTTAGGTTTTTTTTATATATAATACCATGTCATCTGCAAATGGTGACAGTTTTACTTCTTCCTTTCTAATTTGGATGGCTTTAATTTATTTTTCTTGCCTGAGTGCTTTGGCTCTGTCTTCCAATAATATTTTGAATAAAAGTGGCAAGAGTTGTCATCCATGTCTTGTTCCTCATTTTAGAGAAAACTTTCAACTTTACACTACTGAATATGATGTTAGCTGTGTGCTTGTCATATCTGGCCTTTACTATGTTGAGGCACATTCCCTCTATAGCTACAGTGTTGAGAGTTTTTATCAAAAGAGGATGTTAAGTTTTGTCAGGAGCTTTTACTGCATCTATGATTATTATCTTTCATTTTGTTAATGTGGTTTATCATTTGATTGATGTGTAGATATTGAACCATCCTTGCATCCCTGAAATAAATCCCATTTGATCAGGGTGTATGATCCTTTAATTTCTTTTTTTAAAATGTTTATGAATATTTGTCCTATGCTATTCACATGCGTTTCAGTAATCAATTTAAAATAAATAATTGTTATTAAAGCATATTGATAATTTATTTCTTATACACACAAATTAATGACTACATTGAATCAGACATGGTAGTCTTTGTAAAAGCCAATAACTGTTTTTAGTATATGTGTACATTCTCACATTTCCCCCACACTACTCTCACCAGTATGATATAACTAAAGGAACAAGATGAAACATGTTAGACAAAAGGGATGGATATAATCTTAATATGCTTCCAAGTATTAGAAAATAAAATAATGATAGTTAACTGTTGTTGAATATTTTCTATGTGGCACTGAGTTACATAATCAATATGCATTACATAATAAAGTCCTTAAAGCAATCCTACAAGGAAGATACCATAATCTTTATTTTTTTATATGAGGAAACAATCTCATTGAGGGTTAGAAATTTTCTCAAAGGGACACATAAGTAGTAGAGCATGAACTGAATGCAGCACTGCGTAAACTTAATTAGTGTCATGTCTATACATCTAGTCTGTTCACTATTATACTCAATGTGCCTAGCCCTGTACCTAGCCCAGGAAGCCATAAATCCATTCACACTTTATCAATGAACACTGTATAATTTTCTGAATACTGTATAGTGTGATTCCCTTAATCATTACCTAATACATTTACTGACAGATCATTCTTATTTATTTATAGCTTTCCATGGAGGTCATTATATTCCCCATAGTAAAAAGAATAAGCATGTAAGCTGCTATGTGTTCAAAGATGGTATTCCAATAGCCTTTCTTTCTTATGAAACTGCAAGTCTCATATTTACTAATAAAGTTTGCTAAGTTGAACACTTCGCCTCTATATAATCTATTTTTAAAACACACACACACACACACAAAAAAAACCAAATGGAGGTTGAGACAGGGGATAGAAAGAATCCTCAACACTAGTTATCATTTTGGAAAACAGAAAGTAGACTCCCAAGAGTTTTAATTCTGTTAACAATCCAGAAAGTGTGGAGGAATCTAGGGATAGCAAAAGTAGAGCATGAGATGCACTTCTGTGTGGGAAATCCCAAATAAAGAACTAGAAATGTGGAAATATATGCCCGAGATGATGGGGACATAAATGAGAAGAGTGGAATAATTGCTAGATCAAAGGGAATAATAATAATAATAATAATAACAATGTTTTCTACCTCATAAATTTGACCAAGCCTGGCCTTATTACAGAATGAATTCCAGGAAGTCCTCTGAGAATTTATATTCATTGGTTTAATGTCATAATTCATACTAAGAATCACTAGGAAAAATTAAGGTAGATTATCATCATCAGTTATGTCTGAACACTATGGTTATTCACTGTATGTTGATTTCCTAATCTTCCTTTTAACCTTAGTTGTTTCAGGAGTTGTCTTTCTTACTTACTCTCATAATGAGATGATCATGTAACAATGGAAGATGAAAGCAATTCAGAGGCGAAGGAACAGGTTTCCATCTTTCCATCTCCACTTACCCACACTGTGTCCTTAAAAAAGCATTTAATATATCTGAATGTTTGATAGAATATTGTAAATAAAACACCCTACTGTATGTGCTTATAGAAGAAAAAAAACATAATTTGGATTGAGAAAATGCTCATTGTAAAACATCACACACACACACACATACACACACAAAAACTGGTAGTTTACCACTGATCATTGTATTTGAATTATTTTGAATCTTACACTTGATATGCTTAATTTAGACTATTTATATCAATTTGACAAGCTGCATAACAGATTTAACTCCTCTCAATACCTGTATTTCTGTCATTCCTAAATTCAACAAGGAAATTTTGCCCCATCTTGGTTGGAAACTATTAGTTCAAACCCACTTATGGGATGTATAATCAGTAGATTAGATCAAAATCAGACACACTGACTTCCTCGAAACTTATCATACATACGATGCTGTACTTAAAACAAATACAAAAAACAAGCTTAAACCATCACACTACTAAATACACATACTCTTCAAAATAGAAAAGCAGACACTATTATTATTTCTTAAAAATGCTTAGTTGATACAAGTTTACCTAGGTACAGAGAAAGTCTAAGAAAGAATAACCTGGTTAATACCAATATAAATAAAAAGTCCTCCAGTGGGAAACAGAAGAATCAGTGAGCAAAAAAGCCAGACATAAAAAATGTGCTGTATTCCAGCATCTGTTGTTGGGTCGACATTCCTGATATAGCTCTATTAAATACAATGCCCTGGGCGCTTCTACTAGTTAAAACAAACAACAAACAAACAAATCAGATTTCTCCAGAGCCTCTGTCACTCTTTCCAGCCCCTACTGTGCTCCAGCTAATGTAAAATATGCTTTGGAATATATTTGTTATGAAATATTTTCTCAGTGAAATAGTATAGAGACATTTAATGAGATCTTCAAAACAGATGGGGATATTTTAGCTGCCCTCACCCCTTTTGCTTGAACAATATACTTTGTAATTAGTGGTGTGGTAAAACATTCTTTTTAAATGGATAGGAACTGAATACATTTTCAGGCTATCATGGGAAAACCCATGAAACACGAGATCCAGGAAACAAGGTTTTTTGGTTTTGGTTTGGTGGGGTTTTTTTAACACATTTGCTTTGCAAGGGGCATTTTTAAAAGCCACAAGTAGTTTCCTACATTTCATCCTGTTATTTACCGCTGTGTAGTTTTAAGAAGCTATTTTAGTTAACAATTTAATAATTGCAAATTAAATGGAGAGGATGTTCTTTTTTGTTAATTTCCTTTTATGTCTGACTCTGATTTTCTTTCATCATCAAACAGTTCTTTTCATTCTTTTTTGTTTGTTTGCCCTTATGTGTTTTTTCCTTGTTAATGTTCAGTGTTTTTTCTCTTATATTTATCTTTTTCAACTTTTATTTTCTAGTCAAAATGTACAGAGTAACATAACCCTTACAGCAGAAATCTCTTTCTCTGCTTAGATGAACAGATGATATGCTCTGCAAAAAGTAGTCGCAAAAGGTAAGAGGGAAATTTTAAAATATTCTATTTTCCATACAACTGTCAGGAATGTAGTCTCCCTGACACAGGTCTAAATATTTTAATATATTCTAAATAAAGTGACATATCACAATTTTAGTCCATAAGAAAATGTTTCCCTCTGTTGCTTAGGAAATATATATTTACAGGAATTTACTATTTTTAGACTTTCCATAATATGAATCAAAAATTGACTGAAAACAAAAGTAACTGCTTTGTGTTTTTGTTTGTTTGTCTTGTATATTGCATTTGATTATTGACAATCTCCCTATGTTTCACTGGATTTGCTCTACAATTTGTTTCTGTATTTCTTTTTTCAGACGTATTGACTTAAGTAGTTCCCCTGGTTTATTTAGCCAGTCCTAAAACAAATTAATACATTATTACGCTGTTCATTTTCCTATGACCTCTGACTCTGGCAGTCCAACCTTCAGTCATGGTCTGAGCTTTCCAAATGCAGTCTTTGCTCAGTTCTCATTGCTCTTCTACAAGCTCCTTTTTTAGTTGGAGAACCTTTTCTCATGCTCTAAGATTCCACTTCAGCGTATATTTTCACAGGATTTCTCCAACCCTCCCAGCACCAGCTCTGCCAAATCCATATGTTTGGACATTGGGGTCCTAAAGACTTTATTTTCTTTTAGGAATTTTCTCCACATCTTTGTTGTTTGTTTATCTTTCTTTATCAAAATGAGGCTAGAGAATGCTTGAACATCAGTTAATAAAATGTCAAAGACCCAACAGGATAGAGTGGATGGAAAAGCTCTTCCTTACCAAGGGTAGGGTAGGATAAAAAATCTGAAACTGGATCAACAGTACAAAGCAGAACCAAAGTGGTTAAGAAACTGTGTATGGTTTCTACAGCCATTATTTCAAAAGCAAAGAGGCACTATGTCAAGAGCAATGAGGACTAGATAATCAATGTGTCTAATTATTTAGTCTTCTTCACCACTGGCTGTGATTTTCTTGAAATAATTGTTCCATAATCTATCTAAATGTCCCTAGAAGACAGTGCTTGTGATATAGAAGATGCTCAATAACTCTTTGTTGAATAATTTAATTTTAAAAATAGAGACATAGCCAGTCACTGAATCACAGTTAAGTAACCTACTAAAGAGAAGATTCTTCAGAAAATCCCAATTTTTAAATATCTGCATGTATTTGCATTAGATCTACTTCATTGAACTTTTCTTCCCAATTGATGGAAAATTTCCAACAGATTCCTCTATAGTGCATTACAGTGTTGAGGCTTATGTGATGCTTTCATTATGAAAAAAAGAGGGTTCAATAATTCTAATATCCCAGATAATTTGTTTTTCAACCACATATATGTTTCCACTTCATAATAGGTTTAATTAATACTTAATCACTTTAAAATTTTATTCAGTCAGTTTAACTACTCTTGACAGCTTCCACTAAGGAAATGTTTTGTTTCTCTTGCAGGAAAGATTTTAAGAATTTTCACCTGAAATGTCTTATGGATCTTATAAATGCATAACCCTGGAAGCAATATTTTCTGCAATTTTCTTCAAAGCTAGTAACATATAAATTCACTAAAATATTGTGTTACAAGGATGCTTGGAAACTCTCCTAGTGATAGCTGTCATGTTAATGGGCTGAGCATTTTGGGGTAGATAGACCAGATGCAGTGAGCTATTTTGGAAAAATAGCCTCAAGTTTTGGGATACTAAAACACTGACATCTGCTTGAAGTAAAAACAGGAATTATTCTAAAAATTAAAGTGATTGGATCAGTTTTTTTAAAAAAGCATGTTTTATTGCCATTGGTAAGAATAAAATTCATAGAAAGAAAGCTGTTATCAAATATAGGTTAAAACAATGCAGTAGCAAGGTTTTTTGTTTGTTTGTTTGTTTGTTTAATGGTACACAGGCCTCTCACTGTTGTGGCCTCTCCCGTTGAGGAGCACAGGCTCTGGACGCTCAGTCTCAGTGGCCATGGCTCATGGGCCCAGCGGCTCCACAGCATGTGGGATCTTCCCAGACCGGGGCACGAACCCGTGTCCCCTGCATCGGCAGGCAGACTCTCAACCACTGCGCCACCAGGGAAGCCCTGTAGCAAGGCTTTTTAATGCCAATTAATTCTTCTTTCATGTATTAAAAATTCTTCCTTTATATGTATTATTTTTAAAAGTTTGTATAAAGGAAGAAAAAAAAAAAGAAAACAGCTATCTGCTTAACTAAAGAATATATGAAGTTATATGAGAAAAGAAATCCAGCCTAATATCTTTCTATATATGAGATGTTCTTGCAGTTCTTTTTTTTTTTTTAGGTTTTCACCTAAAAAGTACATGTTTGTTTACTTCTACATCTTTGCTTGGGAATCGGTCTCTTTCTTCTACTATTACTGAAGAATTTTATTTCAGAATTGATAAAATTTGTGTAAGCCAAAATTTAGGGAAAGGAAATATGATTGTGTTTCCAAAAGCCTTGTAGTTGAATATTTTATAAGAAATAGGAAATTTGTCTATTAATCTGGAATAATGTTACTTAATATTTGTAGAGGACAAACTCAGTGTCAAAACTTTAAACTTTATAGGTTACATATTACAAATAGACTGTAAGTTGTGTATGATTAGTATTCTTATTTTACACATGAGGAAATTGCTATAGCAAAGATTTAAGTATTGCTCACAGTTACATGAGTCATGGAAAGACGGAGCCCTTATTTGAACACAATATTTAGAATTTGCCTACTCTCTCTCACTCTTTTTCTTTATTTGGAATCTATTTTAAAGGATCCAGCAGGAAAAAGTGAAACCACATTATCAGGTTTTCAAGTACTCAGAAAAATATTGCACATTCACTTTGGCTATCTAATCAGAATTTGTCTATACGTAATCAGTTACTCAGAATGGAGTCATTTTTCATTTTTAGAAATGCTTTTCTAAATTAGGACCACAATATTTTACACTGGCAAGCATACAGATGATTTGAAGCCTTATTAAGCACTTATGATCTATGAGACTTGGTAAGTCATTAGAAACAGTTAAGTTACTATTTTATCACATGTACAGTTGACTAACAGTTCTGATCATGCATACCTATATATAGTGCTAATGTGATGATCTGAGAATTATAACCTCCATAAGGTCCCTAGTGTGGTGCTTTTTAGTTCCTTTATATTCCTGAATCCCAACCTAATTTTCTTCCTGTTTGACATCGCTACTATCAATTTCATGTTTTGAGTCTCCTGAACACCATCTATTTCTCACACACAGTGTGTGAGATATTATTCCTATTAATATTGTCCACTAAAAACCTCATCCATTTTTCCTCTTTTATTTTTCTACTGCCATTTGTGGTCTAGGACCACATAATACCTCACCCACCACTTCCCTAGGGTCCTGTTTCTAGACTTTATCCTCATCAATCATATATGCTGCTGTCAGAGATATTCCATGGTGATATTATATAATCCCAGTGCTTTAATCCCCATGGTGATTCCCCATTGTCTTCAAAATAAAGTGAAATTTACTTAATATGGTCTATAAGAACATTCATAAAATGGGTCCCCCTTATCTCACTGCAGCCCTCCAAATTTTCTCAGAAATTTTCTTCTCTCCCATTCTTTATGTTTTCCTATTTCTTTTGCAAAGAGAAAACTTCTCCCTCCTTTTCAGAGTCCAAATTAAATAACTCCTCTTTTTGGTCTTCTCTGTATTCTACAGAGAATGGACTACTACTTGACTTTTATGCATCATTGTACCCATAATAAATTTCCACCAGAGTATTTGGTTATTAAGTTCTCTCAATTCATTTAGATATGCACACAAATGATTTATTTTTCCAAACAACTGAACCCCCAGTTAAGCCATATCAAAATTTACTCCTAAATAATGCCTCTCTTAAAAATATTTTAGCCTTTTACCATAATTGGCAGTTACTGTGGTTAAAGAAGAAATCTCATTATTTTTTTCAATCTCAGCAGGTTTATGTTAAAACTCTAATTTAAGGGTTTTTAAAAAATTTTTAATTGAAGTATAGTTGATGTACAGTATTATATGTTACAGGTGTAAAACGTAGTGGTTCACAATTTTTAAAGGTTATACTCCATTTATAATTATTATAAAATATTGGCTATATTCCCTGTGTTGTAAAATATATCCTTGTAACTTATTTTATATCTAATAGTTTGTACCTCTTAGTCCCTTATGTCTATACTGCCCCTCCCCACTTCCCTCTCCCCATTGGTAACCACTAGTTTGTTCTCTGTATCTGTGAGTCTGCTTTTTTTGTTGTTATATTCACTAGCTTGTTGTGCTTTTTAGATTCCACATATAAGTGGTATCATACAGTATTTGTGTTTCTCTATCTTATCCATGTTGCTGCAAATGGCAAAATTTCATTCTTTTTTATGGTTGAGTAGTATTTCATTTTATATATGTGTGTGTGTGTGTATCCACATCATCTTTAGCCATTCATCTGCTTACCCATTCATGGGTACTTAGTTTGCTTCTGTATCTTAGAAATTGTACATAATGCTGCTATGAACATTGGGGTGCATGTATCTTTTCAAATTAAGGTATTTTTGTTTGTTTCTTTCTTTTCAGCTATATACAAAAGAGTGAAATTGCTGGGTCATATGGTAGTTCTATTTTTAGTTTTTTGAGAAACCTCCAGACTGTTTTCCGCAGTGGCTGCACCAATTTACATTCCCACCAACCATGTATGAGGCTTCCCTTTTCTCCATATCCTCACTAACACTTGTCATTCATCTCATTGTTGTTTTGACTTGCATTTCCTTGATGGTTAGTGATGTTGAGCACCTTTTCATGTGCCTAACTAGAAAAAAAACATAGTCAAAATACTCTTTAACATAAATCACAGAAATATTTGTCTGGAGTCATCTCCTAAAGCAAAGGAAATAAAAGCAAAAATAAACAAATTGGACCTCATTAGATTTGAAAGCTTTTGCACAGCAAAGGAAACCATTGACAAAACAGGAAGACAATCTACTGAATGGGAGAAAATATTTGCAAATGATATGACTGATAAGGGGTTATGGCTAATTAGTTCATTGTTAGTGTATAAAAATATAACAGATTTCTGTATATTGAATTTGTATCTTGCAACTTTACTGAATTCATTGATGAACTCAGTTTTCTGGTGACATCTTTGGGATTTTCTATGTACAGTATCATGCCATCTGCAAACAGGGACAGTTTTACTTCTTCCTTTCCAATTTGGATTCCTTTTATTTCTTTTTCTTGTCTGATTGCTGTGGCTAGGACTTCCAATACCATGTTGAATAAAAGTGGTGAGAGTGAGCATCCTTGTCTTGTTCCTGATCTTAGAGGAAATGCTTTCAGCTTTTCACTGTTGAGTATGATGTTAACTGTGGGTTTGTCATATATATGCTTTATTGTGTTGAGGTATGTTCACTCTATGCCCACTTTCTGGAGAGTTTTTATCATAAATGATGTTGAATTTTGTCAAAAGCTTAATTTGCATCTATAACTTATGGTTTAAATGTATTATTTAAAATTTTTATTTAAATACTTTTGATACATAACATTGTCTAAACTTAAGGGGTACACATACTGATTTGATATTCATATATTACAATATATTTCAATATTGTAATATTATTGTCATTGTAGTGGTAACTAGCACCTCTATCATAGCACATAATTATTTCTTTCTAGGTTTTGGAATAATTAAGATTGAGTATCTTAGCAAGTTTGAATATTATAATAAAATAACATTGTCTATATTCACTTTACTGTGCATTAGAGCTCTAGGAAATATTTACTACTCATTTCAAGTCTGTAACCTTAAATAATTTCTGTCCTATCCCCTCCCTGTCATCCCCTGTTAACCACTATTTTACTCTGTTTTTGCAAGTTTGACTTTTTTAGATTCCACTTATAAGGAATATCATACAGTAATTGTCTATGTTTGGCTTATTTCACTTAACATAATGTCCTCAAGGTACATCCCTGTTGTCTCAAATGGCAGGGTGCTCTTCTTTCTCATGGCTGAATTATATATATAATTATTTATCCATTTGTCTTTTGATGGACACTTGTTTCCATATCTTGGCTATTGTGAATAATGCTACAGTAAACATAGAGTTCAGATATCTATTTGATATCCTGTTTTCATTTCCTTTGGGTATACACCCAGAAGTGGAATTGCTGGATCGTATAATTGTTCTATTTTTTTAAATTTTTTGATAAAAATCCTGTTTCTATGGTGGCTGTACCAATTTACATTCTCAACAACAATGTACAAGTGGTCCCTTTTCTCCTCATCCTCTCCAACATTTCTTATCTTTTGAACTTTGGATAATAGGCATTCTAAGAGGTGTGCAGTATCTCATTGTGGTTTTGACTTGCATTTCCCTGATGATTAGTCATGATGAGCATCTTTTTATGTACCTTTTGGCCATTTGGATATTTTCTTTGGAAAAATGTCTAGTTCCTCTGCCCACTTTTTAATTGGATTACTTATTTTGTTACTGAGTAGTGTGAGTGCTTTATAAATTTGGAAGAATATTAACCCCTTATCAGATATATGTTTTATAAAAAATGTCCCCATTCTCTAGGTTGTTTTTGCATTGTTCATTGTTTCTTTTGGTGTGAAAAAGCTTTTACACTTGATGTAGTCCCACTTGATTTTTGCTTTTGTTTGTGTTTTTGGTGTCATATCCAAAAAATCTTTGCCAAGACCAATGCCGAGGAGGTTCTTCCCTACATTTTCTTCTAGGAGTTTTATGGTATCACGTTTTATGTTTAAGTTTCTAATTCATTTCAAGTTAGTATTTGTGAGTGGTATAAAGTAGGGATCCAATTTCATTTTTCTACATGTGTTTATCCAGTTTTCCCAGTACAATTTTTTGAAAATATTTTCCTTTCCCCATTGGGTGTTCCTGTCTCCTTTGTCAAATATTAGTTGACCATATTTGTGGGGGATTAATTCTGGGCTCCCAATTCTGTTCCATTGGTCTATATGTCTATTTTTATGCCAGTACCACACTGTTTTAATTACTATAGATTTGTAGTACTGTGTAAAATCAAGAAGCATGATGTTTTTAGCTTTGTTTCCCTTTCTCAGGATTGCTTTGGCTATTTGAAGTCTTTGTAGTTCCATACAAACTTTAGGATTTTTCTATTTCTGTGAGAATGCCATTGTAATTTTGATAGGAATTTAGATGCCTAAATTCTATAGGCTTTGGGTAATATGGAGATATTTTTTTTAAAATTTCCCCAAATGCTTTACTTCTGCATCATGGATAGCTTAAACAGAGCAGATCATTTGGGGCTGGCTTTCACATAAATTTTCTCTCCCCCTCTCTTGGTCTGTATATGTTTCCTCTAGATTGGTTAAAATGTGGATAGGAAAAAGTAGGAAAATGGCTTCATGCATTGGAATCTAGATGTGTTGTTCTCCCACTTCCTTGGGAATACTTTACTATATCATCTCTCCAAAATGCCCCCCTTCCTTGCTCCAGTAATACAGGGACAGCTCCACAGGCCAATGAACAAGCAGATTACCAAGTTTGGAAGAAAAAATAAAAACAAGAGGCTTTATTTTTTTCAGAGATATTCCCAAAATGTATTAGTATTTCTCTTTGGGCTCAATTTTCACTCAGTAAAAAAGGTGAAGCAACCCTCTTCTCTCTTACAGGTAGGAAAGAAAAGAAAATAGATGTCCTTTGGTCAGTCAATGCTAGTCATCGAGGAGGACCCAAGACCAACATGCTTTAATACAATTGAGGGAATCTCCCATCAAAATGTTAGTTTTGTCATTATTTAATTACTACAAATAGAGGATTCAGACAGTGTCAATTGAGACATGGCTGCCTCCTGGCAAATTTCACAAATTGGAAGTGTTAGTATCCCTCAAATACCAGATCTTATTTGAGGTGTCCTTCTTTTTCATATGGCTTATTGAAATCAGTTAATTTGGATATTAATTTCTCCTCTAGTCTCCATATTTCTGAAATTCCAGAGCTGAATTGATTATAAGTCAGTCTATTAACAAAGCATCCACTCTATTTTGAATAGATCTTTTCATACATTCTTTCTTCTGGTATGGAATTGCTTAGGCCTGTGAAACCTGCCTTTTAGATTAGATTTGTTCCTTATACACTGGAGAATGTATCAAATGGAGAATATTGTTCAGTAGATTTCTGAGATGAAGTTGCCATTAATACTTTTGCAATGGGTCCCTTAGTGTACAGTGAAGACCAGTTTTCCCACATGCTTTCAAAGACTGCCTAATTTAGGTCTCAAATTCAGTAGCTATGGTCAGGTGTCCAAACGTATGCAACTAAACAATCCAAGGCCAACTAGACCATATGATGAGAGGATGGATGTCTCTTGTGCCTATGGATAAGCTACTTGAATACAAGGATAGCCCCTTAAACTGCCCCTCTATGATCACAAATAATGAATGGCATTTCACTCAGCTGCTCTAGCACTGTCTACAACTAAAATTCAGAACCTCACAAACTAGTGTTCTGTGACACACAAATCATTTACTCTACCTGCCTTCATTTGGGCTTAAAAGCACAAAATTAGCAAATAGTTGTTGCATTTCTTGATGTCTAAAGATTGTAAATATGGAAAGTCTTTTTTTCATAGTATTCTAAGTACTTCCTCAGAATTACCTGCTTGCTAAAAAACATCTCAGCACGCACACACACACACACGCTTATATATATCACCCACACATATACATATTTTAATACTGTACTTAAACAGTTCAAAGTCAAGTTGCAGCAAGTCACAAACTAACACTTTTGATGAAGTTCATGTGTATCCATTAAACCTGATGCCTTATAAACTAGCCATTGACAAGTAAAAAAATAACCTCTCACTTGTAGACAAGGTCTCATTTGTTAGAGTTACCTGTTAAGTCTGTAACAGTTAAGACAACAGCTCAACTCTAAAAAGGGGCAGTGCAGCTTTGTATACCACCAAAATGAGAAATCTACATTGTCTTTTTTACTAAACCAATGCTAAAACTTAAACTCACTGGATCAAGACTCCACCAGAAGTTTCCATTCTAATTCTACTATCAAATCCTTTTCGTTAGAGGTTTTTCAAAGTCTTAAATTCAATACACCAGATGCTAAAATTTCGCCTAAATTAAACTTATTCCCTTCTACCACGGAACTATAGACCTTGCACAGAGCAATTGGGAACTCAGGTTTTCTGCAGAGAGAAGTGTAATAGGTCCCGAAGACAAAGAAGCAAGTAAGTCCCTCCTTCTGCTGCAGGAGAATGAAAAAAAAAGAACAAGTGAGTGGTGAGGATGTGTTGTTTTTTTTTTTTGCTGTACGCGGGCCTCTCACTGCTGTGGCCTCTCCCGTTGCGGAGCACAGGCTCCGGACACACAGGCTCCGCGGCCATGGCTCGCGGGCCCAGCCGCTCCGCGGCACGTGGGATCTTCCGGGATCGGGGCGCGAACCCGTGTCCCCTGCATCGGCAGGCGGACTCTCAACCACTGCGCCACCAGGGAAGCCCGAGGATGTGTTTTTAACCTAAGATCACCTACTTAAGAAGGCTGTCATTAATATCACTTATAACAGGTGTCAAAAGTGTTTGACTCAGGTCTTCCCTGGTGGCGCAGTGGTTGAGAGTCTGCCTGCTGATGCAGGGGACACGGGTTCGTGCTCTGGTCCGGGAAGATCCCACGTGCCACGGAGCGGCTGGGCCTGTGAACCATGGCCACTGAGCCTGCGTGTCTGAAGTGTTTAGCTTATGGTAGTCACTCAATAAATAGGAGCCTATGTTTTTAATATTACTGTTAGCCTTTTGTGACTTATTCCTTGGTATGTATGTTGTATTTTCCACACATTTTTTTTTTCGTGTAATCCACTTTGGACCTTCAAAGCCTTCCACACTGAGGTAAAGGGAAGAATTTCTACTAAACCAACTTCGTGCAGAAAAGTAGCATAAGCCAATCTAAAGAAGATCCAGAACAATTTACCCCTTTGCTCCTTAATGTAGAATACGATGAGCAATATATCCTTTCTTTTATGCTCAGGACAGCATATTTTAAGATAATACAATCTAATGTCCTTAATAAGCTAGTAATATTGTGGAAATAGCATGTACACTAATAATTATAATAAATGAAGTAGGTGTAATGCAATGTATAATTGAAACACACAGGTATGGTACTTAATAGAGAGAAGCAGCGTGAGCGTGGTTAGGGAAAGCTGCTTGGAGAAAGGAACCTAGAACATTTGGTTTCCATGTAATTCTACCTAATATCCTGCATTTCTCTGAACTAAACGTGATTTTTAAGTAACATAGTTAATAGAGAAATACTGATTTTTTTTCTTTCATGTATCTTTTTGTTTTAGTCACAAAAAGAGCAACATATGTTTGACAAAGTAAAATCAATAACTCTAAAACTTAACTTTTTCCAATAACAGAATTAAACATACACATAAATAATATATTTTGTAGTATGAAAGGGAGAAATGTATGTTGTAGGAAAAAACAATTTACTGAAGGCAGCTAACACTGCTGTGAGAAATGCCCAGTGGCATTGAGCATAAAGTCTAGTGGATTTTTTGGAATCCATACTTCATTTTGATACAGAAAGTGTGTAAATACAAGCCCTATTTCAGGGATGATGGGCATCACCTTTCTTTTATTCATTTTTTAATAAAATCTGGATGATTTGCACTCACCTACCAAATATAACTCTTTTGTTCATGAATAAGTAGTATTTGAATTGGATCATATTTTGTGTCTTCCCTTTTTACGGGAACAAAGTGTTCATCAAAGAAATTTAGGAAGAATTTACAAAAATGTGCACTGTGTATACTACTTCAGAACTTAAGAAATGTTGGAGAAAATGTGTCAGTATTTCTAACTTAAGTATAAATTCCTTAAGTATGAAATCCCTTAACTGTAAATTTTGAGTTGAGTGAAACTACTTACATACCTCATTAGAGAAATGTTTAAATCCCAAGTAAACTGTCACCCAAGCAAACTGTCAGTTTGGATATCTTTAACTGATTACAGAGAGAATCATGTTTCATTGCACTCTCCTTCTGGCCAAGGAACATTTGCAAGGTTTTAGTAAAATGTGAGTATAGTTAACTACCTAATAAATAACACTGAGTAAATATAGACATTATTCTGCTTGAGTGAAAACACCAGAAACTGAACCAACAAGGCCCAACAATTTGTTTTAAAATCAGTGTCTCTTTTGTGTTCAATAAGTGGGAATACATTCACTATCTATCTCATTCTATATAATTACAGCAGATGGTAATGTTTTTCCTTAGACTGAGAACTTGGCATTTTACATGTTTAATTTGGCTCAAGATACAACATTTATAGAACTGCATTCCAAGCAGTGATTTTCTAAAAGATTCCCTATTGAATATGAATGTAATTATGTTAAATATTCCACCCAGAAATTACAACCCTAACCCTAAAGGTTATTCCTTGGGCATAAAACAAAAATATAGGACTTTTTTTTTTTTTGCTATATTTTCTAGGCCACAGAGAAGTCTATAAATTGCTATTCCAGGGAAATAACTGACTTAAAATTTGTATATAAATACAATTAGCTTTAACACCCAAAATGATATATTAAGCTTACTAATTATGGTTTTTCCCTTTGCATACAGATTAATGTCAAGGCTGTTTCTGTATGACTGGGGGCTAAAGGCTTATAGTAGATGCAGGAAAAGGGGGAGGAAACAATATGGATTATCTCAGTTAAGGATTTCTCTGCTTTTGCTCTTTTTCAATTGTTCTGCTTAATGAAGGGGACTGGTCCACTTTCACAACTAGCACAAATCATTAAATCATTGCTTATTTTTAGAAGAATCATCAAGGCTTATGGAGAGAGAAGAATGCAGGCCAACTTAACTTAAAAGACCACCCCTGCCCTCAGGTAGCTGGGAAAGCTGTAACAAATGAACAGCTTGCTGTAGTAGGTTTGGAGTCAATACTTAACCTATAAGAAATTACAAATCTTACTCAGTGCAACTTGTTATGCAGGAGAGGAGGTTATCATGAGAACTAGGCCTACTGAGTTTGGCTAATATTTGTCACTCTTTATGAGGAACATGTTGTGACTATGGGAGAAAGAAAAAAGAGGACAGAAGCAATTTCAAGAAAGAATAAATAAAAAGTGTAGAGTTTGGTATCAAGTTGTTCAACATGAAGTAAAAAAAAACACAAAACACTTGAGTGTTTATTGAAAGTAGTACTCCACCTCAGATAAAAAAGTGAAAGGGATAAAAGAAAACTTTTATTAAGACTAGTTAACTGTGTATTATATAAAGATCTTAAAAAGGATGAAAATAACCTGCACAAAAATTAAGTGTATGAAGGAAAGCAAGGATCATAAATGAGGTAAAGATTTTGGTGAAGATAAAGAGCAGAAAACAAAGAGGAGAAAGATCAGAATCTCTCTTAAATCACAATTTATGGAGTGCTTTTCTATACAGAATGGTTTAAAAAATTATTACAGTAAATACTTTCTTTCATATAGAAGCCCACCACTATAAGATAGTTCCCACATCAACTTGACCACTGGCAGCTGAGTACAATTCAAAAACCTCTGATTAGAAGGTAAGCATAGCACTTGCTCTGCTCTTATTAACAATGGTTAAGAGAAGTTTAAATATGCAAGACATATAGCCTTATGAAAATGGCAAAAAACAGAACAAAACAACCACCACCACAACAAAAATCCTGGCAATATCAATTTCTGGCAAGGAGCAAAAGGACTTCTCTTTCATCTCTGGTAGGAATGTAAAATGGTGAAACTGCTTTGGAAGATAGTTTGACAGTACCTTACAAAGCTAAACACAGTCACACCATACGATCAAGCAGTTGTGCTCCTAGATAGTTACCCAGTTGACTCGAAAATGTATCTTCACATAAAAACCTGCCTACTATGTTTATTTCAGCTTTATTCATAACCATTGAAAAGTTGAAACCAGCAAAATATTCTTCAATAAATAAATGTGTACAAAACTGTGGTGCATCCATACAATGGAATGTTATTCAGTGATAAAATGAAATGATTAATCCAATCAGACAAAAACATGGATAAATATTGAATGCATATTACAAAATGAAAGAAGTCATTCTAAAAGTGCTTTATAGCATTTGATCACATTTATAGGACATTCAGGAAAAAGCAAAACTACGTAGACAGTAAATGAATCTCTAGTTTTCCATTAGGTGCTAGTTGTTTCAGTAGAACATCAATGGCACAAGCAACAACAACAAGAAAAATAGATAAATTGGACAACATCAAAACTGAAAACTCTTGTTCTCCAAAGGATACCAACAAGAAATCTTGTTCTTCAAAGGGCACCATCAAGGGAAAAGACAGCCCACCAAATGGAAGAAAATATTTGCAAATTATGTATTTAGCTAAATAAGTGTTGGGAAAGGCAGTCTCGTGTGTGCAGTCTTCAGATCCCAACTGAGACACATAAGAATGGGCCTTGGGCTTAGAACAATTCCTTACCAAGAGATAATTAACCACACAGCTTGTGCCGGACTTATCATCTTGTGTGGGAATATATTTCCCTATTTAATGATCAATAAATGTTCTTTTGTATCTGCTCAAAACATGTGCACATTATGGGAAAGCCCAATGCTGCTGTTATATCTGTCCTTTGAGGAGCGTTAACAGGATCCTTTCACTGCAGTGTGAGAGGGGTGTATGTAGGCAAGTTGCACTGCATTAGCTGCAAGGAGAGACCCGCTGGCCAAGGGGGCCCAAAGTGATCTACTGAAGCTGATCTTACTTGGTCTCTTCTCTGTGTAAGTAAAGCATTGTTCCCTCCAGTGATCAACAGTGTTGTGTTTTCCTCTGGACTCTGACACCAAGATGCAATGGGCAGAAGTGTTTAAAGTCCTCCACTGGGATTGGTAACCAGTGCACAGTACTCTGCTTGACATAAGGAATGTGTATATAGATATATTAAAAATTCTTACAACTCAATATTAAAAAGAGAAACAACCATGTTTTAAAAAAACAGGCAAAAGATATGAATAGACATTTCTCCAAAAGAGATATATAAATGGATATTAAGCACATGTAAAGGGGCTCAACATTATTAGCCACCAGAAGATAAATGCAAATCAAAATCACAACAATATACCTCTACACACATTCTGTGATGCCTATCATCAAAAAAAAAATTTTAAGGGAAAATAACAAGCAATAACGTTGGCAATAACGTGAGTAAACTGGAGCATTTATGCCCTGCTAGTGGCAATGTAAAATGGTGCAGCCACTTTGGAAATAGGAAGTTCCTCAAAAACATAAACATAGAGTTACCATATTACTAAGCATGTCTACTCTTAGAGAAATGAAAACATATGCGACACATACAAAATGTACACAAATTTTCCTAGCACCATTACATATAATAGCCAAAATGTGGAAACAATCCAAATGTTCATTAACAGATTAATACTTAGTGTGATATATTCATACAGTGGAATATTGTTCAACCATAAAAAGGAATGAAATGAAAAATTAAATTGCAGTTTCCAGTCTGGCATGTAAGAAACTTGGAAGTTGCCACTCCATTTAACAATAAATAAAAAGCTGAACAAACAGAAAAATCAACAACCCTTCATAGATCAGTAAGTGAATTGAGGTCACAGGGCAAACTGCTGCCCCTAAGTTAGAGAAACCTGCAAGGAACACAGAGCATCACAGCTTACCAGAGCAGAAACAGCCATAGGAACCAGTGCCAGGGTAGAGAAATCTGACTTGGAATTGATGAAATGTTGGAGACTCAATGTGGACAAGTATGACAGATTAAAAACTCCAAGGGTATCTACTCATTGATGGTCCCCCTGTCAACTTTTATGAATTATACCTCCTGGAACTCTACAAGATTCTTGCAGTGAACGTCACAGAAAAATTCCCTCATGCTTCCAGCTGGGGGACAGGAAAAAGGAACCATTATGAAATACACCTGAGCACACTGTTCTTAATAAGATCTGTCCTCAGGAGAAACTATTTAAACAGAGCCTGGGGTTTTATCATAGCCTAAGTGACCTACAGGAAAGGAAATGCCTAATTCTGTCCCACCCTAGCCATCCTGTCCCATCTAAGTGGAGGTAAAAAAACAAAACTGAACTGAGAAGTACTTGTGAAGTTTATAATGCAGAGGTTCAGGCTTACTAAAAACCTGAGACCTAATAATGGGACTACAGAATGCTTCCTGGCCCCCCGCTACACACACTACCAACTTACTAAACATCTATTTACAGCAGTCCTCTTATCAAGTATATCAAGCTAAGCTATAAAGAAAAAAATTACAAGGCACACCAAAAGGCAAAAAGCACAGTTTGAAGAGAGAGAGTAGCATCAAAACCAGACTCAGATATGTCAGGGTTGTTGGAATCATCAAACCAGGAACTTAAAACAACTATGACTAATATGTCAAGGTTACTTACCTATGAAGTAGAAAGCATTCAAAAACATATGGGTAAGGTAGGTGTACATATGAAAATTTTAAGAGACAAAAAGTAATGATAGTAATTTAAAAACATTGTAATAGAAATGAAGAATGTCTTTGATGGGCTTATTAGTAGATTGGACATAGGTGAGGAATGAATCTTTGAGCTTGAGCATATAACAATAAACCTCCAAAACTGAAAAGAAAAAAGCAGAGAAGACAGAAAACAGCACAGATATGAAGAACTATGGTACAAGTAAAAAATGTGCAAAATACATGTAATGGAAATACCAAAAGAGAAGAAAGAGAAAAATGAAAAAAAGAAATATTTGAAACAACAATGACTGAGAAATTCTCCGAACTAATGTCAGACATCAATCCACAGATTCAGGAAGCTTAGAAAATATTAAACAGTATAAATGTCCCAAACACACACACACACACACACACACACACAACACACACACTCAGGCATATCATTTCATTTTCAAACTACAGAAACTAAAATATGAAGAAAAAAGTCCTGAAAAAGCCAGTAGAAAAGAACGTTTTACTTTTCAAAGATAAAAATTATATTTGATTTCTCAGAAACATTCAAACAAGACAACAGTGGACTAAAATATTTAAAGTGTTGAAAGAAAAAAAACTACACACCTAAAATTCTGTACCATGTGAAATTATTTTTCAAAAGTGAAGGAGAAATAGACTTTCTTAGACCAACAAAAATTAAGGAAAATTTTTGCCAGTAGACCTGCCTTGCAGAAAATATTACAGAGTTCTTTAGCAAGAATATAAATGATATAGGTCAGAAATTCAGATCTACATAAATAAAGGAAAAGAATTGTCAAAGCACTGTCAATAAGTGAAGGTAAAATAAAAACTTTAATTTTTCTTATTCATAACAGATAACATTTTGTTCAAAATAATAGCAACAATGTATTCATTTATGCTTATAAATTTATTTATGAATTCTTATGTATAAGTGAAATGAGTAACAGCAATGACACAAAGGTTGAAAGGGAGGAATTAAGATGATTTTTTATTATAAATTACTTGCACTACCAATGAAGATGTATAGTGTTATTTGAAAGTGGACTTAGATTAGTTGTAAATTTATATTGCAAACTCTAGGGCAACTGCTAAAAAAAGTTAAAAAGTACATCAAATATGCTAAGAAATGAGAGAAAGTGGAATAATATAAAGCTCAATTAAAACCACAAAAAAGTGTAAAAAGAGTGGAGTCAAAAATATCATCAAAGAAAAAAGGCAACAAATTGAAAACAGTAACAATATGGTGGGTATTAATCCAACTGTATCAATAATTACTTTACATGTCAATGGTCTAAATGCAACAATTAAAAGACAGATTATTAGAGTGGATCATAAAGAAAGACCCAACTATATGTTGTCTATAAGAAGCCCACTTTAGAAGCAGCCGCAGAGCACAGGGAGATCAGCTCGGTGCTTTGTGACCGCCTGGAGGGGTGGGATGGGAAGGGTGGGAGGGAGGGAGATGCATGAGGGAAGGGATGTGGGAACAGATGTATATGTATGACTGATTCACTTTGTTATAAAGCAGAAACTAATTAAAAAAAAAAAAAGAGAAATCTAGAAACAATAAATGCTGGAGAGGGTGTGGAGAAAAGGGAACACTCTTGCACTGCTGGTGGGAATGTGAATTGGTACAGCCACTATGGAGAACGGTATGGAGGTTCCTTAAAAAACTACAAATAGAACTACCATATGACCCAGCAATCCCACTACTGGGCATATACCCTGAGAAAACCATAATTCAAAAAGAGACATGTACCAAAATGTTCATTGCAGCTCTATTCACAATAGCCCGGAGCTGGAAACAACCTAAGTGTCCATCATCGGATGAATGGATAAAGAAGATGTGGCACATATATACAATGGAATATTACTCAGCCATAAAAAGAAACGAAACTGAGCTATTTGTAATGAGGTGGATAGACCTAGAGTCTGTCATACAGAGTGAAGTTAGTCAGAAAGAGAAAGACAAATACCGTATGCTAACACATATATACGGAATTTTAAAAAAAAATGTCATGAAGAACCTAGGGGCAAAACGGGAATGAAGACGCAGACCTACTTGAGAATGGACTTGAGGATATGGGGAGGGGGAAGGGTGGGCTGTGACAAGGCGAAAGAGAGGCATGGACGTGTATACACTACCAAACGTCAGGTAGATAGATAGTGGGAAGCAGCCGCAGAGCACAGGGAGATCAGCTCGGTGCTTTGTGACCGCCTGGAGGGGTGGGATGGGGAGGGTGGGAGGGAGGGAGATGCATGAGGGAAGGGATGTGGGAACAGATGTATATGTATGACTGATTCACTTTGTTATAAAGCAGAAACTAATTAAAAAAATGAATAAATAAACTTAAAAAAAAATGGATAACCAGTGGACCTACTATATAGCACAGGGGACTCTGCTCAATGTTATGTGGCAGCCTGGATGGGAGGGGAGTTTGGGGGAGAATGGGTACATGCATATGTATAGCCGAGTCCCTTTGCTGTGCATCTGAAACTATCACAACATTGTTAATCGGCTATACTCCAATATAAAATAAAAAGTAAAAAAAAAAAAAAAAAAAAAAGAAGCCCACTTTAAATATAAAGACATATGGATTTAAAATAAAAGGATGGAGAAAGATATATTATGCTAACAGTGATTAAAAGAAAACAGGAGTACCTATGGTAGTGTCAGACAAAAGATCTTAAAGCAAGAAAAGTTAGCAAAGATAAAGAGGAGCATTACATAAAGGAGTCAATTCTCAGAAGAAAATATAACATTCCTTAATGCATATGTGGCTAACAACAGAGTATCAAACGACATAAGGCAAAAGCTGATAGAAATGTAAAGAGAAACAGATAAACACACTATTATAGTTGGAGATTTCAGAAAGTCTAACAGAAACTAACAGATCAATTGACTCATAGCTTATATGTACTACTTTATCCAACAACAAAAGAATACACATTTTTCTCAAACTACAATGGAACATTCAGCAAAGTAGACCACATTCTGGACCATAAGACACACCTTCTGAAGTTTACAAGGATAGAAATAATACAATGTCTGTTCTTAGACTACAGTGGAATTAAACTAGAAATCAATAACAGAAAGATAGCTGGAAAATCCTGAAATAATTGGAGTAAACAATGAACATCTAAATAAGTCAAAAAAAAGAGATCTCAAGAGACACTAAAAAATATTGTGAACTTAGGGAAAATGAAAATACAACTTATCAAAACTTGCAGAATGGGTGAAAGCAGTACTTAGAGGGAAATTTATAACATTGAATGCATATATTAGAAAAGAAACAAGATCTAAAATCAAAATCTATATGAGGAAAACTACAAAATTCTGTTACGTGAATCAAAGAACTAGTAAATAAATGGAGAGATATTTCATGTTCATGGACAGAAAGACTCAAGATTGTCAAGATGTAAGTCCTTCCTAAATTGAACTATAAATTCAATGAAATCCCAATCAAAATTCCAGAAAGTAATTTTGTAGATATTGACAAACTGATTCTAAAGTTTATTTGGAGAAGCAAAAAATCCAGAATAGCTAACATAATATTGAAGAAGTACAAAGTTGGATAACTGACACTACTGACTTCAAGATTTAATATAAAGCTATGATAATCAAGTCAGTGCAATATTGACAAAAGGATAGACAAATGGATTAATGGAACAGAATCGGGAGCACAGAAATAGACCCCTATAAATAGATTCAACATCACACTTGTTCTGAATCACATTACCTGATGACATGAAGATTCACAGGAAATTTGCCATGAAAACTTCTAAATGGCTAATAAACATTGGCCCCAATGTTTTAACAAAAAGGATAGCCCTTTCCTGAGCACTGTAACAATAGGAGTGTAAGAAGTAGAGAGTAAAAAAAACAAGGGAGTGTTTTCAGCCTTGTGATCTGTCAAAAAGGAAAACAGATGCCTTAAAAATAACAGCATCAATACAACACTGCCTACCATTGGCATGATCAAGTCAACTAGAGAACATAACTTGCAAACTACTTAAAATTGGTTGGTATAAAAATCTTACCTTACCACCAAGTTTTGAATAAATATAGAGAAAAAATAGTATATCTATATATCTGTCTGTATTTATATCTATTTGTGTGTATATATATATATAATAAAATAAACATATAAAGTATGTATTTCACTTATCTTATGTTAAAGTAATAACACATGTTATTTAAATTCTAATTGACATTTAAATTGTAACTGAAATTCTAATTGAATTCCCAAAGATAGGGAGAGACTTTTAACAAATATTTTCTTTAATGTTTGACTTTTCTAAAAATATGCATGTATTGCTTTATTAAAAAAATCTACCCAGTAATCTATAAATACAGGAATTCATACTGTAATCAAGGAGTTCATGAAATATTGCTACAAAAGTTGCAATAATATGTCATTTCAAATGGAAAATAATACTTTTTCTATGTCTTCTGAATCCTATAATTTTAGGATGCTGGAGAATTAACCAGGAGCAATTTTAGGTGTTTAAGGGTGTGTCCAGAACACATCATTAATCCAATAACCATTTATAACAAAAACATGGGAGGCCATTAAATGTTACAAAAGTTTTTCATGATTTTTATACTGTTACCTTATAATGCCTCTTTTTAGATTAACTTGCTTAACATAAATTTTTGGAAGTTTTAACTCAGAGAAGCAGAATTGGAAAAGCATCTTTCCCACTCTTATAACAAGAAAAAGCTGGACAAAAGGCAAATTAATGACCTTTTGTAAATCCATCAGAGCACTGAGGTCAATGGACAAACCAGTGGGGAGGAGGAGGAATGTGCGCTAGACCAACCACTGTACCTGGAAGAGGCTCAGGGTCTCTTGTGATGATCTCAGGACTGAGAACTAGGCTCATAGTGCATCATAAAACAGGTGTAATCTGAACATCAGAAAAGGCCCTTCCCTCCCAGTCCCAGATCCCATCACCGTGCTTACAGCATCAAGTGAAAATAAGTTTGAAATGCAGCTATAACAGTTGCAAGAGACAGATCTTATTGGTGGAAGAGTGGAGCAGGTTGCAGAAATTAGAAAAATCCTCTAGCCAACTCGCCTTTTTTTTTTTTTTTTTTGCAGTACGCAGGCCTCTCACTGTCGCAGCCTCTCCCGTTGCGGAGCACAGGCTCCGGACGCGCAGGCCCAGTGGCCATGGCTCACGGGCCCAGCTACTCCACGGCATGTGGGATCTTCCCGGACCGGGGCACGAACCCACATCCCCTGCATTGGCAGGTGGACTCTCAACCACTGCGCCACCAGGGAAGCCCTCACCTATCTTTATAGTGTGAGGGTTTGTATGCTTCTATTTAGGAGCCCAGCTGGGTTTAAACATTGTGGTTGCTACGGTTACCTTCAATGAACCACAGGCTCCTGGGCTTTGGGGGGAAATATCTGATTATACTGGCAGGCACAATACAAGATAAGCCTGGAGCACCCTTTAGGGCCAGAAAGTGAGAAATGCTACAAAGAAAAATAGATGGCACATGAGGGACACAGGAGACAGCTTCGAAGAGCAGCCAATGCTGAAACGATTTGAGCAATAAAATAAAAGATGGCAATATTGGACTATATGCAAAACTTAGAAAAAATAAATGAGTGAATAATTAAATAAATGAAAGAATAAATAAATGGGAATGAATAACTACCCAAATATAAAAAGAAACATTTTTTTCTCTTTTTAAATTAATTTATTTATTTATTTTTGGCTGTGTTGGGTCTTCGTTGCTGCAGGCGGGCTTTCTCTAGTTGCGGTGAGCATGGCTACTCTTCATTGCGGTGGCTTCTCTTCTTGCGGAGCACAGGCTCTAGGAGCGCAGGCTTCAGTAGTTGTGGCAAGTGGGCTCAGTAGTTGTGGCTCGCAGGCTTAGTTGCTCTGTGGCATGTAGGATCTTCCCGGACCAGGGCTCGAACCCATTGGCAGGTGGATTTTTAACCACTGTGCCACCAGGGAATTGTAAAACAAATTTTTCTTGCAGAATAATTTTAGTTAACAAAGTTAGAAGGAAGGAAATTTTAAAATTACCACCAAAACAGTGTAATAACCCCTGCATTCTTCAATATATTGAAGAATGCTAAAATTAATAGAGAAACTGTAAAAAGAAGGATGATGTACGCAGTGTATGCTTCACAAAATATTTATTAATCACTGTGGTGATTTTAACTTATGTCCACAAATTATTTGATACTCCTCCGTCTAGAAGGTGGAATTTAACACCCTCCTCTTTAGTATGGGCTAGATTTAGTGATTTACTTCACACTGCAACTTTACAGTGAAGAAGCCTTGTAGACACAGAGTTAATCAGTGATTAACATTAAACTCACCACTGTTATCTCATGTTGATATCATGTACTCCTCTAATAAGATATAATTAGGAAGACACATTACCTCTATATTTCTCTTCCCACAAAATTCATAACCCCAGTTCAATTATGAGATAACACCAGAAAACACAAAACTGACTGACATTCTATAAAATACCTGAAATAAAGTGTTCTTCAGAAGTGTCAAGGTCATAAAAGACCAGGCATGATCTAGAAACTGTCACATATTGAAGGGTATCAGGAGATGTGACTAATAAAGCAACATGGGCTTTTAGGTATGGTCATGGAACAGAGGAAGCCCAGTAGTGGAGAAATTGGGGAAATCCAAATAAAATATCTAGTTTAGGTCATGAAATTGTATCAATGTTAATTTATCAGTTTTGATCTATTAGCCATGGATATATAAGATGTCAACCATAGTTGATTGTGTTAAGGGTACACAGGAAATCTGTACTACCACTGGAATTCTTTTATACATCTAAAATTATTTCTAAATAAATTCTATATAAGCTCTTTAATAAAATTAATTAATGGTTCTTTTGATAATGTGGCTGCCCTGAAAATTCTTAACAGTGATTACTCTGACAAATATAAACAGAAGTCTTAATTCACAGTAGCAGATTCTTGTGCTCAATGAGGTAAAAACTTAGGAGGGGTGAAAGCCTGGAAAGTGTAGGAAAATATCACTGAAGTCGAAATTGTAAGCTCAAGGTAATCAATGCATTACTTTCATACTAATTACTAAACATTAGAATTTATTACCTATTAGAAAATGATCAATATTTTGATGTAGCTATTTTTTCCATGCAAAGGTATTCTCTAAAACCAGTTACCTTCAAATATTTTTTTAAAGCCAGGGAAACTTCTTTAGATTAAACATTATACAAAAAGAAAATATTAATGTACAAATGTACTTATTAATGTACAAATGTACTTATAATTTAATTGCTCTTAGTTAAAAAACATATTGTGATAGGCAGAATTCTAAAATCAGTCATAAGATTCTCTATGCCCTGGAAAATATACACCTTTTCCTAGTTGTTCAATGAAACACTAATCTGGGTGCTGTGTGAGGGGATTCTGTAGACATAATTAATGTCCCAAATTATTTGCCTTTAAATTAGGGAGATTATCTTCACTGGGTCTTACCTAATGGGTGGCGATTCAAAGCATAAATGGGATTTGACTCAAGAGACATTATTGGGCTTCCCTGGTGGCGCAGTGGTTTAGAGTCCGCCTACCGATGCAGGGGACACGGGTTCGTGCCCTGGTCCGGGAAGATCCCACATGCCGCGGAGCGGCTGGGCCGGTGAGGTATGGCTGCTGAGCCTGCGCGTCCGGAGCCCGTGCTCCTCAACGGGAGAGGCCACAACAGTGAGAGGCCCGCGTACTGCAAAAAAAAAAAAAAAAAGAGAGAGAGAGATTATCTATTGCTATTGCTAGCTTGGAAGTTGGAGGAGGCAAAAACTGCTGGCAGCCTACAATGTATTGTGATCTACAATGTATTAGATCTACAACTACAGGGAAATGAGTTCTACAAATAACAAGAATGACTTTGGAAGTGGATTTTCCCCCAGAGACTCTACATGGGAACAGCCTTCAGCAGAGAAACCAGGCATTCCACACTGTGCCTCTGACCTACAGAACTCTAAGCAAATATACAGGTATTGTATACAACCACAAAGTTTGTGGCAATTTGTTACACAGCAAAAGGAAACAAACACAATAAATCAATGAGAATGAAACTGTATAGGAGCAAACATTTGATACACAGGCTTCTTAATGAAATTTCCAATCTTTTATCAACTTAAATATCATTTTCTATTTTGTTTCAGTGGTATCATTTTGAAAACAAAATCCTGATTCACATACATAAGAAGTTGCAAATGCTTACTATTTTTTTTAACAGTTCACATTGTGACTTCATGATGCTCTTCAATTAAACTGATTAAAAGCTTGGGGTAAAAAGCAGCAGCAGAATATTTCAAGTTTAGATCACTAAAAATAATCTAACATACTTATATCATTTAAGCAGATACACATTTTATAGATATTTACTGATATGTATCACTCAAAACTTACAATAAGCAGTAAACCTATATAGTGTAATATCATGTTCAATTATGCTTAAGCTTATTTTGCAAAGCTTACTTTTATGTCATTATAAACTGAAATGTTATATCTAAATCTGGCATCATCACTCAAGATGTTAAAAAATCAGTCAAGGGACTTTCCTGGTGGTGCAGTGGTTAAGAATACACCTGTCAATGCAGGGCACACGGGTTCAAGCCCTGATCTGGGAAGATCCCACATGCCACGGAGCAACTAAGCCCGTTCGCCACAACTACTGAGCCTGTGCTCTAGAGCCCACGAGCCACAACTACTGAGCTCGTGTGCCACAAATATTGAAGCCTGCGTGCCTAGAGCCTGTGCTCCACAACGAGAGAAGCCACCGCAATGAGAAGCCCGCACACCGCAAAGAGTAGCCCCCGCTCGCTGCAACTAGAGAAAGCCCGCACACAGCAACGAAGACCCAACACAGCCAAAAATAAATAAATAAATGAATTTATAAAAAGAAAAATCAGTCAAATGATCTGAAGAGTCTGGAGTCATTTTCAAGAAATATAGCTTATGACAATATGTATAATATTGTACTGTTGTACACTTTTACATGGAAAGGTTTGCATGTCTGAATTTTTTAAAAGTCAGTACAGAAATACCAGCTCCATAGTCAATTACTTATTTATGAAAGTGAAAGGCATAAATATATGCACAGTGTTGGCAGAGGAATGTTTATTTCCAATGTAAGCACACAAATGCATTGAACTGCATAAGTGAAAAAATATCGTTAATAATTCATGTCCTAAAATTTGGTATCTATAGTACAATTAAGTGTACTTGTTTTTAATTATAGTTTTTAACAAGTAAAATACTTAAATCAAATTTGAATCAAGTATTGTGGACCCCCAGAATCTTTTCCATGCAAATGCATTTTAAAAAATCATTGACTTAAACCATGTAGAGTACAAACCCAAACACATTTGTTCAGGAGCCCTGGAATGAATTATTGACTAAGCATGGATCACTGAACCAGAGCTGAAAAACCTCAGGGGACCAACAAAAACCCTTGTAGGTGGAAGATGAATATCTAAACAACAAAACAGATGGTTGCTCTCTTTCTGATGATTTCTAGAGACAATACCTCTATATTCTTCATATACCTGAAATTCACAAAGCTCTGCATTATATTTGAATTTAATCTCCCCTATTTAACTGTGTACCATTTCTTGTCATTCAAAAAAATTTTAAATGCCTTTTCAACTTTCTTCCAATAAAAACTTTATTTTTTGAATTAGGGTTTTCATATTCTTCAGATAAATACCCAGAAGTGTGATAGTTGTAGCCAAGATATGGAAACAACGTAAATTCTCATCAATGGATGAATGGATAAAGAACATGTGATATATATATATTTACACACACATATACACACACACATATATAATGGAATATTACTCATCCATTTAAAAAATGAAATTTTGACATTTGCAACATGGATAGACCTTGAAATAAACTGTTTATAGAGAAATAGATGCAGAATTTGACCACTTTCACAACCCCACCGCTACCACTCTGATTCAAGCCATCATCATCTCATACCTGGAGCCTGATAATTCTCTCCTAAATTTTCTCCCTGCTTCTGCATTTATACAACATAGAGTGTCTTCAACACAGAAGGCAGAGTAAACTTTCCAAAAGTAAGTCACATCCCATTATCTGCTCAAAACTCGACATTCCTCCCTGTTTTATTTAGCATAAAAGCTGAAATCTTTGCAATGACTACAAAACCCTATATGACCTGTTTCACTGCACATTAACTCTCCAATATTCCTTCTTCACTCACTCCCCTCTAGTCAGGCCAGCATTATTACCATTATTACCAGTTCTCAAACACCAGAAATTGTTCTGCCTTAGGTCCTTTGCACCATCTCCCCTTAGAGTACACTTCCTCTAAATTTCAGCATTCTTAACCCCCTCATTTTTTTAGGTCTTGGTTTATCTTTAACATTCTCAATATGCCCTCTCCTAATTTCCCTATTTAAAGTTGCAAAATGCTCATCACATATTCTGGCATCTTAAATCCCTATTTCTTTTCCTATATTTTTTCTTTCTCTCTCTTTTTCTTTCTTCCTTCTATCCTTCCTTCTTTCCTGTCTCTCTCTTTCTCTTTTTTCCTTTCAAAGTAGAACTTCTTGTGTCCTAATATACTATGTTAGTTAATTATTATGTTTCTTGTTCATTGTTTACCTCCCTTTACTAGAATTTAATTTCTACAAGAGTAGAGATGAGGGTCAAGTAGCTACTAAAATAGTCCCTGGAACATAGTAGTTGCATAGTAATAATTTGTGAATGAATGAATAAATATGGGGGAGAATTTATGAGAAAAAGTCCACCTTTTTCTTTTCCTTGCCTGGGACAAGAGGACAATCACTGTTTGGGATAAGAAGCTCTAAAAGCTACTGGAAATTTTATGGAGTCAACAGGGAAAAAAAAGTCAACTTAGGTGAAATTTCCAAGCTTCAGGATAAGAGCTGCACAGTGAGGCTGACAGATTGAGTAAGAATAGATCTTACAACCAGCACTGAACACACTGGGTAACGAAAACACCTGAGAATAGCTAAGGCAATCCCACAACAATCCATGAAGTAGGCAGTGTGCTATCTCAGACCACCCTGAGACACCAGGCTTTCCATTTGAACCAGAACTTTCTTGGAGGCAGAAAGAAAGTATTGAAATTTTAAGAAACACAGAAGACCAAGAAACCCTATCACAGACTTTCTTATTCCTGTTAGCCAATCACTTATGCTGAAAATGAAGACAGAGAATGAAAAGGAAAGATAGATCAACCCGCAATCCATTTTCCTTTCAGTCATTCCTTACTCATCAACAAGCTAAAAGAAGAGAATGTTGGTATAAAGTGTGCATTATCAGGAAGTAAGTTAACAACATTTGTTTGTTTCCATTAGCATTTCTACTCTATTGGTAGGCATAGAATACATAATCAGGTACACACTAAGAAATACAAATTGTATAATTTGGGTGATTCTCCATATGGGTTAAATGCTCTTATACTTGCATTTAAAACTAGCATTATACAACATAAAGATGAAAGATAAAATTCATTAATTTAAAACTGTATTTTAAAAAACTGTATTTTTTACTTAGAACTATATTAAATAACAAATAAAAAGCACCATAAGAAGATATACAGATTGCCAACAAACACATGAAAGAATGCTCAACATCATTAATCATTAGAGAAATGCAAATCAAAACTACAATGAGATATCATCTCACACCAGTCAGAATGGCCATCATCAAAAAATCTACAAAAAATAAATGCTGGAGAGGGTGTGGAGAAAAGGGAACACTCTTGCACTGCTGGTGGGAATGTGAATTGGTACAGCCACTATGGAGAACAGTATGGAGGTTCTTTAAAAAACGACAAATAGAACTACCATATGACCCATCAATCCCACTACTAGGCATATACCCTGAGAAAACCATAATTCAAAAAGAGTCATGTACCAAAATATTCATTGCAGCTCTATTTACAATAGCCAGGAGATGGAAACAACCTAAGTGTCCATCATCAGATGAATGGATAAAGAAGATGTGGCATATATATATACAATGGAATATTACTCAGCCATAAAAAGAAATGAAATTGAGTTATTTGTAGTGAGGTGAATAGACCTAGAGTCTGTCATACAGAGTGAAGTAAGTCAGAAAGAGAAAGACAAATACCGTATGCTAACACATATATATGGAATTTAAGGAAAAATGTCATGAAGAACCTAGGGGTAAGACAGGAATAAAGACACAGACCTACTAGAGAATGGACTTGAGGAAATGGGGAGGGGGAAGGGTAAGCTGTGACAAAGTGAGAGAGTGGCATGGACATATATACACTACCAAATGTAAAATAGATAGCTAGTGGGAAGCAGCCGCATAGCACAGAGAGATCAGCTCGGTGCTTTGTGAACACCTAGAGGGGTGGGATAGGGAGGGTGGGAGGGAGGGAGACGCAAGAGGGAAGAGATATGGGAACATATGTATATGTATAACTGATTCACTTTGTTATAAAGCAGAAACTAACAACCCATTGTAAAGCAATTATACTCCAATAAAGATGTAAAAAAAAATAAAATAAAAGAGAAGTCAAGAAAGACCATGGAAGAGAGGAAAAGTTTGATATTTAAGTAAGATTAATGGCACTTTTTATCTTGCTTTTTAGAACAAAGGGCTTCATATTTTCATTTGGCATTGGGCTCTACAAACTATGTAGTTAGCCCTGGTTGTAGAAGAAAGGAGTGGAGACATGATAGGGGTCACCAGAAAAAGCACAGTAAATAATGAATTTGCTGTCAGAAGGTATTTGACTGTAATCCCACTGAGTGAACCAGGGAAAATGTCCTCAGGGTATGTATAAATGTGCTCCTCTCTTTTCCTGCACATGAAGGCTTTCAAAATTCACCATTTTTGTTCATTATCCTCAAGTGATAGGGTCTCTCAAAATATCTACCTCAGCTGTTATAGCTAGATATCTTTTAGTTAAAACTGGAAAAAAAAACTAGCCTAAGAAAAGATCAATAGTTTTAAAATTATTTTTCACATATCTGGACAATCTAGATTCAAACATTATTTTCTGAAGTCAAGCTGATTTTTCTCAAATTCTTGGCTGGACTTTCTATTTTGACATCTTTATCAGGATGCCCGTGGAAAAACTTAGCTATGGAAACTCTTATCCCACATACTTTTAGGTTCAAACAGAAAGATAAAGCTTGATTTTTAATACTTCCTCAGAAAGTTCTGAGATTCATAAAATCAAACTTTCTTAATTTTTATGCTCATCTCTGAGCCAATCATTGTGAGCAGGATAGCAAAATGGACAGAGAGGCTTACATTGGAGCAATGTCTTTCCATCCTGGGGGAGTAATGGGACCCCATGTAGAGTACTTGCAGTGTGCATAATGGCCATATAATCTCAAAAACTCTAGGGTATGCCAATTTTTTACCTATTGTTTCTCAAGTCCATGCCTGCCCTTCTATGTTATGCTCTGTATTGCAAGGGTTGAGACCATAAAACTATAACTCTAAGGCTCAGTTGCCAACTGGCTTCCAGTTAAGATGATTAATGGATGACGTCAAGAAGGGATTAGTAGTCAGGAGATGGGATCCAAACACTGCTTTTCATCTCTTCACCTCTTAAAGACTCTCTGACAAAAACAAGTTGCTAAGTCCCCAGAGGTTTTTGGTGATTCCTTCCAAGAGAGCAAATAGTGCCTGGTGGTGGATGTAGGCCCCCAAATATCAGCATTTCAAGCATGGATTAAACAGTAGCAGCCATCTCCAGTATATAATAAGTGCAGTTCTATGCTATGAAAACATGACCTCATTGTTTTTTGTTTAAAGTTGAAAATGACTTCCTGCAGTTTCTAATATTTGAGTTACCATCTTTCTATTTCCACCCCCTCAGACTTCAAACACCCTTGTACCCAGCCTCTCTTTCTAAAATGCATAGCGTGTTTTCTCTCTTCACACCTGATTGGCATAGTGGCTGTTCCTAGCTATCAGCATAATGAAGATCAAGAGACCAACAATAAAAGTTCTTCCCTTTGCACTGAAGAAGAATTGATATTGGGAGCATTTCATATGGCTTCTCGGATTTTATAAATAAAAGCATGAGAATTTTGAATTTCAAAAACTATTGGTATCTGTATCATCATCTGTGTAATTCGGGGCATGATGGGACAGATCTCATACTATCTTATTTCATGGTATGGTTAATTGCAGGTTTTTAAGTACTACATTAGTGATAGTGCCAGCACATAATTTTATATTGCAAACAGCTACTTTTTTATGTTGATGGAATATCAGAAAGACCATGTTTGTGCATCTTTTCAGTTATATGCTTTCACTTCATGAGACCTGAAAATAAAAGTAAATTTCTAGAGAGTCAGTTTGAATTAGTTATAGATGCTGAAGGTAAGGAGATAGGCTTACCAAGCTATAATAAGAGACTCCATGTTATCATTTAGCTGTGGTTAACATTTAGTTCTGACAGTAGTCTTATATGATTTTAAATATCATGATAGTTAAAATCTTTGAAACTTATCTTAGATGTTTTGACAGATATATGAGACTAGTGACACTTTTTTTGTAATTATAAGCAAGAACAAATAATGTGACTAATAAGATATAAATTTTTAATATTTTATAAAATATTTTGGATATATGGGTCTTTTATTACTTTTAGTAAATATAATAATTATTATTAATAGTAACACTAAGTTAACTAATTAGTAAGCAACGACAAAGTTGTTCTATAAGGCTGGCAGTTAACCAGTAAAGAAACACTGCTTCCTTTTTGGGTCCAGTTTGTTACTTGCGTTGACAGGAAAAGCAAGATGGGCTCAGGGGATAACTCCCTGCTATATCCCTTGTACCACAGGATGACACAAAAACAAAAAGTATACCTTAAAAATGAAAATAGATGTTTTATACACTTTCAAAAATAAGAAATAAATAAACCAAAAGGGGCCAGATAACATGGCAATGAAACACACACAGTTGGGCCTGTATTGTTGAGGAATTAATTCTGTGCTGCACCTAAGCAGTTTTATAGCCTGAAGCTTTGCCATAACGTGGGCAAGGCAGAAAGTCTCATACCTCATCAGAACTCTGGAGGTGATAAGAAACTGTCATGACAGCTGTCTAGGAACAGAAGGAAGTGAGCGAGAAATGGCCTTTCAGCAGCTTCTCACTAATCTCCTGTTCTCATGTTCTGAAAGAATTACTGGGTGTTCTGCTAAGACTCATGTCAGCTTTGATTAAACATTGCCTAGATGGTCTATGTGGAGACATGAAACATCAATAGGGTGACACAGCAAAGCCATTCCCCTATAAAAACTACAAATAACACCAAAGAAATAACGTGTTCTATGATTAGAACTAATTACACACATGGAAAGATATAACAATATATCTATCAATATGTAACTTAGATTTGTTTGATATAAGACATACCCCATCCTAATTTTTCCTTATCTTTTTTATCTGGTTATGGGATGACTAGCATCAGTTACAACTTGCTGGGATAAATTCTTTCCCTTGCTTTTGAGGGGGCACTAATAGGTTCTTGAAAGAGATTTTGGTTATGAGGTGGTCAGAACTAACTGCTAGGTTCCTCTTATACTCAGTTCCTACTCTGACCATCCCTAGTCTCAAAGAAAGGTTGTGTAATCTATGGTGATCTGAATTTTTAAAACTAATCTATGGTGATCTGAATTTTTAAAACTCAAGAAAAATTATGGGTCAAGGTAAAACTGTATGTTTCAAAGAGATTGAATGCTAAGCAGAGATGAATTTTTTTCTCTAATCTGATTACTCTACAATGAAATGAAACAGGTGACTTATAAGGGTATGAGTAACACTGTTCTGTGTCACAGACACACACACACAAATATGTTCCCACATGGTTCTAACCTATACAAGATCCCATCTGCTTCCAGAAAGTGAAAGTGGACCCTCCTCTTACTGAATTTCTGTGAGTCAGGTATTTGTTTGGGAGTGAAGGTAGACAGAGTGAACCTTTTTTGCTCACTTTGATTTGGGGCCATTATATCCACTTAATCATGCAAACTCATTCAATATTACCTCCCTTGAGTGTGCTACTGAGATAAAGTTGAAGACCCGAGTGATCTTACTATTTTACTCTTTAAAGAAATGTACGTACATATTATCAAGGAAAAAATGATCAAGGGTAATGTATATCATTATTGATAAAATCAAAATCATCTTTTTAGTGATATTTTGTTTTGACACCACCTACAACTACTATTTCCAAAATATAGACTTACATTGGCCACTTTACCTGGTATATAGTAAACAGATTAGCAATTGGAAAATAAAGTTCACTATAGAGCTTTCAAGCTTTCTGCTCTGAGAAAACTCTTTAGTCTTTAAATATCAACATAAAGGCAGCCCCATAACAAGGTTTTCAAGGATAAAAATATATTTGGGGAGTTCAAGGAAAATAAACTGGTTTTAAACCTAAAAATTCTACATTTAAACTTCTTGTGGGAAAAGACTTTCAACTAGAATGATGCTCATTGGTTATGGAAAGATTTAATTGATGGAACATATTCTTTAGAATAGGAGTTTTATACTGGGAATGGATAGACAAGTTCATAGAATTCTCAAAATCTGGGATCAGCCATACTACACATCGCTGATGTTCTACATGGAGAGTGCATAGTTCATTCATCTTTGTCTCTTCTGTTGCTTCATGAGTTGTTATGGCTGAGATTAACTTCTCTGATTTATATAGGCATGTAAGAATTTAAGAAGTATATTCATAGTCTTTTCAGATTTATTGAATATATTAATATACAAAAAATTGAAGATACTTATTGTATACATTTTGATGACCTTGATATATGGATGTACCCATGATAGCATCACCACAATCAAGGTAATAAAATAGTCCAGCACTTCCAGAAAATTTATTTTGTCCTCTTGCTCTTGTTTGTAGTAAGAATACTATACTTGGCATGAGACCTACCCTCTTAACAATTTTCTGACTTGAAATATAGTTAATTTAAAATGTCATATTAATTTCAGATGTACAACATAGTGATTCGATATTTTTATAGGTTATATACTCGATTTAAAGTTATTATAAAATATTGGCTATATTCTCTGTCTGTATATTATATCCTTGTATCTTATTTATTTTATACCTAGTAGTTTAAACCCCTTAATTCCCTTCATATATCTTGCCCTTCCCTTGACCTTGCTCCCACTGGTAACCACTAATTTGTTCTCTATATCTATGACACTGTTTCTGTTTTGCTATAATCATTCATGGTTTTTTTGGATTCCATATATAAGTGAAAACATACAGTATTTGTCTTTCTCTGACTGACTGACTTCTCTAAGCATCCATGTTGTTGCAAATGGCAAAATTTCATTCTTTTTTATAGCTGAGTAATATTTCATTGAGTATATACATATACCACATCTTCTTTATCCATTCATCTGTTGATGAACACTTAAGTTGCTTCCATATCTTGACAATTGTAAACAATGCTGCTATAAACATAGGAATGGATATATCTTTTCAAATTAGTGTTTTGATTTCTTTGGCCATATGTCTGGGAAAGGAATTGCTGGATCGTATGGTAGTTCTATTTTTGATTTTTTGAGGAAACTTTATACTGTTTCCTATAGTAACTGTGCCACTTTACACTCCCACCAACAGTGCATTAGGGTTCTCTTTACTCCACAACCTTGCAAACATTTATTATTGTAGACTTTTTGATGGTAGCAATTCTGAAAACTGTGAGATGATATTTTATTTCATTTCATGATTTCCTTTTGCCTGATGATTAGTTACATTGAGCATCTTTTTATGTGCGTGTTGTGTTGATTTTTGTGTATGGTGGAAGACTGAGGTCCAATTAACCAAATGAGATTTATTTCTAAGATGCAAGAATGGTTCAACATATACAAATCAATAAACATTATACACTGTATTAACAGAATGAAGGATAAAAATCATAATCATCCCAACAAATGCAGAAAAAATTGGCAAAACTTGATATCATTTGTGATAAAAACAATCAACAAATTAATTTTTAGAAGGAATACACCTCAACATAATAAGGTCATATATGATAACCCACAGCTAACATCATGCTCAATGGTGAAAAACTAAAGCTTTTCCTCTATGACCAAGAACAAAACAGGGATGCCCATCTTGCCACTTCCCTTCATAATAGCATTGGAAGTTCTAGCCAGAGCAATTAGGTGAGAAATAAAAGGCATCCAAATAAAAAAGGGCAAAGTAAAACTGTTTGCTGATGACATGATCTTATATATAGAAATCCTGAAGACTCCACAGAAAAACTTGTGAGAAACAATAAACAAATTCAGTAGAATTTCAGGATACAAAGTTAATAGAAAAAAGTTAGTTGCATTACTATGCTCTAACAATGAACTATATAAAAAAGGGATTTTTTTAAAGCCCGTTTATAATAGCATCAAAAAGAATAAAATTCTTAGGAATAAACTTAACCAAGGAGCATAAAAATTTGTATGTTCAAAATTGCAATACATTGATGAAAGAAATTAAAGACACAAATAAATGGAAACACATACCATGCTCACAGATTTTAGAAGATTTAATACTGTTAAAATGTCCATACTGTACAAACTGATCTACAGAGTCAATGCTATTTCCATTAAATTTCAATGGCATTTTTTTAAACAGAGGTAGAACAAGCCTAAAATTCATGTGGAACAAGAAAAAACCAAAAATAGTCAAAGCAATCTTAGGAAAGTGGAACAAAGCTTGAGGCATTATTTCCTCATTTCAAAATATGTTACAAAGCTGTAGTAATGTAAACAGTGTACTACTGGCATAAAGACAGATGTATAGCCAAATGGAACAGAATAGAGCCAGAAATAAACCCACACATATATGAGCAACTGATCTTTGACAAGGGCCAGAAGAACCCACAATGGAAATGATAGTCTCTTCAACAAATGATATTGGGAATACGGGATATCCATACTTTTTTTTATTTAATTTGCACATTCAACTTTGAGAGGCTGAACCCTATTTGTTAACTCAGTTTGTTGTTTAGCCTTTAGTAGAGATAATTAACAGTTTGATGTGGGATTTCTTCTAGTTAAGTTTTGGTTTCCAAAGAGATAAAATCCAAACAGTGGATATTAATTGATTAAGACACAGGAAAATAAAAACCAACCTTTTTTTGTAATTTCTATCATTTCTCACCATCTATTTAAATTCCCTAGATAACACTAATATTCTATTATGGCTTATAACTAGTGACACATGTATTCTGATTATTCATAGCTATAGATTAAGTTAATTTACTAAGCACTCAGTACATTCCAAGCAGATCCTGAACAAGGTACTACACTAGCTACCCAACCCTCCAAACAACTGGGTCAGAATTCAAAGAACATGGAGCAGTCCTGAGGTCCATAGGCTCACATAAGAATATGATTCCCTCTGTAATAAACATAATAGTTACTACCACTGAATTAAGCACCTACTATCTGAGTCCTCTATCAGAACATGGACATGTATTTTCATTTGCCTAGGAAGACCATGGGAGGATAAAGTTACTCAAAGTCGCACAACCCAGCTTGGCTTCTAGAACCCATGTTCTTTCTATGGCACAACTTATGAACAAGGGTCTGTCCACCTGGGTCTCCAGGTTAATGTGGCAGTTTCTTCCTTTTGGGGCTGTAGTCCTATTCTGAATGTAGGCAGTCTTGACTGAGGCTCTGACACTCTATATATGACTTATTAGCCCCTTCCCTGCAAAAGCTAGACTTGACTTGTGGACTCTGTTACTGGCTGGAGTCCTGCTCCTTCAGGGATGGGTTTCTGGCAACAAGAACATCCACTGGTCACTGTCCAGACCAGTACTGCCGGCCCCACACACCACAGAAGCTCTGGGGTGGAGTTAGTTCATCCAGCCTGATCTACTTTCAACACTTTCTCCATAATAAGTGCTGATGAGAGATGTTTGGATGGTCACCTACTGTGGGCCAGCATTACATTAAACACCTAAAATTTATTGTTGAACTTGAGTGGTACTCATCCACCCTGAACCCTCAGGTTGCCTGTCATCCAACCCCACATCAGATCATGGCCAGAAGTATGAAGAAATATTCCTTTGGTATGTTGACATAGTTGAAAAGGCCTTGTGCAAGAGATATCCCAAGAAACAACAAATGTGAGATGTACACATAGAGACTCTGGGTTCCTACAGAATCGTGGGTTGTTGATCAGAGTTCACATTGTCAGCGGGAAACTCACCAAACACAGGTTTGTAAAATTACATCAGTGGCAATACGAAAGTTGGAAAAAGTAGTGATTGGTAAGGTCGAGTCTGTCTCAGGTGGGAACAGTTCATCCTATAGGTGCTATACCATACATCAGTTCTTTACAATGTGCATTAAAATCACCTGGGGCTCGTTACAACGTGAATTCTAACTCAGTACATCTGAGGTGGGGCCTGAGGCTCTGCATCTCTAACGAGCTCCCCTAATATGCTGAAGCTACTGATCCTCAGATTACACTTCACAGAGCAAGGCCACAGACCTCCTTGACATAGGTTTAACATGGAGAAAAATATAGTTGACTTACTTAGACCTGAGTAATACACATAGGTGGCATTAGACCCTTCCAGACAAGTTGCATGATCTTACCAGAAAAGTAATCATTCATAGAGGAAAGAGACCAAGCCAGCACAGAGTCTCAGAGCATGAGGGAGTTGGAGCCTGAGGTTGTCGGGACTGGAAACACATATTGAAACCAAGAGAGGGAAAGAGTAGGCAGCAGTCACAAAAATAGCAACAACATTGTTCAACTGAATAAATAATCTGTGTTTGAAAAGCAGAGAAGAAGGTAGCCTGGGGTATTTGATGTTAGGCCCAGGAACGCTAGACCCAGGACACAGGACTTACTGGCACAGAAAAGGCAAACTTCAAGTCTTAACAATAAGCAACAGAAAGAAATCAGCATTGGCAAACCAAAAACGCCAGAGTGAGCATAGGGTCACAAATATACAGAAGGCAACCAGGTAGATTCCCAGATCTGAGAAGTGAACTTACCTGCTCGTCTTCAGCTTCCAGAAGGAACTGAGCAAGTGAAATCAAGGTGTCCTGGTCCCAGAGGAAAGAGCGCGTCCAGCAAGGAATCCAGGAAGGGATGAAGTTCGGGAGCTGGAAAACTCAGCCAAGGCTCAGCTCTGCTACCCACAGCAAGATCTGATAAATTTACGTCGTACTGAACCAATGAAAGGCCTGTATTCCCTCCTACGTGCGTGGCGCAGAATCAATACGTGTGAGTTAAGTGGCTCTAGCTGTGAAAATAGGCAAACGGTATGAGGCAGGAGGCACGCTGGTGGAGCCCTGAATCTCAGAGTGAGGTCCCAGATCAGCAGTATCAGCATCACCTGGGAACCTGTTAGAAAATGCAAATTCTCAGCCCTGCTCCGAACCTACTAATCAGAAACTGTGTGGGTGGATTCAGCAGCCTGTGTTTCTACAAGCCCTCCAGGTGATTCTGATGCACCTCACTGTAGTAGAGTCTATGGAAAACATTGTGGAGAGACAAGGCCAGGTATGGCAAAGCGCAGTCATTGTAAGTGGGCTTGCTAATGGAGCTTTTAAAGAGCTAGTGAAGACTGAAACCTGTTTACAGGGAGAAGAAAACCCAGTAGAGATCATGTAAAATTATAATTAATAAAACATGCTCAGTGATCAACAAAACTGGGCAATGATATTTCTGTGGTAGAATTTTATCAATGTTGAGCAATTATCCAGCCATTAGTAGGACAATAAAATTTTATGCTGATAATGACATCATGAATGTCGAGGGATCAACTCACAATACGTGTTTGAAAATTCTCTCTTGATGTATTTTTAAGAAACTCACCAGAAAGAAGTACTATTTGGTGTCCACGCTTGTGAAGAGATCTTGCTGCTTTGACCCCTTTTACACCTCAGAAAACTTTAGAATTACCAGTCTTAGGTGGTGAGCCAGGGTGGTTAAATTGGGAGCCTTTCTTACAACCTTGATTGGGGGTTGGAGGGCGTTTTAAAAAACAAGTTTCCTTCTCTCCAAGTGAAATTGCACACCAATATTTGGATTTATAATGTGGCCTAGACCAATGTGTGGTTTTTTTGGTTCTGTTTCTTTTAGCATCCCTTGAGAGAATAAATGATAATGGAGAAGAAAAAATTCACAATGTCCTGGCTTCTCTTGCAACACAGGAGCTTTACTTACCTGCTTTTATGTGCACTTTGGTACTGTCAGCTCAACAGACCATGTCCTTATGGCAATATTGGTACTTGCAGAGAAAAGACATCTTGCTCTTCTCGCATCAGTCCTAGGTTAGACCCTGTCCAGCCATGCAGGGGTGTTAGTTTATGAGTGCTGCAGCAGTGAGCATAATGAATCATTTATCCCGGGGACATAAAAGACATACCAAGTGAAGTAACTTTAAATAATTGGCTTGGAGTGGCTAGTAGCTAGGAAGTGGCTTTTAGAGATAACCAAGGTTGAGAGAGTACTTTTTTTTTTTTTTTTTTTGGCGGTACACGGGCCTCTCACTGTTGCGGCCTCTCCCGTTGCGGAGCACAGGCTCCGGACGCGCAGGCCCAGCGGCCATGGCTCACGGACCCAGCCGCTCCGCAGCATGTGGGATCCTCCCAGACTGGGGCACGAACCCGCGTCCCCTGCATCAGCAGGCGGACTCTCAACCACTGCGCCACCAGGGAAGCCCGAGAGAGGGTACTTTTTTAAAACCATTTGCTATAGATGATGAAAACGTAGGGTTTGCCCTCTTCATGTCTGCTCCTTTCAGATAGATGGGTCCAAAAAAGCTGTGTTTTCCCCCATTCCTCTACCCTGCCATCCTGTTAAAACAAACAGGGATTTATGACCCGCTTCTGAGTACATGTAAAATTTGTACAAAAATATCTTCTATGAAAATGATTTGTAATCTGTAGACTTAATACCTGGGAGATGTCTTGAGATGTAAAATCCCATCCTTTAGGTTGCAAGGTTTCTTGTTTTCTCCAAATAAAGCTGATCCTTAAAGTTAAAAAAAAAAGAGACCTCAGCAAGGAAAAACAAACTTGAGGAAAATAAACATGATCTTATGGGATCCGTCTGACAAAAACATTGAGGAAGCATTTTATTTTAAATATGAACACAAGTGTAAGACACAAAACCCAAGAAAACAAGTAGGGGTTTTAATAACAGGCACAGTTTGTTTTATTGTGTTTGGCTTTAATGGCACTTCACAGACACTGCGTTTTTTTAACAAATTGAACATCTGTGGCAACCCTGCACCAAGCAAGTCTATTGGTGCCATTTTCCAACAGCATTTGCTAATTTCGTGTCTCTGTGTCACATTTTAGTAATTCTCACAATATTTCAAGCTTTTTCATTAGGATGATATTTGTTATGGTGATCAGTGGTCTTTCATGTTACTATTGCAAAAAGATTGCACCTTGCTAAAGGCTCAGATGTTGGTGATCATTTTTCAACAATAAAGTAATTTTTAATTTAAAAAATATGCTCCATATTTTTCAAAGTATATAAGGGTTCAAAAGGTAGACTAACTATTTTGCTCAGAAATATTTGGTCAGAATTGAGAAATGGCAAAAGAGCTACATGTTTAATAGTGATTCTCTATTCTGTTAGCTTCTAGCCATATTGACCATATTAATTTAATTAATTTAAATATTAAAAAATTGTTTCTTAGTCATACTGATCATAGTTTAAGTGTTCAATAGTTACATGTGGCTAGTGGCTGCTGTACTAGACAGCACAGATATAGAATATTTCTATCACTGCACTGGACAACACAGCTGTATATTAATTACCTACACATATATTTCAATAAAAAAACATGTATTATTCTTAAATTATTTGCTTTTCTCTATACTGTTTCTATTATATTTAATTAAAAACAATTTTATTCTCTTTGAAATGAATATAAAAATTGAATTCATAAATTATCTTTTTACTTTATTTTTCTGATAATTTCTCCCTTTTTCTGTGTCTTAAGATAGTATCAGTTGCAATGAATTGGAAATTAAAAAGGGGAAGAAAGGAGGTGGGAATGAAGAAGGGAGGAAGGAAGGAAGGGAGGAAGAAAGGGAGAAAATCTGAACCTAGTCTCTTGCCACAGACTGTAAGAAAATAGAAACACTAGTGTAGAATATTCTGAGCTCAAAATGAAAGACCATGCATAGAGATCCATTCATAAATCTGTACCATGAAAGAAATATTATGAGCTCCTAGGATAGAAACTACGTGTTAGCACTCACATACAGTTGAAAATAATAGATGCTTGATTGTGTTAAATTGTATTACCAGTTTTTCTTTCTACACTTTCAGGTCCGTTTGTGGTCACTGAATTGCCGTTAATAAGCATCACTATAATTGCTTTTTATTAATCGACAAACTATTTTGTATTATATAAAGAAAAACAAATTATGTTTGTTTTGTCAAATGTTGTTTTGTCAAATTATGATCAAATCATATTCTCTAGATCATAAAACAGATATATACAGCCCTACTTATAATGAAACTATTAATATACAGCATCAACTGACGTTTTATAGTTTACTATATTTGTCTCCTTGGAGTGAAGATATTCATTGATGTTGCACACACGTTTATCGCTCTATCTGGAGGAAAACCAAAACTCTTGTTTGGGATCTGAGAGTTACTCAGACACAGGGAAAGGCAGGGTTTACTCTTACTAGCCAGATGATGGGAAGTCAATGCTTGCTGCTATACTGGTACAGGGCACCTTAGCCATTAGACTAGCATAACATCTGTTATAGCTAACATTAATAAATTTCAGAGAAAATAAAACAAATTACAGAGCAATTATAATAAACATATGTATTATAAACTGTGAATACAGAACTTTGATACTGTACTGAATCTCAACTTCTAACTCCTTATGCTACAGGGAAGTCACAAATGTGAAAGTGTGCAATTGTGAAAAGATGTTCTCTGTTTTTCTATAGTTTCCTAAATAATACATGTGTATTTTGTTCAGATATGCCCATTTATTTTCCTGTTTGGTTTATATGAAAATATTATGGAAACATGTTGATTATTTCACCAGCCAGACCACAGAGCATTCTAAACAACTTAGGGGGAAGGAAATAAAGCATAATGAGTAAATATTTAGACTACATAATGGGAGCAATGAAGATGATAAAGTTAGAATGTATGTTTTACTTTTTGAGCATGATAAATACACATTGAGGGTCTACTATTGCAAGTTGTTTAGAGATGTTTAAAAATACATAAGAAGGGTTCCCATATCGCTGAAAATTAGTTACTAGAATGAGATAATACGTACATTACCACAATAACAGAATGTACCTAGTGCATCATTTGTGAATGATAAATATTGATACATTGTGTTCTATCAAAGGGACAGTGGTTATTTGGCAGAGTATGATTAGAGTAAAATAGAATGACTAGAGTTTATCCTGGATTTTAGCTTTATGAACAGAATTTTGATACATGGATAAAGAGTCTAGAGAGATCTATATTCTTTTCAAGATATTTGGCAGGTTAGAGTATTGTTAAATCACCAGCCTACCCTTCTTTTTCCCACACAAACACATACCACATCCCTTTGATTCCATCCCCACAAAAGAGATTAACAATCAAGACTTCTTTCTTACTTACCTCTATTTGAGGTATGCCTGCCTACCTATATATGATCTATCTTTATCTTTATTTGTCTTTTAATCTATTATTTTAGTCATTATTTGCTACAGTAACAGGTAACCCTAATACCTCACAGATTACAACAAGACATATTTATTTCTTGCTCTTGTTACTTGAAGGCTGCTTGTTGGCTGAATGTCTGGTGACTTGATCTGTCTTGTCTGAGGTGAGCTCACCTTCTTCTCCTTCCAGAACACGGAGATAAGGAATAGACCCTATTTGGAGCATGATGTTCTCTTATGAAAGTGATGAAACGAGGCAGAGCCAAACTGTGAAAGCAGAATTTAAGGTGTCTGCTTAGAAGTGGAATATGTCACATCTGCTTATATTTTGCTGGTCAAAGCAAGTCATTGACAGGGACATGTCAGTGAGGTGAGGAAGTATGATGTCCTAAAGGGAATTGTGTTAAAGGCAGGAAGAAAGTGAATAATTATGAATAAATAATGATACATGCCATATCTATTTACAAATATTTTAAAGTGACTCTTTATAGACTCTGACTTGAAAAACTGACATTGCTTTATACCTGTTTTTGAAAATTGCTTTTATTTAATGTGTCATGCAGATTATTTCGTATATATGATTTTTTTTACTTTAATTTATTTATTTTCTATACAGCAGATTCTTATTAGTTATCTATTTTATACATATTACTGTATACATGTCAACCCCAATCCCCCAATTCATCCCACCACCGCCACCACCCCATCACTTTCCCCCCTTGGTGTCCATACGTTTGTTCTCTAGTTCTGTGTCTCTATTTGTGCCTTGAAAACCATTCATCTGTACCATTTTTCCAGATTCCACATATATGCATTAACATATGATATTTGTTTTTCATTTTCTGACTTACTTCACTCTGTATGACAGTCTCTAGGTCCATCCACGTCTCTACAAATGACCCAATTTCATTGCTTTTTATGGCTAAGTAATACTCCATTGTATATATGCACCACATTTTCTTTATCCATTTGTCTGTTAGTGGGCATTTAGGTTGCTTCTATGACCTGGCTATTGTAAATAGTGCTGCAAGGAACATTGGGGTGCATGTGTCTTTTTTTTTTTCCAGAGCTAACAAAATATGTTGATTTTTTATTCAGGCCTGAAGTTTCCACAAATAAGACACACTTTTTTATAATTTCATGTGTCTTTTTGAATTGTGGTTTTCTCTGGGTATATGCCCAGTAGTGGGATTGCTGGGTCATATGATGATTCTATTTTTAGTTTTTTAAGGAACCTCCATACTGTTCTCCATAGTGGCTGTATCAATTTACATTCTTACCAACAGTGCAAGAGGGTTCCCTTTTTCTACACCCTCTCCAGCATTTGTTGTTTGTAGATTGTCTGATGATGTCCATTCCAACTGGTATGAGGTGACAACTCATTGTAGTTTTGATTTGCATTTCTATAATAATTAGTAATGTTGAACAGCTTTTAATGTGCCTCTTGGCATCTGTATGTCTTCTTTGGAGAGACGTCTATTTAGGTCTTCTGCCCATTTTTTGATTGGGTTGTTTGTTTTTTTAATATTGAGCTTCATGAGCTGTTTATATATTTTGGACATTAATTCTTTGTCCAATGATTCGTTTGCAAATATTTTCTCCCATTCTGAGGTTTGTCTTTTCGTCTTGTTTACAGTTTCCTTTGCTGTGCAAAAGCTTTTAAATTTCATTAGGTCCCATTTGTTTATTTTTATTTCCATTACTCTAGGAGGTGGGTTAAAAAAGATCTTGCTTTTATTTATGTCAGAGTGTTCTTCCTATGTTTTCCTCTAAGAGTTTTATAGCGTACAGTCTTAAATTTAGGTCTCTAATCCATTTTGGGTTTATTTTTGTGTATGGTGTTAGGGAGTGTTCTAATTTCTTTCTTTTACATGTAGCTGTCCAGTTTCCCCAGCACCACTTATTGAAGAGACTGTCTTTCCTCAACTGTATATCCTTCCCTCCTTTGTCATAGATTAGGTGACCATAGGTGTATAGGTTTAACTCTGGGCTTTCTATCCTGTTTCATTGATCTATATTTTTGGTTTTGTGCCAGTACCATATTGGCCTGATTACTGTAGCTTTGTAGTATAGTCTGGATCAGGGAGTCTGATTCCTCCAGCTCTGTTTTTTTCCCTCAAGACTGCTTTGGCTATTCAGGGTCTTTTTTGTCTCCATACAGATTTTAAGATTTTTTGTTCTAGTTTTGTAAAAAATGCCACTGGTAATTTGATAGGGATTGCATTGAATCTGTAGATTGCTTTGGGTAGTATAGTCATTTTCACAATATTGATTCTTCCAATCCACGAACATGTTATATATCTCCATTTGTTTTTGTCATCTTTGATTTCTTTCATCAGTGTCTTATAGTTTTCTGCATACAGGTCTTTTGTCTCCCTAGGTAGGTTTATTCCTAGGTATTTTATTCTTGTTGTTTCAATGGTGAATGAGATTCTTTCCTTAATTTATCTTACTGATCTTTCATTGTTAGTGTATAGGAATGCCAGAGATTACTGTGCATTAATTTTTCATCCTGCAACTTACCAGATTCATTGATTAGCTCTAGTAGTTTTCTGGTAGCATCTTTAGGATTCTGTATGTATAGTATCATGTCATCTGCAAACAGTGACAGTTTTACTTCTTCTTTTCCAATTTGTATTCCTTTTATTTCTTTTTCTTCTCTGATTGCCATGGCTAGGACTTCCAAAACTATGTTGAATAATAGTGGCAACAGAGGACATCCTTGTAGTCTTCCTGATCTTAGAGGAAATGCTTTTAGTTTTCTGAAAAAAACTGTTTGTTTTCCATTAGACTATGCAGTATAATTAAAATATTCTTTTAATCTTTGAATACTTATATCATTAAGCAGGAATAAAAATCATTAATGAAGCATATCATGCCACAACCTGCTGGTCTATGAGTTTCTGCTGAAAAATCTGCTGATAGTCTTATGGGGATTCCCAGGTACCTAACCATTTGGGTTTTTTTGTTGTTGCTTTTAATATTCTGTCCTTGTCTTTATCTTTTGACATTTTAATCATAATGTATTGATGTGGGTCTCTTTGGGTTCTCCTTACTTTTTCATATATATACTTAAAAAAAACACTGGATACAATGAATATTTTTAACTTTAGTTTCATAAAATATATCTCATTTAAAAATTTTTAGTTCATGTCACATCCTAAATATGATGCATGAGCATATTTTCCATATTTAGGGACAATCCCTTTCTTTTATTTATTTCCTTGTCATAACCTCTCATTTTTCTATTGGCTTCTATTGTCTCTTTTCATATTCAGCTTTGTGTGCAATTCACATATTATGAAGCTATTTAATAAAGGTTTAATATTGGTAAAATACAAAATGTATACTGTTTAAAATATAAAGAAATAGCGTTGATATATCTGTATCTCATTTAGCAAATACAACGGCTTCTATAGAGATACAACTTGGTAAGGTGATGAGGCTTACCCTTCCTCACATAAAATGGCCAAGTATAAAGCACACCATCACTTCACAACTATGCAAGGCTGCCCCCTCCTATATAGCAGATTGCAATATATCCTGGCAATCAATGTATCATGAGTCTTCAGATAGATTTTTCAAATGTAATTGGTAAGACAATTGACTCCGTAGCAACACAGAAGAGCAAAATACATGAGTCTAAAATGAACAGTTGACAGGTAATGATTAACTGCTGGTTAAAAATATGTATTCTTGTTCCATGTTCCAGCTGGGATTTCCCCTAACTCTCTCTAACACTCTCTCTAACACTCTTTCCTTTTTGCTTGATTTCTCATCTTCCTCTCTTGTTCTGTCTTAGTACATGTTATTATTTATGTAATTCAGGGGACTACAAGTGAAAGCACTTGAAGGACACATATAAAGAGAGAAACACAGAGGCATGTCATCCATGTATATTATGTAATGTTTTTCTTTAAATAATTTTAAAATTTCTTTTTAATACAATGTGACTTAGAAATCTGTATATTTATCCTTGTAGCAGAACATTTTTGTTTTAATTATTGGAGAGTTATATTACACTTTTGAGTGTCTATTATGTATTGAAAAATTCTTCATATATTCAAAACGGAATTTATTTTCCTCAAAAGTAATTTGACTTTGGGAAATATGTTCTCATATACTGTCTTGAAATACACTTTGTTTTCCATTAGACTATGCAGTATAATTAAAATGTTCTTTTAATCTTTGAATACTTATATCATTAAGCAGGAATAAAAGTCATTAATGTAGCATTTGAAATTATTGTAAAACTATACACATAGTTTATCAGTTAGGATTCAGTGAAAGAAGTAGAACCACTATGAATGATATAAAATAAAGAGCTCTTTATAGGCATTAAACATTATGCAAATATGGTAGCTGGTTTAACATTTTTGTATGACTATCTTGACTCTATCTCTGGGACTGAGCTTGAAGGTAAGAGGTAGAAAAGTTGTCGAGGAAGATGACCATGAAATAATAGTGACCAGGAGCAAACTGGAAATTCATGAAAGCAAACTGTATCTCTATTACCTTCAACATCTCTACTCTTGATAGTGCAGAGGATTTACAGGTTAAATATGCACTCTTCACAGATCTGCAGGGTCATCTGGCTCAAGACTTGGAGAAGTTGAAGTAGGAGATCTGAGGACCTGGAAAAACCTCTGCTCTAAGCAGAAGGTGAGGTAGTAGATCAGCATTGTGCTGCACCAGCAGCTGGCCTTACACTGATATTCAAAAAATAAAAATAAATAAATAACAGGTAGTTGTTCACTCTAGCCTATCAAATCCATACATATTTCTCTTGTAACCAACTCTAATTTAGAAATATACAGGGCAAGAAACTCTGGGAAATGCAATTATACTTTAACTAAATTGCCACAATTCAAAGCTACCCTGGTTCAACCATTAACAACTTGGCAGCCATACACATCTCTTATAACCATACTTATCTTCTAAAGAAAAACAACAGCACAATAATCTTCTTCCTAAAATGATGTGCTTAGTCCATGTACAGCCAAGAGCACTCGAATTCTATCTCTGAAAGAGAACGCAAAGGTTTTGTTTTGAAAGATGTCCATTTCCCTTCTACCTAAATCACATTCCTCTTTTGATGTCTTAAAACTTAAATATTGAGATATGAAGTTAGCTATTATTAATAGTTTTTATATTAGATGGTAAGAGAATAAAAGTGTTATAGAACAAAATTAATTAATGTAGTGTTTAATTATTAATTTAATTTAATTAATTTAATTAATTTAATTAATTAATTTAATTTATTAATTAATTTGACTTTGTATGATTACACCAAAGAAAAATACTCATAACTATTTTAGTCCTCATATTTATGGTTGGTTACCTGATTGTTGCCAGTGTGTATAACTTCCATATTCTAGTCTCTATGTCCTCTTTCTTGTGCCCTCAGCAAATATCCCATCAATCTGTGATTATTTCATGGTGGGATAACCCAAACCTCTACTCTAAAAGTAGAAAATAAAGCCCATTAAGTAAATCATAGAAAGAAAAAAAAATGGCTAGTGATTGTTTAAGATATTGCTATATATTTTGAGACTGATAAAAAACCAAAAATACATAACTTCCAAATAATTTTTTTAAGATAGGTTTCATATGTGTCCTGCTTGGAAATTTTCTGAAAGTTTTCTCATCAAGAATTATTCTTATAATCATTTCTATCTCCACAAGAAAGACGCATGGTAGGTAAAATTTAAAAAGAAATGAAGAATAATAAACACAGATCTTTGGAAATGTGTATATATGATATGAATACTAGTTCCATTATTTGTTAATTATATGATCCTGGCTAGGATACTAAACATCTCTCAACTTCATTTTCCTCATTAATAAAACAAGAAAATAACACTTATAGAGCTCATATAAAAATAAAACGAGACTGTATAATTAAAGAACCTGGAGTATAGTCAATTTATTAATTTTATTCCCTTTAGTAGGTAGTCATGCAAACATGGCAATGATATTTTCTTAATCAAAGCTTAGGACATGTTCTGACAGGTTTTTCTCTTAGTTATGAGTGTATTGATATGAAAATCCTAGGAGAAAAGTTGAACTGTTAATTATATTTAGTAATTAATGCAAAGCGACCTATTCCAAGTTAATCATACACAACTAAGTCTTTTTTAATGTATCAGTAGCTGTCAATTACTAGAGGTAGGTGAGTGTTTGCCACTCCCACTAACTTCATTATCAGTCCAAAAGGAAAGAAACTTCAGACCCTATTCTGTTTCATTACAGACATTCATAAGTAGATAGGTAGAAACTGTCTGGTACCTACTCCTGTAATTTAGAATGAAATCTCAGCCCTTATTCTTTGTGGTATTCCAAGAACACCCTCTTTGAAATATTCAGTTGATGTATATTATAAAAGATTCTGTATGTAAATTGGGCTAGAGCACTAGGAAGACTCAGGGGACCAAAAATTGCCTGGGTCAGTAACTGAGCTCAAAACCTTTTAGGGACTAAGTCCAGGGTACTCTCCTTTAGCATAAGGGTTAGGGTTCACTTAACTTTTATGCCTTGACCATGTAAGAATGTAGAGTTTCTAGGAACTATTAAAACAATAAAAAACACATAGTTTGAAAAGTACTAGTCTTACCAATGGGATTCCGTTTCTCACATCCATTATGCTAATTTGCAAATCTCTTATTGTTGAGTCAAGATATAGATTGTGGAAATTCTTGCAGTACTATCTCTGTAATGTGGCCTTTCTGTTTAAATGCTAGCTGACCATCCTAGGAGAATAAATTCAAAATTAGGGCAAATGAATGTCCTAACAGTACAAACAAAGGCACACATTTATTTCACATCATCAATTCTGAAATATAAAATGTCAATTAGTGATATCATAAAATTTGTCCCGAATCATTTTTATTTAAATAATCAATTTATGTAATCAGGACTGCCTTAGGAAATACAGATTGGATTTCCATTGGATATATATCCATCAGCTATCCATTGGATATACAGAATTTGCAAATGGCAGATTGATTGACCTTAATGTTGTCACATAAATTAAATGCCAAACTACTATAAACCTGGCAACCAGTTGCCTGCTCTGATTTTCCCTCATGTCAGTGGTTCTCAAAAATACGATAAAAATGGTTAGTGCCAAGAAAAACATGCTATTTTATGGAAATGCTGTGATAAGGTATTATTTATAGGAGTTGGCTCACCAATTATGCCTTTCAAAAATAGTTGCTTTATGTAAAAATAGTAGTAGTTAAATTTTTTGAGGACTTATGTCAGAAATGATTCTATAGGTTTTTTCATGTGTTTATTTATTCTTCAAAATAACTCTGTAAATTAGATACTATTATCATTGTATTGTGCAGATAAAAGCACTGAGGCAGAGAGATATTAAATAATTTGCTTAAGGTCAAACAGCTAGAAAATTGTGGTAAAATGGAAACAGACTTAGGCATGTGGCTCCCGTGGCCATACTCTCAACTAGGCAATATATTGACTCTGTCATAGTGTGTAGTCAAGGCTGGCTTCAGGGTATATGACCTATGCAGTTGAACAGGGTCCTATATCTGTACTAGGCTCAATGCTCACATTGTTTAGTTCATAAACTTCATCCCTTCCACTATGGATACACTGTTCTTGAGTCCATTGTGCAAGAACAAGGGAGACTGTCAAAGGAAGTTGGCTGACATCAACAGAATAGTGACCTTGTCCAACTGCTTCATGTGACCCTCCTCTGAAACTAAATCTTTGCCAGTTACTAATGCTGCATTAACAAACGGTCCCAAAACTCCGTGGCAAGAACAACTTTATGTTCACTAATTCTTTAACTGGTCTCATCTCCCTGGTATCTGAGACTCAGCTTGTTATACTTGATCCACGAGGATTACTTTATAAGCAGGGGCTGATGTACTCCAAGGTCTCTTTACTCATGTATCTGGTTGTTGATGCTAGAGGTTGTCTGGAACTTCAGCTGAGGTTGTTGAAAAGAGCATTTTCACATGGTCTCGTCCTGTGTCCTGGAATTCCTCACAGCATATTGACTTCAGAGTATTCAGGTTTCTAACACCAAAGACTTCTTTAAAAAATGGTTAGTGCCAAGTAACCAGATAAGCTGCTGGTCTTTTCTCACCTAGCCTCAGAAATTATCTGGTATCACTTCTACTGTACTTCACTGGTTAAAGTAGTGTCAGATTCAAGGGGAGAGTACTCAACCTCTTAATACGAGAAGTATGAAAAAGTACACCATAATGAGCATCTTAAATAATTTCTTATAAATGCAGAAAAGCAAGACCCTCTATCCACAATACATATGAAAAACCTCCTATATATTTGCTATGAATCTATTTTCTATAAATGGATCTGTACAAAGCTTATGATGTAAAACACTGATGTCACATAGTCTCACAACTGACATTCAAAACTTAGCATAGAATTTGACATATAATTGGTGCTGAATAAATATTTGCTGCTGTTGAACTAGCATCTCCACTGTCATTATTGTGTTGAACATTCATAAAGGAAAAACATGAGAAGAGTAATATCTTGCACACAGGTTACAAGCTTAACTAGACGATCAGAAAATATAAGGTTGATTAGCAGAGATTTTTCCAGGAATAATAGATTTTAATAAAATCAAGGAAATAGATAGCAATAGAGGAAATCTGCTCCTGAAAATATTATAGTGGAAATTGGAGTCACAGGATGAGAGAATTATGGATTTATTAAACAATGATTTGACTTCTTTACAAAAGGCTAAGTGAATTAACTTTTATTGGATGCAATTTAAGTTAATTCTGTTTTTAAAAGCAGGCAGATATAAACCATTTATAAAATCTGAAAGTATCATAATATGAGAAATGTTTAGCATGGGCATGAGAAAATTTGGATTTTCCATCTGTTGTTTTAAATATAATAATTAAGACTTTCACAAAAGTTAATTTAAAACTCAGTTTTATCAGGAAATGTCATTGCTATGCATAGTTTGTAAAGTATTTCAAATCTTGTTTATTTATGTCAGATTGACAAACTCAGCAAACTTCCCAGCCATGTTTATGGAAGCAAAGGGAAGAGTTGAGACAAGTTTCTCCATTACACATGCAATCCGATTGACCCCACAGTGATATTTATTCCAGGAGCTACTACTGAGACACAGTATTATAGTAATATTTCTAGACATTTTTATAATATACAAAATAAATAACAAATAGTCTCTATATGACCCAATCCTCATTGTTTACTTTCCATGAGATTTTTTTCTTATTCTAAGGAATGAAGGGCGGCTCAACTTTGTTTCCAAAAATATGTGTAAAATTCAAAGATAAAAACTACGATATTCTTCAAGCATAATTGTTTTTATAAGAAGTTAGATGCAGAAACTCCTTAATATATAATCAGATTAGAGAACTCAGAAAACATTCACTCCCTTCTTAGAGAGTAAATACTTAGGGATTGCTTGTCATTTATTTTGGACACAGATCTAGGTATTGTGGAAACCACCGTATGTAAGACCCAGTCCACATTTGTAATATTCTGGGGAAGAAAGACAACAACAACAACAAAGAAACAACCTGAATATAATGAGAGGTGGATGATACAGTTTGGTAAAAACTCTAGAACACATAGAAAGGGCATTATAACCAGACAGAGGAATTCAAAGAAAGCTTCCCAGAGGAGGGCAGCTTTGAGCTGAGACATGGAGAGTGCACAAAAGGACTTTCTTCCTAAAAGACTTATGTTTCTTGAGTGAGAATATTTTTTGATGATTCATAAATGACTGTAGAACATTTCCCTATGGAAATACTACAGATAACGCATGTGGTCACTGAAGTAAGAACTCTGAAAAGCAAGTATATAATACAAAACTTAACATATAACTTCTGCTTCCTCTATTTAAATCAGAACTTTTAAACAAAGGCTTTCAAATGAATAGTTCATTTGATCCCAAATCTTTGCTCCTCTTGATTCTATATGTCAAAAAGCTCATAGAATATTGGATCAAAAGGATTGCATAACTTTTGTTTTGTTTTGTTTTGTTTTTTGCGGTACGTGGGCCTATCACAGTTTTGGCCTCTCCCGTTGTGGAGCACAGGCTCCGGACGCGCAAGCTCAGCGGCCATGGCTCACGGGCCCAGCCGCTTCGCGGCATGTGGGATCTTCCCGGACCGGGGCACGAATCCATGTCCCCTGCATCGGCAGGCGGACTCTCAACCACTGCGTCACCAGGGAAGCCCTGCATAAGTTTTTGACACAAATTTTGTTCTGATTTTAATGATGATATATATTCATGACCCAAAATTTGGAGCCTGCTAATACAACAGAAACAGCAAAGAGGAAAATTTCCACATAAACTTCTCCTATCTATAGAAATATGTGGCTAAACATATAGGCTGTGTAATCAGGGGAAGAGAAAAGTTCAAATCCCTATACTCCCAATATTTAAGAGTCATTTTATTTCACCAACCAGTAAAGAAAAAGGCCTAGTGCCTTGAGACCATATAAGCCTGTGAGCACAAATAATTTTCTTTTCACTTTAATACCCAAATTCTTCTGCCAGGTTAGTCCTACCATGGTGACATAAGGGCATCCTCAGAGTGTCTCCAAATCGTCTTGGCTTTAGCTGCTCAGTGTGTCACACACACTTATCTGGTCCAGCTTCCTTATGTGAACACATCCTCACACTTTACGCCTCAGTCTCTGTGGTAGGTACCTCTGTAGACACTGCCCTTCTGCCATGGTGACGGTCTTTGCTTTCCTTCTAGTTTACACATCTAGCATGAGATGACATTATGTTCTATAGAGAAATGAGGTTACCATACTTTTCTAAGTCAGTGTTGAATCTTGTCATCTTGACCTTGATACAACACAGTATATATAAGGTTCTTCAGTAAATAAGGACCCTTTGCTTCAGGATGTATATTTTATTTCCATATGCGTGGAAAGAAGAAACACATTTTTCTATCTCCTCTTTCATCTGAGTCCAAAGTTCCTCTGCATAAATCTTTCTTTCCCTCTGTCAGCCCCAAATGATACCAAGCAACACGTTTCGCAAATGCAGTTAAAAATCACGTGCATGCACATGTGGAGAAAAAGGATAATTTTTCCTCTTCCAATCTAATTCTTGTTAGACTCAGCTTCAACATTTTGCTAAGCATATAAAGAAAAATTTTAAATAATGCAAATATGTGATAATAGATGTACAAGTATAGAAAGCGACAGAAAAAAAAACTAAACAGGGCTTCCCTGGTGGCGCAGTGGTTGAGAGTCCGCTTGCCGATGCAGGGGACACGGGTTTGTGCCCCGGTCTGGGAGGATTCCACATGCTGCAGAGCGGCTGGGCCCATGAGCCATGGCTGCTGAGCCTGCGCGTCCGGAGCCTGTGCTCCGCAACGGGAGAGGCCACAACAGTGAGAGGCCCGCATACCGCAAAAAAAAAAAAAAAGAAAGAAAGAAAGAAAGAAAGAAAAACTAAACAAAAATCTTCCTAATGTTTTAAATTTTGAAACTGTCAGAAGGACATTCATTAAATATCAAAAAGAGGAGATGACAAAGTAGGCTGCTCAAAAACCAGAAATTACACTGAGATTTTTACAGCATATGTGAAAAGGAAACATAGCTCTAGGACTGAGAACTCAGGGAGTTCACTCTAAGTTCAGATACAAGTAAAGAGATTAACAATAAGTACAATTTCTGAATTATTACTAGTTGTTACATGTTAGTAGTTGCTACATGTTACATTCTCATGTTTCATGAATCCTACAATTATCTAAGGCATGCTTCACCAATTCATCTGCACTTGAAAGCTTACAATGAATTTGAATAAAAACCCCAGAAATAAAAATAATTTCATAGAAAAAGAGAGTTCTTATTATTTTATATTAAATGACATAAAAAGCACAACAATTATAATGGAGATCAAAGCATAATCAAAACTTTAATTTTGCTTAAGACCAAACTGATTAATCCAAGATTATTTAAACAACAAAGTTATAAATTCAGCTTGGTTTAGGGTAAAATATGTTATTTTACAGTACCGCACCTAGATGACTAAAGTAGTTTATCACACAGTTTTTATCTCTTTAGTTTTGTCCTGTGTTTGCTACAGGATGCTCAGGTCAGTGACTATGATGTTAATTCTTCATGCTCAGGGACGTAAGGAAAGGTGAATAACTCTTTTCAGCATACCTGGGATTGAAATGAGATCAGCTTCTCTCATTGTTACACCTAACGAACTCCTAGCAAACACTGTTCTTTCTGTCCTCATAGTTCTGGGTTCTGCTGGGTTCAAGGTCTCAGTACTAAGAGGAGGAAGGTTTCCAGCAAGGGAACAAAGGCTGTTACCATTATATTAGAAGGTGAGATCACTTCTCATTATTTTATGCTTATCGGGCCAGTGGAAGAACAGCAAAAGAAAAAAAAAGGAGAGGAGCTAGAATGTGGGTAGGTGTAAGATCATGAAATTCATGAGGATATAGAGTGGATGCTGCAAAATAGAGCTAGAAGTTGGTAAGGAATCAATGGGACTAAAATACCACATTGGTAAGATCTACAAAGACTTGGATCCCTCAAGAAAGTTATGGTCAATTCACATGTATAAGTACAAACATACATACATACATACATACATACATACATACATACATACATACATAAATGGTAACTAAGATGGAACAAAGTATAAAGGGAACAAGGAAGATAATGGAGAACACAAGTACTAGGTATAAATAGCAAAATCAACTGCAAAAACGAGGAATGTAGTATTTACTCATTTTCTTCTCTGCTGTGCTATACATATATTTGTATATACTAACTACTTTTGCAATTTAGCCCATATATTACCGAATATTACGGCAGAATTAAGAGATAATTCTAGAAAGAAGCAGTGGTATACAGAGACTGTAGATTTTGAGCTCAATAAGAGATCTCATGAAACTGTGGTTCTCATTTGGGGACAGAATAAAGATATTTTTAGTTACAGAAGAGATTTTTATATGGCATAGGCAGAGGCACCACTGCTGCTATTACTGGTTTTGCGGCTTGGATATTTGAGTACGGAATAAAGGTGTATATTGACGTTAAGCAGTCAAAATGGTGGACATGCATATATTTTTCATAGTTTTTGGGTGTCTGGAATCTTGAAACACCCTGTGCTAGTGTGAGAAATGTCTAGATCTTTTTACTGTGTCTTCCTTTGTTTGAAATCAGAAAAGTACTTCCCCTGCCTTTCTTGTAGGCACTTGATGTGAACTCCATCAATCTAAATTGTAATAAAGAGATACAAGTCAAAGAAGTAGGCTTCTAGTTGAACCTCCTCTGGCAAATGTAATGTCAAATCCAGCTGCCCATTCTAAAAATATCAGAGGTTTTAGAAAGAGTGTCCAGTAGAAAGACTTGACTGTATTAACTGTGATATCTGTGCCTCTTGATCCAGTGATGAGGGTACAATTGTCATGTACTCTAGACTGGACTGTTCTCCCAGCTGTATAACTTCTGACTTGGTTGTTAGGCTTCTGGAAGATTCTAAGAGTTATCAAATAGTCTTTTATTATTTTGATAAAACTCGTTATAGTGGGGATTTCTTTTTTTTTAATTCTGTAGTTTTTTTTAAATTATAAATTTATTTTATTTACTTATTTTTGACTGCATTGGGTCTTCGTTGCAGCACGCGGGCTTTCTCTAGTTGCAGCCAGCGGGGGCTACTCTTCATTGTGGTGCGCGGGCTTCTCATTGCAGTGGCTTCTCTTGTTGCAGAGCACGGGCTCTAGGTGCTCAGGCTTCAGGAGTTGTGGCACGTGGGCTCAGTAGTTGCAGCTCACGGGCTTAGTTGCTCTGTGGCATGCGGGATCTTCCTGGACCAGGGCTGGAACCTGTGTCCCCTGCATTGGCAGGAGGATTCTTAACCACTGCACCACCAGGGAAGCCCAGTGGAGCTTTCTTGTTTTCAATGATGAACTCTCTGCAAATGCCCCTAAAGTGACAGTGACTAAACACAATGATATATTTCATTCCTGCGTAAGAAAGGGATAAAAGCTATGAACAAAACAACACAACACAACACACAGAAAAGATTTCATTATCTCTTACTCTTCTATAGCAGTGAATACAAAACATACATTAATATCTCAAAAAGGTATAACCTTGCCTATGCATGTAAGTTTTCATGTAATCAGACAGCAGGGCTCATTGAAACCTAATCCCAAATCCCCCCACTTTATTTTTGAGTAAAATGTGTAAGTATCTACATTTTCAGAAAAAAAGCTGGAAATACATGAAAGAAAAATAATGCATAAAAGCAGTCTTTTCAAGACATGAAGTAGATTTGAATGGCTGTTTCAAGACAAAGCAGCTAAGAAAACAACTTAAGGGCAAAAAATTCCCTTCTTGTTTAAAAAAAAAAAAGGTACCTGTGGCAGTTTAATATAATTAGGTCTAAGGCAGAATCTGAAAGAAAGAACAAGATGCTGGCAAGGGAACAAGGAAAAAGAGGGAGTGGACTTCAATGGTTTTGGGTTGGGACTCAGTGTGTCGATTTGTGGGGTTTCCTCTCTAGGAAATTGCTATGGCAAGAGGGATGTTTAGGTAAGGATGCTACCGTTTTCCTGCTCTTCGGGGGGCACAGTATGGACATTCTTCCAGTTGCTGGGAAACTGGCAGAGAGGAGGAGTTCCCAGATGTTAAGATGTAGGTACTGCGCTTCCCTGGTGGCGCAGTGGTTAAGAATCCACCTGCCAATGCAAGGAACATAGGTTCAAGCCCTGGCCCGGGAATATCCCACATGCTGTGGAACAACTAAGCCCGTTCACCACAACTACTGAGCCCACATGCCACAACTACTGAAGCCTGTGCACCTAGAGCCCGTGCTCCGCAACAAGAGAAGCCACCCAGTCTGAAGCCTGTGCACTGCAACAAAGAGTAGCCCCCACTCACCGCAACTAGAGAAAGCCCGCGCACAGCAGTGAAGACCCAACACAGCCAAAAAAATTTTTTAAATAAATTAGTTAATTAATTTTAAAAAAAAGATGTAGGTATTGAGCAAATTTTGACATACAGAAATTTCCTATAGGATTTCAGAAGCTGAGAGATTCACAGATCCTGAGATTTAGAGATAACTGGGGAGAATTAACAAATGGCACTGTGGGCTACAATTGCCTTGCATATTGGGTTTAGATCAGACTGTAGGGTCGTGCTAGGATGTAAGATTTCTCTGAGAAGACTCTTCCGCAGGTTCCTAAAGGACCAGAGACAAGGACATCTCCCTAACAAGAATCCAGCTATCTCAAGGCATTTGTTTCCCTAAAGAACACTAGGGTTTCAACATACAGATCTAGGTTGCTGTATCTAACAACGCTTTTTTTTTTTTTTTTTTTTTTGAAGTCTCACCACACCAGCTCCAACAGTAGAGGGAGACATAATAGAGGTTGACGTGTTTGATTTTTTTTTTTTTTTTTTTTTTTTTTTGCGTCCCCTGCATTGGCAGACTCTCAACCACTGCGCCACCAGGGAAGCCCGAGGTGTTTGATTTTTAAAGATAATTCAGCTCTCACATCTAGTAAAAAAGTAAGTTAGAATAATTTCTTAAAGAAAATTATACTCTTTATGATTTTATGTGATATTTCAGGGAGATTTTAATTTTCTTTTAAAGCATTTAAGTATGTGACTCCTTAAAACCTCTCCAAAGCTGCAAAATTGTATATTAGCATAGAGAAACATTTAAAGCAGTTTCATTTCAGATTTATATTCATATATGCAAGAATGTCTTAAAGTAAATCTTTCTGCAGGAGTTTGAGCTGTTCTAGCAGAGTGGAGAAAAATCACTTTCTGGGTTAGTGAAGTTTCTTACTACTCAGAAAGTAGAAAATTATTTTGGTATCATGAATTAGTAAAGAGCCGACACCTCTCCAAAATTATTCACTTTAAGTGAAATCTAGAATCATCTGCTTTCAAGATAGAATCAATAACCTAGGTATCAGCAATGGGTAATTTCAAAATAATTTTAAGACTTTGTACAAAATGTACATTTGATGGAGTCTATAATAGAAAATAACTCATTTAAAAAATCTCCCTCGGTTATTTATGTCTTCATTAAGAACTCATTTAATAAACTCTTGATGTGTGTGAGGCTTTATCTTAGCTACCAAAGAAGACATAAAGTGTTATTAGTTCAATATTTCCCCCCTCCTGGAGGAATGCAAAATAAAATATATACACAGATATTAATGCATGCTTTAGTGCATGGTAGAAGTTATGAACTTCTACTGTGATAAAAATAATAAAATTTCTCCTCTGGAAAATGTGAGTTCTGTTAAGAAGGAAAGAGGAATAGAATTCAGGGATAAGAATAAAAAAGTCCACTTAAAGGGAATTTTGTTTGCTTTCTATAATCAATTCTGTCTTAACTATCTCAGCTTTCATATGAGGACGTATTGTAACCCAGTATTAGGCCTGGCACAGATGTAGAACAAATAATCCGGCCTAAGGCAGCCAATCATTCCATTTTTCAATCTACATTGTTTGGTTCAAGGTTAGCTTGTGATCTAATGAATGTCAGGAATATCCTTAGGAAATTTACTCTTTCCTGTGGATTAAAGTTTTTGAGGATGATGCTATGAGTTGTAAGAGAAAAATCAATTGTGAAAAAGAGAGTTGTAAGAAATATATGCAGAGAAAGTAGTTTGGGGGGATGTAAATAGATTAAATCCTGCATCAAGCCATATGTAAAACCAAACTTGCCCCTGTTCAGCTGTATGAGCCAATAAAGTCTCCTTAGTGCTATAGCTAATTTTAGTTGAGATTTTATTAATTGCAAAGAAAAGCAGAGGAAGAAGGTTCTTAACTGCTACAATCTATGACATTTTAAAATATAAAACCATTTTTATTACCTAGAGTAAAGAAGAGGGACTCTTGGACTCAGGTGATATTTCCTGACATTGTGATTAGGGGCACATTACTTATTCCCTCAACCTCAATTTCTTTGCTTTAAATTTAAATAAAATAATGTCTTGCCTATAGAGTCATTTCAAGTTTGGAATGATACAGTATATATGCAATGCCTATTATATACTAAGAATATTTTAAAAGCTGTCAGTATAATAACAAGAATTACAGATTATCTAATTGAAAGATAACCAGATTTCAGTCAAGTCATGCCCCACATTTCGCAAAAAAAGATGATCTGGGTCAAATAATTTACATGATATGATTTTCCCATATGGACTTTTGTGGTTGGTAGTACAGGTTGAATTTGAATCCAGGTCTTTTGAGTGCAAATTCAGTAGCATCTCATTATTCAGGCACTATTTTTCTTTATTTACTTGTTTATTTAATATCCTTGGTTTTCTATTTTCAGGTATCTACGTGAATACTTTTTCACAAAGCCAGATTGCCTTGGAAATTTCTAAGTAAAGACCACCTGGAAATTCTCAAGGTGGTATTTATTACCATTCAGATATACTTCCTTAACATGAAAAAAGCCTTTTCTTTTTCTTCTCTCAACATTATGAAAGAGAAGTGGAAAAAAAGTGTAAGGGAGAGAAATGCAAAAATATGAAAAATATTTTTCATAGAAAATCACTTATATGCAATCAATATTGGCATAAATAATTCAAATAAAAGTAATTTTGAAAAACATATGGACATTATAATCAAGAAGGCAATTCTGCAGTGTGAGTTCTTTGTCAACATTAACAAAGCATAGGGGAAAAGATGAACATTCTCTCTTAATTGAGGCAGAGGAGGACAGTGACAATGTTATGGCCTGCAGCCCTTTGTTTATGCACACTTCCTTTGGTGATTTATGTTTTTCACAGCAAAAGTCGGGAGTCACTGCTAATATATCAATATATTATAGGTGTCAAAAGTGAAATACATTCTTGCTGAAGAATAAAATAGAAAGCCATTAATAAGGCAAAGTAAAGAGTGTTCAAAGCAGGCTGTTCATGTCTCACTCATAAAATCATCTCAAACAGAATATGATGATTTGTAAACTTTTTAAAATATCTGCAAGCTATTGTGCAATTGTAATTTAGCAGGTTCAGAACCTATAACTATTCATTTCCCCTCTTAAATTTAAACACAAAGAAATTAGAGAGAGATATATTTAGATTGTATGTATTTATCCATTACCATATACACACACACATACATATATCTCAAAAAAGGTTTAAAATTATGTTTTAAACAGCAAACAATTAAAAATTTATATAAAATTGTTATATAAGTTTTGGTCTCAACTAAAGGGGCAAGGAATCAGACAGGAGGCTATTCTTCAAAACTCAGGAGATAATAGATAAAGAAAATGAATTGTGAGATAGAGAAAAGGGACAGATTCAAAATGTAATTAAGAAATTCACTTATTCAATGTTATGTTTCCAGAAAGGTCAGAGGAATGAAATAACACTAAGGTTTACAAACATGAAATATAATGTGGACAATAATTCAATCAATTAGAAACACCAGTGAAGAAGTCCAGTAAGGGAGTGGAGATTCAGATGGTAGGAGTCATTAGCATCTATGCAATATTTAAAATCAAAAGCGTAAACGAGATCAACTTAGCAGAATGTATCTCCTTAAAAGAAAAGAGGATGGATTTTTTGGGAAGCTACATGCCAATATTCTGCATTTTCATTTTGACATGTCTAGCTCCTATCATGATGCCTCACACAAATCTGGGATCCATATATCTACAAATGTTCATAGAACAAATAATTACCAAATTTGGAAAATAGGCAGAAATAAAGGAGCTAAATTAATACTGAAAAAGAATGGTATGGGAAATAGAAAAAAAGAGTATAGTTTCTTGGTAATCAACTGGATTTGAGATTTTCAGTAGGATAGAGTTTAAGACTTCAGAAAATTCACCAGGAAAGTATGATAAAATAAGGAACAAAAATAAGCTATTTGGGGAGAAAACATTTGCAAAAGATGCATCTGATAAAGGAGTATTGACCAAATATAAAAAGAACTCTTAAAACTCAAGTTTAAGAAAACAAACAACCTCATTAACAAGTGGGCATAAGACCTGAACAGACATCTTGTCAAAGAAGATATACAAATGGCAAGTAAACATATGAAAAGATGTTAAACTCCTATGTCAATAGGGAATTTCAAATTAAAACAATGAGATTGTACTACACACCTATTAAAATGACCAAAATCCAAAACACTGACAAAACCAAGTACGTGCAAAGGTATGGAACACCAGGAGCTCTTATTCGTGGCTGATGGGAATGCAAAACGGCACAGCCACATTGAAATACAGTCCGACGGTTTCCTACAAAATAAAACATGCTTTTACCATATGATCCAACAATTGTGCTTCTTAGGATTTACCCAGAGGAATTAAAAACTTATCTCCACATAAAAACCTGAACACAAATATTTATAGCATCTTTATTCATAATTGCCAAAACTTGGAAGATGCCCTTTGGTAGGTAAGTGGATAAACTGTGGTACAGTTGATAAGCTGGTATTCTATTCTGCTGATAGGATATTATTCAGCACTAAAAAGAAATGAGCTATGGAGCCATGAAAGGACAAGGAGGAACCTTAAATATATATTACTAAGTGAAAGAAGCCAACCTGAAAAGGCTACATACTGTATGATTGCAACTATATACATTCAGGAGAAAGCAAACTATGGACACAGAAAAAAGATTAGTGGTTGCCAGGGGTTGGAGGACAGAGAGGAATGCCTGCTTGAAAACAGTGAAATTACTGTGTATGATGCTGTAATGATGAATACATGCCATATATTTGTCCAAACCCATGGATTGTACACTAAGAATGAACCATAATGTAATTTATAGACTTTAGGTGATGATAATGTATCCTAATATAGGTGTATCAATTGTAGCAAATGTACCACTGTGGTGAAGAATGTAGGTAGTAAGGGAGGTTGTACATATGTAGGAACAGGGAGTATATGGGAACTCTCTATACTTTCTGCTCAATTTTGCTGTGAATCTAAAACTCCTCTTACAAAATAATGTTCAGGTAAAGAAAATAAGCCCGGTATCTTGGCAGTTGGGACTTCCTTAAGGAACGTTTTGATATATAGGGAAGTTGTAGGGAGCAGAATACAATGAACTAAAGATCAAATGTAAAATATTGGTGACTTTTTTCTATGAAAGTCTATTGCTTTTTCAACTCAGTATTTTACTCATATTCACAATATCCCTTGAACATTGCCTGAGGTTTGTTGTTATGATGGTTCTTCTTAAAGTTTTGTTTTGAACACCAAATTCTGGCAAGGATATGAAGTAACTGAATCACTCACATATTGCTGGTGGGAATATTAATGATTCAACCACTCCAGAAAAGAGTATTTCAATTTCTTACAAAAACTAAACATACACTTATATCACCTTGCAAATTCTTGAGTATTTAACCCAGAGAAATAAAAACTTATGTTCACACAAAAACCTGTGCATAAATATTCATAGCAACTTTATTAATTATTCCCTCAAGCCAGAAAAAAGTCTTTTCAATTTGTACATATTCAAACTAACTCTGGTGTATCCATACCCTGGAATACTACTCAGCAATAAAGGAAATGAAATCTTGATACAAGCAACAACTTGAATAAATCTCAAGGGAATTATACTGAATGAAAAAAAAGCCAATTTCAAAAGATTGTATTCCATATGATTTCATTTATATAACATTTTCCAAATGACAAAATTACATGCATGAAGAACAGATTAGTAGTTGTCAGGCATGGGGGCAGGAGGAGGGAGAAGGGTATATCTATAAAAGGGTAGCACAAGGAATCCTTGTGACAAAAATGTTCTGTGTCTTGATTGTGGTGGTGGTGACACAAATCTACACATACAATATAAGCACATAGATCTAAACAAACACATAAATGAGTGTATGAAAAGAGGAGAAATCTGCACAAGATCAATGGAATGTATCAATGTAAATTAACTAGTTTTGATATTGCACTACAGATAGACAAGATGATGCCATTGGGGAAAATTGGATGAAGGAAATATAAAATCTCTCTGCATTAATTTTTGCAACTGTTTATGAACCTACAGTTATCTCAAATAAAAATTATATTTTAATTTCCATAGCTTCTTAGAACATTAATATATTTGTCATCAGAGAATCATAGGTTGGTTGTAGTATTTAGAATATTTCAGTTGTTACATTTATTTTCCCCTCTGCACACACCCCTGTTGGTTTTTCACTTTTCAAGAAGTTTTGAGATCCGAAAATATTTTCTCCATAAACAAATCAATCATTAATTTTATTTTTTAATATTTTTATTTTTTAATTATTTATTTGCTAATTATTTTAAAATTATTTTCCATATTTATTAATTTTAAAAATATTTATTTATTTATCATCTATTATTTATTTATTTATTTTGACTGTGCCTGGTCTTAGTTGCGGCATGCAGGATCTTCGTTGTGGCATGTGGATCTTTAGTTGCAGCATGCGGACTCTCAATTACGGCATGTGTGTGGGATCTAGTTCCCTGACCAGGGATCGAACCTGGGTCCCCTGCATTGGGAGAAAGGAGTCTTACCCATTGGACCACCAGGGAAGTCCTCATTAATTTTAAATACACAAAGCATTTCAATTCTTTTTGTTCTTCATCTCTTCCTCTATCTCTCACCTTCCCTCTGATATTAGTTTCCTATGCATGAAGGACATTTTTTTAGAATTTCCTCTTGTAGGGGACTGCTAGTGGTGAATTAGCTAAGTTTTGACTTTATTCCTGAATGATAATTTTAATATATATGACTTCTACATTGGGAAATGTTTTTTCAACATTTCTATGACATCATTTCATTTTTATCTGCCTTGCAATTTTCTGTTGACAAGTTAGCTGTCAGTCTCAGTTCATTTTTGGTTCCCTTAGGGTAAACATTTTGGTCCCCATTGTGGTTATTTTGTAGATTTGCTCTTTGTCTTTTTTTTTTTAATCAGATTTACTATAATGTGCTTAGGAGTACTCTTTTAATTTATGCTTATTTGATTTTGTTAGAATAGAATTAAAATATTGATACCTTTCATCAATTTTAGAAAGTTCTGATTCTTTGTATCTTAAAAATATTGTTTTTGCTATATTATTGTTCTTGTCTTTTAGCTTCTTGAATTCAACCTTACAGACCTTGTTTATGTAAGCTTTTGTTAGGCTATAGAGTAGTTACAAATGTCCCCAAATCTCAGTTGTTTATTTATTTATTTTTTTACTTGTTAACGTCAGCCTTTAGCTAAGGCACTGCTCCGTGTATAATATCTTTTTCATTCTGGTACCCAGACTAGTGGAGCAGCCCCTATCACTGCAGAATGCTTTTATTATGTCAAAGGGAAAAATTGTACAGCCATGTCCTATCTCTTAAAACTTCTTCCAGAAATGAGAAATGTTCATTCTGATCACCTTCTAGTGTACAAAGCCAGTTACTTAACCAAATTTACATCAACAGAATAATAATCTAATCAAAATGAAACCTGTAGATGAACTGTAAAAAATAATACAATCTGCCATATACTTTCTCACAATATTCTCTATATCTTTTACCATTTGCTACATATTTTAATTCTTTTGTTTCTCCATGATTTTTTATGAATATTTTGACAGTTAATCTACTAATTCTGTCTTTAGTGGTGTCTGGTTTGCTGTTAACACATATTTTGAAATAATAATATGATTCCCATATTTCCTAGATGTAGAATTTCATTTCTATTTAACTGATTTTCTCATCATCACTCATTCTTTTCAGTTCTCAGCCAAAATTTTCAAGCTTGATTTTATCTCTTTGAATATGTTAAGCATAGTTTTCACCATCTGTCTCTGATCATTCCACTGTCTGTGGTTCTATGCATCTGTTTCTGTTGTTTGTTCTTTCTGTGTGTTTTCAACTCTTATTGTCTTATCTCCTTATGGGACTGATTATCTTTAATTATGTGATGGACTTTGGATTTAAAAGCTATTTATAAAAGTAGATTCAAACCAAGAATAATGTTATTTTTCTCAAAATGTTTGCTTCTGCCAGATGCATGAGGGCTTACACTCTATCATCATTTAAATCCAGTTTTCATGGTATGAGATTCTGTAGTGGGAGGGCTCTGAGATGTTTTGATGCTGGACAGCAGTTCACATGGGGTTGGTTGACTTCCTGCTTGTTTTACTCTGAGGGCAAATCCTCATAGCCTTCACTCTCAGTGTACCCTGGACTCCAATTTTTTTCTCTCTTTTCCTATAAGTCTATCAAAATTAGTGCTTGTAATCCCTGGTCCTTGTTCAGAATTGGCAAAGTCCCAGGACAAGTGAACTTCCAAGACCAAACTTATATTTATGCATTTTAGTTTTATCTAGTCTAGTGAGATAAAACCTAGTGAGACCTTATGAGTCTTATCTTTGTTTTTAGCTTTCAAATGTTCTAAGAAGTGTTTCTTAAATATTATTGTGCATTTTTAATTGTCTCCAATGAGAGAATTGATCTGAATTACCTATTCTGACATTCTAGATTGTCAGCTTTGATCCACTGAATTGACTCATGCAAAACATTTGCTTGAAACATTTTGATGGTAAAACAGTTTCTTTATTTAAATGCATTGCCTAAAATTATACAAACTATTATTCAAAAAATTAGCATCTTCTCCATGTGGAACTCTACTCTTCCAACTTACAGCCATCTCAGCCTGTGGAAATTTGGTCTCAGTGTTCACATCAGGGGGTTCACTGGTGTCTATTAGGTTCCTTCTCCTGCACCTGGAGTCCAGACATTCCTTCCAGGCAAAAGCCAACATGATTATAGGGTTCATTTTGTTCTCATTTTTTTCAGGGTTCATAGACTATGCTACCTTTTATCCAATGTCTGAAAACAGATCTTTCATGTATTTAGTCCAATATTCTAGTTATTTCTGGCTTAAGGTTAAATTCAGTCTTATTTAGTCCATCATGGATTTTTTTTTCACTAAAAAAATTAGTTTGTTATTTTATTGTTGACTTGTAGGAGATTTTTATCTATTTTGGATATAAATTTTGTTACAAATATACACCAAAAGATTTTTCAGCCAATTTGCCACTTGCCATTAATTATCTTAATGTTGAACAGATTAAGAAATTAGTAGATTTTTATGACATTAATAAAATTCAATGATAAATTACCTATTTATAGCTAAACTTTTAGTATTGTAATACGTTACATGCTTCCCCCTCCCCCCCCCCAGATTACTAAAGCCAAAGAAGTTAATTTACCATTTTGGATAATAGGGGAATGGATGTAGAAGAAACAACAACAAAAACAAATGAAAATAACTCATGTGATTACACTAATTACACCAGCTGCTGACACCCACTGCTAAATAAACATATAATATTCCATTTCTGGCAAAAGAACAGTGTTTAAGTAAAGCATCCACCCCAATACCAGATCAAACTTGAATTTAAGTGTGTGTATATATATATATAATATAATGTAAGTACTAATACAGTTTTATATTGCTAGCTTTATGACTGGGCAAGATTACTTCCTGGTTTTCATTTTCTTCAGCTGTAAAATGGTAATAATAATCCTCACCTTTCAGATTTTTTTAAACTGTAAGTTACAAATATGTAGTGTGTAGTAGATTGTCAACATTGGATCCTAAACTGAGCTTCCTAGGTAGCAAAGGCAGTGCTAACTTTTTTTTACTTCACTCACTCAAATTTTATCTGAATTGACAGAGACCGAAAAACAGAACACACAAATACAAAAACTAAACAAATCTGCAAAAAAAAAAAAATTTTTAAAGAGAACAAAACAGGGTTTAACTTAAATCCTTCATCTGATAATCTCTACAGTTTACCATGTTCCTGATCCAATTCTAGAATTTTGCACGTGTCAAGTTATCAAAAAGTGTTTGAAGCTTACCCCTCCAACTCACCATTTTACTATATTTTTACTGATGTAATCAATATATTTTATAGTCTAATGTGATTGGTTTCAACGCTTGAAATACAAAATTCTCTGAATTTTTCTATGGATCCTTCTACCTAGATGTGTCTTTCTGAGATCCTGTCATTTAATAGTTACTGCCAGAAAGCTGGACCCATATTCCATTTATACTGGAATGCACAAATGCTTCTCTCTCTCTACATTTGTCTCTCTCTAATTTGCTCTTAATATTACAACTCTGGGGGGGGGGCGGTGAAAGACTGTCTACTCTTTGAGCACTTCCCTGATTATTTTTATACATTATCATTATTTTTTAAAAGGCTTTTTTATTAGTAGAATTGTTGAGTAAACACGTATGGAAAACAAAAGCTAAATAAATAAAACATATATTCTGCCAAACTATCTTCCAAAAAGTTGCATCTATTTTCACTTTCACTTGCAGTGTATATAATGAATATATCATTAAAGTAGACTTAATTAATTTTTGATATAATCCTTTATGTTTATAATTATTTAAGTAATATCACAAGCTATTTTATTTTGAGTAATACAAAGGTATATAAAATAAAATATGAAGTACCTATGACTTCACCATTTTCATTGCTAAGGCTGCTAATATTTTGGTGTATTTCTTTCCAATCTTGCATTATGTGTGAGTACATATGTTTGTGTGTAGGTGTATAAAATATAACTAAATATAAGTTATTTGTTATATTTCCTATTTTGCTTTTAAAATTAATATTATACTATATATGCATATTTCCATTGTGCTCTTAAAAATAAAGGATGCTTAAATCAGCATACATTTAGCAAGAAGATTTTGTAGATCTACTGAGAATTTTGCCCTCTATTCCAAAGATAATATTAATTTCACTAAACAGCTACTTAATAAATTCAACTTTTTTTGTTTTTTTCATTATAAACATCACTGATGTAATCCATTATAAGTATATTTATCTTCAATTAAAAATGCCTTAGTCAGCCAAACATAAGCAAGAAAAGAAAATGTCTGTTTATGAGTCCCTCACAAAGGGAGCTACAGATTAATCTCAGACCTTTTAAAAGTTCACAAATAAAGATGTTTTACATCTTTGCAGTATGCTCTAATAAAAATCAAAATGTCTAAACTATAACAGAAAAGAGACTACGATAGGGGAGGCAAACTTCTCCAGATAAAATAGTTTCCACCTTTGAAACTTTGAAGCAAACTCAAAGCAAATATTTTTATGATTAATAAAGTTTGATTTTAAATTAAAAACGACGTTCTTGGTAAAAGCATAAAGCTAGATTTCAGGAGCTCTGGCTTTGCTTAGATCTGCTAGTTGTTTTTTCCAGGTTTGGAGGAGATTTTTGGTTTCAAAAGCTTTCAGGGTTGCATCTCGGTTTCTACTACTTTCAAAACTCTAAAATAAATACTGCAGAAAAATAATATTGAGACTAAATTGTCTACAATTTCAAAAAAAGAACTTGTGTTTCATGCTAGGCCAATAGAAGTGGAGAAAAATAGCAATGTTTCACTTAAGAAAAGTTACTTTATCTGACTTTAATCCAGAGGTAGTCACTATGTTTCCTTGTGTCTTAGTTTTGAAAATCTTAGTTTATCTCCTCTTGCAGATGTTATGAGGGTCCTGGTCCTAATCTCTCCACACTCAGCACTCAGCACTCTGCAAATTAAAGACATTGTACTGGAAACACCTGTAAAGCTTGTTGCAGCATGTGGCCTGAGCAAGTTAAAGCTCCCCAAGGTCACCTTTAACCCAGGATGAACTGGATTTGGTGAACCAGTACACTAGCTTTCTATCCCCATGGCTGAAGAAATTCAGCAACATCATTTACACTGTTTCTTGGAGGTTTGCAAAGGTGACTTGCTTGATCACACGACCTGCCTTCACTTCTTTCACTCTTCCAACTCCCTTCCCAGTGTTTCTGGGATCACTTCCTCCCAAAATTACTTTCATTTGAATTCTTGTTCTAAAGTTAGCTTCTGAGGGAACCCAACCTAAGCTCTTCCTAATGTATTTTACAAAACGTTTAAACATCCTGTTTTCTATGCAGACTTTGAACACCCACATTTGACCTAATAAAATGATGAATATGAAAATTTTAATCAACCTTCTTATAATTTCATCAGATGAGAGTATCTCAATATCTCAAAATTTTATCAGGTTTATAATTTTAACATGATATCAATAAATAATTTTTTAAATATTAGAAATATATATATATACATATATATATATATATATTTCAAATGTAACACTTTACTTTTGGATTGAGTTCCAAAACAGCAGCAGTTTGAATGATGACCCTTTCTTAAAAATTCTGTCATCAGAATATGTATCACTTCATTGTTGCCATACGACCATTTTCCTGAAATGTTAAATAAAGCAAGTAATAATTTGAAATAATGGAGCACTTCTACTGTGTAATTTTTACCTCTGCCCAAAATACTGTTCAGGAATCAAGAAAAGTCATTTGAGTTTTTCCTTTTTTAATCAGTCATTTTAATGTGAATATTGAATAAAGCAGATAATCCAAACAATTTTACTCTGAACCCCACTCTCATGATATTTGATTATCATATTCGTTGAGCTGGTTTGAAGATATTAATCAAAGGCCATATTTAGATGCTTTCTTAATAGTGCTTTTCTGGCTTTCGGTTTTAATTTGTTCAGTAATGATTTGGTAACAGAAACAAATCCCCCTGTAACATATTTTCTTCTGTTTGTATTAGTTGTAACTTAAATATTCCCAAGGGTTTTACTAGGTTGCTAATAAGCAAACCTGGAAAAGATCTAACATTGACTGCATCGATTTCATAGCAGTTCATTCTGGCCCTTATTGAAAAAGTCAGTGGAGGAGTTTAAGAAACCCCAAGGGGCTTAACTTAGATACTGTCAACTCGGCCAACTTGATGATGCCACAGGTGGGAGTAGGTCTTTAGATTCTTTGCTGATTAAGTTACAACAAAGCTCCATGAAAGGAAAGACCTTGTTTGTATCGCTCAACACTGTCTCCCTATCAGCTGAATGAATAAATGAGCATCTAAATGAACTAATGGATAACTTACTTATGTGGCTCACATGACCACAAAATAGTTTTGATTTTATTTTGTTTACTCTAAGCTGTATAATTCTATTTAAATATTGCATTCTCCTATTCTTTGGGCATATAACTAGTGAACTGTTATCTTCTTTCCAGTTATGGATGGCCACATGACAAAGTTCTCTTCAATGGAATATTAGTAAGGATATGTATGGTCACTTCCACTCTGGCCTGTGAAATTCTCCAATATGACCTTCTTCAAGATAGGTTCAGGAGAGCTGTCCCCCCCTTATCAAGCATCCTGAGTAGGAAAATTTTTGTTCCATAAACCACTGAATCTTAGGGTGTATATCTTAATTCAGCTTAGCCTACTTTAATGAATATATAAATGTAAAATAAATTTAAATACAGTCCCATTGAGGTAAAAGCATGGGCTACATAAATCAATCTGACATATATACATATATATGTGCATGTATGTATGTGTGTATATATATATATATACACATATGTACATTATACATATGTATATATAATGTATATATCTTTTGAAAGATATTTCTAAGGCCAAAGTTTTATTTTATTTTATTTTATATTTTTTAAGATGTTGGGGGTAGGAGTTTATTAATTAATTTATTTTTGCTGTGTTGGGTCTTTGTTTCTGTGGGAGGGCTTTCTCTAGTTGTGGCAAGTGGAAGCCACTCTTCATCGCGGTGCACGGGGCTCTCACTATTGCAGCCTCTCTTGTTGCGGAGCACAGGCTCCAGACGCCCAGGCTCAGTAGATGTGGCTCACGGGCCCAGTTGCTCCGCGGCATGTGGGATCTTCCCAGACCAGGGCTCGAACCCGTGTCCCCTCTGCATTAGCAGGCAGATTCTCAACCACTGTGCCACCAGGGAAGCCCCTAAAGTTTTATTTTAAACTGACTTGTTAGTTGTGGCTTATGTCTGATTCAGCTTCATTTCTATTTTTGTATTTTATCAGTTTTATAGGGGTTTTAACTTCAAACTTTCTTCCTTCTGTGATGTGAACTTCCTTTAAGTCAGATACATGCTGTGAAAAAGTGGGTTTCATGTTAAGATCTTTTTTCTTTTTACTGCTTACCTACATTGCTCTTTAACAGACTACAAAGCAAAAAGATGGCAATTTGAAATTGTCCCAAAGATAATTTTTGGATAAAGATCTCAAAACTACTTATGAATGATGACATGCAGAATAATAATGAACTGAAAAAACAGAGAAAGCTTAGCCTTGAGGAAAGTTATTGCTCTATCTCATTATTAGCTCCAAAATATTTTACTGTCTAAATTTTTCATGGATTTATAAAAGTTCTTTTTTGTAGGAAAGTTGTTTTTTTAAAGAACTTGTAGTCTTACATATTTTAGCCATTTATTTTATTTACAGAGCCATTGACTAACTTCCAGATACAGTAAATTTCATCAAACTATGTGCATGTTATATGTGATTTTAAAATAATATCTATTCCTCTGACTGAAGAATTGCTTTGTGAATTTCATTTTAATATCTTTAAATGCAATATGACACTTCAATTGAAAGTTACGGTAAATGGTGAAACATTCAATTTCTGAAACTCATCCTGTATCTTCTAGATGACATTTAAAAAAATACTATGAATGAATAACCCTGTATATCTACATGTCTAGGCAATAGTAGAACTCTGCTGCTCTGTCTTAAGGGTCTCAGTTACTGAGTGTGTTCCAGCGTGGCAGATCTTTTGTCAGAATAGGCCAGTTTAACAGACTAAATCAAATAAGCTTTAGCTCTTGCTCTTGGGATTAATTGTAGGTTTGGGTAAACAACATCAAGATGGCAGTTCTCAAGCATATTGGATCACACGGAAGTCATTCCCTGGTATCTTAGTTTCTCTGAAAAGCTGTCCATTGCCACCTTAGGAAACTTAATAATCAAAATCTTATCTTCATACTCCTCATCATGAAAGTCTTTGAGGGGAAAGATTTTGGCTTACACTTCAGATTATAAGAAAAAAGGTAAGGGGCAGGGCCTCCCTGGTGGCGCGGTGGTTGAGAGTCCGCCTGCCGATGCAGGGGATACGGGTTCGTGCCCCGGTCTGGGGGGATCCCATATGCCGCGGAGCGGCTGGGCCCGTGAGCCATGGCCGCTGGGCCTGCGCGTCCGGAGCCTGTGCTCCGCAACGGGAGAGGCCACAACAGTGAGAGGCCCGCGTACTACAAAAAAAAAAAAAAAAAGGTAAGGGGCAATATGAAAAAAATATTTTAAGGAGTTTGTGAAACCATAAAACTCTAATAATTGATATCTACAAAGTATCTATATGTGTACTAGTACGATTTACTGTTATAATTAATGAAATGTACATTTATCAAAATGTTGAAATTGAGACGAAGATTTGTCACTTTGAATTTCCTTCAATCACCAGAAACTAAAAATGGAGCTAATGTCATTTGTCAAAAGAATTAAAGGGTCTTCATTTACTTTTTTTAATTGAAAACCAATTTTCCTTTCATAAAAGACCAATGATTTTAACTCCTTATTATAAGTTCATAATAGCAAAAAAGATAGATTTTCACAAATAAAATACATAATGTGTCTGGAGTGAAGACTACTGAAAAACTTTGAATGGAAAACTGAGATTTAGAAATCCTTTCATTTATATAATCTATGTAAAATATTAACAAAACAGTCAACCTACCTACAAATTAAGGAATTTTTAAATAAAACATTCCTTTCAAACTTCCTTGGTTCATTTCATCAAATCCCACTTCAATAGCATGGACGTGAACGCCACGTGTTCTTCAAACCTGCTTGCATTTTACGTATGAGTGTATGTATATATGTACGTGTGAATAACCAGCCCCAAGTTGTTCTAGACAAGAAGCTACACATTTTAATGCATTCACAGCAGGTTACCAGTTGTAGAAAGCTGAATGATTGCCTTTCAATTTATACAAACTCAAAGGTATCTAAAGTAGGTAGATTTCATGCCTTAATCCTCCGGATTGTAAAAAAGATAAAATACCATGCCCAGGAGTAGGTTAATTTACATAGCTAAAGATATGTACAGGTATATGCAGGTATATATATATATATATATATATATATATATATATATATATATATATATATATATCTTGAGTTGACCTCAAGATAGATTATCTTTTATTATCTGGGTGGGCCCAGTGTAATCACATAAGCCCTTAAAAACAGAAGAGATAATCAGAGGATGAAGTGCAAAAGAGCAGAAAAGAGGTCAGAGACTCAAACTGTGACAGGGAATCTTTGTTGCAAACCTGAAGATGGAGGGGGCCATATGGAAAGCATAAGAAGGAATGCAGGTAACCTCTAGGAGGAAAAATGGGCCCCACCAACAGCCAGCAAAGAAACAGAGACCTCCATCCTACCTTGCATGGAAATAAATTCTGCCAACAACTAGATGAGCTTAGGAGCAAAACCTTTCCTAGAGCCTTCTGTGCGTAACTCAGCTGTGACAAAACCTTGATTTTGGTCTTGTGATTAGTAATTTTGGTCTAGTGATTAGTAATTTTGGTCCTGTGATTAATATTTCACAAACGTAAGGATGGAAATTGCTCTGTGAAACTAATTTTTTTCTTGATAATGAGAAGGGATAAATAATCTCAATATTTGGTTATATTTAGACACAACTTATATCTTTTAAAATATCCTAGACAAAAATTGCTTAATTAAAGAACTGAATTGGATTAATGAGGTCTACCATATGTTTATTTAATTGGTAGTGATAAACATTCTTTTATTTTAAGGTGATAAGTTACATTGAATTAGTAATGTGAAGTCTGCTTATAAAGAATTTAGCAGTTCAGGAAAACAATAAGGAAATGATTTTTTTAAGTTTAGGTGGGACAATATAACCTCCTTTCACCTCAATAATATATGCACAGTAATAGTAAAAAAATATGGCTAGGCATTTAATCTGTCCATAATATAAAATAAGGAAAAAGGAAGTTACTCTAGTTACTACTGCTAAGGTAGATGGATTATAACTGTCAGTAATCCAACAGTTTTTTAATGCTCTTCAAAAAAAGAAGAAGAAAGTAGGTTTTTTTTTTTCAATCTTTAAAACTTTTTATTTATTTATTTTTTGGCCACACAGCAGTTTGTGGGATCTTAGTTCCCAGACTAGGGATTGAACATGTGTCCCCTGCAGCGGAAGCAAGGAATCCTAATCACTGGTCCACCAGGGAAGTCCCTGTTTCTCTAATTTTAATTTTAGATTTTTCTTATCCAAATCAACTCTGCTGAGTTAGGCTCAATTCAAAGATTTGTTTTGTTTTTACTCTGTTAATTAAATTATTTCCAACAGAGTTTCACACACTTGTTCTAATACCAGCTTATGGGCCACTTGTGTTCAGTAGTGTAAGGTTGTAACTATGTACAATTGATAGGATCAGAAAGGAATTACACAATTCTGGAAGAAGCAAATACAACAACCAGGCTTATAACATTAAAGTTGTATCTCATTTAACCCACATCAGAGATAACAAGTACTTAACTACAGCTCTTTTCAAGACATAATGTAGAAGTTGTCCCTTAAGTGTTTTGTGACTATATTTATAATCAAAACATATAAACAATCAACACAGAGAATAGTAGATTCAGGAATATTTGGGTGTTTTGCAAGACAGAGTAGAAGTCAGGCTTAAAGCACACCATTAATCTCAACACCAAGTTCAAGTTTTATACAAAATGAGACATCACACATTCTATGTTGGAGTAGAATTGATTCCTTAATCATTTTATCCAACATCTACATTTATTTAATAGTGGCACACTTTGGTAAGCCACAGGTGGGATTCCTGAAGTCTTGATCACACTATAAAAATTGCTTTTCCTTAACCATAAAGTAGCTCCTATTCATTCCAGTGGTTATGTTAAGGGCAGCTGATGTGAGGTGCACAGTTTTTCTGATAGAGGCTGCATAGGAGCATAAACTTCAGATTCACTCATATAAGGAGGTGGGGTGACAAAGAAGAACCACTTATTCACCTGTATACTTAACTCTGTAGTTATTCTTTTAGCACTAAGTCTAATTAGTTTGGTAGTAAGTCAAATTGAAAATAATATATGTCAAGGTCTAGCTATTTTTCTCAAATTCTTTGAATCTGGATCTTTTTAATTTTTTTAAACATCTTTATTGGAGTACAACTGCATTACAATGGTGTGTTAGTTTCTTCTTTATAACAAAGTGAATCAGCTATACATATACATATATCCCCATATCTCCTCCCTCTTGCGTCTCACTCTCACCCTCCCTATCCCATCCCTCTAGGTGTTCACAAAGCACCAAGCTGATCTCCCTGTGCTATGTGCTGCTTCCCACTAGCTATCTATTTTACATTTGGTAGTATATATTAGTCCATGTCACTCTCTCACTTCACCTCAGCTTACCCTGCCCCCTCACCATGTCCTCAAGTCCATTCTCTGCATCTGCATCTTTATTCCTGTCTTGCCCCTAAGTTCTTCATAACCATTAAACATTTTTTTTTTAATTTTTAGATTCCATATACATGTGTTAGCATACGGTATTTGTTTTCCTCTTTCTGACTTACTTCACTCTGTATGACAGATTCTAGGTCTATCCACCTCACTACAAATAACTCAGTTTTGGTTTTTTTATGGCTGAGTAATATTCCACTGTATATATGTGCCACATCTTCTTTATCCATTCATCTGTCAATGGATACTTAGGTTGCTTCAATGTCCTGGCTATTGTAAATAGAGCTGTAAAGAACATTGTGGTATGTGACTCTTTCTGAATTATGTTCTTTTCAGGGTATATGCCCAGTAGTGGGATTCCTGGGTTGTATGGTAGTTCTATTTTTAGTTGTTTAAGGAACCTCCATACTGTTCTCCATAGTGGCTATATAAATTTACATTCCCACCAACAATGCAAGAGGGTTCCCTTTTCTCCACACCCTCTTCAGCATTTATTGTTTGTAGATTTTTTGATAATGGCCATTCTGACTGGCCATTGTAGTTCTGAATTGCATTTCTCTAATGATTAGTGATGTTGAGCATTCTTTCATGTGTTTGTTGGCTATCTGTATATCTTCTTTGGAGAAATGTCTATTTATGTCTTCTGCCCATTTTTTGACTGGGTTGTTTGTTTTTTGGATATTGAGCTGCATGAGCTGCTTGTAAATTTTGGAGATTAATCCTTTGTCAGTTACTTCATTTGCAAATATTTTCTCCCATGCTGAGGGTTGTCTTTTCTTCTTGTTTATGGTTTTGTTTGATGTACAAAAGCTTTGAAGTTTTATTAGGTTGCACTTGTTTATTTTTGTTTTTATTTCGATTTCTCTAGGAGGTGGGTCAAAAAGGATCTTGCTGTGATTTATCTCATAGAATGTTCTGCCAGTGTTTTCCTCTAAGAGTTTTATAGTGTCTGGCCTTACATTTAGGTCTTTAATTCATTTTAAGTTTATTTTTGTGTATGGTGTTAGGGAGTGATCTAATTTCATTCTTTTACATGTAGCTGTCCAGTTTTCCCAGCACAACTTACTGAAGAGGCTGTCTTTTCTCCATTGTATATTCTTGCCTCCTTTATCAAAAATAAGGTGACCATATGTGCGTGGGTTTGTCTCTGGGCTTTCTATCCTGTTCCATTGATCTATATTTCTATTTTTGTGCCAGTAACATACTGTCTTGATTACTGTAGCTTTGCAGTATAGTCTGAAGTCTGGGAGCCTGATTCCTCCAGCTCTGTTTTTCTTTCTCAAGATTGCTTTGGCTTTTCGGGGCCTTTTGTATTTCCATACAAATTTTGAAATTTTTTGTTCTAGTTCTGTGAAAAATGTCATTGGTAGTTTGATAGGGATTGCAATGAGCCTGTAGATTGCTTTGAGTAGTATAGTCATTTTCACAATGTTGATTATCAGATCAGAAATAAATGAAAAAGAAATGAAGGAAACGATAGCAAAGATCAATAAAACTAAAAGCTGGTTCTTTGAGAAGATAAACAAAATTGATAAACCATTAGCCAGACTCATCAAGAAAAAAGGGAGAAGACTCAAATCAATAGAATTAGAAATGAAAAGGGAGAAGTAACAACTGACACTGCAGAAATACAAAGGATCATAAGAGATTACTATAAGCAACTATATGCTAATAAAATGGACAACCTGGAAGAAATGGACACATTCTTAGAAAAACACAGCCTTCAGAGACTGAACCAGGAAGAAATAGAAAATATAAACAGACCAATCACAAGCACTGAAATTGAGACTGTGATTATAAATCTTCCAACAAACAAAAGCCCAGGACCAGATGGCTTCACAGGCGAATTCTATCAAACATTTAGAGAAGAACTAACATCTATCCTTCTCAAACTCTTCCAAAGTATAGCAGAGGGAGGAACACTCCCAAACTCATTCTATGAGGCCACCATCACCCTGATACCAAAACCAGACAAAGATGTCACAAAGAAAGAAAACTACAGGCCAATATCACTGATCAACATAGATGCAAAAATCCTCCACATAATACTAGCAAACAGAATCCAACAGCACATCAAAAGGATCACACACCATGATCAAGTGGGGTTTATCCCAGGAATGCAAGGATTCTTCAATATATGCAAATCAATAAATGTGATACACCATATTAACAAACTGAAGGATCAAAACCATATGATCATCTCAGTAGATGCAGAAAAAGCTTTTGACAAAATTCAACACCCATTTATGATAAAAACTCTCCAGAAAGTAGGCATAGAGGGAACTTACCTCAACATAATAAAGACCATATATGACAAACTCACAGCCAACATCGTTCTCAATGGTGAAAACTGAAACCATTTCCTCTAAGATAAGGATCAAGACAAGGTTGCCCACTCTCACCACTATTATTCAACATAGTTTTGGAAGTTTTAGCCACAGCAATCAGAGAAGTAAAAAAATAAAAGGGATCCAAATCAGAAAAGAAGAAGTAAAGCTGTCACTCTTTGCAGATGACATGACACTATACATAGAGAAGCCTAAAGATGCTCTCAGAAAACTACTAGAGCTAATCAATGAATTTGGTAAAGTAGCAGGATACAAAATTAATGCACAGAAATCTCTTGCATTCCTATACACTAATGATGAAAAATCTGAAAGAGAAATTAAGGAAAACCTACCTAAGGAGACAAAAGACCTGCATGCAGAAAACTATAAGACACTGATAAAAGAAATTAAAGATGATACAAATAGATGGAGAGATATACCATGTTTTTTTTAATCCAGCTTAGTTCATGCTCATGGAAACAATACTTAAACAACATTGCAAGATACGATGTGCCAAATTACATATGTCTCCTGGCATTCATGGCAATAATGGGATAACAGCAAAAGGTCAAAACATCTATTGTCTAGTGTGCATAAGTTTGAGAAAACTTAGGTAACTGGGTTTCAACATTACCAACACATTGGAAATACCCAAAAACTTTTTTAAAATATAGGGCTTAGGATCAATTCCAGGCAGATTGAATCAGAATTGGGGGGGAAGGGGTGATACTTTGGATCAGTATTTCTTTTAAAGTTCATCTGATAATTCTAATGAACAGCTATGAATAATGCATAGTGATTTTATCCCTGTTCTATGATAACAGTGTGTTGCCATGATAGCTACTAATTGACAGAACTACAGGCATTTATTTATGAGAAGCTAAAATGATGTGGTTTTATTGATGAGGTAAAGAAGCATAAAAGCAAACATTAAGATACTACTCTGCAAACCCAGCCAGACAACCTGAATTATCACTAAGAGACAGTCAGTCCTTTTGGTTAAGGTACTATGAATTCATTTTCCCCTGCTAAAGACATATATCCCTTATGAAATATAACATATTTGTTTAACATTCACATTAATTTATCCACTCATATATTCAATATACTTCACCTTATATTCAACATGAATACATATATTCATATATTCAGACGTCCTACTATGTGTCAAACATGGTTTGAGGTAGCGGGTATTCAATGGTGAATAAGAAGTGGATATAGCCCTCAAGATGATCAGGTATATTAAAATCTAATTATTAGTAAAACACTATACATTCTTAAAAGACACAGATGTGAGTGATCAGTTCTTTTTTAAAATATAATTTTAACTAGGAATTTGTCCTTGAATAGAACAGATTCAATGGGCTTTCCATGAAAAAAGAAGAGTGTCTGCCAAAGCATGAAGACTCAAAAATAAATGTTATATTTGAGGAAATCCATGTAGTTAAAATGTAAGGTGATCCTAAGAGAATGGGTAGCAGAGATACGTTTGTACAAACTAGGTTAAGTTTTTTATTTATATATATACACATAAATCATAGATCTATTTATATATCTATATAAATATTTATTCACAAATCTGAAGTTGTTTTTATTCTGTAGACAATGGGATATGCCCATAAAATGTTTACAGGTAAGAATATTATGGTATATAGTGTCATAATTGTGAGTTAAAAAAATTCTACCAGTAAGATGGAGGCTAGAATATGACAGATAACGTAATAAGTTTTTGCAGGAATCAGTAAAAGGTAATAAAAATCTGAACAAGGAGTGGGGTTGTAGAGGTGGTAAGATAGAGTGAAGTCTACAATTCTTTGGAAGATATATTGTATAGGAGTTAAATATTGGAGATGAACATAAAGATGTGTGAAAGAAGGGGTTAGAAATGCATCTCATTATTCTAAGTGGATGAGTAGTAAAATGGGGCTATCATTGAGATTAAAAAATGCAAAAGAGGGCTTCCCTGGTGGCGCAGTGGTTGACAGTCTGCCTGCCGATGCAGGGGATGTGGGTTCGTGCCCCGGTCCGGGAAGATCCTACATGCCGTGGAGCAGCTGGGCCCGTGAGCCATGGCCACTGAGCCTGCGCGTCCGGAGCCTGTGCTCCGCAACGGGAGAGGCCACAACAGTGAGATGCCCGCGTACCGAAAAAAAAAAAAAAAAAAAAAGCAAAAGAAATAGATTTGAAGAGAGACAATGAGTTGTTTGCAATATTCTGAATTAGAGAAAAATTTTATGGCATATAGGTAAATGGTAGATGGTGACCAATTAAAAATGTTGTAAAACAGTGATAGCAATAGCTTTAAGAGAAAAGTTAAATGTGTAACCTTTTCTCAGTAATGGAGTGAGAATCTATTGATGGTGGAGTCAAGGGAGAAGAAATCTACCCTAGCTATTTCATGGTGATTAAGGGTTTACTTATGACTGTAATGATGAGGATTATAGTCCTAGAAGAAAAAATAAACTAAACTAAATCTCAGGTAAATTTACTCAGACTGCCTGTTCAAACTCAATATATTTTAAACTAAATTCCTCATCTTCTATTCCAAACCTCTTTTGTAGGCTTAGGTTTCCAATTTCAGTTGATGGCAGGCAGCTCTTTCCTTCTTATTTCTCACACCTAAATCCTGAAATCATTTTTGATTCGCATTTTCCTTCCTCAATCAATATCCAATCCATAAAGAAATCTCCTTGGCTCCACATTCAATATATCTACAATCACTACTTCCCAGCACCCTCACCATTAGCACCTTATGCTGAGGTACCATTGTCTTGTCTGGACTATTGGAATCACCTCTGATTTTCCAGCTTCTCAATGAAACAAAGTGATCCCTTTAAGATATGTCAGATCATCTCACTGATATGCTCAAAACCTTTCAGGGAATTATCACTATGGTAAGTGCCAAAATCCTTACAATGGTCCACAAAGTTCTACCAATATAACCTCTTCCTCTGTCTCATATCGCCTCTTTCCCTCTGTTTTAGTCACACTTGATTCTTTGCTTTCCTTTGTCATTCAAGGCATGCTCACACTGCAGGATACTTGCACTGGCTCCTTTGCTTGTCTGGAACACTTTACCCCAAATATCTACAGAGTTAACTCATTTCCTTACTCTTTGCTCACAGGTCACCTTTCCAATGGGGACTGCCTTGTCTACCCTTTGTTATCCTTTAACAAACTGACTTTACCCTGCTCTCTCCAGTTTCAATCCTGCTTACTCTCCTTTATTTTCTCCATAACATCACTATCTATATCACATTATTTATGTTGCTTATCACTCTCACCAGAAAGTAAATAGGGTCTCAATAAGTACTTGTTAATAAATGCATACTTATAATGCCCATGTTTTGTCTTATCAATATACATAATGGCAATATATCAATGTGTAAAATCTGTATTATACAGTTATTGAAGTATTTTCCTAATTGTTAGTTCACATTTATTCCACTTCAAGAATTGTATTCATAGAGCCACTAGGTGGACCAGAATTTGTCTTTCCCTAAGGATTGAATTCTGAAATTATTTTATCTCAGACAAGTTTTATCTTTTATGGAAGTATTCTCTGTGTTTTAGCAAATGTTTCCCTGGTGTCTTCCACTTCTTGGTTCATGTTAAAATTTCACTTCCCTTCCCCATTGACCATGTGACTTGCTTTGGTCAGTGAAGTATGAAAAAAAATTGCATGTCACTTATGAGTGGAAACTTTATGAACAGTGATTGATTTGCTACACTGTCTCATTTTATTTGCCACAGCAACAAGAAATATCCCAGACAGTGGCTGATCTGCCAGCTTGGGTCTAAAAGAGAAAACAATGTGAGGCAGAATCCTAGCCAATTCACCATCAATATATAGCACGAGTGGGAGAAAATGTTAATGTTTTAACTAAGATGTTCCAAGTAATTACTATTTCAACATAGGTTATCATTGTGATTGACATATGCTTTAATCTCACCAATGAGCTCATTCCCACTTAACTTCCTCTTCAATTGTTTGGCTACATATCTTTCTCCATTGAGTCTGGAACCTGCAACTGATGTTTAAACTCTGTTTCTTAAGTGATAATTTATTTACCCAACAGTTATTAACTTGGTGTGGATAGAATGGGCAAAACATCTCATGTGACAGTCAAGCAAGGATACAAACAACACCTAAATGTTACTGTTTTAAATGCATGAAGAATAAGTATCAAACATATAAGAACTATAAAAGAGTGATTTGCCTTTGTCAAGGAGATCAGAGAATATTTTCTGGAAAAATTAAAGATGGATTTGAGAAATGAATGAATAATAAGTATTAACAAAAGAAAAGGGAAGAAAGAACATTAGAACAGGGTTAAGAGTGAATGTGAGAGACTCAAAGCCCAGTGTAACTACAGGACAAGAAAAACAGATGAGCATGGTACAAAATGAGGTTAGGGGAAATCCAGTTTATAGAGCCTTAGAGCCCCTGATAAGGAGTTTTAGTTTAATTTCAGAAGAATGAAAAACTCCTGCAGGATTATAAACTGGGAGGAAACACAAATATTGATAGATCTGAAATTTGAAAGATTCACTCTGGCTCCATCAAAGAAAAGAGATTATAATTCAGCAAAAGTGCGAGTAGCCCTGTAAAGAGCTACTAGATTAACCCAGGTGAGATATGAGAAAGGTTTGCATCAGGTGTGTCGTGTAGACTTAAAGAGCAGAAAGTGGATTTGATGGGTATTAGGGAGGTAGACTTAGTGATAGGCTATTCATGGGAGTGAAGGACTAACCAAAATAGTTTTGGTTAATTTCCAGATTTGTAAATTGCATAAGTGAATAAATTGTATGGCACTTCATTGAGGTAGGAAACACTGAAGGATCACCTTAGAAAAGAAAGATAATGAGCTCACAGGAATATCACACATTTCTAAATTTATATAATTATTTTAAAATATGTAAGATATTCTCCAATTAGATGTGAAATCTTTATGTTTGGCATTATATCACTTATTTATTTATTTACCCTAAAATACATAGTAGTTTGATACATTCCTTGGTAGTTTGCTATAATGTGAAAGGGAGAAACAAGAACATAAAGGAATAAATGCTGCAAAACTTTTAAATCAAATGAGTAGCAAATGCTTTAAAACTTGCATAAGGGAATAGAGCTAGGCAGGAACGCTTTACCTGGATGAGATCACTAGCGTTTAGCATTGGGTAAAGAATAAAGAATGTCATAAGTGGAGGGAAATCTAAACTTGCCACTATCAATTTTGTATGCTCTTTCTGCTAAACTGATGTTTGCCATTCAAATTAATAATGTTCATAATTATTATAACAATTTCTTGATATATTTGTTCTGATCATTATGGGAGGAAAACAATCACTATTTAGTCAACTGAGCCACACTGTGCCCTGGCTCTTGAGTTGAAAGTTTACACTCAACCAAGAGTTCTATTTGTTGTTGTTGGTGGTGGTGGGTTGTTTGTTGGGGTTTTTAAAAGAAATCATTATTAATCATGTGATGTCTGCCTTAAAACAATTATTTTAGCTGCTATTTTTCTCCTATTTGATAAAATATCATTCATTTTATTGGAACATATGGCAACAGAATACTTGAGTCTAAACACAGGCATCTGACAGATCTTGTTCCTTGCTGAGAAATAATTATTTCAATATAGTTTGACAATATGGCTTTTTCCTCAGACATTCTATGCTTCATTTTTCCCCTGAAGTAAGCATGCTGTTAAGAAAATTTATTCACACAGGATCCTTTACTCAATCTACAGCCATAACAATAAACATTCTTTCTCCTAAATCCTTCCCAGATTTCCCTCTAGTGAAAATAAGGATACACTACATCTATAGATTTAATATGGTTGTTTTAAATTTTAAATGTTTAAAATTTTAAATGTTTAATGGGTAAGTTAGCCTTATCCATTTTTTATGTGCCAATGTTTTTGATTGTAGAGTGATTTTTATATAGATTTTTTTGTTAGCTTTCCTTGAGATTTCTATCAGATGACATGCTATGTGTTTCCTAAAAATGGGTTTCATAATATTTTCATTGTATTTCTATTCAATCAAGAAAACTATATTTAAAATTTTAATTCAGCTTTAATTTTCTAATTGACCAGGAAACGATTTATTAAAATATGTCCCTTGTTCACATACCATAAATAAAATACAAAAATCAAAGTTCTCTTGATTCTTCTGAATTTTTCCTTATGCAGACTTGGGTCTCATATATTATCCTGATCCATGTGTTTTGCTTTCCTTGTGCTTTAATTAATGTATCCTTTTTATCAATATATAATGCTTGGGGCTTCCCTGGTGGCGCAGGGGTTGAGAGTCCGCCTGCCGATGCAGGGGACTCAGGTTCGTGCCCCGGTCCGGGAAGATCCCACATGCCACGGAGCAGCTGGGCCCGTGAGCCATGGCCACTGGGCCTGCGCGTCCGGAGCCTGTGCTCCGCAATGGGAGAGGCCACAACAGTGAGAGGCCCACGTACCGCAAGGGAAAAAAAAAAAAAAAAATATATATATATATATATATATATATATATATATATATATATATATAATGCTTTACTCACTTTGAATAAATACAGAGACATTCCTAAATTTATGCCCAAACCTCAATTTATCAGATCTCAATATTCACTTCTACGGCATCTAATCCATATAATAGGTCTGGTAGAAAACATCCATTTTTCCTAATGTATTGAAACCCTATTCTATCCTATCACATTTGTTTGTCTTCCTTATTAGAGTGTTTACTCCACTACTGCAAAGGTCTTAAGTATAATAGAACAGTGAATATGGTAGGTGTTCAGTGAACAACTGTGAAGCAGAACTGACCTATACAGGAGGCGTCTGCAAGTTCCTTATGATGAGGAAAATGGGCCAAAAATAAAGATTTATGTAATTTTAATGTAAATGGAATATGGGTTATGGGAGCAAAGAAACAAGTGGATTGTATTATCTGTCATCCATCATCACTTAGTATCTCCATTATGACTACTCGAAACATTTAATGTTATAAAAGAATACAGAGGTATTTCTAAGATATGGTCAAGGGTAACCATTTATTCTCTTAGTGGTATTTTGGATAAAGACATGTTCTTAATTTTAATGAGGACTCTTTACAGATATTTTCGTTATGGTTAATGTGGTTTTTGTTCTGTTTAAGAAATCTTTCCTACATCAAAATCATAAACAAGACCCCTGTTTTCTTCTAAAACATTTACCTTTACAATTAGCTCTGTAATATATCCAAAATTACATTCTCTATTATTTGGGAAATCATGTAAAGGTGGATGTTTTTCTATATAGACATCTAGTTTAACCAGCATAATTTAATGAAAATATCACCCATTCTCTACCATACTGCAAGGGCACCATTGTAATAACAGGTAAACAGATAAGTATTAGGTAATATACAAATATGGAAGAGCTGATTGCATTTCTGATTAGTTTCTTTTAATTGAAGAAAAAATTTTAAAGTCTTATAAAAGCAACTAGATTGTAAGAGAAGGACTTGTAAAAGATGAGTCCAAATAGATAAAACTGAGAAACATGGACACACATTTTTTCCTTCTCTAGAAATTGCTTCTCCTCTTGGCTTTTGTTAAAAGAGTGAAATGTGTACCATCATTATTTGTGGATTCTAAGGCATAATTTATCACATTTATTATTTCTGAAATTGGGATTCACCATACAGTCATTGGCATCTTATAAGTAAATAGTTTTTTTTTCTTTCTTAGATGTACCTGAAATAGTGCTGAAGCTTAAAAATTTAACAGTTGTCATACATTTGATGACATATAGTATATGATTCTATCTCCCTGGCCAGAGATTACTAACTTGTACACCTGACCTAAGACCAGTCAGAAACCAGAGATGGTCTGTCTCTGGAATCTGTGCTAATACACACCAGACATTAGTAATGTTGGTGGCTTGTAATATTGTAACTGCAATATTAGGTAGTCTCAGGGATCAGTCTCAGGGCATGAACACAAAGTCATTTGAGAGAATGTGAGAGAAAACTAGAAGGGTTGAGGAAAGAGATCGTGAGTCATATAAAGGAATAGAGTGTGGCTTTTCCTTTTCTTCCTAGAGGCTACCTGACTCCAGTTCTATGCATGCATGTATTTCAGTGCTTACATTTACAATATTGCCTGCTATACATAGAAAACAACTTTATATTTGATTTAGTTTAATTACTATCAAAATTTTTCTTTTCTTTTAATTATTATAAAGTACATTGACTTTTATTTAAAGCTCAGTCTCACTTGTACTTAAAGAAACGTGAATGAAATCAATGAGATATCATTTTTCATATGCCAAGCAAAGATTTGAAAGAATGGTGTTAAATATGTGTGGTTGGTTGTCTGTCAATTATACCTCAAAAAGATGTAAAAAATAAAATGACAAAAAGTGTTGTTTGGAATTGCTGCAAAATGAAAAATCTCTAGCACATCCAGAGTGTATAAGAATGTTTTTGGTTTATTGAGCTATAACTGACCATTAAAATTGTATTATATTTAAATTGTACAATATGATGATTTGATAAACATTGTGAAAGGATTTCCACATAGGGTTAAATAACCCATCCATCCATCACCTCACATATTTATTCTTTTTTTTTTTTTTTTTGGTGAGCACATAAGAGCTACCCTCTTGGCAAATTTCAGTTATATAATACTGTACATCAACTATAGCCATCATGCTATTCATTAGATCCTCAGACCTTGTTCATCTTATAACTGAAAGTTTGTACCCTTTTATCAACCTGTCTCTATTTCTGTTACCCCCAACATCTACAACCACCATTCTACTGTTTCTAACAGTTCAACTTTAAAAAAAATTTTTTTAGATTCCATATATAAGTAATATCATACAGTATTTGTCTATCTCTGTCAGGCTTATTTCATTTAGCATAATATTTTCCAGTTTCTTCCATGTTGTTGCAAATAGTGGGATTTCCTTCTCTTTTAAGGCTGAAAAATATTTCACTATACATGTATATGTATATATATTCCATTGGTTAGATATTCAGATGTAAGATTGCTGGATTATATGGTATAGTTCTATTTTTAATTTCTTCCATAGTAGCTATACCAATTTATATTCCTACCAAAAGTGCACAATGGTTCCTTTTCTCCACATCCTCACCAGTACTTGATATTTCTTGTCTTTTGTATAATAATCATCCTAACAGGTGTGAGGAGGTGATATTGCATTGTGGTTTTGATTTGTATTTCCCTTATGATTAGTGATTCAGTTCCTTTGCCCATTTTTAATTGGGTTATATTTGGTTTATTTACTATTGGGTTGTATGTGTTCTTTGTATATTTTGAATATTAACTCCTTCCCACATGTATGTTTTGCAAACATTTTCTGCCATTCCATAGGTTGCCTTTTTGTTTTCTTGATGGCTTCCTTTGCTATGCAGAAGCTTTTTGGTTTAATATAGTTCCACTTGTTTATTTTTGTTTCTGTTGTCTTTGCCTTTGATATCAAATCCTTCCCAAAAATTATTGCCAAGACCAATGTCAAAGAAATTACCACCTATGTCTTCTACTAGAGGTTTTACAAATAACCCAAATGAAAAATGGGGAAAGGACCTGAACAGACGTTTTCCCAAAGAAGGTATACAAATGGCCAACATGTACATGAAAAGGTAATCATCATGAGGGAAATGCAATATTAACCACCCCCACCACATACACACATATGGGGTTTGAGGCATAAAAATTTGTATTTTTTTATAAAGCATTGCAGGTTATTTGTATAGTGACGGTTTGGGAGACATTGGAATAGATCAATAACTTTCCACATTACAAGAATCAGAATTATCTTGTGAAACTTCTTTTTTAAGAAGAATCTCAGATGCCACGTCCCAAAGATTTTGACTTAATAGGTCTGATGTGAAGCCTAGATGCCTTTTTTGTTTTTGTTTTTTAAGAGCACTGTATTCTCATGTGTATTTGGGCTTGCAAACTACCAGAGTTAAAGCCTGTAGGAAAGACAATTGCAGCAGAACTCTGAACTTGGAAGTACAGTGTTCAGAAACAGCGGCCTCCATCCCTGTGGTAACAGAACACATTTTGGGAAGGAATAATATGGTCAACACAGTTTCTGGAATCCATGAGGCTATATATACACATTTGGAGGAAGAAAGTTTAGAAAGTTTCCTCTAAGCTTCGTCAGAGATCTGTGGGATTTGTTGGTTGTTGTTGTTTGTTTTTTCTCTTAGTCCCCAGGAAATTTCTTTCCCTTAATACTGAGTCAAGAACCTCAGAAAATCAAATAAATTTTCCTAGTGTCTTATTGGCCTCAGAATCCCTCTCCTCAGTCTCTAAGAAAAGCACTGCTGAAGGGACTCCAAAATTTATCAGAGGTTTGAAAATGCATACCTCTTTCAACCCCATCAATGCACTGCACAGAAAAGTTAATAGAGTCCAAAGATAGAAGGGAAACTTCTATTCCTGGAAATATGAAAGGTTAGATCACATGAAAAAACCACACAGTTTAAAAAAAAATCCAAAAATGCTGAACAGAATAAGACAAAATTCTTTCTGTTAAAATATTATTTTCTAAAGTCAAAAGTAGAACTCTCATAAATATATAAAATGAACATGCATCAACAATTTATTAACTAACAGATGCAGTAAAATGCTAGTGGTTCAAAGAACATTTGAGGAAGAAAGATTTATATATTCAAACAGGAAAGATTTTTTTTAACATTAGAACAGCATTACTAGCATTACATACAAAATTAATTAAAGTACTCTATGGTAATAAATTATAGCTTTGGGGGTTATCTATTTTACTGAACAGAAATTATTTTTATTACTATCTGACAAGAATTCTTTTTATTATTTTTGATTTTCTGTAAGTTAATCTCTACCCTTGCAGAGTTGTAAAATATTTTAATCAATAATGAATAGAATGCCAAACAGATATATATATCCCTGGAGTGTCAATTCCTGCTAGACAATGCCCAGCACTATAATGAAAAAACACTCCACCAGCCCATTTTGCCAATTTCAAAGTTTTCCATATTTTTCTTAACACGTGTTCACCCTTGTAATCATAAATAATTCTCAAAAATTATTATTCACCATAATAAAAATAAAATAAAAGGCATAGTCTTATATGTTGGCCTGATTCATTTATATAGGCACAGGAAGGGTTAATTAACATGCATAAATCTCCTTATATTGGTCAGCAAATGTAGAACTATTTGTATTAATCCACTGTTAGAGCAGAAAATTAGGTCTGTCTGGAGGTTTTTTTTTTTTTTTTTTTGTGGTATGCGGGCCTCTCACTGTTGTGGCCTCTCCCGTTGCGGAGCACAGGCTCCGGACGCGCAGGCTCAGCGGCCATGGCTCACGGGCCCAGCTGCTCTGCGGCATGTGGGATCTTCCTGGACCGGGGCACGAACCCATGTCCCCTGCATCGGCAGGCGGACTCTCAACCACTGCGCCACCAGGGAAGCACTGTCTGGAGTTTTTATAAGGAATCTAGGATTGTATTTTCAATAGGATTTATTATTTGCTCTTCTATATGAGGAAATAAAGTCCAAGAAATACACATCCACTTCTTCGCAAGGCCCTCCAAATTCCCCAAGTTTCCTGGCCTACAGAAAACTTACCTTTCTCACTAAGGGACTTGGCTCCATAAGTCATAGAACAGGTAATATGCTAACTTCCTCGAAGGGCTTTGATGGCACTTGTTCTACATATAAAGTACAGCACATGATCCTTTTTTTTTTTTTTTTTTTTTTTGCAGTACGTGGGCCTCTCACTGTTGTGGCCTCTCCCATTGCGGAGCACAGGCTCCGGACGCGCAGGCTCAGTGGCTATGGCTCACGGGCCCAGCCGCTCCGCGGCATGTGGGATCTTCCCGGACTGGGGCACGAACCCGTGTCCCCTGCATCGGCAGGCAGACTCTCAACCACTGCGCCACCAGGGAAGCCCCAGTACTTGATCCTTAATAGTGGGCTTATCATACCTCATTACGTACGTGGCATTCCCAAGTATGACACTCATGGCTTTGGTTACACAATTTATTGTCCAATTATATCCTGTTGAAAAGGAGGACATAGTCTAATTGAACCAAAATTGAATAATTATATTGCTATGAATGTGAAGGCTCAGTAAAAATATTTATTTTTGCATTTTGAGTGGTCACTGAGAGTCATATAACATTTTTATATGTTTTATTTCAGTTTGTAAAAGCTAGGTCTACTAATTTGTGGGTTACAGATAAAGAAGAAAGCTAAGTCACTTCCTCACTTACTCATCAGAAAATGGACTATTAAAAATAATCACAGTTTTGTAAAACAATTAATTACAAATATAGTTTTCTAATCAGTTTATATAGTGCTGTATAAATAATTCTTGTTTTGTTGGGTCTTGGGTAAGCAATCAGCTTATGAAGTTGTAAATGTCTGGACAAAAAAGAAACGCAGAAATAATGATTCAGTTTCTTAGTACTGAAGAAACTTTTTGTTTTTGTTTTTGCATCTGTAAAGGGCATTTATTCTGAGAATCTAAAACCTTTACAGAGAATATTGAACTTCATAGAAAAAGCCAACACAGGATTTCATTGTTTATTCCTAATACAATAACCACCTAATGAGGGAAAAAAGACAAATTTTTAAAACAATATTGCTCCAGTTTGTCTGCAGTTATGTGATTTAAAATATCCCTGTTCTATTGAAGTATAGGCTGCAAACTTTGGTAAAGTTAGAAACATTAACAAATCATTCCAAAAAATACAAAACTACCTCCCCATCAAATCTGATAATTTTCTAAGAGAAGTTAGCCCACATGCATGTATCCAAAACCATTAATTGAAGCATCAATTATTAATAATTCTTTCACAATTTTTTTACCAGAAAATCTAATTTCTAGCTTGTAGTGCATAGCAGAATTTTCAGGGAATAATCAGGGGAAAGAAAAAAACCACCAGTTTGATGATAAGATGGTCCAGTTCTAAAGGTCTGTTCTTTTCAATGGTCTTGACATATTTTCTTAATTGCTTAGAGCTAACAAATAGAAAAACAAACAATATATATGGTAACCGCAACAAAGAAAAAACATTTTTTAAACCCTATTTCCTTTCTTCTCTCACTCAACAGAGAATAGAACCCCCTTTCTATTAACAGAGATCACCAAATAGATCACAAAACTCAATTTCTAATCCTTGTGGCCGCTAATAGAGAAAAGGTCAAAAACAAACCGAAACCAGAATAAAACTTAACAAAGAACCACAAGAAAACAAAGCCATAAAATCAGAAACTATAAATCTCTCTCAGGAATCACTCAGGAGCCAAGAATTACTGTGATTAACAGCACATGAGGTGTTCTTGTTCTTCTTGGGCAGCATCCTAATTGCCATTGGCTAGTTAGTCATCATGAGCATCTTGGTGGAAAAGCCCCAAAACATTTAAAGTATAATGTTCAAAAATCTAAAAACATGATACTCTAAAACATGTAAAATTACTGCATGTCAAGGATTTATTAAATAACTTATGAACAGGGAACCAGAAAATTGGCAAAGCTGGTTCAAAGGCATTTGTGAGCAGAGCAAAGTTTCAATAGAAACTTTTTTATAAATGGCAGATTAAGATTGCCAAATAAGATACAAAATGGTAAATGTTTTCGAGAGGCAATAAAGGGTAACCTTTGAGATTTATCTTTTTTTAACAGGACAACAATCATTTCCATTCATTGTAAATGGCTTACAACTGGTCTCAGACAAGAGTGATTTGCACTGTAATAAGTCTTCCACGTTAACCTCTACCCTTAGAAAGTTGTAAAATATCCTAATCAATAGTAAATAAAAAGTCAAATAAACTCCATGTCCCTATAAAATCAGACATCCTCAGCACCACGCTCATCAAGCATTCAGTAAACCCTTCTGACTATTTTCAAGTTGTTGACATTTTTTCTCAATATTTCAAATACATATTTACACTCGCACAGAATTAGTGAAAACCCCTAGTGTCCACCTCCTCTTCCTCAAAAAAAAAAAGGCAGATGGTGTATTAATTTGCTGGTGCTGCAGTAACAAAAGACTGGGTGGCTTAAACTGCAAATATCTATTTTCTCACATTTCTGGAGGGTGGAAGTCCAAAATCAAGGTGTCAGCAGGTTTGGTTTTTCCTGAAACCTCTCTCCTTGGCTTACAGATGTCCATCTTCTCCTGTGTACTCACATGGTCTTTTCTTTTTGTGCACATAACCCTAGTGTCTCTTCCTCTTCTCATAATAAGGACAACAGTCCAACTGGATAAGAACCCCACCCTTATGATGTCATTTAATCCCAATTATTTCCTTAAAGTCTCTATCTCTAAATATAGTCACTTTGAGTGTTAGGGCTTTAACATATGAATTTCAAAGGGAAATTCAGTCATTAACAGATGCAGTTAAAAGCAATAAGATACAACTGAAGCTTTATCTGATTTGTTGTCATTTGACTGGCACATTATCAAAGAGGTTTGCATTTTAATTTCCCTGAGAAAGGATTCAGGTCATGAGTCCAAACAAGATGTAAAGTTGCAACTGAGAATGCTGCAGATAACAAATGCACTCAATATTTTTACTGTAAGAAAAAAAAACAAACTAAAAAAAAATTGCTGGTGACAGAAAGAGACAAGCAAAGTCTGTTTAAGAATAGGTTCTGTGTTAAAAAAAAAAATCCACTCAAAGACTAACATTTTCTCAAGGGCTTCGGATTTAGATATCTACTACCAGGGTAGCTCAGAAAAGCTCTAATAAACTTCTATAAAGTGATCCCAGTTTGGGAACATCATTGGATATAAGGTCAAAGCAAATACAAATTCTCACTGCATTTGTTTCTTAAACTAGATATATCATTAAGCACATAAACATAAACTCACATCCATGAATTATAAAACACAATAGCAAACAACTGGCAACAAAACAAAAAACAAGAAAATTCTGGAAGATTTCCAAATAATATAATTATCAGATGTAGACTATAATGAAAGCATGTTTAACACATTTAAGAAGGAAGTACTCAAAAAAGTTAAAAGGAAATAAGATGCTACTCATAATAAATCCTGAACATAAAAAGATACATAAATGAATGAACTCCTAGAAATAAGAGTATAATACTGAAATTAGAAATCCATTAGATGGTTAAGAAGTATTATAGATAGGGCTTAAGGAGAATTAATAATTGTAAGAGAGATCTGAATAAATTAGTTCTCTGAAGCCTAGAGAATAAAAACAAAAGACACAAAATTATTAAGTAGAGGTAAAGGAATCTGGAGGAGAGACTACAACTAATAATCATTCCACTAGAGTTCTGGAGAAAAGGAATAAGCAGAAATATTTGAAGATATAATGACTAAGAATTCTCTAGAATTATTGAAAGAGATATACTTATATTCAAATCTGATAAGCACAATGAATCTCAAACAAAATACACAAAAATATGTCCAGGCATAGACACATGATTCTAAAACAGGATAACACTAAAGACAACTAAATGAAAGCAGCTGGGGCGAAAAGACAGATTACTTATGAAGCAATTATAATTAGACTGTCAGTAGGCTTTCACAATGTAAGAGTATATGCCAGAATACCAAGATATAATATCATCAAAGTTGAGGGGAAATGACTGTCAACCTCAATTTCTGTATCCTAGAAAAACTTTTATTCAAGCATGGGCTACAGTAAGACTGTTTCTGCGAATGTGCCTCAAGAACATAATACTTAGAAACCTTATTCTTTGAAATGAAACAGGATATTTTATAATACAAAACAACATTACTGAGAAAACGTACTCTTTAAAACCATAAGATTAAGGAAACTTTGCTCTTTGAAAATATACCAGGGACTAGAAGACCAGAATAAGCCAGCTTTGAACTGGAAAAGAATAAAATAGTGAGATGATTGAAGCAGCCATAATTCTGTATAGCAGCCAAGGAACATCTTTCCCTGCTTCTGTTAGAAATAATCATATCTGCTCTTACTGCTTGAGTGCTGTTCAAGGAAACTCCACCCTAATGCAGGAGGCCTTTACCTGGAACATTTCATAAATTCAGCTCTGTCACTAACAATTAGTGATCTTTTTGTCCTACCAACATTCACTGTATCAAATTAAATATGTATCCAAATAAACAAAACCAAGCATTGATAATACTAACAGATCTAGTAGGGTTGTTCCATAAAACTTTCTGTGTGATGAAAATATTCTATATTTGCACAGTCCAGTACAGTAACTGCTAGCCACGTCTCTATATTGAGTCCTTGTTACTCCCTAATGTGAAAGGGTAGCAGAATTTTAAAGTTTCTTCAACTTTAATTATTTTTAATTTTAATAGCCACATATGGCTAGTGGCTAACCCATTGGACAGCTGCAGACTATTACAGGCTTCTTTTTTTGTATTTTGAAGTACAGTTGATTTACAATGTTGTGTTAGTTTCAGGTGTACAGCAAATGATTCAGACATATATATATATATATATATATATATATATATTCAGATTCTTTTTCATTATAGGTTGTTATAAGATATTGAATATAGTTCCCTGTGGTATACAGTAAATCCTTGTTGATTATCTATTTTATATGTAGTAGTTTGCATCTGTTAATCCCATACTCCTAATTTATCCCTCCCACTTCCCTCTCCCCTTTGGTAACCATAAGTTTTCTTTCTATGTCTGTGAGTCTATTTCTGTTTTGTACGTAGATTAATTATTTTTTAGATTATGCATATAAGTGATACCATATTATATTTGTCTTGTTCTGTCTGAATTACTTCACTTAGTATTATATTCTCTAGGTCCATCCATGTTGTTGCAAATGACAATGTTTCATTCTTTTTTATGGCTGAGTAATATTTCATCGTGTGTGTGTGTATGTATATATATACATATATATGTGTGTATATACATATACCACATCTTAAACCAATCATCTGTTGATGGGCACTTGGGGTTTCTCCATGTCTTAGCTATTATAAATAGTGCTGCCATGAACACTGGCGTGCATGTATCTTTTTGAATTAGATTTTTTTATCTTTTCCAGACATATGCCCAGGAGTGAGGTGGCTAGATCATATGGTAATTCTATTTTTAGTTTTTTGAAGAACCTCCATACTGTTCTCCACAGTGGCTGCACCAATTTACACCCCCACTAACAGTGCAAGAGGGTTCCCTTTTCTCCACACCCTCTCCAGCATTTACTATTTGTAGACTTTTTGATGATGGCCATTCTGACTGGTGTGAGGTGATACCTCCCTGTGGTTTTGATTTGCATTTCTCTAATAATTAGCAACGCTGAGCATCATTTCATGTGCCTGTTGCATCTGTATGCCTTCTTTGGTGAAATGTCTATTTAGGTCTGCTGCCCACGTCTTGATTGGGTTGCTTGTTTTTTTCCTTTGTGCTTTTTTGTATGTTTTTGTGTGTTTTTTGATATTGAGTTGCATGAGCTGTTTATTTTGGAAATTAAGCCCTTGTCAGTCGCATCATTTGCAAATATTTTCTCCCATTCAGTAGGTTGTCTTTTCATTTTGTTTATGGTTTCCTATGGTGTGTAAAAGCTTATAAGTTTGATTTGGTCCCATTTGTTTATTTTTGTTTTTATTTCTTTTGCCTTGAGAGACTGATGTAAGAAAATATTGCTATGATTTATGTTTGAGAATGTATTGCCTATTATTCTCTTCCAGGAGTTTCATGGTGTCATGTCTTATATTTAGGTCTTTAAGCCATTTTGAGTTTATTTTTGTAAATGGTATGAGAATATTCTAATTTCATTGATTTACATGAAGCTGTCCAGCTTTCCCAACATGACTTGCTGAAGAGGCTGTCTTTTCTCCATTGTATATTCTTGTCTCCTTTGTCATAGACTAATTAACCAAAGGTTTGTGGGTTTATTTCTGGGCTCTCTATTCTGTTAATTTATCTGTATGTCTGTTTTTGTGCCAATACCATGTTGTTTTGATTACTGTAGTTTTGTAGTATTGTCTGAAGTCTGGAAGGGTTATACCTCCAGTTTTGTTCTTTTCCCTCAGGATTGCTTTAGCAATTCTGGATCTTTTGTGGTTCCACATAAATTTTAGTATTATTTGTTCTAGTTCTGTGAAATAGTGGCTGTTTTTTAAAAAGTAAAGTAAACCTAGGGAGAAGGTGTGAGATAAAAAAGGAGTATGCAACAATTTTGGTAAACATCTGAACTAAATCACTGATTGCATATGTTTATAAGATTAATAATGGGGATTAAAAAGGGTAGAATTAAAATATCAGAAAATATCTACAAAAATTGCGTTGAGTTAAAATTGTTAACACTAGAATACTATATTGTTCTGAAATCAAGTTGCAATTTTGTTTAAATTTATTTTGTATCACTATATGCATTCACACACATACATTTCCAAGAAATAGAGGGGAAAATATTTAAAATTTTAAATATTATTCTATTTAAAAATAGACTAATATAAACAAGTCAAACATGACAAAAATGGCTGAAAAAGAAAATTTGTCTCCAAAATCACTCTTATTTACTTTGCAAAGGAACATGATCACTTAGAAAAATGGAGGATTTTCTCTTTTGAACAACTCTAAATAAAACTTGAACCCAACTGCTTTTTTATCCTATTTTTACTCTTTCCTCTGATAATATACACAAGATTATCCTTTCCTCTCTTATTCTTTCCTTTCATTCTGGTAAGCCTGAACCCCTGAAGTCAATTACCACTTTAAATTAAATGCATTCCAAATAGGGAAAGACACTTGATTTTAAATCTACTTCTAATTCTAAACTGAGAGCCACTGTTAATTCTTTTCAATGCCTAGATAGGGAAGACAAAAGTAAACAGAATAATTTAAAATAGTCTTAAACATATACAATACATGGCTGTGAAATATATATCAATTAGTTCACATATATTAGGAACGTTGGATTAAATTAAAAAAAAAAAAAGATGGAAAAGGCAGGTAGGGAAGACACAAAGGGTGACCTATAGTCTCAAACTGAAAATTCTATAGGATATCAGAATTGTTTAGAAAAGCTATGATGTTTTGACAAAATCTTATTGAAGTCTTTACTTGAAATTAGACCAGGCCATAATCCAGTTCCATAAGAAAAGATAAATCCACTGTAGACTTCAGAGAGAAATTTTCAACACCTTTACACATGATTCAGAGTTCCTGACTCTGATGTGACACTAACTCTCTTCTCACTTTGTGTGAATGGCCTTAACCAGACCATTAGAGGATTTGATATATCAGCAAAGACTACAATGGGAAGAGCCCATTGCTGGATACATAACACTTTGCTAAAAATTTTGAATAAGTCTTAAAACAGAAATAGAATAAGACCCAGAATAAACGAACGGTTTCACAGGTTAAACAAGTATATGCTCCCATCCAGGTGAAAGCTGTCAATGGAGAAACCCTCTTAATAAGGACACCTGTAGATGTTGTAAGGGGAAAAGAAATTGAAAAAAATAACACACTGAATTAGCCAAGAAAATAAAGGTTAAAAAAAGGGGGGGGGCGCGGGCTTCCCTTGTGGCACAGTGGTTGAGAGTCCACCTGCCGATGTGAGGGGACGTGGGTTCGTGCCCCGGTCCAGGAAGATCCCACATGCCGCGGAGCGGCTGGGCCCGTGAGCCATGGCCGCTGAGCCTGCGCTCCGCAATGAGAGAGGCCCGCGTAAAGCGGGTGTGTGTGTGTGTGTGTGAAAGTCTCCAGTGAAAAAAGAATCAAGTACTTAATCTTTCCATTTATCTCTTAAACTCACAAGAAGAAATACCACCGTTGGGCTGCACCACGCGGGTTTACAAGCCTGTGCTTGCCCAGCTTCAAGACCAAAGAAAGAGCCCGGAGTCAGCAACAGAGACATCAATGGTTTAATGGATAGAGGAGCTTACCCGCCTGAAGCAAGGTCCTGGAGAGACATCCCACCTTGTGCAGCGGTATGCGGGCAGGACATGGCGTCAGTCTTTACTGGTAGGTGGGGGGAGGTTGCCAGTTACAGGGGGAATTAAGTAAGGTTGGCTCACTACTTGCCAGGGAAACCAGCAGAAGTGCATGCCCCTCACAGCCCCTTTGATGAGAACAATCCCTAGCTGGGGCCTGGGGCAGTCACGTGAGCAGGGTATAGGTGAAGCAGGCACTGGTCTAGCTAGGGGTGTACAGAGAGCAAGAGAACAGCCATCTTGAATGGCCTGACCATACAACCACAAAATATTAAAGAATAATTTTGAAAGATTTTAACTAAAATTTATTTTACAATGTTTACTTTAAGCTCTTGAACCATCTCATAATTTTCCCCAAAATTCCCATGCAGCAGATAACTTGCTACATGGAAGTGGCAAGTTGTCTGCTACATGGGATAACATAGCAGATAACTTGGCAATAATCTATATAACTATAATCTTGGCAATCCCTACGTTTCATCCTATAACTCTCACCCTTAATTTTTTAAAAACTATTGTTCCTCCTTTGTGATATCCACCAACTTAGCAGAGAGGGTATGCTAGAATTAACTTGCAGTGTCTTATGGGACCTGACTGTGCTCACTTCTCCCCCAGTTTGAATCCAGCGACATCATGTTGCTAAAATGAAATTGAGTAGTATTGCATTATAGAAATCAGAACCTTTTTTTAATGAAAGCTAGTTGTTAAACATAAATCACTATGCAAATAAAATACCAGATTATGTAGTTTCCTGAAGGCATCTTCCTGTTAATTCTCTATTTTTGTCTTAACATATAAACCATCAACAAACCATAATAAATGAAGAATTTCCACAAAGGTCTTTAATGTCTGATTGTATCATGAGCAATACTAGAACAGAGGATAGGCAGGAATGAGTTTTTCCCTCTTCTAATAATGAAAAGATAACAGCAGTTTTTTAAGTTTTATAATGTTATATACAAAGGCATTTGGGATAAAGTAACTGAATTTCTTTTTTTTTACTTGCCTAGTAAATGTTTTCTATATTCAACATGCAACAAATTCTGCATGGTTGAAGAGATCATCAAAGTTAAAAACCAAGTTTGTGTTAGGTCTCCACTTGTTAAAATGCAGCTGTTATTGCCCATTTATTCATAATCCAGTCATAGATAATTTGGACATTGATTTACCAGATCCTTGTGTCCAAATCTAACCTAAATTGAAGATCTCCAGGAGGTACTAGAGTATTAATAATGTATACTTATATGTGTAGAATTTGTGGGATTGTTATCAAAGCTCTCAGCAAGGCCCTGATTAACCCATTCAAAACTAGACTCAATCTATGCATTATCCTCTGAAACTAGAAGTAAAACTAAAGCTAGTACTTAAGAACCTAATAGAAAAAACACTAATCATACCTTGTCCTGGTCCTTGTAATAAACTAATCCTCCCAGTCAAGAAAACAAATGGACAAGAATGTAGATTTATTCATAACTTCAGGAACACACACAAAAATAATAATTCCCTTCCTTCTATACTTCTAAATGCAAGTACTATTTTATCTTCTGTATCCTTGTGGCGATATCTTTAATAATCACTAATTTGTGACTATAAAAGTTCAGCTTTCCTTAATGTCCTTGTAGATGGAGGTTGTCAATACCCAGCTGCCTTTCCCAGGAAAACCAATGATGTGCCTGGACAACAGCAACAATTTACCTCAGAACTTTACTGAGACACCCTCCTAATTGTCACAAGTCCTTAAATAGGACTTAGCAGCCTCAAAACTCCTTATAATGCTTCTCTTTTCCAATACATTGAATCCAATTACTTTTTACATTGTTATAAAATGAGATCAGCTTTAAAACAAATTCCATCTACTTGCTGATTTGGCCCAGTTTGAAAAAAAAATCCAAAGTTAATTTTCCATAACAAGGTGCCTAAGATTTTATTTATCCCAATGACATAAATCCCTCACTTTTGACAGGCTATAAGCCGTTCAAAAATTTCTCAGATCAGTTACTAAGAAAAAATTAAAAGTATTCCTCTACCTCCCTGTCTACTGCCATGAAAGGATATCCAAAATTTCTGAAATTATCACACTGCTATATGACTTAAGTCCCTGGTAAGCAAATCACTTCCTTTGAACCAAAATGTGAGCAGTCACTGTGGACAGCAATCACCGTCCACTCACACTTACTATCATAAACTTTGTTACCTATTTATACATGAGAAATACGGACCACTGATATTTTGATTAAATGCCAAAGGCATGATCAGAGATTATGGGTTAATTAGTCATTCTCTTCACCGAAGGCCAATTTTCCCCACTTTCTATCAAGGCAATAACAGCTGCATTTTAACTAGTGGAGACCTAATATGAACTTTTAGTTCAATGACCTCTTAAACTGTGCAAACTTGGCTGCACTTTGAATATACAAAAAGTTTACTAGGCAAGTAGGCCTACCACTTATCAAACTCTATTACGTTTACCCAAACACATTTTCACATAATGTTAAAAAAAAAAAAAACTTAAAAATCTGCTGTTGTCCTTTCATTACTAGAAGAGGGAGAAAATCATTACTGCCTAGCTTCTGTTCTAGAATTGTCCATAACACAATCAGACTTTTAAAGTCTGATTTCCTTGTGGAAATTCACCATTTATTATTGTTTGTTGATGGTTTATATTTTAAGACAAAAATAGAGAATTAACAGGCTGCAACCACCTTTACAGATCTTAACTTCCTTGGTAGAATAATACCCTTTGCTAGAAGCAAAATCAACCTGGAAGATAATACTCATTGCACTTACCAAAGCCTGCCAATTAGCAAGAGAGAAATGAGTTAATATGTATAATGATAACATGTCCATGATTTTGGAAGACTTAAAAAAGTTGAGTGTTCTTGACCTCAACAGGCACTCCAGTTTAAAAAGTTAAAGAGATTAAAGAACTCTTAATGTTTTCTGAGGATTTGACGATAATGGTACAAATGATACAAAAAGAGATGAAAAAGAGGCTAAAGTACCCTAAATGATAATTATGCCATACAGATAGATTTTACTAAGATCCTTGAATCTATAATAGCACTCAAAGACTAAATCTTTGGAAAAGTGCAAAGAAATGATTATGGAATGACAGTGATTGGCTCCAGAAACAGAAAAAAAAAAAAAAGATTTGCGGAAAAATCTGATTGCAAATCATGAGAAGATGACATCAAATGGAAATTTATAAAAATAAAGTTGTATGAAATTATCCATTACAGCAAGGAAAAATTGATATGTACTTAATATTTGAGAGGAGAATTTTTAAAATTGTTGAGTTTCTGATGCATGGTTTACTTGTCACCAATATAGTCCTGCTAAAAGTGACAGTATTGGATATGGACAAGATCCCAAGCTTCAGGATTCCTGATAATCTCCAAACAAACTTAATACTCTACTCCCATCTCCATAATGGATTTTAAAAATGAACCACTCACTGCTTCCTTATTCACAGAATTGTCTAAAGCTCTGCCTTGCCAGAGAGTTACAGCTCTGAAGGTTAAACAGGAAGAGAAATATTTGATTTGGTGTTCCCAGTCTTGAGAATTTCAACCCACCCAGTGATGAGGATGCACATTTTGTTGATATTCTCATTAAACAGCTTTGAAAACTTTGCAGCTTACTCAGAAACTTCACTATCATATCACCTCTAACCTTTGGGAAAGGTGCAAAAAACAAACAGACCACTAAAACTAAAATTAGTGAAGTTCTCTTAAGACACTTGAACTTCCATTACTTAGGTTATGCTGCTGGTTCTAAGGATAGGATTGACCCCTGTTGGTGTTCATCAATTCTCTCTTTGTTGAAATAGTAACAGTCAAAACCATATAACTCCTAATTTCACTTCCTTCTTAGATATTGCCTGTTGAGAATAGATGTGACAAATATTGCAAGGGGCTTATCTAATAAACCCAGTCTTATCACCCAAGGTACAGACTATGAACAAACAGCTTTTCCTCAATATCCTCCTAACGAACACTTTTATGTTGTAAAACCCAAGAAGTAAATTCTGCTCTTCTGGAAGAGATGTCAGGAAAAGACAGCCTTCAAACTTTAACCAAAAAAAAAAAAAAAAAAAAAAAAATTAAGGTATCATTCACAGATGGCGCATCAATAAAATCTCAAATGGTCGAACCTTGGATCCACATCTTTTTAAAAGATACAATTGTCACATTTCATTTCTTTGCCGCACTTTTATCTTTTGTGGCAAATTTTGGAAGTAAAATCCAAATAATTGTAAATAGAGTTATAGGAGAAATAGCTGTCCATGGGAATGTTGACATTGTTTCCTTTCGAGAGATTCTAGAAATGCAGCTAGAGGAATTTAGTGAACATAAACTTATTAAAATAAACAAGGAAAATGGTTGTGAATGAAGAGGCCATAGAGGAAGTGACATCAGCAAAACTATTTGTGTTAAAAAATTGTTATAGATGTTTCACACACTGAAAGCACAAAGGATAAATGTTGGAAGCTGACTGAAACTTAGAAGTATGACAATTTCAAAGACAGTAAAGATGCTTAACCTGTATCATAAGCCATATGATGAGAAGAAGGCAAATGCTGTTCCAAACTCGTTTTTGCAAAGAAAGAAAGCACTTTAATTACCAATGTTTCTGATATTTTATTACAGGGTACTAAATAAGTATTATTTTTACTAGCTATTTTTCATTTCCACATACATTTGTCACTGGCAGTAAGAAAGATTTTAATATTTTGACAATTTTTTGAAGATCTTGGAAAATTGTAACTTTCCATTGATTGGTAAGTTCCCTTGGCTCAGTTTCAGTCTGTAGAGTCATTATTATGGTCCCACACTATCATGCAAAGACTGTAAGTATGCATACATATATGCATGCATACATATATATGTGCATGTATCACATATACGCATGTCATATATATATGTATGTATACAATATACATAAAAGTTTTAAAATATCATAGGAAACATCAAATTCAGGATAACAGATGTGTGCAAGTTAGTTTATGTGGACAGAAGCAGTAATTTGCATTGAGGACAGAAACATATATCTTCTATTGCATTTTTCTTTTTTTTTTTTTTTTCTTTCTTTCTTTCTTTATATTTATTTTTGGCTGCATTGGGTCTTCATTGCTGCATGCAGGCTTTCTCTAGTTGCAGTGAGCGGGGGCTACTCTTCATTGTGGTGTGGGGGCTTCTCATTGCAGTGGCTTCTCTTATTGTGGAGCACGGGCTCTAGAGCACAGGCTCAGTAGTTGTGGCGCACGGGCTTAGTTGCTCCGCGGCATGTGGGATCTTCCCAGACCAGAGGTCGAACCTGTGTCCCCTGCATTGGCAGGCGGATTCTTAACCACTGCACCACCAGGGAAGCCCCTATTTTTCTTTTGCTAGGTTGTGATTACACACATGTTCATTATACTATTCTTTACGAACTTTTGGATGTCTAAACTACTTTGTAATTTTTGTTAGGAAAATAAAATTAATATAAAGAAGTAGAGTTATCTTCTTTTAGCCATTTTACTCCCTACATACAAACCATTAATACAAGGACCTAATTACTTTGTTCTACATTTTCAATGGTGGTCTCAGCTCAAAATCACTAATAATAAGTGCTTCTTATACAAAATCTGTAAATATATTTCTGTCAGTAAAAAAGTGTGCTAGTTTGGTGTCATGAATTGAATCCTACTTAGTTCATGCACATTATTTAGCACCTGAAAAATAATAGTGTTTAAAATAAAGAAGCAAAAGAAAAAGATAAAAGAAATAGGGAACCTTAGTATTAAGAGGATTTTTTAATTTCTCAGGCTATAATAAAGAACACACCAGTGGCATTATCACAACTCCACAGACTAATTAAAAATTGAAACAACCTACGCTGTTAACTCTAAAACTCCAGGGTCGGTCACGTTTGGTCAAAGGCAGAGGAAAAACTGCATCCGTGGGAAAATGTTTTCAGTTATCTGAATGTATTATTGATTTGGCTTTGGAAAGAGTATATCAGAAATTGTAAAATATATATTTTTTGATTATGTGATGTTCTTGGTTAGGACAAAACTGAGAAAGAAAAATTCAAGGAAGACAGTCGAATCTAATAAAAAGGCAATTCACACACATGGTGGAGAAGAACAAGAACCCACCTAACAAGCTGTCTGATGTTCAAAAATCAGGTCATCTCATCATTAAAGTTACAGACAACTTCTGGAGAGATAAACACAGAGTATGAGCGTGACCTGCAAATCACAGGAGGACAGTGACATGGAACAGCAGAACAAGTACTGACAGGAATAGCTGCTGTGTAAAAGGAGCTAATAAAAAAGCTTTTTAGTTTTCTTGTCACTATGGTAAAGTTTGCTCAAATCTTAAGAGAAATTCCAAATGTAGCAAAGGAAAAGTATTCAGGAGGGATTACTAAGTAGTGGATATATCCATTTTATTGGGGGCCCCGGAATAGTAGCTTCAATAGCACAAAGAGCAACAGCTGAGATTCAGAACTATCAAAAGACTCTTCATCTTGGTAACTATGTGATGGGATGGGAAATCTGTCTGGGTGTCAGGGCTTAGGGAAGGATTTCTGAGGAGTAGATGGAGAGATAAGACATGATGGCAAGAAAGACAAGTCAGATGAAGAAGATTTGGGGATCCTTTTCGGGCTAAAAATATATGAAGAGAAAATTAAGGATGACAATCATATAGTAAATGCTATTTTATATATATACTATGACATATATGCAAGTACTATACTATATATATGCATATACTGTATGTGTATACTATATACATCTTGTCTTAAATATATTTGCCACTGTTAGAGAAAATATAGACTGAGCTTCTAAGCATGTCTAGAATTCAACCCTGCAATTGGGATGCCCAGAGCAAGTGACTTACCCAAAATAAATTTACATAGTTAATATACTGAGTAGATAACAAAAAAGAAAGGGGCCTCCAGAAAAGTCTAAGGCTTGGAGATCCCATCTTTTTTTTTTAAGTTGAGATATAATTGTTAAAATCAAATATAAAATGGTGATTGGTCTTGAAAATTCCCTGAGCAGATAAAACCAATCAAGCCATACAAGTGAAACAATTTCAATTTTTCTGCAGAACAAATGAAATTCAACTTGGGCTGCTTCTTGTATATACCTCTGAAAATCATAAACAAAACATAAACTGTTCCCCAAAATTGACATGAAATAACCGTTTTTAACCAATCCTCTATCACTAGGGAGAGCTCTAATGTTTAAGCAATCACTTTAAATTATAAACAGCCTCTGTGTTCTCACTATATAAGCTGTCTTATGAACAATATACCTCTAAGCATCATTTCACCGTCAGTTTAAGAGCTCCCAGTTTGCAAACTGTTTTTATATGCACAATAAATTCTTACTATTACTGTTTGGAAATCCAGTGGTTTTACTTCTACTATTTCTGAATTTTTGACTTTACTGACACCATATCACTGCATAAGTTTAAAGTGAACAATGTGTTGATTTGATACATTTATATATTGCACATGATTACCATTATAGCTTTAGCTAACACGTCTATCACGTCACATAATTATTATTTATTTTTTGGTGACAACAGTTAAGATCTAGTCTCTTAGCAATTTTGAAACATATATACAAGCATATCTGGGAAGTATTGCGGGGGGCTGGTTCCAGAACACTGAAATGAAGCTAATAGAGCATAAAAGCTAGTCACACAAATGTTTTGTTTTTCCAGTGCATATGAAAATTAGGTTTGGGGTGCTGTCAGCAACATGGCAGAGTGAAAAGCTACCTTCCTCTCTCCCCTTCATTCTACAACCAGTAAAGCATCCACAGCTCAACAAAGATGCCTCTGCCCGACACAAGAGTATGCTGGAGAATTCCACACCTCTGTATGGCGGGAGGTGAGTGGACTGGAACGCATAGAAGAGGTGGAACCTAGGGAACAGTGGAATCAGTACCTGTAATCCCGGCTTGCTGACAGCAGCAGCTAAGCCCGCAGCTTCAGAGACTCCAGCAGCAGAGGAGGCAGGGCACACAACTCCAGCCCCTGACCACAGTGGTCCTCGTGGCAGCAGTGGCAGTGGGGCCTGGGACGCCATGCACCATCTGCTGAAGCACCCACAACCCCAGCGCCAGGTCCTCCATCCGCAGTGGTAGAAGCGCGTGAACCTGATAACATGGTAGAGGCACCTGCACGACTGACCCCGGTTCCACACACACCCCTCGTGCCCCTCCCTCCACAGTGGTGGAATCTATGACTCAGGGGATCCTGGACACCAGGGAAGATCCCACAATCCCAGTGACAACAGCAGCTCTGGCAGAAGCAAGGCAACAATGACCCTGGAGGCACAAGAAGTGACAAGGAAGACACAGAACTATATCTCTGACAGAGGCAGGGAGGCCAGAAAGTGCCAACTCTCAAATAGAACCAGAGGCAGCTCAAGTAAGAGAAACGAAAAACTTGTGTTAGAGTGCCACCTACCAGAGAACAAAAGAAAGGACTCTATTAACCTGTCATTTAACTTCAAATGTGCCAGCAGAGGAATAATTGATCAAGTCATCTGCAAACAGTCACAGTTTTATTTCTTCTTTTCTGATTTGGATTCCTTTTACTTTTTTTTTCTCTGATTGCTGTGGCTAAAACTTCCAAAACTATGTTGAATAATAGCGGTGAGAGTAGGCAACCTTGTCTTGTTCCTGTTCTTAGTGGAAATGGTTTCAGTTTTTCGCCATTGAGAACGATGTTGGCTGTGGGTTTGTCATATATGGCCTTTATTATGTTGAGATAAGTTCCCTCTGTGCCTACTTTCTGGAGAGTTTTTATCATAAATGGGTGTTGAATTTTGTCAGAAGCTTTTTCTGCATCTCTTGAGATGATCATATGGTTTTTCTCCTTCAATTTGTTAATATGGTGTATCACGTTGATTGATTTGCAAGCATCATGAAGATCCACAGCAGCACTACACCATAAAAAGAAAATGACAGTTCTCCAGAAACCAAACTTAAAGTCATGGAATATTGTGGCCTAACAGATAAAGGACTCAAAATAGCTGACATGAAAAAACTCAGTGAGATACAAGAAAACTCAGAAAGGCAGGTTAATGAATTCAGGAATAAAATTAATGAATAGAAGGATTACTTTACCAAAGAGATTGGAACTCTTTAAAAGAATCCAACTGAAATTCTGGAGCTGAAGAACTCAGTAAACAAGATGAAGGATGCATAAGAAAGCATCAGAAATAGAGCAGACCGTGAGGAAGAGAGAATTAGCAAGCTCAAAGCTAGAAAGCTAGAAATGAAACAAGTAGAAGAGAGACAAAAGATACTTTAAAAATGAGGAAATTCTGTGAGAGCTTTTTGACTCAAGAAGGACATCATTAGTGTAATGGGTATCGCAGAAAAAGAAGAGAGGGAGAAGGGAACAGAGAGATTATTTAAAGAATTATAGCTGAGAAATTCCCAAACCTGGGGAAGAAACTGGATATATAAGTCCATGAAGCTAAGAGACCACCTAATTACCTCAACACAATAAACTTTCTCCAAGATACATAATATTAAAACTGCCAAGAGTCAATGACAAGGAAAGAATTTTAAGGGCCTCCAGGGAAAAAAAGGATGGTAACCTACAAAGGAATCCCAATTAAGCTATCAGCAGATTTCTCAGAAGAAACCCTATGGGTCAGGAGGAAGTGGAATGGCATTCTCAAAATACTGAAAGATAAAAACTGTCATCCAAGAATACTCTTTCCAGCAAAGTTGTCATTCACATATGCAGGGGAAATAAAGAATTTCCCAAACAAAAGCTGAGGGAGTTCATCAAAACTGGAACTGCTTTGAGAGGTATTCTTCTACCAGAGACAAATCAGCAAAAATACACAAAACTTTAAGCAAGATAATAAGCAGACAGAATCAGAAAATTTCAATTATTTATCAGAATAGGTTTTTAAACATTTTATTAAAGCATAACGATTAAAGGGAGAAAATAAAAAAAGCAGAAAAATAACAATAGCTATTTCAGTTTGGTAACAAACTCACAGCATAAAAAGAAATAATTTGAGACAATAAAAAAATAAAAAGGGGAAAGAAAAAGGATGGAACTCACATAAGTAAGTTAAGATGCTATCAGCAGAAAAAGAGATATTTTATCTATGGGGCTTTTTATACAATCCTCAGAGTAATATCAAAACATAAACATAGAGCAGAAACATGAAACAAAACAGAAGAAACTGAGAAAAATATCACAGAAAATCACTGAACCAAGTGAGACAGAAACACAAGGAAAAAGAAACAATGGATATAAAGCAACAAGAAAACAAAAGATAAAGCAGCAGTACTAAGTTCTCATCTCTCAATAATCACCCTAAAAATAAATGGACTGGATTCACCAATCAAAAGACACTGAGTAGGGCTTCCCTGGTGGCGCAGTGGTTGAGAGTCTGCCTGCCGATGCAGGGGACACGGGTTCGTGCCCCGTTCCGGGAAGAACCCACATGCTGCGGAGCGGTGAGGCCCGTGAGCCATGGCCGCTGAGCCTGCGCGTCCAGAGCCTGTGCTCCGCAACGGGAGAGGCCACAACAGTGAGAGGCCCGCGTACCACACACAAAAAAAAAAAAAAAAAAAGACACTGAGTAGCTGGATGGATTAAAAAACAAGACCCAACTATATGCTCTCTCCAGGAGACACACCTCAGCTCTAAAGACAAACATAAGCTAAAGTGGAGAAATGGAAGATGACAGTCCAATTTCCAAAAGGAAAGTGTGGCAAATTCTTAAAATAAGACAACAGTGAATTTTGCCACATCGATTGACTCCTCCTTTCAAGAATGATTCCCCTGCGGCATGCAATGCTGTTTGATAGCATTTTACCCACACTAGAACTTCCTTTCAAAATTGGAGTCAGTCCTCTCTGACCCTGCCACTGCTTTACCAACTAAGTTGATGACATATTCTAAATCCCGTATTGTCATTTCAACAATCTTCACAGCATCTTTACCAGGAGTAGATTTTATTTCAAGAAACAACTTTCTCTGCTCATCCATGAGAAGCAACTCTTCATCCATGAAAGTTCTATCATGAAATTGCAGCAATTCAGTCTCATTTAGACTCTACTTCTAATTCTAGTGCTCCTGCTATTTCGACAACATCTGCGGTGACTTCCTCCACTCAAGTCTTTTTTTTTTTTATTCCTCCTCTCAAGTCTTGACTCACTCAAAGTCATCTATAAGGTTCAGATAAACTTCTTCCAAATTTCTGTTAATGTTTATATTCTGACCTCTTCCAATGAATCACAGAGGTTCTTAATGGCATTGACAATGGTGAATCCTTTCCAGAAGGTTTTCATTTACTTTGCCCAGATCCAACAGAGAATTCACTGTCCACGATAGCTATAGCCTTATGAAATGTATTTCTTAAATAATAAGGCTTGAAAGTCAGAATGACTCTTTGATCTGCAGAATGGCTGCAGAATGGATGTTATGTTAGCAAGAATTAGAACAACATTCAACTCCTTGTATGTGTCCATCAGAGATTCTGGGTGAGCAGGTGCATTGTGTGTGAGCAGTAATATTTTGAAAGGAATCTTTTTTTCTTATTGGTAGTTCTCAACAACAGGTTTAAAATATTCAGGAAACCATGTTGTAAACAGATGTTCTGTCCTCCAGGCTTTGTTGTTCCACTTATAGAGCAAAGGCAGAGTAGATTGAGCATAATTCTTAAGGGTTCTAGGATTTGGAGAACGGTAAATGAGCATTTCCTTCAACTTAAAGTCACCAGCTGCATTCACCCTTAATAAGAGTCAGCCTGTCCTTTGAAGCTCTGAAACCAGTCATTCTAACTATGAAAGTTCTAGATGGTGTCTTTTTCCAGCATAAAGCTGCTTCATATACACTGAAAATGTGTTGTTTAGTGAAGCCACCTTCATAAATCATCTCAGCTAGATCTTCTGGATAACTTGCTACAGCTTATACATCAGCACTTGCTGCTTCACCTTGCACTTTTATGTTACGGAGACGGCTTCTTTCCTTAAACCTCATGAACCAACCCTCTGCTGGCTTCAAACTTTTCTTCTGCAGTTTCTTCACCTCTCTCAGCCTTCTCAGACTTGAAGGGAATTAGGGTGTTGCACTAAGTAACCTCTAAGAGTAAGGCTTTTGGCTTAAGGCAACGCTATGGTTGGTTTGCTCTTCTATCCATGAAAACTTTCTCCATACAGCAATAGGGCTGTTTAACTTTCTTATCATTTGTGTGTTGACTAAAGTTCCACTACGAATGTTCCTCAAGAACATTTCCTGTGCAGTCTCAACTTGGCTAACCGGTGCAAGAAGCCTAGTTTTCAGCCTATCTCAGCTTTCAACATGCCTTCCTCACTAAGCTTAATCCTTTCTAGATTTCGACTTAAAGTGAGAGGCATGGTACTTTTCCTTTCACTTGAACACTTAGAGACCATTATAAGGTTTTTAACTGGCCTAATTTCAATATTGTTTTGTTTCAGGGAATAGGGAGGCATGAGGAGAGAAAGAAAGACAGGGGAACTTCAGGTTGGTAGAGCAGTCAGAAAACAAACAACATTTATTAAGTTCACCGTCTAAAATGGGCATCATTCGTGGTGCCCCCAAACAATTACAGGAGTAACATCAAAGCTCACTGATCACAGATCATCATAACAAATATAATAATAATGAAAATGTTTGAAATACTGGGGGACTTACCAAAATGTGACACAGAGACACAAAGGGAGAAAATGCTGTTGGAAAAATGGCGTCAATAGACGTGCTCTAGTAAGGGTTGCCACAGAACTTGGCTTTGTAAAAATCACAATATCTACAAAGCACAGTAAAAACAAGATATGCTTGTAATAAAGTATTGTTGACTGTAATCACAAGGCTGTGCATTAGACCTCCTGAACTTATTATTTATCCACTAGTTGCAAGTTTAAAATTAGAAAAAAATATTACAAGGTAAGATTGTTTCATAGTTGCCTCTAAGGAGAAGACTTAAATTGTGTGTAGGCTTTTTGTTGCCCACAGTATGGCAATTTCAGAGAGATAATTACCATCTTGACAGGGAATTTCTCCCTAATGAGCTTAAAGATACAGAGTAATGTCTATTTAGGTCTTCTGCCCATTTTTGCATTGGGTTGTTTGTTTGTTTGCTATTCAGCTGCATGAGCTGCTTATAAATTTTGGAGATTAATCCTTTGTCAGTTGCTTCATTTGCAAATATTTTCTCCCATTCTGAGGGTTGTCTTTTGGTCTTGTTTATGGTTTCCTTTGTTGCACAAAAGCTTTGAAGTTTCATTAGGTCCCATTTGTTTATTTTTGTTTTTATTTCCATTTCTCTAGGAGGTGGGTCAAAAAGGATCTTGCTGTGATTTATGTCATAGAGTGTTCTGCCCATGTTTTCCTCTAAGAGTTTGATAGTTTCTGGCCTTACATTTAGGTATTTAATCCATTTTGAGCTTATTTTTGTGTATGGTATTAGGGAGTGACCTAATCTCATACTCTTACATGTACCTGTCCAGTTTTCCCAGCACCACTTATTGAAGAGGCTGTCCTTTCTCCACTGTACATTCCTGCCTCCTTTATCAAAGATAAGGTGACCATATGTGCGTGGGTTTATCTCTGGGCTTTCTATCCTGTTCCATTGATCTGTCTTTCTGTTTTTGTGCCAGTACCATGCTGTCTTGATTACTGTAGCTTTGTAGTATAGTCTGAAGTCAGGGAGCCTGATTCCTCCAGCTCTGTTTTTCATTCTCAAGAAGACCTAAATAGTCATTTCTCCAAAGAAGATATACAGACTGCCAACAAACACATGAAAGAATGCTCAACATCATTAATCATTAGACAAATGCAAATCAAAACTACAATGAGATATCATCTCACACCAGTCAGAATGGCCATCATCAAAAAATCTAGAAACAATAAATGCTGGAGAGGATGTGGAGAAAAGGGAACACTCTTGCACTGCTGGTGGGAATGTGAATCGGTACAGCCACTATGGAGAACAGTATGGAGGTTCCTTAAAAAACTACAAATAGAACTACCACATGACCCAGCAATCACAGTACTGGGCATATACCCTGAGAAAACCATAATTCAAAAAGAGTCATATACCAAAATGTTCATTGCAGCTCTATTTACAATTTCCGGAGATGGAAACAACCTAAGTGTCCATCATCAGATGAATGGATAAAGAAGATGTGGCACATATATACAATGGAATATTACTCAGCCATAAAAAGAAACAAAATTGAGCTATTTGTAATGAGGTGGATAGACCTAGAGTCTGTCATACAGAGTGAAGTAAGTCAGAAAGAGAAAGACAAATACTGTATGCTAACACATATATATGGAATTTAAGAAAAAAAAATGTCATGAAGAACCTAGGGGTAAAACGGGAATAAAGACACAGACCTACTTGAGAATGGACTTGACGATATGGGGAGGGGGAAGGGTAAGCTGTGACAAAGCGAGCGAGAGGCATGGACATATATACACTATCAAACGTAAGGTAGATAGCTAGTGGGAAGTAGCCACATAGCACAGGGAGATCAGCTCTGTGCTTTGTGACCACCTGGAGAGGTGGGATAGGGAGGGTGGGAGGGAGGGAGACACAAGAGGTAAGGGATATGGGAACAGATGTATATGTATAACTGATTCACTTTGTTATAAAGCAGAAACGAATACACCATTGTGAAGCAATTATACTCCAATAAAGTTGTAAAAAAAAAAAAAGATACACAGAGTAGACTCAGTCTGGGACATTTCATTTTTGCTCTTTTCTCTGTCTTTCTCTTTGTCATATATCTTATAAATTTTATTCTCTTTTCTCCATTTCTCCATATGGATGTTTACTATGGTCATTTCAACAGCAATTTGGTCTAGAATATAATTAATGCATTTAATTTTGACAGCATCTCTTTTGTTAGTGAAATACTGCTATAAAAGACAATTGATGAAATGATTGTGCATTTCCTATGTTTGGTTTGAGAACTTGGTTCTGATTTCTGAATTTGGTGAAAATAGTTATTTATTTTATTTTGTGTGCTCTTTGTTTTCTGAAATTTTTTATATAAAGGACACATGAGATAGAGGTACCCCAGTTAACAATTGCTTAACATATGGTTCTAGGAAAAATACTACAGACTACCTCCGATGATGAAGAAATCTATTCTGAAAACAACGCTCCTGATAAGCCACCTTTGTCTGGAATAGAGAAGAAAAAGAAAGTCGGGAAATGCAGATTGTGGTTTTATTTTTTAATATTAAGTCCTCTGTGTGAGGATAGGAGAGGTTAATTTTATCAGTTCTGAGGGGATACAGAATTTGTTAATGGAAGGATGTTTGCAGTGATCAAATTTGTCCTATCCTATAAAATCTGAGAATTTTATATCACTGGGATTTTATTACTTAGATTATATTGATATTAATTATATACTTTATCATGTAAATTTTTTCTAGTTATTTGGGTGGAACCATTCATCTGAACAGTATACAAGATGGAAAATAGACTAAGAAGTGATTTTTAGCTGAGTGTGTTTTGTGTCCTTAGATAAGAGATTTTCCCAGAGGAAACTGAGCGGTTGATTTGAGGCTAAGAGGGTAAAAATATATGAATAGCAGTAAACATAACCTATGGATAGATTGATTATGCTGCTATCCACATGGATGACCCTGCACTCCATGCCAAGATGGACGCAGAGCTGAGCACTTATTCAGTGTACCCAGTGGTTTCAATGGATCTAAAGGACTACAAGCCATGTATACTTTACTGTATATGTTAGAAACGAGGTGATGGAGTTTCTAGCATTAGGTATGTTTGTTTTCTATAGTCCGGGCCACCCCCTTTGTTGTCCATGGACTTTTTTTAAAGTCCTTTTCATCCAGCTTCGCAAGCTCCAACTTATTTTTCAGAAAAATGAGCTGATCCTCTCTAGTTTCTGCATCCATATTTACATACCAACTTCTTCACCAAGAGCCATTTAATTACTAGTATCTAAACTCCCAGGCAGAAGGTGTTAATAAAAAAAAAATCTTTCACAAGTATTAGAAAAGTAGATCTGTAATTATTGTGGTAAATGGGACTTTCTTTGCTTATTTTCCTCCATGAGTAAAACAGCGTAGTTTCTTCCTTGAAAAAAACAGTGATGTCCTTCTGCACACCTGCTTGTCTTTTGAATCACTTGTTTTTTAAAGCCAGAAGAATAAAATGCTAAACTCATAAGGCAAGCTCAAGTTAGCCTTCTTTTCACTGTGCAGTTCCCCCTCTGATGGGGATGGAATTCAAAGGGATATTTATTGTGCCCAAGTAACAAAAAAATGGGCAGTAAACGTTGTCCATAGACAATGGTTAGCCTTAAGCAGAACCTCTGTTGATATATTTTTTTTCAAACACTGCAGTTCACATGCAGTTACATACAAGCTTTTTTTTTTTTTTTTTTTTTTTGCGGTATGCGGGCCTCTCACTGTTGTGGCCTCTCCCGTTGCAGAGCACAAGCTCTGGATGCACAGTCTCAGCAGCCATGGATCACGGGCCCAGCCACTCTGTGGCATGTGGGATCCTCCCGGACCAGGGAACGAACCTGGGTCCCCTGCATCGGCAGACGGACTCTCAACCACTGCACCACCAGGGAAGCCCACAATGCAAGCTTTTTAATGGGTGTTGAGACCAATTGCCAACATTTCTTAATATTTGCTACGAAAAATTCTAGTTCAAGATGATGAGCCTGGAATAAATGACACTAAATTATAATAATACTATATCCAATTTATTTGAAAAATAGCCAGTAACGCTGTTAGTGTATGCAGAGAGAAATGAAAATGATGAATACATTGTTTCATTCACTAACAATGCCTTTTCTATTTTGTTCTGATTTATTAAAAATATTCCTCCTGAGGTTCATGGTAACCAATAAAGCTTAATTTTATTTATTTTTAATTTGACTATTTTCTATAATTCTAAAAAGCAAATGCCCATGTTTCTGCATTTAACCTTATTTTTAGTATATGAAAACCAAACTAATATTGATATATTAAATATATTAATAACAAAGGTGAATTTTAAAACTTAAGTTCAATAACTTTAAAGCAGATCAAAAAAGAGCACCCGGTGGACTTAATTTGTAAAAGGAAGGATTTGGCTGGAAAAAAATCAATAATTTTCTGATTCAGAGGAACAAAGTATAAAGAGTTGTTGGAGAATCTCCCTTTCTAGCAATACCAGTTATCCTGGATGTTCTGAATGTACTAACGAGCTTTCCTGAGGGGTGAAAAATATTCTCTAAGGCTTTTCAAATTTAGAATTTCTATTGTTTGCAATAAAACCTAATTTTCATATAAGGAATTCTACAATTCCTTGGACAAAACATGCATACTTGGAAAATGCAGTCATATATTTCACAATATTGAAACTCATGTTTCTTTCTGAGATAATTTTCCCTAAATGAACCAGATTTTTGTATTTCTTTTATAAATGTAAAATTATTTTTACTATTCTTTTTCATGAATTCAAAATAAAAGCAAAAAAGGAAGGTGTCTTAGTCAGCTCAGGTTACTATAACAGAATACCATAGACTGATTGCTTAAACAATAGACACTGATTTCTCACAGTTCTGGAGGATGAGAAGTTCAAGGCCTAGGTGCTGGCAGATTTCAGTTTCCGGTGAGAGACCTCTTCCTGGCTTGAGGAGAGCTGCCTTCTTGCTATGTCCTAAAATGGGGGGAGGGAGGGAGGAAGAGAGAGGGAGAGGGGGAGAGAGAGAGAGAGAGAGAGAGAGAGAGAGAGAGACAGTGCTCTGGTTTCTCTTCCTCTCCATCATGGGAGCCAAATCCTCACGACCTCATCAGAGTCTAGTTACTTCCCAAGGTCTCTACCTCCAAAACCATAACATTGGGGATTAGGGCTTCAACATATGACTTGCGAGGGAGGGCACAAATATTCAGTCTGTAGTAGATAGGTTACCTGGGTATCATGTCAACAACTTTCAGGAACTGCTGCTTTTATAATTGTAACCATGATTACACATCACCTCAGGATATCTGGTCCATAGATCACACCCTCATCCTTAACTTTGTCTCTACGTCTTCAATGTTTCCTCCTCTAAAGATCTTGTCTCAGTGCGAGATAATGTTTGTTGTTTTATCGTCTTACAAAAGATATGTTCTTTTCTAGCTGCTGTCTAAATGATATTTTCTTTTTAGACCAAATTTTAAAGTGTTAAGTTCACTGCAAAACTACATTATAATCTTCTCTAACATAAAGACCTCAACATTTTTTTTTTTGGTATTTCCAGTACCTAACAAAATACCAAGCCTTTAGAAAATATTGAATATACACAGTAAATATTGAATACATAACATAAATATACAGTGAATAAGTGAGTGAATAAATGGAGAGATATCTCATTCTTTTTTAACTTCTTAATGCAAGTTTTACCTACAATACTACCTATCTACTGAATCTGATCTCATCTAGTTCACAAATTACTTCAAAAAAAAAAGAAAGAGTTTAAGAAAATAGGTTCTGGAGTAACCCAAACAATGAGTCATTGAAGAAATCAAAGAGTAAATTAAAAAAAAAATCTTGAGACAAGTGGAAATGGAAACACAACAATTCAAAATCTATGGAGCACAGCAGAAGCAGTTCTAAGAGGGAAGTTTATAGTGTTACAAGCCTATCTCAGAAAACTAGAAAAATCTCCAATAAACAACATATCCTTACACCTAAAGTAACTAGAAAAAGAAGAACAAATAAAACCCAAAGTTAGTAGAAGGAAAGAAGTGATAAAGATCAGAGCAACAATACCTAAAATAGAGACAAACACACACACACAGACACACACACACAGAGAGAAAATATCAATGAAAGTAAGAGCTGTTTTTTTAAAAAGATAAATAAAATTGATGAAACTTTAGCCAGAGTCATTAAAAAAAAGGGGGGGGGCAAATAAATAAAATTAAAACGGAGTAGTTACAATCAACAGCACAGAATTACAAAGGATCATAAGCCATTACTGTGAACAATTATATGCCAATAAAATGGACAAGCTACAAGAAATGAACAAATTCCTAGAAATGTACAACCTCTCAAGATTGAATCAGGAAGAAATAGAAAATATGAACAGACCCACCCATAATCTGTAATAAAAGAGAATCAGTAATTTTAAAAAAACAAACTCCCAGAGAGGAGATCAAACTGGCAGAGTAGGAGGATGCTGAGCTGACAACCCTCCATGAACACATCAAAAATACATCTACCTGTGGAGCAATTCTGACTGAAAACAAACTGGAAGCTGGCTGACTCTTCTACAACCAAGGCTATAAGGAAAGATACACATAGTCAGGTAGGAAGGGAAGAGAGCTGATTAGGTCTGGACCCGCACCCCTAAAAGGAAATACAGAAGAGGAGGGGAATTACACAGGCTCTGAGATCTTCCCTGGAGAGTCAGCAGTGTGAGCCACACATTAACAGTTGTTGACAAGGATGTGGAGAAAAGGGAACCCTCGTCCACTGTTGGTGGGAAAGTGAATTGGTACAACCACTGTATGGAGTTAGTCAAAAATTAAAAGTAGAACTGCCATAACAATTCAGCAATTCCACTCCTGGCTATTTATTCCAAGAAAATGAAAACACTAATTTGAATATACATAGGTACCCTTAAGTTCATTGCAACATTATTTACAATAGCCAAGATATGGAAGCAACCTAAGAGCCCATCCACAGATGAATGGATAAAGAAGATGTAGTACATATACACAATGGAATATTACTCAGCCAAAAATAAGAATGAAATCTTTACATCTGCAACAACCTTGGTGGACATAGAGAGTATTATGCTAAGTGAAATAAGTCAGACAGAGAAAGACAAATACCGTATGATTTCACTTGTATGTGGAATCTAAAAAACAAAACAAATAAATAAGCATAACAAAACACAAACAGAATCACAGATACAGAGAACAAACAGGTGGTTGTCAGAGGGAAGGAGTGAGGAGATGAGAGAAATAGGTGAGGGAGATTAAGAGGTATAAACGTTCAGTAGCAAAATAAGCAAGTCATGTGTATGAAATGTCCAGCATGGGGAATATAGTCAATAATAATGCAAAATCTTTGTTTGTTGACAGATGGTAATTAGATTTCAAAGAAAAAATAACAATAAAAGAAAGAAAATAGGTTCTGGAGTCAACCTACCTAGCTTAGGTATTCTATCACCTAAGAGCTACCTGACTTTGAGCAATTTTCATATATCTTCTGAGCCTTAGTTTCCTGACACTTGGAGTTAATTGGGAGATTTAAAGGATAAAATGCAAGTAACAATAATAATAATAATAGATAAAATGCATTTGCAAAGTAGAAATTGTAGTTGCTTCATAGAAAGTTCTATAGTGTCTTTTACATTTTCCAATAATGGATAACTTGAGATCTCTGTCATTACAACTCCTTGTAAGATTTGATATTATTGACCACTTCTAATTTCTTTTTTTTTTTTTGATGTTGGGGGTAGGAGTTTATTAATTTATTTATTTATTTTTGCTGTGTTGGGTCTTTGTTTCTGTGCGAGTGCTTTCTCTAGTTGTGGCAAGCAGGAGCCAGTCTTCATCGCGGTGTGCAGGCCTCTCACTATTGCGGCCTCTCTTGTTGCAGAGCACAGGCTCCAGACGCACAGGCTCAGTAGTTGTGGCTCAAGGGCCTAGTTGCTCTGCGGCATGTGGGATCCTCCCAGACCAGGGCTCGAGCCTGTGTCCCCTGCATTAGCAGGCAGATTCTCAACCACTGCACCACCAGGGAAGCCCCGACCACCTCTAATTTCTGAAACCCTTTTCTTCAGTGTCTATAGGGACAATCTTTAATTCACAGGTAATGACTAGGTTTCCTTTGCAGGCTTCTAATGTTGTCTGCTTAAATACTAGAAAGATAATTTTCTATCCTCAGAGTTCACCCTTTTCACTTCTTTTGGATGATTACAACCACACTGTACTTTTAATTATCATTGAAATGCTGATAGGCCAATAAACTTAAAAAACAAAACACAACAAAAAAACCTTTTCTCCTTCAACAACCAAAACCATGAATTAAATGACATGGTAACCTTTTCCACTTAGATGTTCCGCATATATTTATCTTCAAAGAAAACAAAAATCACTATTTCTCTTATATCTGTACTTCCTATTTTCCTTAACTAGAAAAATAATTGTCTTCTCTTATGTGGCAGGTTTTTTTTGTTTTTTCTTTGTTTCTCTTTGATTTATGCCACATATTTCGGAGAGATAGATACAAGTCCTCTTGTCTACCTTTAATCTTCCTTCTGGTAAATTGTGCCACAAGTCCCTGGCTTATTAACACACTTTCTTCCCCTTTGTCTGTGGTATACAATGAGTCTGCTAAGTGAGAATCATTATAATTTTCTTAAATAATTTTTGTTCTCTCTTTTCCAGTTTCCGTTTCCATACAAAGGGTGCTACTTCATGTCTTACCAATTTTATCTTACTGTATCTTTATAACAGGTCTTGGAATGAATATTGTGCTTCCTCTAAATTTATCTTTTTTTTTTTTTTAGGTTGATTTGACTTTCTAGGTCCTTCAAATTTTCATGTAGATATTAGAACAGCTTGTTAATTTCTACCCAAAGGAAAGCTTACTGAGATTTTTATTGAAATTGAATTTATAGAACAACTTAGAAAGCATTGACATCTTAACAATATCTAGAATTAAGATCCATGACCAAGATATATATTTCCATTTTTCAAAAGTCTTCTTTATTTTTCTAATCAATGTTATAGTTTTCAGAGTCGAGATCTCAAGTATCTTCTGCCAGATTTATTTCTAAGTACAACACATTGGATGTTACTGTCATTGACATTATTTTATTGTGACTTGTGATTTTTTGGTCCTAATATTTAGATATACAATTAATTTTTGTATAGTGAAGTTTTATCCAGAGACCTTGCTAAATTCACTTTATAGTTATAGAAGCTTTTTACTTTTTCTTAGGACTTCCTACATAGGTGACAATGATGTCTAAAAATAGAGTTTTTACTTCCTTTTCAATCTGTTTGCCTGTAAATTCTTTATCTCACCTTATAGCACTGCAAGCAGCTACAATACAATGTTTACAATATATTGTGAGAGGATTCTCCTTGCCTTGTTCTAAAATGGAGGGAAAACTATTCAGTATTTTACTATTAAGAATGATGTTAGTTTAGGTTTATCATAGACAGCTTTATCAGTTTTAGGAAGTTTCCATATATTTCTAGTTTTACTGAGAGTTTTTACCATGTATGGATGTTGAATTTTGTCAAAGGTTTTTTCTGCATACCTTGAGATGGTCACAGGTTTTTTGTCTGTTTGTAAATATAGTGAAATATATTGATCGAGTTTAAATGTAATTTATAAGTTACTCTTATATAACTGGGATAAATCAAGTTGGTCATGATGTATTATTCTTTTTATATATTGTCAGATATAATTCACTAAAATCTTAAGTAATACTTGTCTCTGTTCATGAGGAATATGGGTCTATGGTTTCTGGTTCTCTTATCAGTGAAATGCTGGTCTCATAAAATGAGTTAGGAAGTCTTCCCTTACCTTCAATTTTCCTTTAATTTTCCTGAGGATTTTGTGTAGAATTGGCATTATCTCTTTCTTTAGTGTTTCATAGAATTCACCAGTGAAGACATCTGAACCTGCAGTATTCTGTGTGAATAGGTATTTAACAAAAAATTAAATTCCTTTAGTAGATAGTGGGCTATTCAGGTTATTTTTTTTCTTTAGTGAGCATTGGTAGTTTGAAAATTGTCAGAGAATATTGTTTATTTCATCTACGTTTTCAAAATAATGGACATAAAGTTGTTGACTCTCTTTTTAACCTTCTAATTTCTATATCTGTGGTCATCTTTCTCATTCCTGATATTGGTAATTTGTTTGCTTTTTTATTCATTCTGGTTAGAAGTTTATCAGTTTCATTGATCCTTTCAAGTGCCCAGATTCTGCTTTTATCCATGTAATATTTAAAATTATTTTTCTGTTCTCTACTTTGATTTCTGATTTGTATCTCTATTATTTCCTTTGTTCTGCTTACTTCGTATATGTTACACTTCTTTTTCAACTTTGTTAAGGTGGAAGCTTAAATCAATCATGTGATAACCTCTCTTCTTTTCTGCTTTAGGAATTCTAATGCCATAAATTTCTTTTTCAGCTCTGCTTCAGCTGAAGGACACAAGTTTGATATGTCATGTTTCTGTTTTATTCTGTTCCAAATACTTTCATTTTCCCTTTGATTTCCTCTTTTACCCATGCATTGTTGAGACAAGTGTTATTTAGTTTTGAAAACACTTGAGGATAATTCAGGTATTTTTCTGATATTGATTTCTAATTTAAGTCCATTATGGCCAAAGGAAGATTCTTAGTTTTACCTGACTCAAATTTATTGAGACTTTTTCATTGCTCAAATATGGTCTATCTTGACAAGTGCTCCGTGTGCACTTAAAAAGAATGTGGATTCTGCTGTTGTTGGTTTGAGTGTTCTGTAAATATCAATTAGATGAAGTTGTCTAACAATCTTGTTCAAGTTTAATTGTCTTAATAATTTCCTGCTTATTTGTCCTTTTCATTATTGGAAGAGTAGTATTAAAATTTATAGCCATAATTGTAAATTTTTCTGTTTATCCTTTTGGCACTATAAACTAATGCTTCTTGTATCACTATTCTGTTAGTAGACACATATATGTTTATGATGTTTATATACCCTTAATGAATTGACATCACTGACATTATTAAATGACTTTATTCCTAGTAATATAATTTGCTTGATATTAATATGGTAACTCCAGCCTCTGTTTGATTAGGGTTAGCATGGTAGATCTTTCTTCATCCATTTATATTCAATATATATTTCTTTATTTTTAAAGTCTTTTTTTTTTAATGACAGCATACAGTTGTACACTGCTTCTAAATTCATTCTAACAATTGATCACTTTTGATTTGGATAGGTTGACCTTTTAAATTTAATTTAATGAGTGACATGTTTGATTTAAATCTGCCATCTTGTTATTCATTTTATAAATGTCCTATCTGTTATTTATTCACTTTTTCTGCATTCTTATGAATTAACTGAATATATTTTATAATTCTATCTTATAACTTTTTTGGCTTATTAGTCATACCTCTTTATTTTGTTTATTTTTATTCATTGTGTTTATAGTATGCATTGGTCCTCTTCTGCCCTTTGTGGTATTATTGACATATATTTTAATTTTGCATATATTATGAACCACACAATTCATTGCTATTATTGTGTTTTCAAAAGTCAATTTTGGGGGGACTTCTATTTCTGAAAAGATGGAATAGATATGCTTTTCCATAATCCTCTTATTAAATACTAATGTATGCATTATTAAATACATAGTTTTTAGCTATGTATAGATGTGTATAAATATGTATATATGCATGTATACATATGTGTATGTGTGTAAAATGTAATACAAAAGTGAACTCTAACCTTATACAAATATTTCTGAAAGTGAATCATAGATTTAAATGCAGAATATAAAACTCTGAAACTTAGAAAAAAACCATACAAAACATAGGATCTAAGGCTTGTTGAAGAGTTCTTCGATCTGACACACCACAAGTATGATCCTCAGAAGAAAAAATTGATAAATTGAACTCATTGAACTTAAATATTTTTCCCCTGAGAATTCCCTGTTAAGAAGATGAAAAGTCAAATTAAAGAGTAAGAAGGGATATTTTAAACCATAGATCTTACAAAGACTTTTACTTATAATACTTAAAGAACTCACAAAATTCAATAGTTAAAAAAAAGAACCCAATTAAAAAATGGACTAGATATATGGAACAGATACCAGACTATATACAGATGGAAAATAAACACATTAAAAGATGTTCAACACTCTGTATGACAGACTCTAAGTCTATCCACCTCATTACAAATAGTTCAATTTGTTTCTTTTTATGGCTGAGTAATATATACACTACCAAACGTAAGGTAGATAGCTAGTGGGAAGCAGGCACATAGCACAGGGAGATCAGCTCTGTGCTTTGTGACCGCCTGGAGGGGTGGGATAGGGAGGGTGGAAGGGAGGGAGACGCAAGAGGGAAGAGATATGGGAACATATGTATATGTATAACTGATTAACTTTGTTATAAAGCAGAAAGTAGCACACCATTGTAAATCAATTATACTCCAATAAAGATGTAAAAATTTTTTTTAATTAAAAAAAAAAGATGTTCAACAGCACTAGCCATCAGGAAATTCAAATAAAAACCAGGATGAAATATTACTATATACATCTTAGAACATGTAAATTTTTTTAAAAAGACAATAGAAAATGCTGGTGAGGATTCAAAGAAACTGGATAACTCATACACATTGACTGGTAAGAATGCAAAATGATACATCCAGTCTGGAAAAAGGTTTGCCAGTTTCTTTTAAAACAAGAAAACAAAATCAAAACCAGTGTACACTTAACCTATGCCCCATCAATTGCAGTCCTGTGTATTTTCCTGCAGAAATAAAAACTTCTGTCCACATAAACCCTATATATAATTGTTCGTAGCATTGTGGTGCAACCATACCATAGAATACTATCAACAGTATCATAATGAACTATCAATACATGTGGCAACTTAGATGAATATCAAGAGTAATATGCTAGTAAAAAAAAAAGCCAGCATCAAGAGATCATATACTATATGATTTCAATTATATAGTATTTTTGAAATGATAAAATTGTAGGAATGAAAACAGATTAGTGATTGCCAAGAGTGAGGCATGGTGAAGGGCAAGAAATTGATGTGATGATAAAGGGATAGCACAAGAGAGATCTCTGTGGTGATAGAATGGTCCTATATCTCGATTGTGGTTGTGGCTGCATAATTTTACACATGTGATAAAATGACATATACAAACACATTGTACCAAAATCACTTCCTAGGTTTTGATATTGTGCTACCATTACATAAGATGTAGCCATTCTGAGAAACTGGGTGAAGAGTACTGGGGATCTTTACTATCTTTGTAACTTTGTGTGAATTTATGATTACTTCAAAATAAAAATTTTTTAAATTAAAAAGTTGATTAACTTTAAAGAGATTTAAATAATATGGATTACACGGAAGCATGAGGAAACACTTGGGGTGGTGTATATGTTCATCATATTGATTTTAGTGTTGGTTTCATAGGTGTATAGACATATCAAACCTGAACTAAAAAAATGTACACTTAAAATATGTGTTTATTGTACATATATTCAATAAAGCTATAGTTTTGTCTTATTAAAATAATAACTAGTATGCTCAAAGTAGATTAAGCATATTCTCTGAGATTTATGCTACTATCACATCTATACTGAAGTTTAGAAAGTTTTCATAGTTATCCAAGGTCATAGGATTGGCATATGAAGGGCCTGGAATCTGAAAAGTCTGACTGCAATTTCTATTTTTTGAACAAAGGAAGTTCTCCTCCTTCGTCACTTCTTACCTGCCTTACAGTAAAATTCTCCTTATCTCCTTATTCCACACTGTGGTCCTTTCAAATCAATTCTGAGACATTTACCACTGGGTTCTCTAAAACATACATCTCATATTATGACTTTTTTTTTCCAGTCTCTTTGGTAACTTCCATAACATTCCAGTTAAAAATCCTTAGAATGCCATAAAAACATCAAAAACATTCTCTGACTCCTTTCTAGTTTAGCACACACACACATGCACACATGTCTACATGTATATAGAATAATTTGTTCTATAAAATATAGTTGTATCATAATATATATAACTTAACATATATATCCTATATTTTATAACTTATATACTTGTAATATGTATATAACTTTTATAAATATATAAAACATACACGGGCTTCCCTGGTGGCACAGCAGTTGAGAGTCCACCTGCCGATGCAGGGGACACGGGTTCGTGCCCCAGTCCGGGAAGATCCCACATGCCACGTAGTGGCTGGGCCCGTGAGCCATGGCCGCTGAGCCTGCGCGTCTGGAGCTTGTGCTCTGCAACGGGAGAGGCCACAACAGTGAGAGGCCCGTGTACCGAAAAAAAAACATACACAATTTACTCTCTTACAGTAATGAGCAATCAACAAATCTCAGCACTTTTCCCCCTATGACAAGAACTTGCTCTCTTCTATTCGTCTCCTGGCTCTTACTCTTCCTCCTTTTCCATTTCATGCATCATGTCACATTATCCCGCAAACCTCCTTGTGCTTGCAAAGCATCCTTTATCACAATATTCACACGAAGAATTCTAAACTTTCAATTTACTTTTCTTTCTTTCCATAGCCTCCTAAGCACAGGTATTGTGGCTTCCCTCTCGCCCCTCCCGCCCCCCACTCCTACAGCCATCCAGAATGCCTGTAGATATTCACTTAATTTGCTTATGGAGTACCTGCTTTTATCTCATTTACAAATAAAAAGCAAAACAATGTTCTGTTACTTCTATGGCATCTTCTTACCTATTTCAAAAACAAAAACTGTATAAAATATACATAAACAAGAACCAGTTCAGCCTTAAGAGATAGAGGTAATCTATCCCACAGGTCACTTTGAGTTCCACCCTCTGGGTTTCAATGCTACTCTCAGGGTAAAGAACACAATTGCTTACCATGACCTGGGGTAAAAAGACCTTTTGTACTTATCTTCATTGACTGCAATCATTGCGCTCCTTGGAAACACAGCATTAGACTAATGACTTTTTTTTTCATTTAGTCACTGAATGATTTCCTTCTTTCCTTGGGTTTCTGGTGTTTCCTTTTAGATTTTTGCTATGTATATAACTCTTCAAATATTCCAGGAATTTTCTAAGGGTGATTATGCTAAAGGCCCAAAATACTTAATCAGAGTGATTAAGGGAAATCAATTCATACTTCTTACGCTTTTTTTTTTTCTTAAAATTGAATTAAATTTCAGGGTTCCTTTTGATCATTCATCATTACATGTTAGGGTTTAATCTTTTTCTTATGTGAACAATTTCTTTCATAAACAGTATATCTTCCCTTAACCAGGCTTTACTTTTCCAAATCAACATCAGCAAAAGTAATGTTTTTAATCAGATGCAATATTAAAGATAAGACTAACATTAATTTTTTAAAGATTTTTTAAAAGATTTTTCAAGTTACAGAAAAAAGTTTCATGTGGGTTAAAATTCCATTTTAAATAAAATGAATTCCAGAAATGGTGAATCACTTTGTACATCTAGAAGTTAAAGTGAAATGCAGGTTAGAGCAATCAGAAGCACAACTGCAAGTACAAAATGAAAGTTTTTTTTGTTTGTTTTTTCTTTTCCCAGGTTATTGCTATATGAGAGCAAACAAAATACTTAAAAGAATAACTAGGACACATTTTCATATGATTCATATTATATTAATAATTTTCATATTATAAGAATTCATTGTTTAATATGGTTAGGACTAAAATATTTGCTATAAACAACAGAGCAAGGTGGTTTAAAAGCAATGTTCCCCATGATCTGTTAATTGCTTTTATCTAGTTTTATCTTTCAATCTTTTGGGCATTATATAGAGAAATAATATATTAAAAGATACCCTCTGAAGAGGGTTTGGCGTGAAAGAATATAGTGTTTTAGTAAGGATTTATCACACTATCAGCTTACTAAATCTTTGATAAATTTCAGTAGAATGTGTTGAATAATGCTGAAAAAAGACTATGAATTTCTAATTTATTATTCTAAAGATGTGTTATGTGAGTTATCACATTAAAATTAGAATTCTGAATTTGCTTTCTTTTGCTCTATAGGGTCCTATTAGAAATCGTTCCAACAGTATGAAATGAAGATCATTTCATGTATTTCAAGTTTGGTTTTTATGTTATTTTGCTTTCAATCTTATGTTACATTGCTTTTACCTTCTAAACTTTCCTAAGATTCTCTTCTGTTTATTCCTCCAATATGCATGATATTAATATTACATTCATGACTTTTTAAAATATTTTAAATAGAATATATAAAACAATATTACACATATGAAAATGTTTTACTATTTTTCTAATAAATGTAATTTGCAGATAACCATACTGTAATATAATGGGGCTTCTTATGAATTTTATTTTATTTTATTTTTTTACAGAGGTTCTTATTAGTCATCAATTTTATACACATCAGTGTATACATGTCAATCCCAATCGCCCAATTCATCACACCATCCCCCCCACCCCCCGATTTCCCCCCTTGGTGTCCATACGTTTGTTCTCTACACCTGTGTCTCTGTTTCTGCCCTGCAAACTGGTTCATCTGTACCATTTTTCTAGGTTCCACATATATGCATTAATATACGATATTTGTTTTTCTCTTTCTGACTTACTTCACTTTGTATGACAGTCTCTAGATGCATCCATGTCTCAACAAATGACCCAATTTAATTCCTTTTTATGGCTGAGTAATATTCCATTGTATATATGTACCACATCTTCTTTATCCATTCGTATGTCGATGGACATTTAGGTTGCTTTCATGACCTGGCTATTGTAAATAGTGCTGCAATGAACATTGGGGTGCATGTGTCTTTTTGAATTATGGTTTTCTCCGTGTATATACCCAGGAGTGTGATTGCAGGATCATATGGTAGCTCTATTTTTAGTTTCTTAAGGAACCTCCATATTGTTTTCCATAGTGGCTGCACCAATTTACATTCCCACCATTACATTCCCACCAAGTGTAGGAGGGTTCCATTCTCTCCACACCTTCTCCAGCATTAACTGTTTGTGGATTCTTTGATGATAGCCATTCTGACCGGTGTAAGGTGATATCTCATTGTAGTTTGTATGGCAACACAAAAGACCCTGAATAGCCAAAGCAATCCTGAGAAAGAAAAATGGAACTGGAGGAATCAGGCTCCCTGACTTCAGACCATACTACAAATCTACAGTCATCAAAACAGTATGGTACTGGCACAAAAATAGAAATATAGATCAATGGAACAGGATAGAGAGCCCAGAAATAAATCCATGCACCTATGGTCAATTAATCTATGATGAAGGAGGCAAGACTATACAATGGAGAAAAGACAGTCTCTTCAATAAGTGGTGCTGGGAAAACTGGACAGCTACATGTAAAAAAATGAAACTAGAACATTCTTTAACACCATACACAAAAATAAACTCAAAATGGATTAAAGAGCTAAATGTGAGACCAGACGCTATAAAACTCTTAGAGGAAAAGATAGGCAGAACACACTCTGACATAAATCACAGCAATATCTTTTTTGATCCATCTCCCAGAGTAATGGAAATAAAAAACATAAATAAACAAATGGGACCTAATTAAACTCAAAAGCTTTTGCACAACAGAGGAAACCATAAACAAAATGAAAAGACAACCCACAGAATGGGAGAAAATATTTGCCAATGATGTGACCAACAAGGGATTAGTCTCCAAAATTTACAAACAGCTCATGTGGCTTAAAATCATCAAAATAAACAACCCAATCAAAAAGTGGGCAGAAGACCTAAATAGACATTTCTCCAAAGAAGACATACAGATGGCCAAGAGGCACATAAAAAAATGTTCAACATCACTAATTATTAGAGAAATGCAAATCATGCGAGTTTCTGATTCTCCATTTGCCATCACCATGGCTCCACCTCCAGATCCTTTCTCTGCCCTTCTCAGCCTTGTTATAGACTGAATCTGTGGGCTAAATCAACCAGGCCCTCTTTACCTCTGGTTTTCAGTTGTGTTCAGAGGGTGAGATGCATTGGCAGGAGATTGATGAGCAGAAGAGAGAGGTCAGTGTATTTCTATCCCTATTCCCTGCCTGTCTTGTTGCCACAGTATTGCAAGGTGCTGAGTCCCTCTAGGGTAAAGGCACCAACTGACTCCAGCTTCCTTACCCCAGTTCTCTATCTTTGCTACTCCACATAGTAGTGGTGTTGGCTTCCTGCTTCTGGTTAGTTTCCAGTTGTCTCAACATCCCTTTTACGGTCTCTTTAACCCTACCCATACCTCTGTAACTATCTTCATTAACTTTTCTTGAGTTAGGCTTTTGGAGTAGAAGTCCATTTCTTTTCTTTTTTTTTTGAATTTTATTTTTTTTATACGGCAGGTTCTTATTAGTTATCTATTTTATACATATTAGTGTATATATGTCAATCCCAATTCATCCCACCACCACCACCTTCCTGCCACTTTTTCCCCTTTGTGTCCATACGTTTGTTCTCTACATCTGTGTCTCTATTTCTGCCCTGCAAACCAGTTCATCTGTACCTTTTTCTAGGTTCCACATATATGTGTTAATATACAATATTTGTTTTTCTCTTTCTGACTTAGAAGTCCACTTCTTGATGGGATTTTTATTTCTAAACACTGCAAGGTGATGTTGGTATTGTTATTTTGGAAAACCATGCAGCATTGGGTTAAGGGCCTAGTTTAGAGCCATACTGCCTGGGTTTGAATCTCAGCTCCATCACCAGTAAATTGCTTAATCTCACTGTGACTCAGTTACCATACTTGTAAAATGGACACAATAACTTTGTACCTGTCTCAGGGGATTGCTTTGCGATTATTAAATGTGTGATTTTATGTAAATCACTTTAATCCATGAGTTATAGTGAATGCACATTAAATGTTACTTATTTTATTTGTAATAAAAATGTTATTTAATGAGGTAAAAGGACAATGAATCCATTCTTGACAAGGTATAAAATGTTTTCTGGGAAGGTGAAATAGTACTACTAAAATGTTAGTGCAAATAATTGCTTTTCCTACAGGGTGGTTCACATACCCGTATTAGATCAGATTATAGTTTGTTAAATAAAAGCTTTTCCAGTACATTTTTAATGTCATATAAAACATATTATTTTCTTTCTCTGATCATTTTTCTTTCCCATAGAATGACTCTGTACAGGCATACCTCGTTCTATTGTGCTTTGTTTTATTGCACTTCACAGATATTGCATTTTTTACAAATTGAAGGACTGTGGCAACCCTACATCGAGCAAGTCTATCAGTGACATTTTCCAACAGCATTTGCTCACTTTATGTCTCTGTGCCACGTTTTGGTAATTATCACAATATTTTAAACTTTTTCATTATTATTATTATCTCTATTATGGTGATTTGTGACCAGTGGTCTTCAGTGTTACTATTGTAATTGTTTTGGGGCACCATAAACTGCACCTGTAAGACTGAACTTACTAGAGAGATGTTGTGTGTGTTCTGACTGTTCTATTGACTTTCCAATCATATCCCTCCCTCTCCTTGGTCTTCCCTATTCCTTGAGATGCAACAATAATAAAATTAGGCCAATTAATAACCCTACAGTGGCCTCTAAGTGTGCAAGGGAAAGGAAGAGCCATGTCTCTCACTTTAAATCAAAAGCTAGAAATAATTAAGCTTAGTGAGGAAGGCATGCCAAGAAGCTGAAATAGGCTAAAAGCTGGGCCTCTTGCACCAAACAGTTAGCTTAGTTGGGAATGCAAAGGAAAAATTTTTGAAGGAAACTAGAAGTGCTGGTCCACTTTAGTTGAATGTTTAGTTATTGAAACAAACTACATTTTTCTTTTTACAGCAAGAAAGCTGACTCTGGCCGTGTCAAATTCATGCAAATGGTTACCAATACTTTACCAATGCTACCTACATTTAAAAAATGAGATAAAGTCTCTGAGTCCCTGACTAAGGGCATTATAGATATTCTTACCATATAGACTATTGTCAGAAAGGTCACATATTTGTCCAATGAGTTAATTTTCCCACAGTGGGGGCGTTAGCTTTCCAAAAACAAATAATTTAGCCATTTTATTTATTTATTTATTTATCATTTTAAAAGTTTCATTATCTGTTTATACACAACATTGTTCCAGAAAGGGTTTAAGGTGGCTTAAAAGACTCCATAAAATACACCAAGGAATTAGTAATAGAAGAACCAAGAATGAAGCGTATGCAAAATGCTTATATAATCCTAGTCGTTTACTCTGGGTGGACCACAAATTTGGCTCTAAGTTTTTAGCAGGCAGTCAGAAAGGGAAACTTAGTTACATCATTTACAGTGTTCATAAAGCAAAAACAAACCAGTTACCTAAGCGAAGCACTGTTATTTCTAATACTAAGACCAGAAAGAAATTTCTCTTGAGAGGCTTCATAAAGAGGTCAGTGTATGATGTAATTAATAATCAGTGTTCTCAGTAGCAACCTAATGGGAGACACAAAGATGAATTTCACAGGGCTCTTTCTTCAATACAGGCAGATGGCATCACATCAACTTGAAAATCAGGAAAAGCAATTTTATCATGAGTTTGGGGGTTGATGGGGGGAACACAATATGATATGGTCAAGGTACTCAGCTCTTTGCTCTGCTCAACAAAACCAAAGATACATTTTAGAACAACAGAGTTGAATCCAGTACCCAGAATGACTCCGGAGAAGTCCTGAAACCCTTAAAATTCTATGCAACATTTTCTGAATAGGTGCGTTTATTCTTCTTGCCAGAGAAAACACAGTTTATCAGATACATTGTACCCAGCGTACCCAGGTGATACACATAAATTAGGAACCGTTTCTTTAGACAATCTAGAGAATTAGACTACAAATCATTCATGCTATTCAGATACTTACGTTTTCTTCTTACAGCCTAGCTTATTTTTCCTCTGCAAAAAGAACCTTTTTTGTTTCCATGTGGTGCCACGGCTTGGGTGAAGGTTTCAGGGTGGTTAAAAAGTTGCCTCCTGGCTGGAGGAAGGGGCTCGGGCAGAGATCTCGAGGCGGGGGAAGGAATGGGGGTCTCCAGAGGCCGCCGGGCTCTCGAGGCTCGGAGTCGCGCTGACAGGAGAGCCTTTCGAAGAGACACTCGACCAGTTCGGCCTGGGGGCCCGGCCAGACTGCGCAGGTCTGTCAGGTGCACGCCCTTCTGCTTGAGGAGCTTCTTGATGAGCTCCTCCTGCCGGAAGCGTCTCTCCGGGAACTCGCAGAGCTGGGCGCATGCGCTCACAGAACCCGGGGCCTGCAGCTCCACGAGCGCCCGCTCCAGGCTCCTCTCCAGGGCCGTGCTGGCCTCTGTGGCGCCCACGCTGGCGCCCCACTCCCCCGGGGGCAGCTCCTGCCCGTCCTGGAGCGGGGCGCGCCCGCCCCACTGCTTCCACATCTTCAAGAGAGAGGCTGGGCGCCCTTGCGCTTCTCCACAGCCAACTCCCGGAAGAAGCGGCCCACGCCCCACGCCTTTGAAGTAGAAGCTCAGAGAGAGGTAAGGGGACGAGGCCCGAGGGGCAGGTTGATCAGGGGGGTGACGGCGGCCTCCACCTCGGTGGGAGAACTCTGCTGGATGGGGGGCTCACGGTGAGTCAGCAGTGAGGAGGACTTCCCCGTAAAGTGTGCTGTGAGGATGGACCCGGAAGCAGGGACCTGGGTCTTATTCTCTCCAGCAACTTGCTAAACACTTTTATTACTTCCAGTGATTTGTCTGTAGAGTCTGGGATCTTATAATAATATCATCTGTGAATAATGACATTCTCGTTTCTTTGTAGTTCTTAGGCTTTTTTTCACTTTCTGCCTGCACTGATTAGGATTTTTAGTACGAAGATGAATAAAAGTATGGATACTAGACATTCTTCCTAATTTTAAAGGGCATGTTTGTAAAGTTTCTATTAACAGTGATGATACTGAAACCGTGGGTTAAATCCGTTTCACCTGCCGTCACTAATCAAGGTGTTTTCAGATTTGCCTGACCTCCAAGCTGCACTTAGCCTACACAGTAAGGTGTTTGCCCAAGTTGTTTTCCAGCTGATATAGTTTGAGCTGAGCTGGGTAAGTCTAGATAGGACCACCCAGCCTTCAGCTGGGCATTCCAGAGTGTCTGCTTGGTGACCTTTAGACATGAAAGGGCTAAAACCTCTACCCTCAGAACATGCAGAGGCCTGTAGCCTAGTTACACCTGCTCAGGATGTCAGTTACCACACCTTTTTCCAATCACCTTTCCCCACACTCCCCATGCCTTGGACCACCCTGCTTTATTCTTTAAAAAATTTTTTTTAATTTTATTTATTTTTTTATACAGCATGTTCTTATTAGTTTTCCATTTTATACACATCAGTGTATACATGTCAATCCCAATCGCCCAATTCAGCACAACACCATCTCCACCCCCCTGCCACTTTCCCCCCTTGGTGTCCATCCTGTTGAGAATTACTGCTGTTGATGATACTGTGGATAAGACTAATCAGATCTCTGGGCTGCATCTAGTGGGAGACACAAATAATAAACAAGTGAAGATGAATAAACTGGGTCAATACTGATTATACTGAATGGTTTGAAGGTACTATATGTGACGATGGGTAAGTAATGAGGGATGCCAAATTCCAATAATATGTTTAGGGAGTACTTCTTGAGAAGGTGGCTCTTGAACTGAGATTTGAAGAATAAAAAGGAGTTATCTATGTGAAGAGATTAACAAAGTGTCAGTATCTTTTAGACTAAAGGATGCCTAAATCTGCCTGGGAAATCCAGACAAATCTTTGCTTAGAAGGCTTTATATTTAAAGTAGAAGTATAAAGAATCTGTCAGAGAATTGAAAGAAATTTTCTTTCCTCATTCTCCCATGGAATTGAAATCAAATATTCTAAGAAGTGAAAGGAAAAGAAGATGGTGTCAAAAACTGTGAAGAGTCTAGGGTTTTACCCTATTACAAGCTAACAAGTTAGCCTGCCACAGTTTCATGAATGCTGGCAGAAGTTTTGAGACTCCTGAGTCTGAAACAAAAGGCAAATTATTACTTACAACAATTATAGTGCCCAAATTGTTAGCATTTTCTTGTGCTAGTTTCCAGAACCTCCATTCTCATAGGGTGATGCAACAAGGACAAGGTACCAGGGGCTGAAGTGTGTTACATAACAGGGGAGGGACCAAAGCTTAAGAAACCCACATCTTTTATAATGGCTCTAAACGTGTCTGCCCTAGATTTGTCCAAGTAGGAAACACTGTTTTTGTAATGCTGAACTATAAACCAACCTTCCCTAAGCAAGTTGCTTCACAAATATCAGTTAAAAGATATTATAGTATGGGACAAAAAGGTAGTTAGTGTCTCTGCTTGCAAGAAATTAGAGAGACTTATGGCGAATTGTGTTAGAACATATGGGAACAGTGTTATGGACTGAATTGTGTCCTCCAAAAATTCATGTTAAAATCCTAACCCCCAATATGACTGCATTTGAAGTTAATGCATTTAAAGGAGTAATTAAGCTTGAATAAGGTCATAGAGGTGGACCCTAGCTCATTATGACTGGTGTCCTTATAAGAAAAGGGAGAGACACCAAGGATGTACCTACACAGAGAAAAGGCCATGTGGGAACACAGCGAGTAGGTGGGCACCTGCAAGCCAAGGAGAGGAGCCTCAGGAGCAACCATGCCTGCCAAAGCCTTGGTCTTGGACTCGCGGGCTCCAGAACTGTGAAAACATTTACGTTGTTGAATCCACCCAGTTTGTGATATTTTGTTACGGTAGCCCTAGCAGAGTAATACAAAGAGTAAGCACATTTGGAACTTGAAATCTAGGTTATTTATTATGTAAAGAATGAGTCTTTAGGGAGAAAGAGAAAAGCATAATCTTCATCAGTACGTGGGAGGATTTATGTGTCAGAATTTTTGAAGAGTCTGAGATTTTGCCTACTTACAAACTAACAAGTTAGCAGGTCACAGTTTAGTATGTGCTGATAGAATATATGAGGTTCTGACTGGGTAAGAGAAGAATAGCTTATTACTCACAGCAACAGCAATAGCCAGATTATCAGCATTTTTGTCCTGGTTCCCTGAGCCCTATTTCCTGGAGGACCCGATGACCCATGAACATGCAGTGGTTGAAAGTACAGGAAAGAAAATCTGAGCTCAGGGAATCTGAAGTTTTTTTAATGGCCAGAAGTATGGTGCCATTTTGCACTAGAGGAAGACTGTGTCTTCTAAGGATGTAAGCCCACCTGACCTTTGCACCAGATAAGAAACAATCTCTGTCGTCCTAAGCTGTTTGCTATATAAACATCTTTTAAAAGATAGTCCAAAACAAGGGGAGTCAGTACTTCCCTTGCAAGATGTATAAAAACAGGAGAGAACAATGAGAAATTACTTTCAAACATTAAAAAGAAAGCAGAGAAGGAAAAACCAACATATTGTTTTGTGAGAAATGTCTTGCATATTTTTGTTGTTGTTGTTAAAGTATCTTTTAAAAGGTAGAATGGGTGGTTGCTTCTGAAGTACAATTTAAGAAGAAACAAGATGATGGGTCCTACTGCAAAATATTTCTCCCTTTATGCATGGCTAATACCCGAAATGCTACCAGTGCATTTTAGCCTTTGTGAAAAATATTGCACCACCCATAAAGTCTTTTTCTTTTTTTTTTTTTGGAAAACAAATAGTCCTGGGAACAAGAAGACATTGTAACTAACCTTTCGGTGTAAAGTAAATTTGGCTCAGTCATTTTCCTCCTAACAAGAGAAATTGGAGTACTGGATAGTAGTAGGAGATCCTATAAGGTGGGAAGATATAAGAAGAAAATGCAGGTGTTAAAGACACTATTTATTTATTTATTTATTGCCACTGCCACACAGCATGTGGGATCTTAGTTCCCGACAAAGGATCAAACCTGTGCCCCCTGCAGTTGAAGCGTGGAGTCTTTACCACTGGACCGCCAGGGAAGTCCCAAAGACACTTTAAACAATATTTATCTTAGAACTGTCCTTCTTGTTCATATGTTGCAATAATTTTCTATGTTTAGAATTATACCATAGTACACTGGCTTGTGTACTCTATTAAACGTGTGTATTAATGGTTTTTATAATGCCTGCTAATTTTCCAAAACTCCATTTTTAAATAGATTTTACATTTAAAACAAAAATTAATAGCGTTCTTCTTTGTGGATAATTAAATTTCTGCATCTGTTAATGAGTGCAATATTAAAATGACTCCATAAAATTCTGAGTCAAGGCTTAAAAATTAATCAACATAGTCAGTATACTAAGGTATTTCTGTATGCAAAACTTAAATTCTACTCTTATTAAAAATATATATATTTAATAGTTTTACTATGCTTATGTTATACTATATTTTATTATGTATATGTACATAATAAACATATACATATACATAATACTTGTAATATGTATAGTTATAGCCTGAAAGAGACTTTTTTCCATTTCATATGTACCTGAATAACTACAAGTTATTATAGTGTCAAATATATGGTACAAACTATAAATTCCCAAACTATGTAGAGGCAGGGCAATGCACTGTAAAGAAATTGAACTGAAAAAGATTCCTTTAAAGAAAGAGCGACTCCATAATGGATACAAAGAATTTGGATAGGGACAATGAAGGTGTAGCAAACTGGAAATAAATCATGGCATAAATGATTAAAGACAGGAAGTTACTATGGACTGAATTGTGGCTCCCCACCTCCCGAAAATTTGTATGTTGAAGTTCTAACCTCCAATGTGACTGTAGTTGGAGATAGGAGATAATTTAGGTTAAATGAAGGCACAAGGTTGGGCCCTAATCCGAAAGCTGATGTCCTTATGAAGAGGGGAAGAGACACTAGGGCTCTCTCACTTTCTCTGAAAGGAAAGGCCAGTGTGAAGATATCTGTCTGCAAGCCAGGAAGAGAGGCTTCAACAGGAACCAGCCCTTGCGGTACCTTCATTTTAGGCTTCCTGACTCAAAAACTGTGAGAAAATAAGCTTCTGTTGTTTGAGCCACCTAGTCTGTGGTATTTTGTTATGGCAGCTTGAGCTGACTAACAGATACGTAAGGCATCTTTGAAGATAGTTGATATGCAGTTTAGGTAAGATAGAAGCTTGGTACAAATGGCCTTTTGTTACAGGAGATACGGTCTATATAGTTTGTAAATAAACAAATGAATAAATGAGTGAATATGCACATGAATAAGTGAATGTATGAGAGAATGAAATCAAAGCAAGTCCATGACAGACATTGACGGCCTTGAAAGGAAACTGAAAAATTATTTTTTGGTAGCAGGAAGCAACTACAAACGTTTGCTTAGTGGTGAGACACGATGAACACCATGTAGGAGGATTAATGTGTAAGCTGTTCATGTTTTTTCACTCAGGAGGAAAGAGGCTGGATCCAAAAAGGGTTACTAAAATCTATGGTGTGATGAGCACTTGGCCTGAGGGAAGAATAGTGTAATAAAAAGGAAGGGAAAGATGGAAAAGCAATGAGAGGAGTCATGGTTCATTTTATCAGTGAGGGAGGAGCCAAATATGGATCTATGCCTTAAATCCTAAGAGCATAGGGGACAGCAACACGGAACTCAATTTTGTGAGTCAGTTTGGTGAAAAGAAAATGTTTGAGTTGGAAAAAAAGATTTGAGATGACAACTGGGTATATGAGGGAGAATGACTGGGAGACTGTATAAAATAGATAAATAATGAGGTCCTACTATACAGCACAGGGAACTATAGTCAGTATCTTGTAATAATCTATAATGAAAAGAATATGAAAAAGAATATATATATATTCTTTTTCATATATTTACAATGTTGTGTTAGTTTCTGGTGTACAGCAAAGTGATTCAGTTATATAACATCGCAAGTCAACTATACTTCAAAATTTTCTAGTTGTCCATGATGGAATAATAGATATCTGCATTATCTGTTAAACATCATTGTTTTATTTAATATCTCTATAGTTTCTATAACTGGACTTATGAGTTAGTTCATGGCTGAATTGCATTACCCATCAGAACTCGAGTTATTTTCTAAAAACCATGGGTTGAATATTTTTAAAATAAAATTTTTTTAATTACAGTACTATTCAAAGTCAGTATAATTAAAATGAGTCTCGTTTACACTAAATATTTATGGTTTATCTACACACTCAGAAACATAGTACAAAGATACTACTTCTTCCTTCAGTAAAATAATACATATCTAAATACAGTTGACCTTGAACTACATGGGTTTGAACTGTGTGAGTCCACTTATATGTGGATTTTTAAAAAAATTAATATGCAGTCAACCCTTTGTATTTGTGGCTTCTGCATGGGCAGATCCATCCAACCACCACCATCCATCCAGGGATGCAGAACCCACAGATACAGAGGGCCACTATGGGACTTGAGCATCTGTGATCTTTGGTATTTTGTGGCAGGTCATGGAAGTAATCACCCTAGGATACTGAGGGAGGATTGTAGTAATATATTTGGCATAGTAGTGGTAAAATAATTACCAATGTTAATAGAGTGGTTACTGTATATCAGGCACTGTTCTAATGCTTTATGAGTATAACTTCATTAATCCTCCAGTAATAGGTACTATTATTAATCTTATTTTTACAGATGAGAAATCTAAGACCCATAGAATTTAAGTATCTGAGACAAAATCCAGATTTTGTGGCATGGTAGACTGGATCTAGGGCCCATACCCTTAACCACAATGCATAGACAATGAAGTAGAAATTAAACATCGATTTGAATATTTTTGTAGCCTATAGTATTAAAAAATACCATGATTTACCTGTGTCATATCCAGATACGAACTGGTTTTGTTATATTACCTTTATGTAAGGAGTACCAGTACAATCAGCAATTGAGGAGGGGTTGTGCACATTTTTATCTCTAACAAAACCTGGAAGATTTCTATAGTTCAGGATATAATGACCCCCAAAAAAGTTAAATTGAGGGAACACATATGTATGAAACACTTCTGATAGGTCTGAGAGTTTGAAAATATGGGGTTGGTATAAAATGGGTAAAGGGTTGATGCTTCTCTTGAAACAAATTGTTATAATTCTCTTAATAACAGTATTAATGTATACTGTATTAATGTATACTGTATAATGTATGAATTAACAGTATTAATTAATTAGAAAGTGCAGCTGCACATAACAATTACTCTTCCCTTTTTGAGAAGGGATAAAATGATGGTGGTGGGGGAAATTTTTAAAAATATATTACAGAAAAGTCACTGTAGAGACTAAGCTTATGAATTAAAATTACGTGGATGTATTCAGAACCAACTTGGTTTGGAGGTTGGTCATGGAGTGGATATTTGTGTGCAGAGTAGCACAAGAAATGCAGTATTCCCTAAAGTCATTAAATAAGCTGATCATGTTTTAGAATTTCCTCACACCAAACTGGTCAGATCCTTAACTCAGGCTGTGTAACTCAATCAGATTGACAGCACTGTCAGTAGCAAAGGTTATTATGATTGCAATTGAATTGGACCTCTGTGATTAATTCCCCTAAAATTTTGAAGAGGAGAAATCAACCTGAATCATCATATGAAACACAGGCACTAAAAGGCAATTCATTCAGAAGCTGCAAGTGCTCAGCAAAAGATGGAGTTAATTAACTTGGCCCTATACTCAACAAAGATAGTTAATGTGATTAATTTATGCCCTTAAAGGAATATCAATTTCTTGAGCTAGAAAACTTACTAGCTTTCCCATGCACACTGTAGTTATGCCAGAACATAGGAGTATGTCTACCTCCTTATTCCTCCTTCTCCTTTGCGTTTACTCACTCTCCTATTTGCTTGCCAACATTTACAACTCACGTTTATAACTGCCTTAATTCCCCATAAACTAAAAATGTAATAAGATACTGCAAAATGTAGTTCTTCTTTAGTGATGTATTGGGTGGAGCAGGGTTTGATATTCTCAGTCAGCCATTTATAGCCAGAATTGTGAAAGCCCCTTTTGGCACTAGATTGAAGTCATGATAAATGGGGGCAACGGACAAGCAAAACAAAAAAGCAATTTCTCCCATATGAAGGCTTTGCTGTTTTAGTCATAAATAGCCTAACTAAAATTATACCACATATTAGGTAAATGAAGAGTGAATAAGTAAAAAAGTTTGGTTTCAATATTTCATTTTTTTACCATTATTATCATTTATTTATTTGTGAAGTGATGACAGGTACTTGGCTTTATTCGAGCTATTAGAGAAGACAGAGTTCCTGCCCTAACTGTTTCCTATTCAAAATGCATAAATTCAGGAAGCAAGACATGGTTTTATTCATATAAGGATGAGGTCTTTTTTCTTCCCCCCAAAGTGTGACATTTTTCTGCTAATTTTTCTCTACTTAAGGGAGGGAATAATAAACGACCAAAAAAAAAAAAAAGAAAGAAAGAAAAACTTCTGAGGATAAGTGAGTAATCATTAGCATAAATCCAATATTGTAAAGGAAGAACACTTCATTTTGATTATTAAGGTTATACAAAGCATTACAATATCAAACATGCCTAATAATTGGTGAAAAAATCATATTTTAAGGCAAGACAAGAAAAATTTTAACATAAAATTTTTCTCTGCTCATTTGGGCCACCTCCCACCTCTCTAGTGTGTATTGTGCATCTGCATTATACATTAGCCAAACCTCCTCAATGGCAGAAATACCTGCTCAATCATAAAGATCAATTTTTCTTCTTCTGGCACCAGCCATGTAACCCCTTAAAATATAACATTACTTACTTACGAACTTATTAACGTTACCAGCTGTATTACTTGTGTTCTGCCTATTCTACAAGATTGTTTCTTGCGTCACCAAACATGTGATTGAGCCTCCAATAAAAATGACTAGGCGACTTGGAACAATTGACCAAATATATAGTTCTATAAGATCAGTGATTGTAATAGTGTAACTATAGTTAAGGGAAGAAGCAACAAGAGGAACCATTTCTTGGACCATATCAGACTAGTAAGACAGGCGGTCTGGAGGCTATTGTTAACAGGGCCCAGTCCAGTAATAGCACACTAAGCGGCCTATCAATGAAATCCTCGCCTTACATGGGGATGAGAATTCCTAGCAGCATGAGACAAACTAGTCATGAAATGCCCCCCAAACCTTGGTTGAAATTAAGACCAAAAGAGGGGTGTGGGGATTGTAAAATAAGGAATATTGCCCACCATCCAGTTCTACAAGAATCAAGTCATTAGCCACTGCAATTACTGACTTACAGTATACCCTGAAAGAAATTTGAAATTCGGGGAAAATACAGGATGAGGCATTTTGTGCATTTGCAAAACTGGCAGAACTGGCCCTCAGATAGTTAGATGTTTTCAGGAGAAAATTTTATGAACCCAGTTTCGTGCATCTCCCCATACTTAGAAAAGCGCTAAAACCATTAACTTAGATATCTGTTCCTCATGAATAGCAGTAACTTTCTTCCAAGATGTGTGCTTGATTGCATGTACCCCTTCGCCAAAATCATATATATACTGGCCTTCTCCCCTCACCTCTTTGGAACAGTCTCCAGAGGTATCTGAAAGACAATCTCTTGGGTTAAAATCCTCAGGTTGGCTCAAATAAAACTTTCCATTTCTTTCTTAGGTTGACTATTGATTAATTTTTTTGTCAACCTTAATAAATATCCTTTGTTTTTACTAGGAAACAATATCAAAAAAAGTCTTCTGAACAAGAATATCAAGTCACTTGGTTAGAGATTTTATAATGGAGAGAAATAAAGGAAAGGAAATTTTAAGAATAAACACAAATTTTTGTGACATAAATAAAAATATAAAAGCCTTATCTCTCAGACTGAATGTCTGTCCATGAATTGTGTTCTTTTAAAGACCAAAAGAAACTACTGTCTTACCAATAATTTTTCGTTATGTCATTTGTAAAGGAAAAAAAGGAACAAAGCTTTTTCCTGTACTTTCCCACTGAAGTCAAAGACTCAAAACTTTCTTTTGATACTATTGTTATCATTCCTGTGGAAAATGGAATGAACACACTGAAATTGTGCTTTTGAATTTGCTTCCAATTAGTAGTGATTGATTGTATGCATATTTGTTAAATCATTTTTGGTGCAGAGACAAAATAAACATTGATGCCTCCAAACCAATACACAGATGGGAAATAAAGCCAGAAAAGGCAGCTTCCAAACCTTCCCTATAGCACTTGAATTACGTTTTAAAAGATTTTATCTTCCTGTTTTCAAAGTTTTGTAGGGGAGGGTTGCATTTTACTTTTCATATATTACACATGAGGTTACCTGTCTTTTCAGTTACAGAGTCTATAAGAAAATCCCAGAAAATCCTTGTGCAAAGATGTTCCATTTTGGTCTACTGCACTTTTCTTTGGCAAACTTTTGCAGCTTGTCAGCATTACAAAGTATGACAATCTCCAAAGTATAGGGTGCCAGCAGGACAACAGGAAATACCCACTACAATAAAAGAGTTTATAGTGTTTAAAAACTTATTTTCCAGGAGCAGAAAAACTGATCTTCTCAACAGACAAATGTAAAACACTTTACAGTTAGAAAAACTATGCTTCACTTTTTCTCATAATTATTTCAAACAGCTCTAGTTGAAAGATATTCCGTGCACTCAAGGAAAATCAGCAAACAGTTATGGTAAACCACATGAGTTTGTTTCTTGAGCATGAAAGCATTTCATAGTGAAAGCCTAGGAAAGCTGATGACTAAAAATAAATTTACATACATATTTCTTTGATAAAATAGAGCTTTTATAGTTATAAATTGCTCCTGTGTGTGGTCTCACTGTTAAAATATCATTATTATTTTTTGTTCTTGTTCTCTTGGGTATATTTAAGATAACTCACTTGCAGGTGCACATTTAAAAACTCCATTTTTAAATTTCTTTTAATTTTCAAATTTATGGACATCTACAAGATGAACTTGAACAGCCAGAATAAATAGAAGTATTCTTTTAAGTAAGTTCAATAGTTACATCCAATAGAAAGAAGGATCTGCCAGGAAGAGAGGCCCTTAATCTGTTTCCCAGCCAAAAGAAAACATCACCCCCTGTCAAAACTATTCCCAGACCAGCGAGAACAAAGTTCTTCATTCACAAAGTAAAAGACGCCAAGGACAACCAGAATGTTAATTGAAATCCAAGGAATAGCTTTGATTGCAAAATATTCAGTCTTTTTAAGTGGAACTAAAATTTAATTTGTAGATAGTTGCAATTTATTGAAATTAGGAAGATATTTCACTATCTTCTCATGAAATGTCTTTGTGTACTTCATATTTATTCTGTTTTAAAATACATCATGGTCTATATGTCAAACTCCTGTTCTTACATTGTTGTTTTTATTCATAAAATCACACCCTTTGTACAATCCACTTCAGAAGTGTATCACATGAAGACTCTTTGTTCTAACCCCAAGACTTTTTTCTTTTCTTGTTTCTAAAATCAGTTCATGGATATTAAGACATATTTCACACACACACACACACACACACACAAAATGGCATAGTGTGTTCAGGGAAGGGTCATAAATCAAGTGAAGTTTAACTGTATTAGTTAAGTGTGAGGTTCAGGATGGAAAAGATAATCAGAATCTATTGAGATCTTTAAATACCTTTTCAAGAAACTTGGATTTGTCTCACAGGCAATACAATAGCATTCCTGTTTGGGGGGTTGTTTTTTGTGTGGGGGGCGGGTAGGTGGGGTAGAGTGGGGTTTGGATGGGAGATAGCATGATCAGATCTAAATTTTAGTAAGGTCATATGTTAACAATGTAATAAATGGCCAGGAGAGCAGAAAGTCTAGACTCTTGGATAATAGTTAATAAATTTTTCTTTTCACTGAAATAGCCAAGTTTGAAATGATGAAATACTGAAATTTAAAAAAAAAAGATGGAGAGAGGAAAGGGAATTAAATAGCACTCTGAAGTTGAGATTGATGAGGTATTGTGATTTCTTGGAGGTAGAGGTTAAGGCAAAGGATATGACAAGGATTTTAAAGTGGGGAGTTGGAAGAAGTGTTACCCTAATAATCGATATAGGAAGTAAGTATGGAGAGACAAACTGGTGTTGAAGAAATAGATGAATTCTGAGAAGTAAATTTCAGTCAACAGTATTATTAGTAGTTATTTATTGGAAGATAAACATCAAGCAACTTGCAAGTTGTTACCATCTTCTTGTTACCACTTTCCCACAATGAGAGACTAACCCACCACACTGGGTATGAAATAACAAAGCAATGAAATCTCAGAGAATTTCAGTGACAGGAACTTGAAAGTAGAGTTAGAAAGTCTAATGAAACCTTGTGAATATACCCAGTTTGAGACTCATTTTATAGGATTAAACTCGAGTTGTGATTTTTTTATCCTCAAGGGAGCAAGGTATAAAACATATATTTCGATTTATCAAAAATAAAATGAAAACTTCACATCAGAATAGCAAGAGGCAGAGAGCGTTCAGAATGGGACAGAAGGCTTCAGAGTTAAAACAATAAATTGTCATGACTAACAACTAACGGTTGACAGATGAGAGTATGGTATTCATATTTTGTTGCATAAATGGTTGACTAAATTAATGCTTTATATTCTTATTTCATTGTGTTGCAGAGTGGCTTCTTAGCTAGTTTGTTTTTTTTTTTCGGTACGCGGGCCTCCCACTGCTGTGGCCTCTCCCGTTGCGGAACACAGGCTCCGCACGCGCAGGCTCAGCGGCCACGGCTCACGGGCCCAGCCGCTCCATGGCATGCGGGATCCTCCCGGACCGGGACACGAACCCGTGTCCCCTGCATCGGCAGGCGGACTCTCAACCACTGCGCCACCAGGGAAGCCCCTTAGCTAGTTTTAAAAGTGTTCAGTTATCCTACTGAGCAATCAAACTAGACAAAACCTAACGAATGACTCTGCATGTTAGTTGGTATGAAGGTAAGTCAGAATCAGCCTTTGGATACACACTGAAGTGTTTAACATACTCTCCACTCTTAGTGACTTATTAATACTTGACTATGGCAAGTATCAATAGAGCCAAGATCAAAAACTTCAAATCCATTATTGCCACAGATTTCCCATTCTAAACATTCAAGAAATATATATGCACATTACATAAGTCCAAAAACTACATTAGAGCTCCTAGGTTAGACCTTTCTGATCACCTGAGATAGTACCTGTGTGAATTGCAATGGTTCCTTTTGCATAAACTGTAAGGCTACATCTCTGGCATCCTTTTCCCCTTGACTCCCCTCCAGCTTTTATTTGGCCTCTCAAGTTTGAAGTCCGTCTGCTTTTAAAAAATTGATTTAAAAGGAGTCCAAAGGACTGACTTCAAAAAGTAAGCTTCTTCTTAAAGAAATCCCAAGACTTTGGCAGTTGGATACAAAAATCTTTAAATTCTCTTACATGACTCAAAACTAACTCTCAACCAACTCTCTACCCTGCCAGGTTGTTCCTTAACACAACCCAGCATGATGATATAAATAATATTCATATCTTTGACTTTGAATATTTGTATTTTCTTTCTTTTTCATTTTTACAAATTAAGATAGGGCTTGAGAAGGAAGGTGCCAGTCTTCCTTATTTATTTATTTATTTTTTGGCCAAGCATCGTGTGAGATTTTTTTAGTTTCCCAAACAGGGATCGATCCTAGGCCCTTGGCAGTGAGAGTGCAGAGTCCTAACCACTGGACTGCCAGGGAAATCCCCAGGCTCCCTATTGTAATTGTAGTATGCCACTGTTGACTTCTATTAAATTTACTTTAGAAATCAAACCTTTTTAACAAACTGATGGGCAACCTGACAAAGTAGCTTTCCTACGAATTTTAACATCATTTCTAGAACTCAGGAGATTGTCTCAAACATATGTAACCATCGTAAAGGGCCCTTGTGTAAGACTCAAGAGACCTGAGCTGTGTTTCTATCTTTCTTTCAAGCAATATGGTATTTTTCCTAACAGAATGTCTGAAGCTATGTTGTAGCTTATGTATACAACTCATATCTCTTTGGATTTTATCTCTATGCTGCTCTTGATGGACCCCAACCCTCTGGAAAGTTCTCATTTTGAAGACTCTTCTAAGGAATTCTCACATGACTTTATAAAAACTTCTAATTATATTCGTTTGTTTTTTTCCCCACTTCTGGGTCCCTTATTGCTCTATCATTTATACGCCCTCATCACACACTGAGAAATACAGTTTTGAGGTCACTATTACCATATTTCTGCAAACTGCCTCTGTCTTCTGGCTGTCACCTCTCCTGATTTTCTACTAGGAACGATCCTTATCCAGTTATCCTTGCTTTCTAGCAGGTATAACCGTCTCCTGGCAGGAGCCACTGCTAAGCTTACTGTGATCTTGAGAAGCCCTTACGATAGGGTTTTCTGAGGCAAAGTGGACAACTACTCTCCCCATTGTTCTGCAGATGCTCTTTCAGGGTGGTTCTAAGGCAGTGTGTCTTGTTCTCTAATAACTACAGTCAATGAAACCACTATTTTAACTCCAGGCAAAAATTTTATATTCCTTCTCCCCTTTTCTCATCATTCTCTTAAGATTGAGTTCACGGGGTACTGGGCAAAGAAACAAATCTGAGTGAAACCCACCTAGCTCAGCATCATTGATCCACTACAATAATTAATGCTTTGTGACTGTGTCAGGTTTATCTACCTAACAGTGCAACAAGTTTCTGCTTAGCTTCTTAAGTCAACTGACTTCTGATCAGAAATGGGTTTTATCTGAACCTTGCCTAATATTAGGCAAGGTTCAGGTTCAAGGTTTGTTACGTGTAAAGCAAGGGAAATAGGAATGATGGGCCCTAGAGGTTTCATGTAAACCTGGCTCACTGTGGTCATCTGCTCCTACACTCTCTTCTGTATGGAGTAATGCCTCTATATCACTTATATTTAGCTTAGTCTTATTTCCTTAAAAAATGACAATATATTTAAATTTCCCTAACTGTTGTCATTTTATGACAAATTTATTTGGGACCATTTCATAGTTTGAAGATCTCAGAAGGACCTATGCAGCAAGATTATATTCTGCACTTAGTGTGCATGTATATGTTGGAAGAAGTACTCTTTTCAAACATGTGGGTAACATTAGTTACCATTTCCATTTAGCAAATTCACCTAAATAGAATCATCTTTGGAAAGATTTCTACCATGAGAAGATACTTACTCATCCATAGAAATTTCCTCTAATTAGTATGCTTTTCTTTCATTTCAGGAATATAATTTTTCAATTTTTTAATTAAGGGATATAAAGTAAATCATATTTCATCAAAAACAAAATGTATAGTTACAGTCAACCAACACAAAATAGGTGAAAACATAGGCTTATTCTCAGCTATTATGGTGATATACTTAATCAGGTGCATGTAATAAAATCAGTTCTTCTGCTTCTTCTTGATAACATCAGAAAAGAAGAGAGCCATGTGGAAGAGTATAACATTATTGAATATGCTATGACAGGCATGTAATTGATTATTTAATTTTTGTTCTGAAATTTTTGTTGATATAAATGTTGTCGTTTCACATTTTCTGATAATGTATTTGATTTTCATTAATATGTATGCATGTACTAACATATCTCAGTACAGATATGGTTGTGCTGCAGGTAAAATAAACGAAATGCAGCTGACTCAGGAATGTGAGGTGGGCAGGAATCAGGAATGAAACCTATTTAGTGCATTCACAGTGTCTCCAGATCAATGCTCCTAAAAGTTTTTGATTCATGAAACTCTAATCAAAACTATGGATCTTCTCCATAGAAACATAAACACACACACACAAGTAGAACATGTACTTTTAAAATTGTCACAAATGTTCTATCCATGAAACAGTAAATGCAGTTTGAAATTTAAGGAAAATCTTAGAGCATGCCAACTTTGATGGAACAACCAGAGCTTCAAGTGCTGTGAGGACAACAAGGTTGATAAAATTGCATTTCAATGGAATAAAATAATGAGTGACTAAGGATTTTCTACCTATATAGGCAGCATCTTGGAGTCTATTTGAAAGAATTGTTATTGTTATTAATATTGATTAACTATGTGCCAGTTGCCATCCAAAGTACTTCATCTGTGCTGAAAAATAATAATCTTCATAATTCCATTGGGCAGATACTATTTTGATTACCACTGTAAAGATGCTGGTGTATAGATAAGGAAACTAAGATTAAAAAAAAGAGTAACTCCTCAAATTATCCAATGTTTAGTCTATAGAGTCTGTATTTAAACTCACTGAGTCCTGTTCCAGACTAAAAGCTTTTAACCATCATGATATATCACCCTGCTATCTTCATGAAACATCACCACAAGAGCAGATAACAGTGAGAAATGTAGGGGAATAATTAAATACTAACAGTAGGTGATTCAGTCCTCAAGTAAAAGACACACAGCCCTGAAAACAGATGAGAGGTTTCACTTTAGTTCCAAATGAGAGAGAATTGTTACCTAGAAGACAGGGCTTATACCTACATGGGTGTGGATATTAGACAGGGAACAAGAGAGGTGCCTAGTTAGTAGAACTGGTGTAGATGGAAGGTATTAGATCCTAGATCAGAAGAGTAGTCTAGTTAAAAAACCTGGCAGAGTACATTTTTAAAAATATCATTACTTCCTAAAAGCCCATAATGTCCTTCTCTCTAAAAGTAGCCTTTGAAAAGTCAGTAACTCCAATTGTTAAGATCAGAGAAATGCATAAACTGAAAACTACAGTTGTGCATTTTTAAAAAGAAATCTTGGTGAATAAAATATTAACATGTGGACAGAGTTGATTAAAGTCTTTCTCCTGACTATATGGTTGTTCGTATGAGTCTGTTTCATTCAAATAATTGCTTAAGAGAAACAATTGAAAGAATGGCTGATAGATCTATGAGAAGTAAACTAGGGAATATTGTAGCACATTTGTCAACTTTGAGAAAAAAGTCACTGTTATCTATACATATTCACTTTCTAAAGAATGAGTCTTAGTGTCTCAAATCTGTTGACTATCACAGCTGAATATTTTCTCAATACCTGTTGAGAATGTAGAAGAAATGTAGGTATCTAGACATTGTTATTATTTTGGAAGGCTAGGCTCACGTTCAGTACAGTATTGCCCCTAAGTAATATATGACATGTGACTATAATACAAGACTTTATAGGAGCCAGAGAATATACAGTAATGCACAGATAAAATCAATCTTTTTTTTTCATTTTGTGCCAGGAAAGATGATTATATTTTAATGAGTGTTTAATGGAAAGAAAAGGAATAGGAACAGAAGCTCTGGTGTTGACAACCAATACAATTTAGAAATTCATTCCAATCAGTTGTAACTTGAAACCCAGATTTATTTAAAACACTATTCTGAGAAGAAATATAAATATGTCTACTGGAAAAAGTAAGTGAAAAAACAACTATAGTCATATGCAAAAAAATGTTTACAATGACATACTTCCATAGTGAACAAAATTAGGGAATATTAAATGTCTATATTAAAGTGCAAAACAATACCTGGAGAAAACCATAATTCAAAAACATACATGCACCCCAATGTCCATTGCAGCACTATCTAAAATAGCCAGGACATGGAAGCAACCTAAATGTCCATCAACAGAGGAATGGATAAAGAAGATGTGGTACATATATACAATAGAATATTACTCAGCCATAAAAAAGAATTAAATTGTGCCATTTACAGAGATGTGGATGGACCTAGAGACTGTCATACAGAGTGAAGTAAGTCAGAAAGAGAAAAACAAATATCGTATATTAACGCATTTATTGGAACCTAGAAAAATGGTACAGATGAACTGGTTTGCAGGGCAGAAATAGAGACAGAGATGTAGAGAACAAACGTATAGACACCAAGGGGGGAAAGTGGCAGTGGGGTGGTGGTGGTGGGATGAATTGGGAGATTGGGATTGACATATATACACTAATATGTATAAAATTTTAACTAATAAGAACCTGCTATATAAAAATAAATAAAATTCAAAAAAATAAAAAGCATTTCTGCCTGTGTAACATATTTTATGATCTTACTTGACCATGGAATTTGTGTGTGTGTGTGTGTGTGTAGCACTTAGTAATCATTCTTAGACATTGTATCACACAGAACTCAGTTACTTAAAGGAGCAAAGCCAATGTCTTTAATGAACCACATGGATTTGGTGAAGAGTATATTATAAACAATTATAAACAATTTTAATACTCTGTGTTATGTTGAATTCCTTTGGAAGTTGTCTAAGAATTAAAATATACAGTTGTTGAACTATAACAATTTTAGCAAAAAATAACTAAATTTTATAAGCTACACCTTTCCAATTTAGTACATATTAATTCAAAAATCTTGAAAATTGAAAAACATACAATCACCAGTCTGTAAAATAACAAGAACTTGAAATGCAATTAAAATCACAAAGTATTATTCAGGTATCCATTAATTATGCATCTAGGAAGTATGCTTAGGGGAGATATAAGTGATGCATCTCTCTCTTATACATTTAGGTCTATATAAGCAAGAACGACCATAAGTTTATCCTTCTTAGTACTGGCTCCCTCATGCCTCGCTCAATGCCTTTATTAACGTTCATTAGGAGAAATAATCCTCCATGTATATTTGATGAAAACTAAAAATAATACATATATTCAGTAGTTCTATCAAGCTTTGTCATAATCTGCATTATCAGAGCAACAAAATAATTTTACTTATAAATATATATTGTGTTTTCACACTTTTCCAAAGTTGTCATTGATATGATATTAAACTTAAATTATTTGATTTATCATTTACTATCCAGCCTCTTAAGGAGTATCACCTAAGTTGATAATGTTACAGTAATAAACAAATTCGATCATATATAGCAGTTAAATTCAAAAAATGAGAAGACTAAAAAAGCAGATTCTTTCTGCAGAGTGAGAGGACTTTCTCAAGGGAAGAACAATTACCAAGAATGCATATTAATTGTTCCTTTGAAGACTCATAAGTTCAGCAGAGATAATATGAGCAACTGACACCTTACTACAAATTAACTTATCAGACTAACTTGCCTAACACACATCAAGGCCATAAGGGAATTGACAAAGGCTAATTTTGAGTAGTAGAAAGAACTTAAGGAATGTGATCAAGAAGGGAAGAGGATAAGAAGTACAAGAACTGATATTAGCATGCATCCATTGAGAACCTGGTATACAATTATGAGATAAAATGAAGGAGAGAATAATAGAAAATAAATAGTGAGATTCTGAGTTAAAATTCATGTTCTTTGCAATTTTGTTCAGCTTACACTCTGAAATAAGTACCCGTTCTAATTATCTACCCAGCTGTCATTAATGTTTACAGAAAATAAAAAGTAAACTTTATACTGTAATAAGTATTAAAATAGAACATTTCATAAACTTTGTGTCACACTTCTATACCACTCTACTTTTGTTGAACTAAACATAACAAATTCACTATTATGAATTATTTATTACGATAGCCATTTTCTCGAAACTACAACCATATGCCATAGCATTCAGAAAAAAACATAATGGTACTTACCTTGTCCTGATGGAATATGTATAAATTTTGTGCCTGCTATGTTGATTGAGTAGTCTCTGAATTGCCAGAGTAAACTAAATTATCCTGGGACTGATATATGTGCTGATTCTAACTCTTCCATATGATTGAAAATCTGTCTAAAATATTAATAAACTTTTAAATTGTCTAAAGGGAAAAAAGAAACAAAACATTTGTCAGTTTAAGAGCTGTGCAGTCTGGCTAAGTTAAGAATTAGATAATTAATTGACAATAATGAAATAAAATAAGCAAGTTATGAACAGAGATCTTTGGATATACTTTAAGTATTCAGTTCTGTATTTTTAAAGCTCATTTGAAGTGCGTATGGGATATAATGGTCACTGCTTAAAAAGTGAAAAAACATAACATCTCACAAAACGTTTACAAAATAATTAGAAAAATAAATTTCCTGTTTATACGTACAGTAGTCAGACAAAAAATATAAAGAAGACTAATCTGAAAATTATTTATTTGGTAACAAATGCAATAGAATATATATCAATCAAATATAAGAAATTTCCATTAACTTAATGTACAGTATAAAGAAAAATGAAAATAAAAAACAAGGTGATGGCCAACTTAGCTAACCTATAGTTTCCAGCTCTTCAAACACTACTTCAGGTGTTGTTGTGAAGGTATTTTGCAGATGTGATTAGAGTTCAGAATCATTTGACTTTAAGTAAGGGAGATTATCTAGATAAATAGATGAGCCTAATTTAATCACTTTAAAGTCCTTAATTTTATATTGAGTCTTTCTTGATGAAGAAGAAACTCTACTTGGTGATAGAAGTTTCAGCTCATGCCTAAGAGTCTTAACCTCCCATTCCTGATGACCTATCTGTTGGATTTTAGACTTGCCTTGCCAGTCCCCATTTTCATATAAGTCAATTCCTTGCAATAAATATTTTAAGATGTATCTGTCCTACTGGTTCTATTCTCCAATTGAACTCTAATTCAAAAGATAAAATATATTGTAAAAAATTACATAATTTTAGAATATTATTTTCTCCAAATCTATGAATTTACTGCAATAGCAATAATAATTATAATTGGAATTTTATAACCAATATAGCAATTTTTTATTTAATATTGGAGATATAGATAGCTGAAAACAGCATTACTACCACTAAAATTGGGGGAAAATAGCTGGAATAACTTCAAATTAATCGTTTTTCTTAAAACCATCTGAGAACTACAGTGATAGGGCAAAGAACTCATCCAAAATCTCAGTAGAGAGAGGTGACTAGAAGAAATTGCAGAGTTAGGATTGCAGCATTTGCTAACTTGGGTCAGACTTGAGACCAGTGCTATGTAAGTCAGTAATAACTACCGAACCAAACTTGGGTCTGTTTGCCTGCGCGCAGTACAGCCAATCTGTTTGCGGTGAAGGAAGGGGCAGCGTTTATTGCAGGGCGCCAAGCAAGGAGTCCCGGACAGCTGGTGCGTAAAAGATCCGAACTCCCCAAAGGCTTTCAGGGAAAGGTTTTTAAAGACAGGGTGAGGGAGGGTATTTGTGGGGTGTGTGAGATCAGCTCGTGGATGTTCTTCTGATGGGTTGGTGGTGAGGTAATTGGGAGTCAACATCACCAATCTTCTGGTTCCAACCGGTCTGGGGTCTACATGCTTGTAGGCGGCATAGTTAACTTCTCCCACCTGGTGGGGTTTCAGTGTCCACAAGACAGCTCAAAGGACACGGCTCAGAATAGTATCTATAGCCCTGGAGGAGGAACTAAAGGTCCTTGACTTTGTTTAATGGCTAAACTATTATTATTTTGTCTTGCTTGACTGTTTTCCTTTCCTTCGGCATTGTCCCGCCTCTCTGATTAAATTTACTCTTTGGAACTCAGGGAAGGCGTAGGAGGCTACAGGGTTTCCACAGACCAGAGGCAGGTAGAAGATGGGGATGGGCAGGGAGTCAGTTCAGGGTACGCCCCATAGGGTCCTGCTCAGCTACCATAATATTCAACTAGTAATATTTATCAAATTGCTAAAGCCTGGGTGTGGGCTAGCATGAGAGTGTGAAAACCCTGGGGACACACATGGGGGACTGGGATACATACTTTTTTACTGCCCTTTTCTCAGAGAACCCAATCAAGTACTCACAGAGAAAATTGAGGTGAATTTTGAGAAAGTTTGTACCGGGGGAAGGAAACTTAAGCTACTGCAGAAGTCCCCTAAGACCATGTCCTGGAAGGAAGTTCTTACTCTATAGGAAGAAAGGTAATAAAACTGTACAGAGCCCGAGGGCATTGATGGAAACAGCTTGGTGAGGAGAACAAGAGAAAAAAAGCTCAACACGAGAGTAAGGCCCAGCATAATTATGGAAGGATGGGCAAGAACACCTGTGAAGACCATACTCTCAATACAGGTTCACAATGTCTACCTCAGATTGAAGTTTAATCAGGATATCAGGTAAACCCTCCTAACCCACTACCAATCTAACAAGTGTTGAGTAAAAATAATATTGGAGTACAGATTCACTCCTGGGAGCAGTGCAAACAGAAGACACAAAGCCAAGCTTGGAAACACAATCCGGGTAAGGCTTGTTAAATCCTATTGAACTAAAACATTTGTTCTTCAAAGGATACTGTTAAGAAAATGAAAAGACAATACATAGGCTGAGAGAAAATATGTGCAACTCATTTATTGTGTAAAAGAATTTTATCCAGAATATAAAAATAACACCTAAAACTCAAAAGCATAAAAGCAATGCAATGCATTTAAAAGCAATGCATTTTAAAAACAAAATGCCAAAATCCTAAAGACCCTTTATGAAAAAATATAGAGAAATGGTAAATAAGCATATGAAAAGATGTCCAAAATTTGGTAAATGTCATTAAGTAAATCCTAATTAAGACCGCAAAGACATAACATTATACACCCATTAAAATCATTTTAAAAATTTAAAAACGACAAAATGTCATACTGATGAGGATGCAGATGAAATTCTTATTCACCAATGGAAATGCAAAAATGGAAAAGCTATTTTTGAAATGGAAAGGAAGTTTATTATAAAATTAAGCATACAGTTATTATATTACCTAGTTATCTTATTCCTTGTGTTTAAGCAAATGAATTTAAATTTTATGTTCACATAAAAGCCTGTATGCATACTGTCATAGCTACTTTATTCATAATTGTCAAAAACTGGAAACAGCCAAGGTATTCTTAAACAGGAGAATGAATAAACAGACTGTGGTACATCCATAGAATGGAATAGTAGTCGGGAATAAAAGGAATAACTACTTATTCATACAGCAACATGAATGGATTTTTAATGTATTTTGCTAAAAGAAAGATGCCAGGTGCTCAGCTAATGACTTACTGGTTACAGAAAAAAAAAAAAAAAAAAAAAAAAGCCAGGCTCCCATGCCATGAACTTCAGAGCTGCCTGTGAGATTAGTCAGAGGCTACGACTTCACCTAACATCTTGTCCTTGCTGGGATTTCCCCCCTTCCTTTTCCTGCCTTCTCTGGTCACACATAGATTTGCCCCTGAGAGTACTTTAGTAAATCACGTGTGCATAAATCCTTGTCCCAGTTCTGCTTCTGAGGAACCCAGCCTAAGACAGAAAAATGAATTGAATTTAGAAGCTCTTTCAAAAAGCTCCTTACTGGTTTACTTAATGGAATTTCTTTAAGTTTCTAGAGCATTGCTGCTTTGATCTTATAACTGTAATATAACAATTAAGTAGATGCTTTATATAATACACGTAACATATTCCTTGGGGAAAAAAATCCCTATAAGGTAAAAACTCTTAGTTGTTGTTGTTGTTGTTGTTGTTTTTTGCGGTACGCAGGCCTCTCACTGTTGTGGCCTCTCCTGTTGCAGAGCACAGGCTCCGGACGCGCAGGCTCAGCGGCCATGGCTCACGGGCCCAGCCGCTCCACGGTATATGGGATCTTCCCAGACCGGGGAATGAAACCACGTCCCCTGCATCGGCAGGCGGACTCTCAACCACTGCGCCACCAGGGAAGCCCCCCAAAACTCTTAGTTGTTTTAAATCTGTTAGCAAATACAGACAAAAAGTAATTTTTAAATTTTAAAACAACTAACTCTGTTCCTGAATTTAATAACACCGAGTATACAACTAATGACCTTCAAAACTTGTAAGTGTGAAAAAATTATAAAGAAGTTTTTGCAATACTTCAATATAAATTACTAAATTCTAAAGCAGTAGATATCCTAACTTGTGTGTAATATAGTAAGGTTATGAATAATAGGGAAAAATATGTGAAATTTAATCAAGAATTAGTGAAAAAGAGTTGTCACAAGCTGCCACTTTAGTTTTATTTTCCTTAATATTGCTTTAAATAATCTATAATTTAAATTAATTTATTTTTAATAATTATTAATGCTTATTTAAATTATAAAATAATTTTTATATATAAATTGATTTGAATAGTATTTAGGCTGTTTCAATATGGAGTATAATGTAATAAAATATTTTAGGTAATGTGACAAAAACTATAACATTTAGTTTACAGCAAAACAAGCAATAACCATAATTTGATGGCATAGATTAAATTATATTTATGAACCTGAGGAGATAATTATTGGTGTAAAATTTAGGCACATTGTTTCTCAACATATCATGATGGGTAAGAATAACAGTGTTTGAACCAAAAATCTAATTCAGCAGGTCTTGTGTGGAGGTGTGTTGTCTGCATTCATATCACGTGCCACTGCTGATTTTTGTGCATTTTACCAATGAGACTCTAAATATATCTGTGATGCCAATTTAATTCTTCAGTTAAGACTGTTGTCATACCAAGTAAGAGAACACTTACAGTTATCTGTATGAGTTGAGAAAACCTTGTTTCTTGGTCATTTTGAACGGATGAAATCATGACACTGTTGTCAACCTAAAACTTCAGAACCCCAAGTTCTTGCAAATTTTGAATGACTACAATGCTCTCACTTTTTAGTTTGCATAAACTGGCTGGCTGGACTGCTACTGATTTCAGTTATGGTACCTTAAAGTCTTGAGCCACAATTGCTATTTTTAGAACAAAATTTAGCAATCATTATATTAAAATTCAATATCTTTAAAATATAATTTTGTATACATGAGTTAATAATTTATACAATGAGAATAAATAATACCATTTACATTGCTTTATCCAGACGCTCTTCCCTATAATATATTGTATTCAAAGTGCTGATTCGTGACTTCTGAATGGTTTGTCCAACTTAACGTGAAATTTGTTTTAGGTCATTAATGTTTTTTTCTGTTACTTGGTAACCAAAAAAATAATGTTTTAATATTGCAAATCATAAATCTCTCACTTTCTAATAATAAAAACAAAACCGTAAATGCTTTGTGGCTCCAAATTGAGCAGTTGTAATCTTCCTGAGGTTTGAGTGTCGGTGGAGAAGGCCAAGAACACAATTCAAAGCCAAGGCTAGCAAGGAAAACAAGCATGAGATTTCCAGGCAGATTCTTTAAGAGGTACTTTGTTTCCCAGAGGAAGAAAAGTATGTCAGCCGGAAATGGGACACTTTCTGGGATTAAGAATAAAAGGAAACTAAGCAGAGAACTCCTGCAAGGGAGAAAAAGGATAAATGGATCATTATTAGCAGACAACATAAAGTTCCTTGCTGTTCTATTTTTCTTGGCTTCTCACTCTCTCCATCAAGGAATCTTTCTCACTGGGCTGCCCTAGCTCTATTTATTAAAATAAAACATTCGTTTGATAAAATTATTCCGATACCCTGAGGGATTTATTATAACTGTATCTGAGCAGGACAGGGTACTGTGAGGACAGAAATTTAGGATTTAATCTTGAGAATAGTCTCCATAGCCTCACGTGAGAGAGAGTTTTGCCAGCTCAAATCCTCTTTCTCAAAATAAAGCCAGACAATACATGACCCAAAGTGTGCCCTACTGCTTTCCCCTTGGGGTGCAATTATCTCAAAGTCTAGTTTTAGCCCTTCTCATAGATTAAAAAGTGAAATTGGAAGGTATATATAACAACCAAGAAATATTGCTGGAGATGCTCCTGTCCAGCACGGATCCCATTGATTAGTCTCATGTAGCAACTTGACTACAAAATAGTACCCAGTTGTTTAATTAAACTCTAATGTAGGGACTTCCCCGGTGGTCCAGTGTTAAAGAATATGCCTTCCAATGCAGGGGATGCGGGTTCGATTCCTGGTCGGGGAACTACGATCCCACATGCCACAGGGCAACTAAGCCTGCGCGCCACAACTACTGAGCTCGCACGCCTCAACAAGACAGCCTGCATGCCACAAACTACAGAGCCCACGAACCCTGGAGTCCACGCACCACAACTAGAGAGAGAAAACTCACCACAACTAGAGAGAAGCCCATGCACCACAACTAGGGAGAAGCCCTCTCACCTCAATGAAAACCCCGTGTGTCACAACTAAGACCCGATGCAGCCAAAACTTTTTTTAAAAAGCAGCAGGTTAAAATAAATTACAAAAAAACCCCACTAATGTAGGTATTGCTGTGAAAGTGTTTTGCAGATGTGGTTAACTTCTATTGCACAGTCAACTTTAAGTAAAGGAGACTACCCTTGATTGTGAAGGTGGGCCTCATCCAATCAGTTGAAGACCTTAAGAGCAAAACACTTTTCCCAGAGAAGAAATTATGTTTCAATACTGCAGCATCAAAGGCTGACTGAGTTTCCAGTCTGCTGGCCTGTCCTACAAATTTTGGACTGCTAACTCCCACAACTGTGCGAGCCAACTCTTTAAAATCTCTCTCTCCCTCTGTGTGTGTGTGTGTGTGTGTGTGTGTGTGTATTTATATATCTACCATTGGTTATGTTTTTCTGGAAAGCCATGGCTAATATAGATAGCTATTCAAAGTGTCCAATAATTATATGTGTTAACTGTAAAAGAGCAGATTGTAAAAAACATCACGAAACATTCTCTTTTTTACCTCTGTAAGTAACCTGAACACTGTAGCTATACTTGACCTCAAAACACAAATAATGTGGGCAGAAATCCTTTTGTACTAGTCTCAGTACACAAGCACGTATGTTTATATGCAGGATAAGTGCATACACATGCACAAGTGTCTTTTTCTATCTAGCATTTGCTTAATGTTATTGGCCATTGTGAGCTCTCTGAACACATTTTAATGGAGCTGAGTAATCAGCCCAATATAAGGAATTGGGTTGAGAATGGATCAACAATTGACTTTTTTTTTTTAAAGAACTCAGGAGACGATAATATCTGAGAGATGATGAGGCAGCTGCCTAAGATGTCCAAATAGCTTTTCCATGTAACGTTGACAGTAATGAATCGTATATAATACCAGCTCTAGATGAAGGAATGCTCAGCACATTTAAAAGAATAGAAAAGTCAGAGAAGCCTGGAAACATTTAGCATTACTACATGTCATAAAATCAAGATGATAGAATAAAGAACACACAGAATATATCATCACTGCCTGTTTTACTTTCATTTTTAAAAAGCTATTAGCTTTTATCTTTACGTTTAAATAACAATCTTAGTCCTGAAAGGAACCTAGTAAAGTCATGTTTTCTATTACTCCACCTTAAGATAAGTTTTCACCTAGATATAATCTCTTTACTTTATTCTGTATATAAAGAGCAAAAGATGTTCACATGTTTCTTTGGTTCCTTCTATCTGTATTTAATATTCTCATCTTGTCTAGATTATTTTTCAGTGGTTTCCATAGTGTGTTCAATGGATTCCTGCGTGTCTCTGAGATGTTTTCAGGGCTCCATAAATTCAAAACTATTTTTATCACAATACTAGGATGTCATTGCTTTTTTGTGCTGGATGTAGTGATGTTGGAAAAGGAATTGTTGAAGGGAAAGGGCATGAATTGTGACTGTGTTACCAAATCATACTAGGAGATATTTTATTTTTCACTTTACCATATTCACTTGAAAACAACAATAAAGCTTACTTAGGAAGGTCCTGATGAAGCAGTAAAACTTATACAGTATACTAAATATGAATTCCTACATATTTGTCTGTTTAAAATTCTTTATAATGAAATGGAAAGTACATATAAAGTGCTTCTGCCTGGTATGGAAATATGAGCGTTGTCTTCAGGTACAAAAATATGAGAGTTGGGCTTCCCTGGTGGCGCAGTGGTTGAGAGTCCGCTTGCCGATGCAGGGGACACAGGTTCGTGCCCCGGTCCGGGAAGATCCCACATGCCGCGGAGCGGCTGGGCCCGTGAGCCATGGCCGCTGAGCCTGCGCGTCCAGAGCCTGTGCTCCGCAATGGGAGAGGCCACGACAGTGAGAGGCCCGCGTACCGCAAAAAAAAAAAAAAAAAGAGTTGTCTGGAGGAAAAGCACATGTGCCATTGAAGTGCTAGCAGAACTACCTGCTTCTTTTGCAATGGGAAGCATTCTTACTTAAAAGAATGGCTGGCAAACAATGGTTATTCAGATTTGGGTATCTGGCAGATATTTTCTCACAAAAGAACAAAGTAAGTCTGTCACTTCAAGGAAAGCAACTGACTTAAACAGAATTATTGCTAATTGTAAAATTTGATATTTTAAATGAAAGAGTTTTGAAAAACTTGTATCTGCCACTCTGACAGCCTGCCAACACGTAAAGAATTTTCCGATCAAATTGGTAGTGATATCAAGAAAAGTAATTTTCCACAGTCTGTATTAAAATGTGACTACATTTGGAAGATATGCATGACTGAGAACCATTGTTTTCTAAATGATCAGTGATGATCATTTCATATAAAAAATAATGTAATCGAGTAATCAGTTTACATGTAATCATGTAAATAATACAACGGCAGTGAAAGAAAGACCAATGCGTTTTAATATAACATTTTCTTGGTATGACTTAAGGTTCTACTATAACAGTTGGTATGATATGAAGTAAGAAATATTCACACTTTTCTGAAAAGGCTATTAAAATATCTCTTACTTTTTCAGCTACGTTCAAGTACTCTCAACTTTTTTTCAGCAATTCAAACCTTTTTCAACAACACATTTTTTCATAAACTTCAGCCAACACAAAAGTTCCTCTTTGTTCATATTCTTGTTCTCCAGATTCCTGTCCTTGGGTTATTTTTCGCATATACTATATTTTTCCTTGTTGACTTCAACTGCACCTGTGATTTTAATTTCTATTTGTACTCTGGTAACCCCCAAATCTATATTTCCGATGGACTTCCCTTTTTGAGACTGAGACTTCTTTAATCAAGTGCTTGCTGAACATTCTTTCATTTAAACAATTACTGCCATATAAAAATCACAAATTTCACAAGCTCGAAATTGTCTTTGCCACTCTCTCCTCAAGACCACCTCTCCCTTCTTCCACCCATACTGTTCTCGAGTGAGTGACTTCCTCATATGCCTTACTCAAGAGGAAAGCTGTTAAAACCCTCCTTTATAGTAAAAGCCCTCCCTGCAAAACTCCACCCATCCCATAATTTTATTCCCTAACAACTATTAGGTCTGTCTCATAAAAATATCTTGAGAAACATTCTCTCCAGCTCCACAGATTTGTGTTATTTCTCACTTGGACAATCAAATAGAGACTAAATGTTTCCCTGACTTTTATCCCATACCCCTCTACTCCATCCTTCATACTGCTGCCAAACTGATTCCCAAAACGCAAACCCCATCACGTTGCCTCCTTGATTATATTTCTCCAGTGGCCTAGCATCACCCCTGTAGACAGACATGTCAATCTGATGCGGCAGCATTTTTGTCCACTGAAATGATCATGAGGAAAGTGAAAAACAAAACAAAAACCCACTTAAGTATGGAAAAGAACAAGCAAATCAGGGACAGAAGAGATTTTTACACACACATGCACACACACACACACTATAGTATGTATACAAGTGCATATGTATATACACTGGAAGTTACATCACATTATAACTGCCAGAAAACATCTGCTAGATAGGGAACACTGGTCTGAAGTTGTGAGAGTATTTGCTTGCTCTGGAGTCAGAATACTGCCAACTGTGACACAAACTAGCAAACACTGATGTGATCTGCTTTTGCTGTAGGTCAAATCACAGACCTTATGACTAATGTATGTTATAGATACTGCTGGCTACATACTGCTTCTTCAATCAGCCTCAGGTTTAGGAAAATAAAAACCAAAAAAACAACACCAGTGGCATTCTTAAGATTTGTAAAGAAGCCTGAACTCATCTCCATACAAAAATACACCCACCCACCCACTGAGCTGCAATGAAAACTCCATGGGAGAAGGGAGTATTATGTGGCTTATACCCAACACATACCCTGGCACCTGCCATAGTTCAGGAGTTCCATAGATCTTGTAGAATTAAAAAAAAATTGATTCATTAAACAGTACCTTCCTGAAGGACTTGAAATATTTCTAAAGGACATTCTATGGCAACTTCACTCTTGACCCTTTATTTTTCACAAAAGAGAGATACCTTGAAAAATTGTCTGTAACAACAAATTATCTGTAGTTAGTTTTGGGTTTTTGTTTTCTTGTTTTATTTCCACTTGGATAGCAGTAGGTACAGTGTCTGAGAGGGTATAATATTAAGTTTCTAGTATTGTGAAAGCAAATTTATCAGAGGCACAGCAAGATATTTCAAGAAACTATGGCAATCTAACTATAGACAGATATAAAACCTAGAAGACATGGAGAAATAAAGAGCTATAGAAGAAATGAGCTTAAGAACATTGGTCCCTGGAGAGTTTTTGTTATTATTTGTTTGCTGGTTGTTTGGTTTTAAATCGCAGACTTAAAGTCAGACTTTCACCCAAGGAAATTTTGAGTCATCAGACTTGTAGTGGAACCTCAGAATAGTTATTTTTTAAAAAACGATAGATCTGAAGTACAAGCAAGTTTAGGGAATATTACTTTCTAAAGACATTTTTTACTTAAAAAATAAATGTTTAAGTTTATTTTATATAGAAATATTTGCATTGCTAAAATTTTATCAATTTTCATACAATAAAGTATCACCTGCAACATGCCACTACAGAATGAATGGTTATTACTTTAATCATGGAAGTCTTTATTAGGCTTTGTAGTAATAATGTTAAATATTTTCTCCAGTTTTGTCCACTGATTTTCTCTTCTGTTGTTGGCATATTTCATCTGCATGACAATAGTTTGGTCCAAGGAGCTATCATTTCTCTATTCCAACTTCCATGGCCAATCTGGCTCTTGCTAAGAAAGTTCTGTATGATTTTTTTTTTTCATTTGAATGGTCTTGTTTTAGCATTCCATTCTATATAATTTTATAACTGACTTAGAATTCACTGAATTACTGTTCTGTTTGCCTAGTTTGCTTACATTTTAAAGGAAAAACTTTGGCAAAATTTTTTTAGACATGAATGGAAGATTCCAAAGTGTCTCTGGTAGAATCATCAAATTTTTCTCATTGATCGTATCTGTCTCTCAGATCTCCAGAAATGTCAAGACGTTTTCTTCAGGGTAAGCCATTAAAATTTAAATCTAGAAAACAAAACTTTCAATATTTTTTGAGAAATGTGAACAGAAAGTATTCTTAGATATTTTCAGAAGAATTTGCAGCCTTCTCACCTCAATGATACTGTCTCCTTACCTTCAAATTGACTGTTTTCCCTGAAGAAGATGAATATTTTTTGCTATTTTTGCTTGCTATTCACTTTCAAATTTTGAACTGATTATTCTTTTCCTCTGTCAGGTAAACTTTGCCTTAGCATTTAGAACAGTGCGGTACCTAAGTAGGATAACTGTCAAGAAGTTCATGGCTTAGCATTATTTCAACCTTATTATTGGAGATATTCCCATAATATGTCATGTAAAAAAAGTCCTTTCTTTTTGTGTGTATCCTTTAGTTTTGAGAATATTAAAAGACCTTGTTCAGGCATCTACTGCCCCTGTTCCTTAAGAAGAAAAATGCGAAGAGGTGATGCTGGAAAAAAAAAAAAAAACACCATATATTTGTAAGTCTTCAGCCCCATCTCCAATGCAGAAACCCCTAGACCTACTGAGCTAATTTACTCCATGTATCAGCTACAAAAGATCCTTTCATTCTTCTGGCTTAAAGCTTAAATTAAAAGTAGGCTCTCTTTCCCCTGGCTTTTCTTGACGTACCTTATTTTTGGTGATCAAAAGAGGTAAGCAAAGATCCATCACAGAAGCAGTTTCTTCCTAAAGTCTAGGTGGTTAGCCTAATGTTTCATTTCCTATGTTTTTTGTAAGCATTGCATGCGTATTTAAAATATTTTCTATCTGAATAAATCTAATACCATTGCCCCCCTCCCCCGGTTAGTTAGAACCTACTAACACAACACTGCAGTCCTTGATTCATCCCTAGAACCTCAGTTCTCCAGAAAATGACCAAGTAGAAGGAGCACTAAAATGATATCTTAAATGTTCAATTAATGAACTTTATAAAAATTTTATACTATTTCATAGGTTGTAGGAAAAAGGAAAAGGCAATTAGCCAAATCCTAACCTCTAACTTAGGAATTAAGGGATCAAGCTGACTGCCATATCTGTCATTTCACCTCCCTTCTTTGATGAATTTTGTTTCTTAAGACAACCCTTAATAAAATAACACACTGAAGTGAAAATAATTTCAACATGTGAATTGCCATGATTGCAAAACATAGCAATTCTAGAACCTGTACTGAGACATTTGGTTTACTCAGATGACATCAGTGTATGTTCAGTCATTTATATATTTGAGTCATGGAACCAAGACTGCATATAAAAGAATTAGTCTGACCCCTTAAATATTTACTTCTTATACTTTTACCATTTGTGAAGTCACTTTCATCATTTTGTGAGGCTGCCCTAGGTGATAAACATTCCTCCTGTAGTATCAGTTTTCCCTCAATTTGTTAAGTAGCTCATTCTTTGTATAAATCATTCCTGGATCCTCATTACATGATCCTGACATGTGAACAACATCTATTCTCCTAGAGATAACAAATATTTTATTCAATATTATCTGCATTTAAATGTCATTATAGTATAATTTTCTCTGATAGTCTATCAAAATGACTCAAAACAAAGGTTCCATTCATTTTGAAAAGAAATCACAATCTATATTAAAATTTGAAAAATCACGTTTACATGATTTATTATCATTCTATCCATTAACATTTTGTACACAAAGCAATTTATTTTGGACCAATGACTTGGCATTCAAGACCATGAACTGCTTACAGTGTATTTGTGTAGTTTGGCTCCAACCAAATAGTCCTTGCACATCAATGGCTCTGAGACATGACTTCCCAAGCAGAGTGAGCAGTTAATCAAGGATCTACACGCATTTTGCTTATTCCCCATGAACACCATTTAGGGTTTTCTTTTTATTTCCCCCTTTTTTTTTGCTAAGATACCACTGCTTGCAAAACAACATTAAAAAATGACCCAAAATTGTAATGTCGAGTGCAGAGTGGTGGTGCTTGAAGGAAAGGGATGATGGACTAGAAAACCCTCATGGTCGCTCGTTGTCATTTCCCCAAATGCTGTGCCCTCTGTGTAAATTTCTAAGTCGTATTGCCTGTGTTTACTATTCCAGTTCTATCTACTCACCCTACATCAGAAAACATCCCTGGTCAAACATAATAAGGAAAGTGAAAGGGAAACAGGCTGGCCAATCCTTTGGGTTCTCAAGGTAAAGGATTTAAAAGGAAAGATATTAAAAAGTGAACAATGGATAGAGATTTGTCCTGGATTATTTTCTGTATTCAGAGACTTTAGTAAGTAATAACATTTTTCCCCCACTTAAAATAAGTTTTCCTATTTTGTTGGGAAATTTGCCATGATTTAAAATACTCTGTTATCCTAAAGTAACAATTTACAGAATAACTTTTAAAGCAAAGACTTTGCAACTGAAGAATTGACTGCATGTCTTTTATTTTTGCAATTCAAAACATTTTCATCTATACCTAACATTAGGGTAGAAAAGTACATTTTTCCTAAGATCATTATCTTGAAAAAAGCTATTCCATTGTTCACAGTTTGTTACCCTCCTCTCTCTCCTTTCCTATCCCTCCACATCCAGACTAATCTATAAGACATTATTCACCATTACCTGATTGAAGAAAATTTCCCTTCTCTGGCATACTTCAGCTCATGAAATCCTCAAAGACACAAGTAGAAAAGACAAAACTTCTCGCAAAGAACAAATTGTCAGTTCTTATAAATTCAAGGTTGAAGAATGAAACAGTTGTACTCACCTAACAATTCTGTATTAAGAAAGAAACTGTTTAGTAAAAATCACATACTATTTAACCCTCTTGAGATATTATTCTGCATCTTGAAATAGATTCAAGGAGATCAAAATGCAGTGTGACCTTTACCAGAATGCCCACATTTTAAGATGCTCCCTCCATTCCTGATTCATTTTCTGCAGGTCAGTCTTTTTCTAGCAGCTGTTAGATTGCTGCAGTTCCTTGGTTTGACTTCATTTTTCCAAGCAGTAGTGTCTTATCTCAGACTCTATACAGTATTTACATTTGACTAAATCTTAAATTTATCATATGCTAATGATTCCTGAGGGATAATTATGCATGCTACCTATACACCATTCTTTAAAGTACAGTGATCAAGCAGTTTCACCAAAGATCAGGCACATTGCCAAACCATGATCTTTTTTTTTTTTTTTTTGTGGTACGCGGGCCTCTCACTGTTGTGGCCTCTCCCGTTGCGGAGCACAGGCTCTGGACACGCAGGCTCAATGGCCATGGCTCACGGGCCTAGCCACTCTGCGGCATGTGGGATCTTCCCGGACCAGGGCATGAACGCGTGTCCCCTGCATCAGCAGGCGGACTCTCAACCACTGTGCCACCAGGGAAGCCCCATGATCATTTTTAAAGAGTCAAGAGAGTTGAATTACGTTGCATTAAATACAGTGATTGTAAGCAGGAAATAAACAAGAAATGCTAGATAATTTACCCTAATAATCGAGAACCATTTGGGATTCAACTCAACTCTTACTCAAAAGAAAGTTCCCATAAAAAACTTCTAAGAGAGTTTTATGTCCTGGCTTTACAGATAAGTAGATTGTATTACCATATTTATATTAAGTGTTGGAATCTCAAGGGTACGGAAATGTAGAAAAGCTGTTTTTCCACTTTTACCACACTTAGGTGGTGGCCCAGATCCACCTAGAATATTCCTTTTCTGCTTTTTATTCTGAGGGTGGAATAGCCATACCACACCCTGCACAATCTCTGAAATAACATAGCAAAGCAGTTACTTACAAAATCACTGATTTCCAAAGACAATGAATCACATGCTATCCTTGCCTTGGTAAAATGTGGAATGTTGTTTAAACCATGTATCCTTGGAAATGATGTCAGTAAAAATGTACCTGAGAATGTAAAGGAGATAAAATACTTTGTGAGCAAGGTTGCTTTGCTAATTCCATCTGGATTAAATCTCTTCCGTTCCATAAAATATCAGAGGTTTTTAACATAAGATATCTATCCTCATTTTATATCTTATCAAGTGAAATTATCAAACTTTCTGTGTAGTTTAAGAGTTAGAACAACCAGATTGTTTTGTGCTTAATTTTCATTTCCGTATTTGCTTTCGGTCCTTGCTTTACCCCAGCATCATTCCCTCTACTCTTCATTAGAGAGAAAAATTTGCAGGAGTAAGATGAACCTGAAAGATTTTCTTCATATATTTTTCAGTCACCTCAGGCTAAAGTTTTTTTGTTTTTTTTTTAAAGGAAAACTCATTTTTTCTCGAAAGACTAAAAAAATCAAGATCATAATTTATCCCTATGCCAAACTGTATCTGAGTTTCATAGTATCAGTGATAATATAAAAATGAAATCTGTTCATTGTTCTAGTTTTTCTTATTTGCCTCATATTTGCTGTCCACTGCATCAACTGCTGGAACTTTTCGGTAAATGTGCAAGTTGTAAAGGTTTTACTATTTCTCATGTCTCTGGAACGTAAGAGTTAGATTTTAAATATTCAGTGCTTGAAATGTCAGAATGTGTTGCTGGGAGAGGTTATATAATCCCTTTTGCTAGAGACCTTTAAGAACGGAATAGATACCTCTTCCCTGCTAGTTTAATGTAGCTGTGCCCAAAGGCAAGGAAAGACAGTAACTGACCTCCAGTAACTGAGATACTTTTAAGCTCTATGATTTATGAAATGGATGTGCAGGATTTCAGAGTAGTAGGTAGATATACCATCTAGTGGATCGTTACACAGTTATAAAATTTATAAAATTTGCCTAACCTATACAGTACATTTAAGGAATGTATTTTTAATGAACTATAAAAGCCTTAGTCTCAATTTGTTAAATTGATTTAATAGTCAGGTAATAATCACTGAATATCATAATTATGTGTGGTAAGATGAAAAATGTCCCTGCAAAAGACATGCAAATCAAATCCCTGGAGCTTGTGATTGTTACTCTTATTTGGGAAAAGGGTCTTTGCAGGTGTGATTAAATTAAGGATTTTGAAATGAGGACAAAATCCTGGATTATTAAGGTGAGCTTTAAATCCAATCACAAATGTCCTTATAATAAAAAGACAGGGGACTGGAGATAGAAGAGGAGAAAACACATAGAGGAGAAAGCAATATGCAGACGAAGGCAGAGATTGGAATGATGCAGCCACATGACAAGGAAAGCCCAGCTTCTGCAGCCACCAGAAACTGGAAGAAGCCAAGAATGGATTCTCCCCTAGACCTCCAGTGAGAGTGAGGCCCTGCCAGATTGAGGATTTCCAGCTTGCACAATTATGAGAATAAATTTCTGTTGTTTTAAGCCATTGAGGTTGTAGTGATGTGTTACAAAAGCCACAGGAAACTAATAGCATGCTTTAGTAAAATGTTAAATCCGAATCTACAGTAATATGATATAATTGAATCATTTGACATTACATAAATTTTATTATGCTTGTGTTATTACTTATATTTAAGGTATCTACTTAACAATATTTGATATATATAACAAACTTTTGCAATACTGATGAACTAAATACTGAGTTTTGGAACTAGAGCAGTAACGATAACTACATATTTTTATTTGCTCATCCCCCATTTCATCCCCCTGACATCTCCCAATAGGTTATTATTATCAAGAGATTTGTGATTATCATTTCTTATCCTTTATTCCATACTTATATTTCCATAAACAAGATAAATGTTCATCCCTTTGTAAACATTTTTAAATGATATTATTCTGAATATAGTCTCCTGCAACATTATTAATATTTAATATTATAGAATAAAAATTTGTCTTTCCCACAGCTTTAGTTCATTTATTTTCTCTTCTGTACAGCATTTTATTGTGTGACTTGTAAGTCCTTTGGGTTGTTTCCAATTTTTGATACAGTAAATAATACCATCATGAACATCCTCCTGGTATTTCTCCTGGAGCACATATAAAAGTGTTTCTCTATAAATTTAGAAATGCAATTACTGGGTCATGGGTAAATGAATTTTTTTCCACAGTTGCCCTAGAATTTAGAATTTTACCAGCAGCAATTGGTGTTCATTCACCTCCTCATCAACGTTTATAATTGTGAACCATTTTTTCTACTCTAGTGGCATGAAATAATATTTATTTTGGTTTTAACTTTAATTTCGCTGATATAAGTAAGGTTGAGCAAATATGATATAAGCCAGTATCTTCCAATGGCTTCTAAGACCGTGCTTGGTCTGATCCTCTACTTCTCCTCCTTCTTGTTCTATCTAGTCTTCTCTCCCAGTTCAGTCACGCTAGGCTCCTTGCTGATCTTTGAGTCTACCAAACACACTCCATACTCAAAGTCTTTGTTCTCAACTTTCCTTTTGCCTGGAAAGTGTTTTTCCCCAGAAATTTCATGATGTGCCTTTCAGAATTATTATATTTTTTGTATTATTCTGTACACTTTTGTATAAAATACTTTTCCCCCATGTCTTTGCCACGTGTGACAATCTGATTGAAAACGGTAAACCAGGGGCTAAAATGATTGTGCTGTTAAGTCTCTAGATTTAGTTGTGATGATGACTTATATCTCTAAAAATTTTAGTAAATAAATAACAGTAAATAAAAAAGACTGTAGTGCCCTTGAAGCAAGGAGAGTGACTAAACTATCATTGTTTAGTCACAACACAGACTAAACTGTATATTGTGTTTCTCAAGTTCCATATCCTAAGTGATATTTTAAAATTACTTTTAGTATGTGCTGTATCTATCATAAAAATATGGCTATGTATATTTATCATGTTTATCAACTTTTATCTCTAAGTTAAATTTTATTTTTTCAAACTTTTTTCTCTACCATGATACAATTCCATAGAATAGCACTGTGAAAATTAACATGTTCATGCAGTCATTGATTGAAAGTAATTTGTAGAGCGCCTATAACTGCTGGAGACTGCTCTGTTATCCTAGGCTGTCATTCAAACAGTATCTCTTGGCTATATGGAGTTAACTTTATTCTCATTGATGACCGACAGTGCAATACTGCTCATTAAATATGGCATTTTGAATTTCACCTCAGCTTTTGAATAATTCCTTTATTTAATAGTTGACTTATCAGAACCCAAAAGAGAATTGCTCAAAATGACCTGATATTAGCCTCTCTATAGCTTGGTCTTCCAAAGTGCCTCTGTAAATGTAGCAAACTTGACATTCATTTGAAACTTGCTCTTATTATGGATAGCATTAGCCATGAACCAGAAAACGTGAATTCCCTTAGTGGAAGAAATATAAGATACCTTTGCTATTTGAATTCCCTCAGAGGAATATGAGATGATTATTCAACATTCAATGGCAGTAAGCTATTTTTAATGCTAAAATATAACTATATGATTTCTTTGAAATATATTAATCATAGTAATGTTTATCTTAGACTTCTTTTTGTTGTAAGATAGCCAATATACTCAGTTTATTAATTTTTTCCTCTATCGCCTTTGATAATAATTTAACCTTAACTTATTACTCTTTTTCCTTATTTTCATATTCATATGAAAAAAGGAGTTCTACACATACTTATTTAGAAATTAATTAGTTGTCACTAAGCACGTTACTAGAGCCTCATAACTTGGAAATAATGCTTGGAGAATATGTAAAGAAATCAATGTTTTAAAAATGCTTTGTCAAAATATTTGAAAAAATAGTATAATCTTTTCAGAAAAACATAAATAATTGAAATAAATATATCAAAGATACAATAATCTCTAGCCAAGCAAAATTAGGTTACACTTTGTCTAGCCACTATTCTGTAAATAAGCATTACTCTTCATTTTCTCTACAAATTTTAGGCATTATATCCCTGATTAAAAGTGAAATTAGGAAATATAAATTTTCAAGAACACTCTAGCAGTATTTGACAATATCTAAATCTGAACATTTTAAATGCAACCAAACAGATTAATTTAGAAGAAATAAACCTAAACTTTAAAATGTACCGTGGAGCCACTAAACCCGTGCGCCACAACTACGAAGCCCGTACTCTAGAGCTTGTGAGCCACAACTACTGAGGCCACGTGCCACAACTACTGAAGCCTGCGCTCCTAGAGCCCATGTTCAGCAACAAGAGAAGTTACCGCAATGAGAAGCCTGCACACCACGATGAAGAGTAGCCCCCGGGCTTCCCTGCTGGCGCAGTGGTTGAGAGTCCGCCTGCCGATGCAGGGGACACGGGTTCATTCCCCAGTCTGGGAGGATCCCACATGCCGTGGAGCGGCTGGGCCCATGAGCCATGGCCACTGAGCCTGCATGTCCGGAGCCTGTGCTCCGCAGTGGGAGAGGCCACAGCAGTGAGAGGCCTGTGTACCGCAAAAAAAAAAAAAAAAAAAAGAAACAAGAAAGAGTAGCCCCCGCTCGCAGCAACTAGAGAAAGCCCACGCGAAGCAATGAAGACCCAACACAGCCAAAAATAAATAAATAAATAAGATGTATAGGTTACTAAGTATTTAACATGAACATATATTTCTATTTGTATATTCTTGTGTATGTGTATTTAGGTATATGTATGTATCTATATAGGGTCTGTTGTGGCAGTCAGCTTCTAGGAAAGCTCTCAGTGACCCTCACTTTCTAGTATTCTAGGATTATACATAATCCATGCTCCTGGATGTGGGCTGGACCTAGGGACTTACTTCTAATGAGTAGACTATGGCGAAAATCTCGCAGATTAGGCAATGAAAAGACTGGCTTCTTCCTTGCGCATCTTCTCTGCTCTCTCGCTTCCTTGACTGAAGCCAGCTTCCTTATTGTGAACTGCCCTGCAGAGAGGCCATGTGTCAAGGAACTGAGGGTGGCCTCTAGCAAACAGCCAATGAGAAACTGAGTCCCTCGATTCAACTACCCCCGAGGAAATGAATCCTGCCAATGACAATGACTGAGCTGGAAAGCTGATCCTTCCCTGCTTCCAAGTCTTCCAACTCTGTTGAGCCTTGAATTGAGATCACAGCTTTGGCCATTACCTCGATTGCAGTCTTTTAAGGGACCCTGAACCAGAGAACCCAGCCAAGATGTGGCTGAATTCCTGAGCAACAGAAACGTGTGATATAACAGATAGTTGTTTTTTTGTTTTCTGGGTTTTTTTTGTGGTACGCAGGCCTCCCACTGTTGTGGCCTCTCCCGTTGCGGAGTACAGGCTCCGGACGCGCAGGCTCAGCAGCCATGGCTCACGGGCCCAGCTGCTCCACGGCATGTGGGATCTTCCCAGACCGGGGCACAAACCCATGTCCCCTGCATCGGCAGGCGGACTCTCAACCACTGCGCCACCAGGGAGGCCCCTAGATAGTTGTTTTAAGCCAGTCCATTTTGAAATACTTTATTATCCAGCAAAAGCTAACTAGTACATTTACATATTTATCCACAACTGCACATAAAATTATATAAATACTGTTTACTGGAGTACTTACTACCAATCCTCCCACTTAACAAAGGTAGTGGTAAAAAATCTAAGTATCATGAAAGGTACTCTGGTTAGTTTTCTTCCTATTAATTGTTGCACAGATAAGTTTAAATTCTAGAAATTGGGAAATGTATGTTTTTCAAACGTGCACTGTGGAAAATATTGTCATTAAATCCTGCAGGCACTTCTTGGTGACTCCTCTGCTGGTTCATAATAGTAACATAAAATTTTTTTAAACTGCTCTTATGACGTTGCAAGCTGAGTGCTATTTCAACGTCTTCATTTTCTTAATTTTTTTTAAGTTGTTTCCTCCTGCTTCCCATTAGGAAATGACATCCATACTTCTTTTTTTGTTCATCCTCTGCTTTGATGTAACAGCATTGTGCTTTCCTTTTTAATTATATCATGTGTTCTTATTTGTGTCTATGCTGACTTTGGAAAAGTACTTTCTGGAGTTCATAGCTATATGTTTCAAAGATAGCCTTCTCTGAATGAAATTAAAAGGAAAATGCTGAAATTCATTTCCCAACTTGCATAGTGATTCAGTGTTTGAAGGAAACTCGCTTTATGAATGCTTATAAATTGAAATATTTTGCTTTAATTTTGGTTGCTGGTAATAATATAATGCTAAAAATATTTGTTAACTTCTAATAAAGCTTTCACATATATTATATATTTTCTCCTAATACAGAATTGCATACTAGCTAGTAGTATTCACAGGAAGAAACCAATGCTCAGAAATGTTAATTAACTTATATAAGGTCACAAAGCTAGTAAATAATTGTGTTAGAAATTGAATTGATAAACTTTGAATTCGAAATTCTGCTTTTGGGAATTCCATGGTGGTCCAGTGGTCAGGATTCTGTGCTTTCACTGCTGAGGCATGGGTTCAGGCCCTGGTCGGGGAACTAAGATCCCACAAGCCATGAAGCATGACCAAAAAAAAAAAAAAAAAAAAAAAAAAATTCTGCCTTTTATAGGAAGTAAGAATATGTAGCTTAAACAAATAATATTCACAGTAAGGTTACCACTAGTTCAAAATACCATAACTATTTTCCATTTCTACACCTTGATCTTCTTATCAGTAGAATAATAGATAATTTCTAACTTCTAATGACTCTAAGATGTACCATGATTCTATGCTGGTCACCATTCACATTTGATGACAAAACCTATAACATGTGTTGAAAAAACAACATAAAAAAGGGGCTGCCACCTTAAACAAAACAAAATAAAAAATAATTAAGCTATACAAGTATTATGAGTTTTGTCTTCAAATCTCCTTGATAACTTTACAAATTCACAGGGGGGAGTTTATTTTGCCCTTGTGCTGAGTGACAGTGAAGGGGAAATGTATGGGGATGGTGATAGATGTATGAGTATATTACGAGCTCATTTTATTTTTCAGAGCAATATTATTGAGTCTACCCTTATACAAGTTTACCCTTTAGCCTTCCTTCCATGAGTTGGTTCTTCCTTTACCTTTGGTTCCCCAAGCTTCACAGGGCCATGAAAAGTGATACTTAAATTCACCAAGTTTGATAAATGCCCTCAAGGCAACTGGGCTCATTGTTGATTCTAGTCATTTGTATTTCCTTCTCCAGAAAAATTCCCAGCATTGAATCTCATGTGATCAAATTATGTCGCTTAAAGCAACAACAAAAAACAACTCATTCAGTGACTTTCAAGCCATTTCCTCTTACTTCCAAACTAGGTTAGCACCTGCCTTTTTGTAATTTTCTCCAACCCTACTTTTGTCTTAATTATTGGTTATTTCAGTACAGGCGAGATGATTCTGTTAAAGTCCTAGCCTCTCAGTTCCTTAACTTCTTTCTTGTGATTCAGTCTCAACCATTCACTGCCAGTGTCACACTGTCCTAAACCTTGTCATTACTAATAATGGCAACTCAGCAATTTTTTAAATCCAATTTTCATATGTTTGTTTGTTTGTTTATTATCTGGCTTACTTCCTCTAGTTGTCAGTCCAACTCTGATAATCTATAAAATCCTTCAGGATCTTATCCCGTTATACTTTCACTTTTCAATGTTGCATGCCCCCTTAGTGTCTTTCTTCCCTCTTTAGCCAGTTCAGTAGTTAACTATGATAATTTCCTTGAATGTATCCTTAGCTCTCTTGCTCCTTCTGTGTTTCCTCATACTCACATGGAAAAACCAGAATCCCAGTTAACTGCCTACTCATTGCCTTCACCTATCTAGCAGGATAACCTGCACTTACAGCTTTAAAATATATTTAGAAGTCAATTACTTTTCAGCACCTCCACTGCCATCACCCTGGTAAGAGCCACAGTCTTTTCTCACCTCAAATACTGCAGTGGATTGCTAACTTGTCTCCTTGTTCTCACCTTTAATTTTCTTCCATCTGGGCTCAACACAGCAACAGTGATCATACCTTTCAAAATTAAATCAGATCCTGTCACTCATCTTCTTAAAGAAAGACTGTGACCCCAGTTCATTCAAAGTAACATGAAATTTATTAAAATTACATACAATTAAGGTGAACATATTTCCTGATTTCCCCTGGAACATTTCAGATTATGCCTATTTTCCTTGCACAGTTATTATTAGTGTACATACTATCTGTCCACTTGATCACTTCCCTTTAATTTCCCTCTTTTTTAAAAATTTCCCTGAGTATTGCTTATATCACAGTTATCCCGTTGAACAATGTAACATGGTCCCACATGGGGTCTTATGGTGACGGTTCCCTCTTCCTGGAAATCTTTTCACCCAGATAATCAAATAACTTTCTCACTCACCTCTTTCATATCTTTTAGTCAAATTCCTCTTTCCCAGGAAAACCCATCTTAACTACCCTATTGAAAATTGCAGTCTGCTTCTGCTACCCAAGACCTCCCAATCTCCTTTACCCTGTTCTATTTTTTTCCTTTGCCATTGATCACCTTCTACCATTCTTTGAAATATACTTTAAAAAAAATCTGTCTACCTTCGTAAGAATATAAACTACATGAAGGAACTGATTTTCCCTGTTTTATTCTCTCATATAGTTCGAACTACCCAAAGCACTCTGCAAGAAAGTAGTTCCTTAAAATATTTAATGAAATAAATAATACAAAAAAGTTACCATAACCAAAAATCATCATTTTCTAAACTGAAAGGATCAACCCACCATTAACCAGCCCAACACTTAAAAACCCTTCATACCAAGACACAAAGTGTTCCAAATATTATGAATAAAGGATCTTAAAGCTTACAAGAAGGGAAGGGAAGGGAGACAATAATAAAAGTTCAAAAATAAGAATGATATAAGAATCTTCTATAACCACATCTAAAGTAGAAATTGAGAAAAGCCTTAAACATTTATAGGGAACTATCCAATCCAACATTTTATCCCAAGACAACTATTCCATAAAATATTCATATTGTATAAGGATATTGCTAGGTATCCAAGGTCTCAAAAATTCACTTTTTTATTCACCTTTTATTCCTTTCTAAGGGAGTTAATGAAGAATGTGCAGCACTAAAATAAGAGTAACCCCCCCCCAAAAAAAAAAAGAGCCAGGCAATAGAGGATCCACAAGAGATAAGTGAATAGGTGTCTCAAGGGGATAAGAATAAAAAATCCAAAAATAGCAAATTTGAAACAGAATGCAGAACAACCAGCCCAGGTTGGAGCATGGAGCTTTGAGGTTTTGAGTCATTCCAGGAGATTTGAGGCAGTAGGCTATGTAGTATAAGGAGCTGGAGCTGATCTTCCTGAAGAAAACAAAGAGTCTTGAGAGATTGTGCCTTCATTAAAAGAGAGCAAGTAAAATTCCATCCACAAGCCCGAGTGAGAGAGAGGGAGCTTGAAAACATTTCAAGACAATGACTTGAAAATAAATAATTCACCAGTGAGGAACTGAAATCACAGGCCTCAGACACACATAGCAGTGGGGTGCTAATTTACACAACTGACATTGCATGTGAATCTTCAAGATGAGGAATTACTATCAAACTGTTCCATAGCCTTGAGGCTGTTATCTGTAAAGACCGTGGGAAAAATAGAAATGAGTTAAAATGGAATAGACTGTAACAAAGAGTAGTAACCAGAATAGAATGTTCTTTGTTTTTGTTAATAAATTTATTTATTTATTTATTTTTGGCTGTGTTGGGTCTTTGTTGCTGCATGCGGGCTTTCTCTAGTTGTGGTGATGGGGTTATTCTTCGTTGTGGTGCACGGGCTTCTCATTGCAGTGGCTTCTCTTGTTGCAGAGCACGGGCTCTAGGCGCGCGGGCTTCAGTAGTTGTGGCATGCAGGCTCAGTAGTTGTAGTTCACAGGCTCTAGAGTGCAGGCTCAGTAGTTGTGGCTCACGGACTTCGTTGCTCCACATCATGTGGGATCTTCCTGGACCAGGGCTCGAACCCGTGTCCCCTGCATTGGCAGGCAGATTCTCAACCACTGCGCCACCAGGCAAGTCCCAGAATAGGATGTTAAGTTAAGGGAGGTTTAAGAATATAGAATAGACTTCAACCTATGTAAAGACATAGAAATTGCGTTATAAGTAGGGAACAACTATGTATACAGGTGAGTTGGGACTCAATAATGGGGTGATAATCCTCTTCAAGTGTAAGGAGAGAAAACCAGAAAACATAAAAGCAAACCTTCCTTTGTGACAGAAGGAAAGAAGGTGGAGCATTAATGCAGATAATTAACAATAATATATTTGTGCTATTGAAGTATACCAAAAAACATGTAGTTACTCAAATACTAGGTAATTATTACAAGAGTAATGTGCTGGCAAATATATTTTATAAAAATGTCTTACAATTGTTTCAAATTTAAAAAGAAACAGATTGAGCTTTGTCTTCTAAAATTAAAATTAATTGTAAAAAAAGAAGCTATCACATGCAAGATTGATTTATTTGATAAGTGTTTATGAAGGACCCTACTGTATGCCACCAGATACTCAATACAGTATGTTAATTGAATAAAGGTAAATGTTTGACAATTTAATTTCTTTCTTTTATTTATTTATTTTTTAACTGTAGTACCAGTATTTCTTGAATAACATTTAATTCCCTGAGGTGGAGGGATTGTGTAGGAACTTAAGTGAGATAATATATTTACTATGAGGATAAGATCAAGACACACTTTTATTTGGGGGGGAAGATCTATATTAATGAAAATGGTAGCTTCCACTTTGTACAGATACTATGTTAAGTTATATAACCTGAAATTACTGAACTTGCATTCAAATATGTTGACATTTATTTTTTAAAGTGAGGTGAGAATTCTGTTTTCATTTTGTGTATTCTTATTGCAGCAATGAGTTATTATATAAACATTTACTAAGACGTTGTCTAATACATTATATAATTATGTTGTCACCAGTCTTCTCTTAGCAATTATTCTCTCCAAAAACATATTTCATAAGAGAAGTTCTACTTATGCAGCTTTGCAAAAGGACAGCAGCATATAATATTATTAAAAGAAAATACAACCTACACCTTTCCTTTAAATAGTCTTACAAAAAGTTACCTCACCTAAATTACAGTTTACTTTTTTAACACAAATGTTGTTTCAACAGCTCATATTTCAGATAGAATGTGCTTAAAAATTATGATTATATTTTAAGATATGTTTTAATTCCAAGCCCTTGCTAGCTTTGAGATCATTGTTATGCAGAACCAAGATTAAGAAAAAAAAAATTCCCACTGAAGTATTCCATTAAAAAGGAAATAATCAAATAAATTTTCCCCTGCACTGTATCTTGAGTGTATATATATATATATATATATATATATATATATATATGGAGAGAGAGAGAGAGAGAGGTGAAATATATATAATATATATTTCAATGCTGTGTTTCAGAGGTATTCTTTTTATTTTATTTTTATTTTTATTTTTTTGCGGTACGTGGGCCTCTCACTCTTGTGGCCTCTACCGTTGCGGAGCACAGGCTCTGGACGCGCAGGCTCAGTGGCCATGGCTCACGGGCCCAGCCGCTCTGCGGCATGTGGGATCCTCCCGGACCGGGGCACGAACCTGTGTCCCCTGCATCGGCAGGCGGACTCTAAACCACTGTGCCACCAGGGAAACCCCAGAGGTATTCTTTGTATTAAAATAAAAACCACCGCACTTCCTGTTGAAACACTAAGGACTTAGAAGAATCAAATAAGTTTTCAAAACAGATTTTAAAATTTTGTCTACAAAATATTTATTTGCAAAATATTTATTAGCATTTTTACGTCATATATGAGGCACTGTGGTAGGTACTATGGGAACAAAGATATGTATAAAGTATCACTTTCCTCAATGCACAAACATTCTAGGAAGTAAAATATGGAAGATTAGTGAATATGTACTATATATAGTAGAAAATAATAGATATGACAAGAAATATGTAAAAAATACTATGGAAGGGGTTATAATTACTTTCTGAGGATGAGAATACTTTATTGGCAATATGAATAGAATCTGGTAATTTGGTCAGTGTATTAGTTTTCTGTGGCTGCTATAACAAACTCCCACAACATTTGTTGTTTAAAAAACCAGAAATTTTTTTCTCTTATGGTTCTGGAGGACAGAAGTCCAATGTCAAGGTATTGGCTGGACCACACTTCTTCTGAAGGCTCTAGGGAAGAATATTTTTTTGCTTCTTCCAACTTCTGGTCTTTCCAGATCTTCTTTGGCTTGTGGCTGCATAAATCCAATCTCTTCCTGTCTTCACATGGCCTTCTCCCCTAATCTCTAGCTTCTCCTCTTCTGTCTCTTATAAGGTCATTGTCATTGGCCATAGAGTCCACCCAGGATGATCTCATCTCAAGATTCTTAAGTTAATTACATCTGCAAAGACCCTTTCATTCCAAGTAAAATTACATTTACAGGTTGTATGGGTTGGGATATGAACATTTTTTTTCCATCATTCAACTGACTAGTCAGAGAGCAGTATAAGAGATTCCTAGGGGGAAAAATGTGATGTGAACTGATTTATAGAAAAACACAAAATAGCATGCATTAAAGTGAATAGCTGAAAACTGTAGAAAAATAATGTATGAATACTTGGAAAGTCAGCTGGGACCAGGTTAAAAAAGATCAACAATGTTGGAAGTTAACTGGTTGGCAGTGGAAGAGCGTTGAGAAACATTTAGCAGTTTCATATTAAAGAAAAATATTAGAGAAAAGGTCAATGAGAGGAAAAGATGAAGACTGAATTTTCTAGCCAAGTTTTATGAAAAGTATATATATATATGTATAAATATATATATGTGTATAAATAGATATATATATAATTCAGCCATGAGAAAGAAGGAAATCCTGTCATTTGTGACTGCATAGGTGGACCTTGAGGGCATTATGCTAAGTGAGATATGTCAGACAGAGAAAGATAAATACTGTATGATATTACCTATATGTGGAATCTAAAAAAGCCTAACTCATGGAAACAGGATAGAATGGTGGATACCAGGGGCTGAGGGGTGGGGGAACTGAAAGATGTTGGTCAAAGGCTTCAAACTTGAATTTAGAAGATGAATAACTTCTAGACATCTAATGCATAGCATAGTGGTTATAGTCAACCACACTGTATCATATATTCCAGAGCTGCTACAAGACTGGGGACTTCCCTGGTGGTCCAGTGGTTAAGACTCCTCGCTCCCAATGCAGGGGGCCCGGGTTCAATTGCTGGTCAGGGAACTAGATCCCGCATGCTGCAACTAAGAGCCCGAATGTCACAAGTAAAAGAGCCTGCATGTGGCAACGAAGATCCGGCGTGCTGCAACTAAGACCTGGCGAAGCCAAATAAATAAATAAATATTTTTGAAAAAATGTTCTCATCACACACAAAAAATGACACCTATGTGATGTGATAGAGGTGTTAGCTAAAGCTAGGTGGCAATCATATTGCAATTGCAGTACATAAATGTATCAAATCAACATGGTGTACACCTTAAACTTGCACAGTGTTAATGTCAATTATAATCTCAATTTTTTAAAAAAAGGAAATTTAAGCTAGTAGGAGGAATATTAGAGCTGATCTTTTCCTGGTCATGATATTTCAATCTATGGACAGTTTTCATCAATGATAGCTGAAGGGAAGAAAGGACAGTCTTGCCTACACTTTTTGCCTGCTGTTGATGTGCTGAGGGGTTGGCAAAATTTTCACTTTCATAGCTTCTTATTTTCAGCATTTAGGCAGTACCCACAGGCATCTCTACTCTCTATAATACCACTATACAGCAGAAATACAATGAGGGCAACATATTTTAAATTTTGTAATAACCACATTAAAAAGTAAAATGAGACAAATTTAATTTTAATAATATTTTAACCCATGTCTAAAACAGCATTTCAATATGTAGTCAATATAAAAAAAATATGAGTGAGATCTTCCTACAGATTGAATGTTTGTGTCCCCTCAAAATTCATATGTTGAGACCTATATGACGGTGTTTGAAGGTGGGATCTTTGGGAAATGATTAGGTCATGAGGGTGGAGCCCTTGTGAATGGGATTAGTGCCTTTATAGAAGAGACCCCAAAGAGATCCCCCACCCCTCCTCCTATGTGGGCACACAGCAAGAAGACAGCCTGTCTACAAACCCGGAAGTAGGCTCTCATCAGACACTGAATCTATCCATGCCTGATCCTGCCGCCAGAGTTGTGAAAAACAAATTTAGCTTGTTTATAAGCAACCCAGTCTGTGGTATTCTGTTATAACAGCCTAAGGGACAAAGACAGATCTTTTACATTCTTTTCAAGTCTCCGAATTTGGTGTGTATTTCATATCTACACCACTTCTCAATTCAGATTAACCACATTTTAAGTGCAAAGTGAACATATAAGGTTAGTGGATATGCTACTGATCATCATGGCTCTGCAACATGTCCTTGTCTATGTGGTTGTCTCAATAAGATAATTTGACATCTGGCAGTCACATCTCATAGACTAAAAGGAAAGTATTGAGAAAAAATAACAATTCATTTCTATGCGTGCTGGTATTTATTTTTCCTACACATTACCATGTCTTGCTCCCTTTCTTTTTTAAACAGACAATAATACCCATCCATTTTGGGAATTGCTCTTCCTTATTTATGGGTTTCCCCCCCTCTGTGTGATATTCCTCATATTATCCCATGACACTACCGCCCACCCCCAACTAATGACAGTTTGTTGGAGGATGCCTATTTCAAGTGGCATTGCAACAATAATTACAATTTTGTCCACATTATGATCCCAAAATGCTGAAGAGTTGGCATTAACACTTTCATTCCCCGGATAGTCCCAGAGGCAACTGGATGTTGCAATTCGATGTGAAGTGCAGGTGTTAGAAATAGAAGTGTTCCTGAAAGCAGAGCTGTTGGGCATCATTGTTATTTTATATTCTTCCTCTGGCTTGAAATTTGATGCTTTGATGGAACTATTTTATGTGCTAGTCTGACAAATCTCCCTACAGGCACGTGTAATGGATGAAAAGGCCAAGGCAAAGAGGAAAGATTAATTAGCTTGTGTAGGGTCACTTAACACCCCAGTGGCAGAGATATAAACCCAGAAGCATGAATTTGTAAGAATTTACACAAAGTACTTGGCAATTTCATTTTCCTTGATGAGAACTATAACTATAGTGTAAAGAGCTGTAATTTCTGGATGCCACCCCTTTAAATGAATATCTACTGTTTGGTCATACTGCTATTATGTAAATGCTTTTCTATTAATTTTGTATCTGTTGTCAATCTTTCTCCCATGAAAACTGATTTGTATATTTGTATTGTACTACAGTGATGAAATCTAAGGGCTGTTATTTGTCTCGCAATCTAATAAAAACATGTGTTTGTTACTTAGTTCCACAAGAGGGCTTTACATTTCTACTTTACATGGAAATATTTGTATTTTTATTAAAAGTTATATTGAAGAATTTTTACAAATCTACCCATTAGTTCCAGTTACACAGAAATCTTTAAATTTTAAATTGTGTATCTGAAGCTAGAAAGACTGCAGTTTTATAATGTAAATGTGATGACAGACCAAGCAATGTATTTAAATAAGTATTGCATGAGAAGATGTATCATATAAACATTAGTTCCCAAATTATAATACTAAAATCCACAAAGTTAGAAGGGTTAGGGATAGAAGAAAGTATGTAGGCTAGTGATGATGGTGGCATAATATATGAAAATATGAATTGTATCAATGCAATCTTGATTTGTTTGTTTACTTGTTTGTTTATATTCTAACATGGCCTTTATGTTCTCAGCTTGAATACATTTTAGACATCTTCTCACAGCCTCTTGCCAGTGTTGCAATCTAAGAATGTCTTTCTTAAGGACCTGGAAACCATCCCTTTGAAATGTAATCTTCGAGAAAGATATCCTTACCTCCCAGTCTCCATGGGGAGGTTAGGAGCCTATCTTTGATAAGTGCCAACTAGCAAACAGATGGCCTAATCACACTGACCAACTTTCCCTTTACTGTCCTACAGGATTTTTCTACCAGCTCACCCAGTGCTTAAAAAATCTCCCACCTTTTGTTTCAACAGAGTTGAGTTCAATCTCTCACTTACTGCAACTAGTCTTGACCCCTTTCACAATACTATTGAATAGTCCTTTTTTTATGTATATAATTTTTTTATCATTGTGTTCCGAATTCACAGCATTCTTTAAAAATTTATTTTTTATTTTATTTATCTTTGGCTGTGTTGGGTCTTCGTTGCTGCTCACGGGCTTTCTCTAGTTGTGGCAAGCGGGGGCTACTCTTCGTTGCGGTGCATAGGCTTCTCATTGCAGTGGCTTCTCTTGTTGCGGAGCATGGGCTCTAGAGCGCAGGCTCAGTAGTTGTGGCTCGCAGGCTCAGTAGTTGTGGCTCATGGGCTCAGTAGTTATGGCTGCCAGGCTCTAGAGCACAGGCTCAGTAGTTGTGGTGCATGGACTTAGTTGCTTCGCAGCATGTGGGATCCTCCTGGACAAGGGATATATATATATATATATATATATATATATATATATATATATATATATATATATATGGTGTCTATTAAGTGTGCAATAGAATTATGCCTAAAAAACAATGTATATACCTTAATTTAAAAATATACTTTATACTAAAAAATGCTAACCATTACCTGAGTCTTCAGCAAGTCCTAATCTTTTTGCTAGTGTAGGGTCTTGCCTTGATGTTGATGGCTGCTGACCGATTAGGGTGGTAGTGCTGAAGATTGGGGTGGCTGTAGCAATTTCTTAAAATAAGATAACAATGAAGTTTGCTGCAATGATTCACTCTTCCTTTCATGATCTATTTCTCTGTAGCACACAGTGCTGTTTGATAGCAATTTACCCACAGTAGAACTTCTTTCAGAATTGGAGTCAATCCTCTCAAACCTGTGCTTTATCAACTAAGTTGATGTCATGTTCCAAATCGTTTGTTGTAATTTCAACAACCTTCACAGCATTGTTATGAGGTATAGATTCCATCTTAAGAAACCACTTTCTTAGCTCATCCATAAGAAGGAATTCCTCTTCTGTTAAAATTTTATTATGAGATTGCAGCAATTCAGTTCCATCTTTGGGCTCCACTTCTAATTCTAGTTCTCTTGCTATTTCCACCACATCTGCAGTTACTTCCTCCACTGAAGTTTTGAACCTTTCAGAGTCATCCGTGAGGGTTCAGATCAACTTCTTCCAAACTCCTGTTAATGTTGATGTTTTGGCCTCTTCCCATGAATTGCAAAAGTTCTTAATAGCATCTAGAATGGTGACTTATTTCCAGAAGGTTTTCATTTGTTTTGTTCTGATTCATCAGAGGATTCACTGTCTATGGAAGCTGTAGCTACTAAAGGAATGTTGTGGCTGTTATGATCTTCTATCCACACCACTAACACCTACCCCATATTAGTAATAAAGCTATTTTACTTTCTGACCATTCATGTGTTCCCTGGAGTAGCACTTCTGATTTTCTTCAAGAAGTTTCCTTTTCATTCACAACTTGGCTAACTGGTGAAAAAGGCCCAATTTTCAGTCTTTCTTGCCTTTTGATACTCATTCTTCACTAAGCTTTATTATTTATAGATTTTGATTTAAAGTGAGAGACATGCGTGACTCTTCATTTGAACACTTAGGGATCATTTCAGGGTTATAATTGGGCTAATTTCTATATTTTTGTGTCTCAGGGAATAGGGAGGCCCGAGGAGAGGGAGAGAGAATAGCAGGTCAGTAGAGCTGTCAGAACACACACAACGTTTATCATCAATTAACTTCACTGCCTTATATGGGCACATTCTGTAGTGGCCCAAAGCGATTACTGTAATAACATTAAAGATCACTGATCACAGATCACTATAACAAATACAATAATAATGAAAAAGTTTGATATATTACAAGGATTACCAAAATGTGCCACAGAGGCATGAAGTGAGCAAATGCTCTTGGAAAAATGGTGCTGATAGATTTGCTGGAAGCAAGTTGCTACAGACTTTCAATCTGTAAAAAATGCAATATCTGTGAAGCTCAGTAAAATGAGTTGTGCCTTATAATTTATAGATATGTGTCTATATATTTATACAGTTGGCTCTTAAACAACACAGGATTGAACTGTATGAGTCCATGTATACACTGTTTTTTTTCAGTAAATATACAGGTGGCCCTCCTAATTCTTGAATTTCACATTCAGAGGTTTATCTAACTGCGGATGGAAATTTCCATGCACAGTTGATTGACTCCTTGGGTGCAAAACCTGCATATATAGAGGGCAGACTGTATTCATTGGACATGCCATGTATGCCAGTTTATATAAGAGAATTGGGCATCCGCAGATTTTAATATATGCAAGGACTCCTGGAGCAAATCTGCCACCTTATTGAGGGATAACTGTATATAATATGTTATATCTTGTTACATATATAATGTTATGCATATATAGCATTGTATATATATGTAGTTTTAGATAATTGAGTTTTGGGTATATATGTACTTTTAAGTATCTGTATAGTTTTAGATATATATATATATATATATAGTTTCAGTTTTATGTATTTTAGGAATACATTCAAAAGCAATAATCATAGATTTATGAATAAGCATGTTCCAACTACAGTATTGTTTAGAATAGTAAAATGTTAAAAACAAACATTTCAATAATAAGTAATCATAATGTGGAATATTATACAAATCTTAAATTCATAATTTGAGACTTAATTGTTCTTAACATACAACGCTAAATTTGTGTTTGCCGTTTAAAGAGTTAACAAAATAGTACATATATCATTATCCCACTTTTAATTTGAATCCATTCATATGGAATCAAATTGGAATGTAATTTTGAGTAAATTTGTATAGAATAGAACAAAATCCAAACTTTAAATATAGTAATTGCTGGGTTTGTTAAGATACTGGGCAACTTTAATTTTCTTCTTTAAAAATACCATATTATTGGGCTTCCCTGGTGGCGCAGTGGTTGAGAGTCCGCCTGCTGATGCAAGGGACACGGGTTTGTGCCCTGGTCCAGGAAGATCCCACATGCTGCAGAGCGGCTCGGCCCGTGAGCCATGGCTGCTGAGCCTGCGTGTCCGGAGCCTGTGCTCCGCAATGGGAGAAGCCACAACAGTGAGAGGCCCGCATACCGCAAAAAAACAAAAAAACATATTTTTTAACTTCTCTGTAATTAACAAATAGAGTTATAAACAGGAACTTACAATGATATTTTCCTTAAATTAAAAAAATGCAACTTTTTTGTGTGAATTTATGATTTTTTTTTTATAAACTCAGGTCAAAAATTCCCTCAATCTGTGGTGGTACGGAAAATTGACTTGTGCATTTTTCATTATTCATACAGTTGTCTTAACTACTAGAAAATTTGAAACAGTGAAGAAATTGTTTTTCTTTTTTTTCTGTCATAAACCCTTCAGCTATTTTTTAACTTCTTCATGTTGTATGCCTTATGATCAACTGAAATTAAAAGAAAGTAAATTTAACTTAATACAAATTTAATTGTTCACCACATTTTGGCAGTTAGTCTGTTTTTAAGTCTTTAAGTACTTCGCCTGAAGCAGTAAGTTGCAGTTATTCAAAATACGCACCATTTGGAGGATGTATGTATTTTAAGACTCTCTTTGTACAGGCTGGCCACAGAGTTACTTTCTTTTGCCAGTGTGTAATGATCCCGTCATTGAATAGATATTATTTTTAGCAGAGTTAGTCTTCCATAGCCTGTAACAAAAGAATTTTTAAAAAAGACTAAAATACTAGCCTTCTTTTTTTTGTGATGTGTTACTATATGGACTATACCACCTGGAAAAAAGAAGAAGAAATGAAGAAAGAGGGTAAATGATTTTTTCTTGTGTATGTTGTAGGCATCTATCTAATTTATTGAGGGGCATAAAGGAAGAATTTAGTCCCTCAGTAGTATTGTGTCTGGTACACAGAACAATTGCCAGGCCACCTTTTCAAAATTGAGTTTCAAAGTTTAGAGAACTGAATCACTAAAATAAAAATCAGCTTGAGCCATTTTTTGTCTCATTTATCCAGGCCAAACTAATTTTCTCTCATAGACTCAAAATAGCTTTAATTAATATTTCTGATTTTTACATTCTTTAGACTTCATAATTTCTTTGGTGTGCATTACCAATTCTGAACATTTTTTAAAATTTTTTGAGTGCAAATTTTACCTTTAACAGAGAGTATGTCCATGCTAGTTACCAATCTTTTCTTGTATATCTTACTTCCTAAAAGCTTTCCTTACAGTATCTCTTATTCTTCAACTAATCTTTACTGAAGATATTAAAAATAAAGTGAAAGAAATAATTAATATGCTTTCAATTTTAGGGAAAGCAGAAAAAACTGTTTTGAGTTTTATAAATATGAGCAGAATATAATTATTCAGGCTGCTTATGCATCTTTCATGGCAATATATTTATTCAACTTTTATAAAGTAATAAAAAATTTTGGTAATAAGTGCTGCTTTAGATGACAGTAGTTTAATAGTTTATGCTAATTAGTAACTTCGATTCTTTTCTCACTATTTTTTTCTGAACAGTTAGTGCTCTTGGGTTATCCCATATGGATGGGCTGCAAACAAAGATTTAATGACTTTTTCTAACATCCCTTCATAAATAAATAGTCTGCTTAGTCAGAAATATTAAATAAAATAGCACTATGGTTCAGTATTGGAAGCTGAGAGTAATTCTCAGGCAATATTTCTCTCACATATGCTTCTCAAACAGAATTTCTGCTTCTGCTGTGGTGTAGAATTCAGGGACTATGCTCAACTCAGTTCCTGCCTCTCTTTAAGTTCTGCTGCAAGATACAACTCTGTTTGGGAAACCAAAAATGTAGGTGTTAAAAGCCAGGTTATATCCAGGAATCAGCCTTGCCAAGACTCAATCACAACCTTTCCTCTGAACTATAAGGATTTCATTCCATGTGTGTTTCAGTTCAACTCAAGTGAAGAGAAAACTATGTGATAGTATCCAGCTAACATACCACACTTTCTCCTGGAAGGTTTAGATAATCAAATTAAATTTATTAAAACTATAAATTTTCATCATTTCCCCAAATGTCTTCTGAAAATCTGCTGTGAATGCTCTAGGCACTGCTGTAGGTGATGAGAATGTAATGTGAACAGGTCAGCATGTTTCTTACATTCAGGAAGCTCATGGGCTGTTTGGGATTACAGGCTATCAAGTGACAACCCAACAGGGTAGGTTGTTTATGCAGGAAAAATTCTTGAGCTAAATTTTGAGCTACCACGAGCAGCATGTATGATTTGAACAGGCTGGGTGACCTTAATGATGCATGGCTGAAGGATGGTCAGGTGAGTGATACAAAGAGCAGCATGGCAGTATTGCAAGAGAGGAAGTACACTGAAGTAATTTAGTCCACCTATGGTTGGAGAGGGTTAGCAGAGAAAGACTGGAGAGATAAGCTGGACATGATCATGAAGCTTCCTATAAACCATGTGAAGACAGAGTTGGCACTTTTCTTGAAAACAATAGGAGCTAATGATGGGTGAGTGAATGATGGGATAAGATTTACATTTTAGGAAGACCATTTTAATGTGAATAGGGCCAGAGAGATGAAGACTACTGAAGGAAAATAGGTAACTAATAAAGGAGACCTGATTTAGGGATGTGGCAGTGTCAGTAAGAGTATTGAACAGCAGATCTGGGAAATATTTAGGTGGCAGAACAATTTAGTGTTTGATTAGGTTGAAGTAAGAGGGGGAAAAAGAAACTAATGTTCAGTATTCCTGTGTAATTGACGCATTTACTGTGCGAGAGATCAAGGGAATGGCAGTTCTGGGGAGGATCGTGGTGAATTTAGTTACTGAAGTTTCATTTTCAGTAACTTTGAAATATCCATGTGAAGATGTCTATTTGAGAGCTGGGTTAAATAGGTCTGAATTTGGGAGTTAAGAAAAAACTCAGAATTATAGAGTCCATAACATTGATTTTCATCCTACCTACCCCATTTTTTTTTAATGAATCTTATTGGGGGAGGGAATATTATTGTTATAGTTTCCTGTATTCTTGATTCAGTGTGACACACATATTTCCCATATTTTACCTTGTATCGCTTACTTAATTCTAGAAAAAATTTCCTCAGTCATATCCTTAGAGAAAATATTGATGTTGGGGTATACTGACATTGCAACAGATTACTGGAGGTTCTTTTTTTTTTTTTTTGTGGTACGTGGGCCTCTCACTGTTGTGGCCTCTCCCGTTGCGGAGCACAGGCTCCGGACGCGCAGGCTCAGCGGCCATGGCTCACGGGCCCAGCCGCTCCGTGGCATGTGGGATCTTTCCCAGACCGGGGCACGAACCCGTGTCCCCTGCATCGGCAGGCGGACTCTCAACCACTGCGCCACCAGGGAAGCCCTGGAGGTTCTTTAAAAAACACACATTGTAGCTTCTCAAATGAAGTTACATAATACTGTCATTTATTTTTTTAGATGAAAAAGTTTACATGCACGTGGTTTCTTAAAGATCTATTCTTAGGCACTAAAAGCTTTATTTTCCCTTATTTTGGAGGTTCTCAAAAGTTCTATTTGGATTAGAGTATATCCTCTTACTATGAGAAAATAGTAGATGCAACAGAAACATAGTATGAACATTTACAAAAAATAGACTATCTAAATTTAAACTAATATGTACCACTACTAGATAGAATTCCCCAATTACTCTTCCATCACAGATGTACTTAGTTCCTGGTAGTAATCTTTTATGTGCTGTCTTTGAAATTCAAATGTGCTTCTAAAACATATGTAATATAATTTATTCTGAGTTAGGTTTATTATCCCTATTTTATAGGTACGATAAATGAAGCTCCATAAGGTTACACAGTTTGACTAGCATAACACAAGTCATTTGTGAATTGAGCAGGGGCTAAACTAAATATTTCACTCAAAGTCCCTTGATTTTTTTTTCTCTATCATAAAGTTTTACTTTTCATCAGTGAACTTATTTGCAAGGTGGCTGGCTCACTTTAGGAATGTCACTTCCAGAAATAAAGCCACAGGTCTCCAGATGTACAGAACTCAAAACTTTGGCAAGATAGTTATTATATCAAATCAAATTTATCTAAACAATGAAAGGTTTATTTATTAACTTATTTTACATAATATATAATGCTTATTTAATAAATATGTCTGCACACATATATATCTTTATATCAGGACTCAGTGTTGGTTAACATTAGTTAATATGCATAATATATATTCACACATACCCACAGGTGTATATACAATCACTATTCAATACTGGTTAACAATAATATCTATGGAATTTTAATAGCTTGCTTAAGATTACCAATGGTTAAATGGCAGAGCAAGAAGTGGCAGAGCAAGAATTCAACCCTATTCTTCTGAATCCATATAAGTTATTTTGCTGTACCATAAACAATGCTATTATTACATTGGGAGAAAAAAAGAACAAAAAATCTTATTTAAATTTTGGTTGGCAAATTTTAGGTATTTAATTTTATTGTTTAGGCATAAAATGCTCTAATTCAAGTGATAGTTAGCTAGCTTCGCACTGTACTGAGACTACTGTTAGTTTATCCTCTAAAAACTAAACATTTCCTTTTGCTGTCCTTTAGAGGTTATAAAACCAAAAACAAAAAAAAATTTGCTTTATAAAAACTAAAATTTCAGAATAAATGTAACAATTTATATGCAACTCAACTGGATCGGCTAACATATGATATTGTGTTCTTTTGAATATTGCATTAGAAGGTTGATCACCAACTGTCACCTACATGAACTGTTTTGATAATCGAGATGGTCATATATAAAAGTTCAGTTGCTTTGAGCATTTAGAAAACTAAAGTATTCTAGCAACCAGTAAATCAGATAGATTTTTCATAGATCACACAGATAAATATTCATTCCAGTAAGCTATCCCAGTTTATTCTAAGGGCAAATATGTCTATTTCTTTATCCTGTGTCATGATATTCATGCTCTATCTATTTATCTATCATCTATGTACATATCTATTTACTTCTTTATTTATCTATCATCTATCCATATTACTTAGAATATTTAGGATATCCATCAGAGAAAATAACATAAAATTCAACTAAACTCATTTAAGTAATAAAGGGAATTATATGGCTCACTAGCTGCAAAGTCTAGAGCTAGAGAATAAATACTTGTCTGATCCACAGGTCGATGGTATCTTTAAGGCTGCATATCCATTTGTTTGTGATTCTTTCAGCTCTGTCTTCCTCACTATGTTGGTTTCATCCTTAGCCTATTTTTCCTCATGTTGGCCAGATGGCTCTCCATTTGGACTACATGCATTTATTTTTTTATCTAAGAGAAGGGCATTGTATCAAGTTTGCAATTATTTAAGAAAAGTTTTGGCTTCCTTCCAGTTGACTAACTTATTTCCCTTGAACCAATCACTGGGGCTAAAGGAACACCATCTGTTAGCTTGTCTTAGTTTTAAATCATTGCCAACCCTGGACTAATCACAGTGACAAACGTCAAGAACAACAGCAACAATAGGATTACTATGATTGGCTTAAGCCAGTCAGGGCCTTCTCTTGGAGCTTGGAATAGAATCAAAATTCAATAGATGTCTGAAACAGAGCGTGTGACTTGCTTCTCCAAAGGAAAATCTAAGTACTTTTGTAAAAAAAAGAAATGGAATACAGGGATGCATTAACAAATGCCCACCATTTATTGTAAATCTATCCATTTATTCACTCAGTTATCCTTCCAATTGTATCCATCTATCAATAATCTCAATCAATTTATCTCTTCCTCCACCTTTCTACATATGCAGCATGCTTATGTTTATTTAATTATTATCAAATTTTATTATCGCATGAAGTAGCATAGAAGTACAGGAATACAGTTTGGGCAAATATTGAGGTCAGAGTATTACTATTAGATATTCTTATTGAAGAATAAAAGCTGTCAACATAAGTTCAGTTCTGAAACATACATGAGACACCAAGTCAGTTTTCCAGTTCTTACACTTTTTTAAAGATTCTCCAAAATTAAAAAAAAAAATCTGTTAATTACTTCCATTCTGTGAAGGATAAGGAGAAATTAGCCTCATACTTTGGAATTTAAGGAAGTTAAAAAGTGAAATAAAAACCATTTAATTATTTCTAAGCTTGTTAATTTGGTTGGTATCTTAGAGAAGCAGAAAAAAATTAGTTAGTGAGAGAAGCACAAAAATAAATGGATATTTTGAATATGGAGGAGATTCACATACATTTTGCTTTCATAATATGTGAGATAGAAGTTTAGTTTTGTTGGATGCAAAGTTTGAGAGAGCTTGGTCTATTTGTTTGTTACTTACGTGAAGTGTGTGTGTGTGTATTTGTAGATCAGAGTAGAAAGCATAAAATTAAAGACAGAAAACAGTGACAATAATTGGTGATGGGAAGTTCTAGAGGAAGAATTTTTTTCTTCAGTTGACCTGATGGAGGTGTAAGCTTTCCAAAGTAGAGATGTATTTTTGAAATAGAGGGTATGAAAGAGGAAGCTTGGTCATAATAAGCAATTTCTGGTGCAGAGGAGAGCAAAAAGAAAAAAAAAGAGGAAATTTAGTCAAATAGCCACAGAATTTCAGTAAGTGGATGCAGAATTATTTGCTAACTGCCTTAAAGAGAGTAACAGTTACATATAATGGAGAAGCATTGGAAAGGCTGTTTTGAGTACTATAAGTGATCAATTTAATGATAAAACCAATAACCACCTCTAAGTTAAATGGAGAGGCAGGAGATTGCTGATAAAGTGTGAGAGTTGGAAAGATTTAAATAGCCAATGGAGGCATTCTCAGGTATATATATGTATGTATATATATATATATACATACATATATATGTGTATACATATGTGTGTGTATATATATATATATATATATAGAGAGAGAGAGAGAGAGAGAGAGAGAGTGAGTGAGTAAAGTAAAGTCAGCGCCATTTGACTCCAAAGGCAGTACTTTTAAATATATTATGCTACCCATGGAGAGAGAGCAGTAGAGAGGGAGAGATTGAGAAAGAAGAGAAAGACTCCATTGGTCCCAAAAAGTAGTTGAGCCTTCTTTAAACTACATGATAAAAACATCATAAATCTACTGTTTAAATCAAATATGTATTCTCAGATATTTATGTGTTCTGATCCCCCCAATAATGAATAAATAAGCTATTGACTTGTACAAGCTTGACTTTTCCCTTAAATGGATTAAAAGCTACAGGTATATTACAGCTATTTCTACTCTTAACCTATCTTCCCTCCTCCCTTACTTCCCTTCTCTCTTTTCATTCACAAATATTTTGAGTGCCAATTATATGCCAATTATCAAAATACACGGTCAGATTTGTAACCATCTCCAAGCTAGTAGGAAAGAAACAGACACATGTTTCCATTACAGAGTCAGAGGGTATGACAGAGGCAAGCATACGGTGTTATGGCAGAACATTAAATCTTGAAGGATGATATGACAGATTGCAGTATTGTTTACAAATAGCTGTTTGTAAACAATACTGGCCCTTTCTTGATACCCCTTCTTATCCCAATAACCTTGGCTATGTGACTTATTTTTACAATAAAATATGGAAAAAAGTGACAGGCGAAGTTTTATAAGACACAGTGTAATTCTACATTTTTTTTTTTTTTTTGCCTGTTGTGGGACCCAAAATATGCTAAAAAAAGTCGTTTCTTAATCCTAGATCCCAGAATACAGAGGATGTGGCGCAGGACCACAGCCTACCCACAATGGACATGCACTTGAGCAAAAAATAAGCATTGGTGAGCTACTAAGACCCAGTCCTTAAGAAGGCATGGATTATTTTGGAGCTGAAAGTAGTTTAATAAAGTTCAAAGCAAAGATGTGTATTTAGTGAGAAGGGGAAGGAGAGATGATGAAGGGTGTGTGGAGGGGCTAAAGGAGATGGTGGGGGAGATTGGCAGGAACCCAGTTAAGGGACTTCTATCTCATGTCAAAGACTTAAGCTTTAATTCTGAAAGCTATAGTCTTAAGAGAAAGAATCTTGTGATCAGTTTAGGTTCTTAAAAGTGAAGCTCTAGCAGCACTGTTTTGGTAAATAGATTGAAGGGGAAAAGAGACTGGAAGCTGAGAAACGAAATAAGAAGCTATTTAATAATTTTATTCTGTAAGGGTTTTCCAGATATAGTCTCTCTGATCGCCACTCCTTGCACATACCTGCCACCTTACTCTTGACATTTCTTTGTTTATCTGCTGACCAATAATATTTTGCAGTTTCTTAAGACGGCTAGAGTAACTCAGTCCCAAACGATGAATTCTGAGTTATATCTGACTCCTTAAATTTTTCTCAGTAAATGGTGGAACGACTCTGCTCCACCAAAGCCAACTTATAGAATACTTTCCTTTGGTTTTGCCAGGTCAGTTGACTAAAGGAATGTCTAGGTAATAAAGTCCAGAGAAATACAAGGAATATTGTATTAGCATCAACACATAAGGAAACAAAAAAACAAGAAACCCTGAACTTTGAGAGGTCTGTCGTTGCTTCTGCAGCTGCCTTGGTGTCATCCTCCATATGTCATTTTTTCATTTCACTTTAAACATAAACTCTGCAGTCTGGGCAGGGATCTCTATAGGCAAGTATCACCATTAAGGAAATTCACTTTGTGTTGTTGCCTGAGGGTGATCCAGGGACTTGGAATCTGGAAACTGCTCTTCTGGAGCCTGCGCTCTAGAGCCTGCAAGCCACAACTACTGAAGCCCGCATGCCACAACTACCAAAGCCCACGTGCCTAGAGCCCATGCTCCGCAACAAGAGAAGCCACCGCAATGAGAAGCCCGCGTGCCACAACGAAGAGTAGCCTCTGCTCACCGCAACTAGAGAAAGCCCACGCTCAGCATGAAGACCCAACACAGCCAAAAATGAATAAATTTTTTTAAAAAAAGCACTGGAGGAAATATAATTAAATTTCTCCACTGAGAAACCTCAGATGGATCCCAAGCCTTCCACAGAAATGGTAATAATGTATTTCAACATGTTATTTATCCCACATAATCATTTCTCATGAAGTTTAACGATGGCTGTGTTTATAAATAACATCTGGTAAATATGCTTTTAAGATACAAATAGAGCTATGAAGCTGACTACTAGTAAAAAGCCTGGCAGATGTTAATATACCCTTCAAGATTTCTGTGTAAAAGGGTGCACTTTGTATGATCACAGGATAAGAATGGGATGGGATAAGGATAAGTAGTGGTCCTCTGTGTTGTGCGAGGAAGATAATCTACAAACTTTCACCTGGTAATAAACAACGTCCTGGTAAGAGAGCGTGTGATATTTAGGGCTGCAGAAAGCTTTTCACTTCACTACAGGAGCTACTGCTGAGCAAAGGGATGATCAGTCCTCTAAACTTTATCATAGAAAAATACATTAAAAATAGATAAGAAAATAACAGCAACATGAACAAGAGAATACCTGTGGAGTGAAAATGTGTTAACTCCCTCGGAGGAATTCAATAACAGGCAAGTTAATCTTTTTGTAAAGAAGCTGCTTCATACTGGGCCTCCAGGGGTTGTTTGTTCATATGCCAGGGCACCTGCTATTAATTTCTTACATCCCATTTCAGGAAGAACAATTCCTCTTTATGTTTTCCTCACCTCTTACATCACGTTCTTGCGAGAACATCTAAAAATAAGGCAAGACAGAGAGCTAAGATGCAGAGTTTTTTTTTTTTTAACAAAAATTCTATGTTAGTACACACCCCACCCCCAATTTTTTATTTGAAAAGTTTCAAAAGTAACTTCAGTAAAAAGCTATTCATTGATCAAGCCATAAAGCTAGTAGGTGGTTGGGTCAGAACACAAATTTCAATCAGCCAGATTTCAAAGCTCATCCATGTAGTAAATTTTTTATAACCAAATAGAGAGTCTGCTTAAAAAGCATCTCCATACATGTTTCTTTAATTAAGCTATTTAATAGTAGCCTGTTACAAGAGAAAACATAATTTTGTTTAGCCTTACATTTTATAGGCTAAAGGTGTCATTTCCTTTAGCCTTCTTTTGAAGAATAGTTACCTTGGAAAATGAGTTTGGCGCTTTCTCTTGTTGCCACAACATCCCTGACATTCAACTCTGGATGGCATTTTCTTCATGCAAACACATATCCTCTGTGAAACAGTTCCTCAAAATGTTCATTTCTAATTTGGTTCATTGGAGGGAAGATTTTTAACCAGTGCATTTGTTTCTGATATGGAGACACATCAGAATCAATACTGAAAAAGCAGATGGCTGGAGGAATTACACACACCATAAGGGAGTCTCTCGTCTTTGCAGGACACACACATGGTAGTGAATACATAACACATAAGGGACAATGTCATGGCATTTTGAAGCAAAAGCCAGAGCCACAGGTTGGGGAAAGAATCTTTATGCTGTCTGAAAAGCATTTTTCCTCCAGGGGCTGGTTTTACCTTTGAAGCAATCTTTCCTGTCGTTACTTAGGTCATTTGCTACTAAATCTATTGTCCAACTTTGACAAAAATTTAACGAAAATGTAAGAAAAAATTTTCAATCAAATGCATCTGATTAATCATCAGAAAATTGGTATGGATAAACTACTTTACTATAAAACGTTTTCCTATCATGTGGCTCTTGACCTAAAACAAATAGACTGCCTGATATTTCTCCAGGGAAAATGGGTTTATTTGGGATCAGCAGGGAATTGCATTTTGAGGTTTGCAACCGTGGTGAGCCACGTGCAAGTCCCTACATGACAAGAGAAGGAGGATGCTTTTTTTTTAAATAAATTTATTTATTTTATTTTATTATTTATTTTTGGCTGCATTGGGTCTTCATTGCTGTGTGCGGGCTTTCTCTAGTTGCGGTGAGCAGGGCTACTCTTCATTGCAGTGCCAGGCTTCTCATTGCGGTGGCTTCTCTTGTTGAGGAGCACAGGCTCTAGGCACATGGGCTTAAGTAGTTGTGGCTCACGGGCTCTAGGGCACAGGCTTAGTAGTTGTGGCAAACGGGCTTATTTGCTCTGTGGCATGTGGGATCTTCCCGGGCCAGGGCTCGAACCTGTGTTCCCTGCACTGGCAGGTGGATTCTTAACCACTGTGCCACCAGGGAAGCCCAGAGGATGCTTTATTAGAAAGGAAAAGGAAATTGGGAGTGCTATAGTAAACCAAGAGTCCATGGCTTTTCATTGGCTGAGTCCGTGGAGGAAAGGAATCTTTCTTTTTCCTGTTGGGCTCTGCTGTCATCACAGGGTGTGAGAGCCCCCCTTCTGGTCTCCTAACTCTATTTAATTGAAATTTCTCTTTATTGATTTTTATTTTATATTTCCCCCTTCTGATCAAGAACTTTCTCTGAAAGCATCACTGATCAAGAGTCAGGTTTTCTAGTGTTAGTGGCTCTTTGTCCCTCAAAGCCAGTAAGGACATTTCCTAGGTGTAGTGTCTCATGTTAAAGGGAAAGTGCCCAGACTGGAAACCTATTGAGGTCACATTCAAGTAACATGGAAGGCTAGGAGGCAGAGCTCTCAGGAGCTAAAGGTCTTATGTTATCAAGATCATAGACCTTGGAGATCATTTGAAAGGTTATGTCATCATCAAAATTTTGATGACAAACTTCCAATAGACCTGGTTTGGATACCTTGGGAAAGCTGTCTCATCAGATGTCATCTGCTTCAATTCTGGGAAATTTTTTTTACTTTTAGGTACCTGATGATTTTCATGTTCAGTCCGGGTCTGGCACTTTCTTTAGATGTGTCACATTAATCCAAGAGTCTATTTCTTGGAGATTGGCAGCATTAGGATTTGTTAGCAGTATCTGATAGGGGCTTCTCCAGTGAGGTTGAAAAGAGTTCTTCTGGAAGTGTCTTTTCCAATAAACAAAATCTCCAGCAAGGTGTGATACATGAGGTATTTGTCTTCCAGGAGTACACTGTGAGAAGATTGCTCTACCAAAACATGATTATTTTTCATAGAAGAAATTAGGCCTTTGCAGTATTGAGATTGAAATATCTATCAGTCGTGGGTCAAAAAAAGTAGGAGTCAAGTGCATTGGGTATCCTGTGACTACCTCAAAGGGTGAGATTTTATGAGTTCCAGAAAGGGTGGATCTGAGATTTAGAAGGAGCAATGGCAGTGCCTTTGGACAAGGTATTTGGAGGGCCTCTACAAAGTTTTCCATTTGCATCTTAATGCCATTAGTGTGTTCAGCTAAACCAGAGGATTGAGGGCGGTTAGTGCAGTGAAAGTGTTGTAAAACCGGCCAGATGACACAGACTTGTCTAGGTACGGCCAGTAAAATGGGTCCTCAATCACTATGAAGTTTGAGAGGAGTTCCCCATGTAGAAATAATCTTTTCCAAAAAAAAAAAAAAAAAGTCTTTAGCCACAGAAGAAGCAGTAACATGTTTGAAAGGGAAGGTTTCAGACCAGTATGAAAACATACTAAATACTAAACACACTAAAATATATTGATATCCATGACACATAGGAAGTTGTACAAAATCCATTTGACAGACCTTGAATTGTCCATTAGGCAGTCTAAAATGTCTGGGAACATTTCAAACAGGCTTTTCTGGGTTGTATTTCAAACAAGTGGGATGAGTAGATAGGCAATTTCTGTGACCTTGTTAATGGTCCTCCACCAATACTGATTCATGAAGGCTATCATTTGGTCAGTTGACCAACAGTTTAATACATGTACAGTAGTGAGGAGAGGAAATTTTAGAGTCTCTCTTAGCACTGGGTTGTTATTTGGTCCAAACCAGACCTTTCTCTTTTTATCAAACCAATAATTGATGAATTTCCAATCATGTTTTTAAAACCTCTTCTGAGGTCAACTGTTGGATTTCTCTAGTCAGTTTTTTAAAATGATCATTTTGGGAAACATCCCTTTAGACCATGACAGAGGTTTGGCCTCTGTTGGTCTCTTTAGTGACAGCATTCCTCATGGAAATATGAGCAAGGTAGTTTTCCTTAGCTTCCAGAGACAAGTATAGAGTGCCCCAGAATTTCAAGAACAGCTCAAGTGTCAGGTAAAAGTACTAATAATTTCTAATAATTTCTGATCACAGGGACCATTTTAAATTTTAATTCCACTGGAAGTAAGGAAGCCATTTGTGTCCATGATATTCCAAAATCATGAGCTACTCCAAAAGCATATATATTATCAGTATAAATATTGGCAGTTTGGTCTTTGGATAAAGTACAAGCTTGTGCAAGAGTGTAAAATTCAGCCTATTGGGATGAAGTATCCACAGGTGAAGATGCTACCTAAACAGCATCAAAAGGAGTTGCAATAGAATGCTCAGCACAGTATTTATAATATCAACTTTTTTTTTTTTTTTTTTTGCGGTACGTGGGCCTCTCACTGTTGTGACCTCTCCTGTTGCGGAGCACAGGCTCCGGACGGGCAGGCTCAGGGGCCATGGCTCACGGGCCCAGCCACTCCGTGGCATGTGGGATCTTCCCGGACCGGGGCACGAACCCGTGTCCCCTGCATCGGCAGGCGGACTCTCAACCACTGCGCCACCATGGAAGCCCTATAACATCAACTTTTAAATAAACCATCAGTGAACCATGAGAAGTCAGCATTACCCAAATAATCTCCTGAAGATCATCACGAGGAGTCAGGAGGTGGTCCATCTGTGTTAAGCAGTCATGAGGAAATTCATCAGTGATGGAGGGGAAAAAAGCAGCAAGGTTAAGGTTATTACAAAATAAAACAGTTACGTGAGGAGTAGTTAAAAGGACTTTATAGGAGGTGAGGTGGCTGACTGAGAAGCATTGAGTGTGATGAGAATTTGGGAGAGCTTCTACTGCATGATGTACAACAATGGTTAAAGGTGATCCCACAATGATTTTTTCGGTGGTCTTAACCAAAATGGCAGTGACTGTAATGGCTCTAAGGCAAAGGGGTTATACACACATCATAGAGTCCAGCTGCCAGCTGTAATACCTTATGGGTCAATGGTGGTCCTCATGTTTTTGGGTGAGTATGCCGAGGGCATTCCCTTCCTTTTCATATAAAAGCATACCTCATTTTACTTTGCTCTATTATACTTCACAGATAACTTTTTTTTTTTCAAATTGAAGGTTTGTGGCAACCCTGTGTCAAGCAAGTCTATTGGTGCCATTTTTCCAATAGCATTTGCTCACTATTTGTGTCTGTGTAACATTTTGGTAATTCTCTCAATATTTAAAAATTTTATTATTATTACATTTGTTATGGTGATCTATAATCAGTGATCTTTGACGTTACTATTGTGATTGTTTGGGTACTTTTTAGCAATAAAGTATTTCTAAATTAAGGTATGTACATTGTTTTTTTTAGAGATAATGCTATCGCACACTTAATAGACTACAGTATAGTGTAAACATAATTTCTATAGTACTGAGAAACCAACAAATTTGTGTGACTTACTTTATTGTGGTATTCACTTTATTGCAGTGGCCTGGTACCCAGCCTGCTGTTTCTCCAAGGGATGCTGGTACAAAATGGAAAAAGGTAATCTGATACTTGGGATACCCAAAAGCAGGTAAGCTTATCAAACTCTAAGACTTTAAAAGCTATGTTGTCTGGTTTTTCTGATAAAATTGGGTTTGGTTGTTACTGTTTAGCAAAAAATAAAGAGATTTGGCTGAAAGAAAGAAATTTGGAATCCAATTTTGGCAACTAGCCAAGAAAACCTCAAGGTCAGTACTTAGTTTGGGGTTTGGGGAAACTTAGGACACCATGAAGCCTACCTGGATCTGGGTGTAGACCTTGTTCTGATATCAGATGCCCTAAATATCAAACCTGGGTTTGGGCAAACTACAATTTTTCTTTGGCCAATTTATGCCCCTTTAAGGCCAAAACCTTCAGCAAATGGATGCTGACGTCCTGTGAAGAGGCTTGAGAAGGAGAGCAAAGAAGCAAATTATCCACATATTACCACAAAAGCAGGAGTGTGGATATATCCCTGGGTGAAATTTATGTCACCCAGATCAGCCTCCAGGATTTGTGAGAAATAACAAGGACTCTCAGTAACACTCTGAGGCATTACTGTCCAGGTGAATTACTTCTTCCCAAATGAAGACCAAAAGGTATTGGCTAGCTTCATCAATTGGAATACTAAAGAATGCAATGCATACATCAATTACAGTAAAGAATTTACTTCCAGTGGGAATGGATGTTAGTCACGTAAGAGGGCTAGGAATGTAGGATGTGAGGAATAGCAATGTTGCTTATTGCTCAGAGGCCAGGGACAAACCTCCACCCTTGGCCCTTATGTTGTCTCATTGGTAAATGAGTGTTACAAGGGCTAATACAAGAGATAATAAGGCCTTGAGACTTGTAATCCATGGGCTCTATTGCCTTGAAGGGCTTTGTTACTTATAGTATATTGATTAATTCTAGGGAGAGGCTTTGAGAGGTTTATTTGAATCTTGGTGGAAGGTTCACTGTGAATTTTGCCAATATCAGTTGTAGATTTCACCCCTAAGGAGGATAGTAGCTGATTCAGTAGGGACAAAGGATCAGCGTTTCCAGAGTCAGCTCTAGTATCATCAGAGATGACAAAGATGTCAAAGTATCATTGAATTTACCTAGTTGGTTACTTTGATGGCTACTGTCAAATTCTATAAATATTTCCTTATTTTCAGAAAAAAACAATTCCAGCATGATACTTCGCTAAGAAGTCTTGGCCTAGTAAATGGATGGGGTGGAGGAACTATGGAGAAAAGTGTGTGCATTTCTCAAAGGGCCTAAATAAAAGGGAATAGATTCAAAGACAGGAACCTCTTTAAGGCTCATTAGAGGTCCCCACTATTTGAACTGCTGGATTACTTTGAGCTGGGGGGCTGTTTTATAGTAGAGGGATTGAGTACCAAGAGTGTCATGTTAGTGTCAGTTAGTACTGGGAGAGATTCATCCCCAATCTGGAGAAATGTTTCTCCAGGCCGACTTAGAGGGAGAATTGGGAAGAGGCCCTGTAGCTCCTCAGAACCCTGTCATTGAGAATTGGGAGGATGTTGGAAAGCCTGTGTTGATGAAAAATTAATCAGTCAATCTAAGAAAGAGAAAATTTTATCTGAGCCAAATTTGAGGATTATAACCCAGGAAGAGCATCTCAGACAGCTCTGAAAACTGTTCTGCCTGTCAGAAGTTAAGACACAGTTTATATAAGTTTTTTGAGACAGGGATGTACATCAGATGACAGTTTACATAATCCAGATCTAAGGGCTGTTGTGGTAGGTCATGTGACCCCTTTACAAGATCAGGAAGGAATGTTATCTTTTAAGAAGTTGTCTTGTTGCTGGGAGAATGTTGCTCTTTATGGTTAAGCAGGTATTCCTGCTGATGGGAGAGGTTTGGTATATGCATAATGCAGACACAATGCGGTGGGGGAAGAGAGGAGGCCAAAGAGCAGAGAAGAATTTTTATGTTTAAATTTTTCTTGTCTTGCCATAAAATATGAATTCTATTTCACACCTGGTTAGGTGCCTGAAGCACTTAAATGTGTAACAGTCTCTTCCAATGTCCTATCTCTTTTTTGCAATAATAGCAAAAACTAGGAGGGTTTTGCTTTCATTTAGGAGCCTTCATTTGCTAGAGTTGAAGATTAAGAATTTTGGTGATCTTCCCTTTAGGTGATTTAACTAGAGTGGGAGACGTGATTTGCCAGATTAACTAAAACTGGAGTGGACATAGTTTCCCATTCCATCCTGCTTCTTTTTACTAGACAGGAAAAGTCTCAGTTCAGCCCATTAATAAACAGAGTTAAAAGCTACCCAGGTGGAATCAACATCTGAAGGAAGATCAGTATTTTCTTTAGAAATAATTTGAAGTTAATTATAATAGTCATGAACAGATTCATCAGATTTTTGTGTGCAAGACTGAATTTTGTTCCAGTTAACAGCCTTTGGAAAAGCCCAAAGAATTGCTTGATGAAGTCGCCCAACAATTGCTCAAGCCTGATCATATAATAATAAATCATCAGGTTGATCTTCCGGTTGGTTCTAGAGACCTTCCAGGATTTTCCCGGTCAGCCATTTTCATTCAATACTGGGCCTGGCCTTCACCAACAAGTATACGAACTAGCTGATAAAGTTAGAGAAACTGGGTTGATACAGTTGAATGACTATATTAAATTCCTCAGCAAATCTGTGAGGATCTTCGATTACTTAGGGAACATCTTTGAACATGGCTCACAGTTCAGCTTTAGTCCAAGGAATATAGGAAATGAAGGGTTTAGCCACCAGATCCTCAGAAGGCTTAATTTTAAAGGGACAGGTTTTGATAAGTTCAGAGGAAAAGGGGAAAGGGAGAGTTTCAGAAAATAGGGGAAGTTTGGTGAAAGAATTGAGAGAATTGAGGTCATAAAGGAGGCATAGGCAGTGTGAAAGGAAAAGAGGGAAATGGTGCCAGAGGCAGAGTCTGGCCATGAAGAACTGAGGGGGAGAGACAAAATAGCACTGGAGATGGAGCTTGAAACAAAGAAACCAAGGAAGAGCCTGAGGCTTCAGGAGCCATTTTGTCTTTCTTTAATTGTTTGCCTTAATTAATCTTAAAATCCCATTTTGCAGAGAGGCCATTTTAGACTCCTGATAACATTGGGAAGCCTCAAAATACCAATCGAAATAAGCATTCCACTCAGTTCTGGGAAAATTTGAGCTATTACAGTCCAATTTGATTTTAAGAAAATTGTTTGAGATTTCAAAAGTTTCCCATAATGGCCATCGATATTCTAAATTGCCTTTGGTCCCATCAGTCCATTTAGTTAGAAAGGCACATGAGGAAGAACCTCAGTTTTTAAACTAAAAATTGGCCAGAATCCCTGTATGTGTGTGTCAGGGGATGGGAGGAAAATGCCCTCAAAACAGGTAACTGAAATCCCACTCTCAGATTTTTCTCTATAGTAAAAGAATATTTTTCAAACAGCTTACAGCTCAAACAGCTGAGTTCAAACTGATTGCTAGCTAATACCAGCCACTTCTAAGAGAACAGCTTGGTCCTAGAGGAACCAGGCCAAAGGCTTTTCCAGCTAGTTTCCAAAAAATAGTTCCCTTCCATTGAAGGAATGGGTGAATGGCTTCTCAGCCAGCTTTGGTTGAAACTGTCTGATCTCAAAATCAGACCAAAGTGCCATAAGAGTTCTTACATACCAAAAAGATAAAAATCTTAAAATAGATTCTGAATAAAGCCTGGAGAGCTTAAAATGCGAAGAGGGTATGAGCTCAGATCCAGGAGAAAGATATACTTTCAAACTCCAGGGTTGGCAAGAAAAGCAGTGAGTGACAATGGGCTCGGGTGTGAGTAGCACACCTGTTTACTCACCGGTCCCAAAGCCATTGGGCGTCTTCTCTGACCCCTGTCTGGGTTACCAAAATGTTGACCTAAAACAAATAGACTGCCAGATATTTCTCCAGCAAAAAATGAGTTTATTCGGGATCAGCAGGAGATTGCAATCCAGGGTCTTCAAACATGGTAGGCCTTGTGCAAGTCCCCACACAAAGGAAGGAGAGCACTGTTTTATAGAGAGAGAAAAAGGAAGTTGGGAGGACAGTAGTAAACAGAGTCCGTGGCTTTTTATTGGCCGAGTCCTTGCCAGGAAAGGAGTCTTTCTTTTTCCTGTTGGGCTCTGCTGTCATTACAGGGAGTAAGAGCTCCCCCATCTGGTCCCCCAACTCTAATTGAGGTTTCTCTATTAATTTTTTTACATGGCCAAGGTTAAATATTTATAAAAGTTGTCTTTGCTATATTGCTTTTGAAAAAGTAATTTTATGAGTGTTCATAAGTAACTTTTGTTGCATATTTTGCCCACTCAGAATTAGAGTTACAAAATGTTTGCTTTTAAAACTTAAGAATGTAATTTTTTTTTGAAAAAATGATGGATTTGAAATTTAACTTAGCGGGAAAATTGCAATTTTCAATTTTACTATAATTTCTTCCTTTTAGAAAAGCTTAAAAGAAATGCATACTTTAGGTGCAAATTGCCCTCAAAATGTGCAGCAACTTCATCTTTGATTCCTTTGATTCAAGGTTATAAAAAACACCTTTAACAATTCTGTCTTGACCTAGAATTTATACAGAAGACAAGATAGATGATGCAGAGGAGAGAGACCTAAATATCACATTGTGTAATGTGGTTTTTTAATATATCCTGGGACGTTCCCTTCCCCTAGAGAAGGGGTGTGGTAGTAATGGTGATGATGGTTGAGAAAGAGGAGGATGTTGTAGTCAAAAGAGAGTGGTACAAGAATTTGTAATTTACTCCCCTTATTATTACCCCCTTGCTCATAGATGTGTCACTTTAAGGAAAATCATTTGACCTACCATTCATTTCCCTCATGATACTATATTCAAATGCATATCTGAATTTATAGAAACTTCTACCCTTATTACTCATTTTTCTTTCACCAGATCTTATATGTTTATATACATTTTTTTCAAGGCGTCATGGGATCTTGGGTTTCATAGGCATAAAATTCTTCTTATAAGCATAAAATTAATCTTGTCTATTAGTCCTGGTCACAAGTGGAGTCTATTGCATTTTATAAAATGGAAGACAAAAATATTAATCAAACATGTAGCTAACACCCATAACAGTTATAAAGCAGTTTATTGCCTCTTTCTATGAAAGTTACCAATAACATATAAATGCTTTAAAAAACATATGTCACCTACGAATAAATATTCTCTCATCTGATTTAGATACAATGACAATTTTCTATGTCAATAAGAAAAGGAGATCTGTCTTATGTGTGGAGAAATGGTATTGATTCAAATCAAATTTTCTTAAATTTTGTACAGTTTTCTTTTCATTATAAAATGTAATTATCATGCAAGGATATTTTAGAATAAGAAAGATTACAAATTTTGGTACTGAGACTTGTACAAAGTCAGTTGACTTTTTCAAAGATATATTCTCCAGAGTGAGACAATGATAATGAGGACAACCTACTAAATCCCTGACTCTCCTCTGACTTCCTCTTTCTCAGACACATGCCGTGTCCTCCCATGATGTTCTTAATTGTATGAGTGAAGATTCACTAGAGTTACAGGTAGACAGCAGGTTTTCTCCATCCTTGATCAGTCCTGCCCCATGCTCATTAGATGTATCTGTTGTGTCTGAAGCAGCCCTGTAATTAGGAATCTTAAATAACTTACTATCCATTGCCTATTGCCTATGACTATGACCTTTACCTACTTTCCTCCACCCACGCATGCAGAAGTCCTCATCCTCTGTTGTGTTAGAGTCAGTCCTCTGTTTGCACTTATTTCCCATGAACTTGTTTATCTAGAGGAACTGTTTGTTTTGTGGCATTTCTAGGTGTCCCCCAGGCACTCCGGAAGCAGACTAGCCACAGGTGAGAACTGTGACTCACACACCAATTTTTTGTTACTTAAACAGTCACAATAACACATACAATTGATTTAACCTCAACCTCCCTTTTCAATGTATAAATGCGCATCTTCTGAAAAGCAGGTGGAAGAGTTCTTGTAGGCTTCATTTTTCCTGAAGGAGATACTATCTATGCAGTTCAAAGTATAGAAGGTCTGGGATTAAATACTGGTGTTATACTTTACTCTTCAGGACTGACTCAGTCTTGGAGCAGTCCTGACTAAATGAGTAACTGAAAGGCCGCAAAGAGATTAATGAGACAAAACAATGAATGACTGTTAGTATTTTGTTAAAATGTGAAAGTATATTATTTATCCACATTTTAGATTTATTAGTAATTCCATGTTGGTTTATGTAACATTTAACAGAAGGAGTGGAATTTTGCTACAGCTTCTCAAAGCTTTCAACTTTAGACAAGAATCTTGGATTGTAATCTCAGTTTTGATGTCCACTTGTTGTATGACCTGAGGTGGGTAGCTTAATCTTCCTGAGAATCAATTCTTCATAAAATGAGGGTTTTAGATTTCAGGTTCGCAGGAGTTTTAAATTTCCATGGTGCTATGGTTCCATGGGAGGTACAAGGAACAAAGTGTTGTGCCCATGATGGTTCTCTCTATCTTCAATGCCTTTTACCACCAAGCCCAACTGAAAAATTACTCCTCATCCTTGAAGGTTAACTATAAATCCAGTTTTCTTAGTCAAATATTGAGAAAAATCTAAATAGTTTGGAATATTACAATAACATATTATGAAACTAAAGAATTAGAGGCAGGAATACTCACACACACACACACACACATTTTTATTAGAATGCTGAAGAAAGCACTAACAGTACTAGGATCTTAGGTAGGATGAAGATATTTCTTTTCATATACTTTTTTTTAACTTAATTAATTTTTGGCTGTGTTGGGTCTTCGTTGCTGCGCAAGGGCTTTCTCTAGTTGCAGCGAGTGGGGGCTACTCTTAGTTGCAGTGCGTAGGCCTCTCATTGCAGTGACCTCTGCTGCTGCGGAGCATGTGCTCTAAGTGTGCGGGCTTCAGTAGTTGTGGCACACAGGCCCAGCAGCTGTGGCTCACAGGCTCTAGAGCACAGGCTCAGCAGTTGTGGCACACGGGCCTAGTTGCTCCACGGCATGGGGGATCCTCCCAGACCGGGGCTCGAACCCATGTCCCCTGCATTGGCAGGCAGATTCTTAACCACTGTACTACCAGGGAAGCCCTCATATACTTTTTTACTTGAATATTTTACTATATTTATAGATTTTCAACTGCTAATGGTTTATAAAATATCCTTCACATGGGTTTTTTGCCTCACTCTTAAAAATTAATTTTTAAGCAAAATTAGTTATGACTTGCTTGTATCCTAAATTATTGGTCTTCAAATCCTTTATGTTCAGTACCCTAAGAATTTCAAGTATTTCAATAAACTTTATACCACTTGACATATATTTCGATGAACATCTAAAAATTCTTATTGAAAATTGAAAATGAAATTGAAATAGATTCAAAGAATCTATTTTCCAACATATCTGAGAAATTAATGTTTAAAAAATTAATTTTCGGGCTTCCCTGGTGGCGCAGTGGTTGAGAGTCTGCCTGCCGATGCAGGGGACACAGGTTCATGCCCCGGTCTGGGAAGATCCCACATGCCACAGAGCAGCTGGGCCCGTGAACCATGGCCGCTGAGCCTGTGCGTCCAGAGCCTATGCTCCGCAACGGGAGAGGCCACAACAGTGAGAGGCCCGCGTACCGCAAAACAAACAAAAAATTAATTTTCAGTATATTCAATAAAATATATAAATATATTCAGTGAAATCTAAATCTCACAGCAATATTGCATTTACCTTTTTCCCTGTGAAATCTAAATAAGGTTACCTTTGTTTATACATTGCTTTAATATTTGAGCTTTTATTTATATTTCCATGCAGAATAAATGTCATAATTAATGTTCTTTATTGGTTCCCTATCATACTCCTTTGCAATGAAAATAAATATAAAATTAATTTTTAATTGGTTTCAAAATTTTTATTACAACAAAGATTTGAGTGTCAAAATGTTATTATATATTGAATTATTATGGCTATTAATTAAAATGATCAAAATAATATTAGTATTATTACAACTTGATAAATATTTATTAAACATAAAGCAATGAGTTTTTTCTCCAATTCATGTACTCATGAATTATTTATTGTTTCTAGGAAATAAGCTCACCAATTGTATTACTGTTTTTCATTTTATAGCTGGAAGGGCTACGGAAACTTATTGCAAAAATAACAGAGAATATAAAGAGCTGTGATGTGGCATTGTCATTTAATTCTTTGAACTCTGAAAGATTGTGACAGGGAAGAATAATTAGGTTGATTAGATCTTCCTTCAATCAATTTTTAAAGAAAAAATTGGAACTTACCTGATTTTGCAGAATTTTTTGCCCAGTTATTAATCATTCATGTGCTCAGTTTCTTCAAAGGATACCAAAATTCAATATCAATACTTTGAATTAATGATCATCAATTATAAATACTGACTATATAAATAATTTAAAAAGCCCATTTTTTGTTGAAAAACCTACAGGCTAAATTAGACATATTTTTTGTCAGGATCAAAAAAGTAAGACTTTTATATTCAAATTAGTGATTAGTGTGCATTCCTATAACAATCACAGCATTACTGAACACAATGTGAGACTTAGATAATTCCATTTCTTCATATAACATGTTGAAGGGCTGCAACTTTAGTTCCCTAGATATAAAGATATTTATCATTTTATGGCAGATTTCAATGCTCTGTGCAAATCAGAACACAACTTTTTGGCAACCTTAGCTTGTTTATGAATAAAGCAGAATTTTCTCTTGCAGCATGGTTTATAGCATGGATGTGAGCAAGAAAGTCAGTCTAATGTACAATCAACTACATCGGTAGAGATGTTTATTTGGTAGAGATGTTTACCATTTTCAATGTAAGCACAAATTAAATTGAATTATAAAGTATTCAGAGAAGCAACTTCTGAGGTTATGGAGTAAGCATTTCTGAAAATCTGCCCCTCCATAAAAACAGTGAGAACACTTGTACATACTGTCAAATTCAACTTTTTCTGTAATCTGAAAATTAACAAAAAGCATGGCAGAATCCAAGGATTATTCAAGGAAACAGCAGAATCTCTGTAAGAACAGCTAATCTTGTGTTATTTTACCTTGGCCTGATCATATCCTCCCCCACCCCAGGTCCACAGTAGCCTTGACAGCCAACAGTCTCACAGCTACGGAAGTTAAGAAAATCAGGAACCTAGTAGCCCTTGGGAGGGTGGGACAGGTGGATTTGGAGTTGTCCAAAAGCACCATCCCCAGAGAATTGTCACTATCTGACTTGTTTGAAAATTCCCTAGAGAAGTTCCATTTCTAGGGGTTGTCTCCATTTCAAAGACTATAGTAAACTAAATAATAATATAATTAAAGTGTTGTACAAGTAAATATTTACTTAACACAAAGTCAGTAAGGGAGGATTAGAGGATCAAAAAGACATGACACACAGAAAAACAGAAACTATACATCCTTCTTTAGCAGTAAATAATTAAAATAAATGCACTAGAAAGACTAATCAAAAGACAGAGATTGGCAGAATGGGAAAAAAAAAAGGAAACTGTACATAAATAGATTTAACGTGAAAGGTTAGAAAAAGGTACACCCAAAAGAGACCTGGAATGGTGATGTTAATTTCAGGCAGAATACACTGACAAACATTTTTACTAGAGGTGAAGGATATGTAATGATGAAAGTTTCAACAAACCAGTAACAGGCATATATGGATGCAGAATATCTTATCTTGGGCTAAACTATCTGGTTTCTAACACTATTATTTGCCCATATCAAAAAAAAATTTAAACCCTGTCATGAATTTTGGTGTAAAATGGCTTCTAATTAAACTTTTGATTATCTCATTTTTTTTCCCACATGGGGAAAGTGCCATGATAGGATTCTAGATGAGTCAGAGATATACCATTCTTTGAAAAGGGGGAAAGAAGTGATTTAATAAAATAAATTGGAAAGAAGAATTGCATGATATACCAACCATAGGTGTAATAGGTATTCAGTTGTATCAGACTGAACCATAAATAACTGCCATTTTTTTAGATTGAAGGTGCTTAAATATTTGCAATTTTGTATGGTTTAATATTAGTAAGAAAGAGTAAATACAGAAATAATATATCTGAAGAATCTATGTATATCCCTAGGGATACAAATAGATAGTTTGGAGAATAATGCCATGTATCATGTGACACCCCACTGAATTATTAACTCATTGCATTTTAGTATTTTTGCCTTTTCTTCAATTAGGCTCATGATTTCTTTGAAATAATGGGTCATGCCTTATTTATTTTTTAACTTCAAAATACAGAGCATAATAAGCACCCTTCAGATGTTAAATGAATGATTAAATAAATACATGAAAACTTTACATTCCCTTTATTTTTGTTGTTCTATATTTATAAAATCCCCCTAGCCTACTTCTTCAACATCATCTTGTATAATCGCTACTCCAGATCTCCACAAATACCCTTCTTTTTTTACTTTGCTTCCTTAAATATTTTCTTCTCAGTTAACATCTATTCATAATTCAAATCATAATTCATATTTCGTTTCTTCAGGAACACTTATACTGACCCATTCTTCCAACATCAATAAGTAAGGTTCCTCTTGCCATGTGTCCTACATAGTATGTGAGATATATACGTGCGTTTGTGTGTGTGCACACATACATGTACTCACACACTGTGTGTGTGTGTAAACACAGGGTTTTGAAAAAAACAGAAAATTAACAAAGTTTTAGTTTCTAAAACATTTATCTTAAATGTAATATATATGTATATCTTATACATATATATGCCATCTCTCTTTTTCTCTCTCTCTATATATGACATGAATGATAATTTAAAAGTTTAATATTCACTTAATACCCCATATCATTCAGTTATATGGAGTAATGGCTATATATTATTGATTATTAGGATTTGATGTGCATTAACATTGTATAAATAGTAAAGTCTCATTACAGTTTCCAGTTAGTTGTCATTTATCCATTAATTTGAACCACTGAGAAAAGAGAATTTATGTGTCAAGGTTATAAGATGCTAAAAGACAGCATTTAATTATCTTGTAGTTGAATATGGAAGTTGAGGAAGAGCATGATATGTGACTAATGAAGCAGCAAAAATGCAAAGTACCATTCAGCACTAAAGTAACTGGGCAGAGCAGCAGAAAAGACTACAATAAATGATTACCTCATTAATTTTAAAATTAAAGGGCAAGATAAGGTGGTCACTATCATAGGGTTATTAAGGTAAAACAAGCTAATCAGCACATTCCAAATGTAAGGTTGTCAGCTAATCATCCAATGATTACCAATTTCTGAAGAGTACAAGAGAAAGCAATTTATTCTCACTTTATCAATCAAACCAAGTAATCAAATGCTTTATTGAAGGGAAAGAAAATCCTTCTTAATTTATTTTTATCTTTTCTTAATATAATTTAACTATCATGCATTGGTAGGCAAATTATAGGTAGATAGTAATTTTTATTTAATCTGCATCATGCCAGAAAAATGACTTTCTTATCAAAATAATGTTAAATGTCAAAGTCTTTCAAGCTTGACCACACTAACATGGTGATTGTTAATGTGAACCACAGACTCAATTATATCTTCAATTCTCTCTTACAAAAAGTTTTATTATTAGAAACCTTACAAACAAATTATACCATGAATAACTTATTAACGAAAAGTCTTCATGTAGATTGCTAAATCTGGAAATGAGAGGGAAACAATAACAGAGAGAAACTGTTGTTAAAAAATCACAAAAACAGAGGTGAAAATGTTTTTGTAAGCAAACATTTTAAATTAAGTAGCAAATAAAGAAAATAAGCTCAGATAAGATAAAAGTCCCAGGATTACATAAAAATCTATATTTGTTCAATTTACATAGCAGGAGTCGGAAAAGAAGGTTTAATGAACACTGATGAGCATGTAAGTGAAATAGTTGTGTTTAAAATTAATAAATATCAGATACATAAATAGATAGATGATAGAGTTCTGCTTCTGGACATGGCGAGGTATCAGGGAGTAATTTCCCTCTAGTCATAAAAAACTAGAAACAAGGCAGACATATGAAACTACAGTTTTCAAACATTGAACAAGAGACATCACAGGATTGTGATCCCTAAGTAAAGGGAAAAAAATAAGATTAGTTGTGCAATTTCTCTAGCTTTCTCTCTGGATTCAATTTCTGTGATGTGTAAGCAGGGAGGGGAAAATCAAACAGGGCATAGTAGTTTTAATGAATCAAGTAGGCTGAAGCAGATGGAAATTGTGTGATGGGATATTAGTGAGGAGAGAGTATGCAGTAAAACAACTCTAGGGAGTCCCCTTAAATCTTTGCTGAATACAAAGAAGAATATGCATGAGATGAAACTCCAGAAGTCTTATCAGGAGTGATCAGAGTATTGGGAGCGAAATGATTCCCAGAGCAACTATAGGGCTGAGAACTGTTTGAGTATCAATTAATCAGAGTGGATAGTCCTCAGTGATCACTCGGGACATTTAATAGAGATCCCAGAAAGACAACACCCTAGTGTTTTGGCTAAACTACCCTTATAGTAAAGGCTACTCTCTCTGCACATATCATCATATGGCTTAAAAACCAGCCTCCAAAGGATAAAGCTGAACCAAAGTCACTTAACAGCCTGCCAGCACTAACTGTCATTCACTTTCAAGGAAGATAACAAAATCCAGACACACAAAAACATAAAATTCAAAATATCCAAGTTGAAGAAGCAAGAGAATGTAATGAATACCTGGGAGAAAAATCAGTCAATAGAAAGAAACCCAGAAATAATAGAATAACAGTGAAAGATATTAAAACGGCTCTTACAATAATATGCCTCTATTTAAATAAAAACATGAACATAATACACAAAGAAATGGAAATACAAAATGGGACCTACAAGAATTTCTAGAGAATAAAAAGAATACAATATCTAAAAGTAATAACTGGATGGGATTATAGGAGTTTAATCATTGTAGGATAAAAGGTCAGTGAGTACATTGGTAGGAGTAGGTTATAATCCAGGACTCCCACTTACGGGCATATATCCAAAGAAAATAAAATTGGGATGTTGAAGCAATATCTGCAGTACTGTGTTTATGTCAGCATTATTCACAATGGCCTAGATGCAGAAACAAACTAAATGTTCATTGACAGATGAATGGCTAAAGTGTAGAATAGCATTCTGGTGTCTAGGTGTACCAGAGTATATTTATTCATTCACCTACTGAAGGAAATCTTGGTTGCTTCTAAGTTTTGGAAATTATAAATAAAGCTGCTAAAACACCCATGTGCAGATTTCTGTGTGGTCATGTTTTCAACTCCTTTGGGTAAATACCAAGGAGCTTGATTGTTGAGTCATATGGTAAGAGTATGTTGCATTTTGTAAGAAACCACCAAACTGTCTTTCCAAGTGGCTGTACCATTTTGCAGTCCCATCAGCAATGAACGAGAGTTCCTCCTGCTTCACATCCTTGCCAGCATTTGATGTTGTCAGGGTTCCTGATTTTGGCCATTCTATTAGGTGTGTAGGGGCCATTCTAATAGGTGTGTAGGGGTATCTCATTGTTTTAATTTGCATTTCTCTGATGACATATAATGTGAAGTATCTCTTCATATGCTTATTTGCCATTTGCCGTTTCTTCTTTGGTGAGGTTTCTGTTAAAAAGTCTTTGGCCCATTTTTAAATTGGCTTGTTTATTTTGTTATTGTTGAATTTCAAGAGTTTTTTTGTATATTTTGGATAACATTCTTTTAACAGAGGTGTCTTTTGCAAATATTATCTCCCAGTCAGTGGCTTGTCTTCTCATTCTCTTGACGTTGTCTTTCACATAGCAAAATTTTTAATTTTAATGAATTCTATCATCAATTCTTTACTTCATGTATCATGCCTTTGGTGTCGTATCTAAAAAGTCATCACCATACCCAAGGTCATCTAGATTTTCTCCAACGTTTTCTAGGAATTTTATGGTTTTGTGTTTTACATTTAGATCTGTTACCCATTGTGTGTTAATTTTTGTGAATGGTGTGAGGAGGTCTGTATCAAGATTCATATTTTTGCATGTGAATGTCCAGTTATTTCAGCACCATTTGTTGCAAAGACAATCTTTACTCAATTTTATTGCTTCTGCTTCTTTGTCAAAGTTCAATTTACTATATTTGTGTCAGTCTATTTCTGGGCTTGCTATTGTGTTCCATTAACCTATTTGTCTGTTCTTTCACCAATACCACACTGTCTTGATTACTATCTTCTTTTTTCTTTTTTTTAATTTGGTTGCGTCAAGTCTTAGTTGCAGCATATGGACTCCTTAGTTGCAGCCGGCAGGCTCCTTAGTTGTGGCATGTGAACTCTTAGTTGCGGCATGCGTGTGAGATCTAGTTCCCAGATCAGGGGTTGAACCCGGGCCCCCTGCATTGGGAGTGCAGAGTCTTAACCACTGCGGCACAAGGGAAGTCCCTTGATTACTGTCTTCTTTTCCCCATTTTTATTTGTTTATTTATTTATTTTTGAACAGGCAAAGGCCATTTATTCAGACCTTGCTATAGACGGATCAGCCATTGTAACATTTTGTCAGAGACTCAAAATTAGGCATTGGAGTGGGAAAACTTATGGTGGAAAAAAGAGAAGGCTTCAGGTGTGCTCTGATGGAAGGCCGTTGGCATAGGGAAGCTGTAGAGGATTAACTAGAAGCAAGGCATCATGTGCTTGGTTAGCAATATGTATTTGGCTTTCTCTAGTTGGTCCTAAGTTGGAAAAGAGGACAAAAATTAGGGGAGCTGTCAGTTATTCGTCTCCTCCAGTTATTATTTTCCTCTGTTTGATTGAATCTAATTGCAATTCTTCCTGATATTTTTGGTCCCTTTCCATTATGATTTTGAATTCCTGATCCTCTTTTCATAATATCTCCAAACACTCATTTGAGGATTTTAAATTCAGGTTTGAGTGTTGTGTGACACTCAACTTTCTTTTAACACTTGGTTGATTTTTTTTTGTTGTTGTTTTATTGGTGGGAAGATTTCATCAGCTGACATGTTTCAATGTTAATTTTTTTACAGTATATTTGTATGATTTGAGTTGATGTTTTTTCTGTTTCTAGAAGTTTCTTGACACTGGTTTTAGTTCAAGTATACCATATTCTGTCAGTATAATGAAGTATAATAATTTTCTTGATTGGTGAGTGGTGAAGGGTATCTTTTTTCTTTCATTCCTGTAAGAATTTAACAATTTTCCCCTCTTACTTTCTTCTTCTCTCTCACTGCCACTTAAGCATGGGGTACTACCACTTCACTATGTGTCTGATTTCTCCAGTGGCAATGCTTCTCCAAGGCTCTCACCTTTATCCGCCACACCTTCAAGCCCCTACCTTGTAGTGAGTTGAGAAGTAAAAATTCCTAGACCTATGGTCTTTAAAATAGTAAATGTTGAGCTTGGTCTTCCTAGTAGTGATCTTGCCTATTTCATCTATGTCCTCCTCCTTCCTCTCCTCTTTTCTCATATTCTCTTAAGGCCCCTCTCCCCTGACATACTGGGATCTGGGTAAGAGCTCTGGTGGAGTTTGGTGTTTGTAGTAAACTCTGCCTCTGGCTTCTTTTAAAAAGTAGGTCATGTGTATTTTTTTCCTGGGCTGATCTCTCTGTCTCTCTCTCTCTGTCTCTGTCTCTCTCTCTCTCTCTCTGTGTCTCTCCTATCTCTCTTTCTCTCTGAAGATGTAAGGGTAGAGATTCTGGTTACTGTCATTATCTTCCAGACTCAGAAATTAAAAATGTATTCTTTAGAAAATCCAAGTCAGTATAAAGCCTATGATTTTATTTCGAACATATAGTTGTTAATAACTTAAAATAGCTAAATAATCAGTACATACTTTAAACATTTACGATTATATATACATTTACGTTTTTCAGAATGTCTTCTCACAATTTATTAAATTTTCACAAAATTATGTTTTACTAATAAGAAAACTCTATTCAGTGACTTGGCTGAGACACAACAATGGCAGAGACAGATTTAAACTGAGCCATTTGAACATAAGTCTGTTTCTCTTTCCAGCACACTGTGGATCTTTGGGTGGAGACATCTAATTGAGCAAATGATTCTTTTGAGTGAATAATAACCTTTAAGATGGCAAAATCGAACCTCATTCTTGGAGTCATTCACCCTAGTTCACCTTGGTTATGAGACTATTTTTTACTTCACCAGATGGCTGAGCATCACTTTTAAGATCTTTATGTGTATAAACATAAATAACAGAAATTTCTTTTTATTAAGGTTTATTGAAAAAATGCAAGCAGGCTCAAGGTCCTCTACAAATAAAATTTTATTGGATTTTAGTCAGTAACTACGATATTGTAAAACATAAAATACCTACCATAATTTTGCAAACCAAGGGTTATAATGATTTGTTTACTTGGGAAAAAAAACAAAACATTTAATTTGTCTCAAGTTCAAACTAACATGCCTGGCTGACTGTAATTTTTATTTATTCATTCCAAATATAACACTGAAAAGTGCCATCTCTTGTCATTACTAGACTTTGGGTCTCTGCTTTTGTGTTTAATTTATTATCAACTTGTGACTTTTTTTCCTTTTATAGCTGTAAAATCAATTGAAATAAAATAATAATTTGGTTTTACTGCTAAACAAGATGCTAGATGTCCTGTTTGCCAAGTGTACAGTTTATAAGTAGCAACATGCCTTTAATAAAAAGTTTAATAAAAACACAAAAACTAAAATGTCAAAATGCTTACCTTTTATGATAAGATCATTAGTTTTTATCAAATCAGAGAACACATCATTTGTGTCTGCATAATTGAAAACAAATATTTTGACAAGCAGCAAATGCATGTAGGAAACATTGTACATTTCAAAAAAATGAAGCTTTCAGTAATATAGAGGAAAAGTTTCTTGTCAAAACAGTTTTCATCGGCAGTTGTCCAAGTGGGTTCTATAGCTAGTGCTCGATGTTTTATCTTCATTGCATGTGATAAAAACAAACAAAACTACTAATTTGATATATCTGTATTACTGAAGTTCTCTTCAGTTAGATATGAAATCCTTACATCTATAGTTAGGCAAAACCCTGATGGAAAAGAAAGGGAAAGTTACCCTTTTGTCATTTCTAGGGCACTGGGTGAATGTCAAAAAACATGGTTCAACCATATTTGAATCTGAACAAGTATTTACACCATTGGTAAATTGAATATATAAGTAGAATATTATTTCACACAATTAAGTACCTAAATACAGCATGATTAGCTATTTGAATTGGTGGACAGAAGCACCTATGGTTTCCGAGGTCACATGAAAAATCCATGTTTATTGTTTTGTCTCCTTGTTATTTATCAATGTAATATAAATATATCTAAGAATCAATGTTTTGAGAGATGGATCAGTTATAAAGTGAGCCATATACATTACAAATCTAATAACTTGCAAAGTTGAAAAATTTTGAATGGAAAACTTCTACATATCCAGTTCTTAACATAGCTAATGGAAATGTACCTTAACTTTTATTGGTAGTACTTATTACCAAAATAAATATTACAGGTTTATATGTTTATCATCCAGCTCCAGAAGTTAGGATGTTGCTTCATGAAAACATGACCTTTATGTGGTCAGTATTACAGTCCTAAAACCAAAGACAGTGCCTAGCACATCATGAGAACTCAACAAATATTTCTTCTATTGGAAAGAATACCTTTTTTACCAGTAAAATATTAGATTTAAATAATTTAAATAAAAATTGATTTAAATTATAGTAAATGAGTATATCATGAACATTTCATTCATTCATCTGGAATGCTAACTTGTATAAAAAAAGGCTTTTTCAAACACAGGCAACTTTCAAAAAGGATATATTTGGACATAAACTTGACAAATGGCAATTACAATGAATAGATTTTAGAAAAACTAACATGTTGAAATAAATTAAATTATTACAAATACCTTTGTACAGATTAACAACTGGAGCCTGAAAGGGGTAGTTTTTTTGAGCTTGTAATTCAGTTAGAAAAGACAATATTTTAAGGACATGATGATTTCAAAAAAATGTTTAAAGAAGTAAACTTGCAGGTAGAAAGGCACTTTTGACTGTTGAAGTACCAATCAAAACACCATAGAGTATTGGATGGGAGAAATAGAGGTGATCTGATTATAATGTGATCAAATGATGAAAATACATAAAATCTAAAACAAATTGCAGTGGTTGTACCTAATGCAGAATTGAGTATGAGAATTGGATGGCATTATCAAAAAATAAAATAAATTAACAAAATAAACACATAAACAAATAAAGAAGTAAATAATGAAGCTGTCTGATATCAGAACCTAAAACAAGTCAAAGTAGGATTTAAATTTTTTTTTAAGTGCTGAAATAATGACAGTAAGAATTCTTCTGGCAATTAACCAAAACTGGTTCTTAATTTTTTTCTAAGACTTTAAATTTTCATAGCCTCTTATAATTTGCCAAATGTTTTCTCATTCAATATCTTACATACATTTTATGAGCATTCTGATATAGAAGGTGTACTGAGTGCTTACAAAAAATCAGGCATTGTGAAAAGACCTGGGGATCCACAGGGGAACAAGCTGGATGTTCTTAGACATGTTACTTAGTAGTTCTTTCACCCTCAGTTTCTTCATCTGTAAAACACGCATGAAAGAAAATCAAGCATAAAATATGCATAGATAGACATAAATGGAATTATTTTTAGATTTTATAAGATGATACATGGAAAGCATTTACATCAGGGTTTTGCCATATTATAAAAATGCAATTAAATATTTCATCCCTTAAGCTGTAGAAGACTATTTACTGATATTTAAAGTATTCAGAACAGATTGAATGACAAAAGATAGAGTAAAAATAATATGTACATTAAGTAAATGACACAAAGTGTTAACAGTAGTTAAATTTGGGTAAAAGGCATCCAAATATTCTCTGTAACGTTTTTATTCTTAGCACTTTTGTGGAGGCTTGAAATGATTTCAAATAAAGTGTTTTTAAAGTACATACAGTATAATTACTCCTTTAAAACAACACATTTTTATAGAAAAATATTTAAAAGGTATATGTAAAAGTATTAACAATGCTTATCTCTGAACACAGTGATTATGAGAAATCAATTTATTTTTTATGTGCTTTCAAAATCTTGTATGTGAATCATGTATGAATTAATTATATTAAAATTTCATTTTAAATATATTTTAAAACTAATTTATAGTCTATATTAGTTAACAAGGGAGCACAAATCTAGAAAGAAAACCTTTAAAAGGACATAGATGTATAATACCTGAGTAGAAAGTACAGTATGAGATTTCAACTAAGATGAAGAACTTGTAAAGAAAATTTATTTAAAAAGAAAAGAGAGCTCTACTGTAAGTTTGCTTTTTAAACATTTTTAAAGCATCATCTTTTGATAAGGTTTAGAAATAATTTATGCTTCATTGTTGTTATAAATTGATTTGTCTTTTAAAAAAGTTCTATTTAGAAAATAAAAGAACAGAAAACTACCTTAATCTCAACATTGCTTCCATATGCAGATAATGTGCATGGAATGACACAGATTATAAGTTTCCTTTTCAATGAGGTGTTATATGCTTTTATCTTCATAAAGACACAGGAAGGAGGATGATTTTTGGTTCTTGAAATCAAAGATCAGTTTGGTTTTGTCACTTCAGTTTGAACTGAAAATTTCTGTCAGAGACACATATGTTTATTTCTCCAGTGCATCTGCTGGGTCATTTATCACCCTCGGTCTGTACCTACAGTTCTCATTTGTTCTCTATATTCAGGTCAGAAAAGGCATTTAGTGTCATAATTGGCAAAAACACCTATTTTTCATCTTTTATTCTAGTTTCAAAATGTCCTCTATACGTCTGTTAAAACTTAATAGTGAATGTTATGAACAAGTGAAAAGACATCTCAACTCTTTATAAATACTACCTAACTTTAGGACTTCTTTTTTTAGGACATCTTTTATGAAAATTGTTTAAACGTGGCGCATTTCAGAAGCATACTAGAAAGAGCTATAAGAGAAAAATCTAGGTGATTGCTTCATTGGATTACTTGTGGGGTTATTAGAATTAATGTGTATAGGTGGCTGTTTATCTCAGTGAACCAATTTTCCTATAATATCATTGGAAGAACATCTTGCCCTGTATGTTAGCATTTTTAGAAAATATTTCCAAAAGGAGTAACCCAGAAAATCGTGTGGCTTTACTAGATTAATCAACATACTTTTGCCCCTCATCATCCTCACCATTTCATGATGAGCCTAATCTCATTGTTACTTTGGGCTCCACATTTCAACTCTCAATGAACCTATGATTCCTTACCTATCTTCTTCTTCTCTTTCTTTTTTTTTTAACAAACAAGTTAGAAATAATTTACTTTGTATAGTTTCCCTATTTTTAAAAAAATTGTTATACAATTTTTAAAGGTTACTTTCCATTTATGGTTATTATGAAATATTGACTATATTCCCCATGTTGTACAATACATCCTTGAGCCTATCTTACACACAATAGTTTGTACCTCCCACTTTCCCACCCCTATATTGCCCCCTCCCCCCACCACTAGTAACCACTAGTTTCTTCTCTATATCTGTAAGTCTGCTTCTTTTTTGTTATGTTCATTAGTTTATTGTATTTTTTAGATTCCACATGTAAGTGTATCATACAGTATTTGTCCTTTCCTGACTTATTTCACTTAGCATAATGTCCTCCAGGTCCATCTATGTTGCTGAAAATGGCAAACCTCTGTTCTTTTTTATGGCTGAATAGTATTACCTTGCATATTCATACCACATATTCTTTATCCATTCATCAGTTGATGGACATATCTTAATCTTCTTGATCTCTTTGTTCTGTCTCAATGACCTGGCCCTAGAATGACAGCATGGCATAGTAATTGAGTCCAGAATGTGAAAGCAGATGTCCTAAGTTGAAATCTCATCTAAGTTCTTCATCCTTTTTGTGTCTCAATTTCTTATATGTTAATTGGGAGGATAATAATAGTACTATCTCATAGAATTATGAGATGAAAACGACAACATATTTAATGCGGTTAGAATAGTGTCTGGCATATGTTAAGTATAAAATTATGAACAATAATTATTACTGTATTATTAATTATGGAAATCAACCTCTTCTACATGATTTTGCTCTTTTTATTTCTAACAGATTTCTATTTGGTTCTACTATCTGTTGCTCCATAGCAAAGTAGCAGACTAGCTACTGCAGTCTTATGTCATCAATTTCTTCTTACCTATTTTTCTTGATTGGCTATTTGCACATGTTCGCGTTTCTCCAATCTGTTTCAAAAATAAAAAGAAAGAAACACATCCATATCCCCTCCAGCTATCACCCTATCTCTAGTCTCTCTGTCCTTCACAACCAAACCAATTTAAAAATGGCTAAAGAATGTCTATCAGCAATATCCTAGGATACTTCAAAGCCACAAGAGAATGATTATGCCCCTAGAAGAGGGACAGGAACAAAACCTGGGGCACATGGTTGCACTCTGAGCTGAAAGCCCTTTATATAATTTTCTTTACTTCACTCCCCTTCCTTTGCCTTCTCTCACTGAAGTTGCTTTATCTCACCATAAAATCTTAGACATTATCTTCTTCTCCCTCATCTACAAGCTGAACTCTCAAGGAGATCTTATCTACTCCTTTAGCCTTCAATGAAAATTGATATGTCAATGACTTCCAAATCAAGAACTTCATTTCAGTTGTGTCTCTGGGCTTCAGATCTCCACATGCTATTCAATACCTCCTCTATGTAACAGATGATTCAACATAATACATCTAAAAATTATTCAACTATTCAAGCACCCCATCACCAAATTCTTTTTTTACAAGATCTATCTCATTGCTTGGTAACATCATGAACACATTTTTCTTTTCTTTCTACTTATTATGTAATATTAGATACATTTTTTAAAAACAAATAATAATATAAAACATATCTTATACTCACACCTAATTTAAGGAATAAATATTATAAAATGACTAAAGCCATCTGTATACCCCCTCCTGTATTGTATTACCCTTCCTAAACCTAGAAGTAAGTAACCATTATCCTGAAATTAAAGGTTATTCTTTCTTAATGACAAAGCGTGCCAAATTAATAGGGTTAATAAACTCAGTGATTCCTTATGTATACTTCATATAAATGAAACTATTATTTAGTAGGTTTATAATAGGGTTTAAGATACACCTTGTAAGCTACACTTTATTTTATGCAGATTATTCATCTCTAGGACATAGAGAAAAATAACTGAAGAAAAACATAATCCTCATAAGGACTGTAGCAATTAAAAAAAATAATGGTAAAGATGATGTGTCAGAATTGAGCAATAGAGTGTTACAACACAGAAGAGAAACAACATCTAAAGAGATGATGTGCTGGGCCTTTCTTGTTAGCACAGGTTCTTTTCTTAGGTCTGCATTTATTTCCTATGTCATTGGTCACATTACTTATAAAAGCTGCATAACACAGAGAGTAATGCTTTATGTAAACTGGATAAAATGCCTTATAACACTGGGATAATAATACTGGCCACCCACCAACTTCACAGGAATAGTCTAAAGAATTAATGAGACCATGTTTGCCAGGTTTTATGAGATCCATGGATAAAAGCAGTTATAAAAGTACAAAGTCCTGGAAGGAATTCTGCTGTGGTTTGAGTGACAGGTATAGTGTCTTTTCAAGAAGAATATAGTTTTGTGTTCTAGCTGACGTGAAAAACATTATGAGAAGTCAGATGTGTAAAGTGAAAGAATACCAGGGAAATGAAGGCAACTGGAGTGGAGAAGGATCTGCCCAGAGATCTATAACAGATACTATTTAAATATCCCTTTGTTTTCTTGCTTTCAGTTAAATCTTTATCTAAGAACTGAGATGCATTATTATTGCTTTGGATTAGTATGCATGAACAAGGCAAAGATAGTGTCCTACTTTTCTGGGTCATCCTATACAAGGATCCTGGCCAAATAACTATTTCTAGTGAAGAAAAGCTATTTTTCTCACAGTAAGATGGAGGACTATAAATACAATTTCAAAACTTACATTGTTCATTCCACTTTCCCTTTTAATTGAGCACATCCTTCCAAGTACATATAACAGAAAAACATTTCATAGAGTATATCAGAATTTCTCAAACTCTGTCCATGAAACATTATTAGGTTGAGATGCCCCATGAAAAATAGTAAGACTCTAAGACTTAAATAAACAAGTTTAATGTTATTATTCCCATTATTCATCAAACACATTTTCTTACAAAATACTTAGTTAATATTTTATACATCAGAGTCTAAGAATTTGTGTTCTTTTAGAACACACATTCAAAACTAATGAAAATTTCTTATAGGTGTGAGAGTTATTCTAGGCATGTTAAGGGGCAAAGCTTCAAATACCATGAGAATTTAGAAAATGAGGCACAGCAACTCAAGGATGGAAAAACTAAGAGTGTAAAGTTAGATGTATAACAAAGTTATATGCAGAAAAAATACAAATGTTTATAATCTGTGCAGAGAAGTGTGAAAATGCACATTCTTTCAAGGTAATTAATTTCATGTATACCCTAGTTGGTGTGGGAGGTTTTAGATAAACTTATTCTTCAGTTTGTGTTTGACTATGGGAAAAATAAACTGGTGTTGAGTCTGAAAATAATATAAAAATAGTAATCTAATCTTGAATAACAACACAAAGAATAATAAATCTTATTCTATGTGCACGCACAGAAACATCCACACATACAAATATAAACACATGGACTTGATATATAGAGAACGATTTTATTTTCTAACTATAAAATTGTTTTCTTTAATATGTACATAAGTCAACTATTTAAAGACTCTCAGTAATATGAAATTATTAGAGGGCTTTGACTATGTTTGAGGCATATTTTTCTATCAAAAATATAACTGATTAAAAGACCAGCAGTAAAAGTTTAGCAAATAGAAAAACAAATTTGAAAATATTTTATAAATTACTTCTCAAATTTTAAAAGCCAGGTAAAATGAAATTCAATAGTACATAAGGGGAAATGTATTTATTTTCAAGTCAAAGCCTGATAAATTAAATCCCTCTATCATCTAAAATGTTGATGTTCAGATCATAATATTAAAAGCAAAGTATCTAGGATAAGAAATCATTTAATAAACTTACCATATACATTATAACATAGTATGATATTAATTACTTTGGCTCCCAGAATGCTGAAAAGGAGAGAGTATTGGTCCAGTAGTGAAAGTTCTGTGTTCAAATGGTGAACCCAATTAATTTGCACCACATCCTCCGGTCTGAGGTTTCTTATTAGATTCCGGTGCTACCTTTTCTATCTTATAAGGCTATTGTGATATTTAAAGGATCAAAAGCCCAGTCTTAGGGTTGGAGGATCCAGGTGTTAGTTGTAACTCTGGAAACTCAAAGCTTCATTTTATTTTTCTATAATACAGAGATTAAAAACATCTCTTCAAACAGTTATAGGAACTAAAGAGGAAACAAGGGGACTGAATACTGTTAACTAGAAAGATCAAATCCAAATGTATATTACACTTCTATCACTAATCCCTATTTTATGCAAAATCTTACATGAAATCTCAAGATTAAAAACAGATCAAAAGTAAAGCTAGTTATAGCAGAGATATATTCCTGCTTGGCATCCCTCCAGTCCCCAGATTCCTTCACCAGGAAGTTTTATAAAACATTGACATTTCCAAAAAAAAAAACAAAAAAGTGTGGAATTAAGCTTTCTATAATATTTTTTTAACTAGCCTATTGTGTTACATACATTTGTTCATGAAATCCACATGAAAACTTGCCTATATGTTACTATTTAATTTTATAATATAGGAAACTGAGACTCAGAAAGGTTAATAAATTCCCCCAAGATCGTATAACCAATGTATGGTAGAGGTAAGGATCAAATCCATATTTAGGCATATACTGCCATATCATCCTGCCTTCCTACTATTATCAGTTATATTTGAGTTGTGAGAAGGTGCTACTAGAGTAATAAATAATTAAGGACTGGAAGATATCATAAAAATTAAAATCATAGATCACTTGATAATTATTTGAATAGGCACAGAAAGCTTAATATATACATTTCCATTCCATTCATTTAAATATAGTTCTTTTTATCACTTAAGAATTTAGCTAAATATCATTCCTGTATATTAGCATTACCTTTCATCTTGTTTCTGTTCATCAACCCTCCCTCTGATTCATAGAGAGAAACATGACTTCTTCAGTTGGCAGAAATTCTTTAATTCAAAGACAGTTATTTTACATTGAAACAACAGAGCTAGCCTGATTATTCTGATCTCTAATCCTCAATTTAGGGCCACTACCTCTGGAGACATGTTTAGGACAGCAGACTCCAATCCATCAGTAAACTTTGACATTCACACTTTCTTTTTTTTTTTTATCTTTTTGGAATATAACTGCTTTACAATGGTGTGTTAGTTTCTGTTGTATAACAAAGTGAATCTGCTATACATATATATATATATCCCCATATCTTCTCCCTCTTGCGTCTCCCTCCCACCCTCCCTATCCCACCCCTCTAGGTGGTCACAAAGGACTGAGCTGATCTCCCTGTGTTATGCGGCTGCTTCCCACTAGCTATCTGTTTTACATTTGGTAGTGTATATATGTCCATGCCACTCTGTCACTTCGTCCCAGCTTACCCTTCCCCCTCCCCGTGTCCTCAAGTCCATTCTCTACGTCTGCGTCTGTATTCCTGTCCTGCCCCTAGGTTCTTCAGAACCATTTTTTTTTAGATTCCATATATATGTGTTAGCATATGGTATTTGTTTTTCTCTTTCTGACTTACTTCACTCTGTATGACAGTCTCTAGGTCCATCCACCTCACACTTTCTTAAATCAACACTCCAATTTGCATCTTTGAGACTGATGAAGTATACAGGCTCCTTCATTAATTAGATATGTACATTTCATATTCCTATTCTTCTTTTGATATTATATCTCTGCAAGCAATTGCCAATGTCTTACATCACTTATTCTAATACTAACAAAATCTTCAGTATTAGTCACCATCAAAGACCTTGAAAGATGGGGTCAGCCATTGGGTTTATGAGTCTTAATATTGCTTACGATAAAAGTGCATCTCTTCTACCCTGATTTATATTTCTGATTTTTATTTCTATTTTTCTAATGATACCTTGTTCTATCTAGATCTTCTTCAAAGAGCTGTCACTCTGATACTCAGATGACTTTCAGAAAGCAATAAGCTCTCATATTCTTTTTTTCGGGCACCATGATCTTGAAGCTAGGGCCTAAATCTCTGGTGAAGTTGCCACCCTTTTTTGTACTTCATTTCCAGTACCAAATTGTCTATCCATTAGCATTATCTTTTGCTGCATATATTGGACAACCAAATTACACCACCGTAACCATATATGGCTTGATTTTTCTTATATAATCAATGTCCAGGAAGGCACAGCTACTAGAGAGTATGTTTAAGGAATCTGTCTTTCAATTCTACTTTCATTAATATCTGCTTTTTGTCCAAATCATCACTGAAAGGCTTTTCATTGTGGTATGACAGCTAAAACTTATAAGAAAAATTGGTGCAACAGTATTATCTCCTGTTAAAACTTTAGTCTGGAACTGGGTTGGTTACAGTATTATCAACCTGGTTTCCAGAATTTCCTTTCTTGTATGATTCCAAGTTAGAATTAGCCAAAGGTAAAGTTGCACAATATTTGCAAGGTGAAAGTTAAATAAGATCCATTAAATTCTGAAGGTTGCCATTGGTTAAAAGTGGTGAAAGACAAAGTGGTGTCATTTTAGTCTTAACTCTTCCTAAGTTTGGTGTTTATATCTCCTTCCTAACTGCCAGCCAGGCCAGCCAACAGCAAACTGAAGCCCACCATCAACTGTTTCACTGCAGATTTACAGAGGTAAATCCAGAAAAGCCAACAACTTTCTGTGGACTTTGCACCTATCCCTGTATCTCTGTCTTACTCCAGCACCTGCTTGTGCATTGCTTCCAGATTTCCATAGTGTCAGTGACTTACTGAATTACTGCCACGCATTTATTCCCACTTATTGATCATCTGTGCTTGTCAGACTATAATTAGAAATATGTAAAAATGCAATTTAAAAAAAAGACATGGCCAACTGTTTTTGTAGACTCACATCCAAGAAGTTTTCTCATGGTCCAATATGTTATTAAATATGTTATTTCTGATTCATTCATCTGTATCAAGACTGATGAATGATCTGTCTTAGATGACTCGATTCTTCTTTTCAAACATACTTTCCCTAGCTCAATACTGACCTACAGAGGTAAAAAGTAATATAAGAGAATTCTGTAAAACATTATACACCAACAAACTAGGGAAGCTAGATGGGATGACGAATTCCTTAAGAACACAGTAATTACCAAAATTCAAGAAGAAATAGGAAATCTGAACAGACTTATGACAAGTGAAAACATTGAATCAGTCATCAAAAATCTCCTGACAAAGAAAAGTCCAAGACCAGTAGGCTCATTGGTGAATTATACCAAACATTTAAAGAATTTTAGCAACAATCCTTCTCAAATTCTTCCAATAAAAGTAGGAGAGGAGGTAACACATCTTAACTCATTCTCTGAGGACACTGATACTCTGATACTGGTACCAAAGCCAGACAAGGATAACATACACACACACACACAAAAGCAACAGATCATAATTCTTATGAATATAGATGTAAAACTTCTCAACAATATAATAACAAACTGAATCCAACAGCAAATTAAAAGACAAAGTTTTAAAATAAATGTGTATTAAATGATTAATTTATCATCTAGCAGAGTATCAGCATTTAATAATTACCAGCAATTTTTTATTGTCATCAATGTTTCTACTGATGTCATTGTTATTATTTTTGTATTCATAGTACTTATTCCACAGCCCAACACATATTATGATTTTTCTGTTGATTTGATATTGCTTGTGAAAAGACAATTTTACCTATCTTTATGTGTGCCCAACAATGAAACAGGATCTATAAAATGATGGTATTTTTCACTAGACTATATACTCCTATAATGGAAGAATCTTTGTTGTGCTTTTTTAATTCCTTCAAACTAAAAAAATATTTTTGTGCATAATTATTCTTAATGCATGGTTGATGATGCACAATACATTGTTATTTGAATAAATTAATAAATGCATAGACCAAAAAATCTGGTAATACTAGATAATAGAGTTTTTAAAACTTTAAGCTCAAAATAAATAAGGCTGAGGCATTGAGAAACAAAGATTTTTCCTTCAAACTATCAACAGTTTGTTTAATAACATATTAGACCATGAGAAAACTTCTTGGATGTGAGTCTACAAAAACAGTTGGCCATGTCTTTTTTTTAAATTGCATTTTTACATATTTCTAATTATAGTCTGACAAGCACAGATGATCAATAAATGGGAATAAATGAGTGGCAGTAATTCAGTAAGTGACTGACACTATGCACCATACAGAAAGACCAAATTTTTTAATGCATTTTTCTCAGTTCTGTTTTTAAGCCCATAGAAAATGTCACTATATTAAATGCCCAGTAATAACCAGTGGATGAAAAACATAAATTTACATTAATGCATCAAGAATTAATCACCTTCTATTATGAACCATTAAACCAAACAGAAAGTGTTCAATTAATTCAGAGCCAAAGTTACTGAATATTCCTATCTTGCCTGTAGAAAATCATATCTTTTTTTAAATAACAACTTTTATTTTAATTCCTTTAAAACGGTTAAAGACTTTAAAAATATTATTATTATTGGGGGTACAGAATATATTTTAAGGCTTCATAGTAATTACTTTTATTATTTAGGTCTTTTTTCTTAGCACATTGGCTACATGCTTTTAAATACTTTATACATTATTTGTATATGTAGGGAAACAAAATTTGCCATTCTAAAATGTGTCTCTTTGGCATAAGGATTCATCTAGGCTGATTATTTCTAAGAAACAGAAGACTCAGAAGTCTTTCTTTTTACCTCTCTCTTAGCTGCCTGAAGAATTTAGATAAAGGACTTCTTCCTGGAACAGAGCTATATTAAAGAGATATATTTAAAAGTATGGGCTAGGTGTGATGGGACCTAGAGACCAGAGTCCACTTGGTGTCCCTCATGTCTCTGTGTGGCTCAGCAAACATTTGTTTACCAAACATTTGCTTTTCCATCTCCATGTCAATTGTTTGCATCCTCTTTGAAGTCCCAAACCACTACCCTCAATATCCTCTTATCTTTAGCTGAAGATGGTATTTAAGGTGAGGGCTTAGGCCATTTTGGTGAGTTATTCAGTTTTCCTAGGTCTCTCCCATGTATACATATTATGAAACTTTTGTTTGATTTTCTCCTGCTAATCTGCCTCATGTCAAATTAATTCTTAGATCAGCCAGAAGGACCAAAAAGGGTAGAGGAAAATTTCTTCCTCCTTGACAATTCAAACAGAAAAGCAATGGATATCATTTGTTTTTAACTATTTCTTTGATAGAATGCATTAATAAAATGTAGCTAAAAATTTATGTGAAAAAGCCTTCTTTATGCATAAAATGTAAATAAATGTACTACATTGTTTTTACCAATGCCAAAGCCCCTTTACAGTAGCATGACCTTTTGAAAATTATGATAAGTAAAAGGAAGTTAGATCAGTTATTCTTTCTCAATTATAGGGAATTTTATGTATAGTATTTTGTCTTGAAGAATAGCATGGTAATGAATTTATGAATGTCTCCAACTGAGCTCCATAATGGACAGCCAGAAAATAGTTAACATAAGAAAAGCCATCCTCCTTGTAACTTAATTTTTTCTTAATTCAGAGAAATTTCTTAAGAGAGGATCCTTTCAAGTGTCTCTGTAGAGTGATGTGGATCTATACACTGGATATATTAGGCAATATCTCCTTTATATTTGTACAAACTATCTTTATCACAGATTTCGATAGTATGGACACACAGAGAAGTTACTGATACCTTCAGCCTCCCTTTGCTAAATAATGCCTTAGTTATATTGTTCTGGTTTAGTTATATTCTAAAATTTAAGGAATTTATTTACTAAGTGAATTTTTATGTACAAATTCAATTTCCCACTTATTTTCAAAGAGATTATTAATCACATAAGTTTCTGAGATTCATAGATAACTTCCTCAGGAGCATATCCTGGAAACTCATATTTATTTATTTTTTTCCAGTTTTAGTGAGATATAATTGACATACAGCATTGTATAAGTGCTTATGGATTCCCTAGGGAAAAATTGGGATTGGGGAGTTCCCTCTGGGTTATATGTCCCTGTGCCAAGGGTGAGGTTTTTTGGCAAGAGTGTGTCTAAGTCTTTCCTACTCATTTTGATGTAGGTATTTTCTTTCTGCCAAAGAGTACGTAGCTAATACAGACTTACTTTGGAGATATCGTGGATCTGGTTCCAGACCACCACAATAAAGTCAATATTACAATAAAGCAAGTCACACAATTTTTTTTAGTTTCCCAGTGCACATAAAATTATGTTATACTATACTATAGTCTATTAAGTGTACAACAGCATCATGTCTCAAAAAAAAGTGCATACTTTAGTTGAAAATATTTTATTGCTAAAAAATGCTAACCATCATCTGAACCTTCAGCAAGTTGTAATCTTTTTGCTGGCAAAGGGTCTTGCCTCGATATTGATGGCTGCTGACTGATTACGGTAGTGGCTGCTGACAGTTGGGGTGGCTGTGGAAATTTCTTAAAATATGAAAACAATGAAGTTTGCTGCATCGGTTGACTCTTTCACAAATGATTTCTCTGTAGCATAAAATGCTTTTTGATAGCATTTTACCCACAGTACAACTCTCAGAATTGGCGTCAATCTTCCCAAAATTTGCCACTGCTTTATCAACTAAGTTTATGTCATATTCTGAATCCTCTGTTGTCATTTCAACAATATTCATAGCATCTTCGCCAGAAGTAGATTTCATTTCAAGAAAGAGTTCATCATCCATAAGAAACAACTCCTGATCCATTCAAGTTTTATCATTAGATTATAGCAATTCAGTCCCATCTTTATGCTCCACTTCTAATTCTAGTTCTCTTGCTATTTCCACTACATCTTCAGGTACTCCCTTCACTCAAGTTTTGAACCCCTCAAAGTCATCCATGAGGGTTGGAATTAACTTCTTCCAAATTCCTGTGAATTTTGTTATTTTGACATCTTCCCGTGAATTACAAAGTTTCTTAATGGCATTTAGAATGGTGAATTCTTTCCATTTATTTTGGAAATAATGGGTTTTCCATTTATTTTGCCCAAATTCACCAGAGGAATCAGTGTCTATAGCACCTATAACCTTACAAAATGTATTTCCTAACAAAATAAGACTTGAAAATCAAAATGACTCCTCGATCCATGGGCTGAAGAATGGATGTTGTGTTAGTGGGCATGTAAACAACATTCATCTAGTTGTACATCTCCATCCGAGGTCTTCGGTGACCAGGTGTATTGTCAATGAGCAGTCAATACTTTGAAAGAAATCTTTTTTTTTTCTCAGTAGTAGTTCTCAACAGTGGACTTAAAATATTCAGTAAACTATGTTGCAAACAGATGTGCTGTCATCCAGGCTTTGTTGTTCCATTTTTAGAGTACAGGCAGAGTAGGTTTAGCATAATTCTTAAAAGGCCCTCAATTTTTTGGAATGATAAATGAGCATTGACTTCAGCTTAAAGTCACCAGCTGTGTTAGCCCCTAACAAGCCCCTGTCCTTTGAACTTTTGAAGTCAGACACTGACTTATCCTCTCTAGCTATAAAAGTCATCTTTTCCATATAAGGCTGTTTCATTCACACAGAAAATCTGTTGTTTAGTGTAGTCACCTTCATTAATTATCTTCAGTAGAAGATAAACAACAGATGGAAAACCTGCTGCAGCTTCTACATCAGCACTTGCTGCATCACCTTTCACTTCTATGTTATAAAGATGTCTTCTTTCCTTAGACCTCATGAACCAACATTTGCTACCTTCAAACCTTTCTTTGCAGCTTCCTCAACTCTCTCAGCCTTCAAGAATTGAAGAGAATTAGGGTCTTGCTCTGAAGCAGGCTTTGGTTTAAGGGAATGTTGTGGCTGGCTTGATCTTTTATCCAGATGACTAAAACTTCCTCCATAACAGCCACAAATCTGTTTTACATTCTTATTAATTGTGTGTTCACTGTGTAGTGCATTTAATTTTCTTCCGGAACTTTTCCTTTGTATTCACAACTTGGTTAACTGGAACAAAAGACCCAGCTTTTGGCCTATCTCATCTTTTGCATGCCTTCCTCAATAAGCTTGATCATCTGCAGCTTTTGAGTGAAAGTGAGAGACATGGAACTCTTCCTTTCACTTTTAGAGACCATTGTAGGATTATTAATTTTCCTAATTTTAATACTGTGAAAGGGCATACAGTGTCTCAAGAAGTAGAGAGGCCAAGGAGAGGGAGACTGTAAATGGTGGGGCAGTAAGAACACAAACAACTTTATCAGTTAAGTTCACCGTCTTATATCGGCGTGGTTCGAGGAGCCCCTAAACAATCACAACAGTAACATCAAAGCTCACTGATCACAGATCATCATAACAAATATAATAATAATGAAAGAGTTTGAAATATTATGAGAATTACCAAAATGTGACAAAGAGACACAAAGTGACTAAATGCTGTTGAAAAAATGGTGCTGATAGGCTTCCTCGATGCAAAGTTGCCACAAACTTTCAATTTGTAAAAAAGCAATATCTGTGAGGCACAATAAAACAAGGTGTGCTTGTAAATGATAAAGCTGGAGTTCAAGCCCAAACAATCTAGGAGATTAAATTTAAGGGTCAAAATTTTATGTAACATCTCAATGATAAAAGTGTTGCACATTTCGAAAAATAACTTTTCTGTAGAACTTTTCTCTCATGTGCTATTTATATTGTGAGAAACTAAATTGAAAACAGACGTGTATTCAGATAATGGAAAACCCTGAACACCAAGCTAAGACTGTAGGATTTGGGACTCTTTTTCCAGGAGCAGAGGGGCTATTAAAGACATTTTTAACAGAGGAATGGTTTTGTGCATTAGTATGTTTCATCTGGGATTGATGTTAATGATGGGTGGGAAATTTTTGAAAAATAAGATACAAGAGAGCAACTAGGATAGTATCAAAATAGGCTTTTAAGACTCCATACATACAGTTCCCCATATGGCTGAGTTAGTTCCTACGGGCCACAAACCTCTCACAGATAATTATACATTCTATGGAAACAAATGAAGCTTAAAGCAATTGGTACATGATCAAAAGCAGACAGATTCTAAAGGGGAGTCTAAAATTGGAAAAAGCGAATGACACTGTGTGAGTAACCATTTTTATGACTGTTAGTCTGAGGGCAAGCCAAGTCAGTTTTAGTTGGGGAAACTAAAATAAAACTGAAGATTTTTGTGAACTTCAAAACCAGAAGAGAGACTTCAGAGCAACCTCAGCCACTGGAAACTAACTGAAAGACAGATAAAACCAAATGTGACCAACTTACAGGGCAACTGAAATCTCATATGTAGTTTATAGGAATGTTAACTGTGCAAACACTTTGGGAAAAAAATCTAGTAGTTTTTTATATTCTTAAACATTTATCTACCCTATAATCTAACAGTTCCATTACTAAGTATATAAGCAGGAAAAATGAAAACATATGTCCCCAAGATTTTATAATAATTTTCATAGAGCCTCATTTAAAATAGTCCAAAACTGTAAACATCCTCAGTGTCCATCAATAAGAGAATGGATAAACAAAATGTCATTGTTTATAGAGTGAATCACAGATACAAACAAGAACATGGATAAATATCAACAATATTTTGCTGAGTGAAAGGTGTCTTACACAGAGTACATAGTTAATAATCCTAAAGGCAAAACTATTATAGTGGGAAAAAAATTAGAACAATGGTTACCTCTGAAAGATGAGAATGGGGATTGACTGGGAAGAAGCATGAGGGCCCTTTCTGTGATGATGCTAATGATCAGTATCTTGATAGAAGTTTGGATTACACAGTTTTTGTTTTTATTCTTAAGACTTCTGTATCGTGTGTGTGTGTGTGTGTGTATGTGTGTGTATAACACCAAAAAAAAAAAAAAAGAAAGAAAGAAAAACTCTAGGTGCGCATGCTGGAATATAAAAAAACAGATAATATACTTACATTTGCAATTTACCTTAAATGATGAATGGATTGAAGGATGGATAGATAAATATGCCATAAGCAACTATAGTAAAATGTTAATGGCAGAAATTAGGTATCAGGCATGTGGGTTTTCACTGTGAAATTTACCCCAATTGCTGTATTTTAAAAGTTTTTCTAATTAAAATATTCTGCATAAAGAATTGATGAGTTGGTAAACATTGGTAACAATGCTAATGAATAATATTAACCGTAATTTACTGACGTTTGCTACTTACCAATTATTAACAATTCTCTCTTTCTCTCTCTTTCTATTATCTCACTTAATCATTACAACAAGGTAAAGCAGTTATTTTAATATCTATATTATAGATGAGAAAACAGACTTAAATCCGGTCACATATCTAGTACAAGGAGGTACTTGGATGGGAATACATGTCTGTCTAACCGCAAAGCCTGTACCTTTAAATAAAGCCACTACACGGTACGGTGAAAAGATTAAGAATTTGTGAAATACAGCGAAATATAGTATTGGATAACAGTATGTCTGCAGTAAACTTTATAGTTCATGAACTTGTTATATTTCAAACTTACTGAATAATGATGCCAATAACAAAAATAAACACATAGGTGGTAAAAGCTTCTTTGTGTGGATACAAGCAAGAGAAGAAAATTACAAATTCAGTTAATAATATATTGAATAATTAATATAATTTTGATATCCAAGCAAAGATGTTCATCAGTATTCAAAAACTTTCAAAATTAAACAAAGAAACACACTGAGAGTTAAAAATTTGTGTTATAAATCACTTACATAGAAGTAGCTATGGAATATTTGAAGCCAGCTAGTTATCAGAGGAAGTTACTCCACTGTGAAAAAAAAAAGAAGAAAGTATAAGGTAGGGAAAGCCCTGGGAAGGAAGAAAGAAAATAGAAAAAAAGATCAGAGGAAGAGGAGCCACGTGTGGGCAATATTCCCTTTTATAAGAAACAGAAGTCTATGATTTGTTGGAGCACAGCGAAGTGATGAATTTGTATTATGCGGAACCATAACACTTCCAAAGTGTGCCTATTTTATAAGGTACTGTCTTAGGAACTTAGAATGTAATAAGGATGAATACCAATGGATTCCTGAACTAGAATATTTTATACTCAAATGAGAATGAAGAATATGGATTTAAATATCAACAGTATGTTGGATCATGTCCCAAGAGAAAGCAATGGGAGTTAGTAAGCATATTCCTTTCTTGAAAGCAAACATCATATCATTTACTTTATAATCTCTACTGGTTGTTCAATACACAGTTGTTGAATTTAATCAGAATAATGTTATTTAAAACATCAAAGTATCAATAAAACAATTTTGAGATTCAAAATCACGTTTTTTGTTTCTGACTAAACTCCAGAAAAGAAGGTAAAATTTGTGTTATTGTGGCTATTTGGTTCATTCTGAAATTTAAGATCCTATTGTTGACACAATACCTATCTCTTAGCAATAAAGTGTTGAGTTTGCCCTTTTTCATCTCTTGCTTCCTGTATACCATTTGGCAGAATGCAGCCCCAGGAACAGTATTCTATGACTGCTTTTTTCAATTCAATTCTACTTTATCAATGAAATTTTTTTGAGTCTCAAGCAGAGCTTGGTACTATACAGTCTAACAAATGACCTCAATTTTCTTCAAGTTTATTGCCAACTTGTAACCACTGACTCAGCATAACTATTCATCATCCTTTCTTATGATGAGTGAGTTTTCTGAATGCGGTTATCAGCATATGACAGATTCTATATGACTGCTTCAAGGACTTCTGTGGAAGCTTGCATATGATTGAGAGTTCATGAGCTGCTCCACACTTGTGTCTCTTCTCTGGTTGCACACATTTAGCAGATGACGCAGTAAGCTAGCAAGGGCTGGGTGGGAATTACTGCTCCCCAGTTTTTATTTTACCAGAAGCTTAAATGTCAAAAGAAATGTTCTCCACAATATAATCAAATGACATCTAGGTGAAACACATTTTTGATAATGATTACATTTAATTTTTCTAGGGAAAGACAGATTCTTTCCTATTAAAACTAATTGGAAAACTTACATGTTATTGTTTTAGCTACTAGAAGCTTCACAGCTTATGTCTTTTTAGGGATCTTATTCTCTTGGAATGTAAGTTTATGGTCAATTTCCCAGATTTCGGTTTTTTTAAATTTAAATGTCCTAAGAGCACAGGAGATAATAAAATATTTTTGATATCACTGTAAACAACTAAAAAAGAATGCCCATCTTGGTACAGAAGTGGTATATTACTAATGTCAAATGAGATAGTTATTTAAAACCTTTTAGAAATACCTTGTGCATTCAGTAAAAAGTTGTTATAACTTCAGAATGATAATTATTATTGCTTTGATGCATTTTGTCTTCTGTAAACTCCGATAATGTCATCACACTAAAAGTCTATTTTCATCATATATGCAACAACCATATACATATATACATATGTTTAAAGAGAGACAACATATTATTAGTTCAGATATCAATTTTATAGTCAAATATTATTACAAGGAATAAATTTCTACTCTTTACCCTTTTGCAGTGTAGAAAAAATATATACATTAATTTGGAAAGAAGTTTCTAGTCATAAGTTAGAAATATTTAATTTAAGCTTTCTATTAAGTCTCAACAACGACTTTTCTATTCATGAAACCTCTTTGCAATCCATGAGGGTTAGATCTGTGCTTCTTAAGGCTTAAAAGGAACTTGGACCCTAAATACATTGCTAGTTAAAGTTTCAGGGGTTTTTGTTGCAATCAGGGTATAAACTTTTCAAATAATAGTAAGGTTTATGCCCTTAGTGTGAAAGTTTAACAGGTCTGTTAATAAACTTCCATTTGGATGACCTGAAAACAAGAAGTGGTTTGGGATAATCATCATGTAATGACTGACTGACCAAGACACTAAACCAGGTAACTAACACCTAGTGGTCTCATACTATCTGTTTCCTATAGTTGGAAAAGTGTTTCTACAGTCACTTAAAACTTTTCATTTTATCTCATTTAACAGAGACTTATTTTTGATAAGTAAAATGTCAAGTAATCCGTCATATGTTTTAAAAGTTATACCTATCTATACTCAAATACATATGTACACAAACATGTGGGTATATTCATCAGACATCTTTAAAAAGAAAATAAAACTCTAGTAGTAGTAGTTCCCTCAGAGAAAGAAAACTTGGGAACTTGGACAAATGTTTAGGAAGATTTAAAATTTTACTGTCTACACTCATCTAACTTGCAAATTCTGTACACTGTACATTTATCAAACAAACAGATATAATATTACTATAAATTTAGTCTACTCTTTTCCCCTTGTCTGACCTGATAGGCACTTTCTCCTTGAAAAAAATAAAAGAAATTGAAGCAAGTTTTCCTAATTAAATTTCATCAGAATTATTTGTTCAACTTTTATTTGTTAATTCTCTTGACACTTTAATTATATTGATCAAACTATCTAAAACTAAATATAATATCTTAGTTTAGTGAAACACTTTACATCCTAAAAGCACAAAGAAATTTCATGCCTATAATCCCATATTCCTTGTTAGCCCATTTAGGGAGTGAACCATACCATTTCCTATAAAAGTGTAAAATCTGAGAATACTGATGATTACAAGCAGGCTTTAATTGTTTAATTGACTATGAGAAAGCAGATCACATATATGTATATTTTTCTAATGGTAATACTTATACAGAATGAAGCAAAGTGAAAATTTAAGCAGTTAGAAAATTTTGGTTAGTCAAGATGCACATGTAACAAATATTAATGTGTCCAAATCAGTGAATCTTATCCCACCTGTCTGCACAGTTTTCTTCAAGAAAAAAAAAGTAGTTGCAGAGGTAATAGGAGACTTGAGAATCGTGAGGAGGAATATGGCTGTGAAGTTATGAATGGTTAAGGTACAAACCAAGTTAATCGTGCCTCTGATTTTATGGGATACTTCCATCCTCTGTCCATAAAGCTGGAGGATTTTTTGGCTTTTATGTATTTACTTTTGTTTTTATTTGTCATTTCATCTGTACCCCACTAATATCTTTGTAATATGGCCTTGCATATGCCTGTATCTTTGCAAAATATGTATTTTCTTTCATATGTACATACTTTTTGATTTAGATAAATGTACTTGCTATAAACTGGTTCACTCTCATTTTACACACCTTTTATTAAATTCTATCTATGTTGCTGTACACCAACTAGTTCTTTCTTTCTGTTATCTGAAGACTATTCCACAGTGTGTCACTACCACATTTTATTTGCCCATTCCCCTAATGATGTACACATGGGTTGCTTTCAGGTCTTTGTTAGTATGTATTGTAAAGAATGTTCTCACTCAAACGTCAGGGCTTATGTGAGTTCATATATATACCAAGGACTAGAATATAGATACAGTATATATGAATATTTAGGTTAAATATATACTAGCATGTTATTGTATTATATGACTTTCTAATTGTTGCCTATCTGATGGCTTTTAAAAGTGTCTAGTTTTTAAATTTGCAATTATCTGGTACTAACATGTTGACATAGCTCTTTGTATTAAAATAGCCAATTAAGCTTTCCTTTTGTGAACTGCTTATCCAAATCCTTTTCCTATTCTCCAATTAGATATCAATGTATTTCTTGTTGATTTACAAGCATTCTTATTTATTCTAGATATTATCATATGTCGAAAATAAGATGCACCACATTAACACATTAAAACATTTCTGAAATCAAGACATATCTAACATGTATGAAGTTGGCCATTGTTCACATGACATAACTTTTATATCCAAAGACATTTAAATGAGTGATTTCAATATTTGTAAATTTAGAATTCTAAGTAAACTGTTGTACCATAATTTATTTAGTAGCATTTTTTTCTTTCTTAGCAACATAAACATAAACTAATAATATTTCCAAGAATCAAAGGCATCTTAAAGTTGATAAAACACAGTATTACTTAATGGTTTTAGTTACAGCAAGTTGTTTTTCCTAAAGCTTATCAGTTGTCACTTAACTGATATTTTGTGTCATTATTCAATAGAAATTCTTAATTATGAGATAATCAAATTCATATTTCATTGTCTATTACATGCTTTTGAAGTCTTCATTAGGTTTCCTTTTGCAAACTCCAGATAGCAGATATGTCTCCTCCTGCACATTCTTCTATTAGTCTGGTAATTTTACCTACTTAATTTTGACACTTAATATAATTTATTCAATTACATTATATGATGCTATAAGGAAGGAAAAGGTTTCCTCAACCCTCTTCAGGTCCCTCACTGGGTCTGAAAACTAAACTGACAAAGACAGATTAATAGGAGGAAAGCAGACAAATTTTATTTAATATAAGTTTTACATGACACAGGAGGAAGCAAAGACCTAAGGAAGCAAAGACCTAAAGAAACAGGTAGACCTAGTACCTTTATGCTTGGTTTGATAGAGTGAACAGTCATGGAGGAATAAAATAGGCTTAAGACTATAAGTTAAGTGTAGTAAACTGGGGGGAAGTTAGCAAGGCCTATTCGTTTAGATTCTTCTAGGTGTTCCTTTGTCTTTAGAGATAAGGACACCCCTTTGCTCCAGGAATAGGGAGGCACCTCTCACATGAGTGTCTTATGATCTGTTTCAGGGGAGAAGGGTTGGGGGAAGGTCAGAGTGACCTTCCCACATCTACTGTTTTCTCAACCTCTTTCAGCTTATAGTATTTAATATTCCAAGATGCCATATTTTGGTATGATGTGTCCTGAGCCCCATCGATGCAAAGTAGAAGTGAAACTGAGTAACTCAGATTGGGACTTGAAGCCAGCCAAAACCCAGATTGGAACTTGAACCCACGTGGCTGGGACTCGAACCCAGCCAAAACCCAGACTGGGACATGAACCCACAGTCTCTTAACTGAGATCACACACCTGGTCTCAGGACTTAATGAAGCTCAGGTTCTTGATGTCTCATGAATTCAGTGAGAGACAAAGTGATAGGTAAGAAGTGGATTTATTTAGAGAGAAACTCCACAGAGTGTGGGTCATCTCAGAAGGTGAGAGTGGCCCCAGGGTATGGGGTTGTCAGTTTTTATAGAGTTGGGTAATTTCATAGGCTAATGAGTGGGTGGAATATTCCAGCAATTTTGGGGAAGGGGTGGAGATTTCCAGAAATTAGGCCACCGCCTACTTTTTGACCTTTATGGTTGGCCTTGGAATTGTCATGTGGCCTGTGGGTGTGTCATTTAGCTTGCTGATGTGTTACAATGAGCATAGGCTCAAGGCCTAGTGGAAGTCAACTTGTCCACTGTCTTGGACCTATTTGGTTCTGATCAGTTTATGTCGTATCCTTGGGCTATGTCATTCTTTTAAACATTGTGCCCTGCCCCCTTCCCTCCTGTTTCAGAAATATAACTTATATTTGTTGATAAGGTGTTTACACAGGAATATAGGGAGTAAGCCAATATTAACTGCACCATATATTGAACAATTTTCTCATTGAATTATTGTGCCACATTTATTATTTATAATAAAGTGTTACTAACCTCTACATTCTGCTTTTCATTTCCTGAAAATCTATTTTAGTGCTTTTTAAAAAAACTGTTATATATTAGTTTCTGAGGGGGTAATTCTTCTCCTTTAGCTCTGTTTCTTAGAACTAAGCTTAGTTATTAGCAGACATCCATTTCCACAAAAAGCTTAGAACATGTTTATTTAATTTCATAAAATATCTTGGATGGATTTGGATTAGATTACACTGAAATTACATTAAAATTCTCTTGCCCCATCTATAACAATTCTTCATTACCTGTTTTGTCATATCTTCTTTTAAATTATTTCCAAATAAGCCATGGGAAAAGTTGATATTTTGCCCCCTGGATAAATGGTACTTACTTTATTTTATATTTTATTTCTAGATGTATATTGATGGTACAAAAAAATTCATTATGTTTTATAAGTTCATATTTTCAGAAAAATTGCTTAAATCCACTATTATTTTAACTAACTTAAATGAATTATACATTGATTTTGTTTGGTATTATATATTATTAATTACATCGTCTCTAATTAAAGAGTTTTATTACTTCCCTTCCAATATTTGGCCTCTTTTTTGTTGTATTATTTTAACCATAACATCCACAATCATGTTGTAGCAGTGAAAATGCCATCTTTTATTGCTTTTCCCCCAAAATTAAAGAGAATATAGCTAAACTTTCTTTTTTAAGTATGATATTTAATGTAAATTTTTTATAGCTAGTTTATCACGTTGAGGAGCTTCCTTGCTATTCCTAGTTCTCATTTTCTTATCACAAATGGATAACATTTTTAGATTATTTTTCTTCTTCTTTTGAGATATAATCAAATTTCCTGTTTGGTGAGTTAGTATGATGAATTACATTGCTAGAATTTTTAATGTTATTGGGAAATATATTATACATACAAATGAATATATATACTATGTATTTAAAGTTTAAATATAATAAAACAAAGTCTTGCTCCAATAATGGCAAAGTAACTTCTATTCAACAAACCCTCTTGCAGATAAAAATCATGAACCCTGGATCAAATATACAAATACAACTGTCATTGAAGAGTAAACAAAAGAGAACTGAAACTAAGCAGTATTTGACCCTTGAAAGAAGAAAATAATAAGAGAGATATAAGTTTATATGTCCTTTCAATGAGGGCAGTCTCGAGTCCATTCAAGGAAAGAATTTAAAAAGAAATTTCAGTCTGTTTAGCTTGAAGAGTGAGAATAGGAAGTGGTAACCCAGAAAAAAAAGAACCATAAACTCTGAAATCTGCGTGTAAACTTCATCCAAATCCTTGTTTGTCTCCTAACTTTGCCTTTGTAAGGGATATTTCATGAAACCCACTGAAATTTCAAGTAATCCATTGATAAGCAACAGCCAGAAAGCTGAAAGTACTTAAAAGTGATTCAACTACTACTAACCAAGCAGATTTCCCAACCCGAAGAACAGAGAAAAAATAATATTAAACACTAGTGATTTGTGAGACAATACAAAGCAGTCTAACAGTCCCAGAAGGAGAGAAGAACTAGAATGGGGCACAATGTTTTAGTAAGTAATAACAAAAATTTCCTGTATTTGATAAAAATTATAAAATTTCAGATCCAAGAATAGAAAGAAAAATAGTTAGGGACAGTTATACTGCTGATAACCAAAGATAAATAGAAAATTTTGAACGCTGCCAGAGAAAATCATATATATATTATATTATATATATATATATATATATATATATATATATATATATATAGCAGCAATAATACACATGTAACTAACTTCTCATTAAAAACAGTTGAGGCCAAATACAATGGAATAACATCATTAAATCTCTGAAATTAAAAAGCAAACAACAACAAAAAAACCCTTTCAATCCCAAATTCTAAATAACTGAAAATATACCTCAAAAATGAAAACAAAAATTTTAAGATCAATAAAAATGAAAGAATCTGTTATCAGCAAACTTGAACTTCAAAAAACATTAAAGTCATTCTGGGTAAAGGAAAATGACATGAGGAGGAAACACAGAAAAGGGGAAAACATCAAAAATGAAAAATATATGAATAAATGTAAATATCATATATATTATTTTCTTAATTTTGTTCAGAATTTTCTCTAAAGCAAAACTTGTAACATTATAGTATGCAGTTTATTATGAATTTAATTAATATATAGAGGACAAAATAGCACACAGGATGAATGTAAGTGGAATCAATCCAAATGTTCATCGATAGATGGGTGGATAAAAAAATATGGTATATACGTATAGAGGGATATTATTCAGCCTTAAAAAAGAAGGAAATTCATACACCATGAAAGCAGTAAGCTTAAGAATACTGGAGCAGTTTTATTCTTTCATTTGTATGTTCCCTCTTGATTTACGTCTTGCTTTTCTCCCTTTCTAATCTCCATCCTTTTTGCCAGTTTTCTTCTTTCTTGAATAATTCAGAGCAAAGTTATTAGGTTTATGTATGGTATGAAGCTATGTGTCTATGTTGAAGGTAGGGAGTAGGAGAGGCCAGTAACGCAGTATGGAATGTCAAAACTCTTCAGGGTAATGTTTGCCACTGTACAGCAGTGGCAAACACTGATCACATGTAGGCTGAGTAGGACATCCGTGTAGAGTGGTGGCAAAGTTCCACAACAGGTTTCTGACGCCAAGCAAAGTGAGGATGTTTTCCAAGTATTGGTAATGGATCACAGCCATAACTTGACTTACTCTCCTCCACTTTTACCTAAAAGTAAGTAAATTCTTATATGAATGGGACACAGACAAGAGGAGCACATAACTCTTGTGGTTAGTGAGACACCAGAGACAATTTTTCAGAAGCTAGAGAACTACAGGGTTATGGCAAAGGATAAAATAATAGCACCAAGACGGAGGGTTCTGATAACAATTTCCCTAAATTTACAGTTTTTCAAGAGCCTGAGAATCTCTCCAATAATGAAAATTTTACAATGTGTAAGATTTTTTTTTTTTTTTTTTTTTTTTTTTGCGGTACACGGGCCTCTTACTGTTGTGGCCTCTCCCGTTGTGGAGCACAGGCTCCGGACGCGCAGGCTCAGTGGCCATGGCTCACGGGCCCAGCTGCTCCGCTGCATGTGGGATCTTCCCAGACCGGGGCACGAACCCGTGTCTACTGCATCGGCAGGTGGACTTTCAACCACTGTGCCACCAGGGAAGCCCTCAATGGCCTTTTTTAACTAAGAGGTATTAAAGCGAAGATCAAATTTCGTAGACTGTAATGTCAAAGATGTACTAAAATGTTCTACTTCTGCATTACATTAAATTACATGCTTCTATTATTTGTCATGTACCTTGCTTGGTGAGCTTGAAAGAGGAGAAAGCAAGATACTGGTACAGAATCATTCCACGGGATATGAGAAGGTACAGTGGTTCTTAGAATGTATTATATATCAATTAAATCCATGTGTCTTAGTTTATATTCCACCAGTAACACTATGACAGTCAGTTGAGTGTGTTTAGTTTATTTTGATATAATCCTAAGCAAGACCAACATGGAAGAAGGAAAGTGAAACGAGGAAGAGAAGGCAGCCAATAAAGAATGTATTCTCAAGTACTTTATCACAAGGCACCTAGAACCTTGCCATGCTGTGGAACTCAAGGAATCAGTGTAGAATATGTACCTTAGAGTCATCCAGCCAAAGGTGGGGGAGCTGGAGTATAAATACGATAATTACCTTCAATCACTAGCAGAAGGTAGCTCCCAGTAGGCATTTATTCTCCAGTATTTTACTTCCAGAGCAGTCTTCAGCCACCAGAGAGAGCCCTCAGTCAGTTGAAAATAGGTCAAGATGCACTAAAATACACAAACCGAGGAGATGTGACCAAGCACCATGGTAGTCTACTTATCTTTTCTTAATGCTACTTATATTTGGACATATTTAAATCTAATTTGACAAATTAAAGGGATTTTAATTTTTCATGCCTTTGTTGAAAGCTGTTTAGTCTTCATTGAATCCCTTCATTTTAGTCTCTAATGGGAGAACTCATATTCTAAAAAGCCTGTCTTAAATACAACTTTTTCTATCAACCTTTCTGGATCCTCTGTGAAAAAATACTTACTTTTTCACTTATAATCTCTTAGCATGTTATTCATAAATCTTTTCATTTTACCAAAAATTAATAGTATTTATCTATGTTTTAGAATCACTCAGAAGTTACCTGCTAATTTTGATTTCTTAAAGAAGTTTTCAAAGTACTATTTTTTAAAGATTTTGGATTTGCATTTATCTATATATTACCCCGTATTTACATAGTGTTCAATAAAAGTCAACTTGAAAAAACATAATCATTTTAACCTTTGAAATCACAAATGTTGGCCAAGTATTTTGAACACTGATATATGTTTCTATTCAATAAATAGTTAATATAACATTTCCCTAGTTTAAAAATATTTACATGAGATTCATCCCAGAACAGCTTACCCTAATCATATACAGAAAATCGTTCACAGAATATATCTGGAAATTAATCCTCAGGTTAATTTTTTGGTGTATTTTTACCTTTGTCTAAGTTGATTTACAAATATTCCCATCCACATGACAGTTTTGGAATTTTCCTTTGAAATTCTTCAGGATAAATATTTTTCAGAGCCTGAGGGAACCTGTGGGAATATGTTTAATATTCTAAGATTATTTTTCCATAACTTTCAACAAGTTTTTGCACAGTATATAAAGGTGAATTATGTAAGTGATTTTTATGCCAACTTTATTCACTAGTGATTTTCTTCAAATCTCAGATGTTGATCAAAGGTAAAGAACATCACAATGATTTTCTCCTTAATTAAGCAGATAATTTTCTGCAAATAATCACCAGATTATTTTAAAAGCACTACAATTAAATTACATTAATAGTTGATAAACTATCTTTCTGACGGAAACTTCTTGGCATTTCAGAGTTTATATCGAGAGGTATAATTGCTAGGGGCAGGGGTATGTTTTTCTAAGTATACCCATGAGAAATAGAACCTAAGATAAAGGAGGACAGAAGTATCATGTGTTGGTATAATATAATCATCATATAAATGGGTTTGTTTAAAATTAAACATGGTAGAATGTACAGCTAGAAAGACTTTAATTCACTCCAACATTTTCATTTTACAGATAAGAAAACGTGTGCCCTGAGAAGAGTGATTCTTCTAATATTCAAAGGCCAGAAAGAAAGAAATTCAGATCCTTCTGGCCTCCTAATTACATATACTTCATGAGAGGGTAATAGAAAACCTCCCTCCATCCTTTTCTTAAATTCAACCAATTTCTTAATCAGGCACAAGCAGTGACAAATGGCAGTCAAAAGATGGTATAATGGAGGTAACATACTGGTCCGATAACCCACTCATCTTGCACGGGGACCTGTGATTAAGGTGTGGGAACCATTTCTAGAATGATTGCTGTAGTGCAGTAGCTCTCAAATATTTCACCTCAGGACTCCTTTAGACTCTTAAAATTACTGGGTATCCCAAAGAGATTTCATCTAAGTAGTTTAAATCCATTGACACTATATTGGAAATTTAAGACTGAGAAATATTTAAAATAATTATTAATTAAAATAAAAATCAATTATATAAATTAATTATATAAAATAATAACAAACCCATTACTTGTTAAAATAAAGCACATGTTTTTATGAAAAATATCTATCTTTTACAAAACAAAAAATAGTGTTAGGAGTGGTGGCATTGTTTTATATTTCTGCAGATCTCTTTGATATGTAATAGAAGACATCTAGAATGTTATATCTGCTTCTACATTCAATCTGTTTCAATATCACATGTCAGATAATCTCTGGAAATCTCTATTGTATATTTATAAGAGAACAAGAATGAAAAAAGGCAAATAACTTAATATTGTGAAAAGAGTTTTGGTCTAATGGATCCTGTGAAAGGGTCTTGGAAATCTTCAGTGGTCCTTGGACTACACTTTGAGAGCCAAGGAACCTGTGTAAATCTTGCCACATAGAAACTGGAGACTAGGGGAATACTAATGTCCATAAACACATACAACAGTACTATAGAAAAAACTGGAGCTCTGGACTAAAAGGAATAATGCACATGCTGAATAATTCTTTTTAAGTCCCATAAACCTTCTGAAGTTAATCTTCCTCAGAACGGTGATAAAATCAGTATACCAAAGGCTTATTTGGAGGTCAAATAATAGAAGTCAAAACTCTTTATAAACTGTAAATTTCCTATAAACATTTTTTGTGATCACTCACTTTTTTAACCTATCATGAACCTTGTAGCTTCACTGCAACAAATTTTTTTATAGCTTTATCTTTGGGAACCAAGTTCCTGTTATTTCCACATGTATGTCATGTAATTACAAATTGTCATTTACACTCCTATATTATCTGCGATGTTATAAGAAGTGACTACAGTAAATCAAATACTAATTTAGCAAGAGAAAGTCTACTTTCCTTTCCTTACACTAAGTAATTATTTCTTTCCATGTTCATAGTATATTTTCAATAAATCTGTATTAACTAGACAATTATATTAAGAAAACAACTTTGGTATTTGCTTTAAACTAATATTGTTAACCTTAGTTTCTTTTCTCTTAAAAGCTCCAGGAATATTTCAGAGTTAGGGAAAATGCCCTGAGAATTCTTCCTACTTTGAAAGCCAAAAGTAAGACTAAATCTGGCCATAAATAATTCAACCACTTCATTAATCAAAAGAGAAGTTTTCCAAAGGGCAGAATGGTCCCAGGCTCCAAATATTATTCAGAGATCAAACAACCTGGGGACTGAAAGTGAAACAATGAATTGATGATAAAAATAGGCCAATAATGACAGTCATTTAAGCAATTTCAGGACATGTAAGAAACAGATCCAAATTACAAAAAGGAAATGTGAAAGGAGAGAACCATGATAAAATTGCTGAATGTAAATTACTGTGCCAGAAAATATGGCAGGTTTGGAGCTGTCGGCCTTCTCTGGATTAGCAAGAAATCTGAATGCGTTCATGAACTAAGCAAAGGTAAAGACTGAAGAATAATAATTATAGGGCATATATTGTAAAGGGTCTAGGGCACAAACAAACAATTTAGCTTTGGAAAGGTATTTCACCACCCAATACTGTAAAAAAGAAAAATATAGTTAATTCCTTTAATCAAAATTAATTTAATGTCTGCATAGCTATAACTAGACTCTTGGAGAAGAGCGATGATCACAACAGCCAAAACTCCTTGCCCTTGGGGCTTATGTTCTAGTTGGAAAAGCAACTGTCAATCATTCAAAGTAATCATTCAGTCCAATGGATAAGAAGGGAGGGAGAGAAGGAGAGAGGGAGGGAAGGAGGGAGGGAGGGAGGAAGGAAAGGAAGGAGGGAGGAAGGAAGAAAAACAGCAGAAAAAGAGAGAAAGGGAAAGAGGAAGAAGTGATAAATATGGTAAATATTATAGGGAATGATAGCCCAACTTTAAATTTTTAAAAGGTTTACTAACAAGAAATTTGAACAAAGACCTGAATGAAGACAAAGGTTACTACATAAAAATCTGAGGGAAGAGAATTCCAGGCAAAGGAAATGACCAGTGCCCAGGCCCTAAGGTGGCATCCTAGCTAATGTGTTACAGCAAAAGCAAGACAGGCAGTGAGACAGCCTAGGATGAACAAGGGACTGGGACCGTGTAGTGGAGGATGAGATCAGGGTGGTTAATGAGGGTCTAGTCCTTGAAGGATATGATTGGCCATTTTAAGATTTTCGGCTTTCATCCTAAGTGAAATGAGTAACTGTTGGAGAGCTTTGAACATAAGTTACATGAGAAGGATTACTTTATCTCTTGTATGCAGAAGAGATTGTAAGAGGTCAAGGATAGAGGCAGGGAGACCAGTTAGGAGACTATTATAATAATGCAAGTGAGAGAAGATTGTGGCTTGGACCCAGATGGTAACTATGGAGATGGTCAGAAGTGGTAAGATTCTGGATATATTTTCATTTTAAAGCTCCCAGGATTTACTGAAAGTTTTGATATGAGGCGTGAAAGAAATAGAGGGGTCAGGAATAAATCATGAGCCTGAGGAAACTTGTAAAGAGAGGGAAGGAAAAATGGAATTAGTTCAAGTGAGATGAACTTACACTTAGTAGTAAAACATCTTTGAGGTCATGTTCTAAGACAAAGAGTGTCAGACAATTTTAAGAAAGCAAAATGTTTGAAACAGCTACCATAAAAAACTTGATATGGAAATGGAATAAAAGTTTCCCCACTACTTTCTGAACTCTTTCAACTTCCTCATCAGTTTACAGAGCACAAGGACACTGATGAGTCCCTCGACTGAAGCCTCAGAATTACTTCTCACACCACAGCTCTGGGTTAACTGCAGCCAGTACATCCAGTCCTTCCCTGCCACTCACTACTTCATGAAACTCATATGAGGCTACTTCTCTTCACTGACATAAATTAAACTCTGGATTTCTGGCTTCTGCCTTCTGCTTCAAAACAGAAACCACTTTCTGATAGAGTATAATTGCTTTTAAAATGATATGAATCCTGTTCCAGAAATTCCTTAAGAAGTCTAGGGAATAAAATGTTAGAGAAAACCCATTGACTCATGCAAAATGGTTAATAATTGCTGATCAAATACATTATTAGTATTAATTTATCTGTGTTATTGGATATGAATTTGTGGTTAGACTGTGTTTTACAAGGTATTTTAGCCTCCCAAAGTATGAGATATGAATATATACAGTCATATATACAGTCATTATGTATGAACTTTATGGAGAATTTGGTCATTACTACTATTCATGTAGCTGAATCACCTTATTTTATCATGGGATATAAGACTCAGCATGCCAAAATGTGTGATAGGAACAAAGGAGACACATTAAGAGAAAAGTTTTTCTCTTTGCAAGCCATGGACAATTTCATGACTCAGCATTGTGACACCTCTTAATTTTCTAATTTGTAGACAGGAGGAAAAACAGGAAAGAAAGAAGAACATTATATATTTTAATTGAAATTTAATGTAAAGAGATAAAGGAATTGTCTCTTCCAGTTTCTAGACTAAATTTCTAAACATATGAATCTCCTGTATCTAATTATTGACTTCAAAATTAAAACAAATCTTCAGTAATATTTAAGACTTGTATATATTCATTGATTATTCAGAAATCAGTACATGGATTTTAAAAATTATGAATTTTAATTCTGAAAGAATCTTTAGAGATAACTTTTGATTTTGCTTATGTGATTTATTTAGTCATCTGTTCATTTAATAACAAAAAAATTGAACATGTATTTATATGTCATTCACCATGTGAGGTACTTGTAATAAATGTGAATATGATAGATGCAAGCTCTTCCCTAAGAGAGTTTTAGATCTGGTAGAAGAAGCAATCAATTAGAACCATAACAAGACACAAAACTATAGAATGTGGAAGGTTTAGGTAACCTGAAAATGGCCTGAATTGTCAAGGAAGGTTTTTGTTTTCTGTGTGTTTTTTTGTTTTTTTGTTTTTTTGTTTTTTTGCGGTACGTGGGCCTCTCACTGTTGTGGCCTCTCCCGTTGCGGAGCACAGGCTCCGGACACGCAGGCCCAGCGGCCATGGCTCACGAGCCCAGCCGCTCCACGGCAGGTGGGATCCTCGCAGACCAGGGCACGAACCCGTGTCCCCTGAATCGGCAGGCGGACTCTCAACCACTGCGCCACCAGGGAAGCCCTCAAGGAAGGTTTTTAAGAGGAAGAGTCATTCAAACTGAAACCTACAGAATGTTGGAAGGGAGTTGTCAAGGAAGGAAGGAAGGGAATTGGCAAAGATTAGCAAAGATTAACTGGAGAAATAAGCAGAAAGTAGTTCATAAAGGCAATTTTAACCTAAATGAAGGATTTGAAATCTGTGGAGGCAAAGAAAACCATTTAAACATTTTAAACAGATTAAGTCCATTCCTTTTTTAAAAAGAGTTTATTTTTATTTGTTTTAAAGTTGTGATCTCTTTAACACATAATGTTAAATGTATGTGTTTTGGAGTTTTCTTTTTAAGAAACTTTTCCTCTCTTCACAATGTCTTTTAATAAACCACTAGAGATTCAATTCAGGGTCATTTGTTCTCTTTCCCAATCACATTCCTAGCCCTTCTTTCCCCTCCAGAGGAAACAGTTTTGGGTATGTATGTGTATATTATTTTCACCTATGTTTTTATGCATTTATTTCACATGTATGTACCATTAATAATATTTAGTATTATTTTGGAGTTAAAATTTTCAGATAAATGGTATCTCCATGTATATATGAAATTATCTTTCTTCTTCTGAATATATTATTTCTAAATTAATTTTTATTGTGAGTATTGATATAATTTGTATAATTTCTATCTTTTGTATTTTCAATATACTATGAATTTTATTTGCATTTTTTTTCAAATTTCTTGCTTTTTATTAGATTGATGAAGCATTCTTTAGTCCCTTTCTTTTTCTTACTGCTTTGGAAATGTTACATTCAATTGCTTTTTTTTTGGTTCCCTTATATTTATAATATGCATATTTAATAGAGTTTAAAGTTAATCAGTACAGTCAGTTCTTTGTATCCATGGATGAGGAACCACTGAGTATGGAACCCACAGATGTGGAGGACCAATTGTACTACCATATTTGATATAAAAGACTTGAGAATCCACAGACTTTGGTACCTATAGGAGTCCTGAAATCAATTCCCCCAAGGATACCAGATACCGAGGGATGGTGATATATTTGTCCTCTTTCAGAATCCAGAATGGCATTGTAGTATGTTGGCTTTGAACTCCTCTCCTCCCTCTTTCTCAGTTTATTTTGTTTTTACCTTGATGTTAAAGCCCTAGAATAAGTATTCTTTTAGAATTCCTGTATGTGCATATTTTGATTTCCCAACATTTGCATTTCTTTGCTCTTCTTTTTTTTTTTTTTTTTTTTTTGCGGTACAGGGGCTCCAGTTGTGGAGCACAGGCTCCGGACGTGCAGGCTCAGTGGCCATGGCTCACGGGCCCAGCCGCCCCGCGGCATGTGGGATCTTCCCAAACCGGGGCACGAACCCATGTCCCCTGCATCGGCAGGCGGACTCTCAACCATTGCGCCACCAGGGAAGCCCTTTGCTCTTCTTGATTAAATTTGTTACTTGCTTTATCAATTCATTCTGCTGGTCATTCAGTCTCTTCACATTTAATCTTGATTAAATTTGTCATTCTTTTCTTTGCATAATAATTTTTTGTTTTACTTTGCTGAATTGGTAATATTATTTCACCCTGACTCTTGAAGCATGACATATTATCTCTGCATAAAACTTGTCTGGATTATTAGTTACTATGTATGAGCACTGTTAAGAAACCATCCCATTGTCTTCTGTGGTATATTGTCGCTCATGAGAAGGTGGCTGTATATCTATTTGCCTTTACCGTATAGGTAGACAGTTTATTTTTTCTGGTGCTTTTAAGGTTTGTTTGTTTCTTTCTTTCTTTTAAAGATTTTTGCAGTATAACTGTAATATGTCCAGATATCGATTTTTAAAATGTATCTTGTTCAGGTTCACATGTGATCTTTCAAAATTTAAACACATATTTCAAATTGAAAATATTTCTTCAATTCTGAAAAATATTCAGCCATCATCACTTGGAATACTATCTTTCTACCATATTTTCTCTTGTTTGCTTCTGTAACCCCCAAATTATCTTTCTTTAAATTTTTTATCTCTTTACTTCTTTGTATTATTTCCTAGGTAACTTCCTTGGTTATATTTTGTCATTAAGAAAATCTCTTCCTTTATCTAGTCTACTGTTTAACCCATCCATTTAGTACATTTGTTGTAATAATAATACTTTTTATTCTTAGAGTTTCTATTTGTTTTCTTGTTGTAATAGGCCATTTGCTGTGCATTTAATTCTGTTCTTATCTAATTATTTTCTGCCATCATTTAAAAATATTTTAAATATAACTTTCTTAAACATTTAGATTATTATTTCTAGATCTGGATATAAATTATTCTTAAATATTCTGACTTTCAACTCAAGAATTTTCTATTTTGTCATACTATGTTTTTTATTTTTATTTTTTAACTGAGCTTATCTGGAGTGTGTGTTATTGAGAGTGTGGGCTGGGATATTTGAAGAAATCTGAGCGTTCTATGTTGTAAATATTATTCGGCACAGCTTTTTTGTGTTTATTTTTAATGGGAGACTAATGGAGTTCACTAGTGGTTTGGTATCTGTTTTCATGTCAATGTCTTAGATAGTATGTATTTTATTCCCATGTCCAGGAATGATCCAAATTTGTTATTGCAAAATAGTCCCAGGAGATTCTTGTTCTACTCTAGATCTCAATAAATATCAGGCTTCTTTGTAGTGTACAGGGCTGTATTTTAAAATTCCTATTTCATAAGTGGGACATTACTTTGGGCTGTTATCTGTATTACTGAAACTCAGTTGCAATTTCTTGCCTCATATAAACCTAAGGTCTGAATTTCTATTGCTCCAAGGATCTTGAATCTCCAAATTCTTACCCTTATATTAACTTTCCTAATTTTATTATCCATTCAGCTTCAGCAACCTTTCAATATTACATTTGAGTTAACTTTTTATTTCTGATATTTGACAATTTATCGTTCTTGCTTTTTAACTTAAAAATACATTCTAAATTATTTTAATACATAGCATTCTAAAGTAGAATTCTAAGTGTTTAGATCCTGGTGTGAGGTAAACTCTCCCAGTCAGCACAATCTTCAATATCAACATGATCCAGTCTGCAGACAGGAAACCCTGTTTGTAGTGTTGCTCAAATCCATTACATATATTGAATATATATGAGGGAAATTATCAGGTGATTCATTGGATTTTTGAGTTTGAGGAAGAGGAGAAACTGGCCATGATTATGTTAATATTTCTGTAAATGAGATAGCTGAGGTGTCATTAACAGAAATGAGAAACACATGAGAAGGCTTAGCTTGAGAAGATTAAAGGTTTCTTTTTGGATATATTGATCTTGATATCCCTTGAGAAATCTATTTAGGAAGTTAGTTTGATATATGGTCTAATGCCTAGGAAGAGACTTGAACAGGACATTTTTAAAACTGGGAACAATCTGTACCTTATTAATAATTCAAACAAACTGAATAGGTTGAATGACCCAGCAGCATATGTACAATGAGAAAAGAATAGAATTTAAGATAGAATCCTATATTATAATGACTTTTAAAGGATGACAAAGAACCAGAAAAGAAAAATAAGAAAGAGCATCCTAGCAGTAGAAAGAAATCCAGAAGAGGATTATGACTGGAAGCGAAAGGAAGAAATTTTTCATAATGGAATAGTTAAAAAACAGTATCAAATACCTGTAGCTAAGCAAAATAAGAAAAAAAATGTTCTTCTGTGTATAGATACAAACATTGGTGAACATATTAGAAAAATCTCAGGCAATTCTTAAGTGGTAAAGTGCAGATTTCAACTGAATGAGAAAAACTTAGGAGATACGAACATGGAAATTTTTATTGTAGATAGATTTTAATTCATTAAAGAATTAAGAAATTAAGAGGACCTAATAAATGTTGATGAAGACTGGGTGTTGTAAAACATGTTAATTCTCCTCAAATTGATCTATATATTGAATAAAATCAGAATAAAAATCCCATTATGTTTTTCTTTCTGTCTAGAAATTAGGAAATTCAATGTATAATTTTTAGGGAAATGAAAAGGACCCAGAAAAGTCAAGATGAACTTAAAGAGGCTGGATCACTTATACTACCTGTTATCTAAACTTAATAAAACTGTGAGAATTAAGACAGTGTGTTTTGGCACAGGATTGTATTATCAAACAATGGAGAAAAATAGAATTCCAACACATGTTCAGATTTTTAACTTAAAAGTAACAAAGTGGTATAGAGAGGAAGGAATAAAATTTTCAATAATGGTGGTGGGTCAATTGAATTTCCATATGGAAAAAAGAAAAAAAAATTATCCCTACTTTATACCATTCACAGAAAATCAGTTCCAGGTCTGTTGTATATCTAAATATGAAATGTAAAACAATAAAGCTTTTAGTAAATACCTAGGAGAATATCTTCATGACTTTGGAATACACAGAATTTCTTAACTAGTACTCAAAGCACACTAATTATAATGAGAAAAATTGATCAGTTGGACTGTCATAGGACCCAACTCTGTGTCCAGTTTGCTATAAACAGTGTCTCTTCATCTGAAGAAATATTATGTGGAATCCCTTGTATGTGGATCAACTGCTTCAAAAGCCCTTGAATAGTAGTGCTGGTTGAGGATGTGCAGACAGACAAGGAAAATTTATACTCAAAATCCATGTCTATTTCTATGACAATGAACCGTTGACTCTTCCAAGATGGAAAGACCCAAGTAGTCAACTTGCAACCAGCTAGCCAGTTTTCCCCCTCAAGAAATAGTGACATATTTGTAACTCAGTGGTGTTCTCTGTTCCTGGAAGGTTGGATATTTGGTAGCAGTGATAACTAGATCAGCCTTGGAAAGTAGAGGCACTTGTCATGGAACCCATGCATAGCCTCCATCTCTGCCATCATGGCTACTTCTGTTGTGCACCCCTTGTTCCAGTACTGGGGTTGTCAATGGCAATGCTGGCTGGTCAGCTGGCTTTTGTTGTTGTTGTTGTTTACATAGTTGTTTAGGGCTTTGTGCATTCTGATAGGCATTTATATGCTATACAAATTCTTCACTCTTTATTACCATTCTCTTATGTCCATATATATACCTTTAACCCATACTTCCTAATTCTTTATTTTTATTTTTTTATTTTATTTCAGGTTCCTGAGTAGCCCTCAATTTCATTTGTCACTGCCCATGAGTCTATATATACTCTAACCTTGGGACATTTCTTATTTCACACAAATTTGATGGCAAGATACATGACCTGAAATTCTGCCAAATGGGAGGATTATTTCTCACTAAACTTTTTATGGCCACACCTAAATGAGGTTACTATCCAATGTCAGTTACTATCCAATGTCAAGCCAATCATCTGTCAGCCAAATGTTCATTTTTCTCCCTTTTTTTAGCTAGTTACAAGAGACTCCCCATATGGCTATGTGTAAGTGAAGGGAGGGGCACTGGAGCAGCCTTGATATGTGTCATGGGAGTCTTTATCGTCTGCTCATGCAGCTTGTTTGGGCCCTCTGGACCTGCTTGTGCTTGATCTCAGATAAACCACTTCCATTTCACAATGACTTACTTCTGGGCCCCTCAACCTTATGAAATGATGGGTCTGACAGGGCTCACTTCATGATCACCATGAACGGATGGCAGTGGGTGGAAGGCAGGAGCAAACTTGTCCCTAGTGGGGAACCACTCTTCTAGAGTAGTGATGATAATTAGCAATAGCTATTGGGTCCATTTTTCTTAGTGTTACTCTTTTCTTGATACATCTGCAATACCTGATACTTTCTCTTCTACTGGTGATACCCTCTCAATTCACTACTGGTGAACATTTCATTAATTAGATTATGACCTTGTACCTGAGATTGTGCCCCACTTATCACCAGTAAGAGAGTTTTCATTGCCAGACAGACAGTAGTGATCCAGCACTGAAATCCTATCTTATCCCTTGCTTTCTTGGTTCCAACTGTCACTGGCTGGGCTATTTGGAAACAGATACTGAGATAAGATGTTTATTAGGGGTCAATATTTGTTAAAGGTAGTGGAAAGAAGCATGATTGGGAAGAAGAAGAATTGAACTATGATACAGGTCTGACATAACCCCTGCCAACCCTGGGGAGGGGGGGATAGGGAGGACATTGGATTATCCACTATGAGGACCAAATGGCCATGTCTTTATATCGCTGACCCTCTCTATCAGCAGATGTGAGTTTCCTTGGAGAAAAATGTGAACTCTGTAAAAAGTGGCTCTCTGCAACTAAAGCAGACTCTGAATATACTGAGAGCTAGAGGCTGTATGCTGACCATACTCCCAGCAGCCAGACAACAAACCCTTTCTTGAAGGGAGATCTAGGTGGCACACCTCCATATTAACTATCAATTTTTTTCACACAACCAAAAGGTATATAAGAGTAAGAATGAACAAACAACTGCTATGTGAAGTCACATGAATCTCATAAGTATAATGTTGAGTGAAGGAGGTTAGACCCTCCCCCAACAAACAAAAGAAGACTATATATAGAATGATTCCAAATATATGCATTTCAAAAGCCGGCAAAACCAGTCAACATTGTTGGAAGTCAATATAGTATTTATCTTCAAATGGTTAAGGCCTAAGGTTCATATGAGGAAGTCTTCTGGTATGTTGTTTATGTTCTATTTCTTTATTTGGGTGACAGTTACACGTATATATTCCCTTAATGACTGCATATTTTCCTCGGTGTATATAATACTTAAAAAAAATCTTTTTAAGAAAGTGTTAAAATATGACTATGAAATTGATGGTAGAAATATGATAGTAATTATAAATTATTTTACTTAAAAGGCATATTATTCTGCACTTAGTTGTAAAATTTCATAAATAGAATCATGATGTATCACTTAAGATTCAGTCATAAATTACAGAGACCACCAACAGTGGCTTAATTTTATTTCTAGCTCATGCAAGGATTTAGAGGTAAAAAGTTCAGGGGTGGCATGTTAGCTCTGCTTCCCAAAGTCTTCAGGGAGCCAGCTCCTTCTAGATGATTACTTCCCATTCCTAAGGTATGGACTCTGTCCTCATGGCATATGATAATGGCTAAAACTATAATAACAATACCCTATTTTAGCAGTAGAGCAGAGGAAGGAATAAAGAGAAAGGAAAAAAGGCATGAGGCACATGTCATTTAAGGAAAGCCCTGAGAAACATCCATAAGGCTATTTCTATTCAGGCCATTGGCTCAAACTTAGTCACATATCAATCACTTGGAACAAATACGTTTGGGAAATAAAAGATTTACTTTGGGCAGTCATGTGCCCATCTAAAATACTGAGAGTTCTTTTGCTTTGAGAGAAGGAGAAAACAGCTATTCGGTTCAGCCATCCGTTTTCATCACACAGGGGAAAGTAACAATTTTTATGCACCTGCTTTAAAAATAACAGTAGTGAGCTTTAAAATGTCACATTCAACATAGGAACTTTAGGGAAGAGTTAGTATGAATTATTCTAACGTCATTTAGAAAAAATTGATCACCTAAGAGAATGTAATGTAATAAAACATATAACTAAGACAAAGGAGTGTGTCACTAATGGATTGTTATTAATTTTTTAAAAAGTATTCTGTATCTAGCTGATAGCAAACACTTTTGAGGAGTGCCAGAGTTTCAGGAAACACAAAGTAATAGGTAGAGGAAAATAGATGTTCTCACAGATATTACATTTCATTATCTTAATCATATTGGATAGTACCCAAGAAAGTATATTTCCCTTATAATTTGTTAAGGTGAAAAAGTCATGTTCACAGAAAATTGCTCCTGATTTAACTCATCCTGAGATGAATATTCTGAAAAGAGAAATATTTTTACATTTCTCAGAGTTAAATTACAGCCATATGCATTGCACACATACAAGAAATGTAAATATGATGTAATGAAATGTATTTTGAAACATGTAAGAAATTCTTTTCTATTTCTATAAAATTATGTTTAATAATCCTCCCCCAATTCTCTGTCCTCCTCTACCAACAATTTTATCTCCATTTCTTTAAAACTATATTTCTTTAAAAAGATGACTTTCATCACTATTTCTAGATCCTTATCTATCATTTGATTTTTCTGATTTTGCAATCTGATATCTTACCACTACACTGCATCAACTCCCACAAATTCACCATTAATAATAAAACTCTCTGATATTTTTCAGCCTTTATTTTTTATAAAAACTGCATAGAATTTGATAGTGCTGACCCCTCCTCCTAGTCATTTACTCTTAAAATCCTGATCTTCTCCCTACTGTGCAATGTACATGGTACATTATTAATGCATATATGATGGCATATGAAGCACTGCAACATCTATCCCCTATTCCTGTTGCCTCTCTAACCTCACCTCCAGATACGCTTATACCGTTTTTAGTGGACCAAGAAGCCTACCTGCCATCATGAAAACATTGTTTTAGAAAAGTTGTATTGGAAAACCTATTTGATTGCCTAGGGAGAAGGGAAATTTACTGACCAGCCAAACCACAGAAAATGCTGGAGTGGAGGTTGTCTTGGGATCAATCAGAACAAATTGTCAATGCTCTCAGTACTCACTCTCTCAACACTATTTCTTTTTCCTCATCGGCTTCATTTTTTCAGACTGCCTTTCTCCACCAGGTGGGAGATATAACTTCCTGACAGTTCCTAGACTCAGACCTTCCCAAGTTGAGCTCTAATGTGGAAAATTAAAGGGAGACCTTTGACCAGTGTTATGGACTTCATTTGTATCCCCTCAAATTTATATGTTGAAACACTTTTCCCCATTGTGATGGTATTTGGAGACTGGGACTGTGGGAGATAATTAGGTCATGAGGGTGGAGACTGCAAGATAGGATTAGTGACCTTATATTACAATATGAAGAGACAGGAGAGAGCTTGCTTCTCTCTCTGCTCTCCATCATGTGAAGAGACAAGGAGAAGACTGCCACCTGAAGAACTCTCACCAAAAACTAAATTTGCTTTCATCTTGATTTTGGACTTTACAGGCTACAGAATTGGAAGAAAAAAGTTTGTGGTTTAAGCCACCCAGTCTGTGGTAATTTGTTACAGCAGCCCAAGCAGACTAAGCAACTAGCTTGGCTTGAAGTGTGTAAAAGACTGGACTCAGAAAACTGATTATTTTGTTCAAATCCCACCTCTAATACTTATTAACCATATGACTTTGGAAAGTTACTTGATTTTTCTAGGCCTTATTATTCCCAGCAGTAAAATGTAGATAACAATAGTGTCTATCCAATACAATCGTTGTGAGATAAATGAGTTAATATAAGTGCCTAGAAATGTTAACAATCAGGGGCTCTCAGAATAAGATTTTATACCCCTATTAGAATTATATGTTTGAAATGATTTCCCAAATTATATGTTTGGGCCAATTTCCCCAAATTACAAGGGGTTTCCATGCTCCAAAATTAGAAAGAGTACAAGTTAGAAAAACACATTGCAAACTATTATGAGAAAAAGCTTGAACGTGATACATTCATAATATATGAACATTGATGTACTTAGGCCACATGTAACCGTGGTCTAACACTAATAACATATTGTAATTGTTTTGAGTTTTTTAAAAGCTCAGTAGCAGATAGAATTGGTTTGTTACGTTTGATAGAATATTTTGTTGGAAAATCTTGACTTTATTAGCATCTTTATATGGGAACCACCTGAAAACACTGAAGGCTAAATAAATGATGTGCAAAGGAAAACATCATTCAAGTGAGCACATTAATTGATGTCACTGCAGTGTTTTTGGAAGCCTGAAACCATAGATCTAGCTCACGTAACAAATGACTGTTCGAATACTTACATATGTCAGCATAGCACAAAGGAAGAAGGGGATTGGTAGTTATTCCATTGTCGGAATTTATAGTTAGCTGATCAGAATGATTCAGGAACTCTTGTTTTGCCAGCAGTACAAGTATATTATACTATGCTAAAATAAGGTTGCAATACTGAGAATGTTTGGGTTCATAAAACTCTACCATTTGCCAAAAATATATTATTCTAGTCTTAGAATTCAAATGTTTATTGCTCTTCTCTAGTGTCTATTATGTAATACTGTGTTTAACTATAAGAGTGGTTAGATTTGTTTCTCTTTGTGGTTCCAACATAAAAGCCCTATCACCAAGAGACCCTCCATGGTTAGAATCGGAAGTAGCCAGATAGCACCAAGAGATTTAATCCAAATATTGTACATGGAATTGTGGTTTCAGAGCATACACCAAGACATGTGATTTGATATTATGTTTGAAAAGAACATACACATTTCGGATTGTTAGAGAGTTCATAAAGGAGTTTATGTTACAAAGTTCACAAAGTTTATTATGGCTTTACTAGACTCTCTTAAATTGAATACAGAAAATAAACACAGGAAAAGTGAGTTGATTGAAAATATACGCTAGAACAAGCTAAGTAATTTAACGTGACAAAAAGGAGTTCTGAATGTTTTCAGTAATATTCTGTTTGTGTATGTTAGTGTACATGTATGAATTTGCTTTCACATCTGTGTGAATATATATTTAAAATCTCAGAGGTGCTGATGGCTTCCACTGAGTTAAGCCATCAAAGTTAGGGTGTCAAGTCCTTGTGATTCCTTGTGACTATACACACTTTCAAGATGGTTGCAATAAGATATCCACTCCGTGCAGTAGAATAGATTTTAGTGTGGAAGTTAAAAGCTTAATAATAACAATAACCTTGTATTGATTATTTTACAGGGTATTTTACATATGTCTAATTCAAACAATGACATATTAACTAGATTATTATTTTTTAAATTTCTTTGTTAACTTGACTTATATCTATTTCCTCTGTTGGACTGTAAGCTTCACAAGAATGAAGGGTCAATATTGATTTTGTTGCCTATTTTACCCTAGATCTTAGAGTGCAGCTTCTGACTCAATAAATACTTGTTGATGAATGACTCTCCATGATATAGTTAATTAATTTATCACTCAAAAAGATAAGTAGCTTGCTCTTGGACCCATGGTTAGTAAGTGATGGATCTGGGTTAGAATTAAGATAGAACTGAATTTAGAGTTAATGCTTTTTCTTCCCCTACATAAACTTATTAAAAATTATCATGATAAAATACATATTTAATTACCAGTTGAGGAAAATGAACTGCCAAGATTGAGTGATTCACAAAGAATTGCCAGATAAATAGAAATAAAACTACCAGAAAAGTGCAGTATAATGGAAGCCCATGGAACAATGGAATACTGAATACCACTGAGAATTAAGTTAGACCCATTTTGAAAACTGTTCTTTAGATTTAGCATCATAGAGAGGATTGCTAACTTTAGGGAGACCTACTTCAGCAGTGGTGGAAGAAGAGTCAACCTTCAATAGATTGAGAAGAAAATGAAATTAGAAAAAAATTGAGAAGAGTTTTTGAAAAGTTTGGCTGTTAAGGGGAAATAGAGTATAAAGTTTGAAAAGCAAGAAAAGAATATGGAATCAAGGAGGATTTGGGGAGTTTGAAAAAATGAGCATATTTACATACTAGTGAAAAGGATTCCACTCAGAGAGCATTGATACCTGGCAGGGATCTGGAGGAGATATGTCTAAAGCACTGTGGGGAAATTATATAGGAGCAAAAAATTAATGTATGTAGAAAAGTAAAAAGTGTAGTGATAGGTTAGATTCTAGTAGCTTTATAGTTTTGTAGTCATAGCTAGAAAATGATCGCTTCAATTTTCTCTGGAAAGTAGAATGAAAGATTATTTGAAGGGTATTGGGAGAAGTCTTTGCAAAGGAGAGAACCCAAAGTATATCCCAGTCTCTAGGAAATCTCTGGAAGTAAGTGAAACAAAATTGAGTCTGTGTAACCTGATACAAGAGAATCACACTGTTATGGGATTTTCCTATTTGGAAACTACTTTCACAGATACCATGTAATTGATACCAACCAATTAATTGAGTTTAGAGCTCTGCAGCAGGTGTGATGTTTTCTCCATGGTTGTGAGCCAAATTGTTCTTATATGCACGGATAACAAATATCCAAAATACTGAGAGTATTAAAAAATGAAGTGCTTTGCCTTGGGTATCTTTCCTTGTCTTCTTTTCTTAAAACTGTGTTCTCCCAGGTTCTTTGCCTCTATCTGACGATTTCTAAAAAGACCTTGTCATCCTGATCTTTAGGAATCTACTTTTAAGAAAGAGGGGATCTTTTCTTGTCTACCTCATATGTGTAACTGACCAGTAGTGTTCTCCATGATAAATGTTAGGTTCCAATCAAAGAGGAAATCAAAAAATACCTACAAACAAATGACAATGAAAACACAATGACCCAAAACCTATGGGATACAGCAAAAGCAGTTCTAAGAGGGAAGTTTATAGCAATACAATCCTACCTTAAGAAACAAGAAACATCTCAAATGAACAACCTAACCTTACACCTAAAGCAACTAGAGAAAGAATAAAAAAAAACCCCAAAGATAGCAGAAGGAAAGAAACCATAAAGATCAGATCAGAAATAAATGAAAAAGAAATGAAGGAAACAAAGCAAAGATCAATAAAACTAAAAGCTGGTTCTTTGAGAAGATAAACAAAAGTGATATACCATTAGCCAGACTCATCCAGAAAAAAAGGGAGAAGACTCAAATCAATGGAATTAGAAATGAAAAAGGAGAAGTAGCAACTGACACTGCAAAAATAAAAAGGATCATGAGAGATTACTACAAACAACTATATGCCAATAACATGGACAACCTGGAAGAAATGGACAAATTCTTAGAGAAGCACAACCTTCTGAGACTGAACCAGGAAGAAATAGAAAATATAAACAGACCAATCACAAGCACTGAAATTGAAACTGTGATTAAAAATCTTCCAAAAAACAAAGCCCAGGACCAGATGGCTTCACAGGCAAATTCTATCAAACATTTAGAGAAGAGCTAACACCTATCTTTCTCAAACTCTTCCAAAATATAGCAGAGGGAGGAACAATCCCAAACTCATTCTATGAGGCCACCATCACCCTGATACCAAAACCAGACAAAGATGTCACAAAGAAAGAAAACTACAGGCCAATATCACTGATGAGTATGGATGCAAAAATCCTCAACAAAATACTATCCAACAGAATCCAACAGCACATTAAAAGGATCATACACCATATGATCAAGTGGGGTTTATCCCAGGAATGCGAGGATTCTTCAATATACGTAAATCAATCAATATGATACCCCATAGTAACAAATTGAAGAATAAAAACCATATGATCATCTCAATAGATGCAGAAAAAGCTTTTGACAAAATTCAACACCCATTTATGATAAAAACCCTCCAGAAAGTAGGCATAGAGGGAACTTACCTCAACATAATAAAGGCCATATATGACAAACCCACAGCCAACATCATCCTCAATGGTGAAAAACTGAAATAATTTCCACTAAGATCAGGAATAAGACAAGGTAGCCCACTCTCACCACAATTATTCAACATTGTTTTGGAAGTTTTAGCCACAGCAATCAGAGAAGAAAAAGAAAGAAATGGAATCCAAATCGGAAAAGAAGTAAAGCTGTCCCTGTTACCAGATGTTACCAGAAAACTACTAAAGATGTTACCAGAAAACTACTAGACTAATCAGTGAATTTGATAAAGTAGCTAGATACAAAATTAATGCACAGAAATCTCTTGCATTCCTATACACTAATGACGAAAAATCTGAAAGAAGAATTAAGGAAACACTCCCATTTACCACTGCAACAAAAAGAATAAAATGCCTAGGAATAAACCTACCTAAGGAGACAAAAGACCTGTATGCAGAAAACTATAAGACACTGATGAAAGAAGTTAAAGATGATACAAACAGATAGAGAGATATACCATGTTCTTGCATTGGAAGAATCAACATTGTGAAAATGACTATACTACCCCAAACAATCTACAGATTCAATGCACTCCGTACCAAACTACCACTGGCATTTTTCACAGAACTAGAACAAAAAATTTCACAATTGGTGTGGAAACACAAAAGACCCCGAATAGCCAAAGCAATCTTGTGAAAGAAACACAGAGCTGGAGGAATCAGACTCCCTGACTTCAGACTATACTACCAACCTATAGTAATCAAGACAGTATGGCACTGGCACAAAAACAGAAATATAGATCAATGGAACAGGATAGAAAGCCCAGAGATAAACCCACACACATATGGTCACCTTATTTTTGATAAAGGAGGCAAGAATATACAATGGAGAAAAGACAGCCTCTTCAATAAGTGGTGCTGGGAAAACTGGACAGCTACATGTAAAAGAATGAAATTAGAACACTCTGTAACACCATACCCAAAAATAAACTCAAAATGGGTTAAAGACTTAAATGTAAGGCCAGACAGTATAAAACTCTTAGAGGAAAACATGGGCAGAACACTCTATGACAAATCACAGCAAGATCCTTTTTGACCCACCTCCTAGAGAAATGGAAATAAAAACAAAAATAAAAATAAACAAATTGGACCTAATGAAACTTCAAAGCTTTTGCACAGCAAAGGAAACCATAAAAGAGACAAACTTCAGAATGGGAGAAAGTATTTGCAAATGGAGCAACTGACAAAGGATTATTCTTCAGAATTTACAAGCAGCTCATGCAACTCAATATCAAAAAACAAACAACCCAATCCAAAAATGGGCAGAAGACCTAAATAGACGTTTCTCCAAAGAAGATATACAGATTGCTGACAAACACATGAAAGAATGCTCAACATCATTAATCATTAGAGAAATGCAAATCAAAACTACAATGAGATATCATCTCACACCAGTCAGAATGGCCATCATCAAAAAATCTACAAACAATAATGCTGGAGAGGGTGTGGAGAAAAGGGAAGCCTTTTGCACTGTTGGTGGGAATGTAAATTGATACAGCCCCCATGGAGAACAGTATGGAGGTTCCTTATAAAGCTAAAAATAGAACTACCATATGACCCAGCAATCCCACTACTGGGCATATACCCTGAGAAAACCATAATTCAAAAAGAGTCATGTACCACAATGTCCATTGCAGCTCTATTTACAATAGCCAGGACATGGAAGCAACCTAAGTGTCCATTGACAGATGAATGGATAAAGAAGATGTGGCAAATACGTATACAATGGAATATTATTCAGCCATAAAACAAAACGAAATTGAGTTATTTGTAGTGAGGTGAATGGACCTAGAGTCTGTCATACACAGTGAAGTATGTCAGAAAGAGAAAAACAAATACCATATGCTAACACATATATATGGAATCTAAAAAACAAAAAATGATCATGAAGAACCTAGGGGCAGGACGGGAATAAAGACACAGCCCTCCTAGAGAATGGACTTGAGGACACGAGGAGGGGGAAGGGTAAGCTGGAACAAAGTGAGAGAGTGGCCTGGACATATATACACTACCAAATGAATGTAAAAGCAATAGCTAGTGGGAAGCAGCCACAAAGCACAGGGAGATCAGCTTGGTGCTTTGTGACCACCTAGAGGGGTGGGATAGGGAGGGTGAGAGCAAGACGCAAGAAGCAGAGGATATGGGGATATATGTATAGGTATAGCTGATTCACTTTGTTATAAAGCAAAAATTGACACACCATTGTAAAGCAGTTATATTCCAATAAAGACGTTAAAAAAATATTGTGTTCCATTCTTGTTTGTTTATTTATGTATTAGTTTATTTAACTTAGGATCAGAAACCCACATATACCCCTCCAAGCTTGAAAAGATTCCAAGTAAACCAGGAGGTGTTTTAATGTCTGAAATAACGGACCTCCAAAGGGAGATGTAGCCAGTTTTAAAATAAATTAAATATACATTTAATATATCTATAATATATATTATATATAAATATATAATATATATATTATATATATTTTGCACATTGGCCTAGCTAGTTCAAATAAATTGCTAAATTCAGATAAATATATATAAGTATATATTTAATATATATTATACATATAAAAAATATATTTTTTTCACATTGGCCAAGATAGTTCACATAAATTTGGCAGATTAACTATAGAGCTAAACATCTTCTTTAGAAATAAACTATTATTAGACTTTTACTGTGTTACTCTGAAAGTCTAAGTAGGAGAAGTTTTTAACGTATTTAGAGGACCTAAACTTTAAGTTATATTGAAATCTCAAATGTAGAAAACCATATTTAGTGTTTATAAATTTAAAAATATTAATTATAAACTTTCAAAAAAATTTGTATCTATATGAGATGATGGATGTTCATTAAACTTATTGTGGTAAACATTTCATGATGTATGTAAGTCAAATCATTATTCCATACATCTTAAACTTATGCAGTGCTGTATGTTAATTATATCACAGTAAAACTGGAAGAAAAAAAAGTAGCTAAAATGGTTACTTCTCTAGGAAATATAATTCCTTTATTAGCAATATGCCAATGTTATAGTACTTTGCTAATAGATCAAAGATTTCTGAAGCCAGTAAAATAAAAACGACAGTGAATCCCAATTTTAAACAACAGATGTGCATATGAGAAGAACATCCAAATAAGTAGAAACAAATTTTATGAATTACCCATTATAATGTCACATTTAAAAGTACATTTTTCATTTGTAACTCAGTTGAATATAGTATTTCCTTTTTGGAGGGAGAATAGAGGAATCTTTTCCCTAAGTGTGTAAAGCATTATCAGCATCTATTAATAGAACTTTTTAGTGCTTAAAAGATGTTTTTATAAGTACTAAACTGTAACTGGCAACGATTCTTCAATATTAAAGTAATATTGTGGCAATAAATTATCTGCTACCTATTTATAATGAGTTTTTTATTCCTTAAATTATCTTAAATGAGATACTGATATGTTTCAAGTTAAAAGTATGGCAAGAATATAATCCCTATGTGTAAAATTAAGACTGGGGTCAATGATCTAATAATTTGCATTTATGATGATGAGAAAATTGTAGAACCAGTGATTTCACTCCACAGCACACAACTGGGTATAACAATATCCTGCCAGGTTTTCCTTTCTCCGTAGAAATGGACCTACATCATCAATCATTCGATTTATTCAACACACATGATATTCACTATATACTAAGCACTTTGTTGAATGCTGTTGTGCAAAGTGCATTTAGATATAGATCCTGTCCTCAGAATGTCACAACCTAACACATTGAATCTATTTTTATGGATCCATTGTCCTCTGTGTCATACATAGAGGAGAATGACCTCAACATTCAACTAGAATTCCTTGCTAGCCACTTAGTTGTTTTAAAGGTACTTAGTACTTATATTCACCATTAAAATAATTATGTCAAGAATTACTATTTCCCATTATAAATAAGAACTTTGAGCACTAGGAGATTAATTAGCAAAGGTAAAAATGCTAGTAAGGAAAGACCCAGTATTAGAAAACAGGTCTTTATGATTCCATAATCTTTGATAATATTAACGTCATCAAATGTCAGCAAAAGTCAGCTCCCTATAAATATAAGGACACGAGTTACAAGACCTTCTGTCAGTATCTCTCCTCTCCATTCTTTCTAAACCAATCCGACTCCTTATCAGGGCTCCTAGCCTAAAACTACTACTATTTCCAAATCCCAGCCTGGCCTCCTATTGTCACACACATAGTTGATCCAGGTAGGGAGAAGAGTCAGCTGCACATAATTACTCATGAAATAAATTCAATTTAGTAAAGCGTTTCAGACACTTAAAGACCTGGGGGCCAACTCTGGTCTATAGGCTGTTCTCATATCCACAGTCTTCTATGATCACAGCAAAGTATCTGTGATCATAAAAGACTAGTAAATCTTGTAAAGCATTTAAAAAATATAGACTGCTTCTGCCCACAAATAGACATAACCCTAAAATGCCCTGTATTCACTTGTAGCCATGGGGATTACGAACCACAGCGATGGGATTGAATTTTCCTCAGACAGTCTGTTTACACAGGAAAAATGTATTCAAAACCTGGAACTTCTCTTGGCACCGACTAGGGTTCAGAATATTTCCCCCATGCTCTGATCATATACGACATTTCACATATGGAAGATCATCTAATCACACAACAAGCCAGATTGCTCAGAAACTCTGAGAATTCCTACAACCCTACGTGTGTATACATGATAAGTCCAAGAGTTGGAATAGAGAGATTCCCTTAATGCAGGGTAGTAACTTTACTCAGGGCTGAGTGAAATGTTTTATCAGCTGAGATTTTCCTGTGCAAGATTTTCCACTCTTTATGTAGCAACACAGAAAACTCAAGAATATTAATACCTGAGCAAAACAGATTGTAGTTATAGTTGTAAAATTAATATGGTGGGAGGGGTAGGCAAAAGAAAAAAGAGAAAGGAGAGCATATGTTAAGCCTAAGCATTATTTGCTTTCCCAAGACATGTTTTAAGTAATAAGATGATTCCTGGTGCAGCTTGAAAAATAATTCTGTAAGCTTTTTAATATCCATAAGATAAAAGTAGTATTGTTTTGAAAGTGTGTTTGCTTAAACATTCTTTGTGCCTAAACATCTTAGGGATTTGACCCTCTCTCAGTTTTTCTGAAAGGTAGACTAATTAGAAACATATATTAATTCAAGCCAGAGTACATATAAGATGTTCTAAACAAGTCTCTCACCCCCGAAGGATCATGATAAATTTAATCCTGTCTGCATCTGGGGGTGTATTGCCCTGCAGTTATTCTGTAAATCCAAGAGGCAGTCTGCTGCTCTTCTATTATAGTGAATACTTCATTCATAGGGTTTTGCATTATGTAGAGTTTGTCCCCTGAAGGCATTTCACACAACAAGAGCCGTCTCTGATGAAAATACTTTATCCTTTAAAGTACAACAGTTCATAATAATATGGGAAATTTTAACTATATAAACTATAAAAATCTTAACAAATTGCCAGCAGTTAACACCCTTACTGCACTCATTTCCTTACTTTCCAGGGTCATCTGGGTTAACATAACCATTTAGATCAAAACATTGTAGAGTAGCTGATGGATGACACTTTTCCTTAAAGATGCTACAGAAAATAAGAAGTAATTGGGTGCTACTCCATTCACTATAGTAGCTGGTATAAAATATTAGTACAAGCTGGCCCAGAACTGTTCACCTAAGAACTTACCTAATTATAAAGGATAACTTTATTTTGTGCATGAAACTTCGTTCTTAAAAATCATGGGTATAGGTCATAATGTCAAAGAAAACTGAAACTGACCAAATACAGATGAAGCTAGAAAAACAAAGATCATGGCAATTCCCTGGCGGTCCAGGGGTCAAGACTCTGCACTTCCACTGCAGGGGGCACAGTTTCCATCCTCCCTGGTTGGGGAACTAAGATCCCACATGCCCCGCAGTGCGGCCAAAAAAACCAAACCAGTACAAAATAAACAAAAACACAAAGATCACTTTTTATAGTTGATATTAAATGGTATGCATTTCTAGATATCAGGAATATATACAGTGATCATAATGATGAGTTTATGGTTCTTTCTTTTTTCAAAGTAACAGTGCATGGCAACTTAGTCTTCTCTTGAATTCAGACATTGGTTTCGTGTCTGAGAACACTGGTATCCAGTCTTGGTATTACAAACCTGCGGTACAAATTTTAATTCTGGAATTTTGTTCAAGCTTCCTGAAATTTGATCTAGTTCCTTTCATTGACCAGTTTTCATCATGTTTGCCATATGCGCTTTAACCTGCGTAGGGATCTAGTTTCATTTCTCCAGATTCTGCCCAAGCTTTCTTCTTTGTCATATCTAGTTTATCTCGAACAGTTATTCTCAATCAGAGGCAATTTTCCTCTCCAGAGGATACTTGACAATGTCTGGATATATTTTTGATTACTACAACTGGGAGGATGCTCCTGGCATCTTGTGGGTGGAGGACTGGAATGCTGTTACAGTATCCTACAATGCGCAGGAAAGCTCTCCACAACAAAGAATTATTCAGCAAAAAAATGTCAATAGTGCTGAGGTTGAGAAACCCTGATCTAGATCTAAATTTCCCCATTCTCCTGCCCAAACGGTTGACAATTAGCAGCATGGTTATAATAAAAAGATAAAGAATAGGGGAGGGATAATGTACATTCTGTTCATTTTTTAAAAATCTAGTGTACTGTGGAAAGTTAAATTTTACAAGTAGGCATATCTTTTATTAATTCCAAATTTTATTGAGATTAACATACATAGAGAAAAGTACACAAACCATAACTGTGCAGTTTCTAAAAAAATTCAAAATAAACACATCTAGGTAACCAGAACTCAAAAACAAAATGTTGCCAGGACCCTAGCAATGTCCTCCTAACTTTGAATATTCAGCCCTGGACTTATTTCTGAGTTCTAAATTTATATATTCAACTATTCAACTACCTCTTGACATGATGCCTTTTTACGAATTTTAAGGGAAAGTTGGAGAGAAGTTATGGTTTTAGCACCATCTTAAGTCAGAAAGTTTTTGTTTCTTTTTTGGTAAGCTTAAGGATAGATTAGAGGGAAAGGTAAACATTGAGTTAAAAGAATATTGCACCATCATTTTTTAAACACAATCACTGATATGTATTTAATCTATTTATAGCTTCTGTAGCACCATAAATTGTATTGTATAAGACAGATTTTATATATATATAAAACACTGTGTTGGGCCTCCCTGGTGGCGCAGTGGTTGAGAGTCCGCCTGCCGATGCAGGGGATACGGGTTCGTGCCCCGGTCTGGGAGGATCCCATATGCCGCGGAGCGGCTGGGCCCGTGAGCCATGGCCGCTGGGCCTGCGCATCCGGAGCCTGTGCTCCGCAACGGGAGAGGCCACAAGAGTGAGAGGCCCGCATACCGCAAAAAGAAAAAAAAAAAAAAAAAAAAAAAAAAACACTGTATTGATTTCATTCTTATGGGTCAAAGCATTTATGCTTTTATCATTTTAATAGATATCAGCAGATCTCTCTTCAAAAAAAGCAGTATCATTCCCATTTTCTTCTGCAGTGTATTAAGTTTACTTTCCCTCTATATGCCCACCAGCCATAAGTATCACTATATGATACTTCACAATACTACTGCATGGAAACCATGCCCAATTATATATAATGAATTTCAGCAATAAGCTTCTGAGTAAGAAATATTCAGATCATATATATTATATAATTTATTTAAAATGAATATAAAGTACACATAGGTATAGATAGAGATGTGATTACCTAAGTATAGCCAACGTTATAGGAGAATACATACCAACTTACTGAAATCAGTTCATGAAATAATGAGGGAAGAAGAGAAAATCAGCCAGTGTGGGAGCAGGTGGTCTTACTTAGTACTTTCAGAAATAACTGAACAGGGCTTCCCTGGTGGCGCAGTGGTTGAGAGTCTGCCTGCCGATGCAGGGGACGCGGGTTCATGCCCCGGTCTGGGAAGATCCCACATGCCGCGGAGCGGCTGGGCCCGTGAGCCATGGCCGTTGAGCCTGCGCGTCCGGAGCCTGTGCTCCGCAACGGGAGAGGCCACAACAGTGAGAGGCCCACATACCACAAAAAAAAAAAAAAAAAAAAAAAAAAGAAATAACAAATGCAAGTAGAATGCTAAACATATTCATCAAAAATTGATAAGTAGAAAGAAAGAAATATCCCAACACAAACTTAATGAAACACTCAGGAAGTTCTGGAATTGTATTGGAACTCTCTCCTTAGGCCAGCTGGTTAAAGGTTGTTAACAAGTTCCTTAGTGTAGAAAAATAGGAAACATCAGAAGCCACACTCTGCCCTATATATTTAGCTTTATATTAGTATCTATATTATGCTGTAGAGTGTTCTCATTAAAATATGCTCCATAAAAAAGTATCCAGCTGCAACTTTGTGGTTTTAGCCCACAGAGATCACAGAAATGGTGTCTCAGCTCTTTTAATCTATTATTCTTAGTAGAAGTCATGTAGGCAAACAAATATAGGGAGAGCATTGGTAGGTCAGCATTCTCTACATGATATTTGTACCAGACACCAGCTGGAAGCTGGAAAAAAAAGTGTTCTCTAGTCAGATGTGTTTGGGGACACTGGGTTAAGCAAAATTAAACAGATTGCTTTACTTTAGAGCTTTAGTGGGCAGTGTGTAATAAAAGGCCCTAAGGGAATATAAATGGAAATCTGCTGGCCCTATTTTGAGGAAGTAGATAAGTGGAGCTGCCCCTTGTACTGACACAGCAAGACTTTCAAGGTGTAGAACCAGGCCATTAGAGCATTGAGCGGTGGCTTGCTGAGAAGCAGTATCACTGCCTTATAGGACGGCACAAATTTGTCTCCAGGTACTGATAAGGTTAGGGATATAACAGTAGTGCATTTGCTCTTCTGGCTTCTCTGACCTGGCAAATGTTTTGGTCCATGTGTGCTGCCAAGACCGCTGACCTAGTTGTGCCAACTGGAGGAGTCCACAGAGATCTACTCCATCCCTGCAGCTTTCCCTTATATTTACCTTTTTCTTCTTGGTTAGTTACTTCTGGAGTAAACCAAAACAAATACAATGGATTTGGAGGCCCAACAGAGGCCTCTCGGAGATTTTAATATGCTGTTGTGGATCCCAAATTTCCAAGGAAGACAGAGTAAATGCAACATATTACAGAATTTTACACTATTGAATTGTTGAGTTAGCCATACATTTCAAGGGCAAGCAATCATAGAGCACACTTTGTAAAAGAATGCCCAAAATAGTCAAAGAATTTATAAAAGTATTGCAGTAGCACAGGAAACTGTTGATACTAAGGAAGCAGTATTAATGTAGTTTGAAAAATATTCGGAAGATAATCTTCATGCTTTTGTTGTGTATGAACCACCTATCAAAAAATGGTCATTGTAATAAATTTACATATTAGAAAATTCTACTTATAAGTGGAAGGATGGAGGTTTGCTGAGAGACAGTGTTTGTGAAAGGTTGAGGTTAAGTGCCACCATAGTGTTTTCTAGAAGTTTCTGATTATACAGATCTGCATGATTATTTAAATCTACAGAAAAAAAGTAAAATATTTTTACAACTGTATATTTTTTACCACGATAATTTTTTTTATTTTGACCATGACATTCAAAAATGTTGTTTATATCCCCATGTAGTTAATCATTCTAAATACTCCCTAGCATAAGAGCATATGCACAATGGAACTGGAGGGACATAGCTTGTTAACAAAAATCAGTCCTTAAAAACCAATATAATGAGTCCCTCCTACAATATCCTAACTTAAAATAGAAACTTCCATAAAGAGTTATTTTGAGTGTTATGATGTCTAATCAGACCGGAACCCCTGGGATAAATCATTCTTACTGAGATTTTCTTGAAGCAGAAGGCGCACAAGACTGATCACTGTCTGATTGCCTTGATGCCTTTTGCCTACTAAAGTAGAATATTTTGGACTTCAGGAAGACTCAGACTCCTATGGGAGAGCTATGCATATTTATACATTTTCAAGATAAAACTCAAATCCCTATTAGTATGGATACTTTTCCATAATTTTATGTTACCTTTCCATGAAGTTAATTCATTTGTATAAGAAATATTTATTGCATGCTGATTGTTTGCCCAGTCTTTTTTTTTTTTTTTTTTTTTTTTGCGGTACGCAGGCCTCTCACTGCCGTGGCCTCTCCCACTGTGGAGCACAGGCTCCGGACATGCAGGCTCAGCTGAGTCCATGGCCCACGGGCCCAGCCGCTCCACGGCATGTGGGATCCTCCCGGACCAGGGCACAAACCCGTGTCCCCTGCATCGGCAGGCGGACTCTCAATCACTGCGCCACCAGGGAAGCCCTGCCCAGTCTTTTGAGGCATATACAGTGGTAAACCCCTGACTTCCTAGAATTCACCTTAGGGAACCTAGTTGATTAGACAAATACTGTAAACTTTAAAAATAAGTGAACAAAGTATGATAAATGATAGTAAAGAAACATATAGGGAATATAAGGTGAATAAATAGATATACAAATGAGTGAGAAACTCTTTCATTTTGTGTGATTTGTGGAAGACTTCCCAGAAGTGATATTTAAACTGACATATAAAATATAAAGGAATAGTGGGTGTTTCAGAGGGATAAACATTTTCAAAGGTAATTGAATTAGCGAAGGCTCTGCATGTTTTGAGAATTCAAAGCAAGTATGGTTGGAGTAAAATGAGGTAGGAGAAATAGGGCATGAGATGAAGAAGAGTGCAAGAGGTAAATTATGAAGGCTATGTTCATAATTTTGCATGTTATTATTAGTGAAAGGGGAACATTGTGAGGTTTTTTTTTGTTTGTTTGTTTTTTGTGGTATGCGGGACTCTCACTGCTGTGGCCTCTCCCATTGCGGAGCACAGGCTCCGGACGCGCAGGTTCAGCGGCCATGGCTCACGGGCCCAGCCGCTCCACGGCATGTGGGATCCTCCCGGACCGGGGCACGAACCCGTATCCCCTGCATCGGCAGGCGGACTCTCAACTGCTGTGCCACCAGGGAAGCCCTGTGAGTTTATTTTTTTAATTTTATTGGAGTATAGTTGATTTACAACCTTGTGTTACTTTCAGATGTACAGCAAAGTGATTCACTTATATATATACATACAGTCATTCTTTTTCAGATTCTTTTCTCATATAGGTTATCAAAGAATATTGAGTAGAGTTCCCTGTGCTATACAGTAGGTCCTTGTCAGTTATCTATCTTGTATATAGTAGTGTGTGTACATTAATCCCAAGCCCCTGATTTATCCCGCCCCCCACCCCACGTTTCCCCTTTGGTAACTATAAGTTTCTTTCATTCAGTATCTGTAAGTCTGTTTCTGTTTTGTAAATAAGTTCATTTGTATCATGTTTCTTAATTAGATTCCACAGGTGAGTGAAATTAGTATGATAATCTCTAGTTCCATCCATGTTCCTGCAAATGGCATTATTTTGTTCTTTTTTACTGCAGAGTAATATTCCACTGTATATATGCACCACATCTTCTTTACCCATTCCCCTATTGGTGGACATTTACGTTGCTTCCATGTCTTGGTTATTGTAAATAGTGTTGCAGTGAACATTGCGGTGCATGTATCTTTTTGAATTATGGTTTTCTCCAGTTATATACCCAGGAGTGGGATTCCTGGATCATATAGTCATTCTATTTTTAGTTTTTTAAGGAACCTCCATGCTGTTCTCCATAGTAGTTGTACCAATTTACATTCCCAGTAACAGTGTAGGAGGGTTCCCTTTTCTCCACAGCCTCTCCAGCATTTATTGTTTGTAGACATTTTGATGATGGCCATTCTGACCAGTGATACCTCACTGCAGTTTTGATTTGCATCTCTCTGATAATTAGTGATGTTAAGCATCTTTTCATGTTGTTTTTGGCTATCTGCATGTCTTCTTTGAGAAATGCCTACTTAGATCTTCTGCCCATTTTTTGATTTTTTTTTATTGTTATAGAGCTGCATGAGCTGTTTGTATATTTTGGAGATTAATCTGTTGTCGGTTGCTTCGTTTGCACATTCTCCTGTTCTGTGGATTGTCTTTTCATTTTGTTTATGGTTTCCTTTGCTGTGCAGAAGTTTTTAAGTTTAATTAGGTCACATTTGTTTATTTTTATTTTCATTACTCTAGGAGTTGAATAAGTTTTAAGAATGAGAGTGACAATGATCCAGCCATTTTTAAAACACACTTTCTGACTGCTTTGGGGATATTGGAAGATTAGTAGGTCAAAAAAATCTGGAAAAACAAATACCCCAATAAATAGAGGGCAAAAAAGGGAAAACTATAACCTGTATAAAAGCAGTAATGATAAAATTTTAAATACAGAATTTGAATTAGCAAACTAAAACCAAACTTGAAAAGATAGAAAGAGAAACAGAATGAATAATTTAAACCAGTGAAGGAAGTGATAGACATTGAGTGAAATAGCACAGTCAAGCCAAATAAAAGCCTATATAAGAAGGAAGCAGGTTAGTTTTAAAAATGTATATCTCTGGAAGAAAGGGCATTTAACATTCAGGTTCTTGACTAAACTATGTATGAGAAACTTGTAGCAATTTGTATTCATATCAACAACACAAATTTTTTTCTTTCCAAACCTCACGTACTTGGAAAAGAAAAATGGAATATTATATTTATGTCTTTACTTATAGGATTAAAACTTATAGATTTGTAACATAATAATAGAAATTGTGATAGTATCAATAATAGCTGAATGCTTAAAATATGCCAAGCACTGCATTACTTTATTTGATCTTTCTCACAAATCTAAGAAGTTGATACTATTATATGTACATTACACATGAGCTATTAATATTTAAGAGGTCAAGTAAATTTTCCATGGTTAAATGACAAACATGTAGTAAAGCTGCAATTCAAACTTGCTCACTTTTAAATCAGAGCTCTGAAACTGTACTCTATACTGTTTTTTTGTATAAACTCTTTAAATATTAAGGATATTATCATTTCTCATTCATGCCTATTAAAAGCTATTATTCAAGTTGCAGTCTGAAGTTTTTGTTTTTAACTATATCAAATATTTTTTTCTTGAATATTTTACATTGTATTTATCACTAGAACATCACTTGCCATCTGATTATGTTAATATCCATGTCAGGTTTTTTTAAAATGTTTTAATACTTTGAGCTCTAAACTTGCTTAAGAAAACCTACCTGACATTTATTTCAATGTATGCTGCAAAGTTGGGATATAAATTAATTGTTAATAATGGATTAATTTTTCAGTGCTATTTATTTTATCACACACCCATTACCTATTAATTAGTAATCTTGCCTGTAATTAAAGTATTTTAAACACTAGAATTTTATCTGGGCAATTATATATCTGGATCAAAACACTTATGTGCTCTGATGACTGTGTAATATATCTTTTAATTATATGTGAATATCTAGAAGAGCCAGTACACATTTCTACTTCTGTTTTCAAAATATTATGAGCTTACTGATCTGGTTTGTTTTTCCAAGATAAATCTGTATTAAATCCTGGAATAGACCCAAACTACAGAACAAGTGCTCTTAAATGTTTTATTATATTGCCATTTCTGTGAGATAGATGGATAGATACATATAGATAGATGGATATAGATAAAGTACAAATTCCTACTAATATATAGTATATATACAGAAAAACATACAAATATACATGTGGCTAAATAAATTATTGCAAGTGGAATGTCTGTGCTGCCCATAAACTTTCCTCGTGCCTGTGCTAAGTTGCTACTCTCTCTTTTCTCCAGAAGCAACAACTATCTTGAATTCTTAAACTGTGGATTAGCTCTGTCTGATTTTTAACATTGTCTCCCTTATCTATATAAAACACATAATTTGTATTAATTTGCTTTGGCAGCCAAAGGAAAGTTCCATAGATTGGGTGGCTTTAATAACATAAATTTATTTTCTTTCAGTTCTGGAGGCCAGAAATTCAAGACTACAGAGAGTTTTCTGAGGCCTCTCTTCTTGGCTCTCAGAGAGCCACCTTCTCACTGTCTTTTTTGGGTGTGACGGCATCCTTGTTGTCTTATATAGATTTTTTTTTTTTTTTTTTTTTTTTTTTTGCAGACGCGGGCCTCTCACTGTTGTGGCCTCTCCCGTTGCGGAGCACAGGCTCCGGATGCGCAGGCTCAGCGGCCTTGGTTTACGGGGCCAGCCGCTCTGTGGCATGTGGGATCTTCCTGGACTGGGGCACGAACCCGTGTCGCCTGCATTGGCAGGCGGACTCTGAACCAGGGAAGCCCTATATAGATATTTTTATATCTTATCTATGTCATCTTTGTAAGGCTTGTTTTATTTTGTGTCTGGTTTCTTCTTTCAATATTATATTTGTGAAATCTGTAAATGTTGCTCTTTGTAGCTGCAATTAATTTTTTTGCCATTCTTGCATATGATTACATTTTATGAATGGGCTATTACATTTTTAAAAATCTATTCTACTCCTAATGTTTGGGTTTTCTTCCAATTTGGGCTATTAAGGATATTTCAGGTATGCACATTCTGGTGCAAGACGCAAGGTTTATACATGTGTAAACCTCTTGCTGGGCTTACACCTAAGACTGGAATTATTGTGTTATAGGTCATATGATCAACCTTGTGTCATAGGTCATAAGCCAACCTGTTTTTCAAAGTTGTAACAACTTGCATTCTCTCCAGTAGTGTATGAGAGTTCCTGGCATTCCATGTGTTTACCAATACTTGGTATTCTCATCCTTTTAATTAGGACATGAGCCAGTGGTGATTGTGACATGGTATCTCATTGCTTTTAATCAGCATTTCCCTGACTAGTGATGAGGCTGAGTATCTTTTTATATGTTTATTAACTCTTTGGATGTCTTCTTTTGTGAAGTGCCTATTCAAATATTTTGTCCATCATTATATTGGAAATCTTTCTTTTCATTATTAATCCATAGGTATCTTTTTCCACTTTGGATATAAGTTCTATGTCATATACATGAGCTGTAAATTCATCTTTTGCTTTAGAGCTTGTCTTTTCACTCTGTTATTGGTATGTTTTGATTAACAGAAATTTTATAATTTAGTTTAGTCTAATTGATCAACATTTCCCCCTATGGTTAATTTTGTGTGTGTGTGAGCTGCTTAAAACGTTTTTCCTGATTTAGGGTTGTGAGGATATTGAGGATATTTTTCTCTATTTTCTTCAGAAGGTTTATTGTTTTGCATTTCACATTTGGATCTATAATATAAATGTGACTCAACAAAATTAGTTTGTTTTATGGTCTTTGGCTTTGGCTCTTTTAATAGTCAGCATATCTGTGTCTGGGTAAAAATTTTTGAAATACTAACCAATAATTTTTTATCTCCATGGTCATAGATGCTCCTGCTTAGTCTAACATTCCCAATCTATTTAATCACAGCTATTCATGCTTTAGGAAGAAGTTAGTTACAGACTAGAACAAAGATTGTGAGTTATTAAATGGATTTTCAACTCACATCAGACACAATAGACCGAAGGCAAAGAGCTTTTGCTTTGCAATAGCTAGACACCTGAGAAAAAGGAAAATTTGCTTTGAGTTTTAAAAAGGGCTTGACTTGGCTTGGCTTGACTCCAGGCAGAGATAGAGTCTGAATTTCTGGGCAATAAGGTTATTAGCAAGAAGAAAAGAACACAAGATAGGGCAGAGAATCAGTTTCCCAGCTTCTAAAAGAAAAAAAAAAAAAAAATATATATATATATATATATATATATATGACTCAGAAGGTTTTTGAATGGATAGAGAGAATATGAGAAGGGAAAAAGGAATTAAACCAATATTGCCTTGAGATAGTCTAACCCTTAGCTCTCCTTCAGTACTTAATGTTTTAGCAATGAGGCCCTGGAATAGAGAAACTGATGTGATGTTTCAGAGATGTTCAAGGAAAAGGAATTAGGTCCCACTTTGCCTGGAATCCTGAAGTATGAAGACTCTCAATGGGCCATGTTGATATGGTTGAAATGGAGGAGAAATGTTGGTAAGATAGGTCATGAAGAGTCTGGTTTAGCATTCACCCCACACTTTGTTCTGATATTTTCCTTTCCCCTGGGTTCTGTATATGCTCGGATATCTGAGCATCCCCACAGGCCCTAGCGGAGTATTCAGAAGAGAGTTGAGAGTGCTGGCTATCAAGTGCCTCTGGGCGTGTAGATGAGGGGGAAGGGATGCACCATTTAGCTGAGGACCTTGGGTTGCCAGAGCTAGAGATAGGGTGGGAGTTGAGTCACACCTCAGGGGTTTTGTGTCACTGCTGTATGTCAGGGCAGAGTCCTAGTCAGGTGAAAGAGATGCAGGCAGAAATGACCAAGCCCCCAGGGACAAGCATCATGAATTACCCTTGCTGAGCAGTGTAAGTAATAAGTTACAATATTGGTGGATGCAGTGGGAACATGGGTAAACTTAGGTAGAAAGTGTCCCCACAGCACTGGCCTTAAAATTACCAAAGAAGAACATGTGGAACCAGATGGCATTGCCCAGTTGCCATGATGTTATATAAGCTTCTGCTAAACACAGATTTCACTGAGGGCAAGGAGAAGGAAAAACTGTGGAAAGAAGCCTAAAAATGTTTACACCAGAGACTGAGTTAATCTGGAAATAACCAAGCTATTTTTAATTTGATTTAATTAATTTGATTTTGCTGTGGGGCAGAAATTGGTGCTCAACAGCTGAGTGAATAATATGAACAGAGAAATAAATACATTTATATCTTTGCAGATTTGTGTGTAGAAACTGTGATTTGTAAATCTGCTCTAAACCTAAAAGGAGGAACCAGAAATAACTCTCATTCTTTTCTGCTCTAGGCATATCGTATACTATTATGTCCTTCAGCTTCTATACCAAAACCTATAGTAAAACATTACTATTTCTCTTCAAATCGACTTTCAAATCCAAAATCACCTCACCTAACTTCAGTGAGAAAAAGTTTTTAAAAGTAATTTGTTTTGTTCTTTTTTTTCTCCAATATTACAGTATATGATATAGTCATATGGAACTGTCTGAAAATCAGTCTGAATTTCTTTATTTTTTATTTTTTTTTATTTTTGCTTTATAACAAATTTAAACAGTTATACATATACATATGTTCCCATCTCCCCTCCCTTTTGCGTCTCCCTCCCACCCTCCCTATCCCACCCCTCCAGGCGGTCACAAAGCACCGAGCTGATTGTGCTATGCGGCTGCTTCCCACTAGCTATCTACCTTACGTTTGGTAGTGTATATATGTCCATGCCGCTCTTTCACTTTGTCACAGCTTACCCTTCCCCCTCCCCATATCCTCAAGTCCATTCTCTAGTAGGTCTGTGTCTTTATTCCTGTCTTACCCCTAGGTTCTTCATGACATTTTTTTTCTTAAATTCCATATATATGTGTCAGCATACAGTATTTGTCTTTCTCTTTCTGACTTAATTCACTCTGTATGACAGGCTCTAGGTCCATCCACCTCATTACAAATAGCTCAATTTCGTTTCTTTTTATGGCTGAGTAATATTCCATTGTATATATGTGCCACATCTTCTTTACCCATTCATCTGATGATGGACACTTAGGTTGTTTCCATCTCTGGGCTACTGTAAGTAGGGCTGCTATGAACATTTTGGTACATGTCTCTTTTTGAATTATGGTTTTCTGAGGGTATATGCCCAGTAGTGGGATTGCTGGGTCATATGGTAGTTCTATTTGTAGTTTTTTAAGGAACCTCCATACCGTTCTCCATAGCGGCTGTACCAATTCACATTCCCACCAGCAGTGCAAGAGTGTTCCCTTTTTTCCACACCCTCTCCAGCATTTATTGTTTCTAGATTTTTTGATGATGGCCATTCTGACTGGTGTGAGATGATATCTCATTGTAGTTTTGATTTGCATTTCTCTAATGAGTAAAGATGTTGAGCATCCTTTCATGTGTTTGTTAGCAGTCTGTATATCTTCTGTGGAGAAATGTCTATTTAGGTCTTCTGCCCATTTTTGGATTGCGTTGTTTGTTTTTTTGTTATTGAGCTGCATGAGCTGCTTATAAATTTTGGAGATTAATCCTTTGTCAGTTGCTTCATTGGCAAATATTTTCTCCCATTCTGAGGGTTGTCTTTTGGTCTTGTTTATGGTTTCCTTTGCTGTGCAAAAGCTTTTAAGTTTCATTAGGTCCCATGTGTTTATTTTTGTCTTTATTTCCATTTCTCTAGGAGGTGGGTCAAAAAGGATCTTGCTGTGATTTATGTCATAGAGTGTTCTGCCTATGTTTTCCTCTAAGAGTTTGATAGTTTCTGGCCTTACATTTAGGTCTTTAATCCATTTTGAGCTTATTTTTATGTGTGGTGTTAGGGAGTGATCTAATCTCATACTTTTACATGTCCCTATCCAGTTTTCCCAGCACCATTTATTGAAGAGACTGTCCTTTCTCCACTGTACATTCCTGCCTCCTTTATCAAAGATAAGGTGACCATATGTCCGTGGGTTTATCTCTGGGCTTTCTATCCTGTTCCATTGATCTTTCTGTTTTTGTGCCAGTACCATACTGTCTTGATTACTGTAGCTTTGTAGTATAGTCTGAAGTCAGGTAGCCTGATTCCTCCAGCTCCATTTTTTGTTCTCAAGATTGCTTTGGCTATTCGGGGTCTTTTGTGTTTCCATACAAATTGTGAAATTTTTTGCTCTAGTTCTGTGAAAATTGCCAGTGGTAGTTTGATAGGGATTGCATTGAATCTGTAGATTGCTTTGGGTAGTAGAGTCATTTTCACAATGTTGATTCTTCCAATCCAAGAGCATGGTACATCTCTCCATCTATTTGTATCATCTTTAATTTCTTTCATCAGTGTCTTATAATTTTCTGCATACAGGTCTTTTGTCTCCTTAGGTAGGTTTATTCCTAGATATTTTATTCTTTTTGTTGCAATGGTAAATGGGAGTGTTTCCTTGATCTCACTTTCAGATTTTTCATCATTAGTATATAGGAATGCCAGAGATTTCTGTGCATTAATTTTGTATCCTGCAACTTTACCAAATTCATTGATTAGCTCTAGTAGTTTTCTGGTAGCATCTTTAGGATTCTCTATGTATAGTATCATGTCATCTGCAAACAGTGACAGCTTTACTTCTTCTTTTCCGATTTGGATTCCTTTTATTTCCTTTTCTTCTCTGATTGCTGTGGCTAAAACTTCCAAAACTATGTTGAATAAGAGTGGTGAGAGTGGGCAACCTTGTCTTGTTCCTGATCTTAGTGGAAATGGTTTCAGTTTTTCACCATTGAGGACGATGCTGGCTGTGGGTTTGTCATATATGGCCTTTATTATGTTGAGGAAAGTTCCCTCTATGCCTACTTTCTGCAGGGTTTTTATCTTAAATGGGTGTTGAATTTTGTCGAAAGCTTTCTCTGCATCTATTGAGATGATCATATAGTTTTTCTCCTTCAATTTGTTAATATGGTGTATCACGTTGATTGATTTGCGTATATTGAAGAATCCTTGCATTCCTGGAATAAACCCCACTTGATCATGGTGTATGATCCTTTTAATGTGCTGTTGGATTCTGTTTGCTAGTATTTTGTTGAGGATTTTTGCATCTATGTTCATCAGTGATATTGGCCTGTAGTTTTCTTTCTTTGTGACATCCTTGTCTGGTTTTGGTATCAAGGTGATGGTGGCCTCGTAGAATGAGTTTGGGAGTGTTCCTCCCTCTGCTATATTTTGGAAGAGTTTGAGAAGGATAGGTGTTAGCTCTTCTCTAAATGCTTGATAGAATTCGCCTGTGAAGCCATCTGGTCCTGGGCTTTTATTTGTTGGAAGATTTTTTATCACAGTTTCAATTTCAGTGCTTGTGATTGGTCTGTTCATATTTTCTATTTCTTCCTGATTCAGTCTTGGCAGGTTGTGCATTTCTAAGAATTTGTCCATTTCTTCCAGGTTGTCCATTTTATTGGCATAGAGTTGCTTGTAGTAATCTCTCATGATCTTTTGTATTTCTGCATGAATTTCTTTAACTTGCATTTTTGTACCCTGCACTTCAATTTTATTTAAATTTTTGTTTTATAGTCCTTGATTTAAAAAAATCTATTAAACAAGCTTATTAGATTTATTAACTTTGAATAAAAATCTTAAAGAATAAACATGCTCAGCCAATATACCAACCTTCAAATTTCTTTTCCACTTTTAGAACTAAACAGTGAACATTGAATCAGCAGTAAGTTTAGGTCTCATGGATCATTCTTCACCTTTGATTATATGTCATATTCTCTTTTCTGATTCCTTGCAATGAAGATTTTACCATTTTCCTATTTCCCTCATTCATCATTCTGATTTTTATTTTTTACTCCTACTGGTTTTGATTTAAATTTGTCTTACGCTAAATGACATTTGAAGCTTGAAACAAATCAATCCTACAAAGCATGTTTCATTTAATTTACTTTCGATAATCCCCAACCTAATGGCTCAAAACAAATTTACAGTAAAAATCAAATTAACACTTGAGGACTAAGTGTTCAAATACACTCCTTCCTAAACCAATTTTAAAATATTTTTTTGAAAATAAGAGTATAAATTAAAACAATTAAAATTCCCCATACTGTCACTGACTGGAGATAATCATTTAGCATTCTCTTCTATTTATGTATTTCCTTTTCCATATACTGTTCTGCTGAATACTTTCCATAATGTTTTCTCTTAGTTTATCTTTTTTTGTGTGTGTTCTATAAATTCAAGAAGATTTTTAACATGGCTATTTCCTGTGTAGATTCTAATAATGAAAATTCTGTGGGAGCTAAGCTAATATCATCTAGTTATGAAACATTTTACTAATCGGAATTGAGATTAGTGTACAGCTTTGCTTATGTGGAATTGATGAACACCTTTCCATTGGACTGTCTTTCTTAAACACAGCTTCTGCCAGCCAGATTTATATGGGAGTAGAATGATAGCAAGTCAAGGTAGACTCTTTCACAGAAGGCTGTGGTTTTAGGGCTTCTCCCCTCCTGGGGAGGGTTCATATTCTTTGGATGTCACTTAGTAGGATTTAGCTTGTGTTTTCAAAATTGAGATTGCTGGAGGAAAAGCTACCCTACTTAGACTCTGAGATAGGAGTAAGGATTACAAAAAAGCAGACCTCAAAATTTGCTCAAGGCAAAATTTTAAAGCTTCTCCAGTGTCTAGATAAGCAGTTAAGACCTGAAGGTGCACTCCTTAGAGAACAGTGTCTCTACTACCTGGCAACAGAACTTAGTGAGGTGTTTCAATAATAGATAAAGAAGAATATCAGAGAATAACAAAATGAGAAGTGAATAAGAGTGAAGAAAAAGTCTACTACTTTTCAATCAATTTGAAAGAGAAAAACAAAGGAGATGGAGTGGTAGCTTGAAGAGGCTCAAGGAAAGGTTGTTTGTTGCAGAGTTATACTAGGCTAGGCTAGGCAGTGCTACAATAGTGCAACCACAAGTTCTCAGAGGCTTAGAAGCATAAGGATGTTTCCTTGTTCACACTGCATGTCGATCATATTGACTAATCAGGGACTCAGGCTAATGTAGCAACTGCCTTCTCAAATATTTCTAGTTACTGTGTCCAAAAAAAATTTTAAATACCCTCCCCACATAGACTCAGCACACAAGGATCGAATGGGAACAGATCTACTATAAGAACACTTGATTTTGGCAAAATAAGATCGGAAGTTACGTTACAGTTATTAACCCACAGTAGTTATGAAATCCCACTGGGAAACCATCAAGAATCCTCCTATCCTGAGACCAAGGATGTCCTTTAATATTACTTTGATTCTTTTCATTGGAAGGAACACCTCAGTCCATCATTCCCAATGGCTCCTGGTCCTGCCCTACAGTAGGTTCCCACTTGTCCATTATTTTCATTAGTCATATATGATATGTGTGAGTTGGTGGGCATTTTCACCTCATGGCCATGGAATTTTCAAAGCCCACCACTACTCATGGAAAGTTGCAGACCCAAGGGATTTTTAAATTTGAAGAATTAATAGCTTTATAAAACTGGGTATACATTTTTTTGTTTGTTTTGAAAAATGGTTGATTCAGACTTAGTTGGCCTATGATCTGTTTGCTTTTTGTGTCTGCTGTGTGCTGATAATCACAACCAAAGTTCTTTCTTAGACCTTTCCAGACTCCCAGTCCCAATCCCTTTTTCTTCCTACTCTCATTCCCTTTCTTTGAAATTAACAGCAACTACCCTGAAACTCTCTGGAATAATAATTGGGAAGACCCTTGATCTTTTTGATCTCTTGGCTGAGTCACTTTATTGTTTTATGTAGCCAGTTGGTTTACCTCACTTTTGTTTCACAAAGTCTTTTAAAACCATATTTCTTAATATTTAGGGTCTGGAAGATGTTGATTTCTTAAACCCTATGAAGTTCAAAATGTCTCTCCTCTCTCTGTGTCCTTTTATATCTGCTTGTAAACTGGCTAATACTTTCTCAAGCTCAACTCTTGCCTTTATTCACTTGCTAAATGTAGCCAGTAATAATCAACATACACTATTCTGTTTCTTTCTTACCAAGAGCTAACAGATCAGTATCCCTATAATCTGCTTCCTAAATTATTGCAGGCAATAACTTTGCCAATTTTTTTTACGGTTGTTTTCTACAATAACGATTAAATACAAATAAAATACAAATTAAAAAAACTAATTTCGACAATATTGTTTTCTACTGTTAAATGGATTGCAACTATTCTTGCAACTATTGCAAGAATTCTGATAGAGGGCTTCCCTGGTGGCACAGTGGTTGAGAGTCCGCCTGCCGATGCAGGGGACACGGGTTCGTGCCCCGGTCTGGGAAGATCCCACATGCCGCGGAGCGGCTGGGCCCGTGAGCCATGGCCGCTAAGCCTGCGCGTCCGGAGCCTGTGCTCCGCAATGGGAGAGGCCACAACAGTGAGAGGCCCGCGTACCGCAAAAAAAAAAAAAAAAAAAAAAAAAAAAAACGAATTCTGATAGAGAGACTATACTACTTCAAAGTAACAATTTTTTTATTTGTCACCAAAATGAACGCCTCCTCAAAATCTCAGTGACTTGCCATAATAAATGTGTATATATGTGTGAGTGTATATATACATGCATACACAGGACTCTACATATACATATACACACATGCACATAATGTACATATAGTATATACAAACAGAAATTTTCCTTAACCAATGCAAAGTCCAGTGTAATGTTTCTGATTGGATAGCTCTCCTTTGAAATGTAATTTCAAGAGTCTGTGCTCTTTCATCTTTTCCTACTACCATCCATTAAGTAATCAGACTCCTGAACTGGATCTTTTGCATCTGGCCAGCCCATAGGCAGAAAAAGAGCGGCATAGAGAATTGTGTAGCGGTTTTAGAGACAGAACTAGAAGTAATATACATCACTACTGACCACATTGTATTGATTAAAAATACTTTTGCCTAGAAATTTTACCTGACTCACCTAGGTGGAAAGGGACTGGGGAAATGTGATCTCTATTTGAGCTCAGGAAAAAAATAAAATCATGTATTAAACACATAGCATTGCATCTGTTATGTACATTTATATTTATATAAATATATTTGATTATAAATCATTTAAACATTCCCTAGTTCTTGCCTCAATACTCTTTATTTTATTTCTGGCAAATTCTACTCCAAAGCTAATCTCTAATTACTACTTTGAATTAGTGTGAATTGCCTTCTGTGTGAGAAAATTAAAAGAAAAAAGAGCATAATCATGGTTTCATTGATTTATATAAATTTTACTAGCTATCTCAAAGAGCAGTTAAAATGTGAAATAAGCAAAATATAAGATGAAATGATAGCTTGAAAAATGGAAGTATATAATTTGAAGGACTTGTCCACTTTGAATTTACTTTATTCTTCACATTTTGCTCTATCTTGTTATTGAACCAACTAATTTGTCCCATCTCCTTTCACAGTTCAATTCCTCCTATTGATGCTGGTCTCATGAAAACTAATTAGTATATCTCCATATCAACAGTGACTAATTTCTGAAAGCTTTGATACAGATAGCTTTCCATCTGTCCTGGAAATGGCATAATGTTTTTATTCACATACATATTAGAGATGAGAGAGAGGCTTCAAGAATCCTGGATCATTTTATTGGTTAAATGGAATGAATGAAGCTGACTGTACTATCTGAATACGTTTCGTTCCGAGGAAGGAAGGAGGTGGAGCAGGCCATATGCATTTCTAAAGGCTTTATATTAAGCACCTTTGCATGAATTTGCAAATATTCTGGAATATACTGGCAAGCCCCAGAGTGTAGAATCGATATGAAATGATATAAAATCAGAATATATTTAATTATTCCAACATTTTGATCTCTTCCATCCTGTCATGGAATGATAGAATCTTTCCTGCTTGAGTCTCTTCTTTCAAGAAATACCTGAAGACTCTTTTAACAGACTTCAGTGATTTGGTCAGGCTTACCCTTTTGATTAATTTAAAGTCCATCTGATTTTGGGTCTTAGGAGGGTTTAGACTAGATTGTCAGATTATAGAGTTACGACTGGATAGAGAATGAAGTAAAATCAGAAGAAGAAAAATAGATGTGGAAAAATGAGTTTGGCAAGGGATTATAAGTATGTAGATCAGAGGGCAGTGTAAAGAATGATATCCTTTTGATATAATTAATTTTTGGTCAGGAGGGAAGGAGGAAGTGGTCTGAAAAAATTATTCAACAATACATTTGTAATACAAATATTTGTTGAGTATGACAATGTGACCGACAGTTATTGATACTGGGGATATAGCCATGAATCAAATAGACAAAACTCCCTAACTCTGTGGAGCTTACTTTACAAATATAAGTGAAACATGGGACGTCAGAAGGTAACAATTATAAAAGAAGGAGGTAAAAAAAGCTGGAATTTTCCTGGTTATATCAGTTTTTGGTGGGAAAGGGGGGACCTTACAATCTTAAACAGAGTAGTCAGGGAAGGTCTCTTTGAAAAGATGATATTAGAGCAAATGACTAGAAGAAGATGAAGTAACAAACTACGAGGGCAGAATTTGTAACCATACTATCAAGATTTCAGCTATTCTTCTAAATAAAATGGAAACCCACTGGTGGGTTCTGAGCAAGGAAATTATATGATTTCAGTTTATCGTAAAAGGATCGATCAAGCTGCTTACTGAGAATTAGTTCTAAGGTATTAAAGTGTAATGAGTTAGAACAGCAGGAAGGCTTTTTCATTAATCCAGACAAGAGGTGGTGATTTGAATGAGAGATAATGAGAAAGGTGAGCAGTGGTCAAATTCTGGATATAATTTGAAGGTGAATCTAACAAAATTTGTTACTTTTCTACTGAAAATCATCCAGTGACAGACTGGATATAAAAATTATTCCAGGGCTTCCCTGGTGGCGCAGTGGCTGAGAGTCCACTTGCTGATGCAGGGGACATGGGTTCGTGCCCCGGTCCAGGAAGATCCCACATGCCGCGGAGCAGCTGGGCCCATGAACCATGGCCGCTGAGCCTGCGCGTCCGGAGCCTGTGCTCTGCAACGGGAGAAGCCGCAACAGTGAGAGGCCCGCGTACCCCAAAATAAATAAATAAATAAATATAAATAAATAAATAAAATAAAAATTATTCCAAAAAAAAATTATTCCAAAGCTTTTGGTTAAATAAGTAGAAAGATAGAAAGAAAAGATAGAAAGATGGGTTTACAAAGATGGGGTAATCTATAGGAGGAGCACTTTGGGGAGGAGGAATGGAACAAGATGAGGAGCTCATATTTGGACACGTTAGCTTTAGATTTTTAGTAGACGTCCATGTGGAAATATCACGTAGGTGGCCAGGAAAGGAGTTTAAGCTGCAGAGTCGCATTTGGGAGTCCTCAGCGTATAAATAGTAATTTAAGCTAAAGAGGCTGATAAAATCACCTCATTAGGGGATGTAGGTAAAATAAAAAAGATCTAAGGTTTGGGCTCAGGGGCACTTCACTGTTTAGAGATGAGAGATTAGGAGGTGAGGAAGTGATATTCTTGAGGAGATTTCCTATAAAGGAAAACAAAAATGACCTCCAGTGGTGGCTGGAAAGTTCAGTGGTCAACTGGAGTGTTTTCTTTATTTAATTAGGAAAAATAACATCATATTTGTATGATAAGAATGATTTAATAATGAGAGAGTAGAGAGAAGGGGAAAGATAGAAGGAAATGCTGAAGTGATGTCTTTAGTAGGCAAGGAAAATAGGATTTAGAAAATAAATTAAGTGTTTGACTTTAGATAGGAACATAAATAATTCAGCATAGTAATAGCAGGAGCACAGGGAAATAATAATAATAACAGCTGAGCATAGGGGCATCATTACATGTAAGTGGGTAAATTTGGTCTAGAGGCTTGTGGAAGTGCTCTTTGTCAAGGTCATTTTTTAGACAAGTTTTTCCTGAGGTGGCAAGTATCTAATTATAGAAATGCTCCCAGGAGAAAGCTGCTGGTGAAATGGAGCAAGACCCTATGGTCCTCCCCCTCCCCCACCCCCTGCCATGTCCTCAGCCTGCCTTTTGTTTGTGGAAAAACTTTAGCCAAACAATAAGTTTAATCAGAGAAGTGAGAAAATGCAGAAACAAAGGAAAACAGTCTAATGAGACCAAATAATAGTAGTTTAGTCATTAAGCAAAGTCAAGGACTTTTAGTTAATCCCCCTCCCTCCATTTATAAAAGCTCTTGCCCACTGATTGTCAGTGTGGGGGAGTTGTCCTTTGAACAGGAGTCTGCCCTACCCCCAGGTTACTAGTCTCCAAAATAAAGCAAACTTTCCTTTCCACCAAACTTGCCTCTTTAATGGCTTTTCAGTGGTGAGCAGCTGGACCCCCACTTTTGGTAACAGTTTTTTGGCACCCAGTGTGAGGCTGTGCTCTCATGACATCTGGCCCCCTGAGGTTTTCCTGAATAGAGCCACTGGCCATGACAACTCACTGGGATGGTTGTGATGAGCCAGCTGCTCTTGGCTAGCTGTTCCTGAGAGGAGGATTTGGGGGGATATTCCTAGCAGCTGCTGAAATCATTTGTTTTGGAGATCCTCCCTGTTTCTCCCCTGCCCAGCACTAGCTGCCAATTTTCGCTTTTCCTTGGTGGAACGGAAGCATGCATGAGCATTTTGCCAGTTGGGTCAGATGTGTGTCTACCATTGAGGACTGTTTGTGAGCACAAAACACCATTTCCAATTGGTTCTGACATGTGTCTGACGTTGAGGGTCATTTGTGTTGGGAAAGCATTTGGGGCTCTGTATCAGTCATCCTCTTAGAGGATTTGTGACAGTTCTGTCTTCTGATGTGTGAATATATACTCCATTTGTATGATTAATATCTTTGTTGTCTTTTGTAAAATGGGAAATTCAGGTTCAATTCATTAGAAAAATTTTAGCTGTGAAATTATGACTATGGAAAAAGAAAGATGATTTTTTAACAATGTATATAGCAACAGTATTCTAGACTCCAGAGAAAATTCATCAAGATGAAACTCTTTTGAAATTCCAAAACTGGTTCTTTTTGAATATGCAGTTAGAGAAAGCTAGCTTGATAAAACAGTTTTCAGAATTCTGACCCTGAGAGAACAAAAATATGCCTAGGAGAAAGCTTGAAGTTAACTCTTATCATGTCCTTGAAATACAAACACAGCCCATTTTCCTGAGCCTTCAGCTTTGGGTTAATTAGTGGAACTTCAAAATGTTTGGGTTCATTAAACACACATCTTGTACCACGTTAAAGAGAAATTGTGCTCTGAGAAAAATGTGTGTATTTAGAGGTTATGGAATACGTTCTTAAGTTTGCCAATCAGAAAATGCTGGTATAACAGTTCAATTACTTGTTTCTTGGTTTTGTTAAGGCCTTTTAAAGGTTAAAAATTGTAATATGTAATTAAAGCTACAAAAATGATAAGGAAAACATTTCAGTGTGCAAAGCAAGTAGGATATATGTTGCTGGTGAGAGAAGGTATAAAGACTGGAGATATTTTTTTTTGAGGTACAAAGGAGAATAACTTTGTCCTAGAGCTGGTTGCTTATGTATGGGGAAAATAAGGGAAAAATTAATATGGGTCCAGAAAGTGATAAAAGGTTTGTGGAAAAGAAACTTTGAGAAAAGAATTTTGTACATTGGCAGGATTAAAATTAGATTGAATTGAATTAGATAAATGAATTTTGTCTTAATAATAAGCTGGTACAAGACTGGAATTTGGTTTTCTCTCTCTGTTAAGAGAACAGTTTTCCTGGAATATTGAACTGCTTTTGATAACAAAGTTTCTCCTCTAGCTAACTTTGAGTATTTCAGAAGGTCCCTGAGGCATCTCAGAAGAAATATTAAAATAACTAGGATTATATGATATATTAAACTGCATGGAGGGCTTCCCTGGTGGCACAGTGGTTGAGAGTCCACCTGCCAATGCATGGGACACAGGTTCGTGCCCCGGTCCGGGAAGATCCCACATGTAGAGGAGCGGCTAGGCCCGTGAGCCATGGCCGCTGAGCCTGCGCGTCCGGAGCCTGTGCTCCGCAACAGGAGAGGCCACAACAGTGAGTGGCCCACGTACTGCAAACAAACAAACAAACAAATAAATAAATAAATAAAAATTAAAAATTAAATGGAAAACATTGTCAAATAATAATGATAAACACTCAGGTTATACTGTATGGGTAAATGTCATTAATATAAATGTTCTAAAAGCTATTAAAGAAAGACAGGTTTTTGATGACTTTCAGATAATACTGCTAAACTGAGTAAAAAATTTAAAGAATTCTAATGGAAAGTTATTGTTTTGCTTTCAACAATTTTTTTTTTTTTTTTTTTTTTTTTTTTTTTGCGGTACACAGGCCTCTCACTGTTGTGGCCTCTCCTGTTGCGGAGCACAGGCTCCGGACGCACAGGCTCAGCGGCCATGGCTCACGGGCCCAGCTGCTCCGCAGCATGTGGGATCTTCCCAGACCAGGGCACGAGCCCATGTCCCCTACATCAGCAGGCAGACTCTCAACCACTGTGCCACCAGGGAAGCCCTCAACCATATTTTTGATGCCACTGTTTAGGATGGAGAAAAATACCTAATGAAGTTGTCACAGAGTATAATTACTCATGATGTGTATCACTGCTGGCTTTAAGTCTACTGCTTGAAGCACATGTACAATGTTTGTGTGACAGTTGAGTATAATTGATAAAATGTATAGCCTATAAAGTGTTTCCCCATCAGCAATACCTATGTGCTTGTTTGTTAAGTCTGATTAGTTTTCCCCCAATGTGGCTGACTAAGCAAATATATAAACAAAAATGTAAGCCTAGCACCAAGGGACATGAATGGACCCAGAGTAGGCAACTGAGTCAATCTGGAAACGTTGGAAAAATATATTGATTATCAGTGCTTTCTGTGGAAAGATTTGCAATTAAAAGGGAAAAATGATGGAAGAAATTTTCACACATTGAGGTATGGGGAAGTTATTCTGGCTTATGCATGATTTAATTTGAACTTTAGGCTAAACAAAACAGACTGTAGCCTATTAAACATACATTGTAAAACCATTAAGGGTAAAAAATACACTCAGAGAAAAATACAAAGATGCATTTTGATTATTATCCTCATTGTAATATGTCTATTAATTTTCAAATATTTGCCTAGGCACTATGACAAAGTAATCAAAGAGAGAGGTAATGTTTTCATAATACAAAATATTGATCCTAAGCTTGGAACTTGAGATTATTTCCAACTCTGTGTCCATTCCCCAAATTAGGCAGGACTGTGCCCCAACTTGAGCAGGAAGTAGCCACAGTAGTCATCGCCCCATTCCCTAAAGAGTTGGGGAAGATTGGGAAAAAAATAGAACTAAAAACGATTTCCTCTGCCAAGTTTATGATTAAGCTCTCTATCCAAAACTTTATTCCATTTCTTGTTCTGTACATGCCCCTCCTCAAGATTGAGGAATATCAAAGAAAAGGGGAGATTGAAAAGAAGCAGGACTCTATGGTCCTCCCCCTCTCCATGTTCTCATCCTGCCTTTAGCCAAACAATAAGTTTAATCGAAGTGAGAAAATGCAAAAACAAAGGAAAACAGTCAAATGAGACCGTATAATAGTAGTTTAGTCACTAAGCAAAGTTAAGGACCTTTAGTTCCTCCTCAAAGGCTATAGATAATATTCTGAGCCATATCCTTTGAGCTGTCTTACAGACACTGAAGAAGAAGTTAATTACATTATGACCAGACTGTAGCCATGACATAAGCAGCCACAATTCTGAGAACTGGCATCTAAGAAATGGAAACAAACCGACCCTGAAACTAAAGACTAACTGTGCTTAAAACAATCAGGCTGACACTGATCAGACCACTGCATGACTAATTTCAAGATGACTGTCAGAGCTGACTGTGCTGTTTCTGCATGTAGACCCCTCCCTCCATCTATAAAAGTTCTTGATTGTCAGTGGGGGGGAGTCGGCCTTTGGACAGGAGTCTGCCCTACCCTCCAGGTTGCCAGGCTTCAAAATAAAGCAAACTTTCCTTTCCACCAACCTTGCCTCTTTATTAGATTTTGAACAGCGAGCAGCCAGACCCCACTTTCGGTAACAATTGTGGTTGGGAAAGGAGGATGGAGGAGAAGAAGCCAAGCAAATGTGCAATGTTGGCAGTGTTCCCAAGAGTAGCTTCAGGGTGATTTGACAGGAAAACACTAGAGGGTAAATTTTATTTCAGAGTTTCTAATGGTGTAAGCAGAATGTGTCTGCCATTTATGCTCCTTTTTTGGTTTCTGCTCTTTTTGTTTCTGTTGGCAAGCAAAGTCACATGGGCTTTTAAATTTTTTAGCAGGATTAATGAAGTCCGAGAGTTCAGCCCTTAGTATCTCTGTGGATGTCCAGAGGCAGAGGACAAGGCACCCACATGGCTGGTGTGGATTGTTACAGGAGCAGTGCACCACTGATCTGACTGAAGTGATGGCAGCTTCCTGGTCACAAAGACGCAGCAGCTACCATTGCTTCCTCCCATGCTTTGGAACTTTGAGTACTTACCCTGAAAGCTCAACCTGGACTCTGCTCCTCCAGGCCACCCAATGGTTCTATAAGACGTTTAATCACTTGTAAGAAAGCTCTGTTGTCTTGGCTAAAATGAATTCAATTATGCAACAGGTACAGATATTTGTATTAGGGTCTGCTCTGGTGATATTATTAATGGTACTTTTTTCACTCAATATATTTTAGTTTAGAAGGAAAATCTTATCATCAGCAAAGCCTGTATTGCTCAGATTCTTCAGCATATACTTGTGAATTAATTGACTATATTTTAATATTTTTAATTGAATGAAAGCTTTTTTAAATTCTTATAGTGCTTTAAAATTTTCAAAAGTTTCACATAGATTATTTCATATAATCCCTTAATAACCTTTTTTTTAATCCCCTATTCCTATATTGCCCCTCCCCACTTCCCTCTCCCCACTGGTATCAATTAGTTTGTTCTTTATATCTGTGAGCCTGCTTCTTTTCTGCTGTATTCACTAGTTTGTTATATTTTTTAGATTCCACATAAAGGTGATATCATACAGTATTTGTCTTTCTTTGTCTGACTTATTTCACTTAGCATAATGCCCTCCAAGTCCATCCATGTTACTGCAAATAGCAAAATTTCATTATTTTTATGGCTGAGTGGTATTCCATTGTGTGTACGTGTGTGTGTGTGTGTTTGTGTGTGTGTAACACATCTTCTTTATCCATTCATCTGTTGATGGGTACTTAGGTTGCTTCCATATCTTGGCAATTATAAAAATGCTGCTATGAACATTGGGGTGAGTGTATCTTTTTGAATTAGTGTTTCTGTTTTTTTCAGATATATACCCAGGAGTGGGATTGCTGGGTCACATGGTAATTATATTTTTAGGTTTTTCAGAAACTTCCATTATGTTTTCCACAGTGGCTTCACCAATATACATTTCCACCAAGATTGTGCGAGCGTTCCCTTTTCTCCACATGCTTGCCAACATTTGTTCTTTGTGTTCTTTTTGATGATTGCCATCCTGAAAGGTGTGAAGTAATATCTAATGGTGGTTTTGATTTGCCTCTTCCTGATGATTAACAATGTTGAGCATCTTTTCATGTGCCTGTTGGCGATGTGCATTTCTTCTTTGGAAAAATGTCAATTCAGTTCTTCTGCCCATTTTTTAATCAGGTTGGTTTTTTTTTGATGTTGAGTTATTGAGCTTTTTATGTATGTTGGATATTAACCCATATCAGTCATATCATTTGCAAATATCTTCTTGCATTCAGTAGGCTGTCTTTTTGTGTTGTCAATGGTTTCCTTTGTTGTGCAACAGCTTTTAATTTTAATTATGTCCCATTTGTTTCTTTTTGCTTCTGTTTCCTTTGCTTTAGGTGACTGAGCCAAAAAATATTGTTGATATTTATGTCAAGGAGTGTTCTGCCTGTGTTTTCCCTTAGTATCCAGTCTTACAGTTAGGTCTTTAATCCATTTTGAGTATATTTTTGTATATGGTGTTAGAGAATGTTCTAATTTCATTCTTTTACAAGTAGCTGTCCAGTTTTCCCAGCATAACTTATGTCTTTTCTCCGTTGTATATTTTTGCCTCCTTTGTCAGATTAACTGACCATAAGTGTGTGGGCTTCTTTTGGGGCTCTCTATTCTGTTCTGATGATCTATGTGTCTGATTTCATGCTGTTACTATGCTATTTTGATGGCTGTAGCTTTGTGTACTATAATCTGAAGTCAGGAAGTGTGATTCTTCCAGCTCTGTTCTTTTTTTCTCAAGATTGTTTTGGCTATTTGAGTTGACTGAGTATCTTTATCTTTACTGAACAAATTTGGGGGATTATAATAGGGGAAGACTGTGGTTTAGAATATACTAGAACCTCAAAATTTAAGATTAGAAGGGAGAGGAATGAGATGGATGCTGGGACTTGAGTAACTGCCCAAGAATCAAGATTAAATTTGAAGAAATGGCTACCCTGTTAGAACAAAATGAGAAGGTCGGGACAGAGATGGCTACCTCCTTAACTAAAGGACAAAATTTAACCTCACAAAAGAAAGGGCCAAATTACAGCATAGGTCCCTGACATGATGGACCAAGACAGCACATCATTTATGCAACATTCATGCCAAAATGTTTAACTCGATTCCAGTCATGAGGAAACAATCAGAAAAAACCAACTTGAAGAAAGTTTGGCCAAAAATCTGTCTTGCACTCTGTAAAAATGTCAATTTTAGAAATATTTAGAATAAGAAAAGCCTGGGAAAATCTAGATCAAAGAGACCAATGAAACATGACAACTGAAATAAGATATGACATATTAGATTCTGGATCATTAAAGACAGTAAAATAATGCAGGTATAAAGGATAATATTGAGACAAATGCAGAATTTTATTTTATTTTATTTTTTAATTTTATTTATTTATTATTTTATTTTATTTACTATTTTCTTTATTTTTATTTTTTTGGCTGTACTGGGTCTTCGTTGCTGTGCACAGGCTTTCTCTACTTGTGACGAGCGGGGGCTACTCTTCATTGCAGTGTGCGGGCTTCTCATTGCAGTGGCTTCTCTTGTTGCAGAGCAAGGCTCTAGATGCATGAGCTTCAGTAGTTGTGGCGTGCAGGCTCAGTAGTTGTGACGCACAGGCTTAGTTGCTCCGTAGCATGTGGGATCTTCCCAGACCAGGGCTCAAACCCATGTCCCCTGCATTGGCAGACTGATTCTTATCCACTGAGCTGCCAGGGAAGCCCCAAATGTGGAATTTTAAATTTGGACTCCATATTAGAGAAAATATTGCATCAGTGTTAAATTTCTTTAATATAAAGAATGTATTGCAGTTATGTTTTCTTTTTAGTTAATATATGCCACAGTATTTAAGAGTGAAAAATCCTGATGTATGAAACTTTCAAATTCATACACATACTCATATATAGACTCAGACATGCACCTATACCTACACACACACACACACACACAAACACACACACGAACAGAGTGAGAATGCAAATGAGAGGAAAACTTAAAAATTGATGAATATAGGTGAAGAGCATATGTCGTTTATTGTACCATTTATTATAGCTTTTCTGAAGTGTTTAAATTTTTCAAAGTAAAACACAGAAAAACAAAGATAATGTAAAACGAGAGCAGCTGTGCAAAATTAAAGTAACTCTAACTATATCGCCAATGGTAAATCAATTAAAAATATATAAAAGTCACAAATAACCAGATTATATGTCCACCAGGAAATACAATCTATCACCTCATGTTTTATGCAAAGTAACACCTGAAAAGCTCTGGATCTTTGGTTCTCAATTATCAACCCAACTGATCAAAGTTATTGTAAACAAAAGTGATAAATTCAAAGGTATTTGCTTATATGAATATTATATCAATGTGAGCTGAACAATAAAAAAAACCAAAAAAATTCCCCTGGCATAACTTTACGAAGCGGGTACTATTTCTGTTGATGTATGTGAGCAATGAGAAATAGTTATGTTGTGCTTCCAGAATTGATACTGTTCAGAAATTTAATTTAAAATGTGTCTATGCTTGTAACCTGGGTTTTGAGTACACAAGTTTTTACATTACTTTTATTCTTCATATACTGTGTATATCAAAATATATATTTTGGGCTTCCCTGGTGGCGCAGTGGTTGAGAGTCCGCCTGCTGATGCAGGGGACACGGGTTCGTGCCCCGGTCTGGGAATATCCCACATGCCGCGGAGTGGCTGGGCCCGTGAGCCGTGGCCCCTGAGCCTGCGCGTCCGGAGCCTGTGCTCCGCAATGGGAGAGGCCGCAGCAGTGAGGGGCCCGCGTACCGCAAAAAAAAGAAAAAAAAATCAATTTAAATTGAAGGTTAAACTTCAGAATATTGGATGTTGCAGCTGTTCAAATAGAAGCAGAAAAAAGTATTCTCAATGCTACTTTGTTAGTTTGCTTTGTGAAAGAAATTAACCAGTATATGTAATAAGTTCACATTTTTGTTTTTGATTGAGCTATCTATGGAAATAATTTTGTTTTTTGTTTTGTTGTTGCTGTTTTGGTTTTTTTGACTACATTGTTTTTTGAAGTAATAATACAGAAAGCCTCACATATGATTCACTGAATTGCATTCTGCTTAAAATAGCCCTGATATTTTACATTGACCAGTGATTAAAAAGATTAACAAGAATCTAAAATCTGTTTATAAGGTTTTAGGGAATGTATAACAAAGCTATAGTAAAGCAAATACTAAGATCTATATTTCATAATAACAAGGAGACAACCATAGGATATGATATAAAATCTGTCACTATTTAAAACATCTCCAATACTACATTATTCTTGTGTCCATCCTCAATGATGATTTATGTTCCAGAGTAACCAAGTGCTTATTAAATTCCAGGAATCCATTTTTCTTATCTCTGAAAACCTTTACCACCAGCTGATCTGCAGACCACCAAAGCATTCTCATTTTTTTTTTAACTGTGGCCAATGGAGTAATAAGAATAAAACAAATTCGAAATATCATTAAGGACAAACTAAGAAATAGAAATGTGGATTGAAACAGTTAAAAGTGTAGAGAAGCAGAAGAGTAGATATAAAATAAATGTTTGATTCAAAATGAGTATTCAGGAGTCAATGATATGGAAGCTAGTGACAGGAAGATCCAATTAGGGAAAGTATATTAAAACAAGACAACAATAGCAAAACTAAAAGAACAAGGTGGTTAAGGCAGAGCAAAGCAAACCAAGACAAAAAGTAAAAGAAGAGGGCTTCCCTGGTGGTGCAGTGGTTGAGAGTCCACCTGCCGATGCAGGGGACACAGGTTCGTGTCCCGGTCCAGGAAGATCCCACATGCCGCAGAGCAGCTGGACCCATGAGCCATGGCTGCTGAGCCTGTGCGTCCGGAGCCTGTGCTCCGCAATGGGAAAGGTCACAACAGTGAGAGGCCCGTGTACCGCAAATAAATAAATAGATAGATAGATAGGTAGATAGAAGAATCTGTTTGTCATTTAGCCCCAAGTGTGCTTAAAATAAAAATACTCCCCCTAACTTCTTTCCAATAATTATTTACCATGTCAAGCAACTCTTAAAATTACTACTCTGTTTTCCTTTATAATATATAATACAGAAACAGGGAAATGCCTTTCTTGATTATTCTTTTCTCCATTGCTCTTAGAATAGGGCATAAATTATTAGCAAGGCCACCATGACCCTGCACCAACTGGACTTTATGTGGCCTCGTCTCTCTAGTCTCAGCTTCATTCAGGTCCCCCTGTTTCTTGTACTCTAACAGTAGGTTAACTTCACCTCCTGGAGCATATCATGTTCTTGTTGATGTGGTACTTTTATACATGGTAACTCTGCCTGGCATTCCCTCTCCCTACTCCCTTCATGTTTTCTAGTTAAGTCCAAATTATGCTTACACATTAGCTTAATAATCTTTTCCTGAAGGTACTATTTTTTGACCCTCAAGTAGTCAAACCATTCCATTAAACATCCCTATATCAAACTAAATTTCCCTCATACATTATTGATTGCAGTTTTACACTTAATTGTGTTATTCTCTATGATTCTAAGAATTGAAGGTTCTCTAAGTTTGAATGTGTATATATGTATATATCTTTATAAACAGATATATGACAAGAAAAGGACCATATCTGCTTCTCCTCACCACTGTTTCCTTAATGTATAGCCCAGTGAGTGTCTACCTCTTGAATCTGAAGATTGAATATCTCCTCCACCAGTATCTCTAGATTTTATTAAAAACAAACAAAATGTGGCCCCTGTGTTTAGATTTCCTTCCAAACAAATCTTCATTGTCTTTCTATTAAATTTGCACATGATGTTTTTAATTGAAGTATAGCTGCTCTACAATATTATATGTTACAGGTGTACCCTATAGTGATTCATAATTTTTAAAGCTTATACTTCGTTTATAGTTATATAAAATATTGGCCATGTTCCCTGTGTTATACAGTATATCCTTGTAGCTTATTTTATACCTAATAATTAGTTTGTACCTCTTAATCCGTATCCCTATATTGCCCCACCCCTCTCTCCCCACTGGTAAGTGCTAGTTACTCTATATCTGTGGTCTGCTTCTTTTTTGTTATATTCACTAGTTTGTTGTATTTTTTAGGTTCCACATATAAGTGATATCATACAGTATTTGTCTTTCTCTGTCTGACATTTCATTTAGCATAATGCCTTCCAAGTCCATTCATGTTGCTGCAAATGGCAAAATTTCATTCTTTTTTACGGCTGACTAGTATTCCATTGTGTGTGTGTGTGTGTGTATTTATACCACATCTTTTTTATCCATTCATCTGTTAATGGACACTTAGGTTGCTTCCATACCTTGGCAATTATATACTGGGTTGGCCAAAAAGTTCATTAGTTTTTCTGTAAAATGGCTCTAGTAGCACTTAGTTGTCTTTAACTTCATTCGAAACAATTTTGTTAGATTGTATTGTGACAGCTGTCATATCAGCATGCATTTTTTAAAAAAACCTTATCAAAATTGGTGAATTTTTGTGTAGACATTTTAATATTATAGATGGAAGGAAAAAAGCAACATTTTCAGAATATTATGCCCTATTATTTCAAGAAAGGTAGAAACGCAACTGAAATGCAAAAAAAAAAGATTTGTGCAGTGTATGGAGAAGGTGCTGTGACTGATCAAACGTGTCAAAAGTGGTTTGCGAAGTTTTGTGTTAGAGATTTCTCGCTGGATGATGCTCCACAGTAGGGTAGACCAGTTGAAGTTGACAGCGAACAAATCGATACATTAATTGAGAACAATCAACATTATACCACGCAGGAGATAGCTGACATACTCAAAATATCCAAATCAAGAGCTGAAAATCATTTGCACCAGCTTGGTTATGTTAATCGCTTTGATGTTTGGGTTCCACATAAGTTAAGAGAAAAAAACCTTCTTGACCATATTTCTGCATGCAATTCTCTACTTAAACGTAATGAAAACATTCCATTTTTAAAACAAATTGTGACAGGCAATGAAAAGTGTATACTGTACAATAATGTGGAATGGAAGAGGTCGTGGAGCAAGTGAAACGAACCACCGCCAACCATGCCAAAGTACGGTCTTCATCCAAAGAAGGTGATGCTGTGTATATGGTGGAATTGGAAGGGAGTCCTCTATTAGCTCCTTCGCGAAAACCAAATGATTAATTCCAACAAGTGCTGCTCCAATTAGACCAACTGAAAGCAGCACTCGATGGAAAGTGCCCAGAATTAGTCAACAGAAGATGCATAATCTTCCATCAGGATAGCGCAAGACTGCATGTTTCTTTGATGACCAGACCAAAACTGTTACAGCTTGGCTGGGAAGTTCTGATTCTTCTGCCATATTCACCAGACATTGCACCTTTGAATTTCCATTGATTTCAGTCTTTACAAAATTCTTTTAATGGAAAAAAATTTCAATTCCCTGGAAGACTGTAAAAGGCACCTGGAACAGTTCTTTGCTCAAAAAGATAAAAAGTTTTGGGAAGATGGAATTATGAAGTTGCCTGAAAAATGGCAGAAGGTAGTGGAACAAAAGGGTGAAGACATTGTTCAATAAAGTTCTTGGTGAAAATGAAAAATGTGTCTTTTGTTTTTACTTAGAAACCGATGGCACTTTTTAGCCAACCCAATATAATCCTGCTATGAACGGGGTGAATGTATCTTTTCAAATTAGTGTTTTTGTTTTTTTGGTTATATCCTCAGGAGTGGAATTGCTGGGTCGTATGATAGTTCTATTTTTAATTTTTTGAGAAACCACCATACTGTTTTCCACAGCGGCTGCACCAATTTACATTCCCACCAACTGTTTCTCCACATCCTTGCTAACATTTGTTACTTGTTTTCTTTTTGATGACAGCCATTCTAACAGGTGTGAGGTGATACTTCACTGTGGTTTTGATTTGCATTTCCCTGATGATTAGCGATGTTCAGCACCTTTTCACGTACCTGTTGGCCATCTGCGTGTTCTCTGGGAAAATGTCTACTCAGTTTTTCTGCCCATTTTTTAATCAGGTTGTTTGTTTTTTTGGTGTTGAGTTGTATACCATGACATAGAGATAGTAATGCAAATTGATCTTATCTGAACAGGGTTTAGAGTTCTGGGTAACAGGAAATACTCTAGGGTTTAGAGTTCTGGGTAACAGGAAGTTAGCTATTTTAAGTACGAATGGATTTAGTTTAGGGAATCTAGTGTGTAAAAATGGTTGGTAAGGATGGAGCAGCAGGTTCCAGGTTTAACTTTCAGATCTTATCCAAGAAGAGGCTCATGTAGGAAACTGTTATCTCTGCCACAGTCAGAAAGTTACTGATTCTGGTGATAATTCCAGGTTACACCAAATTAACTATGGCCTGATGATCAGAAGTCACACCAGCTACATTGACTTGCAGTCAGTCTGCACCTGCAAGATGTGCTAGAGCTGCACCTCTCTTCCCATTGAACTCGGTTCCTAATTCAGATTTTGCACAAGACATTGGAAGCCTATGACAAAGGATTCTGGGAAATTTAGATGTAGCTGAAAATTTTCCAGCCTCTGCAGTAGAGATGCTATCTTGGACAGTAAAAAAAAGAATTGCCAAATACAAAATTTCTTTTTAAAATAAAGATACACATTTTGAAATCAGGATAATTATTTTTCACACATTCCAAGAAAATGTATATGTATATTTTATCACTTGATTAATACAAATATACATTTATATTTTCCACTTTGCCTCTTTAATCACAACCTTAGACTTATCAAACTCAGGAAAGATTACCCTTTTCCTTTGTCACTTCCATGTGTAATCCTGATCTCAATTATGTGATTGTTTAAGGGGAAGGTATTTTGTCCTGAATTACATCAATTCAAATCCACTTTTATTAATATGAAATATAAATCTGAAAATCGAATTTTCTTCCTCCTTTCTTCTTTCCTTTCTCCCTTCTTCCTTCCACTTTTTGTTTCTTTCTTCCTTCACCAAATACTATCTGACTTCTATAAGCCAACATCCTTGCTAGGGACTGGAAATATAAAAAGGAAGAGGCCAACACAATTCTTTTTTTTTTTTTTTTTTTTGCTATTTAGTCTAGCTGGGAGAACAGATTAAATAATTATGTAAAAGTGAGATTGGTATTATAGATATGGAAAATACAATATACGTATCAGTCAGTTTTCTGCCAGGAAAACCAGTCCTATGAACACCAGTTCAAGAGAGGGACTTTAATACAGGGAATTGAGCACAATGATATTAAAGATGAGAAGGCAAGACTGTGAGTCAACCAAAGATGAGCCACAACAGGAAGCTCCTATCACGCCAGAGTTGCAGAGACCAATGGAGGAAGGTGAATTAAAAAACCTCCATGGATGGGGCTAGTTGGTGAGAACTGTGACCGTGTAGGAGACCTGCTCACCTGGAGAAACGTTTCCCAGAGCAGAGAGAGGAGGAGAGATATCCTGTTTCCTCCTCCAAGCTTCCATTAGCACCTCTATTGGAGGAACCCAACTGGGAGATTTTTGAAAAAGGAATAAGAAAATATATGTTTCAAAAGTGAACTCTTTTTTTTTTTTTTTTTTTTTTTTTTTTGCCGTACGTGGGCCTCTCACTCTTGCGGCCTCTCCTGTTGCGGAGCACAGGCTCCGGACGCGCAGGCTCAGCGGCCATGGCTCACAGGCCCAGCCGCTCCGCGGCATGTGGGATCTTCCCGGACTGGGGCACGAACCCGTGTCCCCTGCATCGGCAGGCGGACTCTCAACCATTGCGTAAAAGTGAACTCTTGAAATACACAGTAAAACAAGTGAAGGATAGGAAGTGGATCTGAGAAGAAAGATGCAACTAACCAACACAGGATATTATGAAAGCATAGAACCAGTCTAGGGGTTCAGGGAGTGACATCTAAATTGAGACCTACAATTTGAAATTTAAGTTTATCTTGGGAAGACCTGGGGAAAGAGTGTCTCAGGAAGAGAGAACAGTGTATCCAAATGCCTGAGAGAAGTGAAAAGGGGAGTCTTGTTTTCTCTCTATTTTTTTTAAAATCACATTTCAGAGAACCAAACTATACCTTATATTGAAGGAATAAAGCAAAGCCAGTTCACTTTCTGGTCCATGCATATATATGTCCATTTTATTATTAATGATAAGTAACATTGAGATTATTTCCTTAGCCCTTAATCATTAAAGAAGAAAAAGGAAAAAAGGAAGAAGAAAGGGAAGAAGAAGAAAAAGAAAGTGAACCTCTTTTCAAATTCCTTAAAATATATACTTAGCGTATATTTGGATGTAAGGCATACAGATTTCTGTCACCTCTTTTGTGGTGTACTGATGCATGATAATAATTTCCAAGTAATTTCTGATGTTTGCTTTATAGCGTTTAATTACTCTGAATCTTCATCAATAAATTTTTATCATTTCCCTCAGGAAATAGATAAAGACTAATTAAAATGTGATAATTTATTCTATGTATTGTTTTTACTACGTTCCTTCTTTACATGCCATGGCAAAGTCAGTGATAAATATAGGGAAGTGGTTTCCGTAATAAATAGTAAATCTCATCAGAGTAGACCATTTAGAATAGCAATTGTGCTCGACTGAAAAACCATAAATCCCTGCCTATAGTCCCCAGATAGAGTGCTATTTTAAATGCATGGTTTTATCATCATTCCCAAAGTTTTTCCAACTATCATTCATGGATTATAGGTTTTCAAGTCCATAGCATAGTACTAGAAATAGAGAGTGTGCATAAATATGCAGTTAGAGAATGAGGAAACGTTTATTTCAACACGGGCTTTTATTGCATAGGAGTAACACAAAATGATATCTAAATTGCTTTCCCTTTTACTAGCCTTAATGTCAAAGTTTGAGTGACTTACTCAAAACGGGAACAAATGATTCAGTAGAGTCCACAAGTATTTGGCTGTGTGGGCAAAAATCATTCTTTTCATGAACAATATTCTTGTTTGATGCTCAAAGCACAATACAATCAGCATATATCCCAAGAACTCTATCAACGTCAGTCAATCACACTTTCTCCTCAAAAAGGGAAAGCTGAAAAAAGGCATTTAGCCTCTCTCCCACCAGTAAAAATTTGCATTTACCTAGAAGTCACTTTTATCAGATTTAAAAAATATATTGGAATATGGGTGAATTGAACATTGTTCCCAATACCACTGAAGTATTTCTTGTTAGGAACATCCCCATGACTGGAAAAACCTATATGATAATAAACAGAGATTTTCCCACTCCAACTGGAGTGCACTTACTAGAAGAAATAGACTCTATAGCCTTTAGGTTAGGGGAAAACAATTCAATAATATTTATTGGCAAGGATATATAAAAAGTGGTATTTAGGCATCAGTGGTGGCAATTGAAATTAGAAGAAAACATTTTCTTCTAGTTTAAAAGAAAAGCAAGCAAACAAACAAAACAAAAAATTGTGTAGGGAATTATAAACACAATTATAGCACTTAGGAAATTAGGTCTAAGGAAATTATTAAAAATTAAAACAAAATTTACAAAGAATAACGGGTGTTTTTCACTATATTGTTTTTTAATGGTTTTTAACTCTATACTGAAGTATAACAGGCATACATAAAAATACACAAATCTTAAGTTTACAGCTTGATGACTTTTTGCACATATGCACACTTATGTAATCACCAACCTGATTAAGAAAAAGGTCATTTTCTACACACCAACAGCTCCCCTTTTACCAATCAGTAACACGTCCTCAGAGTTAACCCTTTATCTGATTTTCATCATCAAATATTAGTTCTCAAACTTCATATAAATGTACTTTTTGTGTGTTCTTCCACTGAACATTATGGCTGTCCTTTTCATTCATGTTTTGTTTGAGTGCAGTAGTTTTGCTCTTTTTAATTGTATTGAGTATTCCATTTGCTAAGTATACCGTAATTTATTTATACATTCTACACTTCATGAGAATGTGGTTTGCTTTCAGTTGGGGCATGCAGTTATTTTTAACAGATTACATAATTAAAAACATAAGTGTTCAAAAATATTCCAATTTAAAATGTGATATAATGGATTATTATGGAATGAGAAAAACAGATAATTATGAAAACTGTGTAGCAGCATGGAAAATATAAAGAAACAATAAGCCAAGTGCTAACTTGAACCTAATTTATTATTACAACTGTGTAAAAATTATATGCTCAAATGAAAATAAACTGGAAGATGACATGTCAGAATGAAACCACTTAATGTGTTAGCATGGTTGGGTTATGTATTAAGTAACTAAAGTCATTCTAATAATTTTTTGCAATAAATGTATTTTAAGATTTAATCAATTTAGATGAGGTAAAATTTATATATAATAAAATTCATCCATTCCCCATTCCCACTCTTGGATTAACACAAATTCTAACCTGCTTTGTCACATTAACCAGCTTACCTGCTCTAGAATTTCACATAAATATCTGATTTCTTTCATTCAGTATGTTTTTGAGTTTCATCCATATTATTGCATGTGTTGATGAGATGTTCTTTTTTGTTGCTGATTAGTATTCAACTTCAGTGGATACACAACCATTATTTCCATTATCTGTTGATGGATATTTGGTTTATTTTTAGACTTTTGACAAACATGAATAAGAATAGTTTGGATAATCATGTAAAACATTTTTCTGGATATGTTTTATTTCTCCAAGTAAATTCCTAAGAATGAAATCCCTGGTTCAAGGTAAGTAAATATTTAAATTTGCAAGTAACTTCCAAAATCTCTTCCAAAGAGGCTCTACTACTTTGCAATCTTACCAACAATACATGACAGTTCTAGTTGTTTTCATTCTTGCAAACACTTATTATTGCTATCTTGTTTAATGTTAGCCATTCTTATGGGTTCACACCATGAGGGACATCCCATTAGGATTTTAATTTATACTTCCCATATTACTAATGGTATTAAGCATCTTTCACTGCCCATTTTAAAAATTCTTTTTTTGTCTTCTTACTGACTTATAAAATTCCTTCATATATTCTGAATAAAGTTTTGGGTCATATTTATGTGTGAGGAACATTTTCTCCTTCTCTGTAGTTTGTCTGTTTATTTTCCTAATGGTGGTGTATGAAGTGCAGAAAATTTAAATTTTGATAAAATGCAGTTTATCACTTTTTTTGTTTTTTTCTTTTGTATCTTAATTAGGAAAGCTTTGCCCACTGGAACCTTCTATGTGTTATCCTTACTTTTAGGTTTATAATCCTTTAAAATTCTATTTTGTGAATTGGGAAAGATAAAGAAAGGTGTTTTTAAAAATACAAATATCTATTTGTTCAACCACATTTGTTGAAAAGAATTTCTCTAATCACTTTGGCACCTTTTAGAAAATCGATTGAAAGTATACATTTATAATCTATATTTAAACTCTGTATTCAGCTCTGCTGCTATTCATGCCTACATAATTGATTCTTAAAACTACATGAATTACTCTAAAAGTGTAGGGGCTTTTAGGGATCTCTCAGAAACTTCAGTAGTTCGTGAAGTCTTTACAATAAGAAATTATTTGCCCTTTTCACTGTTAACAGTTACATTAGTGATACAAAAGCAGTGGTGAGTAAAACTGATCATGTCTTAGCTCAGACTGAGAAAATAGCATGAACCTATACGAATACTCATTGCATCTTCATCACCACACACTCACAAGGGGAAAAAAATAGCAATCCTGTGCTAAATTTTTTTTTCATTCTACGAGAGAAGTGGAAAGTACTCACAAAATAGTTCTGATGCATACAAAGATATGATGGTTGTCTCAAGGAAAGGTACTTCTGTGGTGGTTGAAGTTCATAGTTGAACAGTTTTTTTTTCAATGGAACACTATTTTTACTTGAAAAGATAATTGGCAAACTATGATTATTTAGACTTGGGTATTCAGTAACATTTCTCTCTGGATGCTTGCAGTATTTTCTGTTTAGTATGCAAAAGTTTAATTATAGTGTGTCTTGGCATGGATTTCTTTGGTTTTATCTATTTGTGATTTGCTCAACTTCTTGTATCTGTAGATTTATGTGTTTCATCAACTTTGGAAAGTTTTAGCCATTATTTTTTGAATACTCTTGTAGCTCTACTCTTTCACCTCTCCTTGTAGTGCTTCTATGATATGACTGTTGGATCTTTTGTATTTCACCTGAGACTCTTTTTTTTTTTCTCTCTAATATATTTACTCTCCTTTGTTCAGATTGGGTAAATTCTGTTGATCTGTCCTCAAAGTCATCTAATCTATACTCTGTCATCCCCACTCTAATAATGAGACCACCCAGCAAGTTTTTTTCTTATTTCTACTATGTTTTTAGTTTTATAATTACCATTTTTATAACTTACCTTTCTTTGTTGAGACTTTTAATTTTTCATTTATTTCCAGAGAATTTGTCATTTGTTACTGAAGCATTTTTATAATGGCTCCTTTTAAACTCTTGTCAGATAATTCCAACATCTGATGAATCTGGTTGTTGATTGTCTTTTCTTATTAAGTTGAGATGTTCCTGCTTCTTATGATGGGTGATTTTTTTAATTGTGTCTTTAACATTTTGCCTATTATGTGAAAAGACTTTGGGTCCTAGTTAAATCATTTATTTTAGCAGGCTCATACTGGTTTAGATTTAGTACACATGTCCTGGCCAACTGTTGAGGGCTATGGTTCCAATAGTTGTTTAATTTTCAGAGCCTTTGCAGTGTTAGTTTGCTGTTTGAGTTATCTGATGACATTGGGGTTTCCAATTAATCCTGCTGGTGCTGCCCATGAATCAATAAATAATTATTGAGCAATTTTCCTAGAATATATTTATGTTCTAGGCAGTGGGCATACTACAGTAAATAAGGCAGCAAAACCTTTCTCCTTTAAGGACTTATGTTGAAGTGGAAAAGACAGAACACACATGTAAATAAATAATTGAGGAAATAGTTGCAGGAGGAGGAACCTATGTAAGAGGATATGATATGAAATAGACTTTCTGAGGAAAGAAAATATGAACTAAAACCTGAATGAGAAGAAGCCAAATATAGGACAAATTTGGGAAAGAGCATTCTAGGCAGAGACAATAATGATGTGCAAATGTCATGAGAGTAGACAGAGCTTGGCATGATTGCTATCAGGTTATGGCTATCAACAGCTGGGTCTTAATCCTACTGGAAAGCCTCTGAGAAAACATATGAAACTCAAAATTGTCCTTTTAGAGGATGAAGGAAAAGAAACATCTGTTGACAAATTACAAATCCCATTGCCTGATGGGAAGTCCCATTGCATGAACTGCCTGCAGGTCATTATATAACTATGAGCAGCCAAGCAAGATCCTGTATTAAAGATTTTGTGTTACATAATCATAAAAACAGAAAGGGAGCATGATTGAATTATGCCATGATTTTCTTAACTTTAAAAAATTATTTAATATTAAAAAGTAGAAACAGCATATAAGTATATTCAGGGACATCTACAGATTAATCCATTTAGAATGGTTCAACTGGTTGAAATATTAAAGTTTCCTACTTTATTGCAAAAGAGACTCCCCCAAATATGCAAGTCACATACATTTTATTTCCTATTCATCAGCTAGGTAGATAACTCAGAGTAGAGACAGATCTTTATTAAATTATATTAGTTATCTTTGCATCAAGCACTTCTAAGTTTTATACAGCATAATTCTAAAACCATCCTAATTATCACTTAAAGTATATAAACTAAGTAGGTACATATTGCATGATAAATTCTCATGCCTGCCTATGGTTCAATTTTTGCGACATTGTAATCTTTTTACAGTAGAACTTGTGAAAATATAAACATTTTACTGCTTAATTTTTCTTTTTTTAAAGAAAATGAAAGGCACAGGAGGTACTAAGATGTACACTTAGTACATAATATTAGTAAAATATACACTTCATAAAATTAATGTAACACTGGCATATTATGCCCAAAGTAGGCACTTCGCTTCAAACTATGTACTTGAACTTTTAAAAAATGCAAATGCATTGAAGAAATGGTACAGAATAGTAGTTATTGTACATTTCTGGAATTAGAATTTAAGAATTTGAATTCTGACTGACTCACCAGCTGAGTAAGCCTGAGCAAGGTATTTATTTTTTTTTACTCTAAGTTACACGCTCTGTAATAAGGGGACAATAATTATATCTAATCTTCAGTTATTTTAAGGCTTAATATAATCCAATTTAAAGCACAATGGATGGTACAATGTAAATATTAAAGAATGTTAGCTGATTATTATTACTGTTATTCATTTAGACATATCATACTTCCTTAACTTTCCTGAGCGTGGTGATACATGCAGTGCTTAAAACATCTGAATACTCAAAAGGGTATGCAACAATAATGGCTTCACCATTTCTAAAGGTTGCTGCCACTGGGGAAGAAAGTAAATGTTTCTCTTGGTGTTTTTATGTCAACTAAAAAACTTTATTCCTTTGAGGGTGACTGGGGCATAGAATCTGGTATCTCAGTTGGTAAAGGTTTTCAGTGACTTTTCAGAAATTGCGCAAAGGTCTGCCTTTTATTAGGAAAATTGATCTTGGATCTTAAAGGTCAACAAAGTAAAGACTTGACTCTGATTCCTAAGAATCCCACAAAATAAGCTGCGTGTAAGATAGTTTGTCTGCTTTATGAGTTAACCCCATCTGGATTTGCACCTGTGATTTCTGGGAGCCTATACATTTAGAGCATGCACTTAAAATGCTAAGAACTTCCCTTCAACTGTGAAGAATAGAGTTTTAAAATTACAAGTGTACTCTAAGAAAAACCTTTTTTTAAGCTACTTCATTCAGCAAGAGAGGATAAAAATGATTGTCCTGCAAGCAGGTGGCAGTGAGGAATTTACTGGTGTAGATACATAGTACCATTTCCTTCAGCTAGAGAATACATGAATGTGCTCACATTCTGGCATCTAGCCAAGATCAAGAGCACTTTGCTGTCTATCCAACTGATTCAGTTCAAACACATTTCTCTAATGCTTTATAAAAATAAAAATTTAATGCAGAGAGTTTCATGAAAGATGGCAGAGTAAATACATGTTTTCATAGCTTCCCTACCTAAAACCTACTGAAATGAATGAAAATAATTAGAAGTAAAAGACTGCCTGTATGCTTATCATACATATCATAACCCCATACAGTAAACTCTGAAAAATATCAGTCAGTTCTAAAAACATTTGCATCAAGCTGAGAGACTCTGATTATCATAGATATATCCACAGCTGGGAAGAATGTATAGTGTAAAAAATAAGAAAAGAAGTTCTGAAGGGGTCTACCAGGAGATCCTACTTAGGGAGAGCCTGGGAAGTAAACACATCATAGGAGGAATGAGAAAAACATCTTATGAGACTAATTCTGCTAGAATAAAATGGCAGGCGGAAGACTTTGTAGGCAAGTCACATTATTTTGTTTAAGCTGATTTTCTCATACAAGGAAAACCTTGGATAACTTCCTATCAATCAAAGGAATGTGAAAAGAGAGAATCCCCACAGGTCAAAATATCCAATAAACTTAGAAACTGCCTGATGACAACAGCTACAGGTAGCCTCAGCTCCTTTTCTATACTTCTCAATCAAACAAGTGATTAAGAAAGGACAATGCCAGCAATTCCTACATCTAAAATTTAATTCCTAAAGGACTAAGTGATATCTATGAGGGAAGGGGGGTGAAGGACAAGGAAATGGGGGAAATAGCAAGAGTAATTTTTTTTTAATTTACTCACATCACTGATATTCTTTTTTTTTATTGAAGTATAGTTGACTTACAATACTGTATTAGTCTCAGGTGTACAACATATTGATTCTATATTTTATAGGTTACACACAATACAAACTTATAATATTGTTGACTATTTCCTGTGCTGTGCATTACATCCTGTGACTTAATTTTTTTATAACTGCTGGTTTGTACACTTTATCATTTTCGCCCCTCTCCCCAGTCTTCTCCCCCTGGGCAAGCACTAGTTTGTTCTCTGTATCTGCGAGTCTTTTTCAGTTTTGTTATATTTGCTCATTTGTTTTGTTTTTTAGATTTCCCATATAAGTGAAAACATACAGTATTTGTCTTTCTCTGACTTATTTCACTTAGCGTAATGCTCTCTATGTCTATCCAAGTTGCCACAAATGGCAAGATTTCTTTTTTTTTTTTTAATGGCAGAGTAATGTTCCATTGTATATGTATAGTACATCTTCTTTATTCATTCATCTGTCAATGGACACTTAGGTGGTGTCCATATCTGGCTATTTTAAATAATGCTGCTATGAACATTGTGGTGCATATATCTTTTTGAATTAGTGTTTTCATTTTCTGTGAAAAATGCCATGGGTATTTTAATAGGGATTGCACTGAATCTGGAAATTGCTTTGTGTAGTATGGAAATTTTAACAATATTAGTTCTGATCCATGAGCATGGTGTATCTTTCCATTTATTTGTGTTATCTTGAATATTTTCATCAATGCTTTGTAGTTTTCAGAATACAGGTCTTTTACCTACCTGGTTAAATTTATCCCTAGGTATGTTATTCTTTTTGATGCAATTATAAATGAGATTGTTTTCTTGATTTGTCCTGATAGTTCATTATTAGTGTATAGAAATGAAACAGATTTCTGTGTATTAATTTTGTATTCTGCAACTTCACTGGATTCATTTATTCTAGTTTTTTAGGTGGAGTCTTTGGGGTTTTCTATATATAGTATCATGTCATCTGCAAATAGTGACAGTTACTTCTTCCCGTCCAATTTGGATACATTTTATTTATTTGTTTATTTATTTTTCTTGTCTGATTGCTGTGGGTAGAACTTCCAGTACTATGTTGAATAAATGTGGTGAGAGTGGGCATCCTGCCTTGTTCCTCACTTAGAAGAAAAGCATTCAACTTTTCACAATTGAGTCTGATGTTAGCTGTGGGCTTGTCATAAATGGCCTTTTCAGTGTTAAAGTATGTTTCCTCTGTATCCACTTTGTAGTTTTCATCATAAATGGATGCTTTCAAATGATTTTCCTTCATCTACTAAGATGATCATGCATTTTTTATCTTTTGAGAAACTGATATAAACTATAGACTCTTTTCCCCAGGAAACTTGAAACTCAATTATAATGTTCTATGGACTCCTGATTAAGAAATTTTGGCACTAGTACCTGACAGTTTGAGTTCTGGGGTCATAATTTAAAAGTTTGAATGCCATGACTCTAGCTCTGTCATTATAGTTTCCTCATATGTAAAATGCGGACAGTCTACCTCATGTGGTAATGATCAGTGTTTTGTGAGTTAATGCATACAAAGTATTAGTAGCCAGAATATACTAAGTGTTCAATGCATGCCTGGAAACTTTAATTAGCACAGTACTTGGCATATAGTACAAGGTCTCAATAAGTATTTGTTAAAGGCATAAATAAGTGTTCTTGTCTATTTTTGAAGATTGTGAACATCAAATTGTTGGCATTACTTTAGAAATGATAAGGCAGTATACAAACAAAAGGTACTCTTGCCTAACCTTGGAGGCTCAGAGATGCTCATATGACAGGCATCAGAATTCTGCTGTAAACATAGTGCTTCCTTTGCAAGCTTCATCCTGGTCATTACTTTCATACAAGAAAGTTCTCCAATTATGTTGACCTTTTGGTAGGCTCTGTAGTACCATATTGTATTACAGTTCTCATGTATCCCTATTCTCTTATTTTTTTCTTTCAGAATTGTGTTTTTAATATAACATGCAAAAGTTTGGTTTCTAACACTGAACTGTATTCAAATGCTTTTGAGTGTTCTGACATCTGTTTGGAAATCAGATAAAAGCAGAAGTACTCTTGATTGCAAAACTAGACTTTCTCCTTTCCTTCAGTATGAGAAGCCAGACAGTGGACTTTATTTTACTTTCTTAAAATCTCTTCAAGATTTGTGTTAATTGGAATTCAAATGTGAAAAACAGATTAGGTTTCTTTATATCATGATGAGTGTTTTTGACATTACAACAATGTATCTCTGATATATTAATTGCTACATTTGTTTAAAAATTTTCAAGTATACATAAAATTTTGAAAGAATAATAAAGTGAGATCTTTATACCTTCCATTTATAATAAATAGTGTAATATTCTGTGATTTCCTTGTTTTTAGGAAGTTTCAGTTATGGTGACATTACCCTAAATAATTCAGCATACATAACCACAATGTTATATTACATCTAAGAAAATTACAATAATTTTATAACATTATCTAATATCCTTAAACCAACCTCCCCAATGTGAGTCAATTTGAGCAACAAAAAAGAAAATAAAGAATTGATTATAACACATTGAAATGTAAAATAATCTCTGAATCCACAGAAAGAAGAGGAGAGGGCAGGGTTTCTTTACATAAGAATGTCAGATATCATATGTAGAAGCAATAGCAGAATTTTTTAAATCAACATTTTATAATTCCTGTGGAGGGAAAAATAATTGCTCCCCAAATATGTCTAGATTCTAATACCTGGAGTCTTTGAATATGTTACTTTACAAGGCAAGAGAGACTTTACAAATATAATTAAGAACCCAGAGATGGGGAGAGTTTCTTGGATTATCTGTATGGGCACAATCTAATCACATGAGTCCTTAAAAGCAGAGAAACTTTACCACCTGTGGTCACTGGGAGATGTGACTATGAAAAGAGTGTCAGACAAGTGTGATGTGAAAAGGACTCAATCTTTGTCACTAGTTTTGAAGATGAAGCAAGAAGACTATGAGCCATGGAATAAGAGTAGCCTCTAGAAGTTGCAAAAAGTCAAGAAGATATATTCTCCCCAGAGCCTCCAGAAAGGAATGTGGCCCAGCTAATGCATAGACTGTAGCCCAGTGAGACCTGTGTCTGACTTCTGACCTTCAGAACTGTAAGACAATAAGTTTGTGTTATTTTAAGGTACTAAATTTGTGGTAATTTGTTATGGTAGCAACAGAAAGGTAATTCAACTACTATATAACAATTGATTCAGCAAGGCTCAGCAATGGATGTTAAAAGCTTTGGATAAAATGTTGTTGAGTAATAGGATAGTCACATGGTTCCAGAGCATCACCCTACAGATGACTCATTAATTACAAAAAAAAAATAAAAAGGATGTATCTTTACAATGGGATGCAATGGCATTTACCATTATAATCAAGAGCTCAAGCTTAGCATTTTTAATCAGGGGATGTTCTTAGAGCATGTGTTTCTTGATGTGATGCTCTATGGAGTTCAAAACATCCATGTAAAGTATTCTTACCAAATGTTTTATCTGAGTTTAATAACACCTATAGGCCTAACTTCCATATATTTATATGAAATTCAGAAAAAAAATTTAAAATATGAATAAACACTCACACCCAGAATATGAGACAACAAAGAAAACTGGACTGCTGTCTTCAAAAAGTCAGTGTAATAGGGAAAAAAGTAGAGGGTCTGTTCTGACTTAAAAGGTAATACAGAGATATCACTGTCAAATATACTGTGTGAACTTTGATTGGATCCTGGATAATAAAAATGAGAGAAGAAGAAAGGAAGGAAGGAGAGAAAGAAAGAAAGAAGAAAGGAAGAATAGGGCTTCCCTGGTGGCGCAGTGGTTGGGGTTCTGCCTGCCGATGCAGGGGACATGGGTCCGTGCCCCGGTCCGGGGGGATCCCACATGCCGCGGAGCGGCTGGGCCCGTGAGCCATGGCCACTGGGCCTGCGCGTCCGGAGCCTGTGCTCCGCGGCGGGAGAGACCACAGCGGTGAGGGGCCCACGAACCGCAAAAAAAAAAAAAAAAAAGAAAGGAAGGATAGCTGCAAAGTATTTTAGGGATATATTCACTGTTAAAAATCCATAATTCCCACTGGCATCATGTTTTCCTTTTCTAATCATGAATAAATATATTAGCTGTGTACTGTGGAAAAGAGCATTGATTTGGAGTCATGGGATCTTAGTTCCATTCCTGATTATGTTTATGAATTATTTAGGAAAATGGTATTTAATCTATCTGACTGTCGGCTTCCTTAACTGGTTTAGGATAGATGATCTCTACTGAATCTGAAACTTGAACATTCCTTGAGATTTCCTTCAGAAAAAACTTTGGAAAGCTTTTGACTCACAATTCTGGTGAACTTCAAATGACAAATTTCCTGAGTTTTATGTTTTCTATTGTTGTGTAACAAAATACCACAAATGGGGTGGCTTAAGTCAACACAAGTGGATTACCTCAGATGTTCTGTAGGTCATATGTCTGGACATAGTGTGGCTGAATTCTCTATTCAGCGTCTCATGGGCTGAAATCAAGATGTTGGCTGAGGTTGGCTCAGGATTCTCTTCCAAGTTCACTGGTTGTTGGCAGATTTCCTTTCCTACAACTCTAGGACTGAAGTCTCCATTTATCCTTCTAGCTGCTGGCTGGGGTCAGTTCTCAGCTCCTAGATGCTGCCCAGAGTTCTTTACCATGTGACCATCAGAGGTAATTCACAACATGAATGTGTGCTTCCTTCCAGAACACCTGGAGGCAATCACTAACCACTTCTTCTGATACCTGCCTGGAGAAAACTCCGCTTTGAAAGGACTTATGTGATTAGCTCAGGCCCACTGAAATAATCTCTCTGTCACAAGGTAAACTGATTTAGGACCTTAATTATATCTGCAAAATCTATTTTGACCAGTAACATATCCTAATCACAGAAGTGAAATTCATTCTATGCAAAAACCATGGAGTTTATTCAGGGCATGTTCACCAGGAAGCGGTAAATCCTGAGGTCCATTTTAGAACTCTGCTACTACATGGCTATCTCAAATCCATTATATAAGAAAATATAATGCATTCAATTGTCATAAGTATGTAGAAAGTATTTTGAAATATACACAATTTTCTGTGTAAATCATTAAAAATATGGTCAAACATATTTCTTATTTTGAAATTGTAAAAACAAATTAACTCAGTTTCTCTAAAAGCTTAAGACATAGAAGTATCAGAAGAGAAATTACATCTAAAATTATGACAAATATGGATTAATACATCAGAACAATAAAGTGATTTATGTTGAAAACCTGCAAAAGTATACTCTATCACATGTTAAGAGCAATCAGAATGTCCAACCAGGTGCAAAGAGTTTAGATCAAAGAAAAAATTAAACACATTTTTAAAGATTTTAGAAGCTGTTTAAAATAATTCATAAATATAAAAGATCAATCTAAGCAAACACATTCCATGTCCCCCACACATAGAGAATCCAACTGTCCTCCAACATCTGCTGAGACATCATCAATCAAGATGCACTCTGCACATCCTAAATAAACATCTTTGAAAAGTTCTATTTGAATGTTCTTTATATACAGTCCAAATTATTCTATGTACTATATCTTTGATTTCACTTCTATCTCTTCTATCTGATATCTCTTCTTCTGCTGAACAGACCATTGAATACTTTTTAATTACTCTTCCTCTACTTCTAAATTATTATTCTTTTCCAAGCTAAATACTCCCAATTTCACTAGCAATCAGACATATTTCTTGCTGCTAAATATTATCATATTAGCTTTAGATCACTCTTTTATCATACAGAAGTCATTTTGGAACTTGATTATAATTGAACATTTCCCCCTTCTGTAAATTTGCTGAGAACATTTTTATAATATCATCCAATAAATCAAAGGGGGTAAGATAAGAACAGGTTGGATCCTGGTGCACATCTTTGGATGCCTGCTTTTCAACTGAAATCAATTCAATTCTTAGCTTGATTTCTGAACACTGGAATTATTCCAACTTTTTTTTTAAGTAGAATCTTAGATTATTTTTAAATTTATTTCTTATCTCTGGCTGCGTTAGGTCTTCGCTGCTGCACGCGGGCTTTCTCTAGTTGTGGCGAGTGGGGCTACTCTTCATTGCGGTGGCTTCTCTTTTTGTGGAGCACGGGCTCTAGAGCGCAGGCTCAGTAGTTGTGGCACACGGGTTTAGTTGCTCCATGGCATGTGGAATCTTCCCAGACCAGGGCTTGAACCCATGTCCCCTGCATTGGCAGGTGGATCCTTAGCCACTGAGCCACCAGGGAAGTCCTGGAATTATTCCAAATTTTCCAAAACGAAATTAATATTGTGTTTAAGAAATGTCTTGTTGAAGTCTAGTTGTAATACACCTATTGCATTTCACTAATCGACTTGAATAGTAACGTTTTTCCATAAAGAAAATGAAGGTATTTCGACATGCTTTGTCATTACTGCAACACCCCAATGCCCTTTGATTCTGAGATCAAGTGTCATTCTAAAACCCCCTACAAAGAGCTATCACAGACCATATCCACTTTGAGCCTAACATTGATTTAATCATTTATATCACAGAAACACGGTTTTGGATGTGCATTGTGGCAGTAAAGTAGCAAAATACTGGGGTGGGGGGGAAGCCCCTGAAGTTGTGGCTAGCTAAATGACGAGTATGCAGATAAACTTTATCCTTTGCAAAACTCATCCAGCAGTGTGTCTCTTTAGAAAGCAATACTGTGTAAGGCTGGGGTTTTCTGATGCATAAAGTTATGCTCTAAAAATGCCAAGGAGGGCTTCCCTGGTGGCGCAGTGGTTGAGAGTGCGCCTGCGGATGCGGGGGACATGGGTTTGTGCCCTGGTCCGGGAAGATCCCACATGCCGCGGAGCGGCTGGGCCTGTGAGCCATGGCTGCTGAGCCTGCGCGTCCGGAGCCTGTGCTCCGCAACGGGAGAGGCCACAACAGTGAGAGGCCACAACAGTGAGAGGCCCGCGTACCGCAAAAAAAAAAAAAAAAAGCCAGGGAGCTGGAACACTCACTGTGGTTCTCAGTGGAATGTCCTGTTAGTAACCCCTGTGGAAATCACAAAGCTATCATGCACACTGAGTCACGGAGGTCACCCTGCATAAATCTGTCTACATTCATGAGTTGCTACTGCTAACTGCCACTAAGCCAAGCTCAGAGTACACCCCATGCTGCTGAAATGGCAACCCTCACTGGCTGAAATCCCAGCTACTGCATTCACATTTCTTCTTATTTATCTTTAAGGCAGTACAGTATCTATTCAGAAACATGACCTTGAGCATTTGCATATCTGAAATGGTATTTTGTTAATGCCCCTATGATTTGAGAGAGGCATCTATTGTTGGGTGTAAACAATTCAAAGGAAAGATACTGGTTATAACCCCTTCTATAGAGATATGACATAGCACATTCTTGGTTTCTTTCAACAATGACAAATTGAAATAGCTAGACAAAAAATTATAGTTCTTCTAGGTGCTGACAACTAAAGATGATAATTTTATATCAAAATAATAATAGTTTTAATATAGGATGGTATATGTTTTGCATATTTCACAACTTAAAATTTCCTTTAAACATTATTTTAAAACATTATTATGGGGAAGATATTAATTTTCCCTTTTTGTAGATATGAAATACGTTCAGAAAGGCTAAGATACTTGTTCAAAGTCACACTATCAGGACTTGTAGTTAAGATCAGATCCAAATGCCATGCCATTTCAATTTTGGATTTCTGATTTTCAAGATTATGGATGTGTAATTTTTAATTAATCTCACAATTATTTAAAAACTACACAATCATTTCTCTGCTATTGAATTCTGTCCTTTACTTGTTTAGATATTAGTTTTTTAATTATGCAATTATTAAATATATATAACTCATCTGTGAATATCATTTCCTATGCATTAATATATGCTTTAGCCGTATTGTATTATCTGAGGTGTATTCTGTTATTTAAAAATCAGTTGTAGGGCCTCCCTGGTGGCGCAGTGGTTGAGAGTCCGCCTGCCGATGCAGGGGATACGGGTTCGTGCCCCGGTCTGGGAGGATCCCATATGCCGCGGAGCGGCTGGGCCCGTGAGCCATGGCCGCTGGGCCTGCGCATCCGGAGCCTGTGCTCCGCAACGGGAGAGGCCACAAGAGTGAGAGGCCTGCATACCGCAAAAAGAGAAAAAAAAAAAAGAAAAAAGAAAAAAAAAAAAAAAAAAATCAGTTGTAATATAGTGTTTAAATTTTGATTATTCAAACCCATGTCATGTTATAAATTAATAATATGTAGGTAGTTCAAATCAAATTCCTGAATACTCAAGCCTGAAAAACTAAATTCATAACATCAAGAAAAACACAGATAAGAAAAAAAAAATTCCAGAAATGTTAAGGGAAATAGAACAAGGATGTGAAAATTAAAGAGAGAGGCAAGGACAAAGTAATTCAATATGTAAATAATGGATGCCTCTGAAGAAGGGAATAAAACAAATAAAACAAAATGTTCAAAGACATAATGAAAATAAAACCACTGACTGAAAAGGACCTGAATCTGCAGATCAAAAGGACTTAATATTATATAATGGTTAAGAAGTAGAATTTTGAGCTAGAGACAGTTGTGTTGAATCCTGTTTCATCATTATCACTGGTATGGCTTTAGGTAAGTTATTAAAATCGTCAAAGCTTCACTTTTCTCATATGTAAACATCAGGTCATACTGAGGATTGAATGAGATCATGTTTATAAATAGCTTAGTCAAGTTTTTGGTAAATTAAAAGTATTTAATACATGTTTATGCTCATCATTATGATGACAGAGGTGATATTTAAATTATTACAGACTTGTGGAAAGTATTAATTTAAAATAGTCAATATCTATTTTCTATTGAAATTTTTAATGTTGAAGAGTTATGCAAATATTTTGGTAGAAAAAAACAAAAATCAGATACCACTTGACTGAAATTCCATTGGTAAGGAAGTTTAGGTCCGAGAAGTATTTAATACTTTTTTTTTTTTGAGAATCTAGAGAAGGACACTTTATATAAAATTTGACAAGACATTTTAAATTAATGGAAAAACTTTATTCAAATGGCATAACTATTTGGAAAAACAACATGAAAAACATAAGATCGTATGATAGAAACATACATAAAATTCCAAATCAATTCAAAGCACAAAAGTGCTTAAAAAGGATAAATGTAATCTGGATGTGAAACAAAAGACAAAACAAAACACAACAAAACCAAGAGACAGCCTTGACTATATTATAACTTTTGTGGCAAAAGTTAAACATGAACAAAGTTAAAAGATAACAAACAGGACAAATATTGAGTGTACCAGAGGGAATCTATCATTACCATATAAAGATTCTTTATAGGTCATTAGAATATAAAAGGACAAAGGAAACAAATTGGCAATTAACAAGTGAAGTAATACAAATGGCAGACCTCTTAGTCAACATAAATAATAATTTTAAAACATGTAAAGTGAAATGAGACTTTTTAGTAACCAGTGAGATTAGCAAAGTTTAAAAATTATTTTTAATTCCCAACAAGGTTATGAAAAAAAATAGGTAGTTTAGATTTTATTTTTTTAAGACACTTTATTTTTTAGAGCAGTTTCAGGTTCACAGAAAACCTGAACACAAAGTACTTGGTTTCCATATACTCCCTGCCCCCCAACATGCACCACCTTTGCCACCATGACCACCCTGCACCAGAGTTATACTTTTGTTGTAATTGATGACCTACACTGACACATCAATGTCGCCTAAATTCATAATTTACATTAGGGTTCACTTTTGGTATTGTATATTCTATGGATTTTAACTAATGTATTTACAGTGACATATGTCCATTATTATAGCATCATACAGAATTTTTTCTCTGCCCTAAAAATCCTCCGTGTTCTGCCTATTCACCCCACCTTCCCCCAACTCCTGACAAATCCTTTTATTGTCTCTATCATTTTGCCTTTTCCAGAATGTCATATAATTAGAATCATACAGCATGTAGCCTTTTCAGTTTGGTTTCTTTCACTTAGTAATGTTAAGTTTCCTCTGTATCTTTTCATGGCTTGATAGATCATTTCTTTTTAGTGCTGAATAATATTCCATTGTCTGTATGTATGGAAGTTTATTTAACCCTTCACCTACTAAAGGATATTTTGGTTGCTTCCAAGCTCTGGCAATTACAAGGAAAACTGCTATAAACACAAAATTGCGTATATATATATATGGAGAGAGAGAGAGAGAGGGCATTTTCTACATAACCAAAATACATAAGTGCACTTTCCTCTAAAGAAATTGAGTATTGTACAATTCAGTTATGTAATATAAATTTCATGTTCAAATATCACACATTGTTTCCTAATTATAAGTGCTTTTCTGTTTCTGTATACAAGATCCAATCAAGGATTACAAAGCTGAATTTAGTTGTCATGCCTCTTTAAACTATAACAGTACTCAGCACCCATCTTTTTATTTATTTATTTATTTTCTTCACAACAGTGACTTTTAAAAAATCTAGGCTAGTATTTTGGCTAAATGTTCCTTGACTTGTATTTGCTCAGTTGTTCCTTCCTCATTGCTGGCAACATTGTTACATATGTGACACTGTGCCTTCTCAGTGCTTTTCATTAGAAGCTTGATGTCAGTTTGACACGATATTAGTGACACTAAATGTAATCATTTGGTGAGTCTGTAGTTTTCTTCATTGTAAAGATACTTTTAATAATGTGACCTGTGGAGTAACACTTTGAGACTATGGAAATAATTTGTTACTCAGTAATCTTTCACTCAATTTTAGTATCCATTGATGAGCTTTATCTGAGTCAGTTATTTCAATGAGAGCTGTAGTTATTTCTTATTTCTACCATTCCTTCTTAATTTATTAAGTTTGTAATTTTGTATAAAGAGCTTTCTCTTCTGCCTGCCCTTAACACTATTTTTAGTACTATTATTAAATTATAGATTATTTTATATTCACTTTGTTATATAAAAGTGTTACTATAATTTTTGATGCTCAAACTGTCAGTAATTTGGCCAGTGAGGCCCATTATACTGGTTCTTATGTCTTTTTATTTTCTCTCCACCAGTATTTGAACACTTGTTTTTTTTCCATTCTTGCACACAAAAAAATTTTCATCTTATACTTTTCTTGTCCAAGACCCCAAATAAGCCTTTCTTTAAAGACTCATAGATTCAATACTTTTACTGAAAAATGATCTGCTAGGTATGCTTATTGCTGCTGGGGAATTCATTTTTATTACTGGGATTATGATCGTAAATTAAAATAAATTTAATTTAATATGAATATATTAAGGCAGAAATCCCTGAGCAGTTTTGTTTGGTTTGGTTTGGTTTTTATTTGAGAGAGGGATAATCAGGAGAAAAAATAGATCATAATAATTTTCCCAAAGGGATAAAAAATAAAATTTCACTTAATTATTTTAGTTGTTAGCCTGAGAAATACAGATGTAAATGTATTATGTAGAAATGTGACAATAAGTATTGTAGATCTAAACCAGTCTGTATGACTTCTCAATTCTACAGGAAAACTAAAACAGATGAAATAACAAATTGTCTTGAAGGAAAAACCTCAATTAAATGAGAGAGGGAAAACTAAATATTACCTTATGTAAATACATGTTAAATGGGTCTACTGAAGATGAAAATTACAGATTTAACTCAGAAAATAAGGTTCAGCTTTATTCTGCTTTAAGGAGATTACCTAAAACAATGTGACCCTTAAAGATAAAAAAGTAGGATTGGTTCAAGATGGCACAGTAGAAGGACGTGCTCTCACTACCTCTTGCGAGAACACCAGAATCGCAACTAACTGCTGAACAGTCATCAATAGGAAGACACTGGAACTCACCAAAAAAGATACCCCACATCCAAAGACAAAGGAGAAGGCGCAATGAGACAGTAGGACGGGCGCAATCACAATAAGATAAAATCCTATAACTGCTGGGTGAATGACTCACAAACTGGGGAACACTTATACAACAGAAGTCCACCAACTGGAGCAAAGGTTCTGAGCACCACATCAGGCTTCCGAACCTGGGGGTCTGACAATGGGAGGAGGAATACCTAGAGTATCAGACTTTGAAGGCTAGCGGGACTTGATTGCAAGTCTTCAACACGACTGGAGTAAACAGAGACTCCACTCTTGGAGGGCACACACAAAGTAATGTGTGCATCGGGACCCAGGAGAAGGAGCAGTGACCCCATAGGAGACTGAACCAGACCTACCTGCTAGTGTTGCAGGGGCTCCTGCAGAGGTGGGGGTTGGCTGTGGCTCACTGTGAGGACAAGGACACTGGCAGCAGAAGTTCTGGGAAGTACTTCTTGGCATGAGCCCTCCCAGAGTCCGTGATTAAAACAAATATCATATATTAACGCATATATGTGGAACCTAGAAAAATGGTACATATGAACCGGTTTGCAGGGCAGAAATGGAGACAGATGTAGAGAACAAACGTATGGACACCAAGTGGGGAAAGCCTCAGTGGGGTGGGGGTGGGTTGAATTGGCCGATTGGGATTGACATGTATACACGGATGTGTATAAAATTGATGATTAATAAGAGCCTGCTGTATCAAAAAATAAAGAAAATCTGGACAAAAAAAGACAAAATTAAATGTATAAACAAATATATATAATTTACAAATGAAAGTTACAAAAGTTCTTTACAAAAGAAAATGAGTATAAATCATGCACATGGACAAATAAGTATTCATTAAAATTGTTCATGTTTTATTAATGAAAGACACAATGTTGTGTCTTCCAGGAAAATACAAATAATATAGAAATTAATAAAATAACATTATAACCTGGAAATGTAAAGCAAATAAGAATCTGAGGGAAAATATATGCACTATTTATAGTAAGAAAAGTAAAAAGTCCAACTACCAACATATTTTACACACTACATTAAATAAATCTGTATCAAAATAAAAATTAAAACAGTGATTGAGGGCTTCCCTGGTGGCTCAGTGGTTAAGAATCAGCCTGCCAGTGCAAGGGACATGGGTTCAAGCCCTGCTCCGGGAAGATCCCACATGCTGCTCAGCAGGTAAGCCCATGAGCCACAACTGCTGGGCCTGCGCTCTAGAGCCTGTGAGCCACAACTATTGAGCCTGTGTGCCACAACTACTGAAGCCTGCATGCCTAGAGCCCGTGCTCTGCAACAAGGGAAGCCACTGCAATGAGAAGCCTGTGCACCACAATGAAGAGTATCTCCTGCTCGCTGCAACTAGAGAAAAGCTGGCGAGCAGCAATGAATACCCAGTGCAACCAAAAATATAATAAATAAAAAAAATTTTTTCAAATAAATAAATAATAAAAAATAAAACAGTGATTGAAAGCACATTTAAATATATTCCTTAAAAAAACACATACACAAAATGAAATTATTTTAAAAAACACAAGGTAATTAATAAACATTTAAATACATGTTAATAAACTGGTTGGCAAATGAACAGCAGAAACAATAATAAATCCAAGGGTAGATTTTCGGAAATACAAATTAAATAGACAAACCACAGACTATTCAGGAACAAAAAAGAGAAAACAATATTAAAGATAAAATGGTGATAATCCACAATTAAAAATAAAAGGAAAATAATTATTTGGTCACATAAAAACGTTTTCCATTCAGAAGCAAAAAAAAGTTGACAGGACATCCTTGTAAATCTATTTCAATTGCCAGACAAATGTCATTTAACAAAATAATAGATGATAAAAACTTTGGCACCTTTCAAGAGCTGCAACTCAAATAGATATTGGTACATTCTAGAAATGTTACTGTAAAGATATTTGGGGCCTAATCTGATGACTGCAAATTATAATTAGATTTTCCCATCTTCCTATATTTACCAAATTGTAGAAAAATTATCAGAAATTTAAAAGAAAGGCATTTACGGTCATGCATTTCAGTCATAAAGGGAATCGCTTTAACTACATTTGAAATTTCAACTGATTGTTCAACCACCAAAATTCATCCCATATGCCAATAATAACATCTTCAAAATTTCATAACATAAAATCATTTTCAAATTCTCCACAATGGAGTATAACAATCTTCTGAACATTGCCAAGTGGTATGAAAACAAACAAGACTTTTGATTTTCTTGGCTTAAAACCATGTTGCAAAAATATTTTCATGTGCCAGATATATATTAGAAAATATATTCAAAACCATGAATTCAAAATGTTACTTTGAGATTATTTGTGGGACAAATACTATCCTTCATTAAAACATAACATCTATTACGTACTCTATCTTTTTTTTTTTAATTTTTACTGGAGTATAGTTGATTTACAATGCTGTGTTAGTCTCTGGTGTACAGCAAAGTGAATCATTTATACATATACATATGTCCACTCTTTTTTAGATTCTTTTCCCCATATAGGCCATTACAGAGTATTAAGTAGCATTCCCCATGCTATACAGTAAGTCCTTATTAGTTATCTATTTTATATATTTTTAAGTTCTCTTACTAGCATACAATTCAATATTCCTCAATGTTTCTTATGATAAACAGTAACAATGAACATCATTACTGTATCTAACTTTCAGCTCAATACATCCAGAACTTTTCATAAATCGAGGGAAAGTTTAGATCATAGCTACAGAAACAAAAGTGCTCACATTTAATTGTATTTCAACTTAATATAGTATAACACTGCTTCATGTTATAAAGTATTTATAACATACACTAGTATTAGAATAAGTTTATCAGATATATAGTGTAGGTATTGCCAGTCTTGTTTTATAGATGAGGAAATTTAAAACCAAATGATTAAATGACTTCTTTAAGATCACACAGCACAAGTTAGCAATATAAGTATCAAATCAGGTCTCCTGACAATACTGGTTTCTTTCTACCACACTACTCCAGAAACAAATATATCCCATTCTATACTGGAGTTTTTGTTTCAGTAAAGCCCTTAGCACTTTCTTAAAATTGGTTGAGTAAACAAAGTTTTATCAGTAATGGTAATTTATAAAAAGAGGAAGGGGTATTGTCACCTTAACACAAACTCTGGCTTGCCAGATTTCTATGTTAATTTCAATCTGATTACACCAACTTTTAGTGCCTACCTGCAGACATGGAGTATACATTAGAACAGCATCACTGTGTACCATGGTTCTCGTGTATAGAATAATAAAGAAACAGTACGACTCACCAGGTTAAACAATGAGCAGGAAATTTCAAGCTCTGTGAATTCTAATCTGTAGTACCTTGGTGACTCATGAGAGCTTAAACACAAGAATTTAACTGGTTAAATCCCATCTGTAGTTAAATTGAGTCAATTTAGTTCAGGAAAAAGGCTACATTTTAGGTACTAATTTTATTTAAATGTTCTTCCTCTCTCTCATTTTCTCTAGACAACAACTAACCTACTGATGACCTAAGAATCCCCTGTTGAGAGATGATCACAGTTAAAATTCCCTAAAAGGAATGCTTATATAAATCAGGGTTATGTGTGACAAAGCTATGTCTATCTCCAGCAGATGGCCTGTGATAACAGTGCACTGGTGATCTGATTGATTTCTATGATAAATAATTTTGGAAGATGAATGCTTTCTCTGCATGCAATGCATTCTGAAACCATTCTTGTAAGCAAAGTTGGGATAATGTGCTCTTTGCATTCTAATCCCTCCTAAAGTGTTATAGATGCTACAAAGAAATATCCACCCTTTCCACTCTTCCAATAAGAAACAAACAAAACAACTTTTCCAAACCTCTAATTAACATAACTCACAGAAATAGCAGAGAATTTAGATGAAAAAATTAAAATATAGAATGTTCCTTTGAGAAGGAAAATTGAGGCAATATTACAAATCCTCACACTTGGGGAGAGGACTGGTGGGTGGGGAGACTGGAGCTAAAATTAAGCATCTAGATGTCAATGATGCCTCAAAAAAGCAAGGGAGAGGCATAGAAGTAAGAGAAATGAAAGCTAAATTAAGAAATGTATAAGCAGTGAGTTGAAAGACTAATGAGAATCTCAATCGCTTTCAGCCTCTAACTCCAAGTCAAAACAAAGAGGACTATGAGGTTAACAACTCAATAATAATTCACACTGAGGATGATGTCTATCGTTTTGTGATATTTTTCTCCATACAAAGTTTCTTAAAAATTTTAATGAGATTGTAGAAATTTAAATGAGTAACAGTTTTTGTTTTTAATCTGTAAAAAAAAATGTAAATAAGTTTTTCTTTTCATATTTCTTCTGTACATCATGCATTTGTACCAAGTCTTACATTCTTTCTAGAAGAGCAGGCTGTGTGCCTGAGCTACCAAATATTCACTGAAGTTTGTCAGAGTGCTTCTGTTCAAGAGAATAACATGTATTTAGTCATTGTTATTTTTCTTTCCTTCCCTCCTTCCTTCCTACTTTCTTTCCTTTATCCCTTCCTTTTTTCCTTCCTTCATTCCTATCTTCCTTCCTTCCTCCTATTCATCCAATAAACATGTATTTTATATGCAAGTGTCAGCATCTTGGGTTTGAATATAAGATACTGTTGTTCCTTCATTTTCCTCTGTAGCTAACAGTTTCATCCAGGGAAATTTAGGAACAAATCAAGAACCATGATTAGGCTTTGTGTCTCTCTACCCACAGTGATGGACCCTTAGGACAGAAGAAAGATGGACATTATCTTTGACAGCTTATTCTGTGTTGAAAAATAAAGAAAACCCCTCCATCCCACCCCTGGAAATAGACACTATTTCACATCAAATTCTCACTTAATATTTTATCTATAGCCAACATAATCTTGGACCTTCTACTGAGAATTTATCTCACATGCAGCCTCTGACTTATACAAGTATTTCAATTTTATTTTTATGCCCAATGACTCAGACATGAAAAAGTATTTTCCCAGACCTCTTGAACTAGAAGAATAGGAATCATAAATTCTATAAGGTTTAAAATTGAGGAGAGAAGAGACTCTAAGCATCAATGATCAGTCTCCAAATATTTCTCTAACAGATTTAACATAATGCTGAACAGTGAATATTCACAAGGTCTCCAAACATAGTCCCTACTCATATAATGTCTAGTGGGGGAGACAGATATATAAAGTTTAAATATATTAATGAAAAGCATGTATATTGTTTCAAATGTAAATTGGAAAAACAGGGCTTTATCCAAAAATATAATATGATGAGGCCAAATTTAGGTTAAAATTTCTGAGTAATGATATGTAAGCTGAGGTCTTCAAGTTGAATAGGAATTAGCCAATGGTAATTATTGGCTGAAGGGAAGATACAGTGATTGAGGAAGATTCATTCTTATTGGAGGGAAAGCCTTATGCAAATGCACTGATAGGTCAAAGAGGTTAGTGCATTAGAGAAGCTCAAAGTGACCCTTTTCAGTTGAACAAGTGGAGTGGAGTGAGAAGAATTTGAGTAGAGAAGCAGAAGCTGAATTAGACAGTCTTGAAGGCCATGTTACATTCTTTTAAATGACAATTACTAAAAGACATCTTTTGTACTAATAGTATCCAATAAAAAATGTTATTTTAAAAATCCTGACTGTCATGTAAAGATTGAATTACAGGGGGCTATATTATTTTTCTCCAGCCAATGTCAACATTTTCTCTATGTGAGTATACCACAAGGAAAAGCAATTATAACCACGTGTTTCTTAAACCAGAAAAATATATTACCTTTCTCAAAAGAAAACAAAAGAAAGAAGGAAGCAAAGAAAGAAAGAACGAACAAACCCATAATGTTGTGCCTGGAATACCCTACATGGTAGCCAAAGATAAGACCAGTTGTTCTCAACTGGGGACAATTTTGCCATCCAGAGAACATTTGGCAATGTCTGGAGATATTTTGGATTGTCACATCTTGGGAGAAGGGGGATGGTACTGGCTATTGGGCAGAAGACTTAGATGTTGCTAAACATCTTACAATGCATAGCCCCCCCACACACAATAAAGGTTCTCAGTCTAAAATATCAATAGTACTGAAGTTGAGAAACTGTGCTGTTGGTCATCAGGACTATCACTGGATTATTCATATCTTACCACGTACTCCCTCGTCTATAAACGTTTCATGGTCATCGAATGACCAAGAGTGAACTCAAGGTTAAGGACAACTTCAATCCTTCCATGGTGAAGTAGACACGGATCTATAATGCAAAGCAATTTTCAGCTTGAATCAGTTATATTTTTGCTGCCAAAATTAAGCCGTGATAATCAAAACAGCTAATATTGAATCCCAGCTTACAATATAATCAATACTCATGTTTGCAGGAAATAAGAATGAGATGAGCTGGAGTTCAGGCAGCAAGGAAAATCTTAGGTTAGCTGCAGCAAATTAGATGGTGATTGGTCTTATGCTGATGAGAGCGAGATACTGAAGAGACCAGAGTAGATTTATCATTTAATGAAAAGTTTTCTCTCTCTCCCTCTCCATCCCTCTTCTCCGTGTTTTAACTATTTGCAATAAATACACTTTGTGAATTGCTAATTACTATATGGTCTTTAAAATATATTTTAAAACCTAGTATGTAAAAAGTAATTTGTTTTCATTTTATAAATAACAGTTAAAAAGTATATATGCTCTACTGGGTCTCCAGGTCACAATAACTTGAAATGCAAACTCCAGTGTAAAATCCGCTACAGTCATAAGAGAAGCAATGACTATAACAAAGTGATCATGAGGTTCTCTGTAGTGTATTGAAATGACATTTCAGCTCGACAAGATGATAAGAACTTCTCACAGAGACTGTGCTTGAAATTTTCTCTTAGCCACAGACTAGTTTATAAAGACTTAATTTGAACAAAGAGTAATCAGAAAACACACTTAAACTACTGAATTCAGAGCCAAAACTTAAACTAGTTATAAAGGAAATATGTTAAAAGAACCAGTCTCAGCACAATAGCAAATTCAGACAGCTTAAAGGTTACAAAGTTTTTCATATGCTCTAGAAATCTTTTTTGGGTAATAAAGAAATCATTTCACACCTCCATACTCAGGGAATATCAAGTTTTTCATTCAGTTTCTTCACCATGAAAAAAACTATACAAACACAAATGTTGGTTTGCAAACTCGGAAGCTTCCAGCGTGAAATCTGAAACTGGCCTCAGTACTTGGAGGTCAAGGAGAAACTTAAGAAAGAAGCAGATTCCTCCAGATTGGTAGGTGGCAGTTTTAATAAGCAAGGGAACTTACAAGCCTTGTCTTGTGTGACTGCAAGACGAATAGGTCTCTACACTACCGACCAGAATCGTAAGTTTATGTAGAGGCTTTAACTGGGTTCAGTCACACTCACCATCCAGACGGTCTCAACAACGCATTGCTCTCTCAAGGCTGTGTCCTTGAAAATGGATCCCACTGTGGGAACCATGGGCAGAACATACATTCCAAAGATGGCGGAGGGGATGAGCCTCCAATTGCCTAGGTACAGCTAGAAGGTCAACTGGTGGTCACACCCTCTAGATTATTTCCTCCAAAAACAGAAGTTGGATTTTTATACTAAGGGTGAACATTAAACTGAAATAATTGGTGGAAGCTGAAAATACAATGACTGAACATACTTGGGAAAAAAATTCAGTAGAGGTTTTCTTACAAAATAATTTTAGAACTAAAATTCTAATAACTTTAGAATTAAGGTTATAATTACGATTTTGCTTTTAAGATTTTGCTACCATTTAAACTGCCGTGAAACATGATTCTACATCCAAATTAGCTATTGTACATTTTAAATATTTATTTATTTATTTTATTCATTTATTTTTATTTTTTATTTTTTTTATTTTTTTGCCTATGTCAGGTCTTAGTTGAGGCACGTGGGATCTTCGTTGTGGCATGTGGGATCTTTCATTGTGGCATGCAGGCTTCTCTCTAGTTGTGGCATGCAGGTTTTCTCTTCTCTAGTTGTGGCACACGGGCTCCAGAGCACGTGGGCTCTTGTAGTTTGCAGCACACGGGCTCTCTAGTTGAGGTGCTCAGGCCCAGTAGTTGTGGTGCACGGGCTTAGTTGCCCTGCAGCATGTGGGGTCTTAGTTCCCTGACCAGGGATCGAATCTGCATTGGAAGGCCGATTCTTTACCACTGGACCACCAGGGAAGTCCCTATCATACATTTTAAAAGCACATTACAAAAGTTTAAATGTTAAAAATAAAAACTCAATGTTACATATATATATGTTTATTGAGAAAATATATAGTATTTCTAAATGACCAACATACGGCATCCCTAAAGGATTTTTCGTAAGTATGTAATGTGAGAGCAAAACAAATACTTAAAATGAAAACTTCACTAACTTAAAATAATTAATTATTTTTTTAGGTATTTCTTGATATCTTTGATTTTTTTAATCCAGTTAGGTAATACCAGGTCAATTAATTCACCTCTCCCACCACAATTTTCTCATCAATAGAATGAAAATAAACATGATTATCTCACAGATATGTTATAAGAATTAATTGAGATAATGTATCTAAAATGCTCAGAGCAGTTATCAGCACAGTTTGTTTTTGGTTTCTATGTAGGTTTCTACACCTTGTCAGAGATTAGCTAATTGCTTCCTTCTCCAGATATGGCACTTCACTCACAGTAAAAAAGACAGCTTTCCTCAGGCTTTCCCATTCCTTAGATCTTGCCAATTTAAGGAAAAACTAAATTAAAGATGTGTAAAGAAAGCATCTTGCAGAAACCTCCCTCCAAGTGTCTTTAGGATCACAGATTCTAGGGACTTAATTTTTTCCAATTTGCCTTTCAATATCCACTTTATGTTTTCAGTTTGAAAATATGCATTAAGCCCTAGTATTCTAAAACTTCTAACTAAAGTGGCAACAAATTGATTTTTATTTTATTTATTTTATTGAAGTATAGTTGATTTACAATGCTGTGTTAATTTCTGCTGTACACCAAAGTGATTCAGTTATATATATATACATCCTTTTTTATATTCTTTTCCATTATGGTTGTCACAGGATATTGAATATAGTTCCCTGTGCTATACAGTAGGACCTTTTTTTATCCATTCTATATAAAATAGTTTGCATCTGCATCTGCTAACCCCAAACTCCCATTGATCTCTCCCCCACCCCCCTCCCCTTTGGCAACCACAAGTCTGTTCTCTATGTCTGTGAGTCTGTTTCTGTTTCATAGATAGGTTCATTTGTGTCATATTTTAGATTCTACATATAAATGATATCACATGGTATTTATCTTTTTCTCTCTGACTTACTTCACTTTGTATGATAATCTTTAAGGCCATCCCTGTTGCTGCAAATGGCATTATTTCATTCTTTTTATGGCTATGTAATATTCCATTGTATATACATACCACATCTTCTTTAACCATTCATCTATCAATGGACATTTAGGTGGTTTCCATGTCTTGGCTATTGTGAATAGTGCTGCTATGAACATAAGGGTGAATGTATCTTTTTGAATTATAGTTTTGTCTGGTATATGCCCAGGAGTGGGATTGCTGGGTCATATGGCAATTCTATTTTTAATATTTTGAGGATCCTCCATACTGTTTTCCATAGTGGTTGCACCAGCTTACATTCCCACAAACAGTGTCAAAGGATTCCCTTTTCTCCACACCTTCTCCAGCATTTGTTATTTGTAGACTTTTTAATGATGGCCATTCTGACCGGTGTGAGGTAGTATCTCATTGTAGTTTCGATTTGCATTTCTCTAATAATTAACCATGTTGAGCGTCTTTTCATGTGCCTGTGTCTTCTGCCCATTTTTCAATTGGGTTTTTTGTTGTTGTTGTTGAGTTGTATGAGCTGTTTGCATATTTTGGATATTAAGCCCTTGTCAGTTGCATCATTTACAAATATCTCCTCCCAGTCTGTAGATTGTCTTTTTGTTTATGGTTTCCTTTGCCTTACAGAAGCTTGTACGTTTGATTAGGTCCCATTTGTTTAACAAATTTTTAAAAGCATGAGCCAACAATGGCAAAGGATAGAGGAAAGGAGAAAGCAAAACAAAATTTTGAAAGCTAAAAAGTAGGTAGATGGGTATTAACTCAGTAATAAGATCAAAGGAAGCTGATTCCCTATCTAGTGGTAAAACCAAGAAATTACCCAATTTATGTTGAAGAGGCCCCTAAAGGCTCAGAAGTCCATGGCATCAAGTCCATTGAGAAGCAATCATGAAGGGGGTGACCAAAAAAATAGGTGGATTGTTTAAATGTCTATTTATAAGGTAATTAGACACCAACTCTTCATAGCTATTGACTGTCAGTCTTCCACCATGATGTAAGACCCAAAATTCAGTGTCTAGAGATAATAAAACAAAAGTTCTCTGGGTTTTAGGAGTTGGAGTATTAAACTAAAAACAAAAGGATTGAAGTAAATTCTACTACTAAATATTGAGCCTTCTAACTTCCTTCCCTCCTTTATCTCCTGAAACTTTGGCAGCTGTACTATCAAGCAGAAGATTGATACAGTCTTTTGTGGATAATCTGACAAATTAAAGGAAGGAGATTGGGAAAAAAATACCCCCCACAAATGACCCAAATTATCTTTCAGGTAAGCCCAAAGTCCTTCTGGGCACATAGTTTCCAATCAGCTTCTTTACATATCATCTTAATTATAAATAGACAGTAGAGGATTGCAAATATCAAGCATTTGGTATGAAAGACAGAAACCAAAACAAATAAACAAAAGAAATTTGGAGAAAACATATACAATGCAAAATGAAGACAACTTTCCAAAAACCCTATTATTACATACCTCAGAAATATGAGAAGATATTGCATGCATGAAACAACAACAAAATGTTATTATAAAACAATGTGCAGAAAATAAAACAAAAAAGAGCTCTGTAAAATAAAAATTGTTATAGTGAAAATGAAAAACTAATGTATTTGGATAGTAGTGTTTAGGAAATCTTCCAGAAAGAGCAAAATAGTAAAGAGAAAAAGAAAGGAGGAAAATAAAAAAGAAGAAAAGTAGAGGACCAGTTTATGTGAATGAAACTGATACATAATTGGAGTACTTGAAAGAGAAAAGAAAACAGAAAACGGGACATGATCAAGTACATATTACCAGAACTGAATCAAAAAGAAAGGAGCATAATATTCGTTTGTCCCATTAATCTTAACTTTGATCTCTTGGTGAACGTGGAGTACATGAGATTTTTCCATTGTAAAGTTTCTCCTTTCTCCTTTCTAATTAATAATTAATTTGTTTTAGCATTCATTGAAATTCTTGAATGAATCAGTCATCATTATGAAGAGTGACAAATGGAGATTTTTTGGAGTTTCATCTTTTCTTCTATATCTATTAGTTGGCATGGAACGTCTTGTTCCAGCAAGTATCATCTATCTATCTGTCTATCTATCTATCTATCTATCATCTATTATCTATCTATATCAGTATTGTCCCAGGGATTCCCATTTCATTCAGTGGGTTATAACCCCTATCCATCCTTATTGATTTAAATACTCAAGTTGGTCAGTGGAAGCCCCTTTAACCATGCTCATGTGTCTTTTTGACATGTACACTTTTTTCAGTAATTTCCTTTTTTTTTTTTTTTTGAGTACTTCCCATCTAGCCTACAAAGATGTTCCACACCATTCTGTTCTCTTATTTTCTCTATTTCAGTCATCAACTCATCCATTTCTCTAACGAACTCTGGATCTTTTCATCAGAGAGTGCTGGTCAGAAATAAGAATGGGTCTAGAATGCTTGTTGCTGGCTGGGGGGATTATTGATTCCAGGCTTTTTCTGCAGAGATATCTATATACAGTTGAAGTAAAATATTTTCTTTACCAACAGGTCTAAATGTTTTAAAATTTATAACACAACTTCTGGTTTGGGCATGGATTATTTATAAATGTTTTTAATTCACCGTATATTTTTTTAAAGTTAGCTTTGTTACTGATTTTTAATTTAACTCAATTGTCTCCCAAAAGTATAATCTTTGTGAATCAGTGTTCAGCATTTTTTGAGATTTGCTTTATGCCAGAAGGCACATGTAGTGTAAATTAGAATCCCAAAACCCAAGAGAGGGAAGACCAGTGCCTTCATATTCTCAAAAGAAATTTTTAAAAAATGTTTCACCCAGATCCTAGACCATGACAAACAAACTTCTTCCTAGTCTCATTATATAAGAGAGTGATTTTTTTTCCTTTTTCACTTAGGTATTCATCCTTTGATTGTCCTGTTTTTTATTTGTTTATTTTGTTTTTGTGTTTTTCTTGTTTGCAATGGTCTCATAGCATCTTACATTGTGCATGCCCAATTCCTTGTTTTTCTATCTTGCCAGGGCATAAAAATCAAGCCAAAGAGAGATTAGCAAAAAGACTCAGTGGCTGACACATCAATTTATGAGTTCCCTGCTCTGCCTTTGGCTTCTTTTTTATTTAGGCTCTTGGATTTTTAACATTTTTATTTAACATCATATTTATATATTACATTTTTTCATAACATAACATGTTATATCATGTTGTATTCAGTAATATGTTAACTGGTAAATGTTTAACAACCAGGTCAGTGGAAAAATAGGTATCAGCCCTGATTTGTAACGGTTGAGAACTTCTGTGCTATAAAAGGTTTGCTACTCTCAGCATTGCCAATTCCAAGGTGCCAACATGATATCACTGAATGCTGAGTTGGGAAAAGCACAGTACATGTCATTATATAGTATGACCATTGTACAATAGACATAACTTCAAAAGTATAGATAATAGTAAAAAATATAAGAATTAATGAGTTTTGACTATTTATCTTTGTTTCTAATATAACACTTAAGTTAATGTAATTTAAAATCTTTAATATAATAGCTGTTTTCACAATTGGCTCTCAAAAAATTTTTTTTAATCTGAACATTTTATAATCAACTCTCTAAACCAGTATTAGCTGGCTCTAGCACCCATTGTTTATGTCCAGAAATGCTAGGGGTTTTCTAGTCTTTACATTATCTGTTCCTCTATGTTGTCTAAAATATAGCTCTTTAACCCCTTAAAAAATAGGCTGATAGTTTATTAAAGGAAAACATTTTTTTCCACATATCAAAGGGTCATTTTAAAAAATGAACCTGTATTACACAAAATAAAGAGAATTGGAAGATCACTTTTATTTTCCTCAATAATTTAATTTGTTCAATAAATACATAAAATTAGCCAAGTTCATTTCATTCAAATCACAATACAGAGAATTTTCACTTTAAAGGAAAGCCCTTCTTGAGATAATTAATGATTCCTCTGAATACATTCAGTACTTCAAAGATAATGAAAGAAATGGTCTTTCTTCTTTTGCTAAGTAACTTCCAAAACTAAAATATATCTTTTTTCTTTTTTCAAGGTATATATTAACCAAATTAATATAATAAATTATCTATATAAAGAAGTCTTCTTTTGCAGTAAACTATTAAGTATTAAACTATTAAATATTCTCACCTTAAAAGAGATATTTTAAAATATTAGAATCATGAAACCTAGACAATGCAAAACAAGGTTGTGAATTATGCATTTTTAAAAGGAAAATAAGCACTGATTTATGGTAAAATACTGCCTGGCTAGTAGACCACAATAATATGAAATCTCAAATACCAGACTCTCTGGTTCATAACTGGTCCTTGACCCCCCCCAAGTGAAGATCAGAGGTGAAAAACTATATAATCAGGATAGTAAAAAATAACAACAAACAAAGTTGAAACTTATTGAGTACTATGGGCTAGATATTGTGTCAAGTGCTAAAAATTTATTTTATCATTAAATCTTCCCAATGGCCATAAGAAGTAGATCCATTTTACTGAAGAATATATTGAGATCCACACAAGTTGAGGAATTTGCTCAAGATCAGGCAATTATAACTGAGATTTTTGTTAATCTGACTTCAAAGTCTGTCAGTTTTTCTATCCTTTGTGCTTGTATTTACTTAATACTCTTCATCATTACAGCTAAATCTTGTATCAGTCTAGTTTGCAATGTCTCCCATTTCTTCCTTTTGCAAACTTTACCCTTCATCCAGACTCCTTTGATACATGTCTGAGATACATGCAGCTTCCACTCACACCGTTCCCTCTACTTGAATTTTTCATCTCCATCTCTTGCTTGTCCTCAGAGGCAATCAAAAAGTTCTTTGCAAGTTTCCCTTATCTGGGATATATCCTTTGATCAATAGAGCAACTATAATCACTCTCACTTTTGCACAAACTATACTCATTTATCACATGTGGTGATGTGTTTATTGGGTTTATTTTTCAGTGGTTCTTAAATAGTAGCACTTAGACACAAAGTATCAGCATCATCTAGGTACTTGTTAGAAATATAAAATTTTAAGGCCCCATCCCAAGCCTCTAAATTAGAAACTCTGGGGTGAGGCAGAACAAACAAGAGTTAACAAATCCTCCAGGTGATTCTGAAGCATGACAAAGCATAAGAGCCATTGTACCATACCATATAAGGAAGCTGTTCTTTCCTACCTATATAATATACACATATACATTATATACTAACCTTTTGTGATTAAATTGATAGGTTATATACTTGCTATAGAAAAAGGCCTTCCCTTGAAGGAGGGGAAATTACAGGGTTAAACATCTTAAAAAAGGAGTGATTCTGGAATAAGAAAGGAGACCGGCAGGGTATTTCACAAAAAGGATCCTAAATGAGAGCGCTCCTACAGTGTAGGGAGAGAGAGTCTTTGTGTGCCTCACTGAGGAAGGCCAACACCTAGTTACCAAACTACATACCGCTTCCCAAACTTGGCTAAATATCAAAATATCCTTACACTTTTTTTTTCAAGTAAGCAATGCTTTTATTTATTTTTTGAATTTTTGAATTTTATTTTTTTATATAGCAGGTTCTTATTAGTTATCTATTTTATACATATTAATGTATATATGTCAATCCCAATCTCCCAATTCATCCCACCACCACCACCACCCCCGCCACTTTCCCCCCTTAGTGTCCATACGTTTGTTCTCTACATCTGTGTCTCTATTTCTGCCCTGCAAACCAGTTTATCTGTACCATTTTTTCTAGGTTCCACATATATGTGTTAATATACGATATTTATTTTTCTCTCTCTGACTTACTTCAATCTGTATGACAGTCTCTAGACCCATCCACATCTCTAAAAATGACCCAATTTCATTCTTTTTTATGGCTGAGTAATATTCCATTGTATATATGTGCAAAATCTTCTTTATCCATTCATCTGTCAATGGGCATTTAGGTTGCTTCCATGACCTGGCTATTGTAAATAGTGCTGCAATGAATATTGGGGTGCATGTGTCTTTTTGAATTATGGTTTCCTCTGGGTATATGCCCAGTAGTGGGATTGCTGGATCATATGGTAATCCTATTTTTAGTTTTTTAAGGAACCTCCATACTCTTCTCCATAGTGGCTGTATCAATTTACATTCCCACCAACAGTGCAAGAGGGTTCCTTTTCTCCACACCCTCTCCAGCATTTGTTGTTTGTAGATTCCCTGATGATGCCCATTCTAACTGGTGTGAGGTGATACCTCATTGTAGTTTTGATTTCAAATGCTCTAATAATTAGGGATGTTGAGCAGCTTTTCATGTGCTTCTTGGCCACCTGTATGTCTTCTTTGGAGAAATGTCTGTTTAGGTCTTCTGCCCATTTTTGGATTGGGTTGTTTGTTTTTTTTAATATTGAGCTGCACGTCCTTACACCTTAATATAATAGAAATTTCTTACCCCAGGAGTTTTGAATTTGGTAGGACAAGCATCTAGCTTTGCAATCGTGCCACAGGTGATTTGGAGGCCAATTTGAGAACTGCATGTAAGTTCTGGGCAATGAGCTCCAGAGAGAAGCCACATTGAATGTTACAACTAAAGTTGCAACTTATTGTAGATCTCGATTAGGTTATTCTTCAGTAAAGAATTGTTTAGAAAAAACAACTTGGTCTGACCTAGGATTAAAGGAAATGCATGTGTCCATATTTAGGACAACTCTGTAAATACCTCTCTGTTAATTTACCATGGTGGTCATTTGTAGGGAGGGCTAAAGAGAGAAAAAAACTTTGGAATGATGAAAGACCTCACTCATCTCAATAAGTGTTGGGTGATTTTTCATAAAAGGTGAAGACAAATTTTTGTCTTTCTTCTCCTAAACAGGTTATGGATTTCTTAAAGGTAGAAATTATACTTGTGTGTTGTTGCTATCATCATCATAATCATCATCATCACCATTATCCTACTCTAACTTCCAGTATTTGGTACAAAATCTGTTATGCAGTAGAGAGAGAAAAATGAGAACTAACAAGTATTAGGGGCCTACCATGTGCAAGCACTTTATTATACACTTAAAGTACATCATCTATGTAGTCTTCAGAGCTCTTCTTTTAGCTGCATTATACGCTAAGGAGCCTGAAGCTCTGAGAAGGAACTATAATAACACTTAAGTAAGCACAAAACTAGTTTTTGAATCTTGTAGCCTGTGGTTTTAAACATTTTACCCTATGGTTTTTCCATGACACTTGTTTGAATCTTATTTATATATTCATTAAAAATTATTGATATTTAAACAATGATAATAAATCATTAATAGGAAAAACAGTGGCGTGGTACAGCATGCACTATTCTAAGAAATGTTTTCTCCTGTAGTAGAGCTATATGCCCAATGAGGCTTTCCTCTCCTCCACTTTCCTAAACAATCCCCATCTGTATGTGTATTATCGGGTTTGGCTGCTAGTGAATATATAAATAAATAAGTGGCCTAAGCAAGATAGAAGTGTATTTTTCTCTATATTGCATGTCACAGTCTGAGAAGGTGGTCCGGTGGTATGTCATGCTCCTTAGAGATTCTGTCAGGGATCCAGGCAATTTCCATGTCTCCCGGATGGCACTCCTCATAGTTCAAAATGATTCCAAGCTCCAGGCATTAGTTTAGAGAGATGGATAAAGATGAGAGCAAAGGAAGACGTCTGGCAGCTAATATATGGAGCTTCTATTGACATCCTTCTTGGCCTTAATTTAACCACATAACCACATCTAGATGGAAGAAAGGCTATGAAATAAAGTCTCCATTTTTATATAGCTGTATTTGCAGCTAAAATTCTGATAATGGAAGAAAATGGAAACAGATATTGGGGACAACCATTAGCCTGTATGACAAGATCTAAGCACTTTTTGGAGAAAAAACTAAAATTAAAAATGAAGCCTAATTCCAAAATGTTAAAACTCAGTGTTGGTATCATTCCCTTCAAATTCTCATTTTAAGTCTGGTTGAAATAATGAAACTAGGATTGCTGAAAAAATCTGAGGCTACATCTAAGAGAGATAACTCAATGAACATAAAGCAGAGGTTTCTTCATGGAGCAAAAACACATAATTTAAGTAACAATAATCATACCATTTCATTCAAAGTCTAAGCACTAAAATATAGAATGGTAAATTGCCTGAATTTTTGTATGAGTGCATATTCTTGTTATAATAAGAAATAATTATTGGAAGTTTAATGTTGGAAAACAATATTGAGGCTTTTAAATATATCAGGAATCTCCAGCCAAAATAAAGTACATGAAATTCACCCTGATTTGGCTCATTCCTAAGAATAACATGGGACTGTTTCTTTGCACATGTTTAGTACAGCCTTTGGCACTATTATGATTAAGTGTTACACAATTCATGATGTAACACTACTCTCCAGGAAAGAAGGGAAAAAAAAGAAAGATAAATTCTGTGGGCCTTTTGGGACTCTGTTAACAGAAAAGCAAGAGACATTCAGTCCAAGCTCTGCTGGAAAATGGAAAAGACAAATAACGAGAATGAAAAAAAAAAAAGTAAGGAAATACAAGAACATTTTCCAAGGCTCGTTACATGGACTAGGAGTATGCCATGGGGGGGGGGGGAAGTTTGGAAAATTCTGAGAAAAACAAATAATACAAGTTGCCTCAGTATAGGAAACTTCGGAGAATCTTGAATGTACTGACAGGTATTGTCTTTCAATATGAGTGTGTGCTGATGAGGTGTTTCCCAAATTATTTTATTTTAGAACATGCTTCGTCAGAGAAACTAGTAAAATTAAGATCCCATGGGTCGCCTATTCAGAAGACACTGATTTAGAGACATATCACCACTGACTACCCATCTTCCCTCAATTAACCTGAGTACCGAATCACACTTCTCTCAAGCAAGAACTTCACCTCCTGCTCTTCAGAATGCCCTTCTCCATCCATGTCCCTACTGAGATCCTATCTTACCTTACATGTTTCAAGGACTTATCTTGTCCCCACCCCATTCTTCCTAATCCCCTAAATTTTGTCAGTATTTTTCTGAATAATTGTTAGGACTTTATGCAATACCTAAATAAATAGATTTCTTTCTTTTTTAAAAACATTTTATTGAAATATAGTTGATTTACAATGTTGTGTTAGTTTCAGGTGTACAGCAAAGTAATCCAGCTATACATATGTATGTAAATATATATATTCTTTTTTAACATTCTCTTCCATCATAGGTTATTATACGATATTGAGTATAGTTCCCTGTATACATATACAGTTCCCTGTAGGCCCTTGATGGTTATCTATTTTCTGTATAATAGTGTGTATATTTTAATCCCAAACTCCTAATTTATTCCTCCCCTTCCCCTTTTGTAACCATAAATTTGTTTTCTATTTCTGTGACTCTATTTCTCTCTTGTAAATAAGTTCATTTGTATCATTTTATTTTATTTTTTTAGATTCTACATATAAGCAATATCATATGATATTCATCTTTGTCTGGCTTACTTCACTTAGTATGATAATATCTAAGTTCATCCATGTTGCTTCAAATGGCATTACTTTATTAAATGAATAGATTTCCTTCTTAAATGAAGATGTATGCCATTAACCTTCAAAACATTCAAAGACTCCTACGTTCGTAGGAGTATGTTAGTCATCCAAATTTTACCAGGAATTTGAAGATGTGGTCTGACTTGAAGCTCAGTGGCAAGCTAGATGTCACCAGCAGAGAATGTACAGAATACAAAGAATAGAAGCAAGTTTCTAATTCTCTTAGGACATCAAATGGGATGAGAAAGTGAATTATAAGGAGTGTGTGTGTGTGTGCGCGTGCACGTGCACACATGCGCACAAGCATACCCATTGACGTGGTTCTTTTATCTAGCTTCCCGATTATAAAGATTATGTTTTCTTATTTTTAATCATCCCTTGAATTTATGCCATGAAAAAAATCAGTAACCTGTACTGGAAAATTACAGAATTAATTCTCTTGATAATATGTGGGCTGTGTTTAATATGAATTGAAGAATAACAAAAAAATGTTATTTATGAAATGACGTTATCAGTAAAAATATCTTAAATTATTATATTGTATTCCCTTTTTCCAGTTTTATTGAGATATAATTGACATACAGCACTGTATAAATTTAAGGTGTCTGGCATTATGATTTGACTTATATACATCATGAAGTGATTGTCACAATAAGTTTAGTAGGCATCCATCACCTCATATACGTACACATTTTTAAAAAATAGAGAAGTTTTCCTTGTGATGAAAACTCTTAGAATTTGCTCTCTTAACAACTTTAATATATAACATATGGCAGTGTTAATCATATTTATCATATTTTATGTTACATCCCTAGTACTTATTTATCTTATGACTGGGAAGTTTGTACATTTTGACTGCCTTCATCCAATTCCCCCTTCTCCCACCCCCACCTCTGGTAACCACAAATCTTGTCTCTTTTTCTCTGAGTTTGTTTGTTTGTTTTTGAAGTATAATTGACCTACAACACTATGTTAGTTCCTGTTAACACAACATAGTGATTCGCTATTTCTATACATTTCGAAATGATCACCATAAGTGTAGTTAAAATATGTCACCATACTAAGATATTACAGAGTTATTGACTATTTTCTCCATACTGTACATTTCATATGGGAGACATTTATTTCACAACTGGAAGTTTGTACCTCTTAATCTCCTTCACCTGTTTCTTTCCTGTCCCCAGCTCCCTCCACTATGGCAACCACCCGTTTGTTCTCTACATATAACTGTTTCTGTTTTGTTATGTTAGTTCATTTGTTTTGTCTTTTATTTTCCACATATAAGTGAAATCATACAGTATTTGTGTTTCTCTGACTTATTCCACTTAGCATAATACCTTCTAGGTCCATCCATGTTGTTGCAACTGGCAAGAGTCCATTCTTTTATACCACATCTTCTTTATCCATTCATCTACTGATGGGCACTTAAGTTGCTTCATATCTTGGCTATTATAAATAGTGATTCAATGAACATAAGGGGGATTATATCTTTTATAATTAGTATTTTCATTTTCCTCAGATAAATACTCAGGAATGGAATTGCTAGATCATATGGTAGCTCTATTTTTAATTTTTTGAAGAATCTCCATCTGTATGTCTTTTTGTCTATTCAAATCCTCCACTCATTTTTAATCGAGTTGTTTGTATTTATTTTTTAAATGTAATGGTTTACCAAGTGGTACGTGATTGATTAACATGGACCAAACACTATGTTAGATGTTATGGAAAGGAGATGTGTAAGCCATAACCACTGCCCACAAAGACTCCTCAATCTAGTATGTATTGAAAGTAAGGGAAGATAGTCAAATATAAAGCTAAATAATAAAATGTGAAAAGATTGATATTCTAATATAGTGGTGACTTGAACAAATGGTTACTGGATTGCAGTGCCAATAGGAAAAATAATTAATTTTGCTGAGGCAGGGAAGTTAATCTGGAAGATTCCATAGAGATAGCAACATCTGAGCTATGAACTGAAGTAAAAGTGAAGACTGAGGAAGAGATGAGAGGAGACAGTACAAGTAATGCCTGGGAGGGATAAATATGAATGAACTATCTGAAAAGAGCAAGTAGAGCAGTATAATCCAGCAAAATGTCCAAACATGATAGGTCCTTTGTATTTTCCTTTTATACAAATGAATATGTGAGGAAATGAATGAATAAATGAAATACAGATGGGAGGTGGTTGAGAGAGGAACATGGCTAGTAGAGAGAAGTAAGCAGATGAGATTCAGAATGGGAAGGACTCCAGTTGCTATAGTTGTAAAAAAGTGGTCTAAAGCCAATTGGATCTCCATATGCAAAACAAAAAGAAAGAACCTAGATACCAACCTTACCACCTTATTCCCTACATAAAAATTGACTCAAAATGGAATATAGACCTAAATGTGAAGCATAAAACCGTAAAATTTCTAGAAGAATACATAAAGGAAAATCTATGTGACCTTGGGTTTGGTGATCAATTTTTAGCTACAACACCAAAAACATAACCAATGACAGAAAAAGCTGATTATTTGGACTTTTTAAAAAAATTAAAAACTTCTTCTCTGTAAAAACAGTGTTAAGAGAATGAAAAGACAAGTCAGCCTGGGAGAAGAAAATTGCAAGACATAATTGTGATAAAAATTTGCATCCAAAATATACAATAAACAATAATTATGTGATGCAATGGATATGTAAATTAGCTTGATTGTGGTAAACATTTCACAATGTATATGTATATCACATCATCTCATACATCTTAAATATATACAATTTTTTTGGCAATTATACCTCAATAAAGCTGAGAGAAAAGATAAAAATACAAAAAGAACACTTAAAACTCAACATTAAGAAAACAGCACTGTTGGTGGGAATGTAAATTGATATAGCCTCTATGGAGAACAGTTTGGAGGTTCCTTAAAAAACTAAACATAGAACTACCATATGACCCAGCAATCCCACTACTGGGCATATACCCTGAGAAAAACATAATTCAAAATGTCGTTTACCACAGTGTTCATTGCAGCTCTATTTACAATAGCCAGGACGTGGAAGCAACCTAAGTGTCCATCGACAGATGAATGGATAAAGAAGATGTGACACATATATACAATGGAATATTACTCAGCCATAAAATGAAACGAAATTGAGTTATCTATAGTGAGGTGGATGGACCTAGAGTCTGTCATACAGAATAAAGTAAGTCAGGAAGAGAAAAACAAATCCCATATGCTAACACATCTATATGTAATCTAAAAAAAGAAAAAATGGTACTTAAGAACCTAGGGGCAGGACAGGAATAAAGGTGCAAATGTAGAGAATGGACTTGAGGACCCAGGGAAGGGTAAGGGTAAGCTGGGACGAAGTGAGAGAGTGGCATGGACATATATGCACTACCAAATGTAAAACTGATAGCTAGTGGGAAGCAGCTGCATAGCACAGGGAGATCAGCTCTGTGCTTTGTGACCACCTAGAGGAGTGGGATAGGGAGAGTGAGAGGGAGACACAAGAGGGAGGAGATATGGGGATATATGTATATGTATAGCAGATTCACTTTGTTATAAAGCAGAAACTAACACACCATTGTAAAGCAATTATACTCCAATAAAGATGTTAAAAAAAACAGCCCAATTTTAAAAAGCTTAAAAGATCTAAGCACACATCTCACTAAAGAAAATATACATACAGATGGCAAACAAAAAAATACTCAACCTCTTTTGTCACTAGGGAAATACAAATTAAAACAATAATGTAATACCACTATATACTTGCAGGTGGCTAAAAATAAAAAAAAATAAAATAAAACTGACAATACCAATAGCCAGTGAGGCTGTAAATCAACAGGAGCTCATTCTCAGTCATTGCTGGTGAGAATGCAAAAGAGTTCAGCCACTTAAGAAGAGATCTGGCAATTTCTTATAAAGCTGAACAAGTCTGGAGAGCACCAAGATTTGGGAAGGTAGATGAAGTGAAATTAGGAATATACATTGAAAAAGAACCAATGTGTTCATAGTTGACCTTCTTGCTTCTCTCCAACCTTCAGGTCACGTAACAGACTCCACCTAGCTAATAAGCAGGAAGGGAGAGATTTATCCTACAGCATTAGGTAGACTACAGAATCTCGGACTCTGTACTACTACTCTTTGCTGTGCTTCTAGAAAGAATTTTGGTGGAGGTGCTGGGGACAACCTAGTATCACAATAACTCCGTCACAGTCAGAAGATGGCTGCCAGCACTAAAGAGCTCACTGCCTCTGCCACTCCCCAATGCCAGTAAATTAAAGGCTCCATGATTGCCCTTTACTGCAGTATAATTTTGTCATGAACCAGTATCTCCATTTGTATCTGAGAGAACCCAAATCACATGATCACATATCTGCTCCCCAGGGGAAAGGGAAGCTAGGAAATAGAGAGTCTAGTTTTCTATTTTTTTCTTTGTTTGTTTGAAGGTCCAAAGTGTATTCTGAGAAACTCTCAAATATAAACAGAATTTTCAGAAAATTTTGAGTGGCCAAAAATAATCGATGTCCTTACCCACCTGTAATAGTGGGAGTCAAATAAAGGTCATAGAAACTCTAAAGGTGGAATTGGAGTAAAATATTGTTAATTTGTAGACAGGGTAGATGGTAATCATTTGCAATTTTCATTAGGAAAGTATAGAAGCCAGTGGTAGGGATGGAGGAAAAGGATGATTCAGTGCATTCAATGTAAGAGAGTATAAAATGTAACTTTAAAAAAAAATTCCTTTAGAGTCTATACATTACCTCTTCAAAAACTAGTTCCCAGACTAGTAAATATAATAGAATCAGTTGAACTAATTTTATTTTGAGCATGTCACACGCAACTAGAAGAAGAAGATCTATACTCTGGTGCTCTCTTATTTTAAACAAAATAACAGAAATCACATTGACTTAATAAAATTTGGGGGCATGCTAATATAGCATAAAAAATCAATTTTGCAGCTGGAAACCAATCGGATACACTTTGATATACTCATTAGTTAAGGTAATACTGTTCTAAACTTCAGACAGGTCGATGTGTAAGTCCACCACTAATATATTTATAGTTTTATATGGCTGTATTCTAGCTTCCAATTTTTTGAGTTAAAGATGGTTGAGCATTTTTTTTTTTTTTTTTTTGCGTTACGCGGCCTGTCACTGCTGTGGCCTCTCCCGTTGCGGAGCACAGGCTCCGGACGCGCAGGCTCAGCGGCCATGGCTCACGGGCCCAGCCGCTCCACGGCATGTGGGATCTTCCCGGACCGGGGCACGAACCTGTGTCCCCTGCATCGGCAGGCGGACTCCCAACCACTGCGCCACCAGGGAAGCCCAGTTGAGCATTTTTTTTAAATAACCAGTGTCAAGAGAAATTTCCCCTGATGTGATTGCTGTTAGTTAGAGATTTAAGGGGAATCCGGTTTAGAAAAATAATTGGATTGAAATCATTGTTTCCATTTACATCTCTAATCTAATATGGAATATCTTGAAACTTTAATTGGATTTTTGGGGTCAGATATATCCCCTAAAAATTCACCACTGAGCCAAAATGAATGGTCTTGTAAAATATACATAATGAAGAACATGTTATGCAGATAATATATAAAACCTATGCAACGTCAGGATAACCAACTGTAATTACATCATAAAAATTTTCCAGAAAATGTCACTCTGACAAATTCCATTTTTACTATTACAAATAAAACTATATCTGGGGGGGGGGCTAAGTTCATAGGTAATGAATGGCTTTAGGACCCTCAGCAAATGAACCTGTGATGAATTAGGACTGAATCTCTTCTTACCTTCCATGGCATTAGGAAATCCTTATCTTTGGATGTGGTTAGATCAGATCAGACAGTCATTATTCTAAATTAAATAATTGCACGCTGGATACTAATTTTGGGGAGCCTAACTAAGCTCTCTTAACAACTTGATTCTCATGCTCAAGTATTTAATAGTCAGTGACTTTAGGTTTTAAGCAGCTACCTGCTTAGTCAAATTTTATGCTGTGAAACAAACAAAACAACAGCAACAACAAAAACAGAATCAGTAGTTATGTTTCAGTACCCAGCTTGCAATAGCTGATGCTGGGATGGTATTACGAGGATTCACTTAGGAGGTTCAGAAATGCTAGAGGAAGCAGTCATGCCTTCTAAAACACTAAATACTAATAGTTTTGCTTTCTACTGAAAACATTATTACTTTGTCAAGTGTACTGTTTTTCAAAAGAAATTAGTTTCAGGCAGTCAGTCTACTCTAACAATTAAGCTAATAAAATAAGAAGTAACTAAAGTACTTTTTGTTCTTCTGAATCACTGAAATAGCAAAGTGAAGAGGACTTCCAGGAAGATTGAGACTTTTTCCAATAAAACTCTAATCTGAAGTCCTCATCCATAATATTAAGGCCAAAGCTGAATATATGTGTTCCTTAAACTTCTCTAAAACACTTTAGAAAAAGCTTTATTTTAATTTATAGGGAAGGAAATAGCCACATAGGATATCAGATTTAAACATTTTTTCAATATATATCTCAGATATAATAACTCAGAACATTGTTAAAATAAAAATCCGAAAAAAATAAATTTTCTTAAGAAAACTCAAGATTCAGAGTAAGCAAAACCTACTGGCACTTAATAAATGTTATTTTTTTAAGATGTCAGTAATTTATGATTTATTATCAAATGTTTGAATTCCATTCTACCCATTATTTTATGACATTTTTAATAAAAACTTTTTTGTCAGTGTATGGTCATAAAGTTAGAGATAGGAAATTTTTGTAATATTGGAATTGCACATCACATAAAATTTCAACCAATTGCTTTTTCCACTTCCAATTTTTAGGCAAGTAATAAATGCACATGGTAGAAATAAAATTTTACAGAAGATTTATAATACATCCTATGCCTCACAAACCCAAGTCTTCTTTCCCTGTAGCAACTACTTTCAACTATCTCTGTTTTGAGTTTCTTTTGGCAGTTAACTCCTTAATTCTAATAACCAACATAGATTTTTATTTCTTCCTTTGTCATTTTAAGATTTTTAAACTTTTTTTATTATTTTAAATTTTTTTATTGGAGTATAGTTGATTTACAATGTGTTTCAGGTGTACAGGAAAGTGAATCATTTATACATATACATATATCCACTCTTTTTCAGATTCTTTTCCCATATAGGCCATTGCAGAGGACCTACTGTATGGCACAGGGAACTCTACTTGATTCTTTTTAAAGAAAAGGATTTATCAATATCTCACACAATGTCTTGTCCCTTCCCAAAGTTGGTATGTTAAATTTCAGTGCTTCTCCATCAACTCTGCCCAATCTTTTGTTTTGTTGATCACTGTGTTCAATTATGAAAATTATAGTGCACTACTCCCTTGACATATTTTACTTATCCTATCCCATTTGTCATATTTTTAGGTGAACCTTTACTTTTAAAAATGCCATGATAAATAACCTTTACATTCTCTTCTCTAATCATATTTTAAGAATTCAACATTTGGTCTGTACGTTTATTCTGAAAGTTGAAAGCAAATAAACAGAACTTTTAGGGGAAATATTTACTCCCCATGGTTTTCATTTGGAAAGACCTGCCCTAAAATATTGACCTCTTTCCATCCCCTCTCTTACTTCTCACCAAAGGATCAATGACTTATTTGATAAGCAAGTCTGGAAAGGAAAACTGAATATGCTAAGCACAGCCCCTCCCTAGCCTACTTTTTAATTTGGTTACTATTTTTTTGCTATTGAGTTATAGGAGTTTGTTATATATTTTGCAGATTAACCCCTTATCAGATATATGGTTTGCAAATATTTTCTCCTGTTCCATAGGTTGTCTTTCTTTAAGTTTTGAGAAATGGGTTGAATTATGAATCCACTTCCACAGCACGCATTATTTCTCCAAATAAGACATACAGATGGCCAACAAGTATATGAAAATATGCTCAAAATCACTGGGTTGTGGAGAAATTTAAATGCTTGCATACTATTGGTGGAAGTGCAAAATCATGCAGCTGCTATGGAAAACAATATGGCAGTTCCTCAAAAAATTTAAAAAGGAACTATGACCCAGCAACCCCACTTCCAGGTATGTATCCAAAAGAATTGAGGATATCAAAGAAATATCTGCACTCTCATGTTCATTGCAGCACTATTTTCAACAGCTAACTATGGGAAAAAAACTAAATGTCCATCAATGAATGAATAGCTTCCAGGATGGAATGTAGACAGTGGTAAATGAATTTAATTATATTATGAATATAAACATAGCTGTCCTAAGGAGAGTGAGAATTTTTTAAAAAAGAAGCTTGGGTAAATAATTTTGGAAAACAATATTTTCACTGGAAACTGTAAAACTATAGACAACGGAAGTGTACACCAACACCATATTTCACAGAGATGCAGATAACAATTCTAAAACTGCTTTACATATATACAGAGATTGAATAAATAGGTAAATGAATTATAGTGACTGCAAACTAGGTTTCTTACTTCAGAGAGGGAAGGAAAGAAGGCTAGAATGAACCCTGTGGTACTGAATTGGAATGAGAGACATAGTATGCATTTTTAACATTATATATATATACAGGTGAAGAGATACAGAAACAGTTATAGATTTGTGGGTTAGTATACAAGCATATATTACCTAGCTGTGTGCTGAAAGGACTTGGAGCAATGACATTCAGTGGCAACAAACACACCCATTACCCAGATCTTGGTTTCTAAATACCATGCTCTAATGAAAAGAACTAGGGCTTCTTAGGAAAAAATGGCTGGTTTGGGGAGGAAAAATGTAGCAGGGATAACACAAGATGAGCCAGGAGAATTCCATGGTATCAAAAAGTAAGAAAGACTCAAAAAAAAATACGGAGACATTTCAAAGAGATACACACCTGTAGTAGCTAACATGAAAGAGCTCCCATTGGTCAAAGCTGGAACAATTTAACAGAATAAATAATATAAAATGAAATATAAATATATATTCATTCATAATAATATAAATACATGATTGAGTAAAGAAATAAATAGGGGAAGAGGGAGTAATATCTTCCTTACAGATGAATTCCAAATCATATATATGTAGTCATCTCCCTCTCCAGGAGGTAGAACATAATTCCTATCTCTTAAGTGTGGGCTGTACCTAGAGACTTCGTTCCATAAAGGAGAGGAAGAGAAAGAGTAATCTTACAGTGGAGAAACCTGACAGGGACCACCTTGACTGACTGATCACCAGTTTAATTATGAGAAAAACATCAAACAACCACAAATTAATGGATATTCAACCAAACACCTGACCAGACTCCTCAAAACCGTCTACGTCACAGACAAGGAAAGGCTAAGAAATTGTCACAAACGAAAATGGGGAAACAAGACAGTTATATTTAATGTGGTACCTGGATGTGATTCTGGAAGAAAAGGAGGACATTGATGAAAAAGTAGTGAAATTCAAATAAAGTCTGGAGTTTAGTTCATAGTAATGTACCAATGTGAATTTCTTAGTTTTGAGAATTGTACCACAATAGTGTAAAATGATAACAACAGCATAAACTGTATGAAGAATGTAAAGCAACTCTCTGCACTATCTTTACAACTTTTCTGTATATCTAAAACTACTCCAGATATAATGTTCATAAGAAGTAGATGATGAGATACAAGGGTTTTGACAGTTTTCATCTTCACTAGGTTTCGAGAAGCAATAAATATAGCTTCAGGTGAAGATTCTGCAAAGAACGAGTGTTTTGATGGGGAAAATAATGTGAAGGGGAATCCTTCCTTAGGTGGCAGATTTCACTGACCTAAGAAATTCCAGAGCAAGAGACAGTGCAAACAGCATTGTGCACTAAGAACACCGGCCACGAGAAACTATCATTAATCAGCTCTCAAAACAGATAGAGCACTACAGTTTGAGGAAAATGAGACTAATAGAAAAACAAAAAATTAGAAGTTTAGTAAGCTTCTAGAAATGGAAAAGAAAGAAAATTCTCAAGTTTTCCACTCTTACAAATTTATAAACTTTGCAAGAATAGCAAAGTCTCAAGTGCTTCTAATAAAAAGGAGTCTTATAGATAGTTGAATTTCATCTGCAGATATAGGAAATACACAGGGTCAGTGTCAGCCTCCTGTTCGGAGAAATATCACAGTGTAAGGTCACAGATCATGTAATCTAAAGTAGTGATCCATACTGGCTGGTATCTTGGTGAAGAGAAATTGAAGTTTTCCTTCACATAGCCTCGCTCTCTTCATACACTAAGGTTTTTGCTATGATTTTTGACAACACTAAATGCTAGAAACTGAATATATAGTTTTGCCTGGGATAACTACTCTAGTAGCTAGGCATTAGCTTATCTAAATTTTTTGCTAACACTGTGATAATCTAGCATGTCTTAGTAAATTTGATTTTTTTTTCCTAAGTGACACACATGAATTATTTAAAGTTTATTTCCTGGTGGTTGTTTCCTAAGAATAGAAGACTGACCAGGGTCTCTGTAAAGATAACTGGTTTATCAGCATGTCAACCTAAATATTTTATTTTTAGGTTAAAATATAAGGGGCTTCTGGGCTTCAAAATACTGGGCCCTCAAATTCCAGGATGGGGAAGTGTATACAGAGAGCATTATTTAACTTCCAAGAATACTACAAGTTGGTTCGATTTATCTAGGGAAAAGTTTTTGCAGTTTTCTGACTAAGAGTAAAAGGCTGAGCTGCCAGCAAAGTCCCGTTTCATATGTCCTGCCACAGGATGTATTCTCTGAAAATCAGACTCTGAGAATGAGACTGTAAACAGCTAATGCAGAGTGTTTACTAAGAAGGATCCTTGAGATCAGTACCTGTGGAAGAAGGGAGAAGAAAAAAGAACTGGGCAGAGAGAAGTCAAGCTTCAGTGGCAACTCCACAAAAAAAGCTCAGGATTGAAAATGACCCATCAGGTGTGTTGTGCAATGGGTCAAAATGGCTGGCCTTTTATACCTCCACCTCTATCACTGGCGGTGGGTCTCCCTAAGGGTGTGACCAGGGCAAGGCAGCTTTCTGCAGCAGGGGAAGCCCTGCAGGAGCTGTCATCTGACTCCATTCTATTAAGCCAAAATAAAAGAATCCTTCCTCAAAGGGAGACCTGTATAGTGCATTACTGTATCTACCACACAGCTCAGTGCTCCAAACCTACTTCCTAGAAATATCCTTTATATACAGATCCCCATGTTCAATTACTGATATTTTATATGCATCTAATGTTCATGAAAATGCATTGCCTCATTCTATTAATGCTCATATTTTAAGTAATAATCTCTTTATAATTTAATGTTTATTTTATATTGGGGTATAGTTGATTTACAATGTTGTGTTAGTTTCAGGTGCACAGCAAAGTGATTCAGTTATACATATACATATATCCATTCTTTTTCAGGTTATTTTCCCATATAGGTTATTACAGAATATTGAGTAGAGGTCCCTGTGCCATACAGCAGGTCCTTGTTGATTATCTGTTTTATATATAGTAGTGTGTATATGTTAATCCCAAACTCCTAATTTATCCCTCCTCCCTCACCTTTCCCCTTTGGTAACCATAAGTTTGTTTTCTATATCTGTGAGTCTGTTTCTGTTTTGTAAATAAGTTTATTTGTATCATCTTTTTAGATTCCACATATAAGTGATATCGTATTATATTTGTCTTTGTTTGACTTACTTTACTTAATATAATAATCTCTAGTTCCATCCTTGTTGCTGCAAATGCCATTATCTTGTTCTTTTTATGGCAGAGTAATATTCCCTTGTATGTATGTACCACATCTTCTTTATCCATTCATCTGCCGATGGACACTTAGGTTGCTTCCATATCTTGGCTATTGTAAACAGTGCTGCAATGAACATTAGGGTGCATGTATCTTTTCAAATTATGGTTTTCTCCAGATATATACCCAGGAGTGGGATTGCTGGATCATGCAGTAGTTCTATTTTTAGTTTTTTAAGGAACCTCCATACTGTACTCCATAGTGGTTGTACCATTTCTACCAACAGTGTAGGCAGGTTGCCTTTTCTCCACAACCTCTCCAGCATTTATTGTTTATAGACTTTTTGATGATGGCCATTTTGACCAGTGTGAGGTGATAGCTCACTGTAGTTTTGATTTGCATTTGTCTAATAATTAACAATGTTGAGTATCTTTTCATGTGCTTCTTGGCCATCTGTATGTCTTCCTTGGATGGCTTCACAGGCGAATTCTATCAAACATTTAGAGAAGAGTTAGCACCTAACCTTTTGAAACTATTCCCAAAAATTGCAGAGGATGGAACACTCCCAAACTCATTCTATGAGGTCACCAAAACCAAAGATACCACAAAAAAAGAAAATTATAGGCCAATATCACTGATGAACATAGACGTAAAAATCCTCAACAAAATACTAGCAAACTGAATCCAACAATACATTAAAAGGCTCATACACCATTATCAAGTGGGATTTATCCCAGGGATGCAAGGATTTTTCAATATCTGCAAATCAATCAGTGTGATACATCACATTAGCAAATTGAAGAATAAAATATTAGGATTGACATATATACACTAATATGTATAAAATGGATAACTAATAAGAACCTGCTGTATAAAAAAATAAAATTCAAAAAAAAGGGAAAAACCATATGATCATCTCAATAGATGCAGAAGAAGCTTTTAACAAAATTCAACACCCATTTATGGTAAAAACTCTCCAGAAAGTGGATATAGAGGGAACCTACCTCAACATAATAAAGTCCACATATGAGAAACCCACAGCTAACATCATACTCAATGGTGAAAGGTTGAAAGCATTTCCTCTAAGATCAGGAACAAGACAAGAATGTCCACTCTAATCACTTTTATTCAGTAGTAATCTCTTTTATCAGACACTTGGGTGGTTACTGGTGGTGGTTTCTCATTATAAACATGCCATGATGAACATCAGTGTATCAGGATTTTTTTATACCCTCCACAGTATGGAACACATTAATATGCCCTGCAGTGAAACTCAGTAAATATTTGAAAATGATGCAATATAAAAGAAATTACATGGCTTTAAATCTGTAAGAATTTGGTTGCAAGTTCCAGTTTGGTCAATCATCAATTATCTGAAATAAAAGAGTGCTAAATAATAATAAGTAGTAAAAGAATTCCTGTTCTATTTACTATGCAGAGAGTTTTGAGTAACTAATGATATTATGTATAATTGCTAACTATTGTTAAGAGTCTCCTGTGTACTAGTCACTGTTAAAAACCTTTGAATGCATTCATTTAATTAATACTTAAAACAAGGGTTGTTTTTCACATTACTGTTTATGCAGATTAGGAAACTGAGAGAGAGGAAATAATTTTCTCAAGGTTATATAACTAATGAATATTGGAGCAATGATGTGAACTCAGACCTGCTCTTACTACTGCACCATACCGCCTCCCCATAAGCATTATTCTTTACACTCTGAATGCACCAATGTGGGTTATTATTAAATTCAGATATATATACTTGATCTTTCATAATCACTGTACATATTAAGAAGTATAAATCATAACTGTCCATTAAAACATTTATTCCCCAAATTCTTTGAGCTTCTAATATATGCTAAGCACTTATTATCAAGATGCTGGTAGTAAAGTACTAAATAAAACAGTAATTCCTTTTTTCATGGAGTTTATATCCTAGGGAAGGAAACAGACAATAAATAAAATAAGTAAAATACGTGGCATGTTAGATGGGTTATATAGAGATAAATGCTAAGAAGAAAACAGTTAAACAGGAAAGGTGTTCCTGTTTAACATAAAGTCAGAGCATGAAAGTTTTTGGTAGAGAGGACAGAGCCCACCTCACTGAGATGAATTTTGAGTAAAATTTTTGAGCAGAATTTAATTGCTCAGTCAAAGCCTAGCATCAAATTTTCCATACATTCTCAATAAATATACATATTTTTAATGTAAGAAACTAAAGAAAGAAGAAAGTATTCCAACCATAGCCACAGATATAATGACCATATATAACAGTGTTTATTGTGATTGCAATTCATGGTAATCCTTTTGTGTGGAAGAAACTGTTTCGAACAGGTGCAGATTGTACCATTTAAGCAAATGTAAGCAATAGGAAGAAGCATTCCTTCATCAAAAATTTCACAAACATAAAATATAGATTTAAATTACATATTTTATCCTAATTTGCCCCAAAATTATATTAAATAGATTCTCACATAATATTCTTTCTTTTTGTTTCTTAAGTTTAGCAATTTACTCTTCTCCTAATACTCAAAATTGTAAGGAATTGCTGACTATACTGTCACACCCACATTTTAGATTTTAGAATTGTTTTCTCTCTATTTTAGTATATTCTCCACTTAGTTTCAGGATTCTAACATGCACTGCACGATCACACACTAAAAATTGCTATCACTTATATAGTGTTTATTATATGCTAAGTACTGCTCTGTGTCCTTTTAATTTTTAATGTACTTCTTATTCTAAGATGTAGGTATTTCAAGTATCTAATTTTATACATATAGAAACTAAGGCATAGAGTAGTTGCACAGAGAATCAGTGAGTATCAACTAGTCTGTTCCATAACACTGGGATCTTAGCAATTACATTAATCTGCCCCTCTTCAAAAAATTTTTTCCTAGATAACTTTCAATTTCAGGAAATTAATGTATGGTGTGTCGAGGTATAATAATGCCCATCAAATCCTATTTTCTTTTTCCTTAAGAAAATATGACATTTTTTATGTGCTATATATCATTTTCAAGGATTCTGGTTTGGAGAAAATGAAATACATATACCTCACCCTGTTTTTCTCAGTGAATGCAAATATAAATCCTGGATAGAATGCATAAAACAGCTATTTGAGAACTCCAAAAAGTAAATGGTAGCAGCAGGAAGGGAGATGGAGATGAGAACTTCAAGTTCCCTTGAAATGGAAGTGAGTTTATTTTCTTTTCTTTCTCTAAGGGTAGCTAAGAACCCAGACATGTGTACTGGATACAGATAAAAGAAACTCCAGGAGAAGCTCTTTATTTCTGGTCCAAGTAACAGGAAAGGGTTTATCTATGAGTTATAGAGAGTGAAGGAAATCTGCTTATTTTTCTCCCCCTTCCCTACCACCCCAACACCTTGGCAATAGCATGGCAGCAGTGATAGCAAAATCGTGGCAGAGATGATGGGTAGTTACCTAAAACTTTCACGGGGGAGGACTCTTCTCTCTGATCAGAGAAACTATGGTTCAAAGAACATGAGGCAAATTCCTGTTGCCTTTTCCTTTCTCTGTCCTCGTACTACAGTAATAGAAAGTGCAGAGCAGAGCAAGGAAACTCAAAATATAAACTAAAGTGGAAAGCTGAAAAAATTTAATAACATAGAAAAAAACTGGAAAAGAGAAATAGAACAAAAATAAAAGGAAGTGTAGCAAACCAAAATCAAATACTAAAATGTTGTTAGCAAATTAAACACATCAAAACATAAAGTAAATGTAAGTGATATAAATATACCAATTAAAATATATAGTCTGATTGATTTTTTTAAAAAAACTCAATTGTATGCTGCCTACAAAAAAACCCACTATAAATGTAATGATGTAAGTAAGTTAAAAGTAAAAGAATGGAAATTGATATCTCATGCAAGCACTAATTAAAAGAAAGCTGAAATGGCTCCATTAATATTAGATAAAGTAAACTTTAGAGCAAGGAAAATGACCACAGGTAAAGGGAAACATTACATAATAATAAAATGACCATTTCACAAAGAATACACAGCAATCTAAAGATGTATGCACTCAAAAACAGGTTTCAAAATACATGAAGCAAAACTGGTAAAACTGAAAAGAGATATGGGAAAATTTACAATTATATTTGGATGCTTCAACATCCCTGTCTCAGTAATCAACAGAACAAGTAGACAGAAATCAGCAAAAATATAGACGAACTGAATAAAACAGCATCATCAGCTAATTGGATCAAATAACATTTATAAATACTCCAAAAAATAACAAAAAAATACACATTTTTCTCAAGTGCACATGCAACATATAGCAAAATAGACCATATCTCAAGGCATAGAACAAGTCTTAATAAATGTAAGAAAATGAAAAATACAAAATATGTTCTGACCACAAAGTAAAAACAAACCAATAATAGGAAGATAATTGGAACTAAACAATATTTTAAATAAAAGAATTAAACATACTTTTAATAATTCATGGGTCAATGAGGAAGACTCTTAGGAAATTAGAAAATATTTTGAACTGAAGTAAAAGGAAAATATAAAAAATCAAAATTCGTGGTATGCAGCCAAGCAGTGCTCAGTAAGAAAATTACAGTACAGTATTACATGTTTATATTATAAAAGAAGAAAAGTTCTCAAATCAGCAATCTAAGTTTCTACCTAAAGAAACTAGGAAAAGAAATATAAAATAAACTCCAAGTAAGCAGAAAGAAGAGGATAATAAAGAACAGGAATCAGTTCAACTGAAAACAGTAAATCAGTAGAGAAAATCAGTAAAACAAAAATCGATCCTTTTTAAAATAATTAATAAAATTGATAAGCTTCTAGCCAGACTGATAAATAAAAAAATAGAGAAGAAACAAATCACCAATATGAAGATACTGTTCATAATAAGTTAGTTATGATATACCTTATGCTTATTAAATCTATATCTGTTGCAGTCACATTCATTATAACTTAGCCCACATTTCAAATATCCAGTATAAAGAATGAGGATCTACAATATTCGGTCTGAATATTACAAATTGGGTAATATTACAATTTACTCACAGATGATTTACCAGTGTACCTATTTCATCAACACATTCTTCTCTAATGGAGTAATGGAGTCAAAGTGACAAATGGAAAATTTTACAAAGCAATAAGATTATAAAATAGTAAAATTGAGATATCCTACAAGATTTAAAGGGAAGTTTAACAAGTCATAATACTATCACAGCAATGTTTCTAAAAAATTTAAAATGCATTCTCCCAGCTGCTGCTATAATTTTTGACTAATAGAGACTCACAATCAGTCTATTCCCTATTATCTGCATTTCAACTTTAATGAGTTCTACAGTAACATAGTGACTGACGAAAAGTTAACATGGGACCAGTGGTGTCAGCATAATTATAACACGTCATTCATTAGATTGTCAAAGTCTCCTTCCAGATATTAGCCTGCTAGTTTAATAAAGGAGGTAAAAAATCAAGACCCGTTATTACCCCTACATGAGAGCCCTCAGGGAGTTGAGAAAATTCCTCAACCTAGTGTACAATGACATTCTGTAATGAGCAGCAGCTATACCCATGAAGTGAAGGTTGGACTTAATGGCATCAAATCCTCTGTCACTTTTCTTCACAGACACCCACTAAAAGTCCCAAGGCAGCATTTTAAAGCAGGAAAGTGCTCCAGCAATGGTTAATGAAACTATGATTTTTCCCTATGGGGAATACCCTTCTAAACTAGAAAACAAGCAAAAATAGTCCATTAACTCTCCTTTGAGAGGTGCTTTTGTGGCTTCATAAAAATAGCAATGCAGAGTTGGAAAAACAATAAAAATCTCAGACTTTAAACACTAAAATGCATGCATTTGGTAATCAGCTTAATGAATGCTTAGTAAGGAAAGGGACTGCACACAAACTTATTATCCATGAGAGAATAGTGTAAAACCCACATTACATGAACAAAGAGGAACTTTTCCAGAAGCAAAGATATCTGACTTATTTACCTTTTCCTATGGCTCCTCTGCATTTATTAAAGGCACAGACGCAGATGCATGAAACTCGCTTGCCCAAGGGCAAGTTTGGGAGCATATTTGAACTGTGTTTTTTCTGGTCTCATGTTAGTTCCAATCTTGACCATTATTTTCTTGTGATGAAGGAAATATATTGTTTGAATAAAGAACAAACTTCAGCAGATTTCATAGACAAAGAATTGTCTCTATTTATATCAGTATGAATAACACCTTGCTTAGGAAAAGAGCCCTTGAGGTGGAAAGATGAAATTTTCCTCACGCTACTCATTCAGCATATACTATTTTCTGAAAGAAAAGGAGAAAACAGAGAATTGATTTTTTCTGCATACTAAATGAAGTGGAACGTGGTTTTTGACCATACCCAAGAATAATGTATAACGAAAGAAAAGGAAAGAAAGAAAGAAAGAGAAAAAGAGAAAGAAAGAAAGAAAAGAATGTGGAAAATTTGAAAAAAGAAAATGGCTGAGCAACGAGATTGACGCTAGGATGATTGCCAAAATGTCTAACATTCTCCCAGACTTAACTAAACTTTAGAGAGCCTTCCTCCTGACTTTAGTTCCCTGACTTCTCTTTTCTTAGAGCTTTTACTTTAGAAAATTCTAAATTCTTTCTCTGCCCCTTTGAGATGTAAAGCTTCTCCCATCCTATTGCCTATTTAACAACTAGGAATGTCTTCCTTAAGGACCTGGAAGTCAAGCCTTTGAAATGTAATCATTAAGATAGAGCCCCTCAACCCCAGTCTTTATGGGAGGGTAGGAGCCTAACTTTGACAAGCACACATCAATCAATTAATAAACACAAAGTGGCCTAATCACATTGATAAACTTCCCTTCTTAAGATCTCCAGTACTTTCCCACTAGCTTCCCCTAGTACTTAAACACTCTCCCACCTTCTGTTTCAGTAGAGTAGACTTCAGTCTCGTATTGCAATAGTCAAGTAAAGTCTTTCTTGAGTATTTAACTCTGGCTGATACAATTTTGCTTTGACACTAAATGATTTGTGTATCATCCTACAATGGGCTACGTCCCAAGAAAATTCACAGTAAAGATTGCTACCTACACTAGCCTTTGTAGTGGTTCTTTGGAAGACAGAAAAAGTGAGGCAGTGTTTAGCAGGAATAAACTTTGTAGAAGAATGGGAAGAAGAATGAGGTATGTCCTGACTCTTGAGAACAAGGCATTCCCTTGATTAGTCACAAAAATTTTTGGTAAAGAGCACCCAAAAAGTATGGCATTAGAGATAAAGTCATATTTAAAAAGAGACGGTGACTCCAGCTGGTTGGAGGACTTGGAGACCCTCTGTCAAACAGTAAGGATATACCTTGTGTGCACAAAGCTTACGTTTCTGATTATTTATTGTAGCATTCAGTCTTAGTAGGGTTATTGCTAGTGAGAATTCCTTGCCTGTAATAAGCTCTGAAAAATACTTATCATGAGCTATTAGTTACTAGAAAAGGCTTCTTTTTATACTTACCTGGTACTACAACTGTCTCTTTCTATTTTTGTCTCCTGCATCTGTGTTCAAAGTTCTAGATTGGTAGATAGGGCATTTATATATTACTCCCTTTGGGATAGGAAAAATGATTTCCAGGTTAGGATTTGAGCTACAGCGGGTCACCCCGTTGGGCAGAAACCAGGACACCACAGCTCTTCTTTTGATATCATTAAAGATCTACAACATCCACTGTAGCACCCAAAGCTCACAGGTTTTTATTGTTTATTTCACAACTGTTGTAGAATTATTTGTAATAACTCTGAGAGACAAAACGTCAAAATAAAATATGGAGAAACCAGACAGACGTCAAAACGTGATTGTAAAAAAAGAGACTATTTCACAACAAAGGAGGTATATCTTAGGGAATTTTTTTTCCTCTTCCTCCAGCTCATTTATTCAAATATCTCATTGCACAAATTTTTCAATCTCAGTAATACTCCAACCTATAGACCTACAAAACTGTCTTTACTTCTCATGTTGCTCAACTGAAATTACATGATATATCATTTTAGCTGCTTCTTTGCAAACAGCCTTAATATCCATATATATTTCTCTCATCTCACCTTATCTAATGGAAAATTGATTCATTGTTTCTCTGAAATTCAATAAGATATATGGATTGTAGTCCAAAATTTGCCCTGGATGATGATATGCCAATCCAGAAAATGAAATAATCCACCTGGTTGTTATCTAATCTTCCTTCCAAATCTAAATTTCTTTTCTAACTACATCTCACTTCTTTTCTTCTTTCCTTCCTTCCTTCCTCTCCCCTTTCCTCCCTTTCTCCCTTCCTTCCTTCCACTTTCCCTCACTCTATCCCTCCTTTTCTGGATTTTAAAGGTAAGTGCAATATTTTCTATACCTCCAAACGATTATGGGTGGTAAGCCACAATATTTTGAGAAAATACAAGGAAAATATTATAACATCCATTGTCAACAGTGCAAAACAGTTAAAGTACTCCAGAAGAGGAATATCAGCTTTGTGCCTCTATAGTGGTTGTATGTTGTTCCCTAATGAGAAATAGATTTCCAGCTGGCAGAGGCAAACAGATTATTTTGAATGTACAGTATTAATTTAGTGCAATTACTATGATTAATGTTTTTAGAACAAAATTGTGAGGTTTTCCTAATGAATGAAGCTGAAATATTTATTTTATAATAATATTGTAGCATTGTATTAATATAAATGGAACAAAAAAACTAGAGAAGCATAGAGTAGCCAGACTATGAAATCTGAACACTGAAAAAAAATTGCTTTTAAACATCATTACCTCGCTACTATAAAATTTCCTAAATAGAAATGTAGAAAGTTTGATATTTCCAATTGATATACTATTTCTTGAGGCTTAAATTTAATTTCCAGAAATTAAAACTATGTGAAAAAAGAATCCCAGTAAAAAGGCGTAGTTACAGATAAAGGCTATTAAAATAGCGTCATTGTACAATGAGAGATGTAAATGAGACAGTGTGATACTTGCAAATAGTAAAGAGTTATGGGCATTTCTTTCTGAATAGAATTTAATAAAAATAAATGGACTGTAGTCCAGTGGTTAAGAACTTGGTTTCTGAAGTCAAGAATTTTAAATTACAATTAATCTGTGTGGCCTTTTGCAAATTATTGAAATTTTCTAAATCAATGATCTTAAAACTTGGATTCCTGAGTATACATACAGTCTTTCCAAGGACACGGCATGGGTGATTTAAGAAAATCAATTTCCAGAACCTCAGATATGTGCTGCCTCGTCATGTACTTCCAGTGAAGGAACCACACACGACTTCCTTTCTCACCTTCTCCATCACAATTATCCCTTCTTCTGGTTGACAAAGTAAGGGGAAATTCTCATCCAACTCAAATCCTTCTACAGAAAATTGTCCTGACATTTAAAAACAACTGGAGAGCCAAACAAATGGACAATTCAAATTGCTTGTGTTGGTGAAGACTCTGAATAAGGCCCTATAAACCCAGTGTAGGATTTAGAGCACTGTGTTCTATTTTACTAAAGTACAAGTGTGACATTGGAAATTTGAGGTTTTGTTGGAAATTTTGAAATCAGATATACTATAGGATAGGAAGTTGGGAATAAAGACAATTTTCATTTCAAAATCATACCTCTTCCATGGTTTAATTATTGTTAAAGAACATACTGTTCCCGAGGGAAAAATCCGTCAGAGTAAAGCAAAGAGAGCATCAGTAAGAAACAATGAAGTAACTGGCACATTGGTTCACCCAGGTGACAACTCACAGCAAGCTCCATGCCTTACACATTTGTGTATCAATCCTCTCCCCCCACCCCCAGCAACTGTTTCCAATTAGAAGTCCTGCTGGTCCTTTTGAAGTGAATACATGAAATTAATTTATAATCAGTAGCTTTTACTCACAAGCTAAGATCAACTTACTTTTAAAACTAGTTTATTTTGAAAATTTTGAAATTTCATTGACTTTATTAATTGTATAATCAAAACTATTCTTTTTTAATATATTTATTTATTTTGGCTGCATTGGGTCTTTGTTGCTATGTGCGGGCTTTCTCTAGTTGCGGTGAGCAGGGGCTACTCTTCATTGTGGTGAGCGGGCTTCTCATTGTGGTGGCTTCTCCTGTTGCAGAGCATGGGTTCTAGGCACAAGGCCTTCAGTAGTTGTGGTTCGCGGGCTCTAGACCGCAGGCTCAGCAGTTGTGGTGCACGGGCTTAGCTGCTCTGTGGCATGTGGGATCTTTCAGGACGAGGGATCAAAACAGTGTCCCCTGCATTGGCAGGTGGATTCCTAACCACTGCGCCACAAGGGAAGCCCCAAAACTATTCTTTATATACAATAAAAAGAAAACACTTCTGTCCATCTCATCCTAGACTAAATAAAAACAAATTAAATAATCACATATTTGTTAGCAGGCAAAAGAATAAGATTTCATGTTTCTTTATGTGAGAACTTGTTATATCCGTTCCTCACTGACCAAATGAAGTAAGAATACATAGAACACCTGGGATCATAATGCATTTTCATATTACTAAATAAAAGGATAAGAAAAGCTTTTTGAACCACAATGATTTCTTGGTCACATAGATTTCTCATATTATGAAGTGACAATTTCCAGCAAAGTTATTAAATAACAGTAGCAAAATATTGTTCACCTTTATTTGTTTGTCTGTGTATTTATCTTGTCTGAGAACACTGCTCTTAAAGTTTATCTCAATGAAAACATAAGAAGATAAATTCTACTCTATTCAAAGTCTGCTCAAAACAAGCATTAGAGTATATTCTATATTAAATTCTTTAATTATTTTTGTGGCTTAAAAACTATGCTTAATATCCACATTTCCTTTGCGTCATTACTATAGAAAGCATGAAATAATTTAAAAAATGGAGTTTTAAAAAAAAACTTGGGATAGAGAAAAAATTATCAGAGAGTGATTTTTGAAATTTGCTTTTACTCTTTTTTTTTGATATACTGTTGCATGCTACAGTGAAGGAATGAAATGTCCTTCCCTATATTCAAAGTCATCTGAGTAGCCTGAATGATGTTTCCCATTATTTAATAAGCTTGAGGTACAAGACAAAATTCACAGGGAATCGATAATAGCTCTTGTCTTTGTTTTTGTTTTGCAAAGTCAGACTTAGCCCGAATACAGAAAACAAGAAGGAAGAAATAGAGTGTGTGGGCTATTGACTTTTAAGTACAACATAGAGTTCATAATTAAAATATGATCTCTAATTGCTGACAGATTCATTGGCATAAACATAGAGATAACTGTAGAGTAAGAGTACATATCTATAAAGAAAAGTTTTAATATCTACTTCATTATTTCTGTAAATTAAATGAGTCTAGCAGCTAGTACTGTCCAGGAGATGTTCAAAAAATTGTGGCTATTATGTGCAACCACCTCTTAATTTGACATGAGTACTACTCACGTTATGGAAAATCATTTAATGTGCTATGCAGTAGTAGTTCCCCAACCTAATTTTGCATCAGAATCACCTGTGTAGTTCTTTAAAAGCAAATTTCCAAATTATATCTGAGAGGTAGAATCAGAAATATTGAGGTTGGGTCTCTAAACCTTGATACACTGATCATTTTTGAACCAATTTGCTGGGAACAGTGGCTCTAGACATTTAAGTCATCAGAGATCCCTTTACAAGCAAGCCGCCTTCCACGTCCCTTAGCATTGGTCAGATTTTAGACTTTTTGATGCATGCCCAGGATTAAAATTTTTAAGTATAGAAATGCAGAAGGACCTTATAATTAACATGAAGTTCTTAAACATACTTTTAATATTTTTCTATATGTATATTTTTTGTCTTTTTTGTTGTTGTTCTATGAATATATATGAGAATTATCATAGGGCGGCAGCATCACATGGAACATCATCAAATCCAAGATGCCAGTGTTTGTAATGTGCAGAATTATTCTATGAAATACTTAAAGAGAAAAAAATTAAAATTTGACAAAATGCCTTCTTAGGACACAATTTTTATTAGACTTATTTCTGGTACTACTTTAGACTTATTAAGGCATAAATGATATATGACCCAATCAGCTTGGGCATTTTCAGTATAATTTTGTGTTATGGCAGAGAAAGTTTTGTTAGTATTTCCTATTTGTCTAAACTAACAGTTTTATTTTTTCACCAGTTGAGTCACATGTTGCAGAAGGCTTTGCAGCCTTTGTTGAAAGTCAGCAGGAATTGTCTGTCAAATTGATATTTGATGCCTTAATGATAGTTCTACACTATGCATGAATCTTTCACACCAGCAGTTCATTGCTTAGAATTGTCTTCCATTACTAAATGGAACTAGAAAATTTCTCCTTTCAGTCCCCACTCTTGTCTGGTAATGAGAATTCTTTTTACAGATAACCCAGTAACAAACATATCACAGTTTCACCTACTTATTGGGAACGTCATTTCTTTGAGCAAGTGAGACTCTTTCTTGTTGAATTTCAAGGATCATAGAGTATATGTTCTATTTAATACCTTATATCATATAGTTTTCAAAAGTAGCTGAAACTTACATCAACAGTGTGTGGAGTTCTGGTGATCCACATGTTTGTCAACACATGGCATTATTAGTAATGCTATTTTTAACTATTCTGGTACTGATGTAATCATATCTTCTTCTTGATTAACTTACATTTTGTAATTGTTAATTGGGTATCAATGAGATTAAGCAACATTTTAAATGTTTCTTGGACATTTTTATAAACTCTCCTTTGAAGTGACTATTACAGCCATTTTTCTTTTAAAATTTCTATTTTTTCTTAACTATGTAAAGTTTATATTTTCAGAAAATAGGCACTTTTTATTATGTGTATTGTAAATCTCCTCTACACTGTGGCTTGCCTTTTCACTATCTTAGTTGTGTCTTTGAATAAACAGAATTTCTTAACTTCAAAGTACTCTGGCTTATAAATATTTTCCTTTATGGTTAGTTATCTTTTGTGTTCTGTTAAAGAAATGTTTTCTTAACTCCTCCAAAAGGGAGGCACTTTTCTGTACTATTTTATAGTGGACTTACTGATTTCCCTTTCACATTTAGAGTTTCAGTCCACTCAGTATAGAGTGTGAGGTAGAGGTTAAATTTACTTTACCTTTTTGTCACTTGCATATCTGACTAATCCAACATGATTTATTAAATACCTATTATATTCCAACTGCTCTGAAAATTTACCTTTGTTACATATTCTCTATGTTTGTTTGTTAATGAACTCTAATTCTGCTTCATTTCTCTATGTGTCTATCCTTCCAGCAACAACTGTCTTAACTACACTAGTTTGTAAAAAAAAAAAAAAAAAAAAAAAGTCTTAATATTTAATAGAGCAAGTTCTTCCTTTTTTTCTTCTACTTCAGACTGTCCTGCTAGTCTTGAATCTTAAGTCTATATAAATTTTAGCATAAGCTTTTCAAGTTCTGAAAAAAAAATGTTGAGATTTTGGTTGGACTTTGGGAGCAAAGATATATTTTTTTTCCCTTTTTCTCTTTTTGTGAGTGTGTATGTGTATCCTTCTGTGTGTGATTTTGTCTGTATAGTTTTGCTTTTACCATTTGTCCTCAGATTGTGTCTGTCCTTTTTTTTTTCTTTTTTTAATTTTTTAAATTGTTTTTTTAATAATTATTTTTTATTTTAATAACTTTTATTTTATTTTACTTTATTTTATTTTATTTTATCTTCTTTCTTTCTTTCTATTTTTTCACCCATTTATTCTTAGCCGTGTTGGTGAAAGACTCTTGCTGCTCCAGCCAGGCATCAGGGCTATGCCTCTGAGGTGAGAGATCCAAGTTCAGGACACTGGTCCACAAGAGGCCTCGCAGCTCCACATAATATCAAACTGCGAAAAACTGCCAGAGATCTCCATCTCAACGCCAAGACACAGCTTCACTCAATGACCACCAAGCTACAGTGCTGTACACCCTATGCCAAACAACTAGCAAGACAGGAACACAACCCCATCCATCAGCAGAGAGGCTGCCTAAAATCATAAAAAGGCCACAGACACCCCAAAACACACCACCGGATGTGGACCTGCCCACCAGAAAGACAAGATCCAGCCTCACCCACCAGAACACAGGCACTAGTCCCCTACACCAGGAAACCTACACAACCCACTGAGCCAAACTTAGCCAGTGGGACAGACACCAAAAACAACGGGAACTATGAACCTGCAGCCTGCGAAAAGGAGACCCCAGACACAGTAAGTTATGCAAAATGAGAAGACAGAAAAACACACAGCAGATGAAGGAGCAAGGCAAAAACCCACCAGACCTAACAAATGAAGAGGAAATAGGCAGTCTACCAGAAAAAGAATTCAGAATAATGATAGTAAAGAGGATCCAAAATCTTGGAAATAGAATGTAGTAAATACAAGACACATTTCACAAGGACCTAGAAGAAATAAAGAGAAAACAAACAGTGATGAACAACACAATAAATGAAATTAAGAATTCTCTAGAAGGGATCAATAGCAGAAAAACTGAGGCAGAAGGACATATGAGTGACCTGGAAGATAAAATAGTGGAAATAACTACTTCAGAGCAGAATAAAGAAAAAAGAATGAAAAGAATTGAGGACAGTCTCAGAGACCTCTGGGACAACATTAAATGCACCAACATTCTAATTATAGGGGTCCCAGGAGAAGAAGAGAAAAAGAAAGGGACTGAGAAAATATTTGAAGAGATTATACTTGAAAATTTCCCTAATATGGGAATGTAAATAGTTAATCAAGTCCAGGAAGCGCAGAGAGTCCCATACAGGATAAATCCAAGGAGAAACACTCCAAGACACATATTAATCAAACTATCAAAAATTAAATACAAAGAAAATATATTAAAAGCAGCAAGGAAAAAACAACAAATAACACACAAGGGAATCCCCATCAGGTTAACAGCTGAACCTTCAGCAGAAACTCTGCAAGCCAGAAGGGAGTGGCAGGACATATTTAAAGTGTTGAAGGAGAAAAACCTACAACCAAGATTATTCTACCCAGCAAGGATCTCATTCAGATTTGATGGAGAAATTAAAAGCTTTACAGACAAGCAAAAGCTAAGAAAATTCAGCACCACCAAACCAGCTCTACAACAAATGCTAAAGGAACTTCTCTAGGCAGGAAACACAAGAGAAGGAAAAGACCTACAAAAACAACCCCAAAACAATTAAGAAAATGGCAATACGAACATACTTATCAATAATTACCTTAAACGTGAATGGATTAAATGCTCCAACCAAAAGACACAGGCTTGCTGAATGGATACAAAGCCAAGACCCATACATATGCTGTCTACAAGAGACCCACTTCAAACCTAAGGACACATACCGACTGAAAGTGACGGGATGGAAAAAGATATTCCATGCAAATGGAAATCAAAAGAAAGCTGGAATAGCAATTCTCATATCAGACAAAATAGACTTTAAAATAAAGACTACTGCAAGAGACAAAGAAGGACACTACATAATGATCAAGGAATCGATGCAAGAAGAAGATATAAAAATTGTAAATATTTATGCACCCAACATAGGAGCACCTCAATACATAAGGGAAATACTAACAGCCATAAAAGTGGAAATTGACAGTAACACACTCATAGTAGGGGATTTCAACACCCCACTTTCACCAATGGACAGATCAGTGAAAATGAAGATAAATAAGGAAACACAAGCTTTAAATGATACATTAAACAAGATGGACTTAATTGATATTTATAGGACATTCCATCCAAAAACAACAGAATACACATTCTTCTCAAGTGCTTATGGATCATTCTCCAGGATAGATCATATCTTAGGTCACAAATCAAGCCTTGGTAAATTTAAGAAAATTGAAATCATATCAAGTATCTTTTCCAACCACAATGCTATGAGACTAGATATCAATTACAGGAAAAAATCTGTAAAAATACAAACACATGGAGGCTAAACAATACACTAAATAACCAAGAGATCACTGAAGAAATCAAAGAGGAAATCAAAAAATACCTAGAAACAAATGACAATGAAAACACTACAACCCACAACCTATGGGATGCAGCAAAAGCAGTCCTAAGAGGGAAGTTTATAGCAATACAGTCCTACCTTAAGCAACAAGAAACATCTCAAATAAACAACCTAACCTAACACCTAAAGCAATTAGAGAAACAAGAACAAAAAAACCCCAAAGTTAGCAGAAGGAAAGAAGTCATAAAAATCTCATCAGAAATAAATGAAAAAGAAATGAAGGAAACAATAACAAAGATCAATAAAACTAAAAGCTGGTTCTTTGAGAAGATAAACAAAACTGATAAACCATTACCCAGGCTCATCAAGAAAAAAAGGAAGAAGACTCAAATCATTAGAATTAGAATTGAAAAGGAAGTAACAACTGACACTGCAGAAATACAAAGGATCATGAGAAATTACTACAAGCAACTCTATGCCAATAAAAATGACAACCTAGAAGAAATGGACAAATTGTTAGAAATGCACAACCTTCCAAGACTGAACCAGGAAGAAATAGAAAATATAAACAGACCAATCACAAGCACTGAACTTGAAACTGTGATTAAAAATCTTCCGACAAACAAAAGCCCAGCACCAGATGGCTTCACAGAAGAATTCTATCAAATATTTAGAGAACAGCTAACACCTAACCTTCTCAAACTCTTCCAAAATATAGTAGAGGGAGGGATACTCCCAAACTCATTCTACAAGGCCACCATCACCATGATACCAAAACCAGACGAAGATGTCACAAAGCAAGAAAACTACAGGCCAATATCACTGAGGAACATAGATGCAAAAATCCTCAACAAAATACTAGCCAAAAGAATCCAACAGCACATTAAAAGGATCATACACCATGATCAAGTGGGGTTTATCCCAGGAATGCTAGGATTCTTCAATATACACAAATCAATCAATGTGATACACCATATTAACAAATTGAAGGATAAAAACCATATGATCATCTCATTACATGCAGACAACACTTTTCACAAAATTCAACACCCATTTATGATAAAAACCCTCCAGAAAGTAGGCATAGAGGGAACTTTCCTCAACATAATAAAGGCCATATATGACAAACTTACAGCCAACATCATCCTCAATGGGGAAAAACTGAAACCATTTCCACTAAAATCAGGAACAAGACAAGGTTGCCCACTCTCACCACTGTTATTCAACATAGTTTTGAAAGTTCTAGCCACAGCAATCAGAGAAGAAAAAGAAATGAAAGGAATCCAAATTGGAAAAGAAGAAGGAAAGCTGTCACTGTTTGCAGATGACATGATACTATACATAGAGAATCCTAAAGATGCTACCAGAAAACTACTAGAGCTAATCAATGAATTTGGTAAAGTAGCAGGATACAAAATTCATGCAGAGAAATCTCTAGCATTCCTATACACTAATGGTGAAAAATCTGAAAGTGAAATTAAGAAAACACTCCCATTTACCATTGCAACAAAAAGAATAAAATATCTAGGAATAAACCCACCTAAGACAAAAGTCCTGTATGCAGAAAACAATAAGACATTGATGAAAGAAATTAAAGATGATAGAAAAAGTTGGAGAGATATACCATGTTCTTGGATTGGAAGAATCAACATTATGAAAATGACTCTACTACCCAAAGCAATCTAAAGATTCAGTGCAATCCCTATCAAACTACCACTGGCATTTTTCACAGAACTAGAACAAAAAATTCCCCAATTTGTATGGAAACACAAAAGACCCTGAATATCCAAAGCAATCTTGAGAAAGAGAAATGGAGCTGGAGGAATCAGACTCCCTGACTTCAGACTATACTACAAAGCTACAGTAATCAAGACAGTATGGTACTGGCACAAAAACAGAAATATAATTCAATGGAACAGGATAGAAAGCCCACAGCTAAACCCATGCACATATGGTCACCTTATCTTTGATAAAGGAGGCAAGAATATACAGTGGAGAAAAGACAGCCTCTTCAATAGTGGTGATGGGAAAACTGGACAGGTACATGTAAAACAATGATATTAGAACACTTCCTAACACCATACATAAAAATAAACTCAAAATGGATTAAAGACCTAAATGTAAGGCCAGACACTATCAAACTCTTAGAGGAAATCATAGGCAGAACACTCTATGACATAAATCACAGCAAGATCCTTTGTGACCCACCTCCTAGAGAAAAGGAAATAAAAACAAAAATAAACAAATGGGACCTAATGAAACTTCAAAGCTTTTGCACAGCAAAGGAAACCATAAACAAGACCAAAAGACAAGCCTCAGAATGGGAGAAAATACTTGCAAGTGAAGCAACTGACAAAGGATTAATCTCCAAAATTCACAAGCAGCCCATGCAGCTCAATATCAAAAAAACAAACAACCCAATCCAAAAATGGGCAGAAAACCTAAATAGACATTTCTCCAAAGAAGATGTACAGACTGCCAACAAACACATGAAAGAATGCTCAACATCATTAATCATTAGAGAAATGCAAGTCAAAACTGCAGTGAGATATCAACTCACACTGGCAGAGTGGCCATCATCAAAAAATCTACAAACAATAAATGCTGGAGAGACTGTGGAGAAAAGGGAACCCTCTTGCACTGTTGGTGGGGATGTAAATTGATACAGCCACTACAGAGAACAGTATGGAGGTTCCTTAAAAAACTAAAAATAGAACTACCATATGACCCAACAATCCCACTGCTGGGCCTATACCCTGAGAAAACCATAATTCAAAAATAGTCATGTACCAAAATGTTCATTGCAGCTCTATTTACAATAGCCAGGACATTGATGCAACCTGCGTGTCCATCAACAGATGAATGGATAAAGAAGATGTGGCACATATATACAATGGGATATTACTCAGCCATAAAAAAATGAAATTGAGTTATTTGTAGTGAGATGGATGGACCTAGAGTCTGTCATACATAGTGAAGTAACTCAAAAGGAGAAAAACAAATACCGTATGCTAACACATATATATGGAATCTAAGAAAAAAGAAAAATGGTCATGAAGAACCTAGTGACAAGACGGGAATTAAGCCACAGATGTACTAGAGAATGGACTTGAGGATATGGTGAGGGGGAAGGGTAAGCTGTGACAAAGAGAGTGGCATGGACATATATACACTACCAAACGTAAAATAGATAGTGGGAAGCAGCTGCATAGCACAAGGAGTTCAGCTCGGTGCTTTGTGACCACCTAGAAGGGTGAGATAGGCAGGGTGGGAGGGTGGGAGACGCAAGAGGGAAGAGATATGGGAACATATGTATATGTACAACTGATTCATTTTGTTATAAAGCAGAAACTAACACACCATTGTAAAGCAATTATACTCCAATAAAGATGTTAAAAAAAAAAAAGAAACCAAACCAAAAGTGGCTCAGAGACAGAATAAAATGCAGCAAGGATTTGTCTCTAGGGGGACCAGAGGAAGAGAAAATTGAAACTGAGGCATCTAAATCTTTAAATAACTTTGGAAACTAGTCCAAAGTTTTCTACTTGACCAAAGTTCACTAGAAATCTTCAAAAGGGCATTCAGTTCCCATAGGATTTGTCATTATCTCACTCTGGGTGGTTTAAGATATTGATGCTAGAAATATTTCCTTATGCATAAGAATACATTTATTTTGTGTTTTTATTCAATTGGAGGATTTATGCTTTTTTTTTAAATTGATTTCACAAATAGCAACTCAACCCTGTCTATATATGTAGCCAAAATTCATCCAATGCTTAACATCAAGTACATGCTGTACACACTAGGTCTCTACAAATAGCTGTTGAATTTTTATGAATTAATAAAAAATGAATTACATACATTTGGGATTCAGAGGTGGAGACAGATGTGCCTGGCCATCAAGAAGCTATTTTTCAAGTCATAATACTATTCATCCCATGAATGAAGCAGTGCATCAGGAAAGTCATTTCAAGGAAGTGATATGCTAGGCAGAGAGAGCTCCAGCCAAAAGTATGATAATTAATTTAAATGTCTTTTATTGCCTGTAAATAAATTATAAATATTTGATGAGAAAGCTCAACTGTTGAAAGCAAAATTACCTAGGTCCTATACTTGAATTCTCCCTGAATCAAATTAAAAATAAAACCAAATGAATGAAGAAAAGCATAATCCTTCTAGAATCATTTTTCTTTTGAATAGTAGACTTTGTTGTCTCAACATTTTCATCAGTTTAAAACCACAAGGAGCTTGGCAAGTGATTAGATCTGATTTAGAGTCCATTCTCTTTAAAATCTCTAGCTATGAAGAAATTAATAGACCTTTCAATATACCAATCATAACTTTCAAAGGGAGAGCAAGGCTTGCTCTGAAATTAACACTGGCATGAACCAGAACTGGCAATTATTTGCAAACTGAGAAGTTAATCAGGGTCAGAAGACAGTCTTTGTGCTTGAGAGTGGCAATAATACATTATATACTTATTCTAGAACAGAGGTGAACAAACTCTGGCCCTTAGGAGAAATCTAACCAACAGTCTGGAGTTATAAATAGTTTTATTGAAACACACCCATCCTTATTCATTTATGTGTTCTTTGCTTTCTCACTACAACAGCAGAGTTGAGCAGTTCCTTTAAAGACCTTAAGGCTCACAAATCCTAAAATATTTACCATCTGGACCTTTACAGAAAAAGTTTGCCAACCCTGTTCTAAACTAATATTACCTATGTAGGGTTAAGAATAAAGCTCCATACATTCTGTTTTATTTACCTATTTTTGCAGATGTTTTCAATATTTTCTTCATATTGAGTGAAACATGTAAAATATCAAATTTGATTTCCATTGAATGGCTTCCTTCCTTTTTGCTAAATAGATATTAGATCACCATACATTTTGTTTTTGTTTTTAGCGTCTATCCTATAATAAATGGTATTGTTTTATTAAACCAAATATGTCTGATACTAATTACAGAAAATTAGATTGAGAAAACAGAACATTGTACGATATAAAAAACATAAAATATGATTATGTGCTTTGAATCCCTTTCTTTTTTCTACTTTCATTTTTCTACTCATGGATGAAGCTGATGCTGAAAAATTAAAAATAGTATTATATATGTTTGTCTCTGACCTAAGCTTGTTGTTTGTCCACCTTGTAATCAGTTTTGCTGGAGTTTCAGTTTCTTTTCTCTCATATATTATTTTTTAAATAATACTTCATTTTCTTCAAACTGATTTGAAAATTTGTGTTGCTCTCATTTTTCAGAGGCATTATTTCCTTTTAACCCTGAAAAAATTATTTTATTAAATACTCTTTCAGTGCACTAATTTGTACTGCACTTACTGAAGAAATATAATACCCTTCTTAGAAATCAAACTTTAGGGCAAATATATGTCAAATTATTTAAAACAAATGAAGAAACAAAACTCTAGCCTAATATTTATTGTTATATTTTGCCAAATATCCTATTAAAATGACACAAGAAAGAATAATACAAAGCACTTAACAAAAGCACAGACCACATAGTATGTGAGTTTCCAAAGAGTTTGGTAAATTCTGAGCCAATTGATAACCTTAATTTATTGAAGATGTGAACTCAAGGACATAAAATTATGTTAGCCAAAAGAAATATTATCTTACATTTGACTGTCTAATGCTGTCTTTTGGAAGTGAAATTAAGTGTATACAAATAAATGACTGCATTTTCCCAATTTGGGAGATCATCTAAAGATATGTAATTGGATGGAACTTCAGTGGATCATAATAGAATGGAATCTTTTCCATTGTCTCAGAATTCCTGCTGAAGATAAAAAAGAACATTAGCTAATAAGCTTCTCCACATTCTGAAGGGGAGCTTTGAGACACATAGTCACAGGATTTACTAATATTTGACCAGACCTTCTGCTTCCTTTACTCCCATTACTCCTTCTAAGCCAAATTTTAAAATGGCTCAAATTTGTCAGAGGAGAGAATTCTTCTGAGTGTTCAGTTACTATTAAGAAAAATGGTGGTACTTTCTATCCCAGACAAAGCTAATTGGGCTCCAAGAAAATCATGCATAGAAATTAGGGAGTCTACTGAAAGCAGGACTCACATAACATCCCCCAGATGGATGGTTGCTGAGCTGGAGAAACTTGTGTCAAGGTGGACTTGGATAGAAGAGTTTTTGTTGAGACTGCCAGGTATCCCCTTGGAGTTTCAAGGCATATGTGAAGGTAGAGGCTGAAAGCTGATTCTCTTCTACACATTTCTGAAAATTAGATTCCAGATGGAGTAACCACATAAAATGAGATGACAAGAGAGAGAAGCATTGGGAGTGCCATATAAGTCCATTTTTAATGGAGTAAGAATTAGGGTTGACATAAAATACAGGTTGCCCAGTTAATTTTGAATTTCAGTTAGGCAACAAATAATATCGAGTGTAAGCATGTCCTAAAAATTGCATGGGACATACTTATTTTAAATATGATTTCTTGTTTAACTGAAATTGAAATTTAAGTTGATGCCTTTTATTTTTATCTGCTAAATCAGAGAAGCCTAGCTAGAAGGTATGTGTGAATTAGTTAATGTACTGCTAGCTGCTATGACAAACTCCAAAGTGTATTATACTTCCAGTATGATAGAATTTATTTCTTGCTTATGAAAATTACAAAGGAGCCTTTCGTTAATTGGATCCAGATTTATTTCATTTTGTGGTTCCATTATTTTCAAAGGCTCCTTCCAAGGTCTCTGTGCTCATCTAGGCAGATGTGAAAAGAACATGGAGGATTTTAGATAGGAAGTTTTAGTGCGCCAGGCCTGGAAATGGCACTTACACTCACATTTCATTGGCTAGAACTCATCCATATCCATATCAGATTCAAAGAAATCTGGGAAATGCAGAATAGCTTTGTTTCCAGAAAGGAAAGGAAATGGGTTTGATACACAACTAACCAATTTCTAGCGCAGTACATTCCCATGTACCAGTGGAAAGTCTGGAAATTACCTTCACCCAAAGTTTCTTAAGAGGAACTTGTCAAAGAAGGCATCCTCCACAGTGAGGAGATACAGCAATGAGACATTAGAATGTATACCTGTGGGTGAAGGTGAAGTGGAGAGAGCTAAAGAAGGGTTTCTGTGGTTAGACGGAGTATATTTCCATATCATAAGCTGTTCAATATAAGGATGCCAATAGACAGTCTCCATAAGCCCACAAGTTCAATCCAAAAGAAATTCAGCTTTTAAATGCTTGTAACAACACCTCAGGCTCCAAATGATTACTCCTCTTTCCTCCATGCCTTCTTTAACCCAGTAGGAGCCAGGAATACAAGTAAAGAGGATAGCAAGAATGAAAGAACAGATTATACCATCCACACTGTAGGTCAGCTCAATCTCAGAGGCAGGAAAAATGGGGAAATAAAGTCTCTCAACTGAAGTGAGAATGAATTTATTTGACTCAGACTAATTGACACATAAAGCTGTCATTTCTACTCAGATGGACTCAGGACTCAAAAGGAAAATCTAAAATGGAATTGAAGACAATGGTTGATGAAAAACTGATTAATACCTTGTTTATATCCTACACCTATCATTCACATTCCTCAATAACCTGGTTACATATGAAAAAGAGAAGTTATCAAGGGGTTCTTCTAAATTCCAATATTTCTAGCCTCAAGTAATACCTATTAGTAGACAACAAGTGTCTCCTCAGAAGCAAACTTTTTTTTCAAATTCTATTGAATTTGAAATAGCCATGTGTGTTATATATGATTGAATTCCAGCCAGGAACAGCTTAAGTGTGGAACAAGATGGAAGTTTTGCGTCATGTTGTCTGGTAGAGATTGATCCCAGGAGCCAAACTGTCTAGTTCAAGATTTGATTGTGGAGGGAAAACAAAAGAAAAGAAAAGAAGAAAAAAAGAGGAAGGAGAGTTATGAAAATTGGCAATAAAGATTGCTACAAATCATAACTGCTAATAAAAGGCCAGAGCTGCTCTTCTTATATCATTGGCACACAGTATATAAAGTTTCTCTGAGTTGTGCATAAAATATTTTAAATCTCATACTAGGGTTATTAAAACTTAACAGATGGGCTTCCATGGTGGCACAGTGGTTGAGAATGCAGGGGACACGGGTTTGAGCCCTGGTCTGGGAGGATCCCACATGCTGCGGAGCAACTAGGCCTGTGAGCCACAACTACTGAGCCTGCGTGTCTGGAGCCTGTGCTCCACAACAAGAGAGGCCACCATAGTGAGAGGCCCGCACACCGCGATGAAGAGTGGCCCCTGCTTGCCACAACTAGAGAAAGCCCTTGCACAGAAACGAAGATGCAACACAGCAAAAATAAAATCAAAATTAATAAACTCCTACGCCCAACGTCTTCTTTAAAAAAAAAGTACTTATATTTTAAAATGTATATTGCTATTTTGGTGTGTATGAAAATAGGGTTATTAAAACTTAACAGAGGAGAGATCTTCAAGATGGCAGAAGAGTAAGACGTGGAGATCACCTTCCTGCCCACAAATACAACAGAAATACATGTACATGTGGAACAACTCCTACAGAACACCTACTGAAAACTGGCAGAAGACCTCAGACTTCCCAAAAGGCAAGAAACTCCCCACATACCTGGGTAGGGCAAAAGAAAAAAGAAAAAACAGACACAAAAAAATAGGGATGGGACCTGCACCACTGGGAGGGAGCTGTGAAGGAAGAAAGGTTTCCACACACTAGGAAGGCCCTTCACTGGCAAAGACAGGGTGGGCGCAGAGGGGGGGAAGCTTCAGACCACAGAGGAGAGCGCAGCAACAGGGGTGCAGAGGACAAAGCAAAGAGATTTCTGCACAGAGGATCAGTGCCAACCAGAAATCACCAGCCCAAGAGGCTTGTCTGCTCACCTGCCGGGGTGGGTCGGGGCTGGGAGCTGAGGCTCAGGCTTCAGAGGTCGGATCCCAGGGAGAGGACTGGGGTTGGCTGTGTGAACACAGCCTGAAGGGGGCTAGTGCGCCACAGCTAGCCGGGAGGGTGTCCGGGAAAATGTCTGGACCTGCCTAAGAGGCAAGAGACCATTGTTTTGGGGTGTGTGAGGAGAGGGGATTCAGAGCACTGCCTAAACGAGCTCCAGAGACAGGCACAAGCCGCGGCTATCAGCACGGACACCAGAGACGGACATGAGATGCTAAGGCTGCTGCTGCCACCACCAAGAAGCCTGTGTGCAAGCCCAGGTCACTATCCACACACCCCCTCCAGGGAGCCTGTGCAGCTCGCCACTGCCAGGATCCCATGATCCAGGGACAATTTCCCTGGGAGAACACACGGTGCATCTCAGGCTGGTGCAACGTCATGCTGGCCTCTGCTGCTGCAGGCTCGCCCCACATCCACACCCCTCCCTCCCCCCGGCCTGAGTGAGCCAGAGCCCCCGAGTCAGCTGCTCCTTTAACCCCATCCTATCTGAGCAAAGAACAGATGCCCTCAGGTGACCTACACGCAGAGGCAGGGCCAAATCCAAAGCTGAACCCCAGGAGCTGTGTGAACAAAGAAGAGAAAGGGGAACCTCTCCCAGCAGCCTCAGGAGCAGTGGATTAAATCTCCACAATCAACTTGATGTACCCTCCATCTGTGGAATACCTGAATAGACAATGAATCATCCCAAAATTGTGGTGGTGGACTTTGGGAGCAACGATATATATAATTTTTTCCTTTTTCTCTTTTTGTGAGTGTGTATGTGTATGCTTCTTTGTGTGATTTTGTCTGTATAGCTTTGCTTTCACCATTTATACTAGGGTTCTGTCTGTCCTTTTTGTTTTTGTTTTTGGGTTGTTTTTTTTTTTAGTATAGTTTTTAGTGCTTGTTATCATTTCTGGATTTGTTTTTTGGTTTGGTTGCTCTCTTCTTTCTTTTTTTTAAATTACTCTTTAATATTTTTAGATAATTATTTTTTATTTAATAACTTCATTTTTCTTTCTCTCTTTCTTTCTTTCTTTCTCTCTTTCTTTCTTTCTTTCTTTGTTTCTTTTTTTCCTACCTTTTCTTCTGAGCCGTGTGGCTGACAGGATCTTGGTGCTCCAGCCAGGTGTCAGGCCTTTGCCTCTGAGGTGGGATAGCCGAGTTCAGGACATTGGTCCACCAGAGACCTCCCAGCTCCACATAATATCAAATGGCGAAAGCTTTCCCAGAGATCGCCATCCAACGCTAAGGCCCAGCTCAACTCAACGATCAGCAAGCTACAGTGCTGAACACCCTATGCCAAACAACTAGCAAGATGGAAACACAACCCCACCCTTTGGCAGAGAGGCTGCCTAAACTCATTAAAAGGTCACAGACACCACAAGACACACCACGGGACGTGGTCCTACCCACCAGAAAGACAAGATCCAGCCTCATGGACCAGAACACTGGCACTAGTCCTCTCCACCAGGAAGCCTACACAACCCACTGAGCCAACCTTACCCACTGGGGGCAGACACCAAAATCAATGAGAACTGTGAACCTGCAGCCTGCAAAAAAGAGACCCCAAACACAGTAAGTTAAACAAAATGAGAAGACAGAGAAACACAGAGCAGATGAAGGAGCAAGGCAAAAACCCACCAGACCTAACAAATGAAGAGGAAATAGGCCATCTACCTGAAAAAGAATTCAGAATAATGATAGTAAACATGATGCAAAGTCTTGGAAATAGAATGGAGAAAATACAAGACACATTTCACAAGGACCTAGAAGAACTAAAGAGCAAACAAACGATGGACAAAACAATAAATGAAATTAACAATTTTCTAGAAGGAATCAATAGGAGAATAACTGAGGCAGAAGAACGGATAAATGACCTGGAAGATAAAATAGTGGAGATAATTACTGCAGAGCAGAATAAAGAAAAAAGAATGAAAAGAATTGAGGACAGTCTCACAGACCACTGGGACAACATTAAATGAACCAACATTCAAATTATAGGGGTCCCAAAAGAAGAGAAAAAGAAAGGGACTGAGAAAATATTTGAAGAGATTATATTTGAAAATTCCCCTAATATGGGAAAGGAAATAGTCAATCAAGTCCAGGAAGCACACAGAGTCCCATAAAGGATAAATCCAAGGAAAAACATGCTAAGACACATATTAATCAAACGATCAAAAATTAAGTACAAAGGAAAATACTAAAAGCAGCAAGGGAAAAACAACAAATAACATACAAGGGAATCCCCATAAGGTTAACAGCTGAACTTTCAGCAGAAACTCTGCATGCCAGAAGCGAGTGGAAGGACATATTTAAAGTGACGAAAGAACCTACAACCAAGATTACTCTACCAGCAAGGATCTCATTCAGATTCGATGGAGAAATTAAAAGCTTTACAGACAAGCAAAAGCTAAGAGAATTCAGCACCACCAAACCAGCTCTACAACAAATGCTAAAGGAACTTCTCTAAGTGGGAAACACAAGAGAAGGAAAAGACCTACAAAAACAACCCCAAAACAGTTAAGAAAATGGCAATACGAACATACTTATCAATAATTACCTTAAACGTGAATGGATTAAATGCTCCAACCAAAAGACACAGGCTTGCTGAATGGATACAAAACCAAGACCCATATATATGCTGTCTACAAGAGACCCACTTCAGACCTAAGGACACATATAGACTGAAAGTGAGGGGATGTAAAAAGATATTCTATGAAAATGGAAATCAAAAGAAAGCTGGAGTAGCAATTCTCATATCAGGTAAAATAGTCTTTAAAGAATGTTACAAGAGACAAGGAAGGACACTCCATAATGATCAAGGGATCAATCCCAAAATAAGATATAACCATTATCAATATAAATGCACCCAACATAAATGCTATAAAAGAGGAAATCGACAGTAACACAATAATAGTGTGGAACTTTAACACCACACTAAATGGACAGATCACCCACAATGAAAATAAATAAGGAAACAGAAGCTTTAAATGACACAATAGACCAGGTAGATTTAATTGATATTTATATGACATTCCATCCAAAAACAGCAGATTACACTTTCTTCTCAAGTGCGCACGGAACATTCTCTAGGATAGATCACATCTTGGGTCACAAATCAAGCCTCAGTAAATTTAAGAAAATTGAAATCACATCAAGCGTCTTTTCTGACCACAACGCTATGAGATTAGAAATGAATTACACATTGTCAACTTTTTTTTTTAAATGCATGTGTTAAACATATGGGAAAGTAATGAAAGGGGGAGGGGGAAGGGGGAGGGAAATATATGATTATCATGGAAAACTCAGAATATTGATCTTCACTGAATAAAATAAATATATATATAAATATGTAAAGTAAAATATCTTTTCATTTCTCTTGATTTAGAAAGGAACAGAATAAATCATTCTGTACTAAGGTTGTCTTTATAAATAAAACAAGACCAGTTAGATAAGCTTTTATTAAATATACATATTTTAGCATCTTGGTCTTTGTGTGGATATAGAGCAATAGTTCTTAAATTGTGGTCCTTGAGCAGCAGAAACAGCAACTGGATGCTGGTTAGAAATGCAAATTTTGTGGCTCCAGGCTAGACCTACAGAATCTGAAACTCTGGGAGGAGGCCAAGCAATCTGTGTTTTAACAAGGAGATTCAAACCAGGGTAAAATTTGAGACCCACTAGTAAATAAAGATAATAAAATGTCCATGACCTCAGATGAATGGCTTCTCTACTTACCTCCTTTAATTTCCCAAAACCAGCATCAGATCAGAGGACCTGAATATATTAAGTATTCAACAAATGTTTATTTTGAATAGGCAACTATTACCTAATTAAACCCTGAGTTAGATTCTGGGAACAAGAGAAAGAAAGAAAAGCATCAGCACTCAGGATGAAACAAACTTGCACAAAAGCCTTCTGAATCACTGATAAGCTGAGGGCTATAGCAATTATCCCCAGAGAATGTCATTAGAACCCAGAAGAGTTTTACTTAGCTGCCTGGGTGGAAGAGGAAAGGATAGTAAAAGCTTACTCAGAGGAAGAGAATCTAAGCTGAGTTTTTAAGGATGAATAGAAGCTTTAGAGAATGACAGTGGGTGAAGGGTATTTCTTGCAGGGGTAATTGTACAAGAAAATATGATACAGCAAGGCTTATGTGAGGATTTGGGAAATAACAAGTCTTTTTCCTTTTGGCGGAGGTATAGTGCACATAGAAGCTGACTGTGCATGAGGCCGAAATTGAAATTAGAGAGATAATAAGGTCTGGATCATGAAGGGCCTTGACTACCATGCTTAGGTAGGTGGCATTCATCGAGTAGGTAGGCACTGTGCATCATGAAAACATTTTAAGCCAGAAAGTAAAACAAAGATCCTTAAATTTTAGAATAATGATGTTGACAGCTGATTAGCTGGTAACTGGGAAAGGAGTCAGTGAAGAGAGAGAAATGTGTTAGACGTTTATTATGTATTTCTTGCAATAACTTCCTAATACATCTAAAGTGAAACCATAGTTTGAATACATATAAATATGAATGTGTTCAGAGCACAAGTATTTGTAGTTTAAAATATGAATTTTCTATTATTTATAACGTTAGTGATGTCTTCATTGATATGAGATTAAAACTCTTAAACAGTTGTATTAAAGATCTCAGTAAAGAATGTAGTGACTATTACAAAGTAATTTTTTTAAGTCAAATGAAGAAAAATACTTGCATAGATGACTTTTTTGGGTTTTCCTCCAAATTTTTAACTTCGAGGTGCATTTGAAATGTATACTTAGGAACATCTACTTAATAATTCGTTTATAGGATATGGTCCTCAGTTTAGGAAAGAAAAAGGTTAATCAGTTGGATTCAAAATAGTAATATATAGCTTTAATAGCATGGAATTTTCAATAGACATACCATTTTCTTTCCTCTTATTGTTCATATATTGTCAATTGATTATTTTTAAATTGGGGTCTATGTCTTATTTCCTCATAGAAAAAAAATTTTCACAACTAAAACTAATGATTCTCCTCTTTCCTCCTTTTATTCTCCCTTCCTAATATTTCCATCACACTTATTCAGGGCCTTTAAGTAAAATAAAGATCTTCTTTCCCCTTTTTTTCTTTCTTCCTTTCTAATTGCTTGGGACCTATAGATTCAAGGGACCCATGTACCTAGAACTCATTTCCCGTTTTTGTACACAGAGACACTCCTGTGATAGACAGTTATAGCTCAGGAAGGGTTAGAAGTTATATGTGTCTAGATCTGAGAAGACCAAAAGATATCATCATTAAATTGCAAAAAGAACACTCACTTCTGCTTAAGCAGATAGAATATAATATTTCAGGAAATCTAAACCCTCAAGAAAAGGTTATTATTTAGTAATAAAAGGAGTTGAAATATTTAATAAATTGTTATGAAAAATAAACTATACTTGGAACTAAACCAAAAGGAGGTTATACTGAAACATTGCCTAGTAGACCCACACAAAAATCATTTAATCATCTAGGCCTATGTTTGACTTGCTGTTTATTATTAATTAAATCTCAAAATCTATGAAGTTACATCTTGACTTGTGGATTTTTGTCTGGTAGAGATGTAAATTGTCTTCTGTCTGATAGATCTGATTGCCCCAAAGGTTATAGTTTTGTTGCTTTATTGAACATTAACCAGTTTGTATCTTACCATATCCTTGCTCAGCAGGAGGAGCTAGGAATATCTCTGGAGCCTCTTTTATGGGACACCAATCTCATTTATGAGAGCTCTGCCCTTATGATCCAATCACTCCCCAAAAGATCTCATCTTCTAATACCATCAACTTTGGGAGTTAAGATGCAATGTATGAATTTGGGGAGAACACACTCAGACCTTAGAATAGAGTCTATAAATATTCAGATATGGCTTTTGTGGTGTGTCAACTTGCCTAGGATAAACTACCTTCTCCAGAATTGCCCTTCTAGTATGCTTCCAGATATGGTGGGCTACAGAGATATTCTCCCTGAGAGCTGGAGGACAAAAAAGAAACAGCAACCATTTTCTAGCATGAATCTGTATTCTTCCAGTGATCCAATCAAATCCTATCCTAGGTGCTTCTATGAAGAGATTTGGCAGATGTAAAGTTCCTAATCAGTTTTACTTTAATTTAGGGAGATTACTTTGGGTGGGACCACAAGTTAAGTATTCTGTAGGAAGGCCTTAAAAAGGGTCTAAGCTTTCCCTGAGGACACACCCTGAGCTCTGTTGGGTTCCAGCCTACTCTTAACCATTCTTTCCTGACTGCCTGTCACAGAAACCTTTGGCTCATGCTTGTGGGTGCCAGCCTGCTTGTGATGTTCCCTTCCTGACTTTATGACCTTTGGGATATCAGATTTGCTTAAGCAGTCCTCATAATTTGTAAAACAATTCCTTAGAATAAAACAAAAGAATCAATAAATGTGTTCGGGAGGAGTGGTATATCCATATATCTTACTTATTCTGCTTACCTGGTTGAACCCTGACTGATAAACCTCATTAATAAGTTAAATAAACCTTTGCTATGTTTATTCTATATTTGTATGAGAGTCACACTTTTCAACTTTTAAAAACTTTTACTTTGACAAAATAAATAGTGAACATCAGCAGTAGTTCCTTTGGGCTCTGCTTGGATTAATAAAGTAAAAAAATATATATTGTGTCTATTTGAAACAAGTTTCTCTTCATGGTTGTGAAGTAATTCACATTGAGTTGTTACCGTGACACTATTAAAGAAGCATCTTAAATAATATTTATTATTACTTAGAAATAATATTGTTTAGAAAGTAGGTTACCTAATTTCTTATTTAGCATATAGGATCCGGTTCAATTTGGGGAATAACTTTGCCAGAATGTTTCAAACAAGATACTCTAGAGCTGGAATGCTTACTGACAGTCACTTATTTTGCTTATAACCCACTCCATCTGACTGGTTTAGCCAGGTTTACCAGAGACAGGAAAAATACAAAGGATATGATGACCAGGTAAGCTACTCTGGTCAAATGCTGCATCCTATCAGTCAGTTAAAATCAACAAGATGGAATGGCAAGTAAGAAGAAACTCTGGGAAAGGCCAACCGTTTCTATTAAGTGTTTCTGTCAATTGAGTCAAAAACATGACTCAAGATGACTTTTGGCAGCTGGAGGGACAGAAAAGATTGTTATTTTTTTTCCAAATGAGCCCGTGGAGAGTTGCATCTGGTGAACAAGCATACTTTTAAAATAGCCCTTGAGATTAGAAAAGGATGGGTAAAGTAGGGATGATAATTAGAAATTGGAGGAAATGAAAATGAGTAAGAAAACGGGGGGGTGGAAATAATGCAGATGAAAAGAGAAAAAATGACAGGGGAAAAATTCTCTTTCAGATCACTGCCCTATACCACAAAGAGGAAAGCAACCAGTCTGTGGGATTTTCTGTTGGTGACTCAACAGTGGCATAATTAGTTGTAGCTCAGATAGGGGCATGGTTTATGAGCCAACTAGGGCTCTTTACTAGACAGGGAGGGTGCAAAGGGGGAGAATTGGTGGACCACCACTCCTTGTGACTGAAAGAGGAAGGATGTAGTCTGTTTGCACTTACCCTGCATTTCATCAATTCAACTTGTGATGTTTTCATTCACTTAAAAAAAAAATGATGAAGTGCTCCCCAATGGGTGTGTTTCAGTTTCTAAACAATAAAGACGTCTGTTTTTTTGGTGATGCTAGAAGAGTACATTTTCACCAACCGCTTTTTCCACATTACACAGGGAGGGTATCCAGTATCCAAGTGGGTGGCTCCCTGAAAAGGACCAATTTTGGAAGCACCCACCTAGAAAAACATTTTAGATTTTTATGGTTCTTTTCATCCAAAGATCTCAAGGGATTACCAAGCAAAATATGAGATCCTTGACAACATTTCAAGGTGGTAGGAGACAAGAGTTGCTGACATCCCTTAGCGGATGAAAAAGCAGTGGGCAAAATAAGGGTACTATGAGGCAGAAAATAACAACAGAACCAAGAATCCTATACCTCAAACTAGTACTGCTGCCTCTGAAACTTTTGTTTACCTCTGTCATAACATAGTCTCAGTGTCATTATGTACAAAATAATACCCCTTTATTAAAGTACCGCCATTACCTATGTGTCAATGTGTATCATAACTTCCTGAATGAGGCACACATTTTCAAGGTCAGGGGTAATTTCCAATATGTATGTTATATAAGTTGGAATATTTAGTAATTTTTTACCTTTAATAACCATAAGATTCCTTTGGTTGCTATAAATTTACTTGTGTGATTAACAGGCAATTTGAAAGGTTAATTATGCATATGAGAATTATAGGGTTTTATGTCATTATAAACTGAACTTTCAGTAGAATATGCCATTTGGCTTTACTTTGCCAGTGGATTATTTTAGTTTGATGAATGGGAGGGGAAGAAGATTAGCAAATACATCCATTTATGTTCCTGAAATAGTTATGCTTTATTTTAAAAGTGAATTTTCTTCATTTCCACATAAACCTTTTTGCATTTCACTACACTGTTGACTATAATTCAAGTTGACTATAAGCTTGAGTTTTCCCAGGAATAGGTTAAATCAATTAACATTGGTCTTGTCCAGTCTCTGAAAATGCAAAACACATCTCCAGAATATTAAGTACACTTCCTTTAACTTCCAGAGCTCAAATTCAAAATATACCCCTCATGACCTAAAAAATATATAATCAAATGAGCTGCAAAGAAAGGTCTTTTTTGTAATATTAGTAAAAATGTTTGCCAAATGAGTCTTTGTTCCACGTTTCAGAAAATTCCTCATATACATATTTCAATATATTTAAAATGCTGAATCTAGAATTGGAGACTGTTAAATGGCTCATATTTATTTTCTTGAATGTCAAAATGTAGCCAGTGCCAAAAAGCCTCTGGGTGTATGTACAAAATTTGTAAAAATACATAAAAACCTACTGAACCAAAACCACAGTGGAACTCACAATAACTTTCCAGACAGCATAATTTACCACTTAGTCACTGGGGAATGCCAATCTCAAAAGATAGGTTTTACACCAGGCCAAGAAGATCAACAAAAATAAACCCTTCTTGGACTAGGAAAAAATGGAAAGTCCCATTCCAATGGCCTTAAAACAATACTAATATTAATGATAATCATAAATTAACTGTCTGTTTTGGTGTGCCAACATTTAGTTGAATTATTTTTCTAAACATTGTGCCTTTTGAAATGATAATGAATAATTAAGACTATTAGAGTATGTGGTGTTAAAGCATTTTCTGTTTGTTGTACATTGAGCTCTCTATTTTTTTTTGCATGTTTCATATTAGATTAGCAGAGAAGCTGAATTAAATGTGTTTAGCCACAAGAGATAATTATAGTGAGTTTCTGACCTCTCTTATCCCTCTGTAGTCTGAACCCAGGTAAGGAGTACAGAAAGTCCCATCTACTCCACCTCCAACAGAGATCCTAACTTGGCTACCTCTGTCTCCTTCCCCACTGCCCTCCTTCAGACTGGAGAGATCTCTTGCATGGGCAGCTCTTTTCTGCTTCTGCTCATCTTTACGTTCCTGCTTCACCACAGCAATTTCTCAACTTGGTCTCTCCTCAGCAGTTCGATTTATCTTTTAAGAAATGGTCATCAGACCACCTCATCCTCTAGCTTATAATTTCCGGTAGCTTCCCATTGCACTTAGGATAAAATCCAATTCCTGCAAGAATCTATATTACAATGTGTGTAGCACCTGCCTCTTTCTCTATTGAGCATATGTATATACAACCTGCAGGACTGCAGTATAACAATGAAATGCTGAAGTTAAGATGAGTTGTTAGTTTGTTAGGCTTCTGTTCTTTAAATGTACTATACACATATATAAATCTAATAAACTATATTGTCAATGTGGATTTCAGGTGGCTTACTAAGAGAGAGGAGTTATCTTGTTTTAAAAGATAAAACATGGCAAGTTATATTAGGTATGTTGTGCATAAATCTGAAATTCTGAATGTTGCCATTTCACTTACTACGTCATTTTGTGCCTTTCCTCTGCCACACCAAATATAGAATGTTCATGTAAATAATTTATAAAAATCTATTCTTGGGGAGCCTAGGGCAGCTAAAACAAAAATAAAATAGATAACAGAGTAAAGTATATCAGAGGATTACCATGATGTATTACAAGAACTCAAAGGAGTTCTAGTGTGTTCTAGGTTCTAGTTTGTTTTTGCCAGATGTGTGATCCTAGAGAAAAATAATGTCTTAGACTCTATTCCTTTGTCTGTAAGATGTAGTAATGAAGATTTCTGTGTTCTTCACGAATGTACTGTTGAAATGAGATGCATGAATGTGTAGTGAATGGCAGTTTGACATTCAACTCTCTTTTTTCCCCCATTCCTATTACTCTTATCCTTCTCTGCACTGTTAAAATGGTAGGAACATTAGCCTTGGGGTCCTGAGTAGGGCATCCAAGTATCACTTAGAACAAAGAACTCAACTGAGAAGCTAAATGGATTTTGAAATTCATAAACACAACTGTCTAAAAGCCAAAGGGTTATTTACATGTTAGACCCCAGGCATTTATTATGGGGACAGTTTTCAGTTTGTGGTTTTGAATTACAAAATAGACTTGTCTTGGAAGAACAGGAGTCAGAGACTAGAAGACTAAATAAAGTCTATGAAACAAGCACAGAGTGAAGGAGAACTGAGGATGGTATCCAAAGAGCAGCTTCCCTGCTACACAGGGAATAGCTAAACACACAGAGACCTCTGGAAAAGGAAGGAGTTTGGAGAATATTTGAAGGTAATAATTTAAGGTTTCGATACTCTCTGGATTCCTGAAAAGAGCGCCAGATCCCCTCTTTTGAGTCTTGGCCTGTTGATGTGGGGAGGAAAGAAAATAGGATATAAATACCCAGAAGGGATTGGCAAAATCCCAGTAGAGAAAATTTATACCTTACATCACAGGAAACATCTAAGGAAATTTCAAGCTTTTTGAAATTCTTTACTTGGAGAGGTGCCTGGATGTCAAGACACACCTGGAGAGAGATTAAAAACTGGTAAAAGAGGTGTTTCCATGGATGAACCTAAGGACACACCTTACAAAGTCCAGTGGGGCTAAGAGTGGTAGGGAGGGCAAATGAGATCACACAACTCCCAAGGGGTGAGGGGAGGTAGAAGCACACTCACAGGGTCTTCTTTAGACTGAATGAACTTTGGCCAGGAGTTGAGACAGGTGGAGAGACCACGTGACCAGAGACCATAGGGACTAGGGAAAGTAGCTGTGGATGTCAGTCTACAGAGCCCCAGAATCAGACAGAACAAGAAATACCATAGCAGAGGGAAGTCCAGACAATGGCATTTATGTCAGACTCCCTCAGGAGGGAGATTGTTGGCAAACCAGAAGTGACCTCGTTTTCTAGAATTTTCTAGATTAAGCATGTTACATTGTGAAAATGGGAGTTCCACAACCTCGTTAAGTTCACTTACTAAAAAATAAAGACAATCAACTTAAATAAGTACACATCTGAATTGTGACTGCAAAATATCTACTCTCATAAGTATGCATCAAGGTATCTAGCAGATGGAATTTTAATTTATTCTTGTTACTGTTGTTGTTGTTACTGAGATAACGGATCACTGAAAACTTACAGGCTGCTGCCACTTTTAGCATCAAAGATGACAAATCTCTGCAGAGCAGTATGCCCGTCCCTGAGACTGTTGATCAGGATGGCAACAAATTACGTGGGCCATCTCTTCTTCACTGTATATAGCTAGAACAGAAAACCAACTCTTTTAATTTCTTTTTTTTCTTCCTTTTCATAGGGAGAATTTAAGGGAATGTGATAGCTTCTATGAGAGAAAACACAACCTTTCATACAATAGTGATGCATAAAGGTATCCCTTAATGTGAACGTAAAGGCTTGTGACATTCTTGAGCCCAAGCTGTTGAAGGAGAACCTGATATTACAAAGGAAATATTTCAACTTACTGCCTGGGAGAGTAACAAATATTAAGGGATAGTCAAATTATGTATGTCTCCTTTAACTACGTAAAATCTTATGAATGTATTTAAAATGAGGTTACAAAAAATTGACTCAGAAACATTAACTATGCAGCAGAATCCATTAACTCAAGATTGTCTGTAATAAGTTACTAAATACACTCAAGAGACTTACTCTTATACACTGGTGCTAATTAAAAGTATGATTCTATTTTTCAGTCACAGATAGGGAATCCTTTATTCCATTAACTTTACAAATTCTTAGACTCATTAAGACTTACTATAGGTACCCTAAAAAATCACTCAGCCTTCCCTCTGACTATGTGAAAAGCAGGGCAATGAAAAAGAAAATCATATCACTTGATTATATGCCAAGTGTAGAATTGTCAGGTTTCTATGAAAAAATGGGGGGGGCGTAGAAAATGAAAAAGGGATATATATTTTTATTTTCCAAATGTTTGAAACATTGTTGTCTTGAACCAAATACACTCTGATAAGAAATGTAAACTAAATAAAATGACTGTTCAGGAAAAAATGCCAATAGCTAAAGGATCATAATTGCATATGGAGAATTTTCAATGCTCTAGAAATATGTTTTAAATATTCTGCCAACATATGTTTCAGTTGCCAAGTCTTATAAAAATATAGTCTTTACTGAATATTTTGAAATATATTTGTAATAACTATATTCAGTAAAACCTCATTTATCTGACAACAGCTCGTTCAAAATAGAGTAATTTGAAGAACTACTATGCTATAGTTGGAGAGACAAAATTTTTCTGTTAATATTGATCATATATTTTGAAATAAAGCTTCAAGGTTACAGAAGTATATGTAAGGAAATCGGCTACTCACCAGTTGTAAAACTATGCTATGCTTCTCCATATGCAAACATCACAAAGATCAGGACATTTTCCCTATACATTTAAGTGGCTTCACAGTAAAGCCCAATCACCATGACTGAAATAGTCACAAGGTGGTCCATTTGTTCTCAAGGTCACTAAAATAAATGGGCTAACCCTGACATTTCTACTCACATAAGAAAAAGCAGCCTGACTTAGGACTATATAATGGAAGAAAAAAATCCTTATAAATTTTGCTCTATATTGTTATAATATTAAACTTTTACTTTAGTATCTTCCCCAAGACCACAAACAAATATATTTAAAATATTATTTTATAACCAGGACATGGAAGCAACCTAAGTGTCCATTGACTGATGAATTGATGAATTGATAAAGAAGATGTGACACATATATACAATGGAATATTACTCAGCCATAAAACGAAACGAAATTGAGTTATTTGTAGTGAGGTGGATGGACCTAGAGTCTGTCATACAGAGTGAAGTAAGTCAGAAAGAGAAAAACAAATACCATATGCTAACACATATATATGGAATCTAAAAAAAAAAAAAAAAAAAAAAAGGTTCTGAAGAACCTAGGGACAGGACAGGAATAAAGACACAAACATAGAGAATGGACTTGAGGACCCGGGGAAAGGGAAGGGGAAGGGGAAGCTGGGACGAAGTGAGAGAGTGTCATGGACATATATACACTACCAAAAGTAAAATAGATAGCTAGTGGGAAGCAGCTGCATAGCACAGGGAGATCAGCTTGGTGCTTTGTGACCACCTAGAGGGGTGGGATAGGGAGTGTGGGAGGGAGGTGCAAGAGGGAGGAGATATGGGGATATATGTATATGTATGGCTGATTCACTTTGTTATAAAGTGGAAACTAACACACCATTGTAGAGCAATTATACTCCAATAAAGATGTTAAATATATATATTATTTTTAATTAACAAGAAAGAAAAGAATAAATACCATAGTTTTCTTTTTCTGTTTTAGAATGTATTTTTCTAAAGTTGTAATAAATGCACAGGGAACAGAGTTCAAATGATATTAATGTATATATGATTAAAAGTAATTTTCTTTTTTACTTCTGCCCAGCTTTTGTCCCCAAAGGCAACTGCTATTATTAGCTTCTTGGATATCCTTCTATAGATATTCTATATACAAATAAGTATTTATATGTAGATTTTTTAACATAAATATTAGCATATGGAGCCTTTTTTTGTCTTGAATTTTTTCACTTTATATAAATGGGAGATCTTTGAATTTCATTGCATATAAAACTTCTTTATTCTTTTTTATATTTGTATAATATCCCATAGCATGGATTTACAATAATTTATTTGAACAATCCCCATTGATATACATTTTTCAGTGCTGCAAAGGCTATCCTTATACATACATTATTCTGTGCAAGTGAAAGTATATCTGTAAGATAAATTCCTAGAAATTGAATTGCTGAGACAGAGGACATGCATTTACATTTGTGATTAGATAAAGATGTATTTAATTACAATTATATCAATTTATGCTCTCATTTAAAGTATAAAAGATCCATACTATAGGGTTTAGAACTTATTTATTGCCATTTTGAAAGTCACCAAACTGAAGACTTATTTGCCTACCACTGCAAAATTTAAAGAAAAGAAAGAAAAAAATATAAACATGAATTAGAATTGAGAGGTTTGCATGTTTCCTTTTAATAAAACCAAATATAATCTCCAAATCTGAATTTTCTTTGAATGGATAAGCTGACATCATTTTTCACAAAGCCAAGTTATGTAAGACTAACAATTTTCTCCAAATTTCAGCATCATTGCAAGTAAACCAAAATAAAATAACTTCAATATGAATGGAAACAGTATAATCCGTAGAAAGCTATGCAGTTCTTCATTTATATTGTAATGAGGTAGAGAATGTTACTAATCAATTTAAGATCATTCAACAGTGGCATAGTGGTTAAGAATCTGCCTGCCAATGCAAGGGACATGGGTTCAAGCCCTGGTCTGGTAAGATCCACATGCTGTGGAGCAACTAAGCCCGTGTGCCACAAATACTGAGCCTGCACTCTGGAGCCTGTGTGCCACAACTACTGAAGCCCGTGTGCCTAGAGCCCGTGCTTCGCAACAAGAGAAGCCACTGCAATGAGAAGCCTGTGCTAGGAAGAGTAGCCTCCGCTCACTGCAACTAGAAAAATCCCAAGTGCAGCAATGAAGACCCAGTGCAGCCCAAAATAAATAAATTAATAAAATAAAATTTAAAAACTCTACATAAAAAAAGATCATTCAGCAGACATCAAATATTTAACTCTATTTTTCCCAATTTACTTATTTTCTCAATTTTTCATCTTTTTTTCTAAAATAGGAAAACCTGGGGCTTTAGTTTCTCCAAATAAAGTACACTCTTAGAGATTAAAAGAAAAATATTCAGCAAAACTTTTCCTCTTTCAATGACTAATTCTTTTAGTAATTTTTGGAACATATCTGTGGGCTTCTACATAGAAACCTTTACTCTCAACTTTAATACCTGAGGAATTTCAAGACAACAACACCTGATTAAGAGTTACTTATTAACAATATTTTCCTCTAAACAAAATCACATTTTAAAATTAATCAATTAAAACTAATCAAGTTGATAAATACATTTTTGCCATATACCTTCATATGAAGTTTTTATATTCAAAAGAGCCATGTGGATGTAAAATATCCCGAATGCCTTTGAGGTGCTAATATTTTTCTGTTTGTCCATTAGACATGGGAATAAATTTTCAAGCAAGGAGAAGAGAACTTCTTGAGCATTTAACTATGTGTTGTGGATAAATTCCACTGCCCACAATTATGTTTATTTGCTACTTTATTTTCTCTAGGTTGGCTAACTTTCTCTTACATTTCTTTTCATATCAATACACATTCAAAGTAACATTTGCTCTGATACAGCCCTATTCATTTTAACCTCATACTTGGAAGCATGAGGCATCAGAGTTAAATGAAACTCCTTGGGTGTCAAAGTGTTCTTATAAAGAACTGCTCAACTGAAATTTATATCTCTTAGAGATTCAAGAAAAGATATGCACAAGGCTGGCCCTCTGAGCCTCTTCAACCAGAGTCTTGTGACACTGCGTGTAAAGTCTGGCAGGAGTACCAGCCTGACCTATCCTTGACCAGTGCTGGGTTGAGGGAATATCCAGGCATGACTAAATAACAGTGGCAGGAGGTCAGTTCCACTGAGGAATTTGAATGAGGCTTTCAGTAGAAGGAAAAAGAAGGGATGCCTGGGGAAATAGGATAGAAAGAAGAGCCTGAGGTGTGTCTCCAATTTGCTTCAGATGCCTAGCTCCAAGGATCCTTGTCTGAGCAGAACCTGAAAGATTTTCATGAGACACTAAGGCATAATCATAAGGCTTCAGCATCTCATAAAATATTAATATTCTCCTCCACAGTGACTGTGTAGCCCCATTCTTGCAATGAGGTTTCATTACGTGGAAACAAATTTTTGGAAATTTCTTATAATTGGAATTATCAGTTATTGATATTCTCTAATTCATAAAAATATATTGATGTCAGTGGCTTTTACCATAGTACTTGGGGCTTAGAGCATTAAAAACATTTGTCTATAATATCTTCCCACTATGATCCATAATCAGCAATGTTGTCAGCTGTCTTTCTAAAGTGAGGCCTTATTAAAGCTCTTTCCCAACATCGCCTACGTGATTTGGTCCTCACCTACATCATTTGGTCCTCACCACCAAGAGATAAAGTCCAAACTCTTAGAGTATTTGATATACTATTCAGAATCTGGCTCCAACTAACTTCTAAGTCACATCTTTCTCCATTCACCTATACACATTTTGCATTGTGGACATTAAACACTTCTTGAAGTTCCTCAAACATAACATTTTTTAATATAACTCTATGCAATTGTTCTTACCAGTCTACATGGTACACTCATTGTTTCTTCAAGGTAAATCATGTGCCACCTCTTATAAGAGGCCTCAATAATCACTATAAGAAAATTAGTAACTTCTCCTACTATGATCCCACCAATCTACTAGAGAGTGTGTTAACTTGTAATTATTTTTCTATATGTGTTTACCCTTCATTAGACTGTTAGTTAATTTTCAGGAATTGATTTTCATATTTGCACACCTAACGCCTACATGACATTTGGCCCGTGGTAGGTGATCAATAAATGTGAGTTGAATGGATGAATAAACAATGAATTAAATACACAAATGAAGCAAAAATACACAGATCTATAGAGTTAAATATTTTTCTTGTAGAAGGCTGCCTCATTTTTAATATAACTTTTTTTTTTTTTTTTTTTGCGGTACGCGGGCCTCTCACTGTTGTGGCCTCTCCCGTTGTGGAGCACAGGCTCCGGACACGCAGGCTCAGCGGCCATGGCTCACGGGCCCAGCCCCTCCACGGCATGTGGGATCTTCCTGGACCAGGGCACGAACCCACGTCCCCTGCATCGGCAGGCGGACTCTCAACCACTGTGCCACCAGGGAAGTCCTAACTTTGTAGAATATATATTTCTTAACACAGTATTTTTTTTGGCCAATATTTATATAGAAAAATTTCATTTATATCTCTAAAACTCAATATGACATCTTTAAACAAATTACGTGGGAAAAAGTAAGTTTCTAAATAAAATTGATAAAATGTCAAAATCACATAGATATTTTGAGAAGCAGGACAAATCTCAACAAAGGGGATATTCATCTTAGATGTTTCTGGCACTAAGAAAGGCCATGTTACTCCAATGTTTTGTTTTGTTTTTTTATATAAGCATATCAATTACATTTGTTGACTTGGAAGAAATTTTTTAAATAGTTAATAGACATGTATAAAAATTGTACTGTTTTTTAAGAAATTGGGAGTGCGGGGCTGATGAGTAACTTGCTATATTTTTTCCCACATAAATAATGGGAAGTAAACGTCTGGTTAGTATTTTCATTCAGACTGTCTGATTTTGAGGAACAGGTTCTTATTAATAAATGGGAGATAGCTGTATTAAATTAGATATTTAATACATTCAAATTGTTGTGTTGTATATTGTGAGAAATGTAAAAATAAAGATGATTTGTGCCCTATCTTCATAGAGCTTCCTTTTAAGTTCAGGTCCGAGAAGTATGATAGGATCACAGTTAGTCTTCATTTGCAGTGTCAACTACATAAGGTACTATGTTTGTAAGAATTCTGAGGCCACAGCTTAGCATGGGAGGACACCATGACTATTAGTGATATTTGTAACAGAAACATACTTGCCACCACTGCTCTAGGGATTCACAGGAAAAAAGAAAGCACTTCTTGTTGAAGTGACAAATGGGAAGCTGCTGCATAGCCTAGGGAGATCAGCTCGATGCTTTGTGGTGATGTAGAGGTGTAGGATAGGGAGGGTGCGATGGAGTCTCAAGAGGGAGGGGATATGGGGATATATGTATACATATAGTTGATTCACTTTGTTGTAGAGCAGAAACTAACCTAACATTGTAAAGCAATTATACTCCAATAAAGCTGTAAAAAAATAAAATAATTATTTTTAAAAAATCTCCTGAAAGAAGTGACACTTAAGCTGGGTAGGGTAATTTTAGAAATAGGAATGGAAAGAAGTGGTCAAAGTGAAATAGTGCCAGAAGCAGAGCTTAGAAAAGAAAGGACTAGGAAAATTCAATAAAAGCAAGTAGTCATGTTAGTTGAAGCCAAATGAATTCTTCTTATCCTCAGAAGGGAAGTATAGGGTAACTCCTAAGAAAGTCTCCTTCAGCTGGACCAAAATGACCAATGAGAAACCTTTTCAGTGGAATAGCAATCTCACAATGACTTCAAAAATTAAAACTGAGAGCTACCATTTGCTAGTATATGGGAGGAACTAATGTTAATTGTAAGACAGAATGTACTAAGTAAAGGGGGAAAAGTGAGGAAAAATCTTGACATAACCTTGATTCAGTTAATGAAACATGGGCTCAAAAAAAAACATATAGCATTGTAGTTAATAATCTAATTAATAGGAAGTAGTAATAAAAAGAGGGAGAAATTTTATTTGGGACAAAAATACAAAGTTGCTACCTTTCACAAGGTGAGCTCGAAAAGAGAAAGAATTTATTTCTACCTGCTGATAGACAAAAACTCCAAAAACCTCAGAGCTAAATCTTCAACAACATCTTTTCAGGAAACATTATGCATCCCACATAATTACTTCAGACCTTCTAGGAATTATACATCCTGGGGTATTAGTGCTGATAGAAACACAAACAGTTCAGGATCATTCTTAAATTGGCCTCAGAGTCATCTTCATGAAGAGGAAATGAGAGAAAGTATATTTGCGTGGAAGGCAAAAGAGGCTTACTGAGAAAATTAAATTTGTTTTATTATCAGTCAATTTACCACTTTTATTTAATCTCTTCTTCGTCTTTTCTGTATAAAAAAAATTCTTGCCTTCTTATTCTTAGCCTCTTTACCGGTCTTGTGTCAAGCTAATAGTAACTTTTTCAGCTCATAAAACACTTCTGTGCCTATCAGCTATCTTGAACATCACCTAATAAGTAAAATATGATTATTTTATATCCTAACCTTTCTTCCTCCCACTCTCCATTCAAATGCTTCAATGCCTTTTGTACCAGTCTGGGTTCAGAGTATGGAAGTAGTAAGAGATATATATTAAGAGATTTACTGCAATAAAGTGACTTACATGATCATACGGGCTAGCTAGGCAAGTCTAATATCTACAGGGCAGACCATCAGAAACGTCAGGCTGGAACTTTCCAGCATGGATTGAAGCTATTTTCCACAGACAGAATTCCATCTTCTTTCAGGAAAGTTTCAGGTTTTAAGGCCCTGTTTTTAAGACTTTTCAACCTATTGAACTGGCCAGCCAAGATTATCGGGGATAATCTCTTTTACTTAAAGACTTTTTTATTTAAAGTCAACTGACTTTAAGCACATCTAAAAAATACCTTCATAGCAACACGCAAGTTAGCACTTGATTGAATTACTGGATACTGAAGACTAGACAAGATGATGGTCCAAAAAATCATCACGGCCCCCACCCTTGTCAACTTGGCACCCATATACATTTTATTAAACCATACTTACTATCCAAATGAAGACAATAACAAAGTCATGTTTCCATCTAACATGATACAGCTATCCTCCATACAACTGAAAATACATTAATACTTAACTCCAGAAGAGAATTCAAAGATCTTCCCTGATATTCACTATTCTCTTTGATATCCTGTAACTGAAAAACTGTGATATACAATTAACTATTATTAATATATCTTATGTTAGATAATAAGGAGATAAGAGAGGGAAGAAAGCAAAACTACTTGGTTAATATATATGCAAACATATTTATAACAAAATAATCAAGAAATACTCATTACAGTCCTTGTTTCTGCAACTAGTAACACAGTCGTTGTAGGCATTTATGACTACTTTCTTCCATCAGCCAATTTTTTATTCCCTTTTCACTCAGCAACCGCCTAAGCTGATTATGATTCTTTGCATAGCAAAGTGACCCAAACCTTGATTCATGAAGGTTCTGGACCATTAACACTCCTGCCTGAATTGGGTTATTTTAGTTTCACATTGACTTTAATCATAGAACGTGGTAGAACTAAAATATATCCTAAGGGATCTCCAGTGTTCCAGACAAAATCTTCCATACTTTCATTTTTCAGTAGCAACATTCCCTTGGCAATTAATATCATCCCAGACAGTACTGTAAGTCCCTTCTTGGCCTGTTGATTCAAAGATGTAAAGAGGCTGGGTGACAGTCTTAACTTTTAGTCCACAATAATAATTGTTTCTCCTGGTGGAAGCATTCTTCCCAATGGAACTAAGTCCTCCAGACCATCATAGCCTAAGGTTATGAGGACTAGAAGTGAAGATTTTGCTGATGGAACACTAAGAGTAATAGAGAATGGAGCCACTCCCATTTCTGTGTTTTCATTCCTGGACCAGTGGATTGTGGTTAAGGGAGAAATAGCAACATATATTGGATGCTGATTCAGAGCATATGCAGCCTCCTGCAGAGTACTGCCCTAACTCTGAAAATAGGGCCACATAGCTGACATTGCAACAGAGTCTTTAAAATGTCATTTCACAATTCTATCAAGAAAGCTGCTTTAGGTTGGTTGGGAACATGATAAAACCAGTGAATTCTGTGAGCATAGACCCATTGCTCCACTTCTTTTTCTGTGGAGTAAGTTCTTTGATCAGAGCAATGCTATTTAGAATATGGTGATAGGGAATAATGTATTTTGTAAGTTCAGCAATGGTATTTTTGACAGAAGCATTGTGTGCAGGGAAAGCAAATCCATATCCAGAGTAAGTTCTACTCTAATAAGAACAAAATTCTGCCCTTTTCATAATGGAAGTGGTCCAATGTTATCAACCTGCCATCAGCTAGCTGGTTGATCATCCCAAGAAATGCTACCAATTTGCAGACACAGTATTGGTCTCTGCTGGCAGACTGGGAACTCATCAGTGACTGTAGTCAGGTCAGCCTTAGTGAGTAACAGTCTATGTTATTGAGAATAACTTCCATCTACGATGGTCCATTGAACGTGACAAGAGTGGCTGGGAAAAGAGACTGACAGGTATCCACAGAATGGATCTTCCTATCCACTGTATTATTAAAATCTTCCTCTGTTGAGTTCACCCTTTGATGAGCATTAACAAGGGACACAAATATCTTTACAATCTTCGCTCATTCAGAAAGAGCTATCTATAAATCTCTTTCCCAGTCTTCCTTGTTATGAATTTTCTAGTTATATTTCTTCCCAGTCCCTGACCATGTAGCCAAATAATTGGTCAGAGTCCACGAATAGGCCTAGACTCATAACTTTGGCCATTTAGTCTTCCAGGCAAAATAAAAAAACGCGTACATTGCTCTAAGCACAGCACACTAGGAGAGTTTCCCTTCACCACTGTCCTTCAGGAATATCCCAGAAAGGGGTGTAGTGATAGAACTGACCACTTTCAGGTGGTGCCTGCATATCATGCAGAACCATCAACCAGGCTTGAGTTTTCCCTTCCTCAGTCAAATTGTCACAGGGAATTCCCCATGAGGTCCTAAGTGCAAGCTAAAAGATAGAAGGCAATGTAGCAGGAGTATTGGCCTTGGGTATTCGGACTACTTCTTCATGCAACTTACTTATACCTTTAAGGCATGCTCAAGCGTGATCTCTTATAACCACCTTCATGTCATGGTTACTGTACATGCCCAAATTTATGGTTTTATGGGTCAAACAACACCCAGTTCACAATGGAAAGCTCAGTCCACAAGATAATTTTGTGGCTCATGATTAAGTATTCAGTATCTCCTTAAGGCCCAGGATAGATAGATAGTTGATAGATAGATAGATAGATAGATAGATAGATAGATAGATAGATAGTTCAGTTCTATAGTTTCTGTTTCCCTGGAGAATCTTGACTAATACAGCCCATATGAATAAATTTAGCTTGATTCAACGTTATGTTTCTTCCCCCATTACACCCTTAATATCCATTCCCACACATATTTCACAGATTTCTATCTATATAAATTGAAAATAATGCAGTTATGCAGTTTTTTTTGGTACGTGGTGCAGCGCACTTCCTGGCAGGTCATACTTTGTTCCTCATCTTTTGCGAACTGCTGGGTCTTGAGTCTAGTTATAGGTCTAGAAACTAAGACAGGTGGTGCAGGTAGGTCATGAGGAGAAGCAGCAGTGTTTTGTAAGGTAGCTACAGCAGAGGAGGCCATTACAGGCGCTTTAGACTAAGGAAGACTATCCTCCTCATAAGTGAATATTTTACATCATTTAAAAATTTACATCATTTAAAAAATTTGTTAACTAATACACACACACACACACACACACACAATTCATCCTCTAATTTAGCATCTTCCACATATTTCCAATAACACACTCCTCTACTCTGAGATGTATTGGAGACCTAAAATAATGACTGAATGATTATTAAACATTTTCTATTTTTTTTCATAAAGGAAGTTATGTTCTACTAATTGTCAAAGAGGAAAAACAAAAGACCCAGATGGAAACTGTGGAAGTTACTATTTTGCAAGAGTCCAAATCTAGCTATAAAATGCTTATCCTTTGAGGTGATTCATCTTTATACAAATTTAAATCTTCTTTGTCTTTATGTCAGTGGTTCATTTCTTAGTTCTATCTCAATCCATCAGACTCATCACAAAACACTGTTTCTTTTATACATCAAGAACTCCCAATTGACTTCAAAATGTATTTTTGTCTTATTTTCACAGCAAATTAATCTTTACTCTCTTTGATTGCACAGGGAGATTTATGTATATATATATATGTGTGTGTGTGTATATATATATATATATATATATACACACACACACATAAAAATACATGTATATTTTTTAAGGATTTGACATAAACAAAAACAGGATAAAAAGAATTACCTTTTATTGAGAAGTTACTATATAAAAGGCACTATACTGATTATATAAAAAGAGAGAGAGAAAGCCTTCCTTCTATAAAACCCTATTGTAGAGTCTACTGTGAAAGATGAGGTTACTATAATATTATCCCTGTCTTTAATGGAAAAGACAGATCTATAGGCATATGTCATTATATGAGGGAAAATAAAGTGTTAGAATACAGATATGAGTAGAGTGCCCTGACCATATGTGGTACATGGAATCCCTAGATTCCCATCCCCTGGTGCACATGCCTGTATAACCCCTTCCCCTTGAGTCTTAATCCTGAATCTGTTGACTTTGAGTTAAGCAAAAGAGAGATTATCCTAGGTGGGCCTGAGTTAACTGAGTTGCTGAGTTAATCAGATTAGCTCAGAAGTCACCTACTCAAAACAGTCACCTACTCAAAACAGCAACAGACACCCTCCTCTTCTGTTGGCCTTGAAGAAGCCAACCACCATGTTATGAAAAGGGTCACATGGCAGGAAATTGCAGGCCTCTCTGGAAGGTGACAGTCTCAGTCCCATAACCACAAGGAACTGAATTCTACCCACAATCTAAGTGAGCACAGATAAAGACTCTAAGCTCCAGATGAGAATGCAGCTTCTCCAATATCTGATTTTGATCTTGTGAAACCCTAAATGAGAATTCAGCTACACTGTGACTCAACTTCCAACTTACAGAAACTGAGATAATAAAGTGGTATTGTTTAAAGACCATGTAGGCGAAGTCTGTAATAACTTATTATATAGCAACAGAAAACTAGTAGAAGAGGAAGGGTAAAGAATTCAAAATGAATTTGCCAATGTTTCATTTTAAGACAAATTTCCAAACTGATCAGAAGCCCTTTCTAAGTGCCTTCTCTTGTGATCCTCGCTGTTATACTGACTTTAAGCATTTCCTGTCTTTCCAAAAGAGATGTGCTGCTAGGCATACCTGCCAGTGAAATAGGCAGCCAGCCAAGTCACAGAGAAGAAAGAAAGTCTCAATTCCAATGAAATCCACTGAAGGAATTGAAGAGCAAGCCAGCCTTGAGTGTTGCCACAGGCTTACTGCTCTAGAATTTCAGAGGCCGTATTTTCATCAAGCTTTGTCTCTTTCATCACTCAGACACAAATACTATGAATTCAATAAGTCAGTGATTTCAGAGTGATTTGGGTAGATCTGTATACTATTGGAAAAAGTTTCTCTTCTGCAGAAATTCCTTAATTGGTGGGAATCACTTCTCTCTAATAATATTTTTTTCCCACTCCAAATATGGGTGCATAACTTCCTTATGTATGGACTGCAGACTTAGGTTAAATGTATTTGATTATTTACATCTTCTCATGCTCACTTGCCTAGAAAAGCATTCTTGTCTTAGTGGACAGTTTCAATTGCTTTGCTTACACAAATGAACATAACTACAAGTTAATATGTGGTGATATTTAAAGATATTTAATTTTAAAAGCACCATATATTCCAATGGAATACTAAAACCCGTGTTATTTTTGCATTAATTTTAAGCCAAATCATTAAATTCCACTAATGATGATTTTTCAATAGTTGCCATCATTCAAACAGTGCTGTCCAATAGTCACTACTACACATGTGACTATTTAAATCTCTATTTAAATTAAGCAAAACAAAAAATGAATTACCTCACTCTCGTTAGCTACATTTCAAATGCTCAATAGCCTCATGTGGCTAATCTCTGCCATGTTGGACAGTACAGATTATAGAACATTTCCATCATTTCAGAAAGTGCTATTGGACAATGCTGAATTAAGCCCAGATCCTCAGGCATTCTGTTAAAGCCTGTCAAGTTTTATCCCCTCTGTGTTTTTATATCTAACTTCCCTCTTCCTGCCACATCTAGCCAGTACTCTAACCATTATAAATTACTTCCCTTTCGCAAATCAGATATTATTTAACCTTTGTCCATATGGCTTTCATGGTCATTAACATCATTTATTCCCTGGTCCAATTGATGAATTTCTGCTGATCCTTTAAAACTCAGCCCCACTATCACCTCCAGTGAAACACCTTTGTTGATATCCTCAAGCACAGATAAGTGTTTTCTCCTCTGACCTCCCATGACGTCCTATTCACACCTTGATTATAGCAATGTTTATATGAGTGTAATTCATTCACATGGGTTTGCCCTATAATTGTTCACGAACCTCCAGAGGAAAGGGACCTTATTCTTTTCATCTTTATATCCCTCCATACCAATTATGTAATAGACACTAACTACTTCGTAATATACATTCATATGCTTATTTTCCTCATACTGTTTCCTGACTGACTTTGGGGCAATAACTTTATTTACAGGTTACAGAAAGGAACCAAAAATAATCCATATGTGATTAATCAAAAGTTGACCTTAGGGGCTTCCCTGGTGGCGCAGTGGATGAGAGTCCGCCTGCCGATGCAGGCGACACGGGTTCGTGCCCCGGTCTGGGAAGATCCCACATGCTGCGGAGCAGCTGGGCCCGTGAGCCATGGCCGCTGAGCCTGCGCGTCCGGAGCCTGTGCTCCGCAACGCGAGAGGCCACAACAGTGAGAGGCCCGTGTACCGCAAAAAAAAAAAAAAAAAAAAAAAAGTTGACCTTATAAGAAGGAAGCTACAGTAAGAGGAAAGGTAGAGCAAGAAGCTGACTTAAAAAAAAGAAGTATGATTTGGCAGATAGTGAAACAAGTGAATAACTTACTCAATGAGAAGGTAAAATTATCCTTGAAACTCTATAAAATCAGATACTATCATGTAGAAAACTGACTATACATACACACACACACACATATATAATTTACAGTTCCATGGTTCTTGGCTCCCAGAGAAAGTGTTAGGTAATCAGAAAATTCACTGAGGCTGCTGACTTTTCCTTTATAATTTGGTGGGGTGAGCAAAGGGACAGCTTTCTGGTGCATTGTAATTCTTTCACTATATAGGTGACCAGCCTCAATTTATAATGTATTCACTTGGAGATTTTCTTAAATTCTAATTATACTATTCTCTATTATGTTGTTCTGTCTCATTCTAGAAGGTGGTTAATTGTAAAAAGAGAAACTAAGATGTGCTACTAGTAAACGTTGCACTTATGAATAAAAATATTGTTTCACTGTCTCGATGTGAGTCATATTTTTTGTTTGTTTTTGTAGCCTTTTAAAAAATCAAAATGCTCGAATAGCTTCCTGTGGCGAAAGCAGAAGAGCTCTACAGATTTTAGTCTAGCTACCTGCCATCCGTCACAGAGCTGGAAAGGCCCTCTAGCACACAAGACCATCTGAGTGACGCAGAAGAGTCCTTTTCAAGGGTCTTGGAACATGCAATCACTTGGCTGCCATCAGACATTTCTCGAGAAAAGGAATCCTCAAGTCCAATAGACCAGAGGGTCTTCTGGCTCTGCCAAGAAGAGTGACAGAGGCTATAAGACTGTCTGCTCTCCTCCTCTGCTAAATGTCTTGGCAGGAATCACACAGACTCAAGAGCTGTTGAAAATACGGCTGCTTTATCTCAAAATGCTCCCTGAAAGACGGGTTGCTGCCTACTCTCTTGCTCCATCTACTGGAGTTTACTAAAAACACTGATCTAGTTAACACTTCGGAAAATTACATTCCAGAGTAACTTCCATTCCCTTATTGTTTCCCCTTAATCATTAAATCCTCAGGGAGCAATGCGTCTGACTGCCTGAAATGTGAATTTGTTTGCTGAATATTGTTTTTAAAGAAAAAAGAGCAATGGGCCAGCTGAATAAAGCAAAGTCCATTCTGAACACATATCTGCTTTAAGTTCTCCTTCAGAATAACTTTTGCCTTTTACTTCCAGAACTCACCTCCTTTTCTATATGTACCTTATAATTCGTGGTAATTATATCAGTAACTTGCAGTAGAGGAAGGGGTCCAGGATTTGAAGTCAGAGGATAAAAAACCAGTTCTCATCTGCCTTCCTTAATACCAGAGATACCCTGGTGGTCTTTGTGTCCAGAACAGATGCTCTTACTTATGGGGACCCCATTAAAAACTCTGGTGTGACAAAAGAGGTTCTCTGTAATATCCCTACTATCCCCAAGTATGGGACACCCACCCTCATTTCTGACCCCTACCACTCTCTCCTGGTAGCCCCTTGCCCTTGCCCATAATCTTTTGCAAAATTATTATTGAATAAACTTTATTTCTTAGAGCCATTTTAGGTTTACAGAAAAAATGAACAAAGTACGGAAAGTTCCCATATACCTCATCTCCTCCAACCCGTTCACAGTTTCCTTTATTATTAACAGTTTGCATTAGTGTCATATATTTGTTACCACATATGAACCAATATCATTGATGAACAGTATTATTAACTAAAGTCCATAGTTTACATTAGGGTTCACTCTGTGTTATACAGTTCTGTGGATCTTGTCAAATTCATAATGTCATGCATCCACAGTAGAGTAGCATACAGCAGCTGTCCCCAACCTTTTTGGCCCCAGGGACCAGTCTCATGGAAGACAATTTTTCCACAGACCGGGAGCCGGGGGGTTGGTTTGGGGATGATTCAAGAGCATTACATTTATTGTGCACTTTATTTCTTTTATTATTACATTGTAATATATAATGAAATAATTATACAACTCACCATAATGCTGACAGCAGGGGGAGCTCTGGCAGTAATGTGAGTGATGGGGAGCGGCTGTAAATACAGATGAAGCTTCTCTCGCTTGCCGCTCACCTCCTGCTGTGCGGCCCGGTTCCTAACAGGCCATGGACCAGTAGTGGTCCGTGGCCCAGGGGTTGGGGACCCCTGGCATACAGAATAGTGTCACTGCCCTAAAATCCCCGTAAAATCCACTTATTCATTCCCTCCATCATTGATGACCACTGATCTTTTTACTGTATAGTTTTGCCTTTCCCAGAATGTCATATAATTGGAATCATAAAGTATGTAGGCTTTGCAGATTGGCTCCTTTCACTTAGCAATATCCAGTTAAGTTTCTTCTATGTCTTTTTGTGACTTGATAGCTCATTTCTTTTTATCAGTGAATAAATATTGCATGGTATGGATGTACCACAGTTTGCTTATCCATTCATCTATTGGAGATCATTGGGTTGCTTCCAAGTTTGGGCACTTATGAATAGAGATCCTATAAATATTTGTATGCAAATTTTTTATGAACATAAGTTTTCAACTCTCGTGGGTAAATACCTAGGAGCATGTTGCTGGATTGTGTGGTAAAACTACATTTAGCTTTGTAGGAAACTTCTAAACATTCTTCCAAAGTGATTGTGCCACCAGCAATGAGTAAGACTTCCGGTTGCTGTATATCCTCATTAGCATTTGTTATTGTCAGTGTTTGTATCTTACCCGTTCTGTAGGTATATAGGAACTTTTTATTTTCATTCCCTTTTCTAATGGCTCTCTGAACTTCACTGTGATCTCTCCACTGATGCCTGGTCTTGAGGGCCCTATAAGAATAAGAGCATCGTAATGAAAGTATCTGCCTTTGTCTATTTCCATATCTCCAGTGACTACAAGGCTTGGCAAGTAGAAGGTCCCACACATTGAATTCAATCTCCTGACTCCAATTGTTCTTTCCCAAATGTCCTTGGAACCAGTCTCTGTCCAGCCATATCACTCTGAGCACCTCATTTTGTGGTGATATGACCTTGTGCAAGTCACATAATCTCTCTGAATAGCTACTTATTTAGTTATCTAAAAATGGAATTTTCAGTAAGCTCCATGACAGTCATAAAGAATTTCGGTAAAGACGAAATGAGTCAAATATGAAGCTGCTTTGTATGATGCACAATATAAAAGTCAATTCTTTCTTTTTAAAAAAAAATTTTATTGGAGTATATTTGATTTACAATGTTGTGTTACTTTTTGCTGTACAGCAGAGTGAATCAGTTATACATATAGTCACTCTTTTTTAGATTCTTTTCCCATATTGGTCATTACAGAGTACTGAGTAGAGTTATGCACACATACTGTGAAACCACCTAATTCAGGAAGCATAAAGAAATCACTTGCTTCAAAATGTCTTCCTCCCCTCTGTTCTGGAGTACATTATATTATAGACACACACACACACACAACACACATAAATATAAACACATGCATAAAACTAGTGTCTGAATTGAATATATAGCCAAATCATAGTAATATATTATGAGAATGTGTCCACATAAATTATAGTACATACCAAATATTTGCTCCTGAATATAACATATAGACAATTATTATAAATTCAAAAAGTCAAGTTTATTATTTATTCTTTTAGTTATTTTGTGTGAACGATTCCCCAAATATCTGATTATAATGAAAGGAGTTGATGGGGACAATGTGGCATTGGTGTTTGGTAACACTAGCAAGTGGTAATCAACAGTGCTTAAACATTGCTACTCTGACATAGGAAGCAAGTGAAACTATGCTTCCTGTATTCCAGAGACTAGTATAATATTGTCCAAAGCCATTAGGATCTGAGATGAAGATAACCATATGATTGTTTTCTGGACCATAGTCACTTCAAATATGGGATTACTATGTAACTTGCCACTCTTCAAACTCACAGGTGTTTGGGCCATGAAATGTTTGGTTTATGTATCTTAATAATATACAAACTGACCTAGATTTGCAAGAGATCCTGCCTCTAAGAATATTAGGAAAAGAGGAACTATTGAATTAATGCTTCAAAGAAGCTGACTTACCAACAAATATTTACTAAGCATCTACAATGTCTCAGGCATTGCACTTTCTCAGTTTTTGTTTGTCTTAAAAAACATCTCTACTTTGCCAACGTTATTGAAGGATAGTTTCAATGGATTATCAGTTATTTCATTTCTTTTATAATATGTCTCTGACTTCTATATGTATTTTAAGAAGTCAAATATTAAGCCACACACCACTCTTTGAAGGTAATCTGTATTTTTTGCTCTGGGTGAGTTTTAAGATTGTTCACTTTGTCTCTGATATGCTGAGATTTCCATTTAATGTGACTGAGTTTGGAATAATTATTATTTCAAGTCCTCTTTGAGATCCATTGGGAATCTTAAATCTGTTCTTTCTCAGTTCAGGTAGTTCAATAAAGTTTTATTCATTATGTTTTTATGTATTACCTCTTCTCCATTCTCTCCGCCTTCTACTGTAAAACCAATTAAGCATACCACTTAATCTTCCTTTGTCTTCTAACCTGTTCTACATATTTTCCATCTTTAAATTTCTCTGTGTTAACTTAAAAATAATTTTTTCTAACTAATCTTTCAGTTCCTCTTCTCTCTTCAACTTAGTCTTCTTTTAAAATTATCCATTGAGGTTATACTTTCATTTATTGCATTTTTTATTTCAAGAAGTTCTCTATTTTTTTAGATTTCCTTTTTTTTCTTATTTATTTTTATTGAATTACAGTTAATTTACAATTTTGTGTTAGTTTCAAGTGTACAGCAAAGTGATTCAGTTATACGTACGTGTGTGTGTGTGTATATATATATATATATATACACACACGCGTATTCTTTTTCAGGTTCTTTTCCATTATAGATTATTAGAAGATATTAAGTGTAGTTCCCTGTGCTATGCAGCAGGTCCTTGTTGCTTATCTATTTTATGTATAGTAGTGCATATATGTTAATCCCAAACTCCTAATTTATTTTTCCCCCTGTCCCTGCTATCCCCTTTGGTAACCATAAGTTTGTTTTCTATGTCTGCAAATCTATTTCTGTTTTGTAAATAAGTTCATTTGTATCTTTTTTTTTAGATTCCACATATTAGTGATATATTTGTCTTTCTCTGTCTGACTAACTTCACATAATATGGTAATCTCTGAGTCCATCCATGTTGCTGCAAATAGCATTCTTTCATTCTTTTTTATGGCTGAGTAATATTCCATTATATATTTATACCACATCTTCTTTAACAATTCATCTTTCAATGGACATTTAGGTTGCTTCCATGTCTTGGCTATTGTAAATAGTGCTGCTATGAACATTGGGGTGCATGTATCTTTTCGAATTACAGTTTTCTCCGGATATACACCCAGGAGTGGGATTGCAGGGTCATATGGTAGCTCTATTTTTAGTTTTTTAAGAAATCTCCATACTGTTCTCCATAGTGGTTGTACCAATTTACATTCCCGCCAACAGTGTAGGAGAGTTCCTTTTTCTCCATACCCTCTCCAGTATTTACTATTTGTAGACTTTTTAATGATGGCCATTCTGACTGGTGTGAGGTGATACCTCACTGTAGTTTTGATTTGCATTTCTCTAGTAGTTAGTGATATTGAGCATCTTTTCATGCACCTGTTGGATAGAAGTTCTCTGTTTTTTTTAAAAAAATCTTTCAGCCATTTTTTCACTTTTCTACATGTATATATTTTCAGGCTTATCTTTTTATTTTTTAAGCACAGTAAGTATATTTTATACTCTGTCTCTGAAAATTACAATATCTCTAATCTTTGTGGCTATGTTTCTGTCATCTATTGTTTTAGCTGATTCTGACATGTAAGGCTATGAATCCTTATATGCTTGGTATTTTCAACTGTGTGCTGCTCATGGTCTTGAAAATTTACAGATGTGGATATTTTGAAAATTTTTTAAAAAGGATACTTTTCTACAGATTTGCATTGGTTTCTTGCAGACACCTAGGGGCGCTACTACTCTGTGATCACTTTGAAATGTATTCACAGTTTGTAGGTTATTTTATAACTACCAGATGATATTAATTTGAGCTACAAATCTTTTATTCAAGTTGGTTATAATTATCATTTCTTAGGGCTTCCCCCACACTCTGTTCTACACATTTTTAAGGCAACTTTCCCTAATGTTCAGGGGATGGAACGGACATTCATTTCTGATTTACTATTACTCTAATGCTGTAGTCCTCTGAAGCCCTAGCTTAATGTAGGAAAAATCTCTTATCAGATTTGTGTGGTTGACAGATTTGGGGCTTTAACTTCTATTCCCCTCATGTTTAAGCCATCAAAACTAAAGTACAAATTAGCCTTGATTAATAATTGCATCTCGGGCAAAAACAATTTCAGTACTCCTTTACCTCTTGCACTCCAGATTTTCCTTGGACTTTGGCTTGGTAATTCCTTACTATCTCATCAGATTTTTGATGGTTTTTGAAAGGTAGTCATAAAATATTTTATCCAACATCTGTTGTTGGTTTCAATGGGAAGACTGGTTTGAATAACCCTACCTGCTATAACCCTGGAAAGAGAACAAGACATGCAACATTTTCTAAACAAATTGCTTAAATTGAATTTGAGTCTAAGTCTGATTCAAAGTGGAACAGGACGCTTTGTGAAAACAAACCTGACCAGAAAGTAAATTCATGAACCTACCCCAGGGTCTCAGAAATAGTGATACTATTATTCTGTAATAAATATGTACTGGCAAGAATTTTGCAGTGTGCTTTTCAGGGACTCAAAGTACAACTGAAAACTGAATTTAAAAAATCAACACTGTACTTGAAGAGAAATTTTTGCAAATGTGGATAGAAAACAAAGTGTGTCTCTCGAACAATAATAAAGTGTCTTATTCAAAGAAATGACAATTCAACCTAAGCTGTAGTGGTACAAGAATGGGATGGAATAAAGAGAAGACTATTAAAACACTGCTAATAATTAAAGAAGATAAATTGGAGACATTGAAACCAGTCCTGCCAGAAATTCTTTGTTTCATAACTAAAGATTTTACCAATTTCATAATGATGAAACATTACAATTTCACTCTATGTCATTCACAAGTTTAATTTCATTATATAATTCTACTCCAATTAATTTAAAGTAAATTATGTATAACTCCCTTTCTATAATTTGAGCACAGTCATTTTTTTACAAATCTTTTTGTAGTCTATATAACATCTCAAGTTAAAAGAGTATCTCCAGGAAGTATCACAGGTAGATGTCTGGATCTAAAGAGCTGTACATTTTTCAGAATATTATCAAGTCAGGCTTTTTTTCTGGCTATCTACAAAAGTAAGATACAGATATATAAAGGACAATAAATGTTCAATATTTCTTTGTTTTGTTTTTTGTTCTGGACAGGAGCGTAGGAAATTGATTCCCCAGCAGAAATATCCATACTTTGGAAGTTCTGTAATTATGTGATGTACACATTTCTTTCTATTTATCTCTGTTTTTTTAAAAATTCTATTATCTAAATTTTGACTTCCATAAGACTGCATATCAAAAGCTTAATCATAACATTTCAAGTTAAAATGGTCTTATGGAAACCTTCATTACTTGAAAGGCTTTGTCATCCACTTTCTTGATCAAAATAGGTAGTGACCTGTAAAGCAGCCAAGAAATTTATATTTGGAGTGCTTTCTTCTGATGGATGAAGGAGCAGGCAAAAGATTCTTCCTGGTAAAGTGTGGATGGATAATTTTATGTGGCAGACTCATTATGAATGAGGCAATATGAGCATGAAGTAGTTCACAGCATTTCTATCAAGTTCTGCTGATTAAAAAAGCAAGGTGTGGTTCAAAAATATCTGAGTCTCCAATAATTTTTGGCTTCCCTGTAAGTCAGACTACACAAGAATACCCTAGAGGTTCTGGACAGGAAGCCATGTCATCATTGGCAAGAAGGCTTCTAGAATTGGCCCCAGTTGGTTTAACTGAGCCTTCCAATGCAGCATGAAGGATGGAACTGGTGCATGTAATGGCATGAAGCCTTATATATTAAAACTGAATATCACTCAAAGCAATTGTAAGTTTTATCAGAAATCCTAGACACAGGCATCTTTTCAAAAGCTCAAACATTGAAAGGATCTTTTATAATATTGCATACCGTATAACAAACACTGTTGTCATCAGCAGGTTTGGATCTTCTGGAAGTCTGCATTCTGTCAAGGCTTTTGGCAGAGATTCAGGTAGAGAAACATTTACTTTAAAATGATTAATGATTCCCAACTCTATTTTGCCAAGGACCAAGCTTTTTGTCCTCTCTTTTTAGTAATTGATCCTGAAACACTTCTGCAACTTACTCAGCTTTCAAATTAACATATATACTTTGAAAAATACACATACTTGATTAGATCTTTCTTTTCCCTGGAAACTGATCATAGCAGGCTCTGGGACAAACACTGTGTACATATCTATTTCATTAGTATTATTATTTGAATGGAATAATTTAATTATTCTAAACCACATTTATGGGCCAACTGGTGAAGCCAGGATTCCATGCTATGACCTTGATTGGATAGAGTTTTAATAATACAGTTATTGTAACAGTGTGTATGTATTATACAGCAATACCATTAAACTATTTCACTATAAACAATGGAATAATCTAAGACTCTTTTTTTTTCCAGTACATGTGACCTGCAGCTAAGAAGTCAAAATCTCAGATGGTTATAAATATAAACTTTGTTATAATTCATTTATACTAGTATTGAAATATACTTAAAAACTTTCAGGCAAGTGAAAATTTCTGCTTCATGTCTCTATCAGATGTGCTTTGCTGTGAGGGAAAGTTTTCTCTCTCCCTCTAGGTAAGGGAAGAAGGGGGTCAGAAGTATTGTGTTTTCAGGTGTTAGTGTGTGTGCGTGTGTGTTTCTTAATATGACCAGTTAGTGAAATAATGTGATTCATTAACATAATTTACTACATGTACATTTAAATACATGTTTAAGTCTAAGGTTTTAAAATAGTTTAATTTTTGTTTGGGTTGGGCAGAAAAAAAATTAAATAATAGGAAATTATTTTGGAGTCAAACTTTCTCATCAGCATTTATTTGTAGGAAAAAAGATTGGTCAAGGGAGGTAATTTACTGGACATCCACAAACTTGAAAAACTTGATGGGAAAACTTACTTAACACCAAGGAAGAGACAATCCATGCTCGGCTCAAATATGGTACAATTTGCAACTCCTAGTGGGAGGAGGCAACATATCCAAACTTTTCCAAGAATCAATAAAATTAACAACTTTTCCATGATGATGATTACATTATACAATTAAGAACTATAAAAACTCTTAATCTTTATTGTCTTTTGACTTGTACTTATATTATAAAAAGTGATTTTTAAATTCAAAAACTATTGAAAATAAAATCTTGAAATCTTCCCCATACAGAATTCTCATATCCATCAATGAATTCAGGTATTCTTAGAAATTAACCATTACTGGATTTCTCTGGTTGTAGTTGTTGTAGTGTTTACTGGTTGTAGTGTGTTTTCACTTCCTATATCATTCAACAAGTATCTATTAAGTGCCTGTGTGTACCAAGCCCTGTTCTAGATGTGGGAATTTGAAAATGAACAAACATACAAAACTCCTATGTCAAGATTTATAGCAGGGATCCACAATCTATGGCCCCTTAGTGAAACCTGAGCCCCTGCTCTTTTTAAAATACATTTATTAAGGTATAATTAATACATAAAGAATAGCACATAATTAAAATGTATAATTTGATGAATTTGAACATACGCAAACATCCATGATACCATCACCTCAATCAATGTAATAGACATATCCAGCTGCTCTCAAACTTTCCTTGTGCCCCATTGTTTTTACTTGATTTTTTTGTTGTTGTTGGAAGAGCACTTAACATGAATTCTAACTTCTGAACAAATGTTGAAGCTCACAACACTATATCGTTAACTATAAGGCACTATGTTGTACAGCAGATTTCTAGAACTTGTTCATCTAGCGTAAGTGAAACTTTATATCCATTGAATGACGCCTCACTTCCCCTTCCCCTCAGCCCCCAGCAGCCACTATTGTTTCCTCTATTTCTATGAGTTGGACTATTTTAGATGCTTCATACAAGTGGAATCTTACAGTATTTGTCCTTCTGTTGTGCAAATTGCAGATTCCTGTCTTTTTTAAGGCTGAATAATATTCCACTGTATGTATATACCACATTTTCTTTATCCATTTATCTGTCAATGTTCAGTTGGGTCATTTCCATATCTTAGCAATTGTAAATAATGCTGCAATTAACTTGGGAGTGTAGATATCTCTTTAAGATCCTGATTTCAATTCTTTTGGATATATATCCAGAAGTAGGATTGCTAGATTTTATGGTAGTTCTATTTTTCATTTTTTGAGGAAGCCCTATTTTCCACAGATGCTACAGTATTTGACATTCCCACCAACAACATACAGGGTTCAAATTTCTCCACATGCTCACCAACACTTATCCTTTGTTTTTGGGGGTAATAGCCATCCCAACAGGTATGACTGGTATCTCATTTTAGTTTTACACTTCCCCGACAATTAATGATGTTTTTTCATACACCTGTTAGCCATTTGTATGTCTTGGAGAAACATCTGTTCAAGTCCATTGTCCATTTTTAATAGAATTATTTCTTTTCTGCTATTGGGTTGTAGGAGTTCCTTATATATTTTTAAAATTAACTCCTTATCAGATGTATGATTTGCAAATACTTTCTCCAATTCAGTACGTTGATTTTCTATTTTTTTTATTTATTTTTTATTTTTTTTATTTAACAAATTTAATCAGTTATACATATACATATGTTCCCATATCCCCTCCCTTTTGCATCTCCCTCCCACCCTCCCTATCCCACCCCTCCAGGCGGTCACAAAGCACCGAGCTGATCTCCCTGTGCTATGCGGCTGCTTCCCACTAGCTATCTACCTTACATTTGGTAGTGTATATATGTCCATTCTGTTCATTCTGTTGGTTGTTTCCTTTGCTATGCAGAAGCTTTTTAGTTCAATGTAGTCCCACTTGTCTATTTTTGCTTTTGTTGCCTGTGCTTTTAGTATAATATCCAAAAATCACTGCTAAGATCTAAGTAAAAAGCCTTTTGCCCTGGTTTCTTCTAAGAGTTTTAGGTTCAGGTGTTATGTTTAGTCTTTAATTTTTCTGAGATAGTTTTTGTACATGGTATAAGATAACATTTTGATTACATTTTTTTCTTTTACATGTAGATATTTAGTTTTCTCATCACCATTTGTTGAAAAGAGCATCCTTTCCCATTGTGAGTTCTTGGTGCCACTTGTCAAAGATCAGTTGACTTTATATGCATGGCTTTATTTATGGGTTCTCTAGTCTGTTTCATTGGTCTATATGTCGGCCTTCATGCCAGTACTATACTATTTTAATTAGTATAGCTTTGTAATATATTTTAAAATCAGGATGTGTGATGCTTCAAGCTTTGTTTTGCTTTCAGTATTGCTTTGAGTATTCAAAGTCTTCTATGGTTCCATATTGAATTTTAGAATATTTTTGCAAAAAGTGTTGCTGAGATTTTGATTTGGATCCCTTTGAATCTGTAGATTGCTTTGGGTTGTATGGACATTTTAACAATATTAAGTTTTCTAATCCATAAACATGGGATGTCTTTCCACTTGTTTGTGTCTCCTTTAATTATTTTCATCAATGTTTTTCAGTTTTCAGTGTACAAGTCTTGCAATTTATTACAATTGAGTATGATGTTAGCTGTGAACTTGTCATATATGGTCTTTATTATATTTGAGGTTCATAGCATCTATGCTTAGCATTTTTTTGTGGAAAAGTTGAATTTTGTCAAATTATTTTTCTGCAACTATTGAGATAATCCTGTGATTTTTATCCTTCTTTCTGTTACTGTAGTGTGTCACATTTATTGTTTTGTGTATGTTGAAACACTCTTGCATCTCAAAGATAAACATCACTTGATCACAATGTATGATACTTTTAATGTGCTGTTGTTTTGGTTTGGTAGTGTTTTGTTGAGGATTTTTGTATCTATGTTCATCAGGAATATTGGCTTGTAATTTTTTACTTTTGTGTGGTGGTGGTTTTGTCTGGCTTTGATATCAGGGTAGTTCTGGCCTAACAAAATGAGTTTGGAAGTATTCCCTCTTCTTCAGTTTTTTGGAGGAGTTTGAGAAGAATTGGCATTAATTCTTCTTTTAATGCTTGGTAGAATTTACTAGTGAAGCCATCTGGTCCAGGGTTTTTAGTTGTTGGAAGGCTTTTATTACTGATTAAATCTCCTTACTCATTACTCTTCTGTTCAGACTTTCTTTTTCTTCATGATTCAGACTTGGTAGTTTGTATGTATCTAGCAATTTATACTTTTCCTCTAGATTATCCAGTTTGTTGGTGAAAAATTCATAGTAGCTACCTATAATTCTTCTTATTTCTGTGGCATCAATTGTAATGTCTATTCTCTCATTTCTGATTTTATTAATTTGAGGGTTTTCTTTTTTTCTTGGTTAATCTAGCTAAAGATTTGTCAATTTCTTTCTCTTTTTCAGAAACCACTCTAGGTTTCATTTATCTTTTCTACTGTATTCATAGTCCCTATTTCATTTATTTCTACTCTATACATATAATAAATCATACATATTACTTCCTTGCTTCTGCTAACTTTGGGCTTTGTTTGTTCTTCTTATAGTTCCTTGAGCTTTACATTTAAGTTGTTCTTTTGAGATCTTTTTTTTTCAATGTGGCTGTTTATTGCTATAAACTTCCCTTTTAATATTGCTTTTGCTGCATCCCATAAGTTTTGGCATGTGGTTTTTTTCATTTTCATTTGTCTTAAGGTATTTTTCTGATTTCTCATTTGATTTCTTCTTTAACCCACTGGTTGTTCAGGAATGTATTGTTTAATATTCATATATTTGCATATTTTTTCATTTACCTTCTCTTTACAATTTCTAATTTCATACCATAGTGGTTGGAAAAAATACTTAGTATGATTTCAGTCTCTTTAAATTTGTTAAGATTTGTTTTGTGACCTAACATGGGATCTATCCTGGACAATGTTTCATGTATATTTAAAAAAAGAAAATGTATATTCTGCTGCTCTTGGGTGGAATATTCTGAATATGTCTGTTAGGTTCATTTGAGCTACAGTTTTGTTCAAGTCCCCTTTTTCCCTACTGATTTTCTGCCCAGATGTTCTATCCATTATTGAAAATTGGGTACTGAAATCTCCTACAATTATTGTATTGCTATGAATTTCTCCCTTGAGTTCCTATAATTTTTGCTGTATATATTTTGGGACTCTGATGTTGGGTGAACATATAATTGTCATATATTCCTGATGAATTGATCCTTTTATTATTATAAAATGTTCTTCTTTGTCCCTTTTGACAGCTTTTGACTTAAAGCCTATTTTGTCTTATATAAATATAGCCACCTCTGTTCTCTTTTGGTTACTGTTTACATTAAGTATCTTTTCCCATCCCTTCACTTTCACACTATGTGTGTCCTTAATTCTAAAATAAGTCCCATTGTAGGCAGCATGTTGTTGGATCTTGTTTTATTATCCATCAGCCATGCTATGCCTTTTGATTGAGGAGTGTAATCCACTTAATCCAATTACTTTAAAAGTAATTGTTTGTAGGGAAAACTTACTATTGCTATTTTGGGTTTTATCCATTTTGCAGTTTTTTGTTCTCTTTTCCTTCTCTTGCTATCTTCTTTTGTGTTACTTAATTTCCTGTAATCATATACTTTGATTTCTTTCTCTTCTTTTTTGGTGCATATTTGTATGTATTTTTTGTACCATAAGGTACATTTTTATGTACCTTGAGGCTGGCATAAAATATCTTATAGTTATAGCAGTCTATTTTAAGTAAATAATGATTTAACTTCATTTGCATACAACAGCTCTATTCTTTTACTTCTCCTGCCCAACACACTCTATGTTACTGATGTCACAATTTATATCTTTTTATATTGTGAATCCATTAACAAATTTTTGTAGCTATAGTCATTATTAATATTTTTGTTTTTTAACTTTATTGTAAAATTAAAAATGATTTACACACCACCATTATAGAATTATAGTATTTTATATTTGTTTTTATATTTACCATTACCAGGGTTTTGTACTTTCATGTACTTTTGTACTGCTGTTTAGTATCCTTTTGTTGCAATTTGAAAAACTCCCTTTAACATTTCTTGTAAAACAGATTAGTAGTGATGAACTCCCTAAGCTTTTGTTTGTCTGGGAAAGTCTTTATCTCTCCTTCATTTTTGGAGAACCATTTTGATATGTATAGTATTCTTGTTTGGATTTTTTTTTTAATTCGGCACTTTGAATATATCATCCTACTCCCTTCTGGCCCACAAGGTTTCTGCTGAGAAATCTGCTGATAGTCTTATGGGGACTCCCTTGTATGTGATGAGCTTTTTTCTCTACTGTTTTCAAATTTTATTCTTTGTTTTTGAATTTGTCAATTAGATTATAAGGTGTCTCAGCATAGACTTACTTAGATTTATTCTATTTGATGTACTTTGTGCTTCATGAATCTGAATGTCTATTTTGCTCCCCAGTTTGGGAAGTTTGGGGCTATTATTTCTTTAAATAAGCTTTCAAATAACAGTGGCGTCCACAGTGGTAACAAGCACACTTCTTATGAGATGCAACACTGATCTCATCGCCCCTTTAATTAAAATTGCATGACTTATAGCTCTTTTAGATCTGGGTCCAGTCCACCTTTTCAACCCCCTCTCTCCCCAACACTTCTGTCTCCATCCTTCAAAACATAAACACTGGTCATCCTGGAAAATTTGCATCTTAAGACCTAAAATATTCTCAACTTCTTCAAAAATGCTTACAATGGCTTTGCTCAGCTGACTAGTTGATACATTAGCAGATTCCCTCTTCCCAAGGAATCATCTATGTTCTTCTATGGCACCAGCATTTCTCCCTATCAGTTATCACAGAGTATTCAATCACTCACCTGGCAATACTGAGCACCTAGTATAAGCAAGCATTATCCTAGTTGATGCATAGATATTACTCTTATCCTTTGAAACTTCAATATCTAATAGCATGTCAGAAATGTCAGCCTACTTACTTCCTATCTCTCAGTCTTCTCTGTGACTGGGATTCAGAAAGAGCTATTTATAATATAAGCACAATTTAAAAGACAATAAAGTTTAAGAGTTTTATAATTCCTAATTGTACAAAGTGATCATCATTTTCTTAGTTTGATAGGTGCTTTAGAAAGCACTCAATTCATCTCTAAGCACAGAGTTAGCTAATAGAAATATGATTTCTGAATGAATAATGAAATAGATGGTCACCAAACACCTCCTTGGATTGGAGTTGTCCATTTTATGTTTTTCTTGTCTTTTGGTAGTCTATCCTTGTTGATAAAGAGAAACCTCCAAGGAGCCGTTGCTCTTCTAAAATTTCAAGGTTGCAGGTGCAGTTCTGTAGTACAATAAGACCTCCCTATATCACACATTTAATTAATATACCTGAGACCCTCTAGTATAGGAGATACATATTCCTCAGAGCTTCTGCTCCTCCAGCAAATAATGCTTGATCTGTTTTTCCTAAGATTACCTGTTTCTCAGCAATTTTATTTCTCTTGTTGTCTTGTTTTTTGGCAGGAAAAAAAAAACTTGTGTACTTACAAAGCAAAATGCTTGAAGATAGTGACCAAAAAAACTCTTTAAAAAGATATTCTAAGGGCCATCATCAAAAACAGTCCTCTACTAAATTGTTGATATCACATAACAGATTCCTAGCAAACATGATATTTTGGCCATGTACGAACAAATAAAACTAGAATAAGGGAATATATGTAGAAAAAATATTTTCTTTTTCTTATTAACTAGAACCTTTGAATGCACTGAGTTGTAACATACTGATTTAACACTAGCCTCATACTAGACTCTTTATGAAGCAGAAAACAGGACCAATTCTGTGATCTCACACATGGCATCCTTTTAAAATCCTAGAGCAATGGGTGAGGTCCTAAAGTAGAAACCCAAAAAATGAAACCATATGCAAACTGCATCACCTCCGTGTAGGTCATCTATCTTCTGGTGTTTTTATGTCTGCTTTATTACCAGTTTTATTTAGGTTGCAGAACCACTGGGTTGAGGCCACATCTGTCTTTGTGTTGTGGAGAGCTCTTCACACATTATAAGTACTTAGGAAACATTTTCCAATGGTAATGATTCAACAAAACAAATCACAAGTAGTACATTCTGTTGCATGATACATTTATTTATTAGTTCTCTCCAAAATATAGATTATTATTTTACAAACTCTGTTTACTTACTTAATGCATTTTCCTAGCCAAGAAGCAATTTCACACCATTCTGAAATACACTCTGTGCCAGCTACTTAGGTGCAATTAATTGTCACATGAGTTTTTACCTAAATTCTTGTTTGATACTTTTTCAAAGTTTAATAAATGTCTCAGGTATGATCTTTCTTCTTCAGAGTCTTTTTAGGTCCCGCTTGAGTTTTGAAGTTTGCATCAAAAATCATTTGTATTTAACATATGCTATATTCCTAAACTTGTGAAGAACGCAATTTAATAGACTTTTTAAAGGAAGCTCACATTTCATTGCCTGACTGACAAAGCTTCATGGAAATTGTGGCTTAGAAGTCTGTAGTCACTTTTACCAGAAGTTTGACACTGATATCTTGGCTTGGCCTCTTCATATGGTTCATAAAACTTTAATTCCTACAAAATATCCTGACATTTCTGAGTCAGTTTGGGTCCCTTGCATTTTTTAATTAATTAAATAGAATTTTTGAACAAAGGCAATATTGTATTACTTAGTTTTGATGAATATAATGAAAATACACAGTTACTCAAGAAATATTTTAATTTGTAAATAGTATACTTAGCTTTTTAAATATTGCACTTCCTTGTCAAAATCCAGAATATGTTAGGTAAGTGGAAAGAGAGACTCTATAAAGGGGGCAACTTTTAATACAGTTTCTGAAAGTTATGTAGTAGAAATGTGAAGTTGATGGAGGAGATAAGTGCAAGTTCAGGGCTAGTGGTTAGATGTTCCTATATGAGCAAGTCCTTCAAGGAAAGATAAAACAGGAAATATTCAAAGAAAAAAGGAAAGCACAGAATGCATGAAGGGGAGTTGCAGGAGGTAGTATCAGAAAGGTAGCTTTAGGTCAAAATTTGGCAGTACTTGGGACTTCCCTGGCTGTCCAGTGGTTAAGACTCCACTTTTCCAGTGCAGCGGTCACAGGTTCGATCGCTGCTCAGGGAACTAAGATCTCACATGCCGTGCAGTGTGGCCAAAAATTTTTTTAAAAAAACCAACTTGGTGGTACTTAAGAGGTTGTGGAGAAAGACAAGCAAGATTGTCCAGTGAATAAATCTTGAGGCTCAGACTGCCTTGCAAAGGACTGACGGAGACAAACCACTCCCCTGTTTTGGTGGCAGGGACTGCAACCCAAGCTCAGCTTCCTGTGGGTCTGAGTGAAGTCCCTTCCCCCAAGCAACTGGAATTTTCCAGACAACTCTGAAGAACTGGCATGAATACTCATATTGAACTTTGACTCTTACCTCTCCCAAAGGGGTTCTTCCCATGCACAACAAAGAGGTAATCTAGCAGAGAGGCAGTTACGCCCACCTGGAACACAAACTCTTGTTGTATCCAGAAGGATCCTGTCCTCAAAGAATCTCTCTAGGGGGTAATGAGGCATCAGGAGATGACTGTCTTCTCTTGCTTCACCTTGCTATATGTTTTCCTATCGAAGCCTATTCTTTATACTCAGACCCTTACAACATTATGGAATTCTCTCTGATATACTTCCCTACAGTTGCTGGGTATTTTTAATCACTATAAATTGCTGTTAATTTTTGAACAGTGAAATTTCATTACAGAGTCATTTACTATCCTGAAAAGAGTACACATGAGAAAGAAACAGCTAGAATCGAAGAGATAAGTCAGGAGCTGGGTAAGATTAAAAGAACTTAGGAGCCCTAAAGCTTGAACATTCTATGGTATTACCTCCCCTGACTGTGGATCAAAAAGAAAAATCAATGCTTAACTATTAAGAATGAAATATGTGTAGCAAATTTCAATATATTTTTCTAGGTTTTCTGATAGAAAAATCCTGGAAACTTTCGTCAAAACTGAACTTTATGATATACCTGTTTTGTGGTGCTCTGAAGGCTATGCTTGACTGCCTTTTGGGTTATCCACCCTAGGTTTGGGGCTAGTGCTTTCTAGATGAAAGGCATGGACATATATACACTACCAAATGCAAAATAGCTAGTGGGAAGCAGCTGCATAGATCAGGGAGATCAGCTTGGTGCTTTGTGACCTCCTAGAGGGGTGGGATAGGGAGGGTGGAAGGGAGACGCAAGAGGGAGGGGATATGGGGATATACGTATGCATATAGCTGATTCACTTTGTTATACAACAGGAACTAACACAACATTGTAAAGCAATTATACTCCAGTAAAGATATTTTTTTAAAAAAGAAGTCACAGAAATATTAAACATGTGAGTGGCAGTGAGCATGAAATGGTGGAGACAGCTAAAGGATGTGCGAGTGAAATTGACCTTAGAAGGAAATTAATTGGAAAAGTAAAAAGGCAAGGAAGAGAATGAATCATGACCCTGGTTTTGAATGTCAATGCCTGTGAATCAGTAGCAGAGCTGTAATGGCATTATCAGAGAAGCAATGGATATGAGGAGGAAGAAAGTGCAGAAAAGGAGGAAGAGGAGTAGAAACAGAAGGAAAAGAAAAAAAATAATATTATTACAGCAGTTAACATTTATTGAGCACTTACAAAGTGCCAAGAACGCTTCTGAGCGCTGTACTTGCATTTCCTCAAATGTCTTGGCATGTGATTATTCACAGGAGGACTGGTCTGCTTTACATGAACATATTTTTGGCTGAACATATGTTCTTTGCATCTCACTTGTACATATATGGAATTTTCACAGAAATGTACGGCTATATTTCTCTCCTATACATAGGGACATTTAATCTCTTTAGGAGCCGGAGTCAATTGCTCTGCCCATATGAAATATAACTCTTATCCGGAGGAGTTTCTATTATATGAGTTAAAACTGGAAGATTCTGTAAACCACTGCTATGACCAGCAGCAACCTGTCCTCAACTTCTGGCTTCAAAGGAGTGAATATTAGGTAGTATCTGTGTAAAATAAGTGAGTTCATCTGTGAGTTGGGAGCTGGACCTCCTGGGCCACTATATGTGTGTAGTTCCCTCTCATGATTTATCAGTTGACCTGAACACAACTGATTCACTGTAAAGGACTTCCAGGGGTTTCTAAAGGTTTTAATTTTTTTTTCTTACTAAGAAATTGTCTACTTGGCTTCTCTACCTATGTGTGAAAACACCAGACAACTGTCATATCCAAAACAAACTCAGTATCTTCCACCCACTCACACACATTATTCTGTGGTAACCCAACAGAGCAGTCCTTTCTCTCTTGATTCCTCCACTATGGAAATTGGAAAACCTGAATACAGGCACCTCCCACATACTATCAGTAATTCATTTCTGAAAAATCCAATATTCTGGGTAAGAAATTCCAAATAGGAACTTATTTCCCATTATTTAAAATGGGAAAATTATAATACATTGCATGTGAACACTAAACCTGTAATCAATTTCCTAAAACATACATATATAAAACACCCACTTACATGCAACTAACACGTTATAATATATTACTTACTAGTCTCTAAACAAATATGATATGCTATTAAGAAACATATATAGGAACATGACATTTATAAGACAGAATGACAGGTATAAAATAATAAATAATTGATTTTAAAAATGCAACAACATGTTCAATAAAAAGCAAGGCAATTTCTTATGACATATTACTCATCAAGTCAAGTGGAGACTTGAAGAAAGTCAAAAAGGGAGGAGGAGGGAGAAAGTGGAAAAGTCACTATTTGCCATTAGTTGTGGAAGATGATGGTTCTAACAAATGAGTAAGGAAGAGGCAATTTTAGACGTTCCAGTTGTTTTTTGCTGTATAACAAACAGTGGCCTAAAATGCCAACTCATAATTCTCCCTACCTACATCTACCTAACTAACGAGGAGAAATTCAGCCTGCAAGTTTTGAAGATTCTTTCTTCCAATTTGTATGGTACGAAATTATAGGAGAGCAATCTACTTTGACCATGCTGGTCTACTCCATGCTCCTTGCTTATTCTCACAGGGTGTTTTGAGAAAGGCAGTGGCACCACCTCCCATGATAACCTGGTGTTCCCAAGGCTAGTGCCTCACTGATCAGGAATAACCAACACAGACTGACACTCATGAGCTCTTACAGCAGAGATCCAGTCATCTCTCAGCAGGTTCTTTGCCAGGACCCATGCCAATCTCAGGACTGGCAAACTCTCATCCTCTCCCCACTACCAGGGAGAACTCTCCAAACTTCTCTTTGGTATGACTCTGTCCACCTTCCATCAGATTCGTAGCTCCCTTCTCTTCCTTTTACCTGGTAGACCACATGACCTCATCTTTACATGCCTTGAAAAACACAGTACAGTTTCCTTTCACCTGCAGCTGACAACAGAGTCAGGAAGGGCTGTTTTCCTTTGGTTTGGTTCCTTTCTAACTCATTCAGTACCATGTAATCTATTGTTTCTATTATGGACAGACACTTTTTTAAATTGTACATAATGTCATCCTCTTAATCTTAAGAGTTTAGTAACTTCCCATTAGAATCAAGACCAAAATACTAAACAAGACCCATAAAGGCCTGGAGGATCTGCCTCCACACTTCCCTTTCCCCTTTCTTTCTCAGTTCCAGCCATGCTGGCTAGCTTCCTGATCCAAGCAACACCAAGATTTGGCAGCTGGTAGGCTGTCCAACTCTCTCCACCCTTTACTGCCTTCTTCTAAATGCCCACTCATCCTTCAGATCTCAGCCTAAATGGTAGTTTTTTAGTAAAATTCCCTACTCTTCCATCTCCCAGGCTTTATTTAGTCACTTTGTTAAAACTCTAATCATTCCCTCTCCCTTGAACTTTTTCTTCATAATGCTTAAGATATTCTGTGGTTATACTTTGTTTGGGTGATTCTTATTTTACTGTCTTCTCTATTAATCCATAAACCCCATGAGAGTAAGGAGTCACATCTGTTTGCATTCCCCTGATTTTTCAGTATCTATCTAGCATGTGTCTGGCACATAACAATTTGTCTAATTAGTTATAATGAGCTAGTGGTAAATGTGAACCAGTATGGCTCACAGAAGTTTCCCTGTAATGGTAAAATCTGACCTTGCTTTTGTAAAAGTTCCTTATTTTTCTCCTCTGGTCTGAGACCTTCACTTCTTGCTTCAGGGTCCATCATACCAAGACTTGGTCTTTGTTAACATAAACCCCTACTGTAGGAATTTTGAAAACCAAACCTTTATTTGTTAACCCCTCAAATACCTAGGTAGCTCATTGTTGCATTGTTCTGAATAGAGCATTTTGTGTCTATCATTTCTCTCCTGGTCTGTCTGTGGGGAAAAATGCCATTTTCTACCTCTTCACCTTGTGTGAAAGGGGTTCTAAAGGCTCTCTGGGTAGTCTGTTCCTGCTTGGAGACAGAAGGAGGCATACATTCTCCATTTGGGCAACAACCATAACTCTTACTGCATAGCATCATTAAAACTTCCCAAGGCAACAGTAGCTGGGAGACTTTCTGTTTAATCACTTTATACCCAATAAAGTGTGGATTACATAATATTTTCATAATGCCATGGAAACCTAATGAGTCATCTTCCATTATAGGCAAGCATACTTGTGTCTATGATCAGGGCAGAGTGTCATCAAAGCTCGGAGGGAGGCATACTGACAGATTCTTACCAACTTTCCTTTTTTTAGACTTTATGATAACCACCCAAAACATTTGCCATAGTCCCTGAAGCAACAAGCTTAATCCTCGCAAAATACCTTCATTATGTATTGTGATTTTCACATTTTGAAATTATTTAAACTTGAGAGCATTTAAAGGGACCAGGCCTCTGATGACATTGTGAAAGTTCTTAATCTTATCAATAACATATTTCCAATTTATGCTGAAGAATGATAACTTCTGGGTAGTTTTCCTGCCCGTGGTGATTGGGTTAGCGGAGATTGCAGAGATGCCCTTCCCTGACATGGATTTCTTATTCACTTCCTGATCTGCTGTCAGTCATTTCTTGTTCTGCACAGTGGCATTTTCCACAAATTAATATTTTCATTCCCTATTTCACTGATAGAAGTAAAAAAAAGCAGGTTTTTTCACATTACTCAGCAAACCTGTTAGAATAGATTAATGTTTTTTAATATACTAATCCACTCAATCTCTGGTTAATTTGTTCTCTACCATGCATTAACACCCTGATTTACTGTCTGTCTGTCTGACTGTTTGGTGGAAATGCTAAAGAAGATACAATTATTTATTTTAAAATGTCAAAATATAATTGAGAATGAGCAAATAATGCATGACAACGTAATACCTAATTTAGCACTCAATTTGGTAGAACAACAGACAGTACTAGAGAAGTTCAGAGGAAAGGAAGCTCAGTAAGACTTGAAGACAGAGGAGATTTGGAGGAGGAATAAGTGAGTTTCCACTGAACTTAAAAAGGAGTACTGAGCATAAGATTTACCTAAGGGGTGAAGGGAAGAGCAGTGAGTGATCCAACTGAAATAAATTATGTGAACACAAGAACACAGACACAAAGAGAGAAGTATGATCATGGACAATGAGAGGGGATGAGTGGAACAAATGACAATTGCTATAGGGATGGAATTTACAAATACAGCATTTGGCTGAATTTTACTAAAAGGCAGAACATTAAATGCCAATTCCATTAACATTTTCTGAGTGTCAGCATAGGAACAAACGGACAGTGAAGCCAAGCCAGAAAAATATGGTTTTAAATCCCAGAATGCTACATCCTGCCTCTGAAAACTTAGGTAATTATTTAACTCCTCTCAGAATTAGTTTTCTTATCTGTAAAATGGGAGGAGGAGTGTTGTCTCATGAGTTTTTTGCGATTATTATACAAGACAATGCATGTAAAGGACTTCAACTCTCATTATATATCAGCTGCTCTTATTATATCCTATGGAGGAATTCCCAGCATCTAGAACAGTGTCTAGCATATATTAAGTTCCCAATATATTTTCATTAATTGAGTGAATGATTATTTTTAAGGGTCCCAAATCTCTCAGTCTTATTCATTTAGACTCGTTGTTGTTACTGTTGTTATTTTTAAAAACAGGCGAAAGAGTAAAGATGGATCAAAGAATGTTAGTTAATAGTGTCACCCTCATATATGAGCCACACATGTTGAACCAAGCAGTAATAGAGTAAATAACAAAATCAGCTATGAAATAAGAATTTCTGATTATATATGCTACTAGAAGTCAATTGTAGCTCTAACATATACCTGCTAAACTCTTTGTAATTTCCATAGAGCTATCTGAGAATTGAGAACAACCCCCCCATCATACCCCCAACACACGTAAACCAAGAGTTTTGTAGATAAACTTAGTTAAATATTAAGCATACATTTCCAAATGATTCTCCAGTTCCTATGATAAGTGTATATTTTTAATAAGATAGTCAAGTTAATTCTTCCTAAATAGTAAAGTAAAACTATATTTTTGCAATATTTTGCAATTTGGATTCAAAATATCCAAAGAAAGACACAAAATAAAACATAGAAAATATGTTACCCTGCTTTCACTTACATTACCTAGAAATGGTAAAAAGGTAGTCTATAAATATATGACAAATTGATGAAGAAATCTGGTAACTAAATCAGCTTCCTGCATTTCAAATATCAATGCAAAGAGGGCCAGATGGTGAATTAAAAATCTGCATAAGTATTGACTTTTAATGAAAAAACTTACATGCTCTTCATGGCCACAATTAGTATAGCTTCTCTGCTCTCCTCCCTTGATGCTAGGACCTTGTTACACTGACCTCTTATGTCAATAAAACCAGCTTGAAGTTCACATGCAAACACACTCATAGTAAGCAACCTCCCCAGCTAGTTAGAAAGGTTAATCACGGGAAAGCCCTTGGTAGAGGCAGGATATTTATTTCTAAATTGAAAAGTCCTCTTGATATTAAAGTTTGGAGAGAAAAATATTTGCTAACCCTATAAAATTGAATTATCATCAAGCAAGGAAAGTGGTTCTGCATATTTCCTACATGAAAAGGAAGTATTTGGTATCCCTTCAATTTTTTGCTCCTAAGTCCTGTCTTAGAGACTTTGCACACATATGAATGGAGAAAAAGCATGAAACAAGTGCAATACCTTTCCAATAAGTTGCCTCACTTTCTTCCTGAAGCCCATTTTTTTCTTTCTTTCTTTTTTTTTTTTTTTTTTTTACTGCTGTGAAAAAATAAAAAGAATATACAGGACACAGAACATCAGTACTCAGACTTTACGCTTCATGAAAACCTCATCTGAACAGCTGGTGCTCAGAGCTGTTGGGGAAAGATGGACATCTGCTCTACAGATATCTCACTTTAACCAATATTAGTTTTCTTAAAATGGTAAGTAATATGGGTTGGGATATCCATCTGTCCGTGTTCTTGTTGTGTATGTTAGCGTCGTTGATTTCAGACTTTTCTTTCTCAATATGACTTTCAAAAAAGCAAAACGAGAAAGAACTGAAAAGCCAGCAGCAGTTCTAGTACACCATGTAGAGGATCAGGGAAACCTGCATTTAATGTGGGAGACAGTATTTCACTGGTAATGGCACTGAAACCCATCAATTCTCCTTCTCATTTCTAGGATATGAGGGATATTATAAATGTTTAGTATCTACAGTATAATCCTGTTCCTAATAGGATTTTCAGACTTATTGCATGTGTCTTTTAATATCTACCATTTCCAGAAATTTACTTTCTTGTACATTTTTTTTTCTTGCACCTACATCACTAGCAGTTAAAGCTAGTAATCTTCTGAGTATTTCATAAAGAAGCCTAGACAACTCCAGCCAGTGCCACCTAAGGAACTCAATACTGATTGGTATTCTGTCAATTCACATCAGAAATTTTTGTAATAAAACTATAACAGAACAATCAAATGTATGTTGTGACAACAACTGCTATAAAATCAGAGATGAAGGTATTCACTCTAGGGGGAAGAATCTATAAAAAGCTTCATAGAAATGGAGTAGAAAATAACCCCTGTGACTGAAACTTGTTTGGTGATTAACTTGAGAGAAATTTTTTAAATCTGCTTATAAAATGAATGGTGTAAAGGCTGGGTGATGTGGTTCAGCCTAAGAAACTTGTAAAGGGTAATTTTAGCTTAATCCTTAATCCTTAAAATATTTTTGGATTTTGATAGGTAGAGAAAAAAGAGCATGGTATTTTTAAATGGAGGAGATATATAAGGGGAAAAGGTAGTAGGTCTTATGGGGCACCGTGGGTCCAAATAATATAGGCATTAAGATCATGGACTGCTGTCAGAGAATCTGTCTTGAACACCAGCTTTTCAACCTACTAGCATGTGACTTAGGATAAATTACTAGGCACCCCTCTTCCTCAATTTAATCATGTATAAAATGGGGATAACAGTACTTAATTCTAAACGTTGCTATACAAAATTAGTAAAGACAAAGAACTCAAGACAATTCTGGCACATCACAAGTACTCAATAAAGATGAATTACTCTTGTTATCATCAACATCATCATTATCATTATTGGCTCCAAGATATGTTTGTTAAATGAATAAAAGCATTCAAGAATGTGTGAATTGGGCTTCCCTGGTGGCGCAGTGGTTGAGAGTCCGCCTGCCGATGAAGGGGACACGGGTTCGTGCCCTGGTCCGGGAAGATCCCACATGCTGCGGAGCGGCTGGGCCCGTGAGCCATGGCCTCTGAGCCTGCGTGCCTGGAGCCTGTGCTCCGCAATGGGAGAGGCCACAACAGTGAGAGGCCCGCCTACAGCAAAAAAAAAAAAAAAAAAAAAAAGAAAGAATGAGTGAATTAATGATAGCTAAAGGAACAATAAGGAAACAAGCTCAGATTGAGTAGAGGATGTAAGATCTATAATTGGGAGGATCCTTCCAATGCCTAGATTGTTTTCTTATCTTACTATTCAGGCTCTGAACACCAGCTGTACAGATGAGGTTTACATGAAGGGCTTAGGGTCAACTATGCAGTAGTTAAAAAGTAAGGCCTCTGGACTAAGACAGACCTGCATTTGCATTCTGGTTTCAGTCTTTACTTGTGCTTGATCTTGGAAATCTGTTTAGATTTCAGCTTGCTCAATGATCAAATCAAGAAAATAATAGAGTCTACCTAAAAGAGTTGTTGTAAATGTTAAAAAAAGATAATGCACAGATAATTTTTATCACAATGATTGGAACATAGTATTTAGTAAATAATGACTTGATTATTATCTTTATTATCATCCTTCTTTTTCTTCCTGAGAGGAGCATTTATAGTATAAATAAATACTTATTTGGGTATGTATGTGGGGTCTCAGGGGGGGTGGGTTTTAGAGAGATATTGGCCTGCAGGCAGAAAACTGCATTTAACCAGACTGGAAATAATGAAGGTGACAACATTGATGCAATCATAGAAAAGAAAAGAACAGGAGAGAGAAAAGGTATGTTCAAGGATGAATCAATGAATCATCTGAGTTTGCCTGAATAACTATGGAAAGTAAAGACCAAAAGGTCTTTGGATTCCAATCAGCAGCAAAACAAGACAGCGTTAACTCAATTACTAGTCAGTAATGACCTCGAATATCTGGTAGACCTGTATACTAACTTGTAGGAAGTTTTCCTATATGCCACCTCAGCTGATTTTCATAGAACTTTTATAATGTGAATTTTATTATGTTTTTTTTTTATTTTATTGGAAAGGGAAACAAATATTCCCAGGAAGAAAGGAAATACTCCCAAGGTGCCATAGCCAGTAAGTGGTAAAATCAAAACTCTCATCCTAGTTTCTAATTTGAAATTCCATGGTCTTTCCATTATATTATTGCCTTTCTGGAAATTAGGTTGTCTCTAAGGCCTTATCTGTGTAAATCAATTATGAGGAAACAGATGATGGGTTTTCCAATACTGAAAATTGAATTTGACCAATTGACTTTTTCAGTCATTCCTGACTCTGATTCAGTAAGAGTGTAAAACCCTTGGGGTCAGTCTGGGTTTACTCAAGGAAAAACTGAACCCAGGAATTGTCCTCAGTCCACAAGCATCATTTTGGAGGTGAACGGAGGGCTGTTTGGTTGTTTATTTCTAACTGGCACAGTTTTCCCGACCTTGATCTAGTCCTGAATCAAGTGAGAAGCAGGCATCATGAGATTATTGTCTAGCAGAGTGGTTCTCAAAGTATGGTCCCCAGACCAGCAAAAACAGCATCCCCTGGTAGTATGTTTCACATGCAAACCCTCAAATCCCCTCCCGGATTGAATGAATCAGAAACACTTGGGGTAGGACTCAGCCATCTGTGTTTTAATAAGACTTCCAGTGATTCAGCTGCACATTAAGATTGAGAACCACTGATGTAGAAGAACACCTTACAAAAGCATTTATTTCATGGCAGAAACCATGTTGTATGTAGCTTGGCATTCAGATTTTCCAGCATATTATAGCTGTCTAATAAATGTTCAATAAAGCAATAAGTGGGGATCAAGCCGTGGCACTATCTGCTGTTTTAAAGCCCACATATGTCTTTATTTTCATATCTGCAGGTTGTAGAATTTTCTTTTCATGCCTTGACAGAATTTTTAAACTGCTTATTACATGACTTGTCAATGTATTACCACTGGAAATCAATAACTGGCACATTTATGCATTGAGAGTGGTCAAGGGGAGAAAAGGTCATCTGGACATGGTGACTCAGAAAAGATAAAAATTAAAGAAATATCAGAATAAGAATTCACATGAAATATGTAAAACTGAAAAATAATTTGTTAATAAGAAATTTACAATTTTATTTATTTTCCACTTAAACAGTATTACTGACCTATAATAACCCAATCCACTTCATGGGGGGTCCTGAAAGCGACTAAGCAAAAGCAGATGACCTAAACAAATTAAGATAGCAAGTCTCTTACAAGAAGTTTCCCCAATGAACCACATTCCCTGCAATTTATGCCTCCCGTAGTGAGTGAATTTGGTCTGACCCTGTGTAAACAGTAGAATTGTTTGGTTTCTGAAGCTAAGTCACAAGCTTCTACCTTGGCTTCTTAAAACATTCTGGGGAGAATCCGTCACCATATATATAGTTCAGTTGTCTTGAGACTGCCATTTTTTTGAGGAAGCCAAACTAGCCACATGGAGAGGTGATGTAGAGAGAGTATGCTACCCAGGAACCTTCCAGGGGCTCGAGCCAGCCCATCTGAGGCACCAGCCATGTGGATATAGCATCTGTCTTAGATGTCTGGCTCAGCTGAGCCGTCAAATAACTCATCTCAGCCACCATTTTACAGCAATCTCATGACAGACTCTTATAGTGAGAAGAGTCCAGCTGAACCTGGTCAGTCCATAGAACTCTGAAGAGAATAATAAATTATTGTTTTAAGCTGCTAAGTTTTGAGGTGGCCCTCTTTACATCAAAAGATAACAGAAATACTAATGTTCATTTCAAACAATCTTTCTGGTATCAATCACAGTGACAAAATATACATGAGTGCATATCAGTCATGTCTTGCTATTTTTATTATTTCTATCACTTCTTTTCAAGCCATATGAATGTAGATTTACTCCTCAAATGTGCTAGAAATGCCCACAAAATTCTTTCCCTTTCTACTTATGCAATTTGATCAACCAAAATTTGGAGAAACCTGAATTTCAAACCAGAGAATTGGTGCAGTTTTATGTACACAATATCACTCATCAAATTACTCTCCATTGAGCTCTGAGCCATGAGAGAGGGGAAAACATAAGAACAGCACAGCAGGTAATGAAGCTTAGAATATAAATGAGAATGGTTGAAAGACAACTCTAAACAGTATGATTGAGGAAGTTAATATGCTTAATAAGATGTAAGCACATTTATATTTTTATTCATAATGCTGCTCTTCATACATTGATAAATCATGGATAAAGAGAAGCTACTCCTGTTTATCATTTGCTATTAAAGATAGTCAGCCACTGCTTTTGTCAACTTTACATTGTTGGTAGGGAGGAAATGTGCAGCTAAAAGAAGACAATATATAGTTAATATATAGTCTTGTTTTATACATTAGAATATAAATCACAGCAGGGAACCAGATTGCTGCTAAAATATTATTAGCATGGCTCATCCCATTCACATAAATTGATCCATCCACCATGTGCAGGTGAATTCCAAGAAACAAGTATCATATAGTAATTTTTTTTATGTAGTTTGATTATTTCGGTCATCATGTAACAGAGTCCAACTGATCGTATAATTGACTGCAGTATGTGAAATTTGCTATTAAGGAGCTGCTTGATTTACCGCCTTCTTAGATTTTAGTTAACAGAAGACATTTATCCTGGCTCAAAGAAAACTATCTTTTCCGGACCAATGGGTATCTGTTTTATCTTCAAATCATCCATCACCTTCATCCCAGAGAGGCCATATGGTGTAATTGAATGAGCTGTGGACGAGGAGTTGAGAAGCATCACTCATTCAACTGATGCTGTAGAGTTCTCACAAATGGTAGGCTCCCCATGTTAGGTGTTGGGGAGCACAGCCCCTGTCCCTGTGGGTTTTAATACTTCCACATGTTAGTGCTAACCCTATCATAAAGTATCTATGTGAACAAGAAGTCATGTGACCTTAAGCACATCAGTTAAAGACTCTGATTTTGGATTGTCACTTGTGAAATGAGATTGATTAGGTAACTACCAATATATCATGATCCTAATATCTTGGAGGAAACTTCTTCCTTAAGTTCTAAACGCACCATATTTTCATCAAAATATGATGCTTCATGATTCAACGCAAGAAAAATAACATGACTCCTCTTTTTATCTGAATAATAAAATTTTTTAAATATTAAATCCTATTTCACTTTTTAACACATTTTACATTTCTTGTCCTTTTAAAATCATACTGTCTAAAAAGCTTCCTGGATGCCCCACTAGTTTATTCCATTAAAAATCTTTGCACTGAGTTCCCACCTTGAAAATGAACAAAGAACAGCCATATGCTGCAAGGGCTAAAAATTATCCGTGGGAGATAGTCACAGAGTAACAATTTTTTAAAATGTGGAATAGTGTGATAAATATATATGAAAGCTACTATGGAAATACTGAATAGGAACACTTAACGTGACCTAGGTGGGAATCAGAGAAGACCAGAGGTATCTCTCTTATTAAGGATAAAGCTAACTGGTTCTCTACAAAACACTTTTGGTACCTTGGATGAGAATAGCCTTCATTGTATAGAACTGTACCTTGTATGGCAGGTCATTTAGCGCCCCCTGGCCAATGCCCAAGAAATGGCAGTGGAAATCCCCAGGCATGTGATAAAATCATTCTCCAATATTTCCCAGTGTTCCCAGGGAGAAGGGTGATACCACTGGGTTAAAGGATTCCATTATCTCCTGTCTGCTGAGATGATTTAGACAAATTGAGAGAATGAATCTGTTTACCTGGGGATAACAGGAGAGAACGTGAAATGAATAGATTCAGGAGACTTTATGCTGTTCATTGGCTCAGTGGAAATAAGATGAACTTTATCTTAAATCCCAATTCTTTGGCAATATTTTGTTTACTGTTTAGAGACATGGTTAACTATTCATGAAAGATAAGAAAAACTGTATTCTTTAAAATCCAAAAGGAAACACTTTATTCAGTGAAATGAAATAGGAGAAATACATAGCACACTCACCACATTAACATTGTCTTCTGACTGAGGGAGGAAAAAAAAATTTAAACTCATGTCATGGTTTATGATCTTTTTTATGGACTTGGAAAGTCCAAATGAGGGAAAAAATAGAGATTGTAATATCTAGTAATATTATCTTTAAGACTTGTTTTCTTTAAGGTCTCTACCTAATAAACTTGAGAGACCAGAGCATTTAATAATCTAATATAGTCAAACCAAAAAGAACAGAACAACTATAACTCTTTTTGACAGGTAACTATTCGTGTTACTGTTGGTTATAATTTTCTTTGCACATAACGTGCAATACTACTAAATATTCACCGACAGAGAGGCAATTAAAGTTTATGCCCACCATGAAACTACTTGTAGGCAATAAGGCTTTCTCTTATGCTGACCTGCTTAAAAAGATTTAAATTGTTAGGAAGTTTAAATGCTAGGAAGTCAATGAAAATTATGTTTTGGGGCAGCACTGCATCAGAGATTGCAAGTTATGCTGCATTAAATTGCCATGAAATATCAATAAAGCCTCTTGTGCATACACATTCCAGCCTGAAACATATTGCTTTTACCCCAGCAATGTAGGCTCCATTTCTCACAGAGGAAGTTTCATTAAGGGACATTAGGGTAACTCTTTATTCTTCCTATCTATATGGGGACACATTTTCACCAGTTCCAAATAGCGCTTCATAGAAAGTACTGATCCATGTATAGAAACTGTCAGCTCTCTGTGTGCAAAACAGCTCAGTATTCAGAATAATGGTGTTGCTGTACCAAAAAATAACTTTTTCTTTTTTAAAATTTTTATTGGAGTATAGTTGATTTACTATGTTGTGTTAGTTTCAGGTGTACAGCAAAGTGAATCAGTTATACATATACGTAGATTTTTTTCTCATATAGGCCATGACAGAATATTGAGTAGAGTTCCCTCTGCTATATGGTAGGTCCTTATTAGTTATCTGTTTTATATATGTAATGTGTATATGTTAATCCCAATCTCCTTTTCCTTTACTATTACCCTACTGTTTGTTTCCTTCATTTTCCCTGAATTGCTTACAGATTCATTTTTCAACCGTATGCTTATTTGCCAGTGAAAACACATACAGGCACACACACACACATCACACACACACACACATTTGGCCTCACGAATTATGTGAAAATATACCAAGAATAGCTAATCGAGGTGTAAATTATTAAACAAGATCTTAGAAATTTTTTCTCATTAACTTTTAATCGTGTTGATTTAATCACATGCATTGAATCATCATAATAATGATATGTATGCACTTAAAGAAAATTGCACAATAAGCATGAAAATGAAAGACTAGCCTCTGGTACTATTTTCAAGCAATTATAGGAAAAAAGTGGAGAAGAACAAAACTGAACATAAAAATAATACAAAGCCCAAGATAAACCTAAAAATCTCAGGAGACTTTTAATACAGACCCACATCCATAGAGAACTATTTCAATAATACAGCCACTGATGTTTTCATTAATCTAGTTTGTATATGTCTTTAGTGATGAAGTCTCTGTTTCTGCCCCCAGGAGATTATCTCAAAATCCAATCAGTAGTATCAAAAGATTGTAACTAACTGTCCTACTCTGACTTCCCTGGCATTGGGTAATAATGCTTTGCTCATTGCTGTTTACTGCTCTTTTATATTTATGACTAGTTTTCTTGCCATTCCTCTGATGCAATTCGGCCAAATAAAGAAAATATATATATACATATATACACGTATATATAAATGAACATGTGCATATAATGCCTGTAAACACACACACACACTCACACATACACACCTACACACATGCACACACATACTTTATAGAAAAGAGGCCTAAACGAAAATTGAAATCAGTATTACTGATTTCAACCAGAGCAAATTTTAATATCAGTTAAGTTTGCAACATTATTTATGGTTGAGGACATGCAGGAGAAAACATTTTTTCTCTCAAGAATATTTCCAGTTAAGATGTACAGTTAAGATAATCATAGCCTCACATTGTGGAAAACAGAGAGCAAAGGAGGTGGTGGCATTCTGTCATTTCTGTTTCCAATGCCAATAATTGTACAAGAGTTGCCCACTTGGGGATGGAAGGGAAAAGGCTTTAAATACCATAACTTAAATGAATAGAATTAAAGCAATCTATTTGCTGCAGCCTGTGTGTAACTACATTTAACCAAACCAAAATTACATTAAAAAGCAACTGGGGAACTTCCCTGGTGGTGCAGTGGTTAAGAATCCGCCTGCCAATGCAGGGGACACGGGTCCCAGCCCTGGTCCGGGAAGATCCCACATGCCACGGAGCAACTAAGCCTGTTCACCACAACTACTAAGCCTGCGCTCTAGAGCCCGTGCTCCACAACAAGAGAAGCCACCGCAATGAGAAGCCCGCGCACCGCAACGAAGCGTAGCCTCCACTCGCCACAACTAGAGAAAGCCGAGCACAGCAACGAACACCCAACACAGCCTAAAATAAATAAATTTTAAAAACTAATTAATTAATTTAAAAAGCCATTGGACTTCACTGTTTTTGTTGGCCATACCAGGCTTGTTCTAATTTTTAAGCACAAGAATGGGTTAATTTTTCTGGAAAGAAAAAATATTCCGGCAGGCATAACCAGCATATTAAGTAGTGTTCTAAAAATAAGAGTGTTAACTTTGAACAGAGGAAGCATTGTGTCTATGGCGTCACCTAGTCATCAAGATAACCCTTTAACAAGATACTTGTAGCACCGTTTCTGGTGACTTGACACCATACTCTTTCCCCTTTCAGTTGTTCCAGCATTGCTGAGACTTAATTAATAGACAGACTTTCAAGCTTCCCTCTGCTGAATGATCCAGGAAGTATCCAATAGGATACAAGAGTCTCAGTACTAATGACACATCTGAAGTATATACAAGGATATCCACTTCTGAGACAAGGGCATATGCTGGGGAAGGCAAGATGTAACTAAATGTTTGGGAGTCACAGGTGCCATACTCAGTCTTCTGGGAGACTTGTCAATTGAGCAATTGAATAGAAATTGACTAAATATCTCCTACATGCTGAGTGCTAAGAACGTAGCAGTGAACAAACCAGCCAGGTAAATACCTATCTTCTGAAGCTAATATCCTACACCAACCTGTCACCTCCACCCTTATCAACTTATTTCAAAATGCCAGGAAGCTTACTAGGGAACCCTAAATAGGATCCACTTTTTACCTGAAAGCATTTCTGTGGAATAACAACCATCACAGTCGGCTATGGCAGTTCTGTTCATACAAATGCAAGAAGCTAGCAAGGATAAAATAGGTGTGGGAGCATTCTGCAGTGCCCTCAATTCAAAGTTCAACTGTTAGTCTTTCAAATATTCTGTGCCTTGAAAATGGTCGTGGAATCCCTCATTCCTTTCTCAAGCTAGTCTCCTCTCTGCCAGCCCTGAACTTGCATCTCTGGTTACTCTGATTAATAACCAATTCAACTCTTGGGTTTCTGAATTACCTTAAGTCACAGGTGGTGCCATTTGCTGTCCCCGAACCTGTCACCAACTTAAGCACACATAGCCCCAAAAATTACCCACTTTAAAATCATTAAATAAGAGGGTGGAAAAATATTTCCTCTTTTTCCTCTCATCTTTCCTTTCTCCTTTTTTCCCTCTGTCTGCTTCTCTCCTCTGTCTTCTTCCTCCCACTTTCCCTCTTCTTCTTCTCCTTCTTCTTCTTTCTCCCCCCCCTTCTTCTTTTTCTTCTTGTCTTCTTACTTCCTTTGCTTTTATCCCTATCTTCTTCCTGCATCTCCTTCTATTGATTTATTTCCATATTTCTTTCTTTCTTTGAAAGACACTCCTCTCCCCCTTGCATCTTCTAATGGATACTCCTTCCATTCCTATCACCAAATTTGTACCTCATTATTTTATGTCAGTACTTTAGTCTTATATCACAAACAAGACATAGAACATCACATAATGAGAAAATTGTTTCAATTTCTATCTACTTTTTAAAACTATTTCTAGCAAAAGATTAATGGGTTAAAAAAAAAACAGAAAAAAGGAAAAAAAAAAAAAAAACCTCCAGAGGAAGCCTAAGTCACAAATAGATGCCACCTCTGTCTAACAAAATGAGAAGAAGAAAGCTCCAGTGTTAACATAATTCTTGTCTGTCTGGGCAACCCAGAAGCTTGTGAAGTTCACTACCTGCAAGCTGGAAAACCCAAGGAATAAACTACAGGCATGTTCCAATGCCAAAGTCCTCAGTGGAACTCTGTTCTCTTAAACACATTTTTGCTAAACTGAGAAAAACAGACACATATCATAAGAGCGTATTTAATCCATGCAAGAATGTAACTATTAACAAGGCTTACTCAGCCACAAGGAGGAATTCTAATATTTCATTCTTTTTTTATATATAGTACCATGACCCTTTTCAGAATGCTCACCACTCTGACACAATAAATGCAAGGTATTTTCAGTTGTGCAGCAGGTCAAAGTGATAGCATCTAAACCTCTGGGGTTTTCACATCCTGTCTCTCAGAAATTCTTGCTACCACAGGAATATTTTTCAGTTTGTTCAGTCTCATATCAGCAGTGACACCCAGTGGATGGAAACATCTTGAACAAGCTGGCTCTCAGCGCTCTTGCTGTCCCCCTCCTCCCCTTCTCTCTCCAGGGAAAGAGTTTTGTAAGTGCTTTGTTTCTCTGACCTTACAGCTCTCCACAGGAAAAGAATTTATCAGATTGCCTAATGCCAGCCAGCTTGTCTTTAAAATTCACTCAAATTAGAAAGCCTCAGACATTTCCTTTGCACTGAAGACATTTAAACCTATCAAAATATGTTCAACTAATCTGATATTTGGTTCTAAAAATAAAACCAGATTATACAAGTGTAGGGATAAAAGAGGAGAGAGGTGGTCAATTAATTTCCTACATTTTGCACTTAAAAAATGTGATTGCCAGCAGAAATCATGGTTTTATTATTTATTCATAGCAAGTCATTCAGAGCACGTTAAACTAAATTGTGAGGAAAAAATAGTATAAACTGTGGACTAAAATCAACTTCATTCCAAATGATGGCTATCAGTAAAAATGTATCTACTCTTTCTAATGCAACTATTTTATTAAGATTAACCAGTTCAGCTGGTCTGAGTGAAATAAATGTCTTCTGATTTGCTAGAAACTAACAAGCTATAACTCTGTAAAAACTTTCTCATTATAGCTTCTTTATTCCAAATTCTCATTTGCACAATCTTTTTTTTTAATAAAATGCCTTTAAAAGCAAAGACAAAATTTTTTTTATATTTTCTTTAAAAAACAAACTATTTTTTTCCTCTGTGTAGTTAGAGCTAAAGGAGGTATTATGCACCTTTAAGTAGATCATTTTCCAGAATGAAACACTAGCACCAGCTCTCTTAGTTACTTAAATATAAGTCAAGGAAGCACTTACTGGCAAAGATTAGTGGGGGTGAGGCTAAGAATATTTTCTGACTTTAACAAAACAACTACTCTGAGATATCTGGTTTTCCAGATGGAATCTAGCATGGAAGTGGATCCATTTACATAGAGAACTGAGGGGATTTGGGAAGCAAAAGAACCAATACTCAATCTTATTATTAGTGACTGTCACCAAAGTTAGGAAAAGTCAATACGTTCCTTGAAATAAAATTACCTTGAGGGAATAGGAGGTTGTGCTGGTAACCCAGGCTTAAGAAAAGGGGTGTGTTTGGTGGGAGATAGCTGATTTGGTTTGGCATAGTTTATGCATATTGTCGAAAGCTCCTATATACTTAGATACCATGAGATTGACTGGAGATTGACTGAGCGTGGAAGTATGAAGTAACATTCTTCCACCGTGCCTAATATAGAGCAACATTCCCCAGCAGGAGTGAGTCCATTGGATCTGCAGGACAGTTAATAGGAGAAATAGGATTTAAGAGCCATAACTCCTCTTACAGGGCATTCAAAAGGTTGTGTTTCGCAAGGCACCAGCCTCTAGGGAGACACCTCTTTTTTTTTTTTTTTTTTTTTTTTTTTTTTGCAGTAGGCGAGCCTCTCACTGTTGTGGCCTCTCCCGTTGCGGAGCACAGGCTCTGGATGCGCAGGCTCAGCAGACATGTCTCACGGGACCAACCGCTCCGCGGCACGTGGGATCTTCCCGGACCGGGGCACGAACCCGTGTCCCCTGCATCGGCAGGCGGACTCTCAACCACTGCGCCACCAGGGAAGCCCGAGACACCTTTTATCTCTTCAATGATGGAGTAAAATGTAGGCGTCCTGGCTAGATGCTGGAGCCGCAGGAGAGAGGCAACCCCAGCATAATACATACGAATCCACATGGTCACGCACACACATTTGGAGGAGCACAGTCTTCCTCTCACTGGAGCAGCTCTTCCTGCCCCTTGCTCTCCTAAGGTTGCTTCTGTCGTCCCGTCTCAGCTTGTGGACATCCAATTCCACCTGCTCACTCATTTTCACCCTACTTTGAATGTGACAGGTTGCTTTATTTGAGAGGGCATTTATGTGTGCACAGCCTCTATGGCTCTAAAAAGCTCTCCTGGACCAGGCTGTTCAGATGGTGCAATAATACACTCACTTCCAACAAATTTCATTTTCACTTGAGGAAGGAACACTTTGTCTAATGCTCACAAAAGGAGGCATCACCCAGGTTAATTATAGTCCAGTCTTTTCTCGTTATTTGTTTGCAAACTGGAATAACCCTCTTTGGATTATGTCTTCTGCTATTTAGAGAAAAAAAGCTGAGGGCTAGAAAAAAAGGTCCACTAATGTAAATACTAAATATGTTTCTAATTGAGCATGTGATGCACAGGAAAACAGTTATTGGAACAGTGATTGGAAAAATAAGAGAGATTGAGCCATTTTGTACTTACATAGGTGAAACAGGCTATACCATCTAGCTATTCGTTCATCCTTTGTTAAACATTTTTTTAGTTCCTGCTGTACACCAGTTGAGGTGATCAATGCTGGGGATCAAAGATAAACCACATACCTTCTCTGCACTATTGACCTCTAATATGTTGTCCATGTGTATAGGGGCAAGAGGGTATTTGTGGGGAGATGGTGGGGGTTAGTTACAAATCTTTTCTCCCAAATGATTTACCTCTGTTGGTCTCAAAACACCATGATCATCCTTCTTTCCATCCCATATCATGCATTTAGTCATCATGTATTTCTTTGATTTTTGTCTCTTTTCAAAAGGGACTGTCAGGGCTTCCCTGGTGGCGCAGTGGTTGAGAGTCCGCCTGCCAATGCAGGGGACACAGGTTCGTGCCCCAGTCCGGGAAGATCCCACGTGCCGTGGAGTGGCTGGGCCCGTGAGCCATGGCTGCTGAGCCTGTGCTCTGCAACGGGAGAGGCCACAACAGTGAGAGGCTCACGTACCTCAAAAAAAAAAAAAAAAAAAGGGACTGTGAGTTTAAATACATTAATTCACATGGAAAGTTGTTAGAAATTTTCCTTTTAGCAAAGTGGGGTTTTTTTTGTTTGTTTTAAATAGACTTTATTTTTTAGAGAAGTTTTAAGTTCACAGCAGAATCGAGCAGAAGATACGAAGATTCCTTATATACTCCCTGCTCTCCCGGCATGCACAGTCTCCCCTGTTAGTCACATCTTCCACAAGAGAGGTACGTTTGTTACAACTGAGAACCTACATGGGCCCATCATTATCATCCAAAATCCATAGTTTCCATTAGGGTTCACTCTTGGGGTTGTACATTTTATGGATTTGGACAAATGTAAGAACATGTATCCACCATTAGCAAAGTAGATTTCCATCAAAGAAAGAAGGTTTGTAAATCCTGATATCTTATAAGGACTTAACCCAGGGATCAAGAAAGGTACTGAAAAACAAGTTGGGAAAAATGATAAAGGGAAGGAAAGAGGGAAGGAAATATGAACAAGAAAGGGAGAAAAAGGAGGAGGAAAAAGTGACTGCACACTAACTTCATCTGCTTTAATTACTGCCAAGGGTGGCCAATCTCAGATAAATTGATTAATCCTAGGAAAATGTTTTGCAGTTCTGGCCCGGGAAGCTCTGAAGGCACGATTTACCTACCTGAATGGCAAACATCAGATGGAAACCCCTGATGTAGGGAAACATTCTGCAGGCCTTGTGAAAAGAAACTTAAAAAAAAATTCATATCAAAAATGGAACACAAGAAGGTGAACATTACCTTATATTAGGAACAAAATGATGCAGAAATAGGCTTAAACGGTTTTCTTGTTTTAAGCTTTTTGTAATTTTTGTTTTGTTTTTTGGCTGTTCTGCATGGTATACAGGGGTACCATACCCAACCAGGGATAGAACCAGTGCCCCCTGAAGTGAAAGGGCAAAGTACTAACCACTGGACCACCAGGGAATTCCCTATTTTAAATTTTTTGGTTTTGGTTTATTTTCTGAACTTCTTATTAAACTATTAAGATATGATTTACAAATGCACAAATAATAAGTGTACAGCTTGGTGAATTTTTGTAAAGTAAACACACTCAGGTGACTAGCACCCAGATCAAGAACAAAAACATTATCAGCACCCTAAAAGCCAGTCTGAAGCACCCTCTATGTTACTCCCCTAAGACCCCTAAGAGTAAACATAACTTGCCTTCAAACATCATAGATTAGATTTTAAATTGCATATAAGTAGAATTATACAGAATATATTCTTTTGGATTCTGACTTCTTTTGCCCAGTGTTAGGTTTGTGAGATCCATTCATGCCACTGCAGGGAGGAAAAGTTTTTTCATTCTGTGTTATACCATATTTCATCAAACAAATATACCACAGATTATTCAACCATTTTGCTAATAATCAAAGCTTATATTTGTTAATATCTGCTATTATTTGCAGTAAAAAAAGAGACTTTTTACATTTTTCCATGAACTTATTTTTAAAGTAGATTCATATAAGCAAGGAACAGTGTCATATACATATTGTTCTTAATTAGATGAATTATTAAAAGGCTATGTAAAAGGGGGGAAATTGAGAAAAATTCTTCTTGTCCCAACACACACACACACACACACACACACACACAGGTTGAGTGAAAGAAAGGAAGGCAGATTGGGTCTGTATATTGAATGAACAGTGTGGCAAAGTGTGGTTGCCAAGTTATCTTTGAAACCAACTGAGCTAAGCCCACATTGGAAAACATATTTATGACTGATACCACTCCCCCAAAACACAAATGTATGGAGGTCAATAATGATGCTTATGAAACTCATGGGCTTATTATAGTATGATTTTATTCATGAACAATAAGAATTCCTTATTCCGGATCAGGTAAATTTCTTTAATCTATACAAAAAGAAAATTACAAAAGTTGGTTGGGGTTGGTTTGTATTATATCTGTATGTGAGTTTATGCATGCTTACACATACACACACACACACACATACACACATACAGGTGCTATACACAGGCTGCAAAATAAGCTGTTTATAAAACCTACCTATAGAGATTCCACTGAGGAATGAGTGAGTTATATAACTACTCCTTTTCTTTACTGATTTGAAAAAAAAGTCTATTTCACAAAATACCTGTAGCATTCAATGAATCCATTAGATGTATAAGTTTATACAGGTTGCCTGTATAAAAGTCTACATTGTACTCACCTAAAATAGAGGCCTGATCTCAGTTTTAACCTGATGATGGACTCCCTCCATGCCTGTAGTGTCACAGAAATAAAATCTTTGCTTGATGACTAATTACCCCTGTAGACTGGCCATTTTCTGTTCCACTACATTCAGAAGTCACTAATGTCCTGGGTTCACCTGGTACATGCACTCACCTAGTAGAGCTAAAGGGACCTAGTTGTCCAAAGTGAAGTTGAAAATTTGCTTACCCACCACTTTGCTACAATGAATATAGGTTTAGTGTGTGTCTCTGAGTTGTCAAATTTAGCTGTCTACGCAGCCTGAAATGAACAAAGTTTACTAATTCTCCACCCCCTTTTTTGGCTGTGTTTGTGTGTGTATGTGTGACCTAACACAAATTTTGTCATTATAGAAGCAGACATTACTAAGCTCAAGAATAAAATCAAATGTTACCCTGCCTCACCAAAGATTTATGGTTGGAATTTTATTTTATTGGGAGATCAAATTTTATACTTAGGGGGAGGGAGACACTCAATGTATATCCTTCCAGGCATATTCTCACTAAACAATTTCTCCCGAATAAAAGGAAAAGGACTTAGCTATTTTTTAAATAATATATGTCCACTCTTAAATAAATTTCTTTTGGCCACAGTGATTATTCTGTCCTCTCTTGGAGAGAAGAGAATTGCAAGTGAGTTTATGAATCAATTCACTCCTGAATATTTACCCTCTTTTAGCCTAAATGTTGCCTCAGTTCTTTAATGACTTTGACATGTATTTATAGTATTTGAGGAACCAGTGAGGTGCTGGTTTCCAGAACTGAGTGGGTAAAGGAAGAAGGTGAATATGAACATAGGGGATTTTTCCTTCTCTCTTTACATCATTACGATAAGAGAAGAGAAAGCACTATTTCTTCCAATGATACAAAGTAAATGATATCACTTCCACCTGCATGCTGCTGAGTTGGCCTAATCTGGGCATTGGTCACAGAGTTCGGAAAGCAGATTGATGATTATTGTGGAAGAGTTATTGTGGAGTTATTCTCTGGGGGCCAGATGCTTTCACACATTTTACTAATCACTATGTCAAAGCTCATGTAAGAGCTGACTAGTATTAGTTATTAACAGATGAGGACTTTTCCATGTGGTCTTTGCAAATTCAGACATTTCTGTAGTATTCATACCATGATCAGATGATACATGCAAAATGAAGTAGAATTTAAACTAATATCAAGATAATTCAAACTATATAAAAACTTTGCCTGATACCTCCAGGTCATTGAGGCAATATTATTTAAAATATTCCTTCAATCATGTGAATTGTTTCCTCCAGACTCCATTTCACTTGTACATTGTTGGTGCCTCTGTGGGGAAGGCAGGATTAGCACCTCTGCTTCTGCAAACTCAGCTGGGCCTCTTTGCTAACACCATCCAAGAGGAAGCCTGCCAAAGAGTTGGGAAGTCTATTTGGGTTATATTCTACAGGCTGTGGTCACTGGAAAAAAATTCCAGTCTCCCATTTTTCCAATTCCTATTTCTGCATCACAAAATTAACCCAAAGCTGAGTGGCTCAAATCAATCATTTCATTATTCTCACAGAGTCTGTAGGACAAGAATTTAGATAGGAAACCTCAGAAACAGACTGTCTCTGGTCCACAATATCTGGGGCCTCCCTGGAAAAACTTAGAGGTTGAGGATGACTTGCAGGCTGGGAGGTGGAGTCATATAAAGATTTGTTCACTCGCATGTATGACCCCTGGGCTGGCAGATTTATGCTGCCAGGAGCACCTACCGTTATGTATGGCTTCTCCATGTGATTGGGGTCCTCACAGCATGGTGGCGTCGGGGTAGCTGGAATTTTTTACATGGCAACTGAGGTTATCCTTTGCAAGTATTTAAATGAATAAGGGAGAAATAGCATTACCTTTTTGATTCTGTCTCATAGACCACATGGTGTCACTTCAACCATGTTCTATCTGCTGAAGTAGTCATAAGCTCAACCAGAAATCTTTAAACCTGCAAGTCATCTAAATATGGTAGTGGGACTTCCCTGGTGGTGCAGTGGTTAAGAATCAGCCTGCCAATGCAGGGGAAAAGGATTCTATCCCTGATCTGGGAAGATCCCACATGTCACAGAGCAACTAAGCCCATGCGCCACAACTACTGAGCCTGCTCTGTAGAGCCCGCGAGCGACAACTACTGAGTCCCCGTGCCACAACTACTGAAGCCTGCACACCTAGAGCCCGTGCTCTGCAACAAGAGAAGCCACCGCAGTGAGAAGCATGCGCACCGCAACAAGAGTAGTCCCCGCTCGCTGCAACTAAAGAAAGCCAGCGTGCAACAACGAAGACCCAATGCAACCAAAAATAAATAAATTTATTAAAAAAAGAATATTAGGGCTTCCCTGGTGGCGCAGTGGTTGAGAGTCCGCCTGCCAATGCAGGGGACACAGGTTCGTGGCCCGGTCCGGGAGGATCCCACATGCCGCAGAGCGGCTGGGCCCGTGAGCCATGGCCGCTGAGCCTGCGCATCCGGAGCCTGTGCTCCACAACGGGAGAGGCCACAACAGTGAGAGGCACGCGTACCGCAAAAAAAAAAAAAAAAAAAAAAAAAAAAAAAGAATATTACCTTTAAAAAAATAAAGATGGTAGCAAATATCAAAGGTGTTTTCCATGTATTTATATGAATATAATAAGCTTTTTGATAATATCTCCTGTAGAAATTGCTACACATGTCTTTTTAAGACATCAAGAGAAGCTAGAATAAACCTAGTTTTCAGGTTACATTAGCTTATAACAAAATATCCATTTGAAAACTTAGAATTTTTACTCTACACCAAAAGAGAGTCTGGCCTACCTATTTGGACTGAACAGCAAGTGGTTGACTGAATTATTACACAGGGTCCACTGATTTATTTTGTACTTTGACAGCTGAGCAAAATTGGCTTTCTTTTTTTCAATCTGTAGTTTCCATCTTGTTTGAAACTTATTTCTCTTCTGAAACCAAAGAGGATTATCTAGGTTTATGGTCAAACATTTTTGAAAATCCCCAAGACTATGTAGTTATTACTCAACATATTTTTCTACTTGAACATTTCCAGCAAGATTAGTTACCTACTTCAAAAAAGTAGACAAAAATAAAATCCTACATATTAAAATATCTATTTACTATTTATGTTAACACTTAACTTACATACAAGTGATAATGAGAAAATTATGTATATGAGAAAATCATAATGAGCTTTCCTTTATTTCCTGCTTTGCCGAATCTACTTGGAGATAACATTCCAATTTTAATGGATATCACAATCCTAAAGGCCCCACTATTTCTTAGGGGTCTGTGTAATCTCATGTTACACAGAATGATTAGGTTTCAGAGATGTATTTTTTTTTTCCAGAAATGCCAAGCTGATAAACATCTGAAATTTCCACACAGCTGTTCTGAGTGATTTCCTCATTGCTATAATCACATCGAGAAATCAAAATTGGAGTAGAATATTTGGAATGCATTTTCTCTCCTATTTAATGGCCTGTTTGAGTGTTTGTGGTGAGGGGATGGTTCCAAGGGAGGTGGGAGAACAGTTGTCTTTTTCATGATTGTCACTATGTGTTTAGTGCTTAAAGGGAGGGTTTTCTGATATTTGCCTCAAATGTTCCTTGGGTCTGATGGTTGGCATCTTTACACATACAGCTTAGAAGAAAATTCATTTTGAAACTCAAACTAGTTTTACCTACTCAAGGAGAGCGTGGGGTTGAAGCAACAATTCAGGTTATCCAGGCCCCAGTTGCTTTCATCTCCATTTTTAAAATGTTTTTGGTATTTGATTTCATTGCAGCTACATTTTTGCTGATGAACTAATTTAAAGGATGGAAAAGACAATATTGAAACATATCAGTAGCTTCTTTGAAAGCCTACACTAGCCTGGTAACATACCCTTAGGTTGTTTGATTTGTATTCCTCTACTACGTCTCTGGGTCCCGTAACACCTCTCATCACTGCTGCAAAAGATCCCTCATGTTAGGGGCAGACACCAGCATTTTTATCAGAACAGAGGATTCTATTTACCAGGTAATGGATGTGACTATTTCTGAAGCTTTTCCTTCCTGTAAAACAGCAATAGAACGAATGCCTACTTCATAAGAATCAAATGGCATACTACTTATGAAACCACTTTGTAAATAGAAACAGGCCATACAGTGAAAACGGATTCAAGGTCCAAGGCCTAAAAATGACTGCTATACATTAACTATGAGTTTGTTAATAGGGGGCTACTGTGGGTCGTATGGAAAAAGGGGAGGTGCAATGCAATGAAGTATGTTCCCATGCATTCATTCATTCAGTGTGCCATGAGAATGAATAAAAAGGGTGGATTCAGGTTAGATTGGGGAGTAAGCTAAGATCTGAAGGGTGAATGATTGTTAACACCCTGAGGAAATAGAGAAGAGCAGGTGTGAATATTCTGAGCCTCATTAGAGCTTGGTGCGTTTAACGGACTCAAAGAAGCCGTGACTTCCTGTATTTGCCTGTTTCTCCAATATTGGGGCACTGCTAACAAACCTAAGCCTCTCTTCATTTCATGGATTCAACCTCTGTTAGCACAGAGGGTTTTGTTTGTCTGTTTGTTTTTGTTTCTGTTTTTTTTTTTTTTCTTTTGCGGTACGCGGGCCTCTCACTGTTGTGGCCTCTCCCGTTGTGGAGCACAGGCTCCGGACGCGCAGGCTCAGTGGCCACAGCTCATGGGCCTAGCTGCTCCGCGGCATGTGGGATCTTCCCGGACCGGGGCATGAACCCGTGTCCCCTGCGTCGGCAGGCGGACTCTCAACCACTGCGCCACCAGGGAATCCCTTGTTTCTGTTTTTAAGATTCTTTGTAGAGTGCTTTATAAGTTGATTGAAATTTTCAGTCTCTCTTTTGTAACCCACCTTTTGTCGGAGGTGAAATAAAATGGTCTTCCCATAGTCCAGAGACACAACAGGCATGTGAAATGACAAAAGCAGGGCAAGACACTCACTAGTTGAGATCCAGGCTTCAGTGCCCTTTGAATGAGATTTTTCTGGAAACTTCTACTGTGTGCAGGAAGGGAGAAATCAAGCGTGAGGCTGGTAAACTTCCCACTGGTCCCAAGCAATCCGAGGCCTTTGACACTGACAGGTATGAGAGGAGTGGGAAGCCAGGAGTTACTGGGGAGAATGAGCACCTTGTTATAAAAGTAACTCCTTGAACTGTGATCATAAGCAAATTTGGGATAAGCATGTTTCCTCCACAGGGTGTTGTAAAGGTAACAAAGATAACAGTTGTGTCTACTGGTTTGTTAATGGTAAAGTAATAGAAAGATATTATCTGTAATTTTTATCAAACCATGAACTCCTTCAAGGTAAGAGGGTGAGTCAAACTCATTGCACTTTCTTGCATCCAACCCAGGGCAGTGCAAGACAGGGCATCTAGATGACTCTAAATAAATGTTTGTGGAATTAAATAATGAACCTTTCCTTATTCTGGGCAGTTAACAGTCAGGAATGTTAAAAGTCAGAGAGAGGGGCTTCCCTGGTGGCGCAGTGGTTGAGAGTCCGCCTGCCGATGCAGGGGACACGGGTTCGTGCCCCGGTCTGGGAAGATCCCACATGCCGCGGAGCGGCTGGACCGTGAGCCATGAGCCATGGCCGCTGAGCCCACGTGTCCGGAGCCTGTGCTCCGCAACGAGAGAGGCCACAACAGCGAGAGGCCCACGTACCGCAAAAAAAAAAAAAAAAAAAAAAGTCAGAGAGAGTTGGCTTTGCTGCTTATTTACATTAAATTGTATTGTATTGTATTGTATCATGTTGCATTGAGTTGTACAGTGGTGTGGTGTAGTATGATATCCATTTCTCATAGCCTCATAGCTTTTGAATATCCACTGTAATGTAGAAGTCAGAGAAGGTAATTGTGTGTGTGTGTATGTTGAATAGAATTGGAGAGAGAGAGAGAGATTGAATTTTCTTAATGACACTGAGAGCCATCTTTCTGTAAAGAAAAGTGAGAATCAGGGCTAAGAAGGGCTATAACAAGGGTTGATCACAGGATTTGCACAGGAGGAAGACATTTTCCATCAGAATTCTAGGGCAGGTGGGTTAGTGGGTGAATGGGGGTGGTTGCTGGCTAGGAAAGATGTTAAAGCTTTAATAAGGCAGGTTCCATGAAAAGAGCCACTGGAGCTAATTCTGGCCCCTTTCCAAGTGGTTTTATGCTTCAGGTGGGATATATATTGTCTCCAAAAAGAGAAAACGGGGATGAAGCCAAACAGAAAAACAGTAGCTCCCATTTCATTTCTACCTGCTGCAAATAAACCACCACGTAGTCCCAGTGAAGTAACTAAAACAATGTGCTGCCTGTTGTGGTTACGTTTCTTTTAATGGCCATATTTAAGTGCCACTTTCTTTTAAGTGGCAGTGTTCTGTACCCAAGGGGAGAAACATAAAAGAAGGTGATCTAAAGGTTATAACTTTGTAAGAATCACAGGACGACATACATTTAATAAATTGAGAAACTGAGAGTTTAAGCCAGGTTTATCTGGTCACGAAGGACAGGAAAAATCCTCCATGATACCTGGGTAACATAGGTAGCCAACATCTCCCCTGTTTTAGCCATGTCATATTCAGTCAATTTGTCTGACCCCTAAATAATATAAAATAGTATATATGGTTTACAGATTAATAATCAAGATAATCTCTTAGATGTATTTTAAGGCCCTTTTGGTTATTATAAGTCCATATGCAGGACCATACTCTTTATGATGTAGAAAATTCTGAAAATGTTTTTATGGACAATCTGACATGGTCTCCATTCTTTTATTCATTGACTTTAAGCAGAATACACACTCCACTCTGATAAAAAAAAATGCTGGAGAAAAACATAATTTGAAAAGACACAAGCACCCTAATGTTCATTGCAGCACTATTTACAATAGCCAAGACATGGAAACAACCTAAATGTCCATTGACAGAGGAATGGATAAAGAAAATGTGGTACACACCTACAATGGAATATTACTCAGCCATAAAAAAGACTGAAATAATGCCATTTGCAGCCACATGGATAGACCTAGAGATTGTCATACTTAGTGAAGTAAGTCAGACAGAGAAAGACAAATATCATATAATATCACTTATATGTGGAATCTAAAAAAGGGTACTTATCTACAAAACAGAAATAGAGTTACAGGTGTAGAAAAAAAAAACATGGTTATCAGGGGGTAAGTGGGGGTAGGGATAAATTCGAAGATCAGGATTGACATATACACAATATTATGTATAAAACAGGTAACTAATGAAGATCTATTGTATAGCACAGGGAACTCTACTCAATACTCTGTAATGGTCTATATGGGAAAACAATCTAAAGAAGAGTATATGTATATGTATAATTGATTCACTTTGCTGTATACCTGAAACTAACACAACATTGTAAATCAACTATACTCCAATAAAAAATTTTTAAAACCTGTTTTAAAAATATAAAGAGGGCTTCCCTGGTGGTGCAGTGGTTGAGAGTTTGCCTGCCGATGCAGGGGACACAGGTTCGTGCCCCAGTCCGGGGAAATCCCACATGCCATGGAGCGGCTGGGCCCAGGAGCCATGGCCGCTGAGCCTGCACGTCCGGAGCCTGTGCTCCGCAACGGGAGAGGCCACAGCAGTGAGAGGCCTGCGTACCGAAGGAAAAAAAAATATATATATATATATATATATATATATATATATATATATATGAGATTTTATATGCTTTTGCAATAAAAGAAAAAAATGTTTGGTTAGAAGATCTTGCTATTTATTTCGATACATGAACGCTTTCTAATTCATTCACTTAAAACTTAATTTTAAGTACTGATAGTTGGGAAATGTTTTAACAAGTGGACATCCTGAAAGTACTTTACTCACCAAGTTAATCATTTTCACTTGCTTTTCCTACACAAGTTACAGAGAGACATGAAGAGAAATACTTTATAGGCATTAGAAAGAAATAAGATTTAAGTTTTAACTCTTGAAAATAATTACACGAACACCTTGGATGCCAAAGGAATATAGTAATAAAAGAAATATTACCTCTTTAACCCCTGCTGAATACGTAATTGTATCCTGATGGTTGCAGAAATTTAAATTACCTACAGTTTGAAAACATCAGTACCAAGCGCCAAATACTTGATTTTTATAACTCTTGGGCTGTGTCTTAGCTTTTTTGATGAAATTTCACAAATCTTTCTACTCATTGAAGTTTAAGGGAAACAAACAGTTTACTTCTTCATGAAGTAAAGGCTTTGGGAGCAAAAGCTACAACAAAATGGAAAGGGCACCAAACCAAGAACTAAAAAGTCCATGTTTTTGTCCTTGTTCTGCTAGTGGTATGCTTAATGATCTTAGACAATATATTCTGCTGCTTTTTACTCTTTTCCTTCTTCTTACTCTTTTATGCCTTTAGCTTTTATATCTTTAGCATTATGTTTGAACAAAATGTTCTGGAGCCAAAAACAAAATAGAAGGTGGAGAAGGTTGATAGGAGAAAATTGTGGATTAGACAACTGCTAAATGTTTCTTCTATGTCTTAGATGATAGCAAAGCTGTAGTTAGAAGCACAGTCCTTGATCATAAGAAAAGTGATATTATCTAAAACACTTATGAAAGTAACATAATAGTACTATTTTACAAGGTAATAATACAAGCCACCATTTATATTGGAGATTTATTTCCTCCAATGTCACAGAAGATAAAAGAGAAGGCATATACAAATGTAGATGGATTTGTACACTTGATGTTCAGAACATGTTGGTAATTCCTGGCTAACGACTTCTGTTTCCTTCCCTAGTTTCTAGACAAATCACTGTGAACAAAATACTTCTCTGAGTTTCAATTTTCCCTGTAGTGACAGGTTAATATGAGGAAACACATGTGAAAGAGGCTCATACATGCCCATTGCAGGTACTCAGCAACAGCGCATTTCCGTGGGAGAAGAGGGGAAGAATTGTGTTCGTATTTGGGCTGGGACAGCAGCAGAATAAAAAGGGTTGTCATGAGAGACTTAATATAAGAGCCAAATATATGAGAGTGAATAGACTTGTAAAAATATGAGACAAGAATATTCAGACATGGAGGCATGAGTACACCGCGGTACATCTGGGCGATGGAAAAAGGTTTGCGATGGCTGGAAGGTGTGTTGGAAGAGGTGGCAGCAGGAGCCATTTTCCATAACTCATAGAACAGAGTTTCAGTTTTATCTTATAAATGTGAGCTTTCCAATACAGTAGCCACCAGCCATCTGTGGCTCCAGGGCATTTGAAATGTGGCTAGTGTGACTGGAAATTAAATTGTTGATACTTCTCTTCAGTTAATGGAAATGTCAAAGCTGAAGCAATGCAAATTTTGTGTTGTTGCTTGTTAAACATAATGATTAGGAAGGCAGGACTTCATTCCACTTTAAATGCTAAAAGTTTAGCATCCTAATTTAAATGTTTAAGGTGTGAAATACACATCAGATTTTGAAGACTTGGTACCAAAAAAGTGAAGTATTGAAATTTTCCAAAGTAATTACATGTTGACATGATAATACATTGAATATTATTGGGTTAAATTAACTATATCATTAAATTAACTTCACCTGATTTTCTTTTTTTACTTTTTTAATGTGGCTAGACATATGAAAATGTCTCTCCCTGGAGTGAAATGTCTTCCTATTATCTAAAGCAATGCTGTCCAAGCACTGTCCATGTTATTGTTCTAGGATCCATGTAATTTAAGATACTCTTGTTAGAGAGAAACAAGAAATTAATATACAATCTTGGAGAATATCCACATTTATATGGGATAGAGAAATAAAGTAGAAGTAGACTAACTCCCTACCTTCCACCCCAGATGCAACTGAAAAATAGTTGGCAGTTTTTCATAGGTTTTAACATGTATTTGAAAAACTTGAAAATGAGTGTTTGCTGGCTGGAATACTTCATTGTTTGTGTGCATGGTTCCCATAAAAATATTTTTTAGATCATGCTCTTTCTTGAATATCTAAGATTCTGTATCTGCTAGGGTATCTGTATCTGGAAGTAAGATCTCCATTTTTAAATACCATTTCCTGCCCTGAAGCTGGGAAGTGTCTGGCTGGAACATTTGCGAGATAATCAGCTACTACTCACCAGCTATCTCGATGGCCTGGCGTCCTGGAGCTGGTCATTTCAAAACAATGCAGAGACTGAGTTGTAACCCCATGGGCAGCTGAGAATTTAAATGAATTTCAGGTGCAGAGGTATATCACTTACAACTGAACACTTATAACTAGAACAAGCTTCAGACCTGGGGAAATTCAAAGTAAACAGAACAGATCTAATCATGACAAGCCAAGCCATAGCCTTGTAACTACAGCCCCAGTAAGCTGCATGGATCAGTTTGGATGGACATAACGCACTCATCATAATGGACTCATTGAATAATTAGTCTAGATCCAAAAGAAGGCAATATAGTTTTATCCAACACAGCTTTTCCCAGCATGCTTTCTCAAGCTTAAGAATCCATAGGGGCTCTCTGTCATGTGGGTTTATGACAGAATTTTGCTGTGGTGTAGACTGCCTGGCAGTTTATAGAAGGAGTACAGGTTTGTGAAAGGGAAGAAGGAGTTGAAATCAGGAGACTTTGGTCTGGGAGCCTGTGCTATGATCACCAGGCATGTCCTCCTCTTCTCAGAACTTTACCCTCCATCTTTCCACTAAGGGAAGATGCACTAAAGGACACTGATTTTCCCCATCTTTCCTGACTTTCAATGATTTGCTATCAGGGCACCTTAATAACAGAAAATATGACATTGTGCATGGCTTCCGTCCTTCCTTAACTAGCTTAAAAGTGAGCACTGTATCTTAAGATTAGTTCCAGTTCAGGGAATATAGGTAATTAAATGTTCTGTGTTTAACCATAAACCCAATCCAGTTATTTTTACTCCAAATGGTGTCCAAAATTGAATTTCTCATCACTTATGCAAATCATAGCAAGGAAAAAAAAATAATCGAGTGAATGCAGGTTTTCTTTAAATGCTTCAGTGTCGAGCAACCATAAAATTTTAGTAAAACTTTTTATTGTTTCCACATGTTCATACTTTACTTTCAGCTAAACATATAGATATATTTTTTAATTTACTTCCTGCACTTACAGAGTTTATTCAAAATGCAGATTTTGTACAAATTTTTAAAATTTGTTTAATCTAAGTCATAATCTGCAAACTGCTGATAGTAGTAACCACTTTATATTACTAGGCTCCACATATATGAAAGTCACCATGCTAAGTATGTTATAGATATTATATTTCATCATCACAACTAGTAGATTTCAATTCCCTGATCTAACAGGAGAACATTTAAAGATTACATATGTAGTCTGGCATTAAGTAGCAGATAAATTGCATGACCAGGATTTGAACAAAAATCTGTCTGACTCTCACCTTCCCTGAATTTTTCGTTTTGCACCTCCTACTCTGCTACTTCGTTGACAATATTTTTCTCATCTGTCATCTCTCTAAGCAGTTAAACATTGCATGTGATCTGAGCCTTGTCTCTGGTGGTAGCATAAGCGCTCTCTTCGTGGTCTTTGAACAAGACCTTTACTGAATTACATAAGTACTGACTTTTGTGGTGAAAACGTTTATATCTACCAGTATTTGAAATTTCCCAATTTTTACATAATTAAGAAAGATTGTGGGAAGAAAATTAGAGAATTTGAAGTTGCCCAATGAGTCCATTTACTATAACGATGACCAAAAATCATTCAACTTCTGCTTGAATCCTTTCAGTGACAAGAGATCAGTACATTAAAGGCATTTAATTCCAGAAAGGTGAATTTCTAACGTTTTAAAAACTATACCTATGGAATAAATAATGTATATACATTTATGACAAAGCCTGAATTTTAGTCTAGTGTTTCTCACCTAACCTTCAGAACTATATATCCAGATATCAACTAATCGCTCTGTGTGTTTAGATTGTTCGGAAGCAATTAAAACTCAGTATGTTTCAAAGTAAACGCATTCTCTCCTGCTCCATATCTGCTCTTCTTCTAGTTTTTCTTACCTCTGTAAACAATACCTTCACCCACCCAATTCCTCAAGACAGAAATGCTGAAGTCATCTTTCATTTTTTACCCAACATTCCCAAGAAAATGCCAAGTCTTCTTGTTGATTCTACCAACAAAAAAAGCCTTTGATTTTGTCTGTTCTCCATTCTTACTAACACCATCATATTATTGCTGGTTTTCTCAATCTTCTCTTGATTAATTTCCTTTCAGACTTTTGCAAAACTGATGAGCATGTAAATTTGAACCACATAGACTGAAACTTGAAACCAGAGGTCACTGTGACCAAGCCAGGACCTAGACTAACTACAGACTCATTCTATAAGTGTACAAGCATTTTCCACAAGATCACCAACTGGTATACTATGCAATAATAACAAATGCTTAAAACTGGACAACTGAGCAGATCTTCCAGAAGTAGGACTGAGCCACTTGGTAGAGTGAGATCCAGAGACTATGGATAATTCAGGGAAGAAGCAGGAGGTGTCAAGAAAAAAACTTGAATTTATTTTTTAAAAAGGTAATGAAGCCTTGGTTATGTAAATAATAATAATAATAAATGTTATATAACAATTGTATCCCTAATTAGTGAATCAGGGGAAATCATTTACATCTAAATTTGAATTATTTTCATTATGTTTCAGTAACTAAAGTTCCCATATTTATCACAACAGCATACCTTCAGACTGCTTATAATGTGATAAAAAATAAACTACTATGTTTTAAAGATTCATAGTAGAGTTTTCTGTTCTTTGTAGCCAACCCGATCGCTAAGCGGTATACCTACATTGGTCCCTTTATTTTTCTCCTATGTGAAATTATTTTCCTCTTATCTAAAGTATTTTACCTCCTAAATATAAACTCACAATTGTCAATTTTACAATGCCTTACTGTTATTTAGTTTATCATAATTTAAATATGACATCACAGCAATCATATCTTATTATATTCTTAAAGTGTTTAGATATTAACTTCTGAGCCTGAGATTTGACAGAAAGTAAAATAACCAGAAAAAATATATGAACAAATCAAAAATTAAAGAGAGAAAGGTATACATAGTGCAACTCCTTGGGAATTTTTCAATAAAATAAAATAAGTAATGAAGCAAGCTACTTTGTATTAATATATGATTATTAAATGAGAGAAATAAGCAGTACTCCCAGTCTATATATATACATGACTGTATTCACCCAGCATCAGATGAATCCAATCTAGTGACCAATTATTTTGAAGTTAGTACTTACTAAACACATGTTTAAGCTAATTCATATGGGAGACCATTCCATTTGATTTGCAAAGAGCAAAACATAAACAACAATCTAAGACAAAATTCTATCAGATATAATTCTTTTTGAATTACACTTTTTCTCCCAAGGAAAGCATATTCTTCCATCCATCTTTGTTTAATGGGATTAATTGACTATTGCTACAGGATTTTCACAGATTTTTTTTTTTTTTTTTTTTTTGCGGTACGTGGGCCTCTCACTGTTGTGGCCTCTCCCATTGTGGAGCACAGGCTCCGGACGTGCATGCTCAGTGGCCATGGCTCACGGGCCCAGCCACTCCGCGGCATGTGGGATCCTCCCGGACCGGGGCACGAACCCATGTCCCCTGCATCGGCAGGCGGACTCTCAACCACTGCGCCACCAGGGAAGCCCACAGCTGTATTTTTAATCTCTACGAATTTTAACTGAAATCGCAATAACTACAAGTCAGTCCATTTTCACTAGGGCCATTATCCTCATCCCCATTCCTACCAGAATAAGTCTTTATAACTAAAAAGGGGGATGGTAGAAATAATTTTGCCTCAAATATTTAGAAACTTAGATTAAAGCAATTGTTGAAAATTGATTATCGCCAAAGCCCTCTGCATTGCACAGCCCCAGAGGACACCATTCTTAGAGAATAACCCAGCTTGGATTTCAAACACAGTACTGTTTCCTGTAATATTTTTTTTGCAAATCTGTTAGGGACAATTCCACAGTTGACTGTTCTGTCTCACCTATAGATCAATGTCTTCAGTGGCAGAAGTCATGTCTTTATCTTTGTATCATTGTCTAGTACACTGTTTGATACAGAGTACAAAAATTGTTCTTTGAACTGCATCAAACTGTCTGCTTTTCAAAGCATCAACCAGGGAGCTAGTTTGGAGATTCTTATCTTTTGTCTCATAAACTTGACTGTGACTTAATGCATCACCTTAGGAGGTAAACACATGGAGTTTGGATAAAGAAAGGAAACAGTTGCCAAACCTGCTATGACACGAAATCAACCCTGGGAATCCATGAAATGCAGGTAACTTGAGCTGAACCTCCTCCATATACATAACCAGTCACTTGCCATTCTAGTCAACCTCCTCTAAAAGTTAGCTCTTACCTCAAATTTGCACATCAATTCACCATATAGTTTTAATTTTTCAGTCCTAATTCTTGCTTTTTTTTTTCAGTTTTAGTTGCCAATTCATTCAGCTGTCCACATAGGACAATCCCTCTATTCCTGCATCACTGAAAACGCAATTGCCAGCACTTGTCCAACATCTTGTGGTGAAAAACATTGCTATATGCTCCATATGGTAATTTGGGGGAAATAAATTATCCCTCTAATTTTTGACTTATTTCTAAAAGGGGATTAGTGTTAAAATAGGGAGTATTTTTTCATTAAAATATTTACCTTTACTACTGTAAATAATTTCATAGTTTAACTCTTTCCTCTCTCCCCATCACAACTGAAAAAATGCTCATCCATTTTTTTCCAAGTGTAGTAATCAGAGATAACCCCAAAAAAACACATTTAGAGAGTACTGTTTTCCCCCTAAGGGCTAAGGGAACAAGAGGGACTTATCTTGGATTCACATCTAAGGATATAAGTTTTGAGAGTCTAACTGGAACTATGATGCCAGACCAGGAAGAGACTGAGATGTATTTGTTGGCAGCTGAGCTTGGACTGCGAGAGAGAGAGAGAGAGAGAGAGAGACAGAGAGAATATGGGGGTTTCTTGTGGTTAGGAACAGAGAAAATTGAGAAGTTCTCCCATCAATTTCAGAAGGGATGTTCCTTTGAACTGGTCCAGAAGTAGACCATGGAAGACTGAATAGAGCGCTGGAAAATTTGTACTGTGTGACAACACCCAGGGTTCAAGTGATGTACATTGCAGTTAGATTGTCAAATGCAATACTCTCACCTATAGTCAAGGTAAATTATTTTTCCAGATAGAACAATGGAATATTCTGAATATTTTTGGTGCTAATAGCTCCTTATCTTTAGCATATATGGCAGGACCTGAATTAACCAGGGTGTTTTCAATATTTGCTATTTCCTATATTTGAAGATAATGCTACAGTTGGCAATCTTCTCACTTTCAGTAAAATAATACAAATATTAAAATATTGAATAAGTAAACTCAATCAAAAGGAACTCAGTGTTACAAACTGAAACACAGTAGTTAACTTCCTAATAATATATTAGGAAGTATTGAAGAGAAGTCTAATACATGCCCTTTACTAATGTACAGAAATGTTATTTAAATGAGAAAATAGGTGTGAAGCATTTTGAGAAAGGTGATATGTACCTACAAAGTGTCATTATGATGTTCAAGGTGGTATTTTGATTTTTGTGTTCTAGAAATTCTGTTTCTCTTGTAACAAATCCTTTAACATCTTTCAGAAAATTGCTGCACAAGTCATTCTCATATATCAGATCTAAGAGCCCATATGCTACTTAGGAAACATTAACACCTTCCTACAGAAATATTAGCACATGATGCAAGCTCTGTAGCATTAGTTTGCAGGTGGAAAATGTTATAATATAAAGACATATGAGTCCCAGTTTTTAAAACATTGTAAATTGATTTTTTAATTTTAATCATTTTAAAAATTATTTTGTTCTTGTGGAGGAAAAAATATTCTTGCACACTTTTGAGCCAAGGTTGCACAAAGATTTAACGTAACTTCCCCTTAGAATTCAAAAAGAACTTGACAAACATTAATTCTCCAACACAGGCAATAATCTCAGTTTCCCCATAACTGTTCTCAGAACAATAGACTGCATTTGTAACTCTCCCTGCAATCTCCTGGAAAACTAAGCCCACTAGAGGTAGGACATTTAGCTCAGGGACACTGAAACCAGTAAATGTCATGCTAACAATAATAATAGAAAGAGAAGCTGCAAGAACTTTCTCTGGAATTTTCCTAAGAACTTTTCATGAATCGCCTCATTTAATCCTCAGGGCAGCCCTAGGGAGTGAATGCTACTCTTCTTTCCATATTATAGCCAAGGAAACTAAACTGGAGAAAGGTTAGAACTCAATCAAATTCACAGGACTAGTTCCTGGAATATCTGTGATTGAAAGTTACCCAGGGCAGACCAGACCGTGGGCCCTGTCACTCTGTAGGACTGCCTGCCAGCAATTTTTTTTTTTTAAACTGCTGAATTCTTCAACATGTAGGTTAAAAAGTAGAAATCTGGGAGAAGACATTTCTAAGTGATTATATTTTTGTTATATTAAACAAATTTCACTCCTGGAAAGAAAGTACTATAATTAACAGAACTCAAGTCACTGTTATAATTCATAATTTGCCAGATCAGTGCCTTTACTATGATATGTGCAATTATCATGGCTCAGAACCTGGGTACCAAGGGGTTAAGTCTGTTTGTGTTCATAGTTCAACACTAAGATTTCTATGAATCAGTCTTCATTGACAGTACCTACTAGTCCCATCTTCTCCACCTGTGCACCATCTATGCAGAAATCAAGGCCAGATAGCTAAGAAGCTGATTTACAGAGGAAGCGATAGTAAGTAGGTGTTGGAGAGTTTTGTTCTGACTGATTGTAAATCTATGAAAAATATGTGTTCAATTCAGGAAGCAAGAATACATATATAATTATCCATTCATCAAATATTTATTGAGAACTCACCATGTAGCAGGCACCATCGTTGGGTATTGAGCATATGAAGTCCCCACTTCCATGGAGATAACTATTCTACCTGTCTAAATAAAATTATGCAATTCCAAATTTTAGATATGTTATTGTCTAAGAGCAATAGGCAATAAACCAGCAAATATTCCGTCAAATAGTGGTAAGTACAAAAAGATAGATGTATGGTAACGTGGGTACCATTTATCACCGAGAGACAAGTGAAGGTCTCTCAGATAAAGTGACAGGTACCTGGAAGAAGACAGGGAGTGGCCCAGGTTTTATAAGGCAGAAAATAGCCCAGGAAGAAGAAGTAGCAAGTGCCCGAGCCCTGGAGTGAGAGAAGGCTTGGTACATTTGTAAAGCTCATAGGATATTGGAGTGGTTGGAACGGAGCTGGGTGGGCTTGAAAGAAGTGGTGGAAGAGCAGGGAACTGATAGGAGGTTAGGTCATGGGAATAGTGATCGGGGGAGAAAGGTCAGATCTTGTAGGGCCATGAGGATCACAGCCAAATCTCTAAATTTTTCACTGCAGTGAAGCGGAAAGCCATTGGCAAATTTTGAGTGGAGGACAGATATGGAATCATGAACTTTAAAAGAATCACCCTGGAAGCTATGTTGCAAGGAGTCTGTAGGGCAGCCAAGGTGGATACAGGCGAAAGAGTTAGAAAGCAACTACAAGGATCCTGTCAAGAAATGTGGGTCTTAGATGAGCGAATCGGTGGTGGAAGGTGAGAAGTGCACTGATAGTGGATATAGCCGAAGACAAAAATGACACGATATGATGACAGATTTGATGTGACGTGTGGCAGAAAGAAAGGAATCTAAGGTGACTGAGGGTTTTGACATAACCAAAAAACAGATTGCCATAGTCTGTGATGGGACAGATCAGGAGAAGAGACTTCAGACTTTGGTTTTGAACCTGGTAATTTGTGATGCTTATTAGATATTCAAGTGGGAGGGTGAATATACAAGTTCAAATGGCAGGTGAGTAGTCCATGCCAGAGATCGAAAATGTAGAACCATTAGCTTTAGACAGTGAAAGGCCTTAGTTGTAAACAAGGTCACCTACAAAATGAATATAGATAGAGAATAAAGTCCCCTTACTGAGCCCTGAGGAATCCAATGACTAGAGATCATACAGCTGAGAAAGAAAACCTAGTAAGGTATAGAGGAGGCCAGAAAATGGAACCCTGGAGGCAATTTGAAGAAAGGGTTTGAAGAAGGAGAAAGTGATAAACTACAAAATGCATCTGGTGGGTCCATTCTCATGAGGACTGAGAAACGGTCATTGAATATGACATTATATAGACAGTAGTGATCAATGTAGGGCAGTCTAATTCAGGGGTGGGGAAGAATCGGGATCAGAATGAATACAGGAGAGGTTTGAAGAAGACAAGTTGGTATCAACACATATAGTCACAGCATGGGGATTTTATTTACCCAACAAAAATTCAGGATATATGGTTTCATATATCATGTGTTAGGAGTTGGGAAAATCAAATTTAAAACTGTTCCAACAAGTGCAAGATCTACGCTGTTAGGTTACAATGCAAGTACATTTACAGTGAAGTGTACTAGAACAAACCCAGTATAACTTTATCTTCACAAATCCCTCGTTCCTAAAGACAGCTTGTCACAGCCCGCATCCTACCGTAGACTGATAAATATCTATCAAATGCTTTAGTCATTGTATGATTTAGGAGGATGTTTCCTGAAGCATAAGGTGAAATACTATTTCTAATTTTAAAATACCCTACATATGATGTTTATGCACGTGTGCATACTACCACATTTTCTCTCCATGAATAATGCATGTCCTATGTAACTTGAATCCAAAATAAGAAAAAATGCCAAACATCTAATAGTCTACGTTAAATACAAGAATAAAACTGCTGTGCTTGATAATATAAGCCTTGAAATAACAACAGTTACTGGGTTAATTCTATACAGAAAAAAATAAGGTCAAATAATTGTCTCTCTCTCTCTCTTGTTATATTTTTTCCTGCCATTCATCCACATAGTTGTTCAAATAAATGAATTCCACCTTAAAACTATAAGGCAAAGTGTTCATTTTTTGAACACCAGCTAATGAATGGGTCATTATAGACCAAAGTTAAAAAATGACAGAGGCAGTTGGAAGTGTACACAGCTGGAATCAAGAGATGCAAATTCCATTATTACACATGTCACTAATGCTTCTTTACTTCAAACAAGTCAGGCTACCTCATCCAGTCTAGATTACACAAAAATTATCTTACTAAATTTAGATTCAAAAGAAAACACAGTTTTGACTATGGAGCTGCAGAATTACTTGTGACTAATTATTTTAATGGATTGACTAATTTGTCAGCTAGAGTTTAATAATGTATGCTAGCTACTAATTAAACAGTCATGGTCCCCACTGCCTCTAGGGGAATAAACTCTGGATCCAGCTCTCAGGAGACTAGGAATTGAGTTTTAGCCTCAGATATATGAGGTAAGTGACATTTTGTAGGTTATGTAACCGTGCATCTTCATTATACTATCCACAAATTAATAACATCATGGTGATTATTATTGTGTGTGTGTTATAGACAGAGAGACAGCAAAGAGACACCTCAGTGAGACAACAGGCTCTCTAATCCGCTCCCTGTTGTATCCTCAGATGCTTCACTTCCCAATTATTTCCTTCCTTTGTCTTCAGTTTGTTTCTCTCTTCTGCTCAGGGTACCTTAACCTTAATTTCTCTTTTAGTCACACTTCCTCTTCCACCTTTCATTTCCTTCTTCACCTTTAGAGCCAATTTTTTAAAAGAGCTGTCCACATACCCCTGTTCTCCTCCTCTCTCTCTCTGCTCTCATTTCTCTCTCCCCTCATTTTTCATACAATGCTTTACTCTAAATCTTCTTATCTGTGCAAGAATTACCTACAAATCAATCTCCTTCAACAGAAATTTATTAATATTAACCCAATACTCATTTTTTCTCCTATATTCTTATTTCCCAGGAAAGAGTATGTACAACAGGAAACAGTATCGTATTGCTCAAGCCATAAACCTTGGGAGATGATCTCAACATCTCCCCTTCCCTAATCCACTATCTTACTACATCACCAAGTGTTATCGATTCTACCTCTCTGCACCTTATTTACAGGAGTAAATATCATAGTTATATTGAGTTACATCCTCAATCCTCTATTGTCCGCATCCCCCCAGTAGCATCCTAACTGGGCTTCTTGCAAGCAACCTTACCCCTGTCTGTATATTATCTCTGGGAAGCCAGGGTAATATTTCTAAATGCAATCTGATCATGCCTTCCTCCTTCTAAGACTTTTCAGTGGCTCCCTATGTCCTCCTCCTCTATTTCCTTAGTATACAATCTAAATTTCCTGAGATTAAGTTTGGTTTAAAAAGCCAATTTTCATCTACATGGTAACTAATCTCTCTACTCTCACCCCTTGCCACTTTCCTGCTATAAGCTCTATACTAATGATTTTGAATTATTTTCCCTCCCTTTTATTATTTTTTTCATGTACTATATTTTCCCATCTCTAGATTTTTAAATACTTGATTATCTCCCCAGGTAGACTTTTGTTACCCCAGGTTTGGAACAAGTGCCCACCTTGTGAAATCTTCTCACAGTCAGTTACTTCTCCCATTGTGTCCCTTTCCACATTATAATGATATTGACCACCACACTCTGAGAACCATGTCAATATATCTGTTGGGTTTAAGTTGGATACCTTAGAATCTTCATAGTGCTTGGCATTTAGCAACCAGTCAATGAAAGCATCTGGGAAAGAACTGTATAAATTGTTAAGCATTATACAATTGAAAGTTACAATATACCTTACTGAAATTCTTGTAAAAGGTAGGCATAGAAAATTTAAATTTTATTATAACACTTTCCCAGATGACAATTTCTTATCTACCTTCTTTTTTGAAGAGGTGCAACTATTTGCTTAATTTACAAACAACTGAAACCCAAAGAACTTTTCTGATTTTGTTTGTTGAAACTATAATTATACTGCCTTTATATGTTACATCTATTTATTTACATTTTATGAGATACACAGATATGTGCTTCTTTTTTAGGTCAATATAAATATACAATATATATTGATTTTTACAATGAATAATGTAATGGAGAAGGACTTCTATTAAGTTTAATATCTTTTTTTCAATTCAACAGTAGTTCATATAAACAACAGAAGGAATTACAATTTTAAGGAATCTTGAGGCAAAATCTTTTAAACAGAGAATAATCTGTCAACAAATAATCAGCCTCGATTTCAGTTTGGTGAAAAAAAAATTCTCTAGTTTTTTTTTTTCCCAAAGAAATTCCTATCTATATCACCAAGGAAAGAAAGAAAAAAGAAAGAAAGAAAGAAAGAAAGAAAGAAAGAAAGAAAGAAAGAAAGAAAGAAAGAAAGAAAGAAAATCACGAGTGACTTGGTCCATGATAGAGAATAAGCACAAATATAATTAGCTGCTACATAATTTTAAAATATATGACTAAATACATAACTTAATAAATTGCTGCAAACTACTGAAAGCTCTCTTAGAAGCCTTTAAATGTTATAGTTCTTCATAAAATCCTTTCTTCTTTGGAAGCTATTTATTAGACTGTGCTCATATAGCTTGCATAAAAACTACCCGTTTGGATTTTGGAAGGCACTGTAACTCAACGGTGGATATTTAATTTAACCATTGCTTCATTAAATGGATACTTCTTCTGAAGCTATTAAAAAAATAGCTGAATACAGGCATTATAAATAAATAATCTAAATGGTAGTGTTTCTGTTTTCTGTTGAATAACAAATCATCTCAAAAGTTATTGGCTTCAAACAATGATAATTAATTATTTCTCATGACTCTGTGATTTGACTGGGATTAGCTGGATGGTTCTTTTGTAATTAAATCATTCATAAGACTACATTCAACTGGGAGCTCAGTTATGGCTAGAACATCCAAGATGGCCTTTATCCTCCATGATCTCATTTCACATAGTCCTCTCATCATATGATAGACCAGCCCAAGCTTCTTTACAGCATAGCATATGGTCCAAGAAACAAGCCCAACATTCAAGTGCTTTATCAAGCACTCTGCTGTATCATACTTGCATGTGTCCCATTAACCAAAGCAAGCCACATGGCCAAGCCCAAAACCAATATGTGAAAGAACTACAGAGTCTTAGAAACTGTAAGGCATGGCCTTTAGGAGACACCAATGGAAGTCTACCATAGACGTTTTAATTTGTATACTTGTGTTGTCTGATCATTTATTAAAATTCAAATCTAAACTCTCCATCAGCTTCTGTATCAGCATAATTTGATCAAAACAACCTTAAAACGTGACAGTTTCCTTTTATAGTCTTATCCTATAACTTAAGTATTAAAAACTCTAAAATCAACATTTTATAAATGATGGGGTTTTGATACTGATTTGCATTCACTTACTTTTCCTAAAAGACCTAAAGCTTCATACATACTATTGTCTGTGTACTTGAACTCTTCTAAAATTTGGATTTTACCAGTCTTTGAATTGTTTTCATTTTGACATGAATATTATGTTGTATAATATTCCTTAATACTGGCTTAGAGAAAAAGAAGTTTAACATCTTCCTTTATTGAAAAGTCACAGTAGCAAATTCCTTACTTAGAAGGAACTTGCTATTTCCAGAGTCCTGGCCTTATTATGCAACATTTTCCTGTCTTATTAAAAACTAGACTGAAGTTTTGTCAGAACACTTCCCATTCATTCAGCAATCCTATCTTGAAATTCAAAGTTGGAAGACCAGAGAAAATACTGGCTGGGTTGATTGTCTTCTATCATTTCAAGAATTCCTGGAGTTACAGAAAGTCTTCCCATGTAAATAAGAAGAGATTAGAGCACTTTGCTTTAAAACAAAGATTGTGTTCACTTAAGCTTTCTTGCTACCTTTGACCTGGCCCCTTTTTAAATGAATCATTAATTAGTGAGATTTAGAATAGGAAATGATTCTAAAGCTTACTGAGTTACCTTAGTTCTCCTTTGGCTCTATAATTAGTACACAATAGTTGGAATTTTAATCACGGGGCCACACAAGGCAAGTCTAATCCAGCATCCATGGTTTCTCTGGTCAACAATATGTCACCATTACCTAGACTAGTAGCTCATACATAGTACATACTCAATAAATGTTAGTCAGAGACTGAGAGAGAGACAGAGATACAGAGGGAATGTTAACAATTATTAAATGTAACCTTGTTGTTATGGGTTGAATTATGTCCCCCCGCCCAAAATTCATATGTTAAAGCCCTAATGCTCAGTATCTCAGAAAGTGACCTTACTTGGAGAGCTTGTCTTTACAATTGTAATCCAGTAAAAATGAAGACTCTGTTCCATTATGACTAGTATCTTTATTAAAAAGGGATATTTGGGCAAAGAAATACATGTAGAGGGAAGATTATGTGAAGAGACAAAGGGAGAAGACGGCCATGTACAAACCAAGAAGAGAAGCCTGAAAGAGATCCTTCCCTCACAGCCCTCAGAAGGAATCAATCCCGCTAACACCTTGATTTTGTACTTTCAGCCTACAGAACTGTGAGATAATAAATTTCTGTTGTTTAATCCACCTAGTTTGTGGTACTTCATTACAGTAGCCCTAGCATAGTAATAAATTAGTTTTCTCATGATTTTGGTCCACACTCTTAAGAATACTAATTACAATATAATACCTACCATTTATTCAGTACAAGAACTTTACAAATATTATTATCCAATTTTATACTGAAAAGATCAGTGCAAAGAAGATATTATTTATCACTATTTTACAGATGAAGAAATGGAAGTACAGAGAGATAGATTCGCCTGGTGTCCGACAAGTAATAGCAGAGCCAAGATTTACACCTGTGATTACAACGTCATTGCATTTAAACCCTGCTTTATACTGCTATTATTTAATTACAAGTTTCTAAATTTATGGTGATTAGAAGTGAGCATGGTACTTCATTTGTAAACTTACCTGTCCTGTCACTTAACTAGGACCCCATACAATCTATTAGTTAATTTTTCTATGAATTTCCTAGATTATCAGGCATTTAATACATATATTTTGAGAAAGGATCAAGAGCACTAAAGAATCACTAAATTCCTTTCTACTACCTCTGACTCTCTTTAGTGTAACACATTTGATTAACCTCGTTTAAACACAAAGATTATATTTACAAGGAATTACGTACAGAATTTTAATTTGTCAAGTAATGTTCCCAATCCTCACTTAATGATCTGCAGTTCTTTGGAAGGCTTCTTCTGTTACTCCTTCATTATCTCAGTAGATAGATCACCACGTGAACCTCGACCCATAGCATGTTATCCAAATAGGATAATCAAACTCTCTCTCTCTCTCTTTCTCTTAAATTTGATTCTTGGGGTTAAAAAGCTTTCAGGGACATAAGATAGTTGGAAATAGGTTAGGGTGAAGACAGAGCCTTAAAAAGTTTGCCCAGGTAATCCTGCTGAGTTAGGAGGACTTCTCTAGAATTTGTGTCTTCCAAGGGTCTAATTTTTCACCATTTCCTTCTTTTTTGTAATTTATCTAACACTGTTAGAATAAACTGCTTGTATTGTTAAAGATATTAATCTATTCTGAGCTGTTACTTGCAACAAAGAAATAGAAACAACGCAGTTAGAATTGGTGATATTCCTCAGAGGACCTTCATAGTGTTGCGGGAGAAAAAAAATTAATGGAGACTGAGACAGATTCACAGGCAATTGGCCAGAATAGGAGAAATCTAATACTGCCTAGAAGTATGGTCTGGGATACTTAACCTGCCTACTAGAAAGTGGGCATCCTCTATCAATACGAGTGATTTTTCTAATATTTTTCCACCTCTAATAAAATGTGAATGATACTTAAAATTCCCAATCCCTTTGCTTAGATGTCAAAAATAATATCATATTTAATGCAGAATTATACATCATTTTTTAAAAATAATTTTTATTTATTTATTTATTTATTTATTTATTTATTTATTTATTTATTTTTATTAGTTTCTGCTTTTAACAAAGTGAATAAGTCATACATATACATCTGTTCCCATATCCCTTCCCTCTTGCGTCTCCCTCCCTCCCACCCTCCCTATCCCACCCCTCCAGGCGGTCACAAAGCACCGAGCTGATCTCCCGGTGCTATGCGGCTGCTTCCCACTATCTACTTACCTTACGTTTGGTACTGTATATATGTCCATGCCTCTCTTTCGCTTTGTCACAGCTTACCCTTCCCCCTCCCCATATCCTCAAGTCCATTCTCAAGTAGGTCTGTGTCTTTATTCCTGTTTTACCCCTAGGTTCTTCATGGCATTTTTTTTCTTAAATTCCATATATATGTGTTAGCATACGGTATTTGTCTTTCTCTTTCTGACTTACTTCACTCTGTATGACAGACTCTAGGTCTATCCACCTCATTACAAATAGCTCAGTTTCATTTCTTTTTATGGCTGAGTAATATTCCATTGTATATATGTGCCACATCTTCTTTATCCATTCATCCGATGATGGACACTTAGGTTGTTTCCATCTCCAGGCTATTGTGAATAGAGCTGCAATGAATATTTTGGTACATGTCTCTTTTTGAATTATGGTTTTCTCAGGGTATATGCCTAGTAGTGGGATTGCTGGGTCATATGGTAGTTCTCTTTGTAGTTTTTTAAGGAACCTCCATACTGTTCTCCATAGTGGCTGTACCAATTCACATTCCCACCAGCAGTGCAAGAGTGTTCCCTTTTCTCCACACCCTCTCCAGCATTTATTGTTTCTAGATTTCTTGATGATGGCCATTCTGACTGGTGTGAGATGATATCTCATTGTAGTTTTGATTTGCATTTCTCTAATGATTAATGATGTTGAGCATTCTTTCATGTGTTTGTTGGCAGTCTGTATATCTTCTTTGGAGAAATGCCTATTTAAGTCTTCTGCCCATTTTTGGATTGGGTTTTTTGTTTTCTTGCTATTGAGCTGCATGAGCTGCTTATAAATTTTGGATATTAATCCTTTGTCAGTTGCTTCATTTGAAGATATTTTCTCCCATTCTGAGGGTTGCCTTTTGGTCTTGTTTATGGTTTCCTTTGCTGTGCAAAAGCTTTGAAGTTTCATTAGGTCCCATTTGTTTATCTTTGTTTTTATTTCCATTTCTCTAGGAGGTGGGTCCAAAAGGATCTTGCTGTGATTTATGTCATAGAGTGTTCTGCCTAAGTTTTCCTCTAAGAGTTTCATAGTTTCTGGTCTTACATTTAGGTCTTTAATCCATTTTGAGCTTATTTTTGTGTATGGTGTTAGGGAATGATCTAATCTCATATTTTACATGTCCCTGTCCAGTTTTCCCAGCACCACTTATTGAAGAGGCTGTCCTTTCTCCACTGTACATTCCTGCCTCCTTTATCAAAGATAAGTTGACCATATGTGCGTGGGTTTATCTCTGGGCTTTCTATCCTGTTCCATTGATCTATCTTTCTGTTTTTATGCCAGTACCACACTGTCTTGATTACTGTAGCTTTGTAGTATAGTCTGAAGTCAGGGAGCCTGATTCCTCCAGCTCCATTTTTCGTTCTCAAGATTGCTTTGGCTATTAGGGGTCCTTTGTTTTTCCAAACAAATTGTGAAATTTTTTGTTCTAGTTCTGTGAAAAATGCCAGTGGTAGTTTGATAGGGATTGCATTGAATCTGTAGATTGCTTTGGGTAGTAGAGTCATTTTCACAATATTGATTCTTCCAATCCAGGAGCATGGTATATCTCTCCATCTATTTGTATCATCTTTAATTTCTTTCATCAGTGTCTTATAATTTTCTGCATACAGGTCTTTTGTCTCCTTAGGTAGGTTTATTCCTAGATCTTTTATTCTTTTTGTTGCAATGGTAAATGGGAGTGTTTTCTTCATTTCACTTTCAGATTTTTCATCATTAGTGTACAGGAATGCCAGAGATTTCTGTGCGTTAATTTTGTATCCTGCTACTTTACCAAATTCATTGATTAGCTCTAGTAGTTTTCTGGTAGCATCTTTAGGATTCTCTATGTATAGTATCATGTCATCTGCAAACAGTGACAGCTTTACTTCTTCTTTTCCAATTTGGATTCCTTTTATTTCCTTTTCTTCTCTGATTTCTGTGGCTAAAACTTCTAAAACTAAGTTGAATAAGAGTGGTGAGAGTTGGCAGCCTTGTCTTGTTCCTGATCTTAGTGGAAATGGTTTCAGTTTTTCACCATTAAGGACCATGTTGGCTGTGGGTTTGTCATATATGGCCTTTATTAGGTTGAGGAAAGTTCCCTCTATGCCTACTTTCTGCAGGGTTTTTATCATAAATGGGTGTTGAATTTTGTCGAAAGCTTTCTCTGCATCTATTGAGATGATCATATGGTTTTTCCTCTTCAATTTGTTCATATGGTGTATCACATTGATTGATTTGCATATATTGAAGAATCCTTGCATTCCTGGAATAAACCCCACTTGATCATGGTGTATGATCCTTTTAATGAGCTGTTGGATTCCGTTTGCTAGTATTTTGTTGAGGATTTTTGCATCTATGTTCATCAGTGATATTGGCCTGTAGTTTTCTTTCTTTGTGACATCCTTGCCTGGTTTTGGTATCAAGATGATGGTGGCCTCATAGAATGAGTTTGGGAGTGCTCCTCCCTCTGTTGTATTTTGGAAGAGTTTGAGAAGGATAGGTGTTAGCTCTTCTCTAAATGTTTGATAGAATTCGCCTGTGAAGCCATCTGGTCCTGGGCTTTTGTTTGTTGGAAGATTTTTAATCACAGTTTCAATTTCAGTGCTTGTGATTGGTCAATTCTTATTTTCTATTTCTTCCTGATTCAGTCTTGGCAGGTTGTGCATTTCTAAGAATTTGTCCATTTCTTCCAGGTTGTCCATTTTATTGGCATAGAGTTGCTTATAGTAATCTCTCATGATCTTTTGCATTTCTGCAGTGTCAGTTGTTACTTCTCCTTTTTCATTTCTAATTCTATTGATTTGAGTCTTCTCCCTTTTTTTCTTGATGAGTCTGGCTAATGGTTTATCAATTTTGTTTATCTTCTCAAAGAACCACCTTTTAGTTTTATTGATCTTTGCTATCGTTTCCTTCATTTCTTTTTCATTTATTTCTGATCTGATCTTTACGATTTCTTTCCTTCTGCTAACTTTGGAGGTTTTTTGTTCTTCTTTCTCTAATTGCTTTAGGTGCAGGGTCAGGTTGTTTACTCGAAATGCTTCCTGTTTCTTAACGTGGGATTGTATTGCTATAAACTTCCCTCGTAGAACTGCTTTTGCTGTGTCCCATAGGTTTTGGTTCGTCGTGTCTCCACTGTCGTTTGTTTCTAGGTATTTTTTTATTTCCTCTTTGATTTCTTCAGTGATCACTTCGTTATTGAGTAGTGTATTGTTTAGCCTCCATGTGTTTGTATTTTTTACAGATCTTTTCCTGTAATTGATGTCTAGTCTCATAGCATTGTGGTCGGAAAAGATACTTGATACAATTTCAATTTTCTTAAATTTACCAAGGCTTGATTTGTGACCCAAGATATGATCTATCCTGGAGAATGTTCCATGAGCACTTGAGAAAAATGTGTATTCTGTTGTTTTTGGATGGAATGTCCTATAAATGTCAATTAAGTCCATCTTGTTTAATGTATCATTTAAAGCTTGTGTTTCCTTATTTATTTTCATTTTGGATGATCTGTCCATTGGTGAAAGTGGGGTGTTAGAATCCCCTACTATGAGTATGTTACTGTCGATTTCCCCTTTTATGGCTGTTAGTATTTGCCTTATGTATTGAGGTGGTCCTATGTTGGGTGCATAAATATTTACAATTGTTATATCTTCTTCTTGGATCAATCCCTTTATCATTATGTAGTGTCCTTCTTTGTCTCTTCTAATAGTCTTTATTTTAAAATCTATTTTGTCTGATATGAGAATTGCTACTCCAGCTTTCTTTTGATTTCCATTTGCATGGAATATCTTTTTCCATCCCCTTACTTTCAATCTGTATGTGTCTCTAGGTCTGAAGTGGGTCTCTTGTAGACAGCATATATATGGGTCTTGTTTTTGTATCCATTCAGCCACTCTGTGTCTTTTGGTGGGAGCATTTAATCCATTTACATTTAAGGTAATTATTGATATGTATGTTCCTATTCCCATTTCCTTAATTGCTTTGGGTTCGTTATTGTAGGTATATTCCTTCTGTTGTGTTTCTTGCCTAGAGAAGTTCCTTTAGCATTTGTTGTAAAGCTGGTTTGGTGGTGCTGAACTCTCTCAGCTTTTGCTTGTCTGTAAACGTTTTAATTTCTCCATCAAATCTGAATGAGATCCTTGCTGGGTAGAGTAATCTTGGTTGCAGGTTTTTCTCCTTCATCACTTTAATTATGTCCTGCCACTCCCTTCTGGCTTGTAGAGTTTCTGTTGAGAAATCAGCTGTTAACCTGATGGGGATTCCCTTGTGTGTTATTTGTTGTTTTTGCCTTGCTGCTTTTAATATGTTTTCTTTGTGTTTAATTTTTGACAGTTTGATTAATTTGTGTCTTGGCATATTTCTCTTTGGATTTATTCTGTATGGGACTCTCTGTGCCTCCTGGACTTGATTAACTATTTCCTTTCCCATATTAGGGAAGTTTTCAACTATAATCTCTTCAAGGGCTTCCCTGGTGGCGCTGTGGTTGGGAGTCCACCTGCCGATGCAGGGGACACGGGTTCGTGCCCCGGTCTGGGAGGATCCCACATGCCACGGAGCGGCTTGGCCCATGAGCCATGGCCGTTGAGTCTTCGTGTCCGGAGCCTGTGCTCCGCAGCGGGAGAGGCCATAGCAGTGAGAGGCCCGCATGCTGCAAAAAAAAAAAAAAAAAAAATCTCTTCAAATATTTTCTCAGTCCCTTTCTTTTTCTTTTCTTCTTCTGGAACCCCTATAATTCGAATGTTGGTGCGTTTAATGTTGTCCCAGAGGTCTCTGAGACTGTCCTCTGTTCTTTTCATTCTTTTTTCTTTATTTTGCTCTGCAGCAGTTATTTCCACTATTTTATCTTCTACCTCACTTATCCGTTCTTCTGCCTCAGTTATTCTGCTATTGATCCCATCTAGAGTATTTTTCATTTCATTTATTGTGTTTTTAATTGATGCTTGATTCATCTTTAGTTCATCTAGGTCCTTGTTAACTGTTTCTTGCATTTTGTCTATTCTATTTCCAAGATTTTGTATCTTGGAAATAGAATCTTGGATCATCTTTACTATCATTATTCTGAATTCTTTTTCAGGTAGACTGCCTATTACCTCTTCATTTGTTAGGTCTGGTAGGTTTTCATCTTGCTCCTTCACCTGCTGTGTGTTTTTCTGTCTTCTCATTTTGCTTATCTTACTGTGTTTGGGATCTCCTTTTTGCAGGCTGCAGATTCGTAATTCCCATTGTTTTTGGTGTCTGTCCCCAGTGGCTAAGGTTGTTTCAGTAGGTTGTGTAGGCTTCCTGGTGGGGGGGACTAGTGCCTGTGTTCTTGTGTTTGAGGCTCAATCTTGTCTTTCTGGTGGACAGGTCCACATCTGGTGGTGTGTTTTGGGGTGCCTGTGGCCTTATTATATTTTTAGGCAGCCTCTCTGCTAGTGGGTCGGGTTGTGTTCCTGTCTTGCTAGTTGCTTGGCATTGGGTGACCAGCACTGTAGCTTGCTGGTCGTTGACTGAAGCTGGGTGCTGGTGTTGAGATGGAGATCTCTGGGAGATTTTCGCCACTTGATATTATGTGGAGCCTGGAGGTCTCTTGTGGACCTGTGTCCTGAAGTTGGCTCTCCCACTTCAGAGGCACAGCACTGACTCCTGGCTGCAGCACCAAGAGCCTTTCATCTACCCAGCTCAGAATAAAAGGGAGAAAAAGTAGAAAGAAAGAATTAGTAGAAGAAAGAAAGAGAGAGAGAAAGAAAGGAAGAAGGAAAGGAAGGAAGGAAGGAAGGAAGAAAGAAAGAAAGAAAGAAAGAAAGAAAGAAAGAAAGAAAGAAAGAAAGAAAAAGGAGGGAGGGAGGAAGGACGGAAAGAAAGAAAGAAAGAAGGGAGGGGGGAAGGAAGGAAAGAAAGAAAGGGGCGGAGGGAGGGAGGGAGGAAGGGAAGGTAGGAAAAAAAGAAAGAGAGAAGATAAAGTAAAATAGAATAAAGTATAAAATATAGTAGCGTTATTAAAAATAAAAAAGTAATTATTGAAAAAAAAAAAAAAGGATGGATAGAACCCTGGGACCTATGGTGGAAGCAAAGCTATACAGAGAAAATCTCACACAGAAGCATACACATACACATTCACAAAAAAAGAACAGGGGGGGAAAAAATCGAAAATCTTGCTCTAAAAGTCCACCTCCTCAATTTGGGATAATTCATTGTAAAAGGAGGAAAAGGGGAAAAAGTCTGAAATCTAGCTCTCAAAGTCCACCTCCTTAATTTGGGATAATTCGTTGTAAAAAGAGGAAAAGGAGAAAAAATCTTAAATCTTGTCCTCAAAGTTCACCTCCTCAATTTGGGATGATTTGCTGTCCATTCATGCACTCCACAGACACAGGGCACATCAAGCGGACCGTGGAGCTTTAATCGGCTGCCTTCGAGGCTGCACAGAAAGATTTCCCTGTCTCTTTGCTCTCACAGCTCCCAGGTCTCAGCCTTGGACCTGGCCCCGCCTCTGCGCGTAGGTCGCCAGAGGGCGTCCGTTCTTCGCTCAGACAGGACGGGTTTAAAGGAGCCGCTGATTCGTGGGCTCTGGCTCACTCAGGCTGAGGGGAGGGAGGGGCATGCAGTGCGGGGTGGGCCTGCGGCGGCAGAGGCCGGCGTGACGTTGCAGCAGCCCGAGGCGCTCCGTGCGCTTTCTCGGGGAAGCCGTTCCTGGGTCCCGGGACCCCGGCAGTGGCGGGCTGCACAGGCTCCCCGGAAGGGGGGTGGACAGTGACCTGCCCTTGCACACAGGCCTTGTGGCGGCGGCAGCAGCATCCTCAGCGTCCCACGCCCGTCTCCGGGGTCCGCGCCTTCAGCCGCGGCTCGCGCCCGTCTCTGGAGCTTCTTTAAGCAGCACTCTTAATTCCCTCTCCTCGCACACCAGGAAACAAAGGGGAAGAAAAAGTCTCTTGCCTCTTCGCCAGCTCCAGACTTTTTCCCCGGACTCCCTCCGGGCTAGCCGTGGTGCACTAACCCCTTCAGGCTCTCTTCCTGCCGCCAGCCCCAGTCCTCTCCCTGCGCTCCGACTGAAAGCCGATACCCGAGCCTCAGCTCCCAGCCCCTCCCGCCCCGGCGGCCGAGCAGACAAGCCTCTCGGGCTGGTGTGTGCCTGAGGGCACCGATCCTCTGTGCGGGAATCTCTCCGCTTTGCCCTCCACACCCCTGTTGCTGTGCTCTCCTCCAGTACTCCGAAGCTTTCCCCCTCCGCCACCCGCAGTCTCCACCCGTGAAGGGGCTTCTAGTGTGTGGAAACCTTTCCTCCTTCACGGCTCCCTCCCACTGGTGCAGGTCCCGTCCCTATCCTTTTGTCTCTGTTTATTCTTTTTTCTTTTGCCCTACCCAGGTATGTGGGGAGTTTCTTGCCTTTTGGGGGATCTGAGGTCTTCTGTCAGCGTTCAGTAGGTGTTCTGTAGGAGTTGTTCCACATGTAGATGAATTTCTGATGTATCTGTGGGGAGGAAGGTGATCTCCGCGTCTTACTCTCCCGCCATCTTCCTCCGTCCCCCAGAATTATACATCTGAATCTACAATCGAATATTCTCACAGTACTAGAGGTAACTGGTTGGAATTCATATGAATTTACCTGTAAATTTGCATCTGTTAACCAGACTTCAACAATTAGACAACTTGAGTTATCTCTCTCTCTAAGAAAACTCTCTTGACCCAAAATATTCTGCACTTGAGTTTGAAACACAGTGATATCCTTAGCCAGTGCCACCTGTCACTGACAGAGAATTGTCTTATCCTGAGTTTACAATTTTATATGGCATCTTATGCCCTTTACTTTGGTCTCACACAACTTGCTTCTATTCTCTTGTGTTTCAGATAACTTCTCTTCAGTTACTAATCTCTCTGTTTCTGAATTTCTATTGAGAACGTAGCCCTAATTGCTCATTTATACTCTCTAACTTGAACTATAACCCAACTCTGATAAACTTCATTGTGACTCAGCAGGATTGCCATGAGCCTCTTCCTCTGGGACAGAAAATCACCAAGAACCCCAATTTTTTTGCAACCTTTTATCAGGCAACTCACTAGGGCATGCTGTTTTGATACTGACATACAAGTGAGAGTACAGTGGAGGCCTTTTCTCTGAATCTGTGAGGCGACCACATAAAACCAGCCTGCAGAAAATGTGGCCAGCATGTGAGACCTGATTAGGTGTGTCCACGGCTGCGCCTGCCAGAGCACATCAGGTGGGATGAAGGCTCTCACTATATCTGTTCTCCACCACAAGGGCACGATTTGTCCCAGTGCTGCTGCATAAAAGTAGCCAAGAGAGGCATTTAAGAGTGATATATGAAAAGGGGAATTATAAGGTTTGTGTGCTGATATTTTCAGAGAAATTCTAAACTTCAGCAAGTGATGACACTCCATCAATATCTTCCAGTAAAAGACTTATAGATACTAATGAACAAATATGCACTAGCGTAAAGGCTTCCAGTATGCACCAACTACAGTAATTAATTTAGGAAAAGCATACCATCTGAAGGGAATGAAAAACTAGATATAATTTTTTTAGGCATAAATATAAACACGAAATCACTTTTTTTTCTTGCTTAGCTCTGAAAGAAATTCATCTTTTCAGGAAAACTTGGTTCAGACAGGCTCAGTTACTCTGCCAGTGTATTGGTTGAGGAAGAAAACCGGAATGATGGGTGACTCCTGAGGGCACCGACATATTCAAGTGAGAAAAGCACAGAGTTGACTGCTTGGTCCCTAGTGGTTTTGTTGTCATTGTTGTTGTTGTTGAAAATAGTGTTAAGAATTTTTAAATGTAAGCATGGCACAATTGCTACTCCTGGTTTTCTCACACATGTAAGTATAAGTGGAAAGCTCGCTACCTTCTAGCCTCATCACTTTCTTTTGCTCCCTAAATCACAACCAGAGATTTTTCCACGTGATCATTTGGAAGCAGAAATATTGGTAACCAGTAACTATATGCATAAGTCCCATTTTTTAGCTCTACCTTGCCCCACTTAACTGTATTTCTTGTCTTTGGAAAGAAAAAAAATCAGAAGTTTTAGTGCCATTTCCTACTTAAACTGTCATATCTACCCAACTCATATTATAAAAATCTCATTTCATGGGGATGTAGCTGTCAAATGAGACAGTGTCTACAAAACGCTCATTTGCTGAAAACTTTTAAAGAAATTTTCACTGAATCCAGTTCATGGCATTAAGGTTTTAACTTATCAAGTCTTTTGCTTAGTTTTCAACCTTTGTGAGAAGTGTGATAAGTCACTGTCATCAGCTCACTGAGAGGTGGCTTCAATATTCGTGCAGAAAGTGTGTAGGTTTACCTACTTGGAAGTGACTGGGTAATTTTCTCAATGCCAAGTTCTTCATTACAGGCAGCATTCCTCCTAATGAATCTCCAAATAATCTAACAACCACAAAGTAGCCAAGAACAAATTTTCTAATTTAGAATATTTTCTTTTTAAAAAAAATCTCCAGTTTGTAATCCGTAGGCATACGTATAGCCCTCTGCTTACAACCCCATTACTGTTTTGTCATTGGCTTAGAGTTGTTGATCACAGAAGCATTTAATCCAAAGATGATGCCTACCAAGATTTTCAGCCTCAGAACCAATTGTGAACTAGTTAGTTCACAAAACATACTCAGAGGTGAAAAAATGCCACTGGTCATTAGAATGAAATAAAGATCAGGCATAAGAAGAATGAAAGGTTTCAGATCACAAGAAATAGAATTTTAAAAGACTTCTAAAAAGCATCAAAATATATAAGTGAATAGTATTTCTATACAGTAAAAATAAGTTTTTAAATTGGCCATCTTAGAGAAAAAAAACTTTAAAGTTTTAAGTAACTTGAGTAAAGCCTGAACTGAAAAGAATTAGGACATTTATTTAGGGGTACAAAATTGTGAGACTGTGATACAGTTATTTTTTTTTTTAACAAGAAAGCTATTTTTCATTACAATGTTATAGAAACATTTCTTTCTGATAACTGCAGAGTTGTTCATGTGTAATGATGGGAAAATTAGTTTCTGGGCACCTCAGTTTCCTCATCTGTAAATTGAAATCATAATACTACCCACACCACAGAATTCCTGTAAAGATTAATGGATTTAGTATATGTAGAACAGCCTCCGGTACATAGTAAAAGCTTTATAAGTGTTTATTGATATTGATAATATTACTATTCAATACATTACAATGTAGCCAAGCATTCAGTAAACACTGAGAATTCAGTGGTTAACAGGATAAAGTTCCTACTTTCATGAAGCTAACATTCTATGGTGAGGATAAGTTTCCTTATTGAATCTACATAGAAGCCATTCCACATATGGATAGAGAGGCTGCTTTCTAACAAAGCAACTACTTAGAAAAAGTTTTATCTATACAATGAGCGAACACAGGGAACTTGTGTTCAACAAGAAAATGTTATGGGACTCTTCACAGCAGTGCACTGGTAAAAGTTTAAATTCCTGTTCTTTAAGGAACAGCACCAATAAAAAGGCTCCGGTTTGTAGCATTTGCCAATTTCCATGGTGTAAATACTCTCACCATGGTTGATTTCAAGCAATCCATGTGATATTCATGAATGGTGGAGGTGGGAAGAAATACACCCTATACATACCATTGTGCCATCCAGATTTCCAAAATAGAGATATGATACAAAGAAACACTGTACAGAAGCAGTACAGTGTAGTAAAATAAATAGGAAGTGATAAATTTTGAGTCTTTATGACTTTTGTTTTTATTATAATATAACTGTACACACATAATTTCATTTTTATCAATGGCTATTTTTAATAACCAGCTCACAAATTTCTGATAATTTAACAATTAGCTCTCATGAGTCAGTACAGCCACTTCTAGCATACCACTGCTTCCCAAGCAACAATCCTACCTAAAAGATAGTTTCCACCATCTGTTATTGTATTTTATTATGTAACTGGGCAAAGTAAAGAAGAAAGCCAGCATTTGGAGAGTCTTCACTGTTGGTGAATCTGAATTTTGAAAAAGCACAAAAACTGACAGAACTAGTTGGACTTAACATTGATTTCTACATTCAAACAGAAAGGTTTTACAAGTGTTTCCAGTGAACTGATTTCTCTCATGCCATATTACACGTTGACAACTTGTCTTATTCAAAGAAATCATGTAGCTGCCCCAACCCTGGGCTTGAATAGATGTCATTTGGGGACACAATGAGGAAAGGTGACTAGAAGGGGATGGGTTTTAGTCTAGGTGTTGGTATGGATTCAGAAAGATGTCTTTGAGCCTAAAACTTTAGCCCATGTGCCTACAGCAAACAGTCAAGGCAGTTCTAATAAAATGAGTGCACATTTTTTATGATCCAGCAGCCTTTAACGTGGACCCTAAGGGGATGTCCTGTTAAAATAGATGGAAAGAATAAAAATTTAGAATGTGAACAGGAGACACTGAACGATATGAAGCAGCCTTTATGTTTTTAGAACTCCCACCTAAAGATAAATTTTAAGGAAATGGATTAGATTTGTTGGACTTAATCAGGGGATTGCAAAGTCTTTACATTTGAAAAACTCTCTCTTCTGGAATCTGAGGAATGTTCTCATAGTGGCTCACCACAAAGATTAAATTCTGCTTTTTGAAGAAAAAAATGTTACTGTTTTGATCACAGAACAAACAGATTCCCCAGGAAAGAAAGACCACCCTGCTCAGAGGGACCCCTACAAGGAAGGCAGCTTGAGAAGTAAATCTGCCTGTAATTTTTGTTAATAAGACAAACCCAATGACATAAATTGACAGAAATCTGAAGCCATATGATAGTGTTTTTTCCAATATTAAAGTGATAAATTAGTTCAACAGTGTGGGCTTTATTGCCTTTAAGTGTTAACTGCATAGGTTTGTATATTTCTATAGAGTTTAAAAAGTACATTAACATTCACTGTATCAAATGATTCTCAGAAAAATTCTATGATAGTTTTTTTTTCTATAGACTCACAATTTATAGATAGAAAAACAGCCTCAGACATTAAATGACTTACCCAAGATTTGATCATTAGGAAGGCAGGAAGTCAAAGCTCACGTGCAGATTTTCTTGTACAAGTCTAGCGCAGGCAGGGTTTAGAAAACTTTTTGTAAATGGCCAGACAGTAATGATTCTCAGCATTATAGGTCATATGTCTCTGTGGTGACAATTGAACTCTGCAATTGAAGTGCAAAAGTAGTCATGGACATGGCTGTGTTCCACTAAAACTTTATTTTCAAAAACAAGAAGCAGGCCAGAGTTCACCCTTGTGTCAGACCATAGTTTGCTGACACCTGGTCCAGAGGAAAGAGCTTAGACTGTTAAGATAGAACTGAAAAAGTTCGGATCTACCACTGAACGTCTATGTGATAATGTGCAAGTTTCTCAGCCTCATTATGTCTCCTCTTCCTCATCAATAAAATAAAGACAATTATATACTTCACCAAGATATTTTGAGACTTAAATCAAGTAACACATATAACATGTAAGCACATATCGACAGCCTCCTCTCTTTCCTCCCATCTCATATTTTATTCTTCTTGAAAGATATCTAATAAATATCCCCTATACTACAATTAACTGGAATATCCTTGATTCAATTTCCCTTCTCAGTTTTTTTTTTCTCTTTTCCTCTCTTTCTCCATATTTTTTTTAAATGTTCATATTATATTCCTTTCATAAGGCTGCCATAACAAATTACCAGTCTGGGTAGCTGAAAACAAAAGAAATTTATTCTCTCACAGTTCCTGAGTCTAGAAGTCTGCAATCAAAGTGACAGCAGGCTCACGCTCTCTCTGAGCCTTTAAGTAGAATCCTTTTTTGCCTCTTCTAGCTTCTGCCAGTCACCGTAATCCTCAGTATTCCTTGGCTTGCAGTAGAATCGCTCCAGTCTCTGGTCTTGTCATTACATGGCAGTCTCCCTGTGAGTCTCTCTCTTCACACGGCACTTTCCTCTTCTTGGAAGGACACCAGTTATATTGGACTAGAGCTCACCCTAATGACCTCATCTTAACTTGATGACATCTGTAAAGACCCAATGTCCAAAAAAGATCACATTCACAGGTACCAAGAGTTAGGACTTCAACATAATTTTGAGAGGGACACAATTTAACTCATAACATATACCACTGTTATCATCTTCCTTGCATAATTTCTCTTGGTAGGCCCAGAAAAAAAGCCATAGGAATAGATATAATTCACATTGATCTTTACAGCAAAACATAAGGGCTCTATGTGATTTTCTAATTAACTGGTTTCTCATATACAATATTCAAAATTATCAACAAATGATTATGTTTTGGCACTTAACTCTAAATTGAAAACTGTCTGCATGCCAAATAAAACAGCAGTCTGCCACTGTCTGACACACTACAGAAATTCTCAGATATTACTTTAAGCAATGCCAAAATTCGATATCTATTTACTTTTAATCATTCATAAAATGAATTGTTTGCTAGTTATATCAGTTAGGATATGCTTTATTGCAAGCAACAAAAACCCAGCTTAAACTGTTTAAACAAATAACAAAATCTATTGACTCACTTAATGCTGAGGGTATAAAGTGTCAAGGTTGATTATATTCTATAGCTTTAAAAAATAAAATTGTCTGGCTCTTCACTCTTATTTTCTGTGTGTCAGGTTCAACCATAGACTGCCTTCTCCTTTATTTCCAACACTAACAATTTCTTGGAGCCCCATTCTCCCATGTTGAAGACAAGAGAGAAAGTTGTTTCCTAAAATTTATCTCAGAGTTGCTGGGAATTATCTTTTGAGAAACATGAATTAAATCTCATTTATACCACAGTGGCTAAAAGTAGGTCTATGGTTGTTCTGGAAGCAATAACTGGCCTGAGGAAGACATGCTGTATTCCCCAGTTGCTGAAGCTAGAATAATAGTCTCAGAGCACATGGACAGCTCTAGGTAAAGTAGATATTGGAAGAAAACTGAGGGAGTTACTGAACTATTAGAATGGACATTCAAAATGTTGCTCTATATATCAAGGTTCAACCAGAAGGAGGTGTGAGTATGTGTGTGTGTGTCTGTGTGTGTGTGTGTCTGTGTGCAAAGAGAAAGAGAGAGGTAGGGAAAGAGAGATTGATGTATTACAAGGAATTGGTTTTTGTTATTGTGAGGACCTGCTTAGCCAATTGAAAGTCTACAGGAAAAGTTGAAAAAAGGAGATCATGACTCTCTAGAACCCCATGAGCAAAGGCCATTCACAGTCTTTAAACTCAGATAGGGCTTAAGTCCTCTTTTAAAGGCTTCCCTGAATAGGTCAGTCCCACCCAGAATAACATTCCTTTTCTTTAGCATAAAGTCCCTGATTAGGGACTGTAATCATCTGTGCACAATTCCTTCACAGCAGAACCTGCATCAGTGTTTGACTGAACGACTCGGGACTGTAGTTCAGCCTAACCAAGTTCATACATTGAAAGGCCATCACCTTTGCTGAGACTTAGTTCTCTACCTCAATTTTTAAAATTGTCCAGTTTAGCTGGACAAATTGCTACCTAGATAAAAAACTACATTCCCCGTCTTCCTTAGTATCTGTGTGTAGCTCTTTTACTGGCTTCTAGACAATATGATGTAAGTGGAAGTATCAGTACTATGTGGCATTTCTAGAATGTCACTTTAAAGAGACAGAGTAAACTTTTCTGGTGACTTTTGCTTTTCCTGCTGCCTGGAATTTTGATGTAATGGGAAGAGTTCAAGCAGCCTCTTGAACAATGTGGTTAAATGCTAACTATGTTATAAAAACATCAAGGAGAAACCAGAGTTCCTGATACCAATGAATGGCCACACCAGCCATGGACTGCTCTACTTTGGACATCTTTTACATGAGATAGAAGTAAACTTCTACCTTGTTTAATCTCTTTTTTGGGCATTTATATTTAACCAGCCAAACAAACCCCAACTAACACTGGGAAGAAGCCACAACATCCATTAAACTATGACAAGATTGAAACAACTTTTCTAGTATGTCACCCAAACAATAGTCTATTACCAATTGAGGGGGAAATTAATACCTCTGAATTTTAAGTTTAAAAAGTTAAGTATTTTTTTAATTTTATAGGTTGGAATAGAGTCTAAAAATGCAAGGGGAAAAAAGTCATGCTATTTGTAAAACTGTTTCACTAGGCCGCATCTAAAGACAGGAGGGGCACTAATATGATTCCTCTAATTTAAAGGGTGGCTAACCCAATTGATACAGGAAAGTTTAAATTATCCTGCACAGCCAATACCTCTATTGTACTAGAGTCTGTAATATTATTAAGACAAAACACAGACCCTTTAACAAAAATTAAGTTGGTTTATTGTACTTCAAACAAAGAAAATATAGCTTTTAAACTAACATAATTTGGCAAAGAAGATATCAATTCCTTTCTTAAAATATATATGAATTCTTCTTTAAATTTTAAATCTGTGTTTCATTACACAGAAAATGAAAGCATTGACGGGCAAGTTATATCACAGTCAAATAAAGAAATATGTGGGAGAAATGAAGAAAAAGAAAGCAAGAAAGTCTTTTGTTTAGCCTATTATATCTCAAGCGTCACCAAGTTTTCCAGGTTTGGGGGTTCTTTCATTGTTAAAATAAAATATTCCAGTTTTGTTCTTACTGGAGTTTAAGAAGATTGTGTAGGTTTGATTTCATTAAAATTTGATCATAGGTGTATGCCTGAATAATTTTATTTTTTTTAAGTTTTGCTTCTTTGTGGGATTTACTTGAAATAAAGTGGCTTATCCATCTTTGAACACATTTCTGTGATTTACTTCAATTCAGTTTGGTCAATACCCCTCACCATGACAAGGAAAATAAAATGACTCAATATAAAACTGATGAATATTGGAGAAGATTTCTTGTGTTTTCATATGAAATACAGCATCAGACCAGAAAGAAGGATGGGAAACCATAAGTCTTTCAGGAAGACTTCAGAGAGTGGCATACTTCAGTAAGTCAGAGTTCACAGGAGATTACACCAGAACAAAAGCTGTGACATTCTATTCCATCAATGTCCTTATACTGGAAAATTATTAACATTAACCAATTGAAAAATCTGCATTCCACTGATGTACACAGAATCTCCTGCTGTCTACTTTGTTGTCTTAGTGGTTTTTTCTTTCCTTAACAAACTGTCTTATTTGAACCTAAAAAACCTTTGTATGAAAATCATTGTACAAATGCTTTCTGAGGCATGCTGTCATACAAAAATGCGTGCACATCTTGTAAAAAGGTTTTTCTGGTCTTCTCCTCAGAGCACAAATTATAAACACACCTCCTCTTTTAAACCACAAATCACTATTGGCAAAGTCTAAAAAGTATTATAATCACTCAGACTGAAGATGAATCAATCCACAACCTCATAATATGAAATATATGCATCTTATACAAAATGTTTAGTAAATTGGTTGTTCTATATCCCAGATGGCTCTACAATTTTTGGCTCATAACAAGGTAGTGGTTTTTTAATTGGCCTTTGAGGGAAGCTGAAATTTTCACTGCATGGGTTGGCCTTCTTAATAGCATCTGTGACTTTGCATGGCTCAAAATCTGAAGATAATTTTTTGTTAGAGCAGACTAATTATTGCTTTCTACGGAAAAGTGAAAATGTGACTTGTCTGACTGGAATATAGTTAGACTGACAATGACTCTATTCTTATAAGATAGAGAATTTTCCATCATTGTAGGTTTCTGGCAGTGGAAAAAGTCTAACTACAAAATAAACAACATACACACACAAAAACTAACAAAATCAAAATGTCACAGACTTTCAGTTTCAGCTATGATATGTAAAGAGCTTGGAAGCTATCAATCTTGTCCTTATAAGATGAAAAACCTCAACAAACTAAAAATTAATAACTCTTCTTGGATTCATTAGAAAACTGAAGATGCAGGGACTACTGCCACCCTGAAACCTGCAAAGATACTCACATCCAGAGAGATACAGAAACCAAGATCTGTTTACCTGCAAAAAAGTTGCTAGAGCCACAGACTTGTAAGAATACTTAAGAGGTAACTATAAGGAATTGCATGAGGCTGAGTGTAGCCTAGAATGAGAGTGAGACATTCCTGGGCCTGCAGTCTTACTGGGACTCCCACACATTTGCGTGTTTTCCCTACAGGAATCCCAGCAGGTTCACATGGTGAAGATCTGAGAAAGGTGCCCTCAAGTCTCTGGAAGGGGAAAGGGAAGAGTAAACATTTTAAAATACACCCAATGTCTTCTCCATAACACAGATCTCTGCTCCTAAGGAAAAGATGACCAGGACTGTGTCCCTGCTGGGGAAGGCATTCCTCTCAAACCCCAGTCACCTGGGGTGGGAGAGTGGGGGATGGGTGGGTATAGTCAAGAGTGTTCAGGGCTTCACGGAAATAGATTAGAAACTCTGTTGTCAGGAAAAGGAGTAGGGAACAAAGAGGCAGAAATCTATACTAAAAGAGAAACATTGTGGTGATCACAACCCTGAAACAAGCCTATGAAAAAAACATAAATTTATTCAGAAGGTTATAGAATTCTTCCTCTCCTTCACACTTGACCCTCACGTCAACAGGACTTTGGGATGATAACAGTGACAGAGATGCAAGACAGGAACTCTCTAAAGGAGAATTACAAAAGAAAGCCTAACACAAGAAAAGACACAAAACAAGAACTCTTAGAGGAATTGGAAGCCAACGGAAGCTATAACAATGTAGTTGAAACAATAAGCAAAGCAAAACCCCCTAGCTAGATTAACATAATTCCTCACAATGAGGCCTCTTTGCCTCAGTTTCTAGTATCTGAAGCAATGTGTCTGACTTTCAACAAAAAAATGACAAGGCATACCAAAAGGCAAGGAAAACCAGTCTGAAGAGACAAAGCAATCATCAGAACCAGGCTCAGTTATGACAGAGTTGTTGGAATTATCAGAGAATTTAAAATAATTGTGATTAATATGCTAAAGATTCTAATGGGAAAAGTAAATAATATGAAAGAACAGATGAGCAGAGAAATAAGAACTCTAAAAAAAAAATCAAAACATAACATTGGGTATGAAAAACTATTTAACAGAAATGAAAAATGCTTTCACTGGCTTATCAGTAGAATCAACATGACCAAGGAAAGAATTACAGTAGACTTTTCATCAGAAAACATGGAAAATAGGAGATAGTGTAGTGAAATATTTGAAATATTGAAAGAAAAATCTACTAACCTAGAATTCTATATCCAACAAAAGTATCTTTCAATAATGGGGATATAAAGCCTTCTTAGATAACCTGAAGGAATTCATCTCTAGCAAACATTCTCGGCAAATATAATGTTTTAAAAAGTTCTTCAAGCAGAAGGATAATAATATGTCAGAAATTTAGATCTGTGTAAAGAAAAGAAAAGCATCAGGGAAAGAATAAGTAGAAGTAAAATAAAATATTTTATTTATCTTATTATTAATTATACCACATATAACTGTGTGTTTAAAACTTAATAGTAATGATGAATCAGATGATTACAACAAATATAAGTGAAATGAATGACAGTAATGTCACAGAGAACAGAAGGGAGAAATTGCATATACTTTGTTGTGAGGTACCATTCTACATGTGAAGTTATGTTATAGTATAATTTGAAAATGAATTTAGATAAGTTAAAAATGCATATTGCAAACTCTAGGGCAACTGCTTAAAAATTTTTAGAGGAAATATAATTGATGTCCCATGAGATGAGACTAAATGGAACCATATAAAATGCTCAGTTCAAACCAGAGAAGGCAAAAAATGGACATGAGGTGAAAAAACACAACATATAAAAAACAGTTATGGGGCTTCCCTGGTGGCGCAGTGGTTGAGAATCCACCTGCCGATGCAGGGGACACGGGTTTGTGCCCCAGTCCGGGAAGATCCCACATGCCGTGGAGCGTCTAAGCCCGTGAGCCATGGCTGCTTAGCCTGCACGTCCGGAGCCTGTGCTCCACAATGGGAGAGGCCACAACAATGAGAGGCCCTTGTACTGCAAAAAAAAAAAAAAAAAAAAAAAAAGTTATAAACATGATAGATATTATATCAACTGCATCAGTAATCATTTTACATCCGAATATATAACTAATATACCAGTTAAAATATAATTAAAAATGAGATGATCAGAATGGATTTTTTAAATAAATTTATTTATTTTATTTTATTTTACTTATTTATTTTTGGCTGTGTTGGGTCTTCGTTGCTGCATGCAGGCTTTCTCTAATTGCACCAAGTGGGGGCTACTCTTCATTACAGTGCACGTGCTTCTAATTTTGGTGGCTTCTCTTGTTGCAGAGCATGGGCACTAGGTGCACAGGCTTCAGTAGTTGTGGCTCACAGGCTTAGTTGCTCTACGGCATGTGGGATCTTCCCAGACCAGGGCTTGAACTTGTGTCCCCTGCATTGGCAGGCGGATTCTCTACCACTGCACCACCAGGGAAGTCCCAGAATGGGTTTTTTTTAAGATAGCCAATTATAGGTTGTCTACCAGAAAAGTATTTTTAAAATAAAGACATAAAGAGTTAAATTAAAAGATGTAGAAAGACATAGCATGCTTACAGTAACCAAATCAGAATGAAGTAGTTATATTAATTATGGACAAATCAGACTTCAAAGCAAGAAAAATCATCAGGGCTAAAGAAAGGCATTAAAAAATTATAAAGGGATCAGTTCTCCAAGAAGACATTAAAACTTCTAAATATGCATACACCTAACTGCAAAACATCAAAATGTGTGAGGCCAAAACTGATAGAACTGAAAAAAGAAATAGAAAAATCCACTAGTATCATTAGAGGCTTCAAAACCCCTCTGTCATTATTGATAGGTCAAGCAAACAGAAAATTAGTAGCAATATATAAGACCTGAGCAGCACTATCAATCAACTTGATCTAGTTGATATGTATAGAATATTCCATGTAACAATAATAGCAGAATATACATTTTTTTCAAGCTTCCATGGAACATTCAGCAAGATAGGCCACATTCTATGCTATTAAAAAACAAAGCTTAACAAACTTAAAAGTATAGAAATCATACAAAGAATGTCTCAGATGATAACAAACTACAAATTAATAACAACAGATAGTTGGAAAATTCCAGAACATTTAGAAATTGAACAACACCATTATAAATAACCTATGTGTCAAAGAAGGAGACTCAGTAGAAATTTTTAAATATTTTGAACCAAAGGAAAATGACAACACAATTTACCAAAAATTGTAGAATGCAGTATAAGGAGTGCTCAGAGGGAAATTTATAGTGTAGTAATACATTTATATATTAGATGAAAGATGTAAGATTAATAACCTAAACTCCCACCTTAGGAAACTAGAGGGAAAAGAGCAACTTAAACCTAAATAAAGAAGAGAAAAAAATAACAAATATTAGAAGAGAAATTAATGAAATTGAGAAAAGAAAATCAATAGAAAAAAAAAACAACTGAAGCAAAAGCTGATTCTTTGAAAGATCAATAGCTGAAAAAACCTTCAGGAAGGTTCACCACCACCAACAACAACAAAAAAACAGGAGGGAATACATAAATTACTAATGTCAGAAATGAAAGAGAGGTCATTATACCAATATCTCAAACATTCAAAAGCTAAAAGAATACTGTGAACACTGTGCCCAGAAATATAAGTAGGTGAAATGAATCAATTTTTTAAAAGACATAAACTACCAAAACTTATACAAGGAGAGACAGATTACCTGAATAGCCCTATGTCTATTAGAGAAAGTGAATCAATGCTTAATAACTATTCAGAAAAGAAAATTCCAGACCCAGACAGTTTTACTTGTGAATTCTACCAAAAACTGAAGGGAATACCAATTTCCCACACAGAAACAGAAAATAAAGAGTTAACACTTCCTAAGATATTCTAAGAAGCCATCATTACTTTAATACAATTTTTTAAAAAGATAAAGACATTACAAGAAATGAAAAATACAAATCAGCATCTCTCACAAATGTAAATTCAAAAATCCTCAACAAAATACTAGCAGATCAAATCCAACAATGCATAAAGATATTATACATCACAACTAATTGAGATTTATTCCAAGTATGCAAGGCTGGTTCAACAATCTAAAACCATCCATGTAAATCTTCATATTATTGAACTCAAAAGGAAAGTCATCTATTTATATTAATTGAGGCAATAAAAACACTTGACAAAATCCAAAGCTTTTCTAGAAGAGAAGATAAAAATACAGATAAATATCTGGGTTCTAGGTGCTTGAAAAGGAACCAAATCTAAGAACAGTTCTCCCCATGTCACGTATCCCCTTTCATATCACTTGGTCTCACAAAGAAGCAGAGTTCTACACAGATATTTCTGGTCAATGATAACCATACAATCAATTAGCTGAGTCAAACTCACTTGTTTGAAATGTAAATATGATAGTCCAGATACCTCAAAAATTCCTCCCACTACAAATATCTAGAGTTGTTAAATAAAATATAGCGAATATTATTTTAAATGCATATTTAATAGCATCTTATAGAATATCCAAGCTCACATGTGAGTGAGGTGATCAAAGGAGAAGATAACAGAAAACCAGAGTGGTAAGCATTAAGTTGCTCTGGGAAATTGTCAGTGCTAGTAACTTTAGTGCTTTAATGTTCACTTAAATACAAGTGACGAGGTCCTGGGGTCATATACATTGAGAAATTGGAATTGAAAGTTTGAGATATGTAACACATATATACACATATATGCACACATACAGTCAAAGCCAAGACCCTGGAAGATAGACTGGAAGGAAAAAAAATTCTATCCACTGCAAAGGAAATCAAAAGAAAGTCTTTTTTTGCCTATGCTCTCAATAGAAAAAAATATATATTTCCAGGAAATTAAAAAACATATTTGTTAACCCACATGGCTCTGAGTTTTAGTTACAATCTTCTCATCATGTGGGAACACATGCTTAAAATTTAACAAGGACCTTTGTACCTGGCCAGTGATAGCCTGAGGCTCCTGGCAGAGGCACAAAACAAACAAACAAAACTGGAAGAAAGTTTGCAAACCCAGAACACAGGATATATCTTTTCTCCCCTCTCTGTCTCTGTCCTCTCCGTCTTTTCACTTTCCCTCTCTCTTTGTACACACAATCCCATTCAAGATGAGTTCACAGTCAAAAATTGCAAAATACATAAAGATATATCTACCAATAGTGAAAGTGGGCATAAAAAGCAGCAGAATTACAACTTCAAGGGTTTGAAATTATAGAATAAGCTGAAAGGGAAAACACATTTATTTAAATTGCTAAAGAAAAAAAAACCTGTATGTAAATTTGAAAAAAAAATGTACAGAATAAGAGTTGAAATGTAAAAAATAGATATTAAAATGCAAAACAAATGGCTACATTAAATAGAAAATTTGACCCAGTTAAAATAGATTAAGCAAATTGGAAGATAAAAATGAAGAAATTACACATATGCAACAGGGAGAAATAAAACACAGCATGTGTGAAAAAGAAGTTAAAATATACACAGAATAAAATGAGAAGAGCCAACATACATCTGATAGAATAAGGAAAAATAGAGTAAGACACTTAAGTAAAAGATAATAGCTGAAGACTGTCCAGATATTATAAAAGTCTTAGATCATCAGCATCAAGAAAAACAAGTCTCAAATGTGTTAAATGAAAACAATCCTACAATTAGACACAGCAGGATGAAACTACATTAAACTAAAATAAAAGAAAAAAATTAAAAGCAATGAGAAAATGCCGCTATAGACTAAAAACAGAATTTTCCACAGCAACAATATCTTCAGTCTGTTAAGATAAAATAATTTTGAACTAAAAATTCTATACCCATTTAAATCATAATTTAAAATTGAGAGTCGGGCTTCCCTGGTGGTGCAGTGGTTGAGAATCTGCCTGCCAGTACAGGGGACACAGGTTTGAGCCCTGGTCTGGGAAGATCCCACATGCCACGGAGCAACTAGGCCCATGAGCTGCAACTACTGAGCCTGCGCGTCTGGAGCCTGTGCTCCACAACAAGAGAGGCCACAATAGTGAGAGGCCTGTGCACCGCAATGAAGAGTAGCCTCCTCTTGCCACAACTAGAGAAAGCTGTTGCACAGAAACAAAGACCCAACACAGCAAAAATAAATAAATAAATAACTAAAACTTCTACCCCCAACATCTTAAAAAAAAAAAATTGAGAGTAAATAAAAGACATATCCCAGCAAATATGACATTTTTCATTCACAAACACTTACTGAAAAATACTGAAAGATTTACTTGAGGAAAAAGGTAGTCAAACCATGAGAAATAAATGGAATTAAAGAAGTAATGAATACTAAAAAAACGGTACGCATGTTGAGAAATAAAAGAATTACAATACAAAAATAATAAATAATTTTGATTTATTAATAAAGCAAACTAAAATACAGAAAAACAATAGTATGTAAAACAGAAGAGAAAGTATTGGGCATTAATGGTCAATTATGGTTAGGAACTGGGAATAGAGTAAAGATAGTGATGAATTATATAAATAGAGAGAGAGAGATTTTAAGGAATTGGCTCAAGCAAATTTGGAGGCCTGGTGAATCAAAAATCTGAAGGGTAAGCTGGCAGGCTGAAGACGCAAGGAAGAGATGCAGTCACAGTTCAAAGGCATTCTGCTGGCTGAATTCTGTCTTGCTTGGGAAAGATCAATCTTTGTTCTATGAAGGGCTTCATCTGATTACATGAGACCCACCCACATTATGGAAGGTAATCTACCAAATTAAATGTTAATCTCATTCAGAAACACCATCACAGACACACCCAGAATAGTGTTTAACAAAATATGTGGGTGCCGTAGCCCAGCCAAGTAGATGCATAAAATTAACAAACAAAACGCCCAAATTTTTAGAGGAAATGAAAGAGAAATACAATATTAATGCAAGAAGAGACAGGAAATGAGGAGAAAAACATGAAATAAAGTAAGAGCATCATTTAAAAATGCACAAATATAAATCCAAGCTTAATGTTAAAAATCAACTTAATAGTTAAAAATGCAAATTCAGAAGAATTTTACGTCCAGCAATACAGTGAAAAACTAATGTGAAAGGCCCTCTCACTGCAGACAACTAGATCCTGCATAAAACACTCTTTTTATTGTAACCTTGTGCTTTCAGGAAGCAAAGAAAATCTCCAAGGGCCACCCACGCACACGCCCTAAAAAAAAAACAAAACAGAGTTCAAAATGGTTAGCAGTAAACACACTCAAAAGAAAGAGTTCTCTGAGGGCCAAAGACTAAATAAGCGCTACAAGAAGAAGAATAATCATGGGGTAAGCGGCACTATGAAGAAATAGAACTTGAGGCTCCTTGTTAGGCAGGGACCTTAGAAGGGAGATAAACTGATCATAGGCTGGTAGCATCCCTATCTTATAACAAAAGAAAATAGACATTAAAATCAACCAAATATAGGAACATCCCTGATGGTCCAGTGGTTAAGACCTTGCCTTCCAATGCAAGGGGTACGGGTTCGATCCCTAGTCAGGGAGCTCAGATCCCACATGCCTCGTGGCCAAAAAACCAAAACATAAAACAGAAACAATATTGTAACAAATTCAATAAAGACTTTAAAAATGATCCACATCTAAAATTCTTTTTAAAAAATCAACCAAATATGAATTTATTAAAAAGATTCTTAAAATAGCAGTTTTCAAATATTGAACAACATGTAGAGCAAGCCTCAGATTCTTTAGAAGAAGGAACCATATGAGATAAGATTTACAATTGCCCTAGTTTTGTCCAGGAGGAACTAACATGTAGGCTCACTGAATTGAGGAGATTGGAATTGAGGACTGGAATTTGACACTGCTGAGAGGACTGAAATTTGTATGGCAGAAAATCAGAGATGGAGGAGATGGGCAAAGAATTAGCCCCAGAATTTGGCATTCCTGTGAATGTGTGCTAAAATCTAAGCTGTGCATGCTAAGAATGCAATTTAATATTTCCAGTGATCACAGATTATTGGTAAACATTCCATTTCCAACCTGTGAGGATTAAAAATCTTATTTGACTATTCAAGACTTTCAATAAACACTGTAAATCTTAACAGGGGAGCAAAACTAGTCTAGATTAAGACTATCCTAGATCTGCTTTAACAAAACATAAACAAAACTCAAAAGGATTAAGTTAATCCACGTGTAATTTAACTAACTGCCAGAACAAATTCCAAAACTCTTTAAAGGAAAACAATAAAATCCAGCAACAATGGCATAAAATTCAAAGCATCCCTTATGCAATAAAAAATTACTAAACATGAAGAAGCAGGAAAATGTGACCTATCACCATGAGAAAATTCAATAAATAGAAAGAGATAAAAAATGACAGAGATGATGGAATTATCAAACAAGAATTAAGCAACTCTTCCTCTAACTATGTTCAAGAATATAAAGGGAGGGCTTCCCTGGTGGCGCAAAGGGAGGGCTTCCCTGGTGGCGCAGTGGTTGAGAGCCCGCCTGCCGATGCAGGGGACACGGGTTCATGCCCCGGTCCGGGAAGATCCCACATGCCACGGAGCAGCTGGGCCCGTGAGTGCATGGCCGCTGAGCCTGTGCATGCGGAGCCTGTGCTCTGCAATGGGAGAGGCCACAACAGTGAGAGGCCCATGTACCACGAAAAAAAAAAAAGAATATAAAGGGAAACATGAACATAATGAGAATGGAACAGAATATTTTTTAAAGAACCAAATGGAACCAGTAGAAAGGAAAAAGAGTCTGAAATAAAAACTTCACTTGATGAGTTTGGCAGCAGATTGCACATTGTAGAAGAAAGGACCAATAAATGTAAAGACAAAGCAATGGAAAATTTCCAAACTGAAGCCGAGTGAGTAAAAGGCAAAAAATAAATAAATAAATAAATAAATAAAACAAAACACAAAAAACAAAGGGAAAAACAAAAATTAAAGGAGAAATCCAGAAACTCAATGGCATACAGGAAAATATGAAGCCAACTACTACGTAAGTCCAAAAGGAAAAGGAGAGACAGAAAAAATATTGTTAAAAATATGGCCAAAATTGATAAAATCTACAAAGTCAGAGATTCAAGAAGCTCAGTGAAACAAAGAAAACTACAGCAAGGCACATCATTATCAAAATGCCAAAAAACACTCAGAGAAAAAACAACTTTATTGTATAAAATAGATCAATATAAAGATTGGTCACTGATTTCTCATTTGCAAAACCCCAAGCCAAAACACAAAATTGAAAAATTTATATTATTGAAAGAAAAAAAAGTCAAACCAGAATTTTATATCTGGGGAATACATCTTTCTAAAATGAGAGCAAAATGAAAAACATTTCTGACAAACAAAAGCTGAGAGGATTTGTAACAAAAAAAGTTAGAGGAAGTTCTTCCAGTTGAAGGAAATCAACCTCAAATGAAAACTAGAATATACAAATGAATAGAGAGCACTAGAAATAAGTATATAAAAGACTTTTTTCTAATTTTAAAATTTTATTAAAAAACAAAAGAGTAACAATATATTGTGGGATTTATAAGATATGTAAAAAGAAAATGCACAAAAAGAATACCAATAATGGGAAAGGGAAAGATAACTATAGTGTACTATGGTTATTACAATAAATGAAGTGTTATAATAATTGTAGATAGTCTGTGATAAGAAAAAATACATGTATAAAAATACAGTATAACCTAAAGCCGTTATTAAAATATAGATAACTAAAACAAAAAAGAACACATAAGCCAATAGAAAAGATTAAACAGAATACTAAACAGTACTAAAAATAATGCTTAGAAGGACAACAAAGATAGGAGAAAAACTAAGGTGACAGGGTAAATGAAAAATGAATGATGGTAGGTAAATCTGACATTTTCAATAATATATTAATATAAACAATCTGAACCCTCCAATTATAGGTAGAGATTGTAAGATTACATTTTAAAAATAGCAAGACCCAGTTATATGATATCTGTAAGAAGTACACTTTAATTAATTGCACGAGAAGCCATAACAAAATACCACAGACTCAATGGTTGAAACAACAGACGTTTATTTTCTCACGGTTCTGGGGCTTGAAGGTGCCAGGGTTAGTTTCTGGTGAGGCTTCCCCTCCTGGCTTGTAGATGCCCCTCTTTTCTCTGTGTTCTCATGTAGCCTATCCTCTGTGAACATGCAGGAAGAAAGAGCGCTCTGGTGTCTCTTCCCCTTTTAATTAGGACATAAGTCCTATCAGATTAGGGCCCCACATTTATGATCTTATTAATCTTAATTAATTCCTTAAAGTTCCAGTCACTTTGGGGACAGAGTCTTCAACATAGGAATTTTAGGAGAACATAATTAAGTACATAACACATACGTACATTCAAAGTAGAAAGATGGAAAAAATATATATCATGTAAACAATCACAAGGAAGAAGGAGTGGTGAAAATAATATTAGATAAAGTAGACTTCAGGGGAAGAAAGGAGTGATAAAAAAGGCATTCCTAAAAATAAAATAATCAATTCATAACAAATATGAATGTATATGCATATAATTAATTTCAAAATAAATCAAGCAAAAATTGACAGAAATGACTGGAGAAATAGAAAAAAATTACAATTTTAGTTGGAGGTTTTAATACCTCTCTCTGGAAATTAAAAAAACTGAAAATTGCTAAGATATAGAAGACATAATACTACCACCCAAATTGACATCAATAATAATTATAGAAGGCTACATCATAACAATAGGAGAAAACATATTTATGTCAAGGGCACTCAGAATATTCCATTAGAGAAATCATAGGCTGCACTCTTAAAAATATCAATAAATTTGAAAGGATGAAATTATGGAGTAAGTTCTTTGATCACATGGCACTGTATTAAAATTTAATATCAGAAATTTGTCTGGAGAATCTGCAAATATTTGGAAGTTAAGCAATACCCTTTATAAAATCTTTGGGTTAATCATAAGGGAGCTCATAAAATATTTTGAACTGAATGGAAAGAGAGGCATAAAATATGAATATTTGTGGGATACACTTAAAGCAGTACTGAAGTAAGTAGAGGGAAGGTAATAATGAAGGTGAGATAAAAACAATGTAATAGAAAACAAACAAGAAATAAAAATCAATGAAACGAAATAATAAATACATATAAAGATCAATGAAATTGGTAAACCCCAGCTAAACCGAGTAAGAAAAACAAAGGAGGCTTAATTTACCAAAATTACAAATGAATAAGGAGACATCACTAGAAGTAACCCTACAGACATTAAAATATAATAAGGAAATTTAATAATAACTTTATGTCAATTAATTTGAAAACAGATCAAATGGACACATTTCCTAAAAGATGCAAATTACCAAAATTGATTTAAGAAATGCATATTAACAGTACATAACATATAACAGTACATACTAAAATTTGAATCAAACAATATATATTAAAAAGTAAAAAGATGTATTGACTAAGTAGAATTTATTCTAGAATTGGAAGGTTATTTTAACATTCAAAAATTAAAAATAAATAACTGTTTAAATGGTGGCAATAAAGGCACTTAACCAAACTAAAAATCTATCATGATTTAAAATATAAGCAAACTAGGAACAGGCAGGAACTCCTCATCCAAATAAAGAATATCTATCAAAAATTTACTTTTATTTTAACATCAAATTTAAGTGGTGAAAGATAAAATTCTTTCATTCAGACTGGAAGTAAGGCAAGGGTATTTGCTTTTTCCACTTCTAGACAACCTTGTAATGGAAATCCAAGACATAGCAATAAAATAAGAAAAATAAAATAAAATAAGAGTTATATATATTGGAAAGAAGGAAACTGTAGATATTAGCAGACAACATTACCATGTATATTAAAATTCTTAAAAATTCAGCACAATAGATACTAAAACAAATAGGAAAATTTAGTGAGGCCATAATACAAAAGAATAATATACAAAAATCAATTGTATTTTACCTACTAGCAATGAAGAACTGAAAAATTGAATTAAAAAAAATTTTTTAAACAGCATTAAAAACTTAGGAATATATTTAACAAAATATGTGCAAGACCTGTACAACAAAATCTACAAATCTCTGCAACAGAATTAAACAAGAACTTAATAAATTAAAAGACATGTCATGTTTGTGAATTTGAATATTTAATATTATTAGGTAATTATTCTCTAATTATTCTATAGATCTACATATAATACTAATTAAAATTTTTGACACAGTTTGCTGGAAACTGAGAGGCTGGTACAGAATATTAATTAACCACATGTGAACTACTTAAAAATGAAATCCCAAAAATGAGCCACCCAAAAGGAAATCCGAAGAAAAATTATACCTTCAATGCTGAGAGTAGAAAACAATCAGGTCTCAAAATTAACAAGCTAAGTATAATTCAATTTAATACATTAGAAAAATATTACATTAATCCTCTGAAGAGTTGAAAATATGATTAATAAATATTTAATAATAAACATTTCATATTAATTAAGAAAAAAGTGTCTGAAAATATTGATAGAGTAGAGAAATCCTCTGACCAAATATATTAAAGCAGAAAAATATACTAGTATGTAAAAGGACAAAACTACAGAAAGAGCAAAGTTAAGAAAAAATGAGATTATTTAGAAAATCTAATCCTAATAAGTTTGAAACATAATAAATGAACAGCTCCTAACATAGCTTATCTTTTAAAAACTTACTAAAAATGAAATAGTAACTTATAAGTTAATAATTAATTGAATTATTAATAGGAATTTCTCCTGAAAGACAACTCCAAGCCCATGTACATATACATGTGAGTTATACCAAATATTCATGTAATTGGTCATTTAAATATTATTCAAATACTCCAAAAAATAGGAAATGAGGGTTTCTAATCATTTTATGAGGTCAATATAACCTTGGTATCAAAACTGGATAGGGACATTATGAGAAAGAAAAATTCCAGACTAAACTCCTCCATGAATATCATTGCAAAAAATATAAACAAAATATTAGTAAAATGAATTTAATAAACTGTGTAAAAAAGTTAATATATCCTGACTGGAATTGTCTCCAACAACATTAAAGTAGATCTCCACATATGAAGAGATTTATCCTGTTACACTATAAGTAGAATAAGTTTATAAAAATACCAATTATTTCATTATTTAACAATAGTGACAATCTAAGTTCCAATCAAAGTGCCAACAGATTATTCTTAAGAAACTTGATGATCTGATTTAAATTATTTGGAAATTTAATTATTTAATTATTTGGAAATTTTTGTTTAGTTTATTGGGAAGTTTATAAGTTGCCCCAAATAGTCAAGATACATCTGCAGAAGAATAATAAAGGAGTGGCATTTGTCAACCAAGAATTAAGGTTCAGTTTGAGCTCTAGTAATTAAGATAATTTGACATTAGTTCCAAAATAAACAATTAAGCAATGAAACATTATAAAGAGCCCAGACACAGAGCCAGACTTAAACATATACGTAGAAGTGGCTTTGCAGATCAGTGGAGAATGGAAAAAATTTTTCAATAACATATGAAAAATGAAATTAAATTCTTAACTCAAACCATATATAAAAACCCATTCTTGGTGAATTAAAGACTTAAATGTGAAAGATACTTATTTACAATTCATTTTAAAAGCACTCTTTAAAACAATATAGAATAAGAAAGAACAAATAAAACTACATAAAAACCACACTTCCTGAATCACATCTGGCTTTCATTAAGGGACATGAGAGTTGAGAGGAGCATCATTCCCACCCTCAAAATTAAAAAGAACTGACTTAACTTCAAATTCAAAACTCTTTTAGAATCTGTTGGACACCGAAGTCACACATCAGCCAATCATCTGGATCAATCTAAGGACAAAGGAGCACCCTCAAAGAGAGACACATGCAAGCACTCATTTACCTGGACAAGAAGCAACCAGACAAGAATTCGACAAGAAAAACCAATGACTTGCTGAAAGGTGAGAGGATGCTGGTAGGACTGGTTGAAGCACTTGAGGGATCATCAACTGGGAGTGTCTGCACACTCTTAAGAAAGAGCCCTAAGAAAGAATCTATACTAGTGCATACGTGGGGCTGTGGAACAGCCACCATGAAGGAGAAGCATGAAATTTCCCCTAGCCTCTTCTCTGCTCTCTCCCCTATAGAGCAAAAACCTTAATTTGTAGGGAAAGAGCATCAAGTACTCACACTCCTAGGGCACAAGTGAATACCCATTGCAGCTAAGGAAAAGGAACAGGGGAAAAAAAGTCCTATTTCCAGGGAAAGGAAGGAATACACACTGAGCCCACAACTAAAGCTGGGGGAAGGCAGGAGAAGTGAGAAAATCACACACTGAGTCCCAAAGACACAGTGTATTCTACCAGGATTGAGCAAATAATTAAATATATTGTGGACAATGAAAGCTAGTGTTCTCAGTCATAAATGTTGGAAAAATAAATTAAGAATAAGAAAAGATATCAGAGGTATCAGTATGAACTCATGTTTTTTTATATATGTACAGATAGAGATCGGTACAATGGTGTGCCTACACTCAAGCCCATGTGTGTACATACATATATTTAGTATGTATGTACTAAATACATACTCTTAAGAGGCTTTAGAAGCAAAGGCACCCCGATAGCAATGAGCACATCTATCATCCAGATCTTGATTTCTAAATTCCATTCAACAATGAAAGGAACCCAGACTACATGGAAAATTGTCTGTTTCCAGCAATGGGGCAGAGAAAATATAAGATAATCTTGTGGTACCACAAAGTAAGGAAGAACTCAAAATGTGATGGGAATTTGTTGAAAGGATATATGAGCAAAGTTGAAGTAGTCCCCAAAGGCTAAATTTTGGGCAATTAGAGCAACACAATAAATAATGATAGTAATGGATTATAGTCCATAAATAAAATAAATAACCATGAATCCGTAGAAACATAAATACTTGAAAAAATAAATAAATGAAGGAGAAGGGACAAATTTTTCTACAGTAGAGGCCCAATTTATAAATGTAAAAAGAAAAATGGAAATAAAAAGCAGCATTTGACAAATAGTACAGTAATAATTGTTGCAGACAAAAATCATTGACAGAGGTTGGAAATTAACAAGTGAAAATGTAATGAGACAACATATCTTCATTATCTCAAAATATCTTCCTACAAGATACTTAATAATTATAGAGGGGAAAATAGTAATTTAGTGTGGATAAACCTGAGAGACATCATCATATACAAATTATTAAAGTTAAAAATTATCAGTAATGAGACATATATACATCATATACATCATGATATAGTGTACTGAAAAAGGCAAAACATTACTTTTGTGATATTCTTGCCACAAATGGATAACCTCAGTCTAATCATAAGAAAGCAACAGAAAAACCCATCAGAGAGACATTTTACAAAATAATTGGCCAGAACTCTTCAAAAGCATTAAGGTCATTAATGATGCTGAAGAATTGTCCTTTATTGGAGGATAATAAAGCTATCACACTTAAATGTAATGTGGAATACTGGATTGGACTCTGGACAAAAAAAAAAAAAGGATATTAGTGGGACAACTGATTAAATTTGAATGAGGCAAGTAATTAGTTAATATTGTATTAATGTTAATTTTCTGGCTTGAATAATTACACTACGGTTACATAAGATTTATTTGGAGAAGCTGGGTGAAAGTATACGGAAAAGTCGGAGTCCTAGTTTTGCAACTCTTGTAAGTCTAAAATTATTTCAAAACAAAAAGCTATGAAAAAGATTGATAAATTTAACTACAATAAATATAGGTATATATTTAAAAATAGAAATAGTAATATATAGCATAAATATATAATTTTATATTATATATATTCTGATACATCAGATGTCATATAATAAATTTATGAAAAATATTTTTAGATTGAATTATCAAATCCAGTTTCATGGTATTTACAAAGAGATAAGCCTAAATCATATTGATAGGCGAGCTGGAGGAAAAGGTATGAAAATAATACACTTGACATTTACTATTAAAAGAAAGTTATATATATTTACATGCACATATAAAAATGACTTAAATGCAAAAAAATTATTAATTCTGTGTTAAGACATACTATTTGATCAACATTCTGCCAAATTATGAGCCCTTGGAAAAAAGCTCTACTAAGTGCTGTGTCTATAATTCTCATTTTCTCAGAAGGGGCTCATAATCTGTCCTCTCTTTGATTCAGTTGAGGAGTACATAATTGTTGGCTTTTTTGAGTAAGTACACAGAATCTTGCAGCATTTTCAAATATTGCTTAACTAAGGTATAGCCAGTCCCTGTGTATCATCTAATAATAACAAACTTCCTGCTTGAATGATATCTCCAAGAGTCCAGTAGCTGTTCTGTCCCCAAAACCTGACACATGGAAGGTATTTGATAAATACTTATTGAATAAGTGAATAAATGGAGGCAGAAAAGATTAAATGCACAAAGTTTAGTTTAGTGTCTAGGGTACTATTAATAAAATCCACAAGAAAAAGGAAATGTTCCAATGAAATAACAAAATGCAAAACAAATGGTTATTTTAAAATAAAAAGATAGAATTCCAATCTTGATTTTATCAAAATTTAACCCTTCCTCTAAATTTAACAGAAGTCAATAGGTCAACCCACAGTTATTGTTTGAAATCTACACTGAAAAGTTAAAATAAAAAAATACTGTTTAAAACTCGGCATACAGGGCTTCCCTGGTGGCACAGTGGTTGAGAGTCTGCCTGCCGATGCAGGGGACACCGGTTCGTGCCCTGGTCCGGGAAGATCCCACATGCCGCGGAGTGGCTGGGCCCGTGAGCCATGGCTGCTGAGCCTGAGCATCCGGAGCCTGTGCTCCGCAACAGGAGAGGCCACAACAGTGAGAGGCCCGCGTACCGCAAAAAAAAAAAAATGGCATACAATTCTAACAATTTGAGACTTTAATTACTATTATTCCAGAATATTTTTGTAATTTATTACTGAGTAGAAAATTAAATAATTTATTTCATTTCAATGGATTTATAAATATTATGTAATAAATTTAATAAATATTAATATCATCTACTTCCGTATCCTACCATCAGCTATATCATCCTACATTCAGACAAATGAAAATTGAATCTAGTTTTAATTACATTCAGGAACAGAGATGTCTCACATTCTTCAAGAAATCACTTTGAGAGTCAACTTGGAGCTCTAGATTACTTTAGAACTCTTTTCAAATTCTCTATTGCATTAGTTTAATTTTAAAAATAAATTTTAAGTGAATTCCATAAAGGTAAAAAACAAATAGATTTTATTCTCAAAGATTCTGCTTGTTTCTGTTCTACATAATTGCTCACTTCGCCCTCAACCCATGCAAAACATTTTCAGAATTTAGTGTTTTGCACCTGGAAAATACAGGCATGCGTGGAGAGTGGGAGGAGGATTCAGCTGGCAGGATTTAAAGTAGAGTTCTCAGTTGTGGAAGATCTTGTTGCTGGAGAAAGCTGGAATCTTCCCCTTCTGGTCAGCAAAGCAAATTAGGATGGTGTTGAAATTATATCTGTCTTGTCATCTCCCTGGCAGGACACCTCTTGATAGGGCCTTCTGTTCCTCCCATTTCTTGGCAGCATCTGCCTTTGGGATGTCTGGAAATAATGGAATTTTCAAGACTAAATAATGGAGCCTGGCAGAGCTTCTGTAGTTCTTACTTAAAGATCTAAATCATATGTTTGCATCAGGTCATTTAAAGTAAACTTGAAGCCCTTGAATTGAAGCTTGAAATATAGCTGCTCAGCAGTAGAATTCAGTTTTGTCAGATCTCCCTGTGATGGCAATTTCATCTAGAAAACAGGGGATTGCAGGATTTCGCTAAATGTATCCTGTTGCTTTTAAAGTATACGATGCTTCACACTTTAGGTAAGAAAAGATAAAATATCCAGACAGATGATTTGGTACCCATCATTGGAAGCAGATGCATGGTTTTTAACTGTGGCAAGTGATTCAGATCTGCCTGTATCTGGTTTTGCTCTATCCTTCCCTGACTTGAACTGAGCAGGAGGTCTTGCTGATTTCAGAAAGAACACTACGTCTTTGATTCCAGAACAAACTCCTGTATGCAATGTCACAAGGCACAGAGCAAAACATGAATGTGTTTTGTACGTTCCAGTGTCAGTATGATTCATGTAATATTCCCAAATATGTGTGCTCTGAGTGCTCGGTCACTAGAAAATTTTTATGTATCCCACGATGAGGTCTATATTTTATTTCTGGTGTTTTTCAGAGGCAACAGATTTAAGTAAGGCCATTTTTGTAAGCACTGGAGGACCTTGTTCCAGCCTTGCTTTGTTAGTTCCGTTTTAGTCTTGAACAAATATGACTGTATAAACTGAATCTCAAACATGCAGAGTAAGAGAAGCCTTACACAATAGAGTATATGTTGAATGAGTCCATTTAGATGAAGTTCTAGAACAAGCTAAACTAATCAATGACAAAGTACAGTGGTCCCTCAGAATCTGCAGGGGATTAGTTCCAGGACCCCCACAGATACCAAAATCTGGGGATGCTCAAAGCCCTTATATAAAATGGTGTAGTATTTGCATACAACCCATGCACATCCTCCTGTATACTTTAAATCATCTCTAGATTACTTATAATAAGTAATGCAATGTAAATGCTATGTAAATAGTTGTAAATACAATTTAAATAGTGGCCAGCACATGGCAAATTCAAGTTTTGGTTTTTAGAACTTTCTAGAATTTTTTTTGAATATTTTTGATCCACAATTGGTTGAATCCATGGATGCAGAACCTGCAGATATAAAGGGCTAACTGTATTCATAAAGCTTTATGAGTGGGAATGAGACGTGTATTTTTAATTTTTTTTTTTTTTTTTTTTTTTTGCGGTACGCGGGCCTCTCACTGTTGTGGCCTCTCCCATTGTGGAGCACAGGCTCCGGACGCGCAGGCTCAGCGGCCATGGCTCACGGGCCCAGCCGCTCCACAGCATGTGGGATCTCCCCTGACCGGGGCACAAACCGGTGTCCCCTGCATCGGCAGGTGGACTCTCAACCACTGTGCCACCAGGGAAGCCCGAGATGTGTATTTTGACTTATTTCAAAATGCCTTCATTTGCAAATTCACCTGAAGTAATAGCTGATACTCAGAAAGGATGCCTATTAGCAGATAACATTTCTCAGCTAAGAGGTAAGAAGCAAGGCATCTTTTAATTTTAAAAAATGTTAACATTTTTTATCATGATAAAATACACATAACAGTTACCACTGTAACCATTTTAGGGTATTCAATTCAGTGACATTAAGTATATTCACAATGTTGTGCAAACATCACCAGCATCTAGTTCCAGAACTTTTTCATCACCCAAAGAATCTGAAAACCTTGTACCCATTAAGCAGTCACTCTCCATTCTCCTCTCCTCCTAACATTACTTTTAAATGCATCTTTTTTCTTTCACTTATTTATTAAATGACCATGTTTTTAGGGCCTCCTATATCCTGGCACTGGGACAGGTGGGCAGATACAGCACCATCAGAGACAGACCCACAGGGTCTGTCCTCCATTTGAATGGCTCCTTCTCTGCCCTCCCCAAAAGAAGGCAGTAAATAGAAGAGATGGAAAGAGAGAGAAAAGGAAGCCGGTGTTTCCAAAGAGTAGCTTTGGCAACATACAACTGCAATATTTGTTTTCTAGCAACACTTTTTAAAATATTCTTCCCTTGGCGAAATTCAGAAACACAGACTTCCATGAAAAGTTTTCCATTTACTTTGAAAGAAAGACTTTGAAGTGTTTTGACAGATTAGTGGCATCAGCAGAGGAAAGGGAATCAGGAACTTTTGATTCTATTCTTGTATACTGGTGGCTTCCTGTGTGGGTTTAGGCAAATCATTTACTGTTTGCTGTGTTACTTATTGGGTTGTTCTTTCTCAGAATGAGTAAAACAGTTCAATCTCCTGAATTGGAAGGGATGTACAGAATATACATTGCGAGATTTTATGCAACAAGGGTAATAACCTACTTTCTGAATGACTGAGAGGCTCAGTCTTTCTCAGTGTGACCTTTTTGCTTGGCCTCATCGGCATCCATGTAAATAATGTTAAAAGAGCAACATTTGACAAGTACTGATCATAATCACACACCTGACAAGATTCTACACATATTTTTCATCAGCAAGAGAATGGTCACATTGTCAGGCACATTCATACAAGTGGAAAGGATCAACATCTTCACACACACACACACACACACACATACACACACACATATATTTTCCTCAGATTTCTCAGTTCAGTCCCAACTTCCAATATCAAGTCCTTTGACAAATTAAGCGTGACAAATGTTTCCTTCTCTGGGCTATTCATTCTCATACCTTCTACTCATGCTCTCATATGCTCATATTTCTAGATTGCCACAGTCTCTTTACGAGGAAATTTGGCAATATACTAAAAAATTAAATTTTAAGTTAAAATTGAATTATACCTTGATCCTGAATATCTGATTTTAATATTTATCCTAAAGATACAATGTCATACTATTGCAATAGAATAGTGGAATATATATTATCATATACTATATAGTGGGAAAAATAGATTAAAAATTTTATTGCAGCATATTTTAATAGGAAAATTAAAAATAGAAATGGCTTAATACTGTAATAATCTGTATGTATCCATGTAACTAAATCCATGTGATACATCCATATAACTAAAAGCCAAATAAGGTAGAGCTTATACTTACAGATATAGAATGATTACCATACTACAGTGTTATGAAGATCATTTATTAAATCAACAAATAATTATTGAGCACCTACTATATTCCAGGGTTTATTTATTTTTGGCTCTGTCTGGTCTTAGTTTCTGTGCGAGGGCTTTCTCTAGTTGCAGTGAGAGTTGGGCCACTCTTCATCGCAGTGCGCGGGCCTCTCACTGTCACGGCCTCTCTTGTTGCGGAGCACAGGCTCCAGACGCGCAGGCTAGTAGTTGTGGCTCACGGGCCTAGTTGCTCCACGGCATGTGGGATCTTCCCAGACCAGGGCTCGAACCCGTGTCCCCTGCATTGGCAGGCAGATTCTCAACCACTGCGCCATTAGGGAAGCCCCCAGGTATTTTTCTAAGTGCTGGGGTTTGGGTTGAACAAAACACATCCCCACCCCATGCCAGAATGAAAAGGAAGATCCAAAGTATGGGTGAGCTGGGTTAACGTCTACATAGGCTTAGGGTGCTATTAATCAAGTCCTCTCTGATAAGGTGTATCAGAGCAGGGATGTGAAAGCAGTGATAGACTTAGCTCTGTGGACATAAGAAGGAAGAGCATTCTGGGAAGATGAAAGGGTAGAGAGTGGATTTGAGGGAATTATGCTTGGCACATTTCAGGATAGCAAGGAGGCTGGGCTGATTGAGTAAATGTGGGGCATAAATAATAATGATAGTAAGATAACACCATAGGAGTAGCAGAGATCCTAGCCCCAGAGAGCCTCGTGGGCTACTTACTCTAAGAATTTGTCTTTAATGCTGGGTGACATTGGCTAAAACCAAGAGGATGACAAGATCTATCTTATGTTGAAAGATCATTTTTTCTGCTGGAAGGAGAATAAACTAGGGTCAGGATGCAAAAGTGGAACCAAGGAGACAAATTAGAAGGCAATTGCAATAATTCACAAGAGAGGATGGTGGCTTGGGATAGTATGATGGCACAAAAGGATTAGAAGTGGTTAGATACTGCATATATTTTAAGGTACCATACACAGTGGGGTAAAAGTGAAAAAAAAAGATACTATTATATGCAGTATGATACCATTTGTTCAACAGAGGAGAGAATAGAAAACTCTTAACTGTAGTTACTTCTGGGCAATGACTGGCCCTGGGGAAAAGGAGATATTTACTTTTATTTTATACTGTTGTATAAAACTTTATTTTTTTGCTATTATTATCAATAACTTTTAATAACCAACAATAAACAAACTAGAAAATGTGGCTCTTGATTGTACATACTGAAAAAAAATGATTTCAAAAATATTGTGAATTACAAGATAGAACACTGAAGGAATATATTCAAATTACAGGCATACAAATTTTTCAGTGAAAGAGAAGCATGCATTCCGGTGATGAAGAACTATATCATAAACTATCTATTTGGATCCTCCCAATAACCCACAACTAGCTATCTGATATGTATTCATTAGAACCTTAATTCATTCATTCAACATACTATTATTGGATATTTTACTAGATGCCAGGAATTACATTAGACACTGAGGAAAAAATTAGATGAATGCAAGCTCAATGTAAGTGTGCAGAGTGCAAGGTATCACTGCTTTAAAAAAATGAAAAAAGACATTACATTGAATAACATGAACAGGAGTAAAGGTAACAACTCAGAAACAACTGGTCTACTATAGTCAGCATTTAAAATTCTTACTAGATTATTGTGTCCATTTTGGGGCTCCAAACTACAGACAGATATGAAATCTTGGAGACTTTTCACAGGTGAACCGTGAAGACAATTAAAGGATTAGGAAGAAATGTTTATGAGAAAAGAGATTATTTAGCCTGCAAAGAGGATGTGAATGGTGACTTAATATTGACCTTTAGAGTAACCAAATGTTTTAAAGATCCTGACTAACTATTCTCTACCTCAACTGGGAAGAGAAAATGGTTTAAAGCTGCAAAGGCAGGTTTGACAGCAGAGTGAAGGTTTTTAGGTACTGGTATGAAGGCACGGCATTTCTTCCTCAGGGGGCTTGGTCTTTAAAACAGAAGATCAATTTTCATCTGTCTAAATGACTTCCCAAATCCCCTTCATCCTTCTGATTCTCTCTCTGGAGAAAGAGATTCCTTGACCTGGCTTAGCAATCCATTCCTATGCCAAATAGCCTTCAAGGTCAGGAAGCTCTCTAATATAATTCACTTAAATAGACTTGAATCCATTTCCTCTTGCTCTGGCCTCAGTGGAGAGAAAGAAACATTTGTCATGGAGCTCCATTTCAGAACATTTCAAATAATTCAAGACAGCAATTTTATGCTTTCACCTTACTTTCTCCATGCTAAATGCTTTCAACTGGCTCAATATTTCACAAATTTTGCCCACATTTTAATCTAGTTCATTATGGCATCAATCATAGTACCTCAGTTTACAGCAGTGAATTGAAGAGAAACTCTTCTGGAACCTCTCTTTCTTCACATCTCTTCTATGCAAAGGAACAAGCTTTGATAAGGATCGGCACCTCTAGTCCCATATGATGTCAAGAGATGCATAAGAGCATAATGTTTTCATGCCTTGAAAGTGGAATGATCTCTTCAGCTGAATATTCAGCTTCAATAATCCACATCCGTGAGGTCAGGTCTTGTATTGGATTGTCTCTTCTACTTCCTAAAACTTAAATGTTTGTGGTTCCTGGGTATATTAGTCAAAAATCTTTTTGCTGCAGATGCCAAAAACCCAATTTAAACTAGCTTAGAACAAAAAGAGAATTGATATGACCAAGCCACAGAGGCACGGGTACAGCTGAGCCTCAGCAATTAGGATAAAAAATCAAACACGACCAAAACTTTTTTCCTCTTAGTCTCTTGACTATGCTTCTTTCTGCAATTCAGTTTCAATCTTTCTTCCCACTAACCAAGTTCAAGAGACTTTAACTCTTAAATGTCAGTTAAGTTTGCCCCCTCCTCTCTATTCTTAATTCAATAACTACCAATCTGTTCCTAATTATCTCTTACGAAGATTAATGCAAAGTCCTACTAAGAGATTCCCCTATTCTCATCCTTTTTCCTTCTAATCCATTTTAAATTGCATCTTGTCAGTTCTCTGGTTATAAAACTCCAAAAGCTCTTATCCTTTGCCTAGAGAATAAAAATCTAAACTTCTACAACTCAAAGCCTTTAATGATCGGCATACTTTTGATTTCTCTAGTTTGAATATCTCATTACAATTTAACCATTCTGGACTACTTGCATTTTCCTGTTTCTGCCACAAGCCTCTTAAGTACCCATGATTATTGGAGCTAGGACTTCAGTCTGGTTGCTCCTCTCTTCTTTGTCTACCAGGTGACTTATTTTTTGGTCATCCTTCATGAATGGACTCAAGTTGGATACCTTGTTTTAATGGCTCTAGACAGAATTAATCGCTCCTATGGAAGAATTTGTGTGCAGTGTAATATTAAGCACTGCTATATAGTTCATTTTCGGATTATTTCATTATTTAGTTTATCACCCCTGCTAAAGTATGAACTTTTGGGCAAAGCAGAGTTGATTATTTTTTAATCCTCAAACCCCACTTAGTTCTTTACTTTTAAAAGGGGGTGATAGAAGTATCTACTCCATAGGTTTGTTGGGAGGACTAAATGATCAACACATATAAAACACAAAATATAAAAAGCCTGGCATGGGAAATGCCCAATCAATGTCAGTTTTCATTGTTATTATTGTTATTTGGTATATTTATTTCATTACTCCTGGTTCACTGTAATACTCAATAAATGTTGGATGAATGAAGAAATGATTCGATCAGTGTGATATGAAACAAGGGAATGAATATATCTGGTGGCATCTGAATCTCCTATAACACTACTGCTTAAGCTTCATAATTTCCCTGAAGATTTTAATGTCAGCTGGGACTTGGTAGTAACCAGAAGTTGTTATTAACAGAGAGATATTGGATAATGGGTGAAAATAGAGATGGTGATGCCACTTGGGTGTGCCTTGGCATGACATGGAGCCTGTCAATCACAGCTGCACTAGCTGACAGGAGAGCCCAGATGGCTCATAGCAACACCCTCCACAGGGTCTTATCTCCCTTCAAAGAATATCCTCTCTGCTAAGGTCAATATCTACTGGAAAGGAAAACTGACAGTCTGACTACATAGGCTAGACAATCACATCACCTCTTTCCCCAAGTCTTCTCTGTTCTACATTTTATCAGCACTGTGGGAAGATTACCCTTTTTGATGAAGTATATACCAGTCTTGTGGTACTAAAGTTTCAAGTGGGCTACACGACTAATAGTAATCCAGGAGATGTCTTATCATTCTCAAATTACAAACCAAGAAACTAATAAACTAAACTCAATGTCCTTTCCACTTTATTGTGTTACTTCTCCAAAATCTACTTTTAAGAGAACAAAGGTAGAAGATAGGAAATACAGATGGGATTCATCTTGTGTGTTTATCCTCTTTTGGAATCAGAGAGATGGACTAAGAAAACCTCTAAAATGCCTTTGGAAAGACGTAAATAAAAGAGAGAGAGAAAGACAGACAGAGACAGAGACAGAGAATGTAGTTAGTACTTGCCGAGAAAGAGCAATAAAATGCAGACTTGCGAATAAAGGTGAAGTGACTTGGGCTCTTATTATTCCTACTTACTTTTCAGACCTTCTCATTGATCCTCCAGTATAATGTAAGTCAGATTTTGGAGTCAAGTATCTTAGTCTCACCTCTGTTAATGGCTATATCAACTTGGGCAAGCATGTGTGTGTGTGAGTGTCTGAAAGAGAGAGAGAGACAGAGAAAGAAAATGTGTGTGTATATGTAGTTCCTCCTTACACTTGTAAATTTTCAAGATCTATCTATTTCATCACCAAAAGGAGAGGAAATAGCAGCATACATACATTGTAAATCTTATGGCTTGTGTACTGCAAAGTATCTGCAAGATAACCCAGGCTTGTGTCCTCATTTTACAGAGCCAAAGTACTTAGAAAACTAATCTTACCGGTCTAAATGTGTCTATGCCTTGTCTTATTCCACTAAAAGAATTTCAGAAAACTTTGCCTTCCTCCTAAACAGGACTAGGAATAAAAGAATTCAGCTGTAGATAGCACAGTTTTTAAATTTACATACATCCATAGACCTTATATAAGAACAAGCTATCATAAGTTAAATAGCAAGTGAGAACAGGGTCCCTTCCCATTGCTTTGCTCACTAATAATGAAAGCTACCACAGCTTGTAAGAGGATCATAGTGGCAGGTCTATTTCTGAAAGGGTTGCACGCCTGGGGCACACAAAATGAATAACAAGATGAGACTCCGCTCTGTCCTATTTCTCCCACATAACAGTCTTGCACTTACTGCACTATTGGTGCTGGCCTGCTACCCTACTGGGCCACCATTTGTCACATTACTACAGGGCTTCTGAAGCAGGAAGCTGAAACAAATTTCTGCCCTGGAACCTTTTTATCCTATGAGGCCCTAGCTTCTTTTTATTTTACTTTACTTTATGGAGTTGATTTCCATAGTCATTGAAGGAAAATAATAACCATGATATAATAGATTTCTCAGCAGAATGCTTGACTAGGTCACAGAAATATGACTTACTTATAGAAATTTCTCCTTGATCTTAAAATTGCCAATCATTTCCACCAGCCAAACCTCTAAAAGGCTTTCAAGAAGAGTGGAACATTTTGGTGTTTAACCAACATAGGCCTGTAAAACTTCTTTTAAAAATTTAAGAAACTATTTACTTTAGTTCCAAACAAAATAAATATGTGTGTGTGTGTGTGTGTGTGTGTGTGTGTAAGTTATTGTAAATGGATTTCTTGACTTTTTTTTTCTCTTCTTTTTTAGTGTCATGTTAGAAAAAACACTAGCTCCTCATTTGGAAATGAGGAGATCTGGGTTTGAGTCACAGCTGTATCCATAGCTAACTTTGTGCCTTAGAAAAGCAGTAAACTTTTTTTTTTTTTTTACAGTACGCGGGCCTCTCACTGTTGTGGCCTCTCCCATTGCGGAGCACAGGCTCCGGACGTGCAGGCTCAGCGGCCACGGCTCACGGGCCCAGCCGCGCCGCGGCATGTGGGATCTTCCCGGACCGGGGCACGAACCCGTGTCCCCTGCATCGGCAGGCAGACTCTCAACGACTGCACCACCAGGGAAGCCCAGCAGTAAACTTTTTGTGTACAGAATGAAGGGAAGTTCAACCAGGTGGCATGTAAAGCCTTTCCACTAAGTATTCCACTCTCAAACTGGAGTATCAACCTTTTCTGAAGACCAAATTCTAATTTGATCTTGAGGAATCCTTCAAGATCTAAAGTCACCCATCCCACCCCAAAATGATGGTAATACACATTGGTTGTTAATCATAATTATTCCCTGAACGTCTTCCAAAGTAGCTGTTGTCTGCATAATAAAGGCACAGAGGCAAAGCAAGAAGGAATTTAGACTACCTTGAGAAAAACAGGAGGTGTGATACTCCGGCCTTCATCAAAAGCAAGGGTGACATTGATCTATGGATTAACCCTACTATGACCCTGTTCTGAGAGAACATGCTGAAAATGTGCCTCTGGAAACCTCACAGGATGCTGAGCAATGGCACAGCCTCATCAGGTTACGTGTCATTTCCTGTGTAGTGTTATTAGAGAATGCGAAAATAAAATCTTCAGCTCTGGCAGCTGGATACTAAAGCAGCAGCCTCAGCCTTTGCTCCTCTGATGGCCTGCCCATGTCCACCCATGACCTCCATGGGGTGCTGCTGAGTCTGAGGCGGAATAGACAAGTCCCCCTGAAAGAAGGGGGCAGACGTAAGCCCCAGCAATGAAGCAGGGCTACACCAGACTGAGGGCCTCTCCCCAGGCCTCTTCTGTTTCTTGGCTTTGTTTTTTCGCTGTGTTTTGTTTTTCATTACTTACCCTCACAGAAAAGCCATAAGATTTACTGACTTTGCTTCTGATCAATTTACTTTTGCTTTAGAAAATCCACTCTCTTTTCTAAACTTTTCTTTTATAGCCTCTCCTCAGATTCCCTTAATCCTTCGATAATGTCTCACTCTCAACCACATAAACAAAACTGCATTTTATTCTTCATGCTTCCCTTATAAATGAGCAGTTTCAAACTTATGTCTGAATAGTAAGTTTTAGCTCTGTACTCTCATGTGAACTGTGTGCTTTGCAAAGTCTTCCCAAATTCTGATTTTCATGCCAAAAGCTCAGCCTCTGTACACCAGTGCCAAATCGAATCTCACAGACAGAGCTTTGGGTGAAGTAGAAAAGAATAGCTTTATTGCGTTGCCAGGCAAAGGGGGACACAGCAGGCTCCTGCCCTCGAAAACTATGTGCCCCAACCTGGGGGAGTTTGCTGAGGAGTTTTATGGCAATGGTTCAAGGGTGGGGATGATGATAAGATCAAGGTGTGTGCAGGGCCTGCATTCCTTTAATCTTATCTCAGGTAATCTTCTTGATGAGCTTCTCTGGTTCCTTTTGTCTGACCTCAGGTGTTCTTCTCCTGGTATGAAGAATGCTGACGTCTTGCATTTTCTGGATTTTAATTCTATAAAGGGCTTAAAGACATGTTTATGTGTATCCCTTGAAGGGGAACCAGGACCCTGCCCCAAGGTTGTACTATTGTTTCTTGTCTGCCCCTCCCTTTTCTATGCATCCTTCACAGATTAGCAACTGTTCAGATCTGCCCTTTGGAGCTCAGGGAAAGTCATGGAGGCTGGAGGGGGACCAAAAGACTTCTGTGCCTAGGAGTCCCACAGGGTCCTGCTTGGTTTCAATTTCACAGAATGAGGCAATGCGGTCTTGAAATACAGTTTTCAGAGCGGATAGTGTTAAATCCAAACTGTAATCCCAAGTCTCCTGAGGTCATGAGGAGGAAGTTCACCCAACCTCTCTGAGTGAAAAACAAATCCCTACTTTGGAGGAATTAATGAGTATTTATTTGATAATATCAATGGATTCAACACAGTTCCTGACACACAGTCAAGATTTTTTTAAAAGATGTTTAATTTTTATGCTCTTACTTTTGTTACAATATGTGAAATTAAACAAACCAAAAAATATTAATTAAATGATGCAAACAGTAAGAAGGTATAGTCATTGTCCCTAAAGAATTTGCAATCAATTAATGATTCTATAGGAAAGGAAAAATCATCTGAAGTAAAAATGCACAATGTGAGACCTGTGAATTTCAGTTTTGTTTGGGGACTTGCTGAGGACTATAGTCCAGGAGACAGCATTTCGGTTAGCTCTGAGGAACTGCTCTAAAGAAGTAGGGGGAGAGGTCAGTATATATATGATTTTGGAGAAGGGGTACATGTGATAAAGCACACATCATGGTAAAAGTTTGCTGCTACTCATGAGGAATAGACATCTTAGTTAATGGTTTTAGTGTTTTTCTAAGTATGAGAAGATGCAAGAATTGTGGTTCATAAAATTTTCTCCTGAAAACAGCTATCTGAAGGCCTGTTCTGCCAGTTCTCCCACAGCACAGAGTGCCTCATTCTTGATCTCCACCCTGAGTTCCTTTCAGGGTGTGTTGAAGGTCAGCAAGTACAGGGCAAATGACTCAGTCCTTGTAGAACCATATGGCAAGTGACATTCTTTAGTTGGCATCCTCCACCCTTCTAGGTTCTTGGCTGAGACCTTTTTGTAATAAAAGACAGATTAACAGGAGAAAAACAAATAGAAGTTTAATATCATGTATAGCTCCTGTATACATGGAAGCTATCCAAGAAAACTCAGTAGCTCCCCAAAATGTCCCAAGTCACCACTTTAAATACTATCTCCAGCAAAAGACAAAAGAAAATATTGGGGCAGAGGATACGGGGGGGGGGGGGGGGGGAAGCCAATTGTTGGAAGCTATCAGGCAAAGCACAGTAAACAATTATAAATTTGTTATGCAGATTGAAGTCAGTTGCCTTCTCCATTGATAAGACTTTCTAGAGATTTAGTCATCCTCTCCTCTTCCTGGTACAGAGAGGAAACACATTTAAAATGGAAATTTCCCTTATAAATGGAAATGTCTCTTATAAGAGGGTAACTTCTTGGTTTTCAGAGCCTTTCCAATGTCTGCTGTTTCTTTAAAATAATCAGCCTAAAATAATCCTTATGCCAAAGGGACATATTTTAGGGGCTAATTCTGCTCCCCTTCAATACAATTTTGAAAATTAAAATTTCTTTCCTTATTTACATTGCAAGAAGGAATTAATTTGAGAAGGATTAAACCATTTTTATAGATTCTAAAGAATATCCATCACCAAGAATAATGTCTAAGAATATTAACTGCTTAATAAGCATTTTAATAGATGAATAAGTGTCTCTAACATTTTCTCAAATCAGGAGAGACTGGAAAATTTCTACCTTCACTCTCTTCACTTGTGAGCCATCAAACCTGGACCAAATCCCAGAAGCCTGACAAAACTTTCTGATCAGCAGCTCCATTCCCTACCCTCTATTTATTCCCACATGCTCTGTAACTGCTGAAAGTGCAACCTTCAAGTAGGGCATCCAATTATCTCCCCTGTCTGCTCACTTTGGTCTCCGTCAGGAGATTGGGGTGATTAGATGTCTTTAGAGTACAGCATCCTGGTCATGAAAGAGATAATGGAGCGTCTATCCTCTGGACAAAATTGCCCATATTAGCACTCTCAAGTCCAATCATGGGTGCTCATTTTTAAAAGGAGCATTAAAAAAAAAAAAAAAAGAGTACTAAATGTAATGCAGTATCCTTGACTAGATCCTGGGACAGAAAAGGGACGTGAGCAGAAAATCTGGTGAAATCTCAGTGAAGTCTGTAATTTAGTCAATGATATTGTATCCATGTTAATTTCCTAATTTTGCCAAATGGACAACCATTATATAGGATGTTAACATCAGGGGAAGCTGGGTGAAGGGTATACAGTAACTCTCTGTGTTATTTTTGCAGCTTTTCTGTGAGTTTAAAATTAAAAAATAAATACATTTATTTTTTAAAAAAAGAAATGGCTGATGCTTTGTATTTCCCTACTTTTTACTTTTTTCTTAAAATAAATTTATTCATTTATTTTTGGCTACGTCAGGTCAGAAATGGCTGATGCTTTGTATTTCCCTACTTTTTACTCAAAAAATTTTTATTTATTTATTTATTTTTGGCTGCGTTGGGTCTTTGTTGCTGCACATGAGCTTTCTTTAGCTGTGGCGAGCAGGGGCTACTCTTGGTTGCCGTTCATGGGCTTCTCATTGTGGCGGCTTCTGTTTGTTGCAGAGCATGGGCTCTAGGCCCAGGGACTTCAGTAGTTGTGGCATGCAGGCTCAGTAGTTGTGGCGCACAGGCTTAGTTGCTCCGCGGCATGTGGGATCTTCCCGGACCAGGGCTTGAACCCGTTTCCCCTGTGTTGGCAGGCAGATTCTTAACCACTGCACCAACAGGGAAGTCTGTATCAGCCATTTCTGCCAGGGTTGATTAGGGAACAACATCATTAATTCATTAATTCATTAATTAATTTAGTCAAAAAGCTGAGTAATTCATTTAAAAAAATAAGCTTAACAAGTCATCTCATATTTCATAGTGTAACAAATATTAAGCAACTGTTGAATTAAATAGTTAATGTAATTTAATGCTACAATAATTCATTAACAGGGTGAAAAAATTTTTGAACATCCGCATGTGTGGGGCAGAGAATCAAAGCTGGTTGAACAGAGGAGAATAATATGTATTTTCTGCCCTCAATATTTGGAAAATGCTTACAGTTGGGAGACATAGTCTTAAGAGATAATTAATTACAATAAAAGGTGATAACTGCTATGATGGAGATAGGACTAAAGGGGGGGGGGCATCTAAGCCTGACAAGAGAGGAAAACGTTTGAACAATAACGAACATTTTTTTAGGTGGAGAAGAGAGGAAGAACATTCACAGAAAAGACTGGGAGATGATGAAATCTGAGAGGTTTGTGTATCAGTTGTATGGAAGGAAATTGGTATGAGTGGGGGCAAGGGCATCAGTATAAATTGAGTGTGATTGGCAAAGACCAAGAAAGGGAATCAGATGAGGTCTGTAATCAGGAAACGACTTTGAGTAGATTTGATTTTGAAGAATGGCATTAACTATACTATTGTGCACTGACCTAATCAGGTCACATCTGGAACGTTAGTTCAATTATAAGTGTCCCATTTTGAGAAAGAAATATTAACAAACGGAAGCATATGCAGAGAGGCTACCAAGATGGCAAACGAGCTGAAAGCTCTGTTTAATAATTAGAAGGGAGCATATTTAACTAATTTCTGCTGGTGTGGTCAAGAGCCCACCCCTAGCCCTTGATGTCAAACCCATCCCCCCACACAATTTCACCCAGATCCAAAGGAAAGGTATCTTCATTACTATGCGTGGAAGCTTGTTTTGTTTTTGTAAGTGAGAAGGCAGAAGTGTGGGGTGGGAGCAAGTGTGTGAGGGAAGGAAGAGTTAATTGCAGAAGAATTGAGAAGGATAGAATAATTTTTTTTTTTCTTTTTGCGGTACGTGGGCCTCTCACTGTTGTGGCCTCTCCCGTTGTGGAGCACAGGCTCCGGACGCGCAGGCTCAGCGGCCATGGCTCACAGGCCCAGCCGCTCTGCGGCATGTGGGATCCTCCCAGACCGGGGCATGAACCCGTGTCCCCTGCATCAGCAGGCGGACTCTCAACCACTGCGCCACCAGGGAAGCCCCTGAATAATATTTTTATCCCACTAGTCCTTTGGATTAGGCATAAATCTACTATGGAGAAATGGGAAGAAGATAATAGAACTTCTGAGGGGACTTGATGACAGGACAAAGAACTGCTTCTGGCATCTGAAGGTAATTTAAGACACAAAGGGGAGGGAGATGCACCCTTCCCCTTCTTGGCGTGGTGCCCAGCACTGTTTTGTGTAAGGTTTGGAAACCTTGGGCTTTTCGTGGCTGGCAGTGATAATAGATATGGACAAGTGGGAGTCAAAGCAAGGTTGAGGCACGTGGTGATATGGCTGAAAAACTTGAAAATTCCTTTGAGGCTCTCCAGATAGAGCCAAGGGCAATTTGAGGATGAGAGCCAAAGTACTGTGACATCACAGGTGGAAACTATCAAACCAATGGACAATTGGCTACCAACTGAATATGGTTCACCCTGAAAGATTGTAGACTGGAAAAGATGATTAAATCCTGTTATGAAGAATGAAATACTAGAGGAATGGGTCAGGAATAATGCATAAAAATAATACAGAATTGAAACTTTTAATGAGATTAAATTACTGGCTATTTATAAGTAAAATCTCAAACTGTTTGAGCTTTGCATGGGTTTTCAGCAACCTGAAGCTAAGTACCAATATTCCCTACAAGGTGGAACAAAATGGTGAACCTAGATGAGACAAGTTCCAAGTTCCATTGCATGTGACTTTCATTTACACTCAGCTAAGGCTGAAAAATAAAGAACTGTCATGGGACAAAAATAAGCCATGAGAGTTTAAACTAAAATTTAATGTAGAAAAGTAACTTTAGGAAGCCGTTATGTCTCCAAGCGGTGTAAAAAGCAAGTATAAGAGTTTGACAAGTAATCCGTCCTGTGGCCAAGAAAATAGTAACTTTATAGACAGAGTAAAGTACCATTGAATTAATGCCTGACAAAAATAAACACGCACACACATTTCTCTGGGCTCCAAACACACAGAGATCCTTCGTTGCCCGATTTTCCTGATTCCTAGGGCTGAAGATTCCTGACACCTATATTTATGGCATTAGCAAAATATACTTTTTTGTTCTTGTAGGACTAAAATTAAGCATACCTCTTCACATAACCTCACTAACCCAGCTATCAGGAACTCTGAATTATAGTTTCAAGACTTAGGCTAACTGACAAGAAGATAAATGGGGATGTGGGCAAAATAGAGTGAAGGTGTTCCCACCTAGCAAGTAGCACTGGGCATGAATGCACAATAATTTGCTAGAGTCTAAGAACACAGGTCAAAAAAACGAGTGCCACTAGTTCTTCAGGATGCTCATGACACAGTCAAATAATCCCTCACAAAGCATCTAAATCCTTGTCTCTAATCCAGAGACTAGAAAGGATATCTTGGGCTCTTCTGCACACACAGCACGAGAGTTCATCAGTGTCAATCTAATACAACATATTTCTCTTATCTCTATATAAATAAAAATAAAAGCTACATTCCTATGGAGCAAAAACAGGCTTTTGGAAACCACTGCTCTCCAAACCTTTTTGATTGCCCACTACATCGCTAAAATTAATTTACATGCATCATTCATATGTGTGTTGGTTTGTTTATGTCATATAGACATAAAAAATCATACCACTAAGTTAGCTATATTATAAAGTATTCACAAAAATACGTATATCAAAGAAAAATGAAGGAAATATTAAGCGAATAAGATTTGTAAAGAGTTTTATTTTGCTTCATTTATTAATGACATGAATTAATAGTGCTCTAAATAATGCTACAATATTAACTGTAAAAATTAGTCCCCTAATAAATGTAATAACTAATAGTTTTTGATATCTAATTTAAGGTCTGTTATAGCAGAAAAGGAAATCTTATAAGAGCTTGTACATACCAATGGGAAGAGTATATTGTTGGCCATTTTTCCTTCCCACCTACAGATAACCAAAGTTTCAGCTTTTAATAGGGCTGGTCATATTCCATCTTCTCACATAGTCATGAAAAATTAGTTCATTCAAATTAAGGCAAATATGTTACATTTTTCTACTTTTAATGAATTGATTTAAAATGTACTGAAACAACTTTGGAAGATTTTTTAAAATTCTATTTGCAAGATGTTAATTGTGACGTATCAAAGTTTTTTTTATAGGAGACTCACTTGAATGCTCTTTAGCAAAAAAACTCATGCAATTCCAAGTATCTTTTTCCAAAATACTCTTTCCATAGCATATGTGTTTTTTTAAATCCTTTCTCATCATCACCTTAAAGAGAAATATTGTGTATGTATTGATTTTTGTAACTGTTAGTGGAGCTCCTACATAAAGCTGTTAGTCATCACAGCAAGCTTATGAAGTCTGTCACTCTCATCTTTCGTAAAAGAAAAATGAATAACAATCTGTAACTTTAAAACCCCCTTTAAATATTATCAGATATCAGCTAAGTTGTCACCAATTATATTGTCCTCTTCTTTAGTGAAAGGGTCACCAAACTTGAGCCGGGTACATGCACTTGGAGCTAATGTTTACATTTCTCAGTTCCTCTTGCAGCTGGGTATGGGCGTGGGAATAAATTCTGGCAGACGGGAAGGGAGCTTAAGCGAAACACGGGACTTCCTGATTGTACCCTCCTCTTCCTCAGATCCTTTTTCTTTGGTGGCAGGAAGGTGGCCCGGCATTGAACTGTCTTTGTGCAAATGAGAAAACACCTTGGAGTGGCAGAACAAGAAGACAGAATGAACCCAGGTGTTTAATCACCATGAAACTGCCAATCTAGCCCTGGATTGCATGACTTATTCTGCAAGAAAGAGAAAAAACAGAAATAAGGGTTCTAGCATATTCTTTCTGCCCCACAATGGATTGTCTTGAGCAACTGCACTTTAGAGAACACTGCTTCAGAGGAGCAAATGGTTAAAAAGAAAAAAAGAAAAAAATGTCCAGGAGGGCTCATCAAAAGGAGGAATCTAGGGAAATGGCTTCCTTCCTTATTTTCCTTGTGTTCTACTCTTCCTTTTGCTTTGTTTTTCCTGTTAATTTGACCTCGAAAGTTAATTCCAGACAATTTAACTTGTTCAAACACAGCTTTGTACAGTTATTTAAGGAAGCATACACAGCTTCTACTGAAAGGCTACGTTGGAAATACTGCATTCAATTATTATTTGAAGAATGATTCACTTAGTGTTCTAAATATTTGTTTAAATACACTCTGTGCATTCACTTTACCTCTCTTTTCCCATTTATTCTTCCTTTCTTTGTTCAGTTTTATGCATTTCTGAGAATGTACCATTTGCCGTCCTTCAGTATATTCATTTTTTCTTCCATTAGTAATATTGGTAATGCTGCTATCAGAATACTGTTCTCCCTAGTGTGCCTTTTTGTGTGACTAGAGTGTCCGACTTTGAGAAAATTTTTGAGAAAAACATCCTATGTAGATTTATTAGCTAGCTCTTGAGAAGGCCTTATGCCCACTTTTTTTTTTTTTTTTTTTTTGTGGTACGCGGACCTCTCACTGTTGTGGCCTCTCCCTTTGCGGAGCACAGGCTCCGGATGCGCAGGCTCAGCGGCCATGACTCACGGGCCCAGCTGCTCCGCGGCATGTGGGATCTTCCCGGACCACGACACGAACCCGTGTCCCCTGCATCGGCAGGCGGACTCTCAACCACTGCGCCACCAGGGAAGCCCCTTATGCCCACTTTTAAATTTAAACTGATGCTGCTCACCAACATAATTAGTCCTCAGATCTAACTGACCTCCAAATGTGTGTACGTGTGCATAACATAATACTTGCATATGTCAAGGAGCAGGGTAGCACAGGATACATTGCCTGGGTCTAAATCCTTGTTCTATCATTTACTAGCTGAATAAACTCAGGCAAATCGCTTAATCTTTTCATGCATCCATTTCCTGGGAAATAAAATGAGAATAATAATAATTGTGCTTAATTATAGGGTTGCTGTGAGGATTAAATCATGTTAGGTGCTTAGACCAGTATCTGGCACATAGCAAGTGCTAGAACTGTTACTAGTTCAATCGACTACCTCATTAGATTTATCCCAGCTAGTCAGATATCTTCCAAACTCTAGCATTTGTGATTCAGTACATAGGTATAAGTTGCACAGGCATTTTGGAGAGTCTATCAAACAAGACATGTCAAAGTGAGAGAGGAAATTTTATCAGGAGACAAAGCCGATTTGTTTTTTGCCTAGGCCAAGGTTTCCAAATAACGTTTTATTGGAACAAAACCACTCCCATTCAATTAGGTACTGTTTATGGCTGTTTTTGCACTACAACAGAATTGTGTAGTTGCAACAAGACTGTATGGCTTGCAAAGCAAAATAATAATAATAATAATATATCATACAGCCCTTTACAGAAAAAGTTTGCCAACCCTGCTCTAGGCCATTGTTCGGAGTTCTTTCTTCTCAAAGGCAACAAAGACGGCTGTGACTCTGATGTGCCTGGAGAGATCAACCGTCTCTCACACTACCACACACTCAGCACACATTTCTGTTCTCAAGGCTGGAGCTGTCCCTCGTGGTCCGCCCCTCAACTTGCGCCATCACTATTATGAGGCTGCTCTAACTGGCTGTTCCTTTCCCATGAGCTGGAAGCTCTGCTGCGGTGGCACACGCTGTTGATGCCTAGACTTCCTCGGTTGCTGCTCGCTTTGCCTGTTAGGGAAGCCTGGGAGATTCAAACATGGGTAGGAAAAAAGGAGAAGAATCAAGAAGGGGAGAAAGGCGACTGGTGTTCAGGCGCAATCACGAGCAGTGGGAGAGAGTCCTTGCTCTTTTTGAATGGGAGCTCCACAATTCAAAACCCACTCCTCAACTGCCAAGGGGCTTCATCCCAACCTAAGTCATACTATCCAAAACCATGTATGAAAGAGGATTTAGAAGTACTGATTTTTTTTTCTGAGGTTAGCAATGACCCTAGAGATTCTCTGACACAGTGGTTTTCAAAGTATGAGCTGAAGACCATGAGGTACCAGAATACCTCTTCAGCGTCTCAAGGAGGTTAAAACTATTTTCATAATAATACTAAGATAGTATTTGCATTTCTTAAGTTCATTCTCTCATAGGGGACAGTGAACTTTTACAAATGCTTCATGACCTGTAACATCAAAGATATTTGGAAAAGCCACTCTCAATTTCTTTTTCTGAAAAATGTAACTACATTTCATGAAAAGATTTAGATGAACATATATTGGACCTATTTTCATTTTCAATTACTTAATAAATAGATATGTTTTAATTTCTCAATTTTAGTTTCTTCCCTGGTAAGTCAGCAATATGCTGATAAATCAGTCCACTCAATTGATAGCATTTGCTGATGGATAGAATTTGCCGATTTCCCTGATGTAAATATTCTCTCCATGGGTGATTTCAAGCTACCAATGGTTTAACTATAAGGTTGTAGAATTCTTGAGTAGTTAATAATTGGCTCTCACAGCACAGACACTGGATTAACATCCCCCCACCAAAGAAGCTCTATAGGACCTTAAGTGCTTTTGGAATATAAAGGGGTGCTGAGACTGTAATGTTTAACAACTACTTTTTAAATAAAATCCCATCTTTCCACAAGTAAGGCAGTGAGACTCAGATCCCCATATCTGAGATAAGTGTCTGGCTCCAGGTTACTGAAGTAATCAAGTAAAAAGTCTACACCAAAATACAATCCTCTTTGCTCCTGTTTCTCGAAGCTGAACTGGAAAGAAAAGGAACCTTTTCCCAGCACAGTTAAGCACCTAAACCTGATTAGATGTGAAAGGTAAGGAAGGTACAGAGGTGGGTAGTGAACATGAAAGAAGGATTATGTCTCACAGTAGACAAAGGCATATAAAACGTAAGAAAAAAATTTTTTAAATAAAAGGATCCCAGAGGTAAGCAAAATTACAGAAAAAGTAGCCTCCCAGGACCAAAGCTTCTTTATTCCTTAAATCTCCCATCCCCGGTGAAAAGAATGTTTTAACAAAGGGCATAAGCTTTTCAAAAGAAATAAATCATAAGTCAAATAAACACACGGTGTTATGCAGTTCCCCTTTATTTGAAGGATGAGGGGCACAACAGTCCACTTTGAAGGAGAGCAATTACAGCTTGATGCCCTTAAGACACACTCTGTGCACTTCCTCGTAAATCAAAGTCCATCTCCAAAGGAGAGATACTCAATTCTATCTGTAGAAGTAAGTCTTCCTGTTTGTTCATCACTCCCTAAGGAGAAAGACAGAGAAACTTGGGTTAAATCTCCCTTATTTGAGTCTATCCAGAGTGTTTTCCCGATCTATTCAGATATACGCTTATTATGCCACATTCCTGTAGAATCCTGTAAAGTACAGGACCAAGATGACCTGGGGACAGCATACTAGTAAGTCAGTATAAAATTTATAGGAATCTGTGGAACACAATCCCACTTACCATTGGTAAGTTAGAGTGACTCCCTTGAAATTCCTGGTTGTTCCTGAACCAGGAGGTTTCGTGAAAATGGAGAGTGTGACAGATTTTCAGGAGCCAAACAGCATCTCAAACCACAGATCAAGATGGTATTCTGATCACAGCAGCTAGTGTCACAGGAATTTAAAGAAATCACTGATAACTGCACGAGTGCACAATATCCAACTCAACTGAAACTTAAACAATTACGAAGAAATTCCAGAAAAGTTTCAAAAGGTAAAATGTCCCTCAGGAAATCAACTATGGTTCATCCTTTAGAACTTTAGAATATTCCTCAACAAAAATTCATTTGGTTCACCCTTTAGAACTTTACAATATTCCTAAACAAAAATTCATCTGTGTCTACGTCCCTCTCTAAAATCTCCCATCTATCATTGTTTTTGTTCTGTTTTCATACTACTGATTATGGTCTGAAATATATATTTATATTTTCTTGTTAGTTCATTGGTTTTGTTTTGGGGATTTTTTGTTTGTTTGTTTTGTTGGTCTCTTCACTCACTCATAGAATATGAATTCTGTGAGAATAGGTGCTGTATTTCCAGAATGTAGAGCAATGCCTGCCACACATAGGATCTTAATAACTATTTGTTGGATGCACAAATGTATGGGTCACTCCCTTCTCTATTCAATTTTTCCTTCTCTTCTGTCTTCCAAATCTCACGTGAATGCCTCTCATTGGCAGACTCTAAACTGGAACCATATGGGGAAGGGAGGCTCAGGGAATGCAATTCCTTATTTCTCTTCTGCCTAATAATGCATTGGTGGTGAACCTGAGTTGAAAATACACAATCTGTCATGGGGGGGTTAGTACCCTGGCTTTCACCCCAGGCTCCCTTTGTGTTACTTTACCAAGAGAGTTGTAAAACGTTTCCTGATATTTCCAAAACTCCATCAAACATAAATGCAAAAACATTATTCTCCTATAGGGAAAGACACTGAAAGTTTGCAAGCAACAAAATGGAGTAGTGAGCGAGTCCCCTAGACAGGCATGATAGAAGTGAAGTGATACTGAACTACCTATGAACAGAAACCAAAAGTAAAATACATCAGGGCAGGACGAAGAAGGGGTGGTGGTGGTGGTGGTGGTGCATTTTAGTCATTTTCTATTGCTTAACAAGCACTGCTCCTGACGTTAGAACAGGCAGAAAGGAAGGCTGGTGTGAGCTACATGCAGGTGTGTAAGCAGCTAATGGAAATGACAGCTCAGATGACATATAACCAGGGTGTTGAAAAATGAATTATCCATGTGGTTTAAATGGGCCAGATGCATATTGGAACACCATGTGGTTTAACACAAAGCATGGCATTCAAGATGGAAGATCCAAATCCTAACCTGGCTCTCACACAGGCCACTTTTACGAGACTGAATGAGTCATTTTGACCACACCGTGCTGTGGTTTTTCCCTCAGTCAAATCAGCGTAGCAAAATGTATTGCCCAGTCACAACACAGGATGTTGTGAGGAAACAAGGGAGGTAACAACAAAACTAGCCTATTCTGAAGACTGCAAGGTGTATGCATTGTGCAAAATAATGGCTTTTATGTCTTGCCTGTCAAGGCAAGACTCCTCCAAAATTAATTTGTTTTGCAAACTGAAAAACTCCTCTTTTCTAAACTGGTGCAATGCATTAGAAATATTAAACTTCATTGCTTTAATTGGGTATTCCTTCCTTTTACATGAATTTACATTATATACCACAAACATTTAGAATCAGAGAATTCATTTTCGTTATAGCAACTGTTGCCAATACTTTGCAGCATTTTACCGTAGCTTGCAAGATCCCCTCTGGCCAGAAATATGCATCCTTGTCCCTGGATTCACAATCTTATATTTAGTCCTTGCCAGCAGGCCGTTTAGGTTGCTCCAAATCAAATAAACTGTGAAGCCCACACAGTAAGTATTAGATCATTACTGAGCAGGCGGTACACAGGCTGGGGGTGCAAACAAAACTCAAGGCAAAAGGGAATCACCGGGCCTGAAATTAGACACAGAGGTAATTCAATTATAGCCAAGGGGAAAAAGCACAAGACAAGGAATCAAAGTAGTTGAAGTTAAATACCAACTCCGACACTTATGGTATGACCTTGGTCAATCTCGAACAGGACTTTGGACCTCAGCTGTAAAATTGGGATAATGGGTTATGCCAGTGACAAGGCAAGAGGGCAGGCATTCCTCAATTCAGCACACACTGAGTTTCTGTAAAAGGACAAACTTTAGAGTCCACTGCCTGGGGCTTAATTCTAGCTCTCACTCTCACCATGTGACCTTGAGCAAGCTACTTAACCTCTCTGTGCCTTCAGTTTTCTTATGTCTAAAACGAGGACAATAATAGCAGCTACCTCACAATGAGATGAGAATGTAATGCGTTAACCTATATAAACCATTGAGAAGTCTGTGGTACAAAACTGTAATACTCAATAAACATTGTTTATTATTACTATGTGTCCGGCATAGAGGACATAAAGATCAAATAAGGTATCATCCTTGCCCCAAAGAAGTCCTAATATACATCTGCCAAGGTCTCTTCCAGTTTCGTAACTCCCTTAGTTTTAGTTACTTTAAGTCTTGCTTTCTCATTCTCATTTCTTTCCTTACTGCCAAGGTAATTTCAAGAAAATTGGATGTTTATTGCAAAGAGGTTGCTTGCCTGGCATCGCAAGCTCTCTCTCCCCTGAGAAACAGCCCTCATGGGTGACAGTGGTAATCATCTTCTCTGTAGCAACTGCTGTATCGCAGAGAACTAACCACCATGGGACCAGGAGCAAGGTGATAGGTACACCAAAATCAGAACAGTTTTCATAAATTTCTTGCTAGAAATAAGACAAGAGGTGGCAAATACAAGGAAAACATTCTTTTTATTCTTTCAGTGACTCTACTCTTTACTGAAGAGCCTCATGGGTGAGAAACAAAAACCAGGTTTTATCAACTCTAAATTAAAGGCACTTTGAAAATGCTATTCTGGTAGGTTTCCTAACCCAACATTTTGTGGCAATTACTACAAACTATTTGCCATCTTCACAAACCTCTATCCTCCCTGGTATGTTCTTCTCTCTCAGCAGATGTCTTCACTGAAGGCCCCATATTTTCTGTGAAAGACACACTCTGTTGGCTTCACAACACTAAATGTATAAATTTTCCTTTGTCACTTTCCCTTCTAGGCTTTATTTTTGGACAGCATTCTTAAATGGAAAAGCCGTCTCTCATTCTTACAAAGAAATCCTGTGTAATAAATCACATGCGGTCTCCCTACTCTAATTCTCCCATATTTAATTATCCTTATCCTTTCCTGTAGCTATACTGCCCCTTTCTACTGGTTCTTCCTCTTCAGCATATAAACTCAATCCAAGGGGTAAAAGGGTAAAAAGTAAGAGAAAAAAAAAAGAAAGAAAGAAAAGAACAAATTCTCCCTAGCACACACTCCTCTAGCTTCAATCCTGTCTTTCTCATCTTGTCAAAAGCCACAATGCACAAAACAGCTATCTTCAATTGACATTGCCATTTCTTCACTTCTCTTTTCACATTAACTCACTCAAAGCAGGCTTCTGTTCCACCAAAACTGTTCTTGCTGAGATATCCAATGATCTCCACCCAAATCACTAAATCCAAAGGCTCCTTCTCGGTTTTTATTTTGCTTGACCTAGCAATGACACTTCACCTGTTAACCACTTCCTCCTTACACACACACACACACACACACACTTTTTATTCAGTGTCAACACACCACACATTCCTGCCTTCCCACCTACTTCTTTAGCTGTCTTGCCCAGATTTGTGGCTTGTCATCTGCTACCCATTTTTTAAACGTTGAAACTTACCAGCACTGTCCCCAAGACTCCATGCTTATCTCTCTTTCCACACCTCTCTAAGTGATCTTACATATGTCCGTGGCTTCAGTAAATCTCACCTCTAGTCCAGACTGACCTTGTCTGATTTGCAGACCCATATACACAAATATATGGTCCCCATATCTACTTGAGATGCCTCCCATACATCTCAAGATCAGTTTTCCAAGAATAAGCATAGCATCTCCATTGAGAGGTGCCCAAACCAATCCTTGGAGAATAATCTTAAACTCCACCTTCTTACTTCTCACATCGAACCCATAATCCAATAATTTCAACTTTCTCATTTATCAGCTCAAACAGCCTTTCCTAAGAATAGCCTTTCTTGCATCCAAAGATATAATTAGCTCCCTTCCCTTCCCCTACACTATATTGTCCCATACGTGCTTTCCCTATGTCTCCAACTCTATTACATATAAATCCAAATAACCAGCAGTGTTTTACACTCATCCTAGAATTTACACAGTGTCTGTCTTCCCCACTGAGTGTTTCACAGACAGCTGATCTCACAAACCTGCTCAGCCCATCTGAACTTCCTTCTGCTGGTAATAATGCAGAAGTATCCATGAACTACCTACACCTAAAACAGAGGATGTGACACTGAATTTCCACTAATAGTGTAGTAAGAGTGATACATAAACATGTCTTGGCCATTAATGCCTGTGTGATTTTGCTCACTTTGGCCTACCCAAAAAGCCACTTCTCATACCTGGGCCACTCAGGCAATGTTATTCACCTCTTCTTCATGGCTCCCAAAGTTTCAACCATAGCTTCATAGTTCTAACCATAAGTTGGTACACAGCCTTGGGTTCAAGTGTCTCTTGCTAGGGCAACCTTATCTTATTATCTTTGATTTTTCTTTCATCTAGCAGACAGCCAGATACAAAAGCACTCAATTTATTTATTTACTTACATATTTAAGTTGAGAAACTGGAAATGAGGCAAACCAGTCATTAGTCTAAAAACTAAAAAGATTTTAGTCTCTTTTTTCATGAAGTAGAAGGTTTAAAGAAAAAAATTTTTTAAATCTCAATCAGAGACCATCAATGGGCTAAGCGCAATGTCATATATCCTCTGAGGAAAAAAAAAGATAAATTATTCTTTACTAGAAAATGGGGGGAAAGTTATAATTAAAGATTCATGCTCACTAATGTGAAAAAATAAAACTCTGATACTTATTGTTAACAATTTTTTTAAAAAAATAAACAATATGCCAATTCCCTTAGCCTTTTTCTAAAAACACATAATGAGAAGTATTTGAAGAAACTCTGGAGAAAATTCTGAAGAAGCTCTAGGAAAACATTGTCTTGATATATAACATTAATAGCCTGATGATATTAAAAATAACTTAGCCCTGTCTCAAACTAGGAGAAGAACATAAAAGTCTTACAGGAATTGGTCTTAATGGTAAGAAATCACATAAGGGGAATTACCCTCTTCCCTTCTGCCAGGCAGTTGGAGAATATTGCTAATTTTGTTGAAGAAAATCATGTTATATTACATTGGTTGAACTCCAAACATGTATTCAGATTATACTATAATATGTGTTAATAATAGAGAGAAAATTCTGAAACGGTCTCTTTCAAGAGTTTTCTGTCTGGTTGTGGAGACACAAAAGTAAAGAAATAACCTCAATAGACTTGCTTCTATGAGTTAAAAATAATAATAATTCAGAGGAGAGAGGGTAATGAGTAGTAAGGATGAAGGGTTCAGGAGAAGTTCATTCGAAAATTGATGACCCTTGAATAAAGTATTGAGATTTGTTTAAATGTTTTATTTATTTATTGTCAAAGTAACACATTTTAATTGTTAAAAAATTGGAAAGTACAGACTAAAATAACACCTGTAATCTAATACCACCACCTAGAGTTACACACAATAAAATTTTAGACTTTTTTCCATTATTTTCTACCTACTTTTCTTTACATCATTGGGTTAACAATATACCTTATGCTGTGTTTTCTGACAGCACATGTAGTAGGCACTTAACAATGTAATGACCTTGAAATACTTTTAGTAGACTTTAAATCTTTTTGTAAACATGACTTCTCTAGAAGCATCATTTTAAATTATTTGCTCTAATAAACTAAACCATCCTCTATTGGTGTGATTTTTTTCTGGTTTTGAGTATCCTATCTACAGTTATTACAAACACAATTCTAATAAATATTGATAGCTGTCTTTATAAATCTTTCTCCTCATTTAAAATAAGAATTTGGTATAGAAATGGCAGAGGAAAGAATTTGATCTTTTTTTAAAAGATGAACAGAGTTTTCACTGAATAATCCACATTCAATACATTCCTGATGACAAGATAGGCATTTTAGGCCTCTGGAAGAGACCTACAAAAGCATACAACATTGACACATAGTAGGGGTTTAAAATTCACAAGTACATGGTCTTGTTAATCCATAAAGATAATTCAGGTGAGGAGCAATGAGGGATGAAGCTGAAGAGCTGGGAAAAACTGGATCATGAATATGCTTTTATGCCATGATAGGTAACTTCTCTTTTACCCTGAAGACAATGGAAATTCAGTAAATGTTTGCTCAATGTAATTGATTTAGTCACTGAGGAAGAGTTTGCTTCCTTACATAAATAAGACTAGTAATGGGATATCTAGCAAGGGCCCAGGTGAAAAATATCCTTAAAAAAAAATAGCCTTTCTTCAGGAAGTGCCCCTTATCTTCCTAGCTGAAATTAGAGGAAGCCCTCTTCCAACTCATTCAGGACTTCCAGTTAGTTAATTATTCCAAAAAAACATGATAGCCACAAATACTTTTTACATGTTACACACATATTGTTAATGGACTTTGAAACTTAGACAAATGCTTCAGTTACAAACTTTTGATGAGGGCCAGAGTCTTTTCTTTGATGAGTGATCCATTGATCAGAGTTCTGCCTTCTCTTCTTTGCATAAGATACATCCATAATTCATAATACATGATGCCTATTTTTTATTTCTGCAAGATGCAGCAAGACATTTAAAATGTGCAAAGCACTCTAAATGCAGTGAAAATGTTTACCCTTGAAAATTTTTATCAGTCTTATGTTTTATGAACTTTTTCAACTTTCAAAATTTCTACATCTAATTCAACAGCAAAATTTTCTTAGCAACTCATATATCAATTATTTCTTTAAAAACACATTCCACTTAAATTTCCTTGTAAAAATAAATTTCATGTAAAATTCATATTCATTAGTTTACTTAATATTGAATGCTTTGAGTCATCATATTAGTGAAACTGGCTTAATCAGGTTTGGTTTACTTAACAGCATAATCAGACTTCCAACCAACTCTTAATCTGAATTTAATACAGTCTGAATTTAATACAGATCAGAAGGGCAAGGGTATTAGGGGCAGAGTGGTTAGCTTGCTGTAGATTTCAGTCCATTTTCCTTACAGAGGGAATGCAGGGCACTGGGAAATACCTCTTAAGTGGAGTCCTGTCAAGGGAGTTAATACTGAGATTTCTCTTTTTTCCAAACTTCCAAAGTCCTTTATCTGAAACTTCCATCACTGACTTCCCAAATATATAATTACTTAGGTACATGATTTTTCCCCTTTGAAAAATGCATTTCTGGTTTTTCTTTGTGTTCTGCCTACGAGAGCTTTCATTAAATTTTTATCTTATTGATGGTAAAGCTAAAAATATTAAAGTAATTCTACATGGACTTTAAAACATATAAATATTGTTTAAATTGATAAAAAAACTTTCTAGGCATCCTATTACTATTTTGTGTGGGTTTCCTCACAAGTACTTTAGTCATTTAAACTCATCTATGCAATAAATGTTTATAACAGATTTTTATGGCTGGGTGATATAATTTTTTTTTTCGGTACACGGGCCTCTCACTGTTGTGGGCCATCCCGTTGCGGAGCACAGGCTGCGGACGCGCAGGCTCAGCGGCCATGGCTCACGGGCCCAGCCACTCCGTGAGTCAACATTTATAAATTAAGAGAATTTAGATGAAAATCCAGATTTTTGGATTCTTCTCTTAAAAAATCTAAAGATCAATAACCTCTGGGTCTACTTCTTGAGTTGCACTAGCTAGTTTGACAGAGTAGAGGCTGCTGCAATTATAAAATTTTATCTATTCCTACTGCCACTCCGTGGCATGTGGGATCTTCCCGGACCAGGGCACGAACCCATGTCCCCTGCATCGGCAGGCGGACTCTCAACCACTGCGCCACCAGGAAAGCCCATATATGATATTATTTTTTAATGTAATGATCATGAAAAAGATAATACAGAAAGTGTTCTAGGACAATTGAGACCAGACAGCCCTGTGCTGGTGGTTCTATTTTTGCATATTCCTCCCCTGTGTATTCTCCATACTTCCTGCTCTGATCCCTAAGAACTGCTTCAGCCAGTCTACATGGCTTTGGAGGCGTTTAACCAAGAGCAGGCAGCAGCAGGTGACTGAAAGATGGAAGGAGACAGTGGCCAGAAAATTTTGATCCCCACTCCCACCTTAGCTCAGCAGCAAACTTTTAGCAGTGACTGTATTTATTGACAACTCCTGTGAGGCAGTCTAAGTCCCAGGAGCTCCTGAAAAATCATGTCCTCTCCCTGTCCCATCAGGTTGAGGTTACTAAGAGCTTCTTTGTGGAACTCCACATCCTTTATTGGTTCTCTTAATCCCACCCACACTTCTGTAAATAGTGCCTCAACCAATTTTCTTCAAGATGTCAGCTAAATATGCATTCTGTTTCTTGCCAGGACTCAGCCTGATACAACCGCCAAATATTTCTCTACAAATCCATGCATTAAGTTTCTGTTATTCAAAAAACTTAGAAGTTTTTGCTTTTTTTTTTTCCTATTTGATTTATGTTGCATAAATGCTAGGTCTAGCTGAGAGCCTAGAGGTAAAAGTACTCTGGGTATTTAATAAAACTTGAAAAATAATTTGACAGTACTTATCAAAAATTTATCATGACTCTACCCTTTGACCCAGAAATTTGCAACTTAGGCTGCTTTAGTAATACAACCTAAATTTTTTTTTTTTTTTTGCTGTACGCGGGCCTCTCACTGCTGTGGCCTCTCCCGTTGCGGAGCACAGGCTCCGGACACACAGGCTCCGCGGCCATGGCTCGCGGGCCCAGCCGCTGCGCGGCATGTGGGATCTTCCGGGATAGGGGCACGAACCCGTGTCCCCTGCATCGGCAGGCGGACTCTCAACCACTGCGCCACCAGGGAAGCCCAACCTAAATTTTTAATGATACATCTCAGGGGTCACAAACTTAAGGACCCATGAGAATCAGGCAGGTACTGTAAATGAGGAAAGCCAGCCAAGTGCAAGGCAATAGAGAGGGCAGGAACTGTGGCAGTAGGAATAGATAAAATTTTATAATTGCAGCAGCCTCTACTCTGTCAAACTAGCTAGTGCAACTCAAGAAGTAGACCCAGAGGTTATTGATCTTTAGATTTTTTAAGAGAAGAATCCAAAAATCTGGATTTTCATCTAAATTCTCTTAATTTATAAATGTTGACTCAATTTTTTTAAATGTTTAAAACAACTTGGAGCCCAAACCAGATGAATCTGCACTCTTAATGTGACCTCAGGGGCCAGTTATTGAACTTTGATGGATGTATAAGAATGTTATTGGCTGCATTATTTGAAATAGCAAATATTTAGAGACAAACTAAATGACATTCTTGAGATAGATTTTATGACACATACCTTCTAGGGACTAGTTTGTTGCAATTAAAAGAACAAGGCAGATCCATATGCATGAACGCAAAAGGATATGCTATGTATAGTTATTTTTGTAAAGCAATTTGGAGAATAATATGAAGGCAATGATCTAATATTTTTAAAGGGTCTGTGTAGTGTAACTGTGTGTGCATGACTAGCAAACAATACAGAAAAATACACATTGGGCTGTTGACAGTGGTTTAACTATGATCAGTGGGAATGGAGATAGTGGACATATATTTATCTTTTTATTTCTTCTTTTTATGAATTATTTACAATGAGGTTGCAATATATGTGTAATTAAAATAAAAATAAGATTTAGCTAAAAGTTTCTGAAGCATGTTTACCAAATGGCTTTAGAGTGTTTTAGTCCATCATAAACTAGAGCAAAAAGAAATAGTTGAGAGTCAATAAATATTGGCTATTAAGTTGTGCCAGGCACATTTCTAAGAGATGTGCATGTATTAACTCAAAATTCATAACAATCTTATGAGGTAGCTACTATTATTTTCCCCAGTTAACTGTTGAGAAAACTAAGGCACAAAAGAGTTTTAAGTGACTTACCCCAAGTCACACAGCTAACAATTGGTGGAGCTGAAAATCAAACTATTAGCTTAGCTCAGGAACCCACACACTTAACCCCAACAATACTGCCTAAATGCTGTCCTGAAATGCCAAAAATTCAGGAATGGTTCAATATAAAGTAAGCTAAAGTTTTTCAAGCTATTATTCACAAATTATATAAATTGAATTATTTAAAAATTCCAGTAATATTTAATTCAAGATAAAATAGCTCTTTTTATAGGAAAGCAAACAACTCACAAAGAATTCTCCATATCTCTTTTGAGTAAATTTTTGCCAATGTTGAAGAATATATAGATTTACCTTATCCAAATGAAAGTAGTCAATAACTGTCTTTTAAATATTCAGCCAAGGAAGAAACACTTCAGTTTCCAAGTTGTCTTGTGATAGATGCCAAAACCATGATTTAAAGAGAAGTCGAGGTTATTTCATCTTCTGTGGAGGAAAAAAGAGTTAACTTGAGCTTGTAAACTCAGAGAAGAAGGAAGGAGAGCAAAACATCTTGAAGACATGCCTTGTACTATCAGATACTTCTTTTGTTATGTATGACCACAACAGACATGTCTAGGAAGAGCCATTGCTTGGACATATGGGCTTGGTCCACAGCAAGCAATATGTTAGAACATGCTAATGTGACTTCCGAATTTTCCCTCCACAAGTTTCTACACTCTGTGTCACTTCATCTAGCATTAGGCAAGGCAGGACTGAGTTTTGACTGGAAAGACTATAATTTTGCCATTAATACTTTCCAGGAAATGACATTTTTGATGGCAAAATCTATCTCATGCTCTTGTTAAGGTTATGTTAGTACTTAAATTTACACATATACCAAGGGATGAAATTTGGCATTCCTTCCTTCTGTTCTCAAGCACTGGTAATTCTTACCCTGATTCACTCAATCAAACATACAGAATTTATCTGCAGGGCATTTTCAAGGCATCAAAAATAATAATTTTTTTCTTTTGTCTTTGCCTTTTTGCTAACTAGGATAACTAGATATATTGCACAGTTTCTTTATCTGGGAAATTCCTAAAGTTGTAAAAATTGATTCCTAAAATCCTTATACATAAGAGAAAAAGAATAAGTAAAAATGTAGCACATCACCAAATTATCAATTTCTGTGAGGACATGACAAACAAGGGAGAAAGGGAGACATTTCTGTGCCAAATTCCACCAAATAACCTGAATTCATTCAAGAGATAAAATGGAGCAACAAAGTTAAAACTGAGAGAGAGATAACTTAAGAGACTAACCAGCTTATTTATTCTTCTCTCTGCCTCTCACCCCTATGATCATCCACATTGGCCCACAAAACACAAGGCAATTTCCCAGAGGTAAGAGTATGGGGCCTAGAAGATAAATACATAAAATTATCAGTTCTAAGATCAACTGATATCAAGGTCCTATACCAAGGACCAGATTTGACAGATTTCCTGATCATATCTGAAGAAAAGGACCAGTTTGAGAAAGAAACAGACCAAGACCAAGGAGGAGATGACTACTTCCCTGGTGAAGTCATATCACCCTTGCAAACCAAGATGAAAGCTACAGATATGCAAGAATGAAATACCTTAAGATATTCTATTCCAGGATTCTACATGCTAGAGTTAGTCCTTCAAACACCTTTTATCCTGATTAGTTCCCCTATTATCACTTTCTTTGAAAATCCAATAAAGCATTGGCAGTCCCAGAGGTTTCCTCAGGACAAAAAATTCCAGGGATTATTATAAATATTGATCTCTTTTCCAGCTATACAAAGGTTCTTAAGATGTTGATTGGGTGGTGACCTCTTTAGGATATTGCAAACACTATGAACCCCTTCTCCCAGGGAAACGCAGACAACAACATTTAGTTATAATTTCAAGGCGACTGCTGAATATCTTCCATACTGGGAACCACTGCCCTGCCTAGGTGCAAAACAAAAACAAAACAAAACAAAAACAAACAAACAAACAAACAGGGACTTCCCTGGTGGTGCAGTGGTTAAGAATCCGCCTGCCAATGCGGGGAACTCAGGTTACAGCCCTGGTCCGGGAAGATCCCACATGCCGTGGAGCAACTAAGCGTGTGCGCCACAACTACTGAGCCTGCGCTCTAGAGCCCATGAGCCACAACTATCTGAAGCCCGGGTGCCTAGAGCCTGCGCTCCGCAACTAGAGAAGCCACGGCAATGAGAAGCTCTCTCCGCAACAGAGAGTAGCTCCCTGCTCAACGCAACTAGAGAAAGCCCGCGCACAGCAACAAAGACCCAACACAGCCAAAAAATAAAATAATAAATTTATAAAAAACAAACAAACAAAACCCTACATTTATAGTTTTAACTACAACCTGAAGGCAGATGACAACTAAATTTATGACTCTAACTCAGCCCTTATTCTTAAGGTCCAGAAATGTATTACCAGCTGCTTTTTAGACATCCCAACCAACCAGAATACAATGGAAGCTGGGTCCAAATTGTGTGAACTCTTGAAGAATATGGACTTAACTTACCTGGGCTTGAATCACAACTCCACTACATTACCTAAAGTACCTCTGATTCCTTATAATAATTGCATCTATCTCATTAGATTGTGATGAGGACTAAATGTATTTGTATGTACCAAACACATGGCACAACATCTGGCACAAAGTCAATCCCAAATAAACGTTATATTATCATCACCAGCATTATTAGCATGATCAACACAGTGCTAGTACTAATAACACAAACCTCTTCATTCATTCCCCAAAACCATCTTGTCCCGCTGCCTTTCTTATCTCCATCAACTGCAGCTCAACGTACTTAGTTTTTTAAGTCAAAAACCTACAAAACATCTTCTCGATCACCTCTTCTCCACCCCACACTCACCTGCTTGTTCCCTACCAACACGAACAGCTCTTTCTCTTATCAAGATCCTATTCACTACGTTGTGTCCCATCCAACTACATTTTACCAAAAATACAACTCTATTTTTGTAATCCTCTTCCCCACAAATTTTATTGGTTAGTCTCAGTTTCCAAAAAAAAAAAAAAAAGTTGATAACTATCACTACCTTTAGAAATATTTTTATAATACCCACCCCACCAAATCAGGCAGAATTACTTACTCTCCTTTCTGTTCCTTCCTGTGAATGCCCAGGGCACACTTGACCTACATCCAATGAAGTCATTGTCATAATACATGGTAGCAGGTAGGCTTCTTATCTATATGGGCAGTCATTAGGACTGTGTCTTGTTTAGCTCAATGGACCCAAGAAAATCACAGTGACTAGCACATGCTAAGCAATCCCAAAGATTTATTAAGACCATGTAGATAAAATCAAGAATACAATTGTCAATAGCAAATACACTATAACTTAACAACCATCCTCCCCACTCTTGATAACAGTTGAGTGAGAAAGTAATTTAAGAAAACTTGATCACTCCAGGGAATGGAAAAATTAAAACTTCATCACGAATGTATTATTTCAAAGGAAAAGAGTTATGTCCAAAAGAGTCAAAGTGACAGTGTCCTTCTTCCTGTGAGTTATATAATTATGGAATTTTGCCTCCAGTGATCAAATGCTTTTAAGATATGAACCACCAACAATGCACAGAAGGACTTCCCTCGTGGCTCAGTGGTTAAGAATCCACCTGCCAATGCAGGGGACACAGGTTCGAGCCCTGGTCCAGGAAGATCCCACATGCCGCAGAGCAACTAATTCTGTGCATCACAAATACTGAGCCTGCGGTCTAGAGCTCATGAGCCACAACTACTGAAGCCCGTGTGCCTAGAGCCCATGCTCCATAACAAGAGCAGCCACCACAGTGAGAAGCCGGCACACAGCAATGAAGACCCAATGCAGCCAAAAATAAATAAATAAATTTATTTTTTAAGAAACAGAAAACAATGCACAGAGACTAGAGATTCAGATTAGAGTAACCAAATCTCTTACATTTCTTAACGTCCCTGCTCATCTCAAGATGTGTTTTCCCGAAAACAATTCTTACATTGTATTGGGTTTTCTAATCACAAAATACTACATTAGTCCATTTTTATAATAAAATATGACTCTTATACAGGCATTACTGTTACACTCTAAAAATTCTGAGGCAACATGCCTGAAAATGTATATTTCATTGCCGTCAATTTATAGGCAGAAATGTGAAATGTCTAAAAAGAAATGCTGTATAATATATCTCTAACTTTCTGACATTTGACAAAATTAAGTTACGGAGTTTAACCAAAGGGGAAAATATTTCTAAATTGAATCTATTTGTGATATACTGGTTGCAAATTCAACTGCCAACATATTCTGTTTACTCCCCTGGCATCTGTTGCATCTGCCAACTGGTGACCAAAAATTAGAGCAGACTTAACTAATTAGAAGAGTCCCCATCTGGTAGCTGAACTTCTTGTTTAAGCTTTCTTTACATTCTAAGTACAGAGATTCGAACCAGAATTTCTGTGTTTTGTAGCAGAGAAGACCCTCTGGCCAGCTTACTTGCTATTGTACTGCTGAGCTAAACCTGGCGCAGATGAAAATGTTCTGTTTTATGGTCTCTCTTCCTGTGTTCCCCTTGGGAAGAATCATCTTTCCCACAAGAGATTCCCTTGTCTCCCAAAACAATTTCTCAGTCATTTTTATCTCTATAGGCCTATATCTAAGACTAGGAGGACTTTATTGACAAATAAAACTTCCAAATAGAATCCATGATTTGGTAAAGCTAATACTATCTTTCCTAGGAATAAAACTAAAGGAAAGAATTAAAGGAAAACATCATAGTGTAGTTTATTTCTTTGTGGTTTTAATTTAATTCTTGTGAGTATAGCTTGATAATAAAGCAAACTCCTGGCAGAATCGGGCAGCAGTTACCATCTCAGGCTTTAAATAGGACTTCTGTTGAAATTTTGACCCTGCCGCCTATTAGGTTAAATTGACCAAACTTCACTAAGCCTCAGTTTCCTCATATGCAAATTTAGAATAATATTTTAATTGCTGTTTCATAGTATGATGAAAATGCATCAGTACATGACATAAAGAAAACTGACAAAAGACCTGTTATTACTGAAAATAGAGGCTGAAAATATTTTTTTAAATAATAACTAATAGTCTTTTTGATATAATACATGTTGCACCATTTGGTTGCTTTGAAGTTCAGTTCTTTTGTAATATTTTTAAAGTTTCTCTTAGAAGCATTTTGATTTCCCTGAGCATATTTCATTCAGTATTAGAGGAAGATTAGACACATGCTGGGTGGCAGAAGAAAGCAAGCATGAAATTAATGTATTATGAAGAGAAACAGAATGACTCCATTTACTTTACCACATTTTGCCTATATTCCAATGTTACTTTCTCCCCTAAGTGGACAAGAAGAAATAACAAATTTGAAAACAAACTTACTTGGAGAGATTGAGGAGTTGTTCAACATCTGTTAAACACATACTATGTGCCAGCAATGTTTGAAGCCCTGGGAATACAAAGATGCTTAAGACATGTTCCTTGTCTTCAAAGTGTCCACAATGTTTTGAGGGAGCCAGGTATATGAATAAAAAAGTTTCTGTATAAATAACCCCAAGGCTTCATTGTAGTGTCTGGCAACACTTCCTAGAAGTGACTCCTGAGATGAATTTTAAAGGATTCACAGAAGTAAGTGGAGCTCCCCTGAATAGCGATGGTTGAAAAGCATTCCAGTTAAAATGAGCATTGTGGGCTTCCCTGGTGGCGCAGTGGTTGAGAGTCCGCCTGCCGATGCAGGGGATACAGGTTCATGCCCCGGTCTGGGAAGATCCCACATGCCGCGGAGCGGCTGGGCCCGTGAGCCATGGCCGCTGAGCCTGCGCATCCAGAGCCTGTGCTCCGCAACGGGAGAGGCCACAACAGTGAGAAGCCCACGAGCACAAAAAAAAAAAAAAAAAAAAAACAAGTGAATGAAAGACATTATCCAGATAATGTGTAGAATGAGAAAAATAGTAGTTCAAGAGTGGAAATATGGGGACTTCCCTGGCAGTCCAGTGGTTAACACTCTGTGCTTCCAATGCAGGGGGCACGGGTTTGATCCTTGGTGGGAGAACTAAAATCCCATATGCTGTGTGGCACAGCCAAAAAGTAAAAATTAAAAAAAAAGAAAGAAAAAGAATGGAAATATGGGGGAAATGAACTTTTTTTTTTTTTTTTTTTTTTTTTTTTGCTGTACGCGGGCCTCTCACTGCTGTGGCCTCTCCCGTTGCGGAGCACAGGCTCCGGACACACAGGCTCCGCGGCCATGGCTCGCGGGCCCAGCCGCTGCGCGGCATGTGGGATCTTCCGGGATAGGGGCACGAACCCGTGTCCCCTGCACCGGCAGGCGGACTCTCAACCACTGCGCCACCAGGGAAGCCCAAGGGGAAATGAACTTTTATGAGCCAAAAGAGGAAGAAGAACCCACAAAAGATGAGAAGGAATAGTCAGAGAAAAAAGCCAAGCTAGAATAGAATCATGAAAGCCGAAAACATAAAGCATTAGAGGAAGGGCAAGAGTGAAAATACCTAATGGCGATTCCATAACACAATAAGAGCTGAAATGTGTAGTGAGTTAGCATGGACTTTGGAGTCAGGCAAACTTGGATTCAAGTCCCTCTTCCACAACTGACCATTTGTGTGACTTTGGGCAAGTTTCCAAATCCGTAAAAATGATGCAATGTATCTCCCTTTGATGTTTTTTGGACAATGTAACAATAAATAGAACAATGTACGCAAAACACCTTGCACAGTGCTGGGCAAATAGTAATATAGTAATCTCTACATAGGGGCATCTATTTTCATTAGTTTTCCTCTAAAGTATTAGTACTATAAAATGATCCTATAGTTCAAATTTTCTAGTCAACAAATTAACGATATGATCTTTACCTGATTGTTGCACTGTGAGTGTTAGTTGTTCCCCCAAACACCTGGAATATACCTGAGCAGATGCATTAATGGATGAGGCATAATTAAAATGGCAATTCATGGTCAATTCTTATACTTACAGGTCTAACATTTCATCAATTTAGGTAATATCTTTCAATGTAATGGAAATTACAAAATTGCAATCATGCCTTGATGGAGGTTTGATGGAGGATTTATCACATTATATGCAACAAATTTTAGACTTTTAAAAGGGTTTGGCTCTAAAGTAGAAATAGTTCCCTTGCCTATCCAAATCCTCTTTTCTCGTACCCATAAATTTAGATGCAAACTACCTGTCACAGTTGCTCTCAGAAAGAAGTCAGGCAGAAAAACATGAAACATACAAAAACCAAAAGGAGGCACAGCATACAATAAAGCTACAAATACAATTTGAATGTTACCAGATCAAATGCATTATATTAGCTTCAGTAAGATACCCAAAAGAGACTGCCCTCAAGAAACATATCCCCTAGTAGCAGAAACAAGACGTTTCAAAAGACGAAGAAATCATTTCAGCGTGAGCCCTCAGAAAAAGTTTCAAAAGGAAGATTTTATCCGAGATGAGATAGTAAATAAATAAAATATTAAATAAAGAAAAACCTTGCAATAAGTTGACTCACTCAAAAATATGTATTGTGTGATTTCAAGGTTGAGGACTTAATGGCAAATAAGAGTTTATCAAGTGTAGTGACTTGTCTGTTAAGCATCAGTTGAATCAATCCTAGAGAGAGGGAGCCACCCATGCAAGGATCTAAGGCTTTCCATTGAGTTAATAAACAGTAGAGTGAAAGAGAAAATTAAATATTTTAACTATGATATTTAAAACTATCTTGCAGTAAGAATAACCAAGACTTAAATATTTTGTCATTAAAATTATAACTCATTTGATGTCATTAAAATTGACACAATTCACATTCTTCTTACTATTTCATTGTAGTATACCCTTTATACAATTTGTCAAAATAACATGAGTAGTGGCTGGCCCAAGAACCTAACTTATGTGTGGCCTCTGTTATGCTCCTTTTGCAGTAGTCTGAGCCATTCTTAATTCCTATGGGATATAAACATTGTATAATAAGACACTGACAGAGACAGGTTACTGTGGACAGGCACCTCCTAGACCCACTGCAGGTCATGACATCTTACCAATGTAGAGAAAACCGTGTGTTTACGCTGGCGAACTAAATCTAGAAAGATAGTCGTTAGTGCTGCCTTTTTGATCTCTTCAGGTTTTTTGGATTTTAGGATAGGAGTTGCTATCAATATTTAAAGAAGCAAACCCCCAATTATTTAAACATAACAGAGGTATAATTGACTGAACACCACTGGAACGACAAAATTAAGACATTCTGTAATAAGATTCAAAAAACTCTTGTAAAAAATATTTCTAGGTGTGTTTTTTCTTATTTTTGATAATGTAATATTTTAAAAATTCTAAATAATTTAAAATGCATAATGAAATAGTAGGGTGAACCACACCAAATTGATGTTTTTGTAGATGAAAAACAATTTCATCTAGTCCAACCTGATATATAACCTGGAAAATATCATAGCTGATAGCAAATATAACATCAAATCCATGTAACCAGCTCCCAGATAAAGAAATAAAACCTTACCAGTTATGGCTGAGCCCTTCACCAAAACAATTGAATTCCTCAGCCAAACAGCCGAATACCCTGACCTGCATGCCCCTTTCTGATCTCAATTCCACCTCCCTATCGCCATGGTAATTATCTTAAGTATTGTGATTATCCTTTTAAACATTCTTTATACTCGATTCAAACAGTGCTCTCATGGCCTTTCTTGCACAGGTTTCCTTAAGCACATGCACAAGAGTTCCCCTAAGGTAACACTAAGGAGTGAAGGTATTGGCTTCCTGGATATTGCCGATGGGTCTGCAATGCGGCTGTTACAATTTATATTCTCACCAGCCAGTTAAAACTTCACATGGTTCCACATGCATCACCACATCATTGCCAGACTTCTTAATTGCTTCCAGTGTGAAGGGTATAAAGTGGTCTGTCACTGTGGATTTAATCTGGGTCTTCAAGTTCACTAGTAAAATAATTAATATAAATATTGTAGTTTCCAATTTGAGCATAAACTATATATTCACTCCAAGTGTATGAACTGTCTTGGCATGTCTGTGGGGCTAAAGAAGGAGATCACTTGAAATCTAGTTGAATATGAGTCCTGGGAACCTCTTGGGAGACAGGGAATTCCTATTCCTATGTACTCCTTAGGCACACACCTAGCATAATGCCATTTGGATACTATCTAAGGGGAGAAAGTGAGTCTGGATATTGTTTAGGATAGAAGCCAGTGGTCCTCACCATTCATTTCTCTGGATCAGCCTCACAGATTCATGAATGAATCCTAGAAAGAGAGAGAGAGAGAAAAAAAAAAGCAGTTAAAAAAAGAACACTTTTGTTCAAATCTCTAAGACATTGGAAAAAGTTCAAGGACACAATGCTTTGAAGCTCCCACAGGAAACTGTATCACAGATTTCACACACATGGCGCCTGCCATTTTTCTCTGCGTTCCCACTCTGGACCCAGCCGAAGCTCTGACACTGACCCCAAGGCTCTGTGGGCCTGTCTGCAGCTGAGCCCACCAATTGCCAGGCCCACACTAAGGCTTCAAACAACGTACTCCCCACGGTTCTGTTCCAGATGTGAAGCTAGCTTGGCTACTCCTTATACTGCCCTGTTCTCTGCTTCAACTTCTCCCTTTCCATTGCCTCCTATCTTTAACAATACAACAAACCCTCCCCTTACACACAGTAGAAAAGAATATAAAAACAGAAGGAAAGGGCATGGAGCATCATGTTCCCACATGCTTTATTGTCATTTTTCTTTTTTTTTTTTTGGCTTTGGTTTGTCATCATTTTTAGTGAATGTACCCAAATAAGCAAAACAGTAATTATGTTGCCTTAATTATGGAGATTAAGAGTATGAAAGAGAAAAGGAAAACAAACAAAAGAAAAAATAGTAAAGCTTAACATTTTGCTTCTGTTTGTGGTTATTCATTGCACTTTACATCTAAGACAACCCCCCACCCCTGCCATATAGACTGTAAGCCCTGTCACTGCTAGTAGCACTTTCTGTGTCCTTTGTGTCTTGGGGTCCTACACATGACATCACACATCCCCTATAAGTATTTGTGACTAGTATCACCAATCAGCACTTCGAAGTCCACATAACTAGGTGGATATCTTGAAGAATTAACTCTTATCCTTTTGGTTTTGCCTAAGAAAAACTGATTGCTGTTAAGCAAATGAATAATCCAACATATTAGATTACTTTTTATGGAAAGAAAGAATGGGAGATGGAAAAAGAATGTGATTAGTTTTTACTTATAAAAATAACTGAAAACTTCAAACAGTTAACAAAGGCTTTCAAATAACAATGATAACTAACGCTTTGGAATATTATTGAGTCAAGCACTTGTGTCTCTGTCTCTGTCTCTGTCTCTCTCTCTCTCTCTCTCACACACACACACAGAGCCAGATGTTCAGATCTCATCTGCCTGTGAATGCAAAAGCAAGGTCGTTTAATCTCCCTTTAGTGACTTTAAGTCCCTACCTATTAAATTTTCTAAGAGTCTAGTCAACTCCCAGGGTTCTCCTCCCAAATATTCTCAGGTTTTTTCACTTGTGGAGTTGGTTACTTAGACTTGCACTCAGCCCTACACCCATCTTTTTCCTCTCTACTCTCTAATGCTGGGACTAAGGTTTTGTAAACTGCATTTCTCAGGCTCCCTTGCCAACTGGCTTGCTGCCTTTTTGCCTGTCCTAATAAGAGGGCCTGACAGGTTCATAAGCAAGAAGAATGAAGAAGGCGTGTTCCTTTCTTTCTCTCTGTCTCTCCTCTATATTCTTTTCTGTCTTGCTGCTTTTAGCAGCAGCTCCTAAAGTTGCAGCAATTTCCCAGAAACCAAGCCTTTGCCTCAGTGACCCTTGTCCACAATCTCAGACTGGCTGACAGCCCCAGGCCTTAGTGCACCGTCTCCTTTCTTGTTTCCCTAGCTAGAGTAGCTATTTCCTGCCATTATTTATCTCTGGATTACATCACTTCCCCATTTGACATCCTCAGCCCTTGTCTGTTTCTCCTAATAGATAGACTGTAAGCCCCTCGAGGTCAGTGGCTATATCTTAAGCTGTGTCTTATATGACTTTGTATTCCCTACAATTGAGGTTTATAGGTGCCTTACACATGTGTGTTAGTTGAATAAGCTGAAATAACATAATTGCAATTTTTAAATATCAAACATCGTTAAACCATAGAGGGAGCATTTTTTGTGATATGGATGTTTCACACTTGAAGGCAAATATATATAAGCTGCTTAAGCATAAGGCTAGTGTATAGAAAATATGTATTCCTTACATAGACACATCAGTAGAGATTTGCTAGGTGTCTTCCCAGCATGTATTTTACTTCTCTCTTCCTTTATTAATGATATTCTGGGTTTCCCAGCTGTGTTATTTGGATGGAATTAATTTGTGTTCATCTAATGAGGTAAGCCTTTGCTCTCCTTCCTCTTAGAGGAAAATCTCATCCCTCTGCCACAGTGGTTGGTTCAGAAGCAGTCACAAGACAGAAGGCAGGCCAATCAAAGCCAATGAAAATCACTTCTGGGATTCTATGTGAGTTATCAGGAACGTGAATTTTTGTTTCTGTGTGCTTATAAGTAAGAACAGACATACCCCAAGGAAATAAAGACAATTACTCTGTAGCATGGAGAAAATAACCAAAATTGAGAAATTGGAGCCCACTATAAAAAGAATCCAGGTCTTGGAAATATGTATGTGAGCTTTGGACCAAACTGCTCTTAGGTTTTCATTCCTAGCCAAATATTCCTCTTTTTTTGTATACTATTTTTGTTTTTACATCAATTTTATGTTTATAGAAAAATTACACAGAAAGTACAGAGGGTTTCCATATACCCCTTTTCCCCCACACACAGGTTATCCTATTATTAATATCTTTCATTACTATGGTACATTAGTTAAAACTGATGAACTATTATTGATACATCATTATTAACTAAAGTCCATAGGTTACATTAAGGTTCACTCTTTGTGTTGTGTAGTTGTATGCATTTTATCAAATGCATAATGTCAGGTACCCACCATTACAGTATCATACAGAATATTTCATTGCCCTAAAAATCCCCTGTGCCCCATCTACTATCATCCTTCTCTCCCTCCCTGCAAACTCCTGGCAACCACTGATATTTTTACTGTCTCCATCATTTTACCTTTTCCAGCGTGTCATATTGTTAGCTCACACAATATTTAGTCTTTTCCAATTGGCTTCTTTCACTTAGAAATATACATTCAAGATTTTCTATACCTTTTCATGGCTTAATAGCCATTTCTTTCTATCACTGAATCATATTCCATTTTTTGGACTTATCACAGTTTGTTTGTCCATTCACATATGTTGATGAACATCTTGGTTGCCTCCAAGTTTGGGCAGTTATAATAAGGCCACCATAAACATTCATGTGCAGGATTTTGTGTGGAATAATTTTCAGCTCAGTTGAATTGCAGGATTATATAATAAGCTTATGTTTAACTTAGTAAAAAACTGCCAAGTGTCTTCCAAAGTGGTTGTACCATTTTGCATTTCCTAGCAATCAATGAGAGTTCATGTTATATTAATCCTCACCAATATTTGTTTCCTTTAGTTTTTAAGCCAGATTTAATGCAATTTTTTAGATACTCATAACTGATAGAACTCTAACCAATAGAGAAAGCATAAGAACAAAAGTGAGAAAAATACATAGGCATAAAATAAGGATCCAAGTCCATGGTACTCGGATTGGAATTCTAGTTCTTTCATTTATTAAATGTGAGATTTTGGACAGGTTAATTAACCTCACTGAATCTCAGATATTTTATTGGTATAGAAAACAGGGGGAATGGTCTTCCCAAGACTGTCATAAACCCTGAACACAACTGACCACTTAATAATCAGTGTATTTAAGAAGATCAAGACTTAGATTATCACCCTGGAAATTAGAAAAATATGTGAGAAGAAATGGAAGCATATCATTAAATCTTCTTTTGTTACAAACCTCAGACCCATTTTAAATCAGTTTAAAATTAAATCAGTTTAATTTCCTCTTTTGTGTTCTTTGCCAATACAAAATAAAAAATAAAAAAATTAGAAGAAAGCTAAGGCATATGTCTCAGAAATCTCTCTTCCAAAATGGCGGATCTGAGCTCTAGTACTTTTTGCTTGCCTCTGCCTGATTCACTTCCATGCATTTAATGAACTAATTAATGAAGCATAAAAATATGTTTAGTATTCCTACATACTGATTACATGAAAAGTGGTGTCATCACTTTTAAGTGGAAAAAACGTGAAATAAATGTAAGATGATGCTGAATTTTTTATTAAATAGATTTCCTCTGCACAAATAGAAAAATTCATGAGGAGACATTTTACTCTTACCTCAGTACTTTGTGTGCATCTCTTCCCATGCCTGTCTAAATGTTCCCTTTCTTTTCAATATTTTTTTTTGTCTTCAAGAAACAGATCTTTATTCACTAATCTTTTGGCTCACTCTTAGGGTCCCTAGCCACAAAACTTCCTTATATGTTCTTTTACCTTTCTTAGGCCAAATTTAAGAGTAATGTGGATGAAGTATTAAAATATTTCAATATGTATCATTTCTTTATTTTGCTTGAGGAAGGTCTTCAGCAGACGAATCATTCAAAATGCAATATCTATCAAGTGGATCTTTTTGCTAAGTATATCGTAAGAATTCCTGGGGAGTTACAAAGAACTATAGAAAAGAAAAAAATCTCTTTTTTCTCTATTGTTTTTGATGTTCACTTTTCTTAAGGATTCCATAAGCTCTAGCTACCTCTTTAAACTCACCCAAATAACGATTGGTTTCTCATGATTTCCTATTTCTAAAAAGCTTATCTTTTCTTTTTTCATTATTGCTTCCTCTTCTCTGTTAAACATAAATTTTTATTTATTTATGCCCATTAATAAATTTGTAACTATAAAAATTGTTCAAGATCTAGATTATAATGATAAATGTAATACAATTCTGAAACATAACATAAGCAAGTCATTGCATTTTGAAAGTATATAGGTTGTATTCAGCCAAGCAACTAATGAATGTATTAAAATGTATCAACAAATAGTTACTACCCATTATATGTTAGGAGCTGTTGCGTTAGATATGAGAGATACCAAGCTAAAAAGAGTCCATTCTCCAACGAAGTTAAGAGTCTGGTAGAATGTGAATGTACAAACAAGCACAACAATACTGTATCAGTCAGTGTCTACCCAAGAGACTAAAAATCACATTAAGTACAACAGAAGGAATTTAATGCAGGTAATTCTTAAATGGGTGATAGGAGAAGTGAGAGACAAACAAGGAACAAGTAGGTAAATGAGAGATTAACAACAGCAGGAAGTCACTCCATCACTGCAAAAATAAAGGGGCCAGAATCACCTTACAGAAACGAACCATGGCTGACCAGCCAAGAGACAGAGCTGGAGCCATGGAGAAAACAGAGCTCCTGCAAGGGAAGCAGTCTGAGGCAGAGAAGGAGGGGGAAATATCTTGACTTTCTCAATCCTCCCTTTTGGATTTTCAGCCAGTGTGTTCTATTGGCAAATTGAGCAAATCCAACTGGGATCTAGCTGACATGGGAACCTGAAAAATTCACCCCACATCAGTTAAGCTCCCCGCAAGACAGAGCAGAGCAAGAGAGAGACACAGAATAGCTCAGAGGGCCAGTGGGTCCAGAAATAGCACGTATACTATGATAATAGTCTGAGCAAGGCAGAGTGGAGGCATAAAAGAACTGATCAATTCTGGAGTGAAAGGGGAATGAGCAGTGAATTCCTCATACTAGTATCTCAGAATAGACATCACAAGGATGGAAGGAAAGATGGAAGGAAAGATGGAAGGAAGGAAGGAATGATAGAAGGAAGGAAGGAAGGGAAGGGAAGGGAAGGGGGCCAGAAAAAAGTCACTTAATCTTGAGACTTTTTTTTTTAAGTGGTATATACATTCTCTGTTTGTGAAAAAGCAATGTTAGCTATTAAGATGCAAACTGACCCAGAGAGAACATGTCTATGAGGGTAACATCTCAGGGCATGTCACCACCAGATAGAAACTGCTCTCTAATTTAGTGTCCCAATGGTCATGCATGAAGATAGAACAATAAAAGGCTAGCTCATAAAAGGGAAATTTTAAGATTTACCCTTTAGGTTCCAGGGGACTCCAGCAATCGTGGTGGTGATTCAAGCCCTATCAAGGAAACTTTCATTTTACATATTCATTACAGTATGGTAATCTAAACCCACAAAGAAATCCAAGTGTCAAATCTTTTACATATCATAATTTGTTTCATGCTCCAAGCCTGGCAAGGATCAAGAAAAGAAAGGAAAGTGTTGGGGGCATGAGTTGTAGAAGAAACTAAGTGAATCAGAGACCCAAAATTTCAGAAACCACATTGGAACAAGAGTCTTAGGCTATTCAGCGCAATGCACAATAGCCAAGAAGAAAATAAAGTGAGAATCAATAACCTCAAATTCTGAAATCACCTGAAAACTTTAAACATGATATTTACATTTCCTTTTCAATGTAATGCACAACAGGGTCACAGAGCCACATGAAAACCACAACCTGGGAAATTTTATCTTCCCTGACAACCTCACAAATCTTATTTTGCCTTGTGCCCAGACATTACCACGGCTGTCTACATCTCTTGATGTGAGAAACATGCCCCTGAAAAGACTGGAATTAAAGGTTGTAGTGCTCTATAATTCTGTCTGCATGTTTTTATTTCATTTATGTGTTCCAATATCTTTTTTCAAGATGTACCTGTTAGAAAGAAACACAAATCAGTATTTTTGATTTCCCAAATTTACTGTTTATGTCTTTCTCTCTTTTTGCCTTCTAGTAGAGAAAAACCTAAATTCTCAAAAGATTAATGAATTCACATTGTCAAAATTAGTTTACTTGAGGCCAGCAGATCTTTCACTAAAAAGGGAAAAACATTCCACGATTTAATCCAAAATCTTTGAACTTTATTATTGCCTCCTTTGTATTCAGTTTGTCTCTCAAAATTGTCAAAAGCCCTGAAGTCTTTTTTTTTTTTTTTTTTGGCCGTGCCCCACGGCACGTGAACTTCTGCAACCAGGGATCAAACCCATGCCCCCTGCGTTGGGAGCACAGACTCTTAACCAGTGGAGCACCAGGGAAGTCCCCTAAGGTCTTTTTGAAGGTCACAAATACCCATTTAGAAAGCATTTTACTTAGTCAGTGGGCAAGAAATGGCATACTAATATTATAACCATGTCTGCAAATAAGATACTCCAGGACTACCTTTGGATGACTGGGAAGGGTGTCAGGGAGATTCCTGCTTTGAATAGACCCTCAATCTTATCCAGAATTTGTAGAAGAAATGACACTTAGGATATTTTAAAATATTACTGTATACACCTAAAAGTAGGTAAAACAAATAAATGTAAGGGAAGCTTTCTCTAAGGATTCTGTTTCTGTGAAATGACTCAGAAGTGAGATTCACTACAGACAAGCTTTTTGCTTCAACAAGACAGGACCGTGTACTTAACCTGCAGTGTACTTAACCCGGAGGTTGTCTAGCAGCTAAGTTGACTTACCATTCCTATCTAATTTATCCTAGTGCGGTCCCCATGATTCAAATTATTTGCGAGTGTACTACTGGAGGTCTAAACAATGTCCAAGAGAAAAGCTAATAAACTTTCTAAGAACCTCTTCCTTCAAGGACTCTCGTCATTCCAGCTGGTTCGTTTCCACCCAAAAAGCTGACCACTTTTAAAGAGACAGCAGTGGAGAAGAGAACAGAATTGCAAAAGATCACCTGGTTCAATCCTTCATACTAGTAAATGTCTGACACCCAGAACAAATACTTAGTTTCTTGAAGACCTCAGAGAGGGAAGGGATGGGAGAGAAGGGAAAGATTTATTGAGCACCTAACAAATGTAATCTCAACATCTGCAATACCCCTTGATACCGAATTTCATCACCTTCACATTAAAAAATTTCTTCCTTGTGCCTAATTCTAATCTTCCTTTCTTTATTTTTACTGAAATTTATTATATTTTTGTGGTCTAGAATTATAGAGAATAACTGTTGAGCAAACCTCCTCAATTTAATTTATGTACAGATAAAGACAAAAATCAAAACACCCTTTGTGCTTCCCCAAGCCCCCAAACCATATAATCATTTTCATTCTTGCAAGTATCTTGTAATTTTCCATTTGCACATCTCTTTAAGTATAGAAAAGTAAAATAAAAAGATTACAGCCTTTGGTCTCTTGTGTTCTTTTCTCTACACTAAATCAGGTGGGCTTATTTCTACAATGGCATCACATTGCTGACGAATTCAAAATTTACTCAGCCAAACCCTAGGTCCTTTCCTCTGTTTTCTCCTGCACAGGCAGTTCTTCCTCAAATTGTATTTATAATGTTTATATCTCTGTCCCTAAGTAACTGAGCAAACATATTGTGGTTATAGCCAGGGGATGTAAGGAATGAAAGACAACAGGTTTTAGAGAATCACGTTGAGAATTACTAGTTCCCTCCCGCACCAAATATTAAGAACAAGTTTCAAAAAGTTTTGGAATCAATTATGATGAATATGTCCCAATTATTTTTTTAAAGTCTCACTGATAAAAGGTAAAATATTGAGCTGGTCAACAAATTACCTCAGCTGATCTTAGTTCCTTAAGGAAGAGATGACATATAGAGGGAATTATGCTTTAAGGTAGCAAGAATTTGCCAAAATAAGTGAACAAATAAAAAGGGTTGATTTATCATAATATCATGAATAAAATCTGAAAATACTATATAAACAGGTATAAATTTTGATATTTGGATGCAAAAAAAAAAAAAGATAAGCAAGAGACAGAAAGCTAACTCCTCTCAGCCTCTGGGTAGCTTTCAGTGGGAATGTTTCTATATCTAGGAACAAATGATAAAAGACTCAGCCTGATGGGGCAGTGGCTAAGAATCCTCCTGCCAATGCAGGGGACAGGGGTTTGATCCCTGGTGCGGGAAGATCCCACATGCCAAGGAACAACTAAACCCGTGCACCACAACTACTGAGCCCGCATGCCACACTACTGAGCCCATGTGCCACAACTACTGAACTCGCGTGCCACAACTACTGAAGCCTGCACACCTAGAGCCCATGCTCCACAACAAGAGAAGCCACTGCAATGAGAAACCTGTGCACCACAACGAAGAGTAGTCCCTGCTCACCATAACTAGAGAAAACCCGCACACAACAATGAAGACCCAATGCAACCAATAAATAAATAAATAAAATAAAATATATATGGAATCTAAAAAAAAAAATGGTTCTGAAGAACTTAGGGGCAGGACAGGAATAAAGACTCAGACATAGAGAATGGACTTGAGGACGTGGGGAGGGGGAAGGGTAAGCTGGGACGAAGTGAGAGAGTGACACTGACATATATACACTACCAAATGTAAAATAGATAGCTAGTGGGAAGCAGCTGCATAGCACAGGGAGATCAGGTTGGTTCTTTGTGACCACCCAGAGGGGTGGGATAGGGAGGTTAGGAGAGAGGGAGATGCAAGAGGGAAGAGATATGGGGATGTATGTATATGTATAGCTGATTCACTTTGTTATGCAGCAGCAGCTAACACAACGATGTAAAGCAGTTATACTCCAGTAAAGATGTTAAAAAAAAAAAAGACTCAGCCTTAGATCAAAGCTAAATGGATATTCCCTTGGAAACAGGTACATGCCTCAATAAAATTCAATCTTTATAGGATACGTACCAATTTACAAGTATAACCAGTTTCTAGAAAATATTAACTATAAGAAATAGCCATTATTTTACCTAGTAGGGTGTAAAAAATTAATAAGCAAAAGCCTCAATTAAGTAGAGTTGAGATGCCAGAAGGGGAGCTCTCATGTCCTGTGAGGATAGCAGAGCCCAACAGGAAGAAGAAAGACTCTTCTTGCCTGGAAAGGACTCAGCCAATAAAAACCTATGGACTCATTGCTCGCTATAGCCCTCCCAGCTTCCTATTTCTCTCTATAAAAGGGGCTCTCGTTCCCTTGGGAGTGGGGACTTGCAGGTGGTTTGCCATGGTTGCAGACCCTGAATTGCAATTCTCTGCCAATCCCAAATAAACCCATTTTTGCTGGAGAAATAACTGGCAGTTGAAATGTTTTAAGTCAATAAGAGTTCCAACATGCTTACTGAGACGTCGCTTAATTTATTCTCATAAAACCTAAGTATATACACTTTTTTCCAGATTGGAATTTATGGGTACCTTACTTAGCAAACTGCTGGAACTCAAACTTTACTCTTTCTTTGACACCACCATTCATTTGATCTCACAGGCTCAAAATTTCAAATATTTTTATTCTTCCTTTATTCCATATGATCAGTTGTCACTGACCAATACATGCACACCTTCTTAATCTCAATAGTCTGCTGATCGATGTAACAGTTCTCAGGTGATCTTTTGACATTCGTTGATATTCTTTTTGCTGTTAGAGTGATTTTTTTTTAATATTCTTTTGTAGTTTTACTTTTTCACTTCTTTTTGACTTCTGTATCATTTAGGACATTGGGTTACAAATTACAGAAAACTCAATTGTGTAAGAAAACTTAGTCACATGATTACACATAGCCCCTTGGGAGACTAGGAGATGTAGTCTCCATCTGGGTAGCCACAGACAAGCTAAAATCAGGGTATAAAATCTGTTCATCACTGAAAAGATAGAGAGACACATCCTGGTATTATTAGTATCTTTATAGTCACACAAAAAGACTTTGTAATTGTTCTGTTTTGTTTTTAAAGGACCATAGTAATAGTATCTTTAAGTTGAAGTATATAGTATGATTAGTCTAGCAATATTTTGTTTTTAAAACTTGCTCTGCTAAGGTTTAATATTCTGCCAAGATGTTCCTAGGCTGCCTCTAGAGCAAAAAAGTAGTTGAGTAATAAGAATTCTGGCCCGTCAATTACTCTTCAACTAAAATAGCACCATCTTTACCTGATATATATAGAGAGAGAGAGAGTGAAAGACTCTATACGACACGGGTTAATCATAGACATTTTCTCATTCCAGGATAGATAAGTATTCTTCTTGACAAACCTATTTCCATTACTTGAACAATTATGTTTTTAAGGTCAAATTGTATTGAAATCAGAAGATTGAAACTCTTCTCAGATTTTACTGTATAAGAGAGAAGAAAACTGAAAAAAAAATAGTTTGGTATGTATGTGAGAAATTTTTTCTACTTGGAATGTGAGAAGACAATTTGTTAATTTGGAATGTAGAGAAGAAAATGATTTATGGATAGGTACACTCAAATAATAGGAAAGAACAACTCTGGTCTGAACTGAATGTTAGATCCCAATATTTTTTACCTTCCTGTTGAGTACTTACAGCTTCCTATGAAGTCTTACAGTGCCGGCGGAAACAAGGAATGGTATTCTTTGAATTCCCCAAGCCTTTTCCACACCCATCCACTTAATTTTTTTTACATTTGTCTGCTACATGTTTCTTGGTATTTAGAATCTTAGAACATTTTCGGTAGACAGAAAGCTGACCTCCTAAATCTAACACACAATTATAATTTCAGTTCCAAGTGAACACCCACTCAATCCCTTTGACAGTAATCCTAGCCAAAGCTTTAATACATAGGGTGAAATCTCCCAAGGCTAGAACTTTTTCTTGGCAGAGGGACATCAAGGGGATGGAAAATGCTTTGAAAGAAGGACCTAAGTTTTGTTTTGTTTTTAATTTTTATACACTAAAGCTTTATCTTTGCCAAGCGCGCTTCTTCGAGCACTTTGGCAAAGAGCGCTTTGCCAGCCTGCAATGTCTAAAGGATAGAAAGTATATATTCTTACGAGATTTTGTTACAATGGAATTTATTAAAGGACTTCATGTGGTTTACACCTTCAGAGATAACCAAAGGACCTTGGCACTCATATTCCCAACCTGGCTCCGGTGATCTTTGTATTCTTTCACTTCCTCTCTCAGAATTTAAGTGTAGAATCCACATCACTATAATATTTTTATTCATTTTTTCTTGCAGTTTTGCTTTTTTATTTGTGATTATGCTGTTTTTCCAGTTTCAAAATGTATATTATTTCTAATTTTATTTCTTTTGCATTTTATCAAAGTACCCATTAAATTCTGGTTACATAAAGAAAAATTAAAAATAAACCATCCATTTCTTGGAGCTGTATTGATCTACCATATTAACCCTGTGTGACGCATTTCTTCTGGTCAAGTCCGGAACTTATTTTTCTATTCTAACATTCATTTTCTTTGTTTTCTTAATTCTCGTTTAGGGCTTTCATAATAATAAATTATTAACCTGCTCCACGTAGTTTCCCAGTACTCATTCCTTAACTCTTTATCGAGAAATCTGTAACTGCATCGTCTTTGTAATAAAAAATCTGGGTGAATGTATAGTATGTGGTGTGACTGATGTAGGACACATTTTAAATTTATTTGGCCTCCTCCAAAGAAAAATATTTCATTTTAGTAAATTGTCTATGTTCATTAATGTTTCTACTCTCCTCAAATAATAGGTAAAACAATAGCTCTTTAAGGCACTGAGTCTAGAGAATCAGGAAAATTTTGTGAAGGGTAAGAATCTCTAGGTGATCAGTATCAAAGGTAGAGAAATGTTGGCTTCAAAAATCTTAGTCTTCAGTAACCCTACATCCTCCTTTTCTGAAACCCAACCCCTCAACTCCCTCACATGGCTTGAGTGCATAAGGATCAGAACAGTTCAAAACCACTTAATTTGTGAAAACTAATTAAATACCCAAAGAGCATTTCAAAGAGTGAAGATCAAAGATATGGAACTACAATCACTGGAAAATATTTTTCTTTTTAAAATAAGGCAAATACATTATGTAAAGTAAAATTGAAGCATCTGCTACTGTTGTAAATAAAAATTGCCAGGGAAATTAAAATATCCTTTGGTAAGTTTACCATGTGAAACCATTGGAAAAATTCTGGACATTTTGTTTAAGATGGTAACATTAGGGTGATTATATGTATTGTTCAAGCTAGGATGCTTGTAAGAGTGAAAGTGAGCATTATTAATAATTACATTGGGACTGTTTCCAAACAAACTGAGACATATATATGATCATTCTAAAAATATCACTGATGAACTTTATACACTTAAATATAAAAACAGCCCATAATACCATAACTATTTTTTAATAAAAATGTTAAAAGGTCCCCAGACACATTAAAAAAGTAAAAAGAAAAAAAATAAAGATAAATTACAATGGGACTAGTTTCTATAAAGAGCACCGAAAAGCAGACTTAAGAACTATCACTACAGATAAACAACAAGGTCCTACTGTATAGCACAGGGAACTATATTCAATATCCTGTGATAAACCATACTGGAAAAGAATATAAAAAAAGAATGTATATATGTGTATAACTGAGTCACTTTGCCATACAGCAGAGATTGGCACAAGATTGTAAATCAACTATACTTCAATTAAAAAAAAAAAGAACTACCTCTATAATTAGTGTCCTAAAATAGAAAAGACAAATGGACAACTGGAATAAAAGAAGTGTCCTGATTTCTCCTTCAATTCAAAATAAATTTGAGTAATAAAATGGAGATAAAAGAATTGGGATTTAAAAGAATTTTAATCCAAGTCAACATGATAAAATTAAATAACGGTATGAGCTGATCATCTAAACTGTTGGTTATCTATCTGATAATTTAGTCATTAGCAATGATGAAGACTTCTATGGCATGAACCTTCGGGCTGATATACTTAGGTCCCCCTTTGTTAACAGTCTACGCACTTCTGGGATATGAGCACACACATAATTCATCAGTAGGCTTAAAGAATTTTTCTTATTAACTAAAAGAGAGCTAAAATTGCATAAAGAAGGGAAAGTGCTTCTTATAAATATTCATAACCTAAAGCATTTATTCAATGACTGTTTTCACATGAAATAGGTTAGATTTTGTCCTCAGAACATTATCAAAGTCTAGTCCTTGTTCACAAACAACAACAGCAATGTTCCTTTACTTCTAAAAAAGACAGCCCATAAAGGTTGTAAGAATCATAGAATTCTAGAATAGAGGCCGAATCATAATTGCTTTTAAAGCAGTAAATACAATAAATCTGTTGTTAAGAAAACACTCAACTTAATATTAAAATGTATTTGGATCATTTATAATAACAACATTTTCTAACCTAATATACTACTCATAATATTAGCTCTATTTAGAAACGCTTGTAAGACAAAACTACAATATTCATTTTATTATCACTGGAACAAAAATCAAACATTTAAAATGACACTCTCACAAGTTATTTCTATTTGCAAGGCTCTGTCTTTGTTTATATAGTCTCACATGTGTTTAGCAAACTGTAAACAATTATTTCATTCTCTAATATATAAATTCAAATTTATGAAAAGAATATTTATAAACCTGCTTAGATTCCCTATATCTTCTAACTCAATTTTTAGAACTAAGCAAAGCTAAAAAGTCTTTTTTTTTTACTGTAAGTGCTTTTCAGCAAACACTGATTTCAGAATTTCCTATGTAAAATCAGATTTTTTTTTCACACAGAAGCAGAGAGAGCTTCTCATTTTTCATTGATATAAGGAAACAAAATATGTTCTATTTTCCCTAGCATATCAATATTAATCAGTTATTACTTCCTTCATCAGAAAAAAGATTAATACAACCCCACTTTCACAGAAAGCAGGGCAGAGCTATCGAGCAGGGAGTTTTTCTTAAAGATCAGTACACTTACCACAGGGTCTGAATGCAGATACTTTTCATGTGAAATCCTATGATTTTGAGATCAAATAGGTTTTAATGCTAATAAACTTGCCAAGATTTTTTTGGTTTTATACAAATAATTAGCTGTAGGGTCTTGTGAAATGAAAATTTTTTTTTAATTGTTTTGCTTTGCTACGACTTTCAAATGTATCTTTACTTTGTGTTTCCGCAGTACTGCAACTCCTGGGAATGATAAGCCAACCGCCACCCTCCACCCTCCACCCTCCACCCCCCCAGACCAGTTTCTGGCCTATTTAAAACCTCCCTAGGTTGCTACCACAAACAGGACTGTGGTTAAAGCAGGCACGATTCGGTGGGACCATTAATTCGTTTGAGGCTATAATTTTTGTTCCAGTAACTAACACGTCATTAAGTTGAAATAGTTTCATTATGAAAGGAAATATTCACAGAGAATTTAACCAATGAATGAAAATTACTAAGTTTCCAACCAGTTTGATTCAGACTAAATGTAAATCTTACTAATAAAATTGGTTCACGTTTTGAATTTAAAAAAATTTTTTAATCGTAGAAGAATGAAGACTGGAGGTATTTGTAAGCTTTCAAGTTTGCCACAGTGAAACAAAAATGGCATGTAAAAATACTTAATTACTCTTTAAAAATATGTCAGCCTCTATTTCGTTGAAATTGAATCAAAACATATGCTTTGTTTTCTTTAAAAATATATATTTCCTGGGCTTTATGCTTTCATTTAAGCACAGAAATTTAGTCTTGTTTCATATCGTTCATTCATTCACCAACTATCTACTGAGCACCCACTTTGGTCAAAGCATTGAACTAGAACAGGAAGGCAAATAAAACCGTCATCTGTTCTCCCCTGGGGAACTAACGTTACAGGCAGTGATACAGAAATTACACAACCAAAGTCAAGATTATTTCATTACAACCGTGATAAGCAATGTGAAGGTGAAGTCCAGGGTACTAGGAATGCTTCTCTGAAGAAAGATCACTTAACATCTGAACGAGCAGGTTGAGTTAGGTGAGGGAGGAAGATAGGAAAGGTAATTAATTTAATAATTTAATAAGAAAAGACATCCTAAGGAGGAAAATAGGCTGGCTCATTTGAGGAAAAATAAAATAAAAATAAAATAAAATAAAATAAAATAAAATAAAATAGCTATTGAAACTGGAACACAAAGCACCAAGTAGAAAAGTGTGCTGACTGGGCTCAGATGGTTTGGATTCAGATCCTAGCTCCACTGTGACTTCCATGTTGTCTGATCTTAGAAAACTTCCGTTTCCTCATTTTTAAGCTAGGGAAAGTAACAGTATTGACTATAGTTGTTGTCAAGATTAAATAGTTACTTATTTAATCTTAAAAACTTATGGTAGTGCCAGGCACATAGGAAATGTTACAGAAATGTAGTTGTTTTTAATATTAATCCCAATTAGAGCCTAAATATATATGATATTTATTATAGTTTCCTTCTCTCAACTACATCCTTAGTTATACAGTAGGTTGAGAACAGGAATTCTTTGTATTCCCACAGTAGAAGTTGTACAATGTAAAGCAGATGGACATCATGGCTGAAGCACCAGCATACATTTTCAAAAACTGTTTGCAAAGATCTCTTAAGTTCCAGTCACAGAAAATTCAGGTTTTTTGTTGTGGTGGCCATTGTAATCATTATTTGGTTTAGCTAAACCAAGTCTTTACTAAACTAAGTCTTTAACACTGGGGAACATTGTTTTCTGTATCTACCAAGTCTAGAATTAAGTTTCATTATTATGGCCAGACTCTTATAGTAAAAATTCTTTTAGATTTTTTTTAAAAACTACATTCATATGGTACAACAGTAGGATCCATAATAGAGAATAAGGCAATACAAACATAGGTACATGCCTTTGAACCAAACTGTATGCTTTAAGCTTTAATGTTGATTTTCAGTTTTTGTTCTTTTCTTTTCCTTCCTTCCTTCCTATTTAATGTCTTACTATTTTTATATATTTCTTACTATGTAGCTAACACAAGCTATACTGTCCTTATTTCTTTTGAGTCTTGACCACTCATATTCAATTAGATACTTCTTATTTTGTCTGACAATTATTTTTCCTTTCCTGTCTTTGAAGACTGTGATATTTAGGGCCTCCCCATTTTAGAAGGATTAGCAAAGCCAGTTATTTTAATGTCATTTGCTATATATCCAGGAGATGTTTCCAGTCCTGTTCTCTGATCCGAGGTCATAAAGTTCTCACAAATAGCTTATAAATGCAGAATTTACTATAGAGACCAGCAAACCCACTGATAGTGATGTTCTTAGTCCAAGTACTTATCTGACATTCCTAGTGCAACAGAAATTCAGACTCTGGATAAATCCCTTTATGCTCTCTTGGAAAGATTCCCAGCTTTACTGATGTTCACTCAGGAAGAGATTCAGGATTTTTCTAAATTTATCAGAAAATGAAACTACTCAGGGGAGTGACTACAATCCATTTATAGTCTGGCTCTGCATGAACATCTATCCTGAAATCTGCCTACAATCGTGAAAGACTAAAAGTATTCACTCCTGAAGCCCAACTTAATACTTGCCTTATTTGGTTTCCAAATTCTGTGTTAGGGCTTTCAAATGTTCATTAAAGGCTTCCGAGATCCATATGGTTCCCCAGTTATCTTAATTTTAAAATATGCGATGCTTTATTTTATTATAGGCAATATCATGAACTACCTCATTCTTAATTGTTTGCAGTTCTACATTTTTTCCTGATTATAAAATTAATAATAAGATCATTATGAAAAATTAAGAAAGCAGAGTAACACACATCCATCACCACCCACTTCCCCAAGAAGAATCACTGTATTTCAGCATATTTTCCTTCTAAATTTCTAATACTATTTAAACAAAATGAATTTTTTTCTCATGCAGTTGAACTTCAGAAAAATAGTATTTTCCTATTCAAAATGAAATCTTTAAGAGTCTATATGCCCTTCCCCTAATAGATCACATTAATTTTTCTCTCATCTTTGTAGCATTTTAACATACAAAGAGGAGCATATGTTTTACAGTTGCACCATTTCCAGGGCAATATAGTTTTCCAGTTTAAAAAAGTGCAATGAGAAAGTTACATATTAGAATCAATGACCCTCTTTAGATAGTAGGAGAGAAAAATACCTTAAGTTGAACAAAGATACAAGCTAATATTCTTTCTGGATTTTTGCATTTTGAGAAAAAACACATAATATGAAGGCACTAAGCTCTCCTTGACTTCTTACCTTACCAAAAAAATTTGTCATCCTAATTAAAACATATTTCATAATTCTGGGTTTTTTAAAGTAAAATTGCACACCAAGTAATTGTGGCTGAATGTGAATCCATCCATTCAGGGCTTTTTGTAAACACTATTCTAGCACATAATGTAAATATACACATCAAAATACTGAACAAACCATATTAAAATAACAAAAATAAGTCCCCTCCTCGACATTTGATAATGTAATGTCCATAAAAAGCAGTGAAAGAGAACTGATGCGTAAGCTTGAGAAAGATGATTCAATCTTTATAGGATCTCAGAAGAATAGAAGTCAGTTTTCAAAGTGAAACATTTATTCACTTTTCCAAATTTTGCCAAACATTCTAGCCAATTAAGTTCTCCTCAATTCCAAAGTATCACAGAAGCATTAACACTCTGGCCTTCCTCTATTTGTCAGTGAGAATAACTTCTCTGAGATGTACATTGTTCCTTTGTGTGTGTGTGTGTGTGTGTGTGTGTGTGTGTGTGTGTGTGTGGTATGCGGGCCTCTCACTGTTGTAGCCTCTCCCGTTGCGGAGCACAGGCTCCGGACGCACAGGCTCAGTGGCCATGGCTCACGGGCCTAGCCGCTCCATGGCATGTGAGATCTTCCCGGACCGGGGCATGAACCCGTGTCCCCTGCATCAGCAGGCAGACTCCCAACCACTGCGCCACCAGGGAAGCCCTACATTGTTCTTTTTTAATATTTTACTTTCTTTTTGAACTTTGAGGAAAAACTGCTTCATAAAGCTATATGACTGCATTCATCCCATATTCCCACAGCACTTAAATATATTGTTTGATCTATATTAATCTCATGTAATCTAAGAAAATTTTCCAATTAGTTTTCCAAATGTGTTTTTAATCCTCTCTCAGTAATCCAAATGATTCTTGAAGAAAGGGTGATAGGTCTTGCTTTTCTCTTGTTGTTCTTCAGAATGACTAAAAATATGTTCCGTATATAGTAAGGACTCAATCAATAAATTTGGTTAAGTAAAGGAAAAAACAAACAATAGACTTAGGTAAGGAATGACATTAATATCTAATCTAGTCAAATAAAGTAAATTAGCACAGATAAAATTATTCTATGGGTCAAATAATGAACACACTAGCATAATAATGGGCCATAAATCTCTTGGTTATGTCCACATTGGCATTATACTACAGTATCAGTATCAATCTCTACCAGATTAAACTCTTATAATCAAAGTTTTATAGCTATAATATATAGCCACTTGCCCTTTTAATAGGAAGAAATTAAAATATATAAGTTTTATTTGCTGTAGTACCATTTAAAATATTGAACATCTAGAATGATCATGATGTGAGATATCTTACTTACATTTGAATTACTGAGTTTACATACCTATTTTCTAAGACCTGACAATTGACCTCTTTAACATGTTCAAGAAGAGCACAGCTATCCAAATATTGGTATCTGAAAGAAATTTTGCCTGTGGACCTGACAACATTTGAATGCAGTAAAATCTTCAAAAGTATCTTTACAGTAAATATAATAAAAAGTTTTATACCATTTCTTATCAAGTCTTTCAACATAGATCAATAGTCTAAGTAAAAATAATTCTACAAAGGGTCAATGAAATACAGCCTACAAATGTAGTTCTCTGATAATCTGGTTTAATTTAAATACTAATTTTGAGTTCTGGATAAATTAAGAAAATCCATCAGGATTATAATTTATTCCAAATAAATTTGAGGAAAGTATTGGCTGGCTGTGAGATGATTGAAGATACAGTGTTGTCTGACAGCTACAGAGGAGGATAATAATCTTCTGTACCCATCAGCCAAGTACAAAGTAGGTTTGCTCTACTCTTGAGATAGTTGAAAACTTTAAAAGATTCAATGTACAAATAAAAGCCACTCCATTTTGGCCCAGATTTTATCCAAGGGAACATCCATGGATACGGCAAATACACTAGACAACGACTGCGAATCTGCTCCAACACAAATGGACTAGACGTCCTTGAAATTCTACATCATAAAAAGACATAAAGATTTTAACATGAAAAACAATTAAGGAAGTATTACACAATTTCAACACTGACTACTAAAAAAAAAGAAAAATGAACAAAATGTCTCTAGCATGTGAACCCACGTTAAAATATTTGAAAAATAAGCCTTCCTTTCAGTTGCTTTGCTGTCAATATTATAAGCTATAAAACAATTAAAAGATGGAGAATCTTTACTAAGTATTACAAGATGACTTTGGACAGAGTTAAACTATTCTTTCAACCTGTTACTTGTTACCAGAACCATCTCTCTAAGAGCTCTCCTTGTTTGGGAAAAGAAAGCCACATCACCTGTACATGGACACACCAGCAAATATAAATTATGTAGTAAAGAAGTAAATTATTATCTATAGATTAGGAGGAAGTAAATTCATATTAAAATAGATAAAGGAAAACACAAGTTTGACTTTACTATTTCACCTTGACTTAATAATAAAGGATAAGTTAACCATTATAGAGCGTTTACTAAATACGTGGCATTGTGCTAAACAGTTTTCAAAAATTTTCTCTTTTAATCTTTCTCTTTTAACTGAAAAAAAGAGGTGATGATACTGAGGCTCCGAAATTTATGTAAATTGCCCCAGGTTACAAAGTTAATAAATGAAGGAGCCAGTACCTGAACTCACAATGATGGTTTCTAGTGCTGGGGCTTTTAAGCAAATCACTGTGCAATCTCCACCGTGGGGTGACTGTGGACGTTCTCACAGCAATTAAATGAAACTAAGAAAGCAAGAGGAAAATCCAAAAGCCAGCTACATAAAACTGGGGTCCAAGGAATGAGGAAGTTATATGTGTCATAATCTAAACAAAAGAGAAATCAGGATAAACTTCAAGGCAGGCTTACAGGTAGTAATGATGGAATAATGCACTTGGAGGAGCAGTGGCGGTGATGATTTGTTAGTTCTAACATTGTCATCTTGTCAGAGAGATGGACAAAAGAACACATTTGGGGAGCAAAGAGGAAAATCAATAGAAAGAGGGTCAGATATTTCTCAGAGGAATTGATCCTTGAAGTTAAGAGAAAGAAGGACATTCCAGAGAAAGAAAAGAATCAGAGGCAAATGCAGGGCTTGATGAAGAAAATAATCCAGCGGCTGCAGGTAATGGGTACTGGAGAGGGCAACAGAGGGAGGAATTTCCTGAGAAAAGTAATATCAGATACGAGGCTCGTTGAGCTGCTGCAAATAACGTTTCCACATTTGTAAATTAATCTCTCTAGATAACACCTTGTAATTCTAACACTAGAATTAAAGTAGAAAAATTATAAAATTTATCTAAAGTGCCAGAGAAGTCTCTAAGAACATGCATGACTTTGGACTGGTTGTGGGAGAACTTAAAAATTATCCATTTGATTGAAATGGTGGAGATAAAAGCAGACCAGAAAAAGCAGAAAAGAAACTGGATAAGAGAAAAATAAGAAATGAAATGAGAAGGCCTATCACTTTTCAGCCTAAAAGACAGAGTTAGAATTAAGAAAAGTTTGTTTTTATTTTTTATTTTTACAAGATCTGGTTAAAACAAGATGATTCCATCTGAAGATAGAATTTTTAAATCATGAGTTGTGGTCAGTGTTTTCTAACCTGAAATCTCCAAGTCTGTTGAAATTCATCATTAATTGTTGACTATAATTCAGCCAGTAGTTAATTACCTATTGTTTTGGAATTGCCATGACCTAGGGGGCCCAACACACAATAAGCTGGAAACTCAATGGTATGGTCTGCTTAGAGAAGAGCAAATAACCAGGACTAGAAAAGTGCTCACCAACCCAGAAGAGTTTTATTCACAAAAGGATAGCTGTATATGCTGAAATCTGGTATCATTTGGGCTAACATTAATATCCAAGGCTTTCAATCTATTGCTGGACATATAATAGCAAGATTTCTAGTTTACTGTACTAACCAAGAACAACTACATGGACTGAGCAATCATGGTTTGATTAGCAGAAGGGGAGCATTTGTCTTCCTGGGAGGACTAGCAACTAGACCGATATCAGTGCTGATGTTTCCAATCATATCCACTGATTATATCAAGAAGATTCCTCCCCTATTTAGGAATAGGTGAAACTGAGCCTGCACAGGACAAAAGGCTCTGAACACAGTGAAAGCAGTATCTGTGAAGTTACTTTGTTTTTTTCCCTCTTTTGTTATTTAATTCTTACTTTATTACTATCTAAAACACCTATTACTAGTTTCTGCAGCTAGATAGTAAATTTTCAAGAAAGAAGACCAGGACTCATAGGTTATTGTATTCATTCCATAGCACCAAGCCCTTAAATGATATTCAAGATAAATTGATTAATTTGTATAAATACAACTCCTCTAAAGAGATGAAATAAAAAGATCGTGACATTAGTAATATGGCAGAATAAGAAGCTCAAGACCCTCCTTTCTCCCACAGACAGTTATTCAACAAAAACTTGTGGAATAATTCTCTTTTTGAGAAGTCTAGAAAAGAGCTCAGGGACCCCTGCACCCCAGGTGAGCATAAAACCAGCTGCTTCAAACCCAGTAGGAAAATTGCTGGAGTCTTCTCATTATGAGCTCTCTCACATAATCAGAGTAAAACTCCCAGCTTCTGGCTTCTTCACAGAGCGGCAAACAGAAGACTGAAGAGTGTACATCCAACTTTCTGACTTTGAGCAGTGAGGGCTGCTTCTTACTTAGAGCACTGACAGGACTCAGCACAAGCTAGATGCCTGGGGGCCACTGAGAACAACAACAAACAAAAAAGCTGGGCAGCATACTGCTGCTCCAGAGGACACATAGTACAGCAGACACAGGCTGACGTAGCTCAGCGTCTGCATCCTCAGGGGGAAAGAGAAGAGTGGAGCATGTCTTCAATGTTCCAGGTTTCCAGGGCTGCTTGAGGGTCTGGTTCTGTCTACTCCAACTTGGGGACCTGATGTGACCTGACATAATCTAAATGCCTACAGACTGCTGAGAACAAAAAAGAGCTGGGTGTCATGTCACTGCTTCAAAGGACCTGTGGTATAACAGACAGATGCCAGAGGGTGCAAGAGATTACAAGCTCCTTTAAAAAAAACAAACAAAAAAAATACAAACAGTGTATCCCTTTAATCAGGAATCTACACAAATCACTGTTTGTGTAGATTTGTAGTTAGAGACACATCCACAGAAAAAGTTTGAAAGGCCCCTAGAATCTCTATTCAGGCTGATGGGTGAAGGTCTTTACCTGTGTGGAGCCAGTCCATAAAGGCTGGGAGAGGTGACTGTTTTTTCACATGCACGGGTACCAACACAAAATTATTGATACAAAGAACATGAACAGGAGGAAATGGCCCAATCAAATGAAAAAAGAAAAATCTCCAGAAAAAAACACGAAAGAAATAAGGTATATGAATTACCGGGCAAAGAATCCTAAATAACACATAAAGATGGTCAAGCTAAGGAAAGTGATACATGAATAAAATGAAAATAGAGCAAATTCAAAAATGAAAATAGAACAAAAGAAAACAGCAATTTGGCAAAGAGATAAGAAATACAAACAAGAACCAATCAAATTTTGGAGTTGAAGAATACAACAACTAAACTGAAAACTGTACTCAGTGAGATAATATATTGCAAGTGTTGAGTGAAAAAACTGCCAACCAAGAATACTATATCCAGCATAACTGTCTTTCAGAAATAAAGGAGAGATAAAGACTTCCCCAGATAAACAAAAGCTGATGGATTTTATCACCACTAGACGTGCCTTACAAGAAATGCTAAAGGGAGTCCTTTAAGATAGAGGGAGATCAGCTCCATGCTTTGTGACATCCTAGAGGGGTGGGATAGGGAGACACAAGAGGGATGGGACATGGGGATATATGTATACGAATAGCTAATTCACTTTGTTATACAACAGAAACTAACACAGCATTGTAAAGCAATTATATTCCAATAAAGATGTTAAAAAAATTTTTTAATTAAAAATAAAAAAATTAAAAAGATAAAATGAGAAGATGCTAAATAGCAACACCAAAGCATATGAGAGTATAAAGCTTGTTGTTAAAGGTAAATATACAGAAAAATACAGAATATTGTAAATCTGTAATAGTGGTTGGTAAATCACTTTAATTCTGGTATACAAGTTAAAAGACAAAGTGTAAAAAGTAACTATAACTATAAAAATATACTAATGGATACACAATATAAAAAGATGTGATTTGTGAGATGAATAACATAAAGTGAGGGTGAGAGAAGTAATCTGTAGAATTTTTGTATGTGATTGAATTTAGGTTGTCAGAAAAAACAGACTGCTGTAATTAAAAGGCATTTTTTGTAAGCCTAATGACAAACACAAAGAAAATATCTATAGAAATTAAACAAAAGAAAAAGAGAAAGGAAGCAAACTATGTCACTAAAGAAAACAATCAATGAAACAAAAAGTAAAACAGCAAGAGAGGAAAAGAGGGACAAAAGAGCTACAAGACAGAAAACAGGGCTTCCCTGGTGGTGCAGTGGTTGAGAGTCTGCCTGCCGATGCAGGGGACACGGGTTCGTGCCCCGGTCCGGGAAGATCCCACATGCCGCAGAGCGGCTGGGCCCGTGAGCCATGGCCGCTGAGCCTGTGCGTCTGGAGCCTGTGCTCCTCAACGCGAGAGGCCACAACAGTGAGAGGCCCGCGTACCGCAAAAAAAAAAAAAACAGAGCTACAAGACAGAAAACAATAAACAAATGGCAATAGTAACTCCTGCCCTATCGATAATTACTTTAAATGTAAATAGATTAAATTCCCCAATCAAAAGACATAGAGTGGTTGAATGTATTTAAAAAACAAACAAAAAAAGGCAATAGAATACATATTCTTTTCAAGTTCACATGGAACATTTTCCAGGATAGAGTATATGTTAGGCTACAAAACAATTCTTAATAAATGTAAGAGGACTGAAATCATATCAATCATTTTCTCCAAGTACAAAGGTATGAAACTGAAACTGTGCAACTCAGATTGGGACTTGATCCCAGCCAAAACCCATACTGGGACTTGGACCCAAGTTCTTTTAACTGAGAGCACACACCTGGTCTCAGGACTTAATAAAGCTCAGGTTCTTGATGTCTCAGCGCAGAAAGAATTCAAGGAGAGAAAAAGTGATAGGAAAGACGTGGATTTATTTAGACAGAAACACATTCCACAGACAGAATATGGGCCATCTCAGAAGGTGAGAGCAGCACCAGGGTATGGGGTTGTCAGTTTTTATAGGGGTGGGTAATTTCATAGGCTAATGAGTGGGAAGAATATTCCAACTATTTTGGGGAAGGGGAGGAGATTTCCAAGAATTGGGCCACCACCCACTTTTTGATTTTTGATGGTCGGCCTCAGAACTGTCATGGTGTTGGTGGGTGTGTCAGCATATGCTAATGTATAATAATGAGTGTATAATGAGGCTCAAGGTCCACTAGAAGCCAAATCTTCTGCCATCTTGGACCTATTTCATTCTAATCAGTTTATGTCATGTCCTCAGGGTATGTCTTTCTTTTAAAGGTTGTGTCCTGCCCCCTTCCCTCTTGTTTCAAAACCAGAAGTTAATTAAACGAAGAAACCTGGAAATTTACAAATATGTAGAGATTAAACAACAAGCTACTGACAAACCAATAGGTCAAAGGAAAATATCAAAAGAGAAGTTTTAAAATACCTTGAGACAAACAAAAATAGAAATATACCAAAATTTGTGGGAAGTTTATAGTGACTAATGCCTACCTCAAGAAACAAGAAAAGTCTCAAATAAAAAGGCTAATTTACACCTCAAAGAACTAGAAAAAAGTAGAACAAATGAAGCCCAAAGTTAGTAGAAAGAAGGAAATAAAAAAGATTACAGCAGAAATAAATAAAATAGACAATAAAAGACAATAGAGAAGATCAATGAACTACGAACTGATTCTTTGAAAAGATAAACAAAGTTGACAAGCCTTTAGCTAGACTCACCAAAAAAGAAAAGAAAAGAAAAGAAAAAGAAAAAAGAGAGGACTCAAGTAAAATCAGAAATGAAAGAGGAGATGTTACAACTGATACCACAGAAATACAAAGGATCATAAGAGACCACAGAAATACAAAGGATCATAAGATGTTACAACTGATACCACAGAAATACAAAGGATCATAAGAGACCACAGAAATACAAAGGATCATAAGATGTTACAACTGATACCACAGAAATACAAAGGATCATAAGAGACTTTTGGTAGGTTGTATGTCTAGAGACATACAACCTACCAAAACTAAGTCATGACAAAATAGAAAATCTGAACAGACTGATTACTAGTAAGGTGGATGAATCAGTAATCAAAAACCTCCCAACAAACAAATGTCCAGGACCAGATGGTTTCACTGGTAAGTACTACCAAATATTCAAAGAAGAATTAATACCAATCCCTTCTCAAACTCTTCCAAAAAATAGAAAAGGAGGGAACTCTTCTAAACTTTTCCTTTTACTTAATGAGGCCAGCATTACCCTGATACCAAAACCAGACAAGGACGCCACAAGAAAATTCCAGACCAATATCTTGGATGAACATAAATGCAAAAACCTTCAACAAAATATTAGCAAATCAAATTCAAAAATACATTAAAAGGATTATACACCACAATCAAGTGGGATTTATTCCAGGAATGCAAGAATGGTACATCTGCCAGTCACTGTCATACATCTCGTTAATGAAATAAAGGGAAAAAAATCATATAACCATCTGAATAGGTACAGAAAAAGCGAATGACAGAATTCAACATCCATTTATGATAAAGACTCAACAAAGAAGGTATAGAGGGAATGTACCTCAGCATAATAAAGACCTATATGGCAAGGCTTCGCCTATCATACTCAACAGTGAAAAGCTAAAAGCTTTTGTTTTTTATTCCACAATAAAAAAGGATTTAAAAAATCATAATGGAGATTAGTAAGATAAATATAAATTTACTGTCACCATTTTGGAACTATAAGAAGAAGGGACTCTTCTAAAGTTTTGAAACAATGAAATTAAGACAAACAGTAAACTGAATAAACTATTGAATTATGCTCAGGAAGTGGTTATCTGAAAACGTAGTTCAGATGAAAAATATAAATAAGTTCAAGAATTATTTTACCAAATTAGCAGAAAATAACCTCAAATGAAATTAGTTGAAATTACAAAATTTTCCCTATTTGAAATTGAGATCACAGAGGGTGATGTGATCTTTTAAAAAAATAAAATAAATCCCCTGATGAACTTGACCTCTGTGTAGTACACTAATTTTTATCACAAAGTCACTTAACCAAGCTAAAAAAAAGCCTGGGAGAATAATACTGACACTAAAAGAGATAAAGTAAGGAAGGAAACTTTCCAGCTCTTGAAAATTTTATGCTCAAAAGTGCTGATGACACAGCAGGAATTAAGCCTTTATTCCTGAAGCCAGGTCTGGTTAATATTTCATGGAGTCACCTCTCTTCAGAAGTAACCATATTAATTCAGTGGCTACACTGAGATCTAAGAGCACACAGCTTCCTCACATACACACTTTACAGAGGTTCAGCTTCCTGTGAAAGCTGCTGGAGCTCTGTCAACACAAGGGAGTCGCCCAGTGGAAGAGGCTGTAATGCCATGCTGGTAGCAAACAAAAGGAGGGAACATACTTTGTAGAACAGCCCTAGGAAAACTAACACAACCAACACACTCCAGAATCCTGTCAATCATCGAATTTCCATTTTTATTTTATTTATTTATTTACTTAATCATTTGCAGACGATCTCCCTTTCCAAATGAAGTTCTACTCGGAAATCCAATATATAAAGCAGAAGAAAGATCTAATCTGTTCAAAATGGGATGGGGAATACAGAGGTCTGCTTACTCTCCTTGGTTTCCCTGTCCCCATAGTGTTTCCCACATTTGAGGGGAACTCCAGGGCTTTCCAGAACATAGTCTGAAAAAGAATAGATATAAGCCATTTCTATGAAGATTTCAATTTTCTTTTCTTTTTATTTAGAATAAAGATTACTAAATATTTTCATATAAATGAAATAAACATAACACAAAAAAATTTTTCAGAAAAGTCATCATTGCTGGTGGTCAATCAACTTGTTACGTAGCTAATCCAGAGAACCTGTGGAATATAATACATTAAAAAAATTATTTAGCTATTTAAATTTATTCAGGAAGTATTTAATAGCATCCCAGATCTACCAGGAGTGGACAGGTCCTGAGGATGTATAGACAGCTTGTAAGGCCAAAAGTTCAAAAGATTTTGTGTATAAAATTGGGTCACATTGATTAATACCACTTCATAAATCTCCACATTTTGGGACCCACCAGCTTGATTGACAGGAGCCCACTCTTTTGGGGGAGCTCCTCCCAAATATTTCTGGAGATTCCTTGGGATGCTTTCCTGTGTCTACAGAGCATACCTGGTCATCTCTTCCTACCAGTGGGTTGGGAACTCATACATACTGCTTAAGGCTCTAAGTCACAAAAATAGCAACCTCAATGATCCTTTGAAAATGCTGCTCCTATTAACTTACCACTTTCCCCCACTTGCCCGTTTACCTCAAGCACAGCCTATGATGCTGCTGGGGAAAGGAAAAACTTTTCATTGTTGGAGTCACTAAAGCATACTGAGCGTCTGTGGGCTTAATCCTCTGCAGTTCATAGGGATGTGCCTTGTCTCACTGGCCTTGTGCAATGCTGTCTAATTACACAGGCATGATGGATCCAGGGCATGAGAGGTGGATTGTGCCCCGCTTTTGTTTTGCACTCAATCAGAGGGTGAGATGCAGCAGTTCAGCCTGTAGGTTAGGTGGAATGAAAACTCACCGTCACACTCTACCTCCTTCTGGGCTTAGGTTCCATCTACACCTGTGTTAAGCACATGTGGGAGGATGGAGAATAAAGAGGAGGCAAGAGGAGATTGAATATGCATTACAAGGAAGGAAAGAGCAAGGAAAGAAAACCCTTTAGGATATTTTATAGTAATTAAAATGAGAAACAATGAAGATCTAAATCTTGTGGTAGAAGGTATTGAGAAGAGGCTAAGATTTGAGTAAAATCTTGAGAGATAATGCAGTTGAATTGAAAAGAGTACAGTTCATAGTCAAAACTTGTTAGTGTGATTATATATGTTACGATACGTGGCCAAGATGATAAGGAAGCCAAAAGGATTTTTTTTTTCAGAGAAATTACGACATTTTTATGATTTCAAGAAGAAACCCCTTTCTGGAAAATGATTATGATCAGTGAAACCAATGGCTGTATGGCTATAAAACCAACTCTTGGGTTCCTTGGAGCCTGGCCTCAAAGTTTGGTCTGTAGACCAGCAGCATTTGGGAACTTGTGATTAAATGCTGAATCCTGAGCCCCACACACCCCTTCTGAATTGGGTAACTCATTTGCACATTATAGTTTGAGAAACACCACCACAGAAGACTAGGAAGGCAGGATTACTTTAAAACACAAGGGGCCCCTACAGAAACATACAACAAATATCACAAAGAGGAAGCTCAGGTTAGTGTAACCTACAGGGAAACCTAACTCAGAAAAAAACAATCACATCTGCTAAATGCAGCATATAAATATCTTCCTAACTAGACAGATTTCCATCACATTCAGCACTAAAATAAAATTTAACAAAAGTTTAAATGCAAAATGTGAGCAATTGATGTCCAATGAGATAAATGGAGAAGTATATTAGCACGGGTAGCATTAACTTGGGCAAAATGTTTTAAGGAAGCAGCAGCAGAAGCCCCTGTAGCCACAAAACTATACAAGACAATATTACTACCAAGAAAAAAAAAAACTCAAAAATGATGGATAAGAGAGAAAAGAGCCAGGGCTAGGACTTTGCCTCTGATCACTCATTGTTGGGTTATTCATTCTTAATGAAAATAGCACTTGATTCAAAATTGGCACGGCATCTGTATAATAAATGATGTAATTAGGTATAGGTACATGTAAATAAACTGCTAAGTAAATCCAAGTATCATTTACCTTCTGGCATTCCTTTAAGTTATTTTTTTTTTCCCGAAGGAAAAACCCAATTCATGTGCAGAATTTTGCCAAGTCCCATATTTATTGCTCCTATAGCAGTGTTTTTTAACCCATGGTCCCTAGACAGATCACCTGCAGAATCACATGAGAGCACTTTGTGAAAATCAGTCTCTAGATTCAACTACAGACAATGATTCATAATCTCCGGGGATGAAGCCTAATAATAGATATATTTAATAAAATGCCTAGGTGATCTTCCTTCATTCATCCAAATATTGCACTATGTCTGGCATTGGGCAATGAACAAGAAAAATACTTAATAACTGTAATGTAGGAAACAAAAGAACAGCCATTCCTACATAAAGGGATCAGGAATACCTCCCTCAGGAGGTGACTTGGATCTCTGGGATGCTCAGCACAGATTCAGAGGAGACCACTTTCAGTAGTAGCATTGAGCCAATCCTAAATGTGCAGGTGTTGCATTTGTGGAGCCCCAGAAGCTGGGCTGGTGCATTCAAGCATTACAGGAATTAGTTCTGGACATTGTCAGTATTAGAAGTCATCATCATAACCATCCAGAGCTGGGAAAGAGGAAAGAGCAGAAGCTAGAAGGCATCCAAAATGGCCATCCATCAAGCACACAAGATTCCCCATTAGGATCCTTAGAGCTATTTCAGGGAAATGTAGAACTAAATGATCTTTAAAGCAGGTAGAGAAAGAATAAGAGAAATACAATTGGTAACTTCATGTGATACTATTCTTTCCATCCCTTCACTTTCCAAGATTGCCTCTCTGTCCCTTCTCTTCACCCAGTATATCCTCAGAAACATGAGTTTACCCTGATTTATAGGAACTCCACAAATTGATTCTTAAGGACCTTGTAATTTGAGGGTAGGAGAGAGTTTTCGGAACACCCTATTGAAATACCTGGGCATTAGATTTTTAGTCTATATGGAAACATATTAGCCATAGAATATTAGCCTTACCTTGTTAAAGGGAGGAGGAAAACCATATGGAAGATTTATCAGTGAGGTTTTTATCTGTGGACTAACTAGAAAAGATATTCATGACAACACATTGGGAATTTTCAATACCTTTTCCAGGGTAGGCAGATACTATTTACAGCTTTATACACAAACCTAGAACTACTTGGAAAAATGTCAAAATGTCTACCCTAGCTCTCCAAAATCACCTTATACTTTAAAAATGAAGGCTTCTTCAGTGTTTTTTCAATACAGTAAAAGTGTGTATATTTATTTTAACTTTTTTTTTTCCTGTAAAAGTATCCAGTTGGTCAATATATTCTTGAATGGAGCCATATATTCAGAATTGGAGCATAGGAAAACTATATGAGTCACAGCACCTAATGCCCAACGCTAGAAATTTCATGAAAGAGGACAATGTCAATTCTTCTATCCTGAGAGTAAAAAACAGAAGCAAAATTACATAGTTAGTTGGTTATATCTCCTTGGTACTATAATTTGTACCAAGGAGATATAACTAACTGATTATGTAATTTTGAGTAAGGGTGAGTCAGGATGAATGGCACCTGTGGTTGTAGAAGTAGATCAAATTTGTCAGAAAAGACCAAGAGGAAAGATGAAGGAAAAAGAGTTCAGTAATGGTTTAAATGATTATAAAGCAGGATCAAGAGGCTTAGAATGTCATTCTAAGTGGAAAGTGCCTATAAAAGAAGAAGCATTGCATTATTGTCAAATGCATAAGAAACAAAGAATAATTCTGGGTAGTGGGCTCAAGGGCTATTTGAAATGAGGTACAACAAAAAAAATGAGTGGATTTAAGTCTGCAGATACCATAATTGGGTAGAAATCTTATATTTGACTGTGAAGAGATTTACAAAATAATCCAAAAAATGAGTGAGAAAGATTATTCCTCTTATACTGACAGATAAGTAAAATTATATTGTGGTATTCTACTGAATAAAAGGTAATTTTATTTGTCAACTTGGAAAGAGAACTATAAAAGAACTGAAACTGTTTAATAAAATAAAGAAATGATATTTTCAATTTATGTTGGAATAATATGGAATAATTCAAAGGAATAATATGGAAGAGACAATAGTGGCAAAGATGTGCATTTTAATGACCAAATGAGCCAGGAGCTAAACATAATAAATTTTACCATTATGAAACACATGACTGAAAAGTGAATAACTAAAACCAGAGAATTCAATTTTTTTAAATAATTTGAAAATGATTAAACTGCAGTTATATAAGATTTAGGTCCTTAATATGACACAAAAAAGCCTACATAACATAATTGAAACTATTTAGATGCTACTTAAAACCACAGTCTAGATATTTCTTTCTTTCACAGACTTATAAATACTGACATTTCCCATACACAACTGACTTACAAATACTGACATTTCCCATACACAACTGATGTGTTTTAAAATACTTATGAAGTTGAAATTCTTGACTAAATAGCTAGTGAAATTGCATGAATTAACAAAATACAATGAGCAAAAAATCAAATACACAGAAATGAGATTTTATTTCTACAAAACCTCAGATTTGGGACAAAGTATAACTCTTTCTGAGAACACTTTTTAAAAAAGCATTCTAGGATCACTTAGGGCAATGAACTAATAAGGATACTATAATATATGGATTCAAAACACTCTTAGGGGTATAGTTTATACAGCTGTCCCTCAGTATCCATGGAAGATTGGTTCCATATAACTGTGTATCTTTTGAGCAAAAAGAGGTACCTTTAATCAGGAATCTCAGGAATGAAACAGCAGGAAGGATTATCAGCAATATTATCAGTTTCCCCAATTCTTTAAAATCCCAGGAGTCCCCCTCAATTTCTCCACTAACTTCTTGGATATTACTACTCCATGTCAGGTCGCTAGGAATGCACCAACTCCCGCTTTCCTCTCCATCAACTGGAGCTAATTCTTCCCCTAGTAATTCTAGTACGCCCCACCTCAGTCCAACCGAATCAAAATCTCTGGAGAAGACCCAGCATTTCATTTTTAAAATTCCCCCCAGTGATTACATTTTGTACCCACGGTTGAGAACTAATGTTTCATTTAACTACTGTTTCTAAACTTTATTGTGCATATGACTCACCAGGAATCTTGTTAAACTGCAAATGCTGACCCAGTAGTTCTGAGTTAAGGGTCTGAGAATCTGCATTTCAACCAAGCTCCCAGGTGATGCTGATGCCAGTACTTGAAGTAGCAAAGTGCCCTTTAAACTTCTTGGAGGAGGGAAAATCTTTTTTCCCTCCCCCTTATTGTGGTCCACAGAGCTAAGTGACCTGTTTAGCAAGCTTTTTTTTTTCTTTTTTTATCTTATACTCCTCCCAAACCCTCTTTGCTTCTTTTGTCTCAATAGGCCCTGATGATCCTTTGTCTTGGAGCCTGGCTCTTGGAAAAATAACTTTCACTTGTCTGAGGGAAGGAAGGGGATAATATTCAAACTCTCTCAGAAGATAAAAGGCAATATTTTATCTATAGCAAATGTGTAGAATAAAATCAAGACAGTGACGTTTCCATGTTACAGCTATCGAAAAGCCCCTAGCCAGCCACAGTTTGTTCATTTGAAGGTCTCATCCTACATCCTGTAAGACATAATCATAAAAAGACTTTGCTACTGGGGAGAGAGAGAGCAACTTTATAATAGTGAACAAAATATTTTTTAAAGAAAAATATACACTCTTCTGGTAAAACATCCTTCTCCCTTGATCTCTCCACCTCTCTCCCACCACAATCATTTTTAAAGTACCTTTATAATAGTACTTCTCAACTCTAGGTGAAAACACCAAAGGAGCTTGTAAAAGTAGCAAAGCCAAGACCCCATCTGGAACAATTGATTCAGTCTCTTGAGATAGAGTGTGAGATCTGTGATTCTTCCAATTCCCCACTCAAGCACACAGAGTGAGTTATGAATTCCTGATAGAGATGGAGAGGGAGGATATGCTATGGGCTTTTGAGCACCCTACATTTCTAGGCCTCCAAAGGAATGGCTACTGGAAATTAAAGAGTAAAAAATGCTCAAGAGATTTTGAAACTGCATTTGATAAAATTCAATACTCAATTGTGAATTTTTAAAAAAAAATAGTGAACAAAAAATGAAACAACATTCTCTAACCTAAGTATTCTATCAAAAACTTACATCAAATGATAAAACTTTCGAAGTTTACCCTTCAAGATAAAGTATAATTTAAGGACGACCCTATTGCTACTGTTATTTACCATTGTCCTGAAGTTCCTAGCTAAAGTACAAAGCAAGAAAAAGAAATAAGGCATGATAATTTAAAAAAAAAAAAAAAGAAGATACAGGGCTTCCTTGGTGGTGCAGTGGTTGAGAGTCTGCCTGCCAATGCAGGGGACACAAGTTCACGCCCCGGTCCGGGAAGATCCCACATGCTGCGGAGCGGCTAGGCCCGTGAGCCATGGCCGCTGAGCCTGCACGTCCAGAACCTGGCTCCGCAAGGGGAGAGGCCACAACAGTGAGAGGCCCGCATACTGAAAAAAAAAAATACAAAAAGCTATTATTATGTGTAGACAACATAATTATCCTCATGGAGAATCTAGAGAGAAAGTTTTAGATCTATTAGACTTCAGAAGGGTTTCTGGATATAAGGACATTTTTTATAAAACTCAATAACATTCCTATTCAACAGCAGTAACAGTAATTGCAAAGCTTTGCAAAATCTTGAAAAATTACTATTAATAAAAACATGGATAAATTGTACTACTATATAATGGAATACAGTTCAGCACTATAAATGATAAATTATTGTTGTTTGTCATCATGGATAAATTACAAAAAATATAATTTTGGAAAGTTCATAATAAAGCTTTCCCAATGATACCATTTATTAAAGTTTATAAGCAAATAAATTAATAGTGTATATATATAATTATTAATACCCATGTAATTAAAGTATGTGTCAGTGAATGAGAACTGTGTTGAATTGAAACAGCAACTTCAAGATAACTATTGCCTCAGGTAAGATTGGGGAATGAAATAGGAGAGGAGTAAGAAAGAGAGTTTTAACTAGTGTTTGTAATATTTTATTACTTTAAAAAAAGCCAAGCAAATAGGAAACCAAAATGTTGCCTTTACCTTGAATATTTGTGATGTGATTCCCTGTGCCTTTTGGTATGCATGAGATGTGTTATAATAAACATTATTTTTAAAACAGCAATGAGAGATGTATGAGGGTAACTATGGTCATAGGGAATCACAGAACGTGAAGGAGATGTTTTCTGCAAGAAGGAATCTTATCCTTTTGAGCTGCTACAACAAAATACCATAGGCTTATAAACCGCAGAAATTTATGCCTTACAATTCTGGAGGCGGGGAAGTCCAAGGTCAAAGCACTAGCACATTTGGTGAGTGGTGAGGGCCATCTGGCTATAACCTTGCATGGTGGAAGGGGCCTGGGGTCTCTAGGGCCTCTTTTATAAGGGCGTTAATCCCATTCACCAGGGTTCCACCCTCTTGCCCTAACCTTCTCCCAAAGGCCCCACCTCCTAATACCATCACCTTGGGGGTTAGGATTTCAACATATTTATTTGTAGAGTGGGAGGTAGGGTAGGGGGGTGGATGGACATAAACATTCAGTCTATAGCAGAAGGTCTATAGTATCAAGGGGCCCATTTGACTGGGTGTTAAAAGCTCAATGATTCATTAATCGACATATAAGTAGAGAGGATAAAACTTTGGAAACAAGTATCAGATGGACATGAGTTTGAATTTCTATTTGGTCACATATTAGCTGTGTGGACATGGTTGGTCTAAACTTCACTAAACCTCCATCTTTTCATCTGTAAATGTTAGTAATAATAGTTCCTACTCAGGGGATTATTTTCAAGATCAAATGAGATAATGTATATAAAGAATTTATTATGAATATTGGTGACCTAGTCATTTGCATTGCCTCTCTCAGGCCTGAGAGAATTGATTTAGTGAGATAACCTTCCAAGTATAATAAATTCAACCCAATTGGGAGCCATCTGTTCTTCCAAAGAATTTACAATATCATTAGGGATAAGGACCATGGGAGAGATTCCGAGTCAGATAAATGGGGCTTCTTGTCCAGGCTCCTCCACCTAAATGACTTAAATTGCTGTGTTTTCTTTCCAAGACTAAAACAATGGAGATAATAAAACATTTTTCACAAATTTGTCCTAAGTACTGAATGAGATAAAGTATGCATGAGTATCGACCATAAACCATAAAAGACTTGCTCAGTCCATGTTCATTTTCTTTGGAAAGACAAGAATAATAGGAAATGTGAGAATAAATCACCAGAATGGGTAATCAAATGCCAAAGTGGGTGGTACAGATAAGTGTTCCAGGAAGAATATGGGTAAAGTGCATAAGAATGTAGGATGTACTACCGTTTTGTTCTGGTAGGATTATTCCAAAGGTGTACCACTTATCAAGACTAGGCAAAATCGCTCGTTTAAGGAAGCAAGAAAATAAAACTCTTCCTTCATCTCTCAAAGAAGCTGTTGAATTTTCTTCTCATTACCTTTGAGAAGCTTCTTCATCAGTCTTCTGAGATAGGACCCCTTGAGGCTTCACTCTCATATCTTCCCTAGCTCAACAAACCAGTTGTCTTGTCTTTTCCTGTTTTAATCTGGAGGTTTCTGGGCATATTTGCCTAAATTTTCATGCCTCATTTGCAAGGCAGAAAACTGTTGTTAAATAAGGCTTGGCAACAGACTGCATGGGTGCACAATTAGTCTGGAATCCTCTGAAAGAGCTGAGATAACCCCAGCAAGAGAGGCTTATCTGGCTTGTTTTTACAAATCGAAAACAAGTTGCTGAACACGGGTTTATCTAAACCAGGAGAGCTACTTGAACAATTCAGATAACTTCCTAATTGCCAAGCAACTTTCTGTTATTGGGAAATACTATACCAAGAGGCTGACTGTGTAAAATATGTGGAAGTTTTCATCACCCATTTATATTCCGGCTAGAAAGATCATGTTGTTTAAAGAACAGGCAAGTGTTGGAATGCCATTGAAAGTGTACAAAGTCCCTGCTAGTCAAAAAGCTGTCCCAACTAGGCTCAAATATCAACAGCATTGTGACTCTTTGTTTTGCCTTTATCACAACTTGGTGTATAATGAGCCATTTACCTGCCTGGGACGAAGGCAGTTGCCATTTTCCTCTTTTGTTTGAAAAGGTGTGTTTCAGAGTCGTGTGCTTGATGCTCTATACACAAGAGCTTTCTATTCGTGGTGTTCCCAAAAATCTCCAAGAAATTCGGAAGATACATTTAGAACCCCTCAAGATCAAAAGCTTCCTGTAAAAATTGAGGGGGTGGAGAGAGACTGGAATTCAGAAGGCTTCAAAGGAAAGGAAAAAACATGCTAATTTTCAGCCATGGAATTGATTACCAAAAAATAAAAGTGGTTTATCCCACCAAAGAGGAAACGTGAATGGCACATGCTGTTTCCACACTTTGGCAAGAGGGATACTACATTGCCAGGGAAATACCACAAAGGCGAGGAAAAAATGTTATTATGGGAAGATAGTAAAGTAAAGATGGCTGGAGTCTGACAGTGGGAAGAAGCAGACGCATTCCAGTGACGCTCTGCAGGAAGTTTAATAAAATGTTGCCTCGGATCTGGCAACTACTAAACATCAGGTCTAACTGAGTATTTATTCAAGTCTTCTAACAGTCACAGGAACAAGCAACTGGAGGATAGGCTGAAAAGTAAAAATAAACAATAACGAGTCTTTTGTATGTGGCAAACTGCAGATTAAAACCAACACTGTTTCTTCCGGAGGATTTCATTATGCAAAAGAACTCAGTTCCACATGAAATAGGACACTCTTTTGAAATCAGCTGGCAGTAAATTTGGATAATGAAGAAGATGAGCCTCTCGATTTGAATACATTTTTGAAATAAGAGTGACAAGAAGGAAAAACGGTGTCAAGAACCGAGGTAGAAAATAGCTAAATCATTTACCAACAGGAAGTTTGGGAGAAAACAAAATGAAACTGTTAAAGAAATCTAAATCTATACTTAGGAACTGTGAGACTCTTAAAATACCTGTGAAAGAATTTGTATCTGTGAAAAGTCATTCTAAGCCTCTTACGTGGGATATAAATTCTTAGCTTGAGTCCATTCTAGAATTCACGTGTGGTTCAAAAACGAGACTATGGACCAGAAGCAACATGTAACCTTCAACAGCTTACTTCATGCTCCGAGACGCAGTTTTGCTCTCACAGTAAACTGGGAATGATATTGATCCCTTGAGGTTAATGTGATGATAAACAAGAATATTTATAAATACTTTCACACTTCCTTGGCATATAGTAGATGCTCAACCAGAGGAGTCAATCATTATTAATACTATCATCACAGTCACCAGGATCTTGACTCACTTTGTCCCAAGATCTAAGAAACGAGGACCTTTGCCTGAGTTCTGAGGGGAGGACCTGTAATTAAACAGAAATAAAAACTAACAAATTTTCTAACGAATATTTTTCTAAAGAAAAATGTCTCAGTGAGAGCAAGCAGTGTTGACAGTATTAATGCTTACATGCCAGCAGGGTTTAGTGCCATGAAGCAGGAAGAGTGCCAAATCAGGCAAAATCTGGTTAGGATGTTATGACACCAAAGTGGCTACAGGACAGGAAGTAGCCAAACATGGCATTAAATGTCCCTGACTTCCTTGCTGAGAGAGTTCTTTCTCATTCACTTCTTTTAGTTCCTAATTAACTCAAGGGGAAAGTATCAGTAGGTACTGAATCCTCTGCCTTTTTAACATCTCTCTAACACTTACTGATCTCCCTGTTAATAAAGAGAGAGCAGACCTCAGGTCTAGAGTTCTTACAGGTAAGCATGTCTACCTAAAACTTATTAACATGATTTGTTTTCACTGTCTTGGTTCTATGACTGCCTTTTATTTATACCAATATGTTGCTTTTCCAATTAAAGTTAGTGATAAAAAATTTGCCTTCAAAATACACATCTGTGCATAAAAATGAGTGTATATAAAGAAGAATATTAAGTAAATAATTGCTCAGCCTCTCACTAGTTGTACGTTCTTGGTAAGATTGCTTCAACTTTCTATGCCTTAGTTTCTTACTTTATTATGGGGTAATAATTGTACTTACCTCATAGGGCTTTAAAAAGATTAATCAAATGATATATGTGAAGTGTTAAACAGAATGCCTAGTGTGTAGTAATACAGGTTCAATAAAAACTTGCTATGATTTCAGAAGTCAATCCTTGAGTTCAAAGCATCATTCTTTTTTTTTTTTTTTTTTTTTTTTTTGTGGTACGCGGGCCTCTCACTGTCATGGCCTCTCCTGTTGCGGAGCACAGGCTCCGGACGCGCAGGCTCACGGGCCCAGCCGCCCTGTGGCATGTGGGATCTTCCTGGACCGGGGCACGAACCCGTGTCCCCTGCATCGGCAGGCGGACTCTCAACCACTGCACCACCAGGGAAGCCCTCAAAGCATCATTCTATGTAACCAATCTTCTTGACAGTCTAGTTATCCAAATTATCTCCTACTTAAAAGAGGGTAAGTTAATATTATTATTAAATAAATAGTACAAAACATGTACATCCACATAGCCATACAGAGCTGTCAATGATTTCACTCCCAATAATTGATAGACTTTAAAAAATTCAGCAAGGCCATCCAGTATATCAGAAAAGAGGTTCATATAGCTATATGTGATTGAATAATAACCAAACGAACACCAAGCATCCCAGGAAACATACAATAACGCTTCTGAGGTTCTCAGGGGTTAAAGAAAGCAAAGAGAGAAATGTAATTAAAAATTAAAGATAAGGGAAAGTAGGGAATGGAAGGGCTCTAGCAAAGAATTCCTTCTATAGTATGTTAACAACTACTCAAATTCCCATGACTGCATGAAACTCTGTTGACCAGCTCTCTTAATCCCTCAGATGACATGGAGTGAGGACAGAGAGGAAGTTATCCCATGTGTTCTCCATGCCAGGAGTACAGGAAGGAGCAGGTCTATCTCTAGTGCTTGTAAGGAGGCCCACACACCTTAGACCTGATTTTTTTAACTTATAAATAAAGCTAACAAGCTGAGTTTCCCTGGTGGTGCAGTGATTGAGAGTCCGCCTGCCGATGCAGGGCACACGGGTTCGTGCCCCGGTGCGGGAAGATCCCACATGCCACGGAGTGGCTGGGCCCGGGAGCCATGGCCGCCAAACCTGCGCGTCCGGAGCCTGTGCTCCGCAACGGGAGAGGCCACAACAGTGAGAGGCCCGCGTACTGCAAACAAACAAACAAAAAAAGCTAACAAGCTTATAAATAAAAGGTGTTTAGTTTTACTAACATGTTACCAACTCACAGAATTGACTCAAATTTAGACTTACTGGATTCTGTGAAGTTTCACGCCAAAACATGAAGGTGCTGATAGATTCAACTCCTACACCTTCCCCCAATCTTTCCCCCTTTTCTTACCACCCAGACTCCATCCCTAACTGTGAAAGGCCTCACAAACACATGTGTTGTTAAGGACTAAATATTTGCATCCCCTCTTAAATTCATATGTTGAAGCCCTAAACCCTCAGTGTGCCGATATTTGAAAGTAAGGAAGTAATTAAAGCTAAATGAGATCATAGGGTAGGGCCCTGATCTCATAGGATTAGTGTCCCTATAAGAAGACCTATCAGAGAGCGCTCTCTCTCTCTCTCTCTCTCTCTCTCTCTCCATCCCTCCCACTTGCATGCGTGCACACACACACATTGAGGAAAGGCCATATGAGGACATAGGGAGAAGCTGGCCATCTACAACCCAGAAAGAGAGTTCTCACCAGAAATCAAATTGGTCAGAGCTTTGATCTTAGACTTCTAGCCTCCAGAGCTTTGAGAAAATTAATTTCTGTTGTTTAAGCCACCCAATCTATGGTGTTTGGTTATGGCAGCCCAAGCTGACTAAGGCCTGTATAAACAGTCTGCACTGACCTCCAAGCTCTGTCCACACTCCCTACAAACAGCAACCCTTTATTCACCCTGTACCTGAGGATGTGCACCGTGATGACACAGGATGCCATCAAGAGGAGAGCCCTGTTCATTGCAGCTCTATTTACAATAGCCAGAACATGGAAGCAACCTAAGTGTCCATCAACAGATGAATGGATAAAGAAGATGTGGCACATATATACAATGGAATATTACTCAGCCATAATAAGAAATGAAATTGAGTTATTTGTAGTGAGGTGGATGGACACAGAGTCTGTCATACAGAGTGAAGTAAGTCAGAAAGAGAAAGACAAATACCGCATGCTAACACATATATACGGAATCTAAAAAAAAAAAAAAATGGTATGAAGAACCTAGGGGCACGACAGAAATAAAGATGCGGACATAGAGAATGGACTTGAGGACATGGGGAGGGGGAAGGGTAAGCTGGGACAAAGTGAGAGAGTGGCATGAACATATATACACTACCAAATGTAAAATAGATAGCTAGTTGGAAGCAGCCACATAGCACAGGGAGAACAGCTTGGTGCTTTGTGACCACCTAGAGGGGTGGGATAGGGAGGGTGGGAGGGAGAGGTAAGAGGGAGGGGATATGGGGACATATGTATATGTATAGCTGCTTCACTTTGTTATACAGCAGAAACTAACACACAACTGTAAAGCAATTTTACTCCAATAAGGATGTTAAAAAAAAAAAAAAAAGAGGAGAGCCCTGGGCAGAGACCCATGCAGATCCTGGAAGCCTACTCAGAACTATTTGTCCAGGGAATTTAGAAATTATGAGTACCCAGAATGTGGTCTGAAAAGGTGGGCACCAGCTCTGGGTGAGCATGCACCCTTGACTCTAAGGAATCCTCACCTTACAGAGAGGAGTATGAATAAAGGAAGCCCAGAGGGTCCTCTCAATGATGTGGACCTAATGCTCAGGGTGTACATCTAAAGACTCAAATTTTATAGGTCTGTGGTGCCTCAGAGAAGTAGAATTTTTCCTTTTCAGAATCCCTGGTGATTCTGGCAACCATGGCCTATTGGAAAACACTGTTCTAAAGAGGAAGTATTGTGTAGTGGTTAAATGCATGGTTAAATGTGGTTAAATGCATTCTAATCCAAAATATCCAGCTTTGAATACTTCCCCTATTATGCTAGCCATGGAACTCTACACAAATTACTTATCTATACCCGATTTCCTCACTGTCAAACAGGATGAATATAGTACCTATTTCATATGATTATTATGCGAATGAGATGAGTGAATATATATAAAGCACTTATTCATGTGTCTCATTCACAGTAAAAAAAAAATCAAGAAAAGTTAGTAAACATTCACTCCTATTTGAAATAGCCATGGGTTCAGTGTGCAGGGAAAAAAAGTATTTATCAAGTCAATTAATAAACTGCAAACTAGATAGGTAAATATATTTAAACCAATGTCTATTGTAAGGTTTTTGACAGATGAGAAATTTTAAACCCTCTATGTGTTCTTCCTATATTCCTTATCTTTCTCTTTCATTAACTCTCATAATTGAAAGTTGGTTTGAAATATGAAATGCAATTGGGCTGCCAAGGGGATAAAATTGTTGCCTCTACATAGTGTGAAAGTCATTCAGTCTCTGGTATGTAAATTCCCATTAGTAAAAATGCCAAGTCCATGTGCACCTAGAAGAATTTCCCATTTCTAGGATTACCAAATAGTCCTGTGAAAGAATACCTCACTGCTTGTTTCCAGCATACTAAATTCCTAATGACTTTTCCCCCAATGGAAAAGGCATGCTTATTCTTCCAGACTAAGCAAATGCTTATTCAGAACACAGATCTAAAAAAGCATGCAGGCTAATGAAATAATATTTCAGATCTCACATTTCCATGTGGCAGAACAGGAATAGAAAGAAATCCTACTAAAGCTGGTACTGACATTCCCAGATGTGCAGCCATTAACACATGCTAAAACTGGCTTTTTAAAGAGTCTATGCATTTTTCTCCAAAGGAATATAAAATATTATTCTCCAAAGCATCCCCATAATGCTCTGTCTTCCTTAACTTAGGAGTTATCAAAGCAGCAAGGGATGTTCTGGAACATTGCCACTGTCATGAATGCCACGAGTGGAGAAAAAGGAAGACGATGTAAATCAATGTGGTATTTATATTCCTTCTTGGTTCTTCTGAGTTCTTACAGAACCATACAATATTGATTTAGGGTGGGATTAGCCCAAAGTTGTCCATGCATCCCTGAAAAGTTTAATTGAGGGCCTGTTTATGCTTTATTGTTTACTGCAGTCCAACATATTTCTGGTGATAAAGATGGGATTCTGTCAAAAAGTTCAGTGTGAGTAAGCAGTATAAATCCACTGTCTAGCAGTACTGGTAAACTATTAAACACAGCCTCTGCCTGGACCAGTGGTACATGTTGTGATTGAAATGACTCCTTTGGGGAATATTGAAGAATTTTATGTCATCCAACCTTTCAAAATGTATTAAAATGAAGTCCAGACATTATCATAATAATTTACATCACCTAGAGTCAGAAGCTATTGATTATTCACAAGAGAGTGAAGCCACAAGGATCATCCCATAAAGCCTTAGGACCCTGCGATATTTACTGCAGTATTCATAAATGCCAAGTGCAAGATAGGTTTTTTTTTTTTGTTTGTTTGTTTCCAAGATAGCTTTTGATTCCAACTCTGGCTTACCAAAAATCATTGATGATATTAAACAAAAAAAAATTTTTTAGAAGCTTCCTTGGCAAGGTTTCTGAGCTCAGTATCCACTCTTCAGGACTGCATTGAGTTCACAGGTGTGCGTGAATTTCCCAATAAGCTTACATTAGGCATAAGAATGTCTCAGTCATCACTATATCTCAACTCCTTAGTACCATAGCTGACCCATAATAGGCTTTTAATTAAACATAAAACTAAAAATATGATGAATTTCTATTCAATAGTAAAACGGCCATCATGTTTAGTGGTTCGTACCACTAACATTATTTTCATCAAAATAGTTTTACTGGGCTTCCCTGGTGGCACAGTGGTTGAGAGTCCGCCTGCCGATGCAGGGGACACGGGTTCGTGCCCAGGTCTGGGAGGATCCCACACGCCACGGAGCGGCTGGGCCCATGAGCCATGGCCACTGAGCCTGCGCTTCCGGAGCCTGTGCTCTGCAACGGGAGAGGCCACAACAGTGAGAGGCCTGCGTACTGCAAAAAATATATATATACAGTTTTACTACAGGACCTTTCAGCAGATTCTTCAAATGGCAAGTTACACGGAGGAGTGCAGTAGACTGACTGCATTAACGCAGCCTTCCCGTCCCCATTTCACCCGTTTCTGTGTCCCAGATTTTTGTCATATAAACTTATAATCTCCCCAGCTCTGAGGTAGGGCCTGATTATGTGACATGATTTAGCTAAATAAATGTTTCGTTTATTGTTGTATGCCACCGAAGACTTGTGATTGTTTGTTTTATGACGTTAGCTAACTGATTCAGGGAGCGAGTTTAGTGCTCCTATATTTGGCTTCTGTGCTAAGTCTTCTGGAAAATAACATTGACCTTTCTGCTCAAAAGCAGGAAAAGTAGAAAGTTTGTCATCTACTCCACCTAAGTCATTCCTAGCTTACAGCTTTTTGGTAAAGTTTTACATAATATGCTTAATAATCTAGTTTTCCACCTTGAGTATTCGGTGCCATACCAATTTTTTTTAAAAAAACCTTACTTTCTGTTTAATTTGTTTTGCCAGACAAGCACAGTGAAAACTTTAGTCTGACTAATTGTACAGAAAACAGAATTTGTAAGCAGGCCATGCCTTTTTTTCTTTTTTTTTTTTTAACCTCAAAATATCTATATTGCTCCTAAAAAAATACATGTAAGCATGCTACAAGACCGTGAGTGTGAAGTTGGACGTGTATGCTTTCCTTTCAATTGCGGAATGGGGCTTTTCCCTAAGAACAAGATGGCTCCAAGAGAGCCAATGCCTACTTCTCACAATAAATATCATCTTCAGAGTTAAATTATGCATAAACTGACAAAGCAACTTTAGTGGTCCCACAAGAGTAGGGCATCACAATTCTGTTTAGGAGATGTACTGATCATGAACTTCTATAATAATTTTTTTTCCCTAAGCCAAGAAAAGACTATTTGGCATGTCACCAAATAGTGCAGAAATGTCTTTGGCTTAGTGCTAATGATTATAACAGACTCTGAGCTCTTTGAAGGTGTAAGCTGGGTTTTATTTGTCTGCTTATGCCAAGTATTGAGAAGGCACTTGGTAGAAGCTACTTAATATTTGCCAAATGAATGGCTAGATGATTAAACACATTCATCTCTGAAGGCACTTCTGAAGCAGCCTGGTTAACCATCATGGGAAGGGTAAAATTCAAAAGGGCAGAGAATTGAAACTAGACCCATCTACGAAGATTAGGTATTTTGCCAATGTACTTTGCTCCAGGCCCTCTAATTTCAACAAGAATCAGTACTGTCACAACTTCCCTGTCAATCTGCACTTAGACAGGTGAGTACACTACTGTATGTATTGCTCTTGGTTAGTTTTTACTAACTCTATTCTTTTTCAGGAATCATATTTATTCCTGCCTGTATAACCAGACCAGACTTATTCATTCATTCATCTATTGATATGGTAAAACCTATTTGTATGCTCCACGTGTTCTCCAAGAATTTTCAGTCAATTAGAGTGTGAGAGCTTTAAACAAATAATTTTAAAACAAAATAGTAAGTGCAATACCAGAGAACATTGGAAAAAAATGTACTATTCTCTAATTTCTCTTCAGCTGGAGACATCATGAACTCCTTATAAAGGATGTGACATGTATGCTAAAACTTAAAGAATGAAAAGGAGTTAATTTAATTCCACATTGTGTACTTAAGTGTATTTTGGGATATGTGAATACCACAGTGAATAAGAAAGATAAGGTTGCTTCTCTCATGTGGCTCATTCTCTAATGATGGAGTAATAGACAAAATTACAATTACAATATACTTCATCAAATACAAAGATATTAGGAAATTATCAAACCTAATAAAAGAGAAAATTGGAAGCGATGGAAGGGACTTTGTCTTATTCCTCTTTCTGCTATAGAACTGATGCAGTACCTGGTACATGGTTCAAACTACAAAATCTTATTACATGAATAAATGAAGGTCACAAAATCTGTATTGCAAAATTCGATTAACTGACCTAGATAGGCTATGATCAGCTAACTCAGCTTTAAAAATGCCCCTCTCGGGGCTTCCCTGGTGGCACGGTGGTTGGGAGTCTGCCTGCTAGTGCAGGGGACGCGGGTTCGATCCCTGGTCTGGGAGGATCCCGCATGCCGAGGAGCGGCTAGGCCCGTGAGCCACAATTGCTGAGCCTGCGCGTCTGGAGCCTGTGCTCCGCAACAAGAGAGGCCGCGATAGTGAGAGACCCGCGCACCGCGATGAGGAGTGGCCCCCGCTTGCCACAACTAGAGAAAGCCCTCGCACAGAAACGAAGACCCAACACAGCAAAAAAAAAAAAAAAAAAAAAAAAAAAAATGCCCCTCTCATATGAATCTGAAGCAATACAAATAATAGGAGAATTTTCCCTAGAGCTTAAGCATCCATATTGTAGCACAAAAAAATAAAAAATAAAAAACTCTATAAAATATACTGTCCCTCTGTCTGAGTGCACGTGGGGATTGAAAAGGAAAAGGTATGTGAAATGGTAACAATAGCTCAGTCAGAAAACAGAAGCCATTCCAGATAGTTAAAGAAGAGAGACATTAATACAGGGGATAGACTATATTGGTAATTGAAGAACTGAAAAATTAAGCAGGGGATTGTGAAGTCACCCAGATGTTATCAACAGCAGGAAGCTTCTACCACTTACTTCTAAGAATGGAGGGAACAAGGGAGCTGGAGCCTCCTGCTGGAAGGAAATAATTCATTATACCTGGTGGGAAGCAGACCTCACTGGAAAGTTCTCCACCCACAGCTGAAGCCACAGAGGGGAATCATCTCTGCTAGAGGCAGTACCTGAAGCACAGAGAGACAGAGAGGGGGGAGAAATCCTCTGGTTCAGTGGTGTGCTGATAATCAGGTTCTCCCTCTGCAAAATAAATCCCCAATTTGTAGTATTTGCCAATTTCCATATTGTAAATACTTCCAATATCATTGATTTCAAAGTACCAAGAATTAACAACCCACTTGAAATATTAATGAGGATTTCACAGTCTGTTTTTGCAGCCAGTATCGAGTGGTTTCAGCACACTGCCGGTGCTTCTTCCTGCGCTTCTACCAGAGCTTCCTTCCCTGAAGCCAGGGGAAGAGGCAGCCTGAAAAAAATGTATAAAACATTCACAGAACCTGGACACAGCATTCACAGAGATTACCAAGTTATGCTCTAAGGAGTGCTATTCCCACTTTATTCTTTGTGAATTTTTGCCCCTGGAATTCACCTTTCTGCTCTACATGTGCTCAACACAAAAAACACTTCTATGTTTTCTGGATGCAGGATCCATTGAAAAATATACAAATAAAAGTAAACTTTAGAGGAAAGCTGTGCACTAGAATCATATCAATAAGGATTCATCAAGATTCAGAGAGTGTAGGAGGCAGGTGAATTTTTTCTGACCACTGTAACTGCTAAAGTGGAATTCCACTTTTATGCCCTAAGGAAAATACTCAGATTTTATAGCTACAGAGGCTGTTTAATGGTGTTACATATGGACTTTCAGGATGCCCATGATTTATGCACTGGAGGAAAGGCTTTTCCAATTTAACTCAATCTCAAGTTATTCTGTCCACCAAAAGCAACAAGGGTATAAAACCATCCTGTGACTGTCGCAGCCTGGCAAAAAAATTACATTAAGTTGAGACATGATTCATCCCATCTCCAGTTTTTTTTTTTTTTTTTTTTTAAGGTAAAAGCTTGTCTTTGATTGCTATTTATGTTTATACCAAACATTCCTTCTGGATTTTTCTTTAGACTTTCAATAGTCTATGTCGTGTATATTTAATCTCTCAAGAAGTCTCCAAATATGTGTCAGTGAGATTGTCCCTGCTCTTCATTCACTTACTCTAAAAAAAAATAAGTTTTGTCTGAAATTAAAGTGGTAATGGATTCAGTTTGGAGAAGGGTTTGTCTTCAAACAGTTGGGGTCCGAAAACAAGGACTACCATTGATTTTGTTTTTAATAGCCATCATTATCCCCAGACATCCCCTGGGAAAGGATTTGAAAGGAGTCAAGGTTTTCCACTTATATTAGAGTGCGCAGTTCAATTCAGCTCTGTTTTTATGTCTTGGAGCTATCTGGGGGATTACTTTTATGCTATCCTAAAATGTTCACTATTAAGACAATGGGTTAGTTTTTTACAGTATCATAGGCACACTACTTTCAGTAAGTATTTATTAATATTCCTATCTTAGAGAATGTGTAAAAGAAAAAAAATCGATATACCAAGATTTTTCTGAAGTACCAGCTTGATGGAAGTGGATTGCTATGGAATCCGAATTCCCATGCATGACTAACAATGCAATACTCACAACTCCAAAATAGACACTGGAAAGCTGAGCAGAAGAACCTTCTGGAAACATAAGAGCTGGAGGTAGATAATATGTTTTTAGATGGCAAATTGGTTCATCCAGTAATTTAAAATAATCAAAAGACATGAAAATGTTAACATTTGCTTTAGAGTCTTAAAAGCCAGTCATTTGAGACTAAGGTTTGGAAGAGAACTTAAAATTTTAGATGTTCTTATAGGGTAGCAAAATTTGCCGACCCAAAATGTGTCTCTTTGGCATGAGGATTAATTTAGGCTGTTTTTTTTTTTTTTTTTTTTTGCGGTACACGGACCTCTCACTGCTGTGGCCTCTCCCGTTGCGGAGCGCAGGCTCCGGACGCGCAGGCTCAGCGGCCATGGCTCACGGGCCCAGCCGCTCCGTGACACATGGGATCCTCCTGGACCTGGGCACGAACCCGTGTCCCCTGCATCGGCAGGTGGACTCTCAACCACTGTGCCACCAGGGAAGCCTTCCACTGTAATATTTTTAATGAAATGCTTTTATCTTTTCCCATGTTTTCAATAAATGTTCTTTAAAACCTTGAAGCTGCAGATTTAGTTTATTTAATGTACTTAAATGTCTTACCATATAATCTAATTGGAAAGGCTAATCTTTATTGTGAGATTCATTAGCCCAGTATGATTTACTTTCTGCCAGAAAATGGCTAACTTGTTATTTCTATTCAGGTAAGCATATACTTTCTCTTGACAATGATCCACCACTGATTACCTAATTCTAAAATAGATAAGGCAGAGACCCTTGCCAGAAATTTGTCATCTAGATTAATGGGTCACATAGCATTGAGTGTTTCTTACCAAAGCATTCTTTGTGTTGCTTTTACTGTATTCTCATTCAGGAACAATGCATTTTCTGACAGTAGTCAAGGGATGGAACAGGGCAGAAGCTTTGAATCAATAAAAATCATCACTCTTATTGTCTCACCCTGTGTTTTCTTAATTCAGAACATCCTGATATAGACAAAATTACATTGTTTCTCATATCACTCTTCACCCTTGAAATACACACATATAAGAGAGAGAAATCTAGGACACCATGGGTTTTGTTCCTTTGTATAAAGGAGGTTTCATTGACATCCTACTAACTGTCCATTTGTTTGGGGGCCCCTAGACCTTTTTACACCCAGGAGCAAAGCACCAATAAAGATTCAGGATGCTTTATCTTTGTAAGTGGTGGAAAGGCAAGATCCCCCAAGCCTCACAACCAGGCACAAAAAAAAAAAAAAAATCAACTGCAGGAGAGTCCTCCGATGAGTTTTAGTGAAGAATACATATGAAAGATGAGACACTAGAAATTGATTCCCTTAAAAACTTTTCAGTTCATTGGAGAATTTTCATGTGCCCCGCGTGGTACTTGTCGGAGGACCTATCTCCAGTTTACAGCTCACTGAACCAGAGAACAGCAAGACACCAGAGAACTCTACCCAAGATCATGACAGTACGCAAGCTTCACTTTATCTTGGGGAGAAAAGAACGGCAAAAGAGGTGAAAAACTGAGTATTTACTCAAAGTTAAATAAGTTATTTTGGGAGAGACCAAATTCTAAAATGGATGGTACTGTGCTTCCTCAAAGTGGCTAAGATTTTTTTTCTATTTTTGTTGACAAAAGTAGAAATTGATTGTGAGCACACAAGCAAGTTGAGTCAACTTTTATATCTGCAAATTCAAGTCATTCTGAATAAAATTATCCCTATGACAGTACAGATCAGAAATGGATTTGGAGATGAATTTTACTCAAGACAATTTGTCCTAGGAGACAGGGGTCCCAAATGCTATTCTATTACAGTCTACAATACTGAGGGCAAGGGGGAGGTGGGATTTAAACAATTTTTAATAACAGACCTTTTTTTATTTCCCTAAGGAAATATGACACTCAAACACGCACACACACACACACACACACACACACACACACACACACACCTATAATAAAAAAGGTATTTTGGTTGAAGCCTGAGTTGAAAATCCAGATCCTCATCCATCTGGCCTCCTCTTTGCCCCTCAGATCCGCTATTGAGCCCCCTTCATAGAAACTTTTGTGAAATGTTGAGCCATGCTGATCTCTTTATGGACTTTGAGATCAAACTTGTAGCAAAGTCAACATTGAGAACATAGCTGAGAAACTCAAAAAAGTAAAAAAAAAAAAAAAAATGTTTTCTGAAGTCACTGATTCAGCACTAAAAGAGCTAGGGAGTCAGGCAGCCTGGATTTGAATCGAGTTGTATCAATAACTTGAATAATAAATTTAATAAGTTACTAAACATATCTGCAACTCAATTAGGCCATCTATAATCACCTAGTTTACAAGATTATTAGAAAAATTAGTGATGATACATGGAAAGCACCTGATACACAATATGTACCTGATACACAGTAGGGGCTCAGCCAATGACAGATAAATTGATAGGATTTAATTTTTTTCATTAAGTTACATTTGACAAAGTTCCTTTCTGCATAGCTTATCAATTCATCCCCTCTTCAACAAACACGCCAAACTTCTTAAAGCTTATTTGACTGCCCTTATCTTTGGGATACAAGGAGAAAACAAAAAGCATATAAGTTCAGATTTTTGAATATTCAGGTAGAGAAAATAATCTTAGGGCAGATGACTTAGGTCTAGAGAAAAGGAATGGTTTTTTTTTGGTTTTTTTTTTTTTTTTTTTAATTTTATTTTTTTTTATTAGTTTCTGCTTTATAACAAAGTGAATCAGTCATACATATACATCTGTTCCCACATCCCTTCCCTCATGCATCTCCCTCCCTCCTACCCTCCCCATCCCACCCCTCCAGGCGGTCACAAAGCACCGAGCTGATCTCCCTGTGCTCTGCGGCTGCTTCCCACTATCTATCTACCTTACGTTTGGTAGTGTATATATGTCCATGCCTCTCTTTCGCTTTGTCACAGCTTACCCTTCCCCCTCCCCATATCCACAAGTCCATTCTCAAGTAGGTCTGTGTCTTTATTCCCGTTTTACCCCTAGGTTCTTCATGACATTTTTTTTTTTAAATTCCGTATATATGTGTTAGCATACGGTATTTGTCTTTCTCTTTCTGACTTACTTCACTCTGTATGACAGACTCTAGGTCTATCCACCTCATTACAAATAGCTCAGTTTCGTTTCTTTTTATGGCTGAGTAATATTCCATTGTATATATGTGCCACATCTTCTTTATCCATTCATCCGATGATGGACACTTAGGTTGTTTCCAGCTTCGGGCTATTGTGAATAGAGCTGCAATGAACATTTTGAACATGTCTCTTTTGGAATTATGGTTTTCTCAGGGTATATGCCTAGTAGTGGGATTGCTGGGTCATATGGTAGTTCTATTTGTAGTTTTTTAAGGAACCTCCATACTGTTCTCCATGGTGGCTGTACCAATTGACATTCCCACCAGCAGTGCAAGAGTGTTCCCTTTTCTCCACACCCTCTCCAGCATTTATTGTTTCTAGATTTCTTGATGATGGCCATTCTGACTGGTGTGAGATGATATCTCATTGTAGTTTCGATTTGCATTTCTCTAATGATTAATGATGTTGAGCATCCTTTCATGTGTTTGTTGGCAGTCTGTATATCTTCTTTGGAGAAATGCCTATTTAAGTCTTCTGCCCATTTTTGGATTGGGTTGTTTGTTTTTTTGCTATTGAGCTGCATGAGCTGTTTATAAATTTTGGAGATTAATCTTTTGTCAGTTGCTTCATTTGCAAATATTTTCTCCCATTCTGAGGGTTGTCTTTTGGTCTTGTTTATGGTTTCCTTTGCTGTGCAAAAGCTTTGAAGTTTCATTAGGTCCCATTTGTTTATCTTTGTTTTTATTTCCATTTCTCTAGGAGGTGGGTCCAAAAGGATCTTGCTGTGATTTATGTCATAGAGTGTTCTACCTATGTTTTCCTCTAAGAGTTTGATAGTTTCTGGCCTTACATTTAAGTCTTTAATCCATTTTGAGCTTATTTTTGTGTATGGTGTTAGGGAATGATCTAATCTCAAACTTTTACATGTCCCTGTCCAGTTTTCCCAGCACCACTTATTGAAGAGACTGTCCTTTCCCCACTGTACATTCCTGCCTCTTTTATCAAAGATAAGTTGGCCATATGTGCGTGGGTTTATCTCTGGGCTTTCTATCCTGATCCACTGATCTATCTTTCTGTTTTTATGCCAGTACCACACTGTCTTGATTACTGTAGCTTTGTAGTATAGTCTGAAGTCAGGGAGCCTGATTCCTCCAGCTCCGTTTTTCGTTCTCAAGATTGCTTTGGCTATTAGGGGTCTTTTGTTTTTCCAAATAAATTTTGAAATTTTTTGTTCTAGTTCTGTGAAAAATGCCAGTGGTAGTTTGATAGGGATTGCATTGAATCTGTAGATTGCTTTGGGTAGTAGAGTCATTTTCACAATATTGATTCTTCCAATCCAGGAGCATGGTATATCTCTCCATCTATTTGTATCATCTTTAATTTCTTTCATCAGTGTCTTATAATTTTCTGCATACAGGTCTTTTGTCTCCTTAGGTAGGTTTATTCCTAGATATTTTATTCTTTTTGTTGCAATGGTAAATGGGAGTGTTTTCTTGATTTCATTTTCAGATTTTTCATCATTAGTGTACAGGAATGCCAGAGATTTCTGTACATTAATTTTGTATCCTGCTACTTTACCAAATTCATTGATTAGCTCTAGTAGTTTTTCGGTAGCATCTTTAGGATTCTCTATGTATAGTATCATGTCATCTGCAAACAGTGACAGCTTTACTTCTTCTTTTCCAATTTGGATTCCTTTTATTTCCTTTTCTTCTCTGATTGCTGTGGCTAAAACTTCCAAAACTATGTTGAATAAGAGTGGTGAGAGTGGGCAGCCTTGTCTTGTTCCTGATCTTAGTGGAAATGGTTTCAGTTTTTCACCATTGAGGACAATGTTGGCTGTGGGTTTGTCATATATGGCCTTTATTATGTTGAGGAAAGTTCCCTCTATGCCTACTTTCTGCAGGGTTTTTATCATAAATGGGTGTTGAATTTTGTCGAAAGCTTTCTCTGCATCTATTGAGATGATCATATGGTTTTTCTCCTTCAACTTGTTAATATGGTGTATCACATGGATTGATTTGCGTATATTGAAGAATCCTTGCATTCCTGGAATAAACCCCACTTGATCATGGTGTATGATCCTTTTAATGAGCTGTTGGATTCTGTTTGCTAGTATTTTGTTGAGGATTTTTGCATCTATGTTCATCAGTGATATTGGCCTGTAGTTTTCTTTCTTTGTGACATCCTTGCCTGGTTTTGGTATCAAGGTGATGGTGGCCTCGTAGAATGAGTTTGGGAGTGTTCCTTCCTCTGATATTGTTTGGAAGAGTTTGAGAAGGATGGGTGTTAGCTCTTCTCTAAGTGTTTGATAGAATTCGCCTGTGAAGCCATCTGGTCCTGGGCTTTTGTTTGATGGAAGATTTTTAATCACAGTTTCAATTTCAGTGCTTGTGATTGGTCTATTCATATTTTCTATTTCTTCCTGAGTCAGTCTTGGCAGGTTGTGCATTTCTAAGAATTTGTCCATCTCTTCCAGGTTGTCCATTTTATGGGCATAGAGTTGCTTATAGTAATCTCTCATGATCTTCTGTATTTCTGCAGTGTCAGTTGTTACTTCTCCTTTTTCATTTCTAATTCTATTGATTTGAGTCTTCTCCCTTCTTTTCTTGATGAGTCTGGCTAATGGTTTATCAATTTTGTTTATCTTCTCAAAGAACCAGCTTTTAGTTTTATTGATCTTTGCTATCGTTTCCTTCATTTCTTTTTCATTTATTTCTGATCTGATTTTTATGATTTCTTTCCTTCTGCTAACTTTGGGATGTTTTTGTTCTTCTTTCTCTAATTGCTTTAGGTGCAAGGTTAGGTTGTTTATTCGAGATGTTTCCTGTTTCTTAAGGTGGGATTGTATTGCTATAAACTTCCCTCTTAGAACTGCTTTTGCTGCATCCCATAAGTTTTGGGTCGTCGTGTCTCCATTGTCATTTGTTTCTAGGTATTTTTTAATTTCCTCCTTGATTTCTTCAGTGATCACTTCGTTATTAAGTAGTGTATTGTTTAGCCTCCATGTGTTTGTATTTTTTACAGCTCTTTTCCTGTAATTGATATCTAGTCTCATAGCATTGTGGTCGGAAAAGATATTTGATACAATTTCAATTTTCTTAAGTTTACCAAGGCTTGATTTGTGACCCAAGATATGATCTATCCTGGAGAATGTTCCATGAGCACTTGAGAAAAATGTGTATTCTGTTGTTTTTGGATGGAATGTCCTATAAATATCAATTAAGTCCATCTTGTTTAATGTATCATTTAAAGCTTGTGTTTCCTTATTTATTTTCATTTTGGAAGATCTGTCCATTGGTGAAAGTGGGGTGTTAAAGTCCCCTACTATGATTGTGTTACTGTCGATTTCTCCTTTTATGGCTGTTAGTATTTGCCTTATGTATTGAGGTGCTCCTATGTTGGGTGCATAAATATTTACAATTGTTATATCTTCTTCTTGGATCGATCCCTTGATCATTATGTAGTGTCCTTCTTTGTCTCTTCTAGTAGTCTTTATTTTAAAGTCTATTTTGTCTGATATGAGAATTGCTACTCCAGCTTTCTTTTGGTTTCCATTTGCATGGAATATCTTTTTCCATCCCCTTACTTTCAGTCTGTATGTGTCTCTAGGTCTGAAGTGGGTGTCTTGTAGACAGCATATATATGGGTCTTGTTTTTGTATCCATTCAGCCAATCTGTGTCTTTTGGTGGGAGCATTTAGTCCATTTACATTTAAGGTAATTATCGATATGTATGTTCCTATTCCCATTTTCTTAATTGTTTTGGGTTCATTATTGTAGGTCTTTTCCTTCGTTGTGTTTATTGCCTAGAGAAGTTCCTTTAGCATTTGTTGTAAAGCTGGTTTGGTGGTGCTGAACTCTCTCAGCTTTTGCTTGTCTGTAAACGTTTTAATTTCTCCATCAAATCTGAATGAGATCCTTGCTGGGTAGAGTAATCTTGGTTGCAGGTTTTCCTCCTTCATCACTTTAATTATGTCCTGCCACTCCCTTCTGGCTTGTAGAGTTTCTGCTGAGAGATCAGCTGTTATCCTGATGGGGATTCCCTTGTGTGTTATTTGTTGTTTTTGCCTTGCTGCTTTTAATATGATTTCTTTGTGTTTAACTTTTGAGAGTTTGATTAATATGTGTCTTGGTGTATTTCTCCTTGGATTTATTCTGTATGGGACTCTCTGTGCCTCCTGGACTTGATTAACTATTTCCTTTCCCATATTAGGGAAGTTTTCAACTATAATCTCTTCAAATATTTTCTCAGTCCCTTTCTTTCTCTCTTCTTCTTCTGGAACCCCTATAATTTGAATGTTGGTGCGTTTAATGTTGTCCCAGAGGTCTCTGAGACTGTCCTCTGTTCTTTTCATTCTTTTTTCTTTATTTTGCTCTGCAGCAGTTATTTCCACTACTTTATCTTCCACCTCACTTATCCGTTCTTCTGCCTCAGTTATTCTGCTATTGATCCCATCTAGAGTATTTTTCATTTCCTTTATTGTGTTTTTAATCGATGCTTGATTCATCTTTAGTTCTTCTAGGTCCTTGTTAACTGTTTCTTGCATTTTGTCTATTCTATTTCCAAGATTTTGGATCTGGGAAATAGAATCCTGGATCATCTTTACCATCATTATTCTGAATTCTTTTTCAGGTAGCCTGCCTATTACCTCTTCATTTGTTAGGTCTGGTGGGTTTTTATCTTGCTCCTTCTCCTGCTGTGTGTTTTTCTGTCTTCTCATTTTGCTTATGTTACTGTGTTTGGGGTCTCCTTTTTGCAGGCTGCAGGTTCGTAGTTCCCGTTGTTTTTAGTGTCTGTCCCCAGTGGCTAAGGTTGGTTTAGTGGGTTGTGTAGGCTTCCTGGTGGAGGGGACTAGTGCCTGTGTTCTGGTGGATGAGGCTGGATCTTGTCTTTCTGGTTGGCAGGTCCACGACTGGTGGTGTGTTTTGGGGTGTCTGCGGACTTTTTATGATTTTAGGCCGCCTCTCTGCTAATGGGTGGCGTTGTGTTCCTGTCTTGCTAGTTGATTGGCATAGGGTGTCCAGCACTGTAGCTTGCTGGTTGTTGAGTGAAGCTGGGTGCTGCTGTTGAGATGGAGATCTCTGGAAGATTTTCGCCGTTTGATATTATGTGGAGCTGGGAGGTCTCTTGTGGACCAGTGTCCTGAAGTTGGCTCTCCCACCTCAGAGGCACAGCACTGACTCCTGGCTCCTCAATTTGGAATGATTTGTTGTCTATTCATGTATTCCACAGATGCAGGGTACATCAAGTTGATTATGGAGCTTTAATCCGCTGCTTCTGAGGCTGCTCGGAGAGGTTTCCCTTTCTCTTCTTTGTTCTCACAGCTCCTGGGTCTCAGCTTTGGATTTGGCCCCGCCTCTGCGTGTAGGTCGCCGGAGGGCGTCTGTTCTTCGCTCAGACAGGACAGGGTTAAAGGAGCAGCCTCTTCGGGGACTCTGGCTCACTCAGGCCGGGCGGGAGGGAGGGGCACGGAGTGCGGGGCGAGCCTGCAGCGGCAGAGGTCGGCGTGATGTTGTACCAGCCCGAGGCGCGCCGTGCGTTCTCCCAGGGAAGCCGCCCCTGGATCCCGGGACCCCGGCAGTGGCGGGCTGCACAGGCTCCCGGAAGGGCGGTGTGGACAGTGACCTGCGCTCGCACACAGGCTTCTTGGCGGCGGCAGCAGCAGCCCCAGCGTCCCACGCCCGTCACTGGGCTCCGCGCTTTCAGTCGTGACTCGCGCCCGTCTGTGGAGCCCCTTTAAGCAGCGCTCTTAATCCCCTCTCCTCGCGCACCAGGAAACCAAGAGGGAAGAAAAAGTCTCTTGCCTCTTCGGCAGCTCCAGAGTTTTCCTGGACTCCCTGCCGGCTAGCTGTGGCACATTAGCCCCCTTCAGGCTGAGTTCTCGCCGCCAGCCCCAGTCCTCTCCCTGCGCTCTGACCGAAGCCCGAGCCTCAGCTTCCAGCGCCGCCAGCCCTGGTGGGCGAGCAGACAAGCCTCTCAGGCTGGTGAGTGCTGCTCGGCACCGATCCTCTGTGCGGGAATCTCTCCGCTTTGCCCTACCCAGGTATGTGGGGAGTTTCTTGCCTTTTGGGAGGTCTGGGGTCTTCTGCCAGCATTCAGTAGGTGTTCTGTAGGAGTTGTTCCACGTGTAGCTGTATTTCTGGTGTATCCGTGGGGAGGAAGGTGATCTCCGCGTCTTACTCTTCCGCCATCTTACCCGGAAGTCTAGAGAAAAGGAATGTTGAATCATTTTTATACACTTCCAACATTTTACCTGATATTTTAGAAGCCAGTGAAGTCCAAGCCCTAAATGAGAATGGGGAAAATGGATAGAGAGGGTCACACTGCAGCAAAAGTGTATTCAGATAGGAAAGAAAATAAGAACTATCTTAATCTATAGCAGAAGGTCATCATAATTTTTGAAATCACCAAGAAATGATTAAACTATCTTCCACATTTTGTATTTAATAAATAAAGTAAATAACCTTAGAAATGCGACAATCAAAATCACATTCCATTTTTTTAAAACTTTGGCACTTAAAGTTTTTGGTTTCCTTTCTCCAGAAAATCAATTTATGGGCCCTACACATTTACTCGATAGTGATAGGAAGTATTGTAGCACAGCACTGAAAAGTTGATGCCCTGTGGGCATACAACATGATTTCACATGCAGTCAGAGTAGTCAAGTTCAAATTCTACCTACACTTATCCTTAAGTATGTAATTTTGGGCAAATTACTTTTAACCCTGCTAAGGTTTATTTTACCAATCTGCACAATAGGATTAATAATAATAATCCACAGTGTTGTTGTGAGAAATGAAGAAGATTATCCAGGTGAAATGTTTAGTGAAGTTCCTGGAATATAGTAAAGACTCAGCAAATACAGGGTCTTAGTATTACTACTCTTGCTACTAGTACTGTACTAATAGTGGTAGAAATAGTACTAGTGATTGTTCTAGTATTACTGGCATTACTGGTGTTACAGAGTCTAAGCTCATACTGCTCGTCACATGACAGGCCAATAAATCAAAAGATGAGGTGTTGGGGCAAGGAATAGCGACTTTATTCAGAAAGCCCACAGACAGAGAAGATGGTGGACTAGTGTCCCAAAGAATCATCTTAGCTGAGTTAGAATTCAGGCTTCTTTTATACTAAAAGGGGAGGGAGTGTGGCTGATAGTTGCCAACTTCTTGGTCCCGGAATCTTTTTATTTTGCAGCTGTCCACATAGGTCTGGTTATAACGTTTCTGTAAACTTCCAACAAGACAAATGATATTTTCTGTTCTGCAACGTTTTAGCTCCATATGAATGGAAAAGTGCTGTAACTTTAAAGGTCAGAGCCTTGAGAATGAGCTCTCCTATATATTTTAGGCTGTAGGCAACATTCTTTTGCAAAAGTGCAGAGCCAGCATAACTAAGCACAGGCAACAGAGCACAAAGTTTAGAGCTAAAGGAATAGATTCAATATGGAGTCAGGTTTGTTTTTCTTTGTTACACTAGTATTAGTATTACATGTAGGTATTTCAATTTCAAACATTTCAGATATTTTACTACTGGTTCTCCAGCTACATTACACTTTTCTTCATAATAGGGTCCATTTATTACTTTTTAAAAATCTGCCATCATTACTAGCACAGTTCTGGTCTTGTAGTAGGCACCTAGTAAATATTTCTTGATTGGATGAATAAGAATTCATTTGCATTTCAACTCAACTTAAAATAATACAGCTTCACATTTGATATCTTCTTTTACTCAACTCTGTGTTGCAAACAGCTAATTAGTGATGATATGGCACTGTTTGAGTTTTGGCAGACTATAATCTGTGGATTTTAATACAACCAACTGCCTAATTTATCTACATTGGTCCACATGCCAGGAAAATATATTCACATTGAAGAGTATTATTTGGTTAAAGAAAATCAGAGGAACGGACTTGACTAATTATGACTTTTGGAGTCAAAAATTTAGCTTAGAAAAACGGTTCTATTGATGCTTTCATTTATACTGAGCTTTGTTTATGTCATAAATACTAAAGAAACAGCATTTTGCCCCCAGGGATATTCACAGGTATAGCATTAGCCAAGTAAACATGTCATTAGTTGTGGTAATGTGTTCAACATTTTTCAAAGAAAATGGAACAAAAACATTTCAGTTAAAAATAAATTTGAATTCTGATGTCCATGAAAATACCATTTTTAATACACAAATTTTCAACTGATGGGGCTTTTTGTGGAAAAATTCAGAGGAGGCAATCAATATATGTTTGCTGAAATATTTTTTTACTTTTCATTTCTACTCCACACAATTAAAATTAGTTAGGTCTCTAATTTTAACAAAATGGGGCAATATTAAATAATACATATCATCTCATAGCTTACATAAAATCATGATATATAGTTTTGTGTTTTGTTTTGTTTTGTTTTGGTTTTGAACTGACCAGATGTAACTGGTGGAGTTAAACCCATGTGAATCATCTCTCAGAATCTCTTGGAGTATTCAATTGCACCAAGCAGTATTATACTATAAAATTATGTAAATTGAATACATGGCATAGATATTAGGTAGGTGATAGATAGATAGATAGATAGATAGATAGATGATAGATAGGATAGTTAATAGACTGATGTGTCATAGAGACAGACTTCAATAATTAATATAATTATTTGTAATAATCCACTTCCTCATGTCCTCTCTTCTCTACCCTATGTACCTTATTTTTTTTTATCCGTCTGAATACACTAGAGACAATAAATAATCAGGTATGTAAATACAAATTTTTATTATGTTGATTTTATGATGGAGAAAATAGCCCCAGGAAAACTAAATTAGATTTCTTTTTTCTTTTAAGGAAAGTACAAAGAGTAGAAAGGAAATTGATAGAGAAATCTTAAAGACAGTTGTGAAAAGAACTGGAACCTGTTTTTGACAAGCTAGAATGGATGATTTGATACAGTGGCAGACATTATTTATTGCCATGCTCATATCTATTCTACTCTACTTTACTGATTCTGTGTATGTCAATAATATTCTTTGCGTCCCTCCTGGAAAACAGCTAAATCTCACAGTCCTTCTTTTAGCTAGGAAAGCCAAGTCCTGCTCAACGAGGTGGATCAGTGGGAGAGGATGGTTTAAGCAGGGAGGAACTTCTAAGAAGCAGACAAGGCAAAGGAAGAAACTCAGTTGATGTGTCCCTTTCTCCCTTTGACCTTATCATTCTTCCAGCCTTGAATCATGCTCGCTGGAGGGTATGGTACTGGAGACACAATAGCCCCCTGTCACCACAAAGTGATGAGCATTAAGATGAAAGCCACATGATAAGGCTGGATAATGTCCATTAAAAATCCAATTTTTTTTTGTAAAAGGCTCTTTTGAGGAAAAGAGTGGCACCCAGCAAGGAGGTTACTTTTGGACTATGTGCACCCCCCCCACACAAAGAAAAGATAGTTCAGAGAAACTTCTGTTAATGCAAGACTAATATTCTGTACCTTCTAACAACCCTCATCCTCATTAGTTCTAGGTTGACTCATGTTCATTTTTAAATAAGCATGTTTGTGACTTCATCAAGGAAACATTTCTGACACCTTAATCCAGATCCACCATTACAGACTCTCATTTTTCCATGTCATTTTTTATAACATTTCTTGCAATTTAAAAACTATTTTGTCATGTTTTTCTGATCATCACCCTGTTCTCCATCATGTATATGGGGGGAGGGAGAGACATTGTGCAGTGCATCCCTCTGTCCAATATAATATCTGACATATAATAGGTACGTACACAGGTGCACTGTGTAGACACACTCTTTCTGTCTCCATTTTAGTTGAGGCTTCTTAATGCCTAGAACAAAAGAACAGGTTGCAAGTGAACCCATCTTTCTAGTGACTTACTAGACCACCAAAGCAGGACTCGCAAAGGTAGTGGCCAAAGACCAATTTGGGACACTTGCCCTATAGCCATATGAAAAACCCCAAAGGGATACTGGAAAAGAATCAGATACAGGAAAGAGCTCTCTTTCACCTCTAACCTGTAGGAAGAGCTCCAAGAACACCACTGGAATGATTAATACGTGGTCCTTGGAGTTTGCAGCACACAAGACTGTTGTTTGAAACACACCAGAGAAATTGAATTGTAAGGGGCTATGGCTCTCAGCCTGGGCTAGGTTGACAGTGAGGATGAATGGCTATCTCTTGCCAGGCTGGAATCGTTTTACATTCTTTGCAAGGGGACTTCCTGAAATGATTACCTGACCTTAACAGAAGGGGTAGATCCTTCATGCACAGGGTAAGAGTCCAACCAGAGGAGATGAATAATCCATATCACAAGAGATTAGGGTGAAATAACATTCCTAGTGAGTCTGCAGAAATGAAAGCGTTTCATGAGAGAATAATTCCAGGAGGATTTTTCCTATGTCTCATGTCAACTTCCTACACTTGCCCGATCTCTAATCCTGTAAGAGACAGAGACAGCCTAGTGGTGAGAGGCTGGAAGAGGAAAGAGGAAAAGATGATGTAGCAAAACTCCCCTTCCCCCTGCAGTTTCCAGCCTGAAACAGATCCTAGCTGAGGAAAAAATAATTCCCTATTAAGCTCAGAATTCTAATTTCACACTGGAATGAAAACAATAGTTACAAAATGAGGCTTTTTGGGGGACACTGACAATGCCAAGAGGATTTATATTATGTGAAAATTACTAGAAAAGTAGAGATCTGTCTCAAAATTTCAAGATGTGAGAAGGAATAAGCCTAACAGAGTGGGTTTGATCAGACAGTTGTAATGGGGGTGGAGGAAGTTATTTTCGAAGAAGTTTCTATGAAGTTACACTCTATAGCGATATATTCTTTCAACATAATGGTTACTTTTGAATGAATGAAAAAAATGAACATAAATAGCCCTATTGTCAATGTTCATTTTAATAATTTATTGTTGAATGGAAGTACAACATAGGATTTTAAGTGGCAATCAGCTTTTCTTTTGTGCCTTAAAATTATGTATAAAAATTAAATTGATTCTTTTTCTTGTGTTATAAAATATAATAGACTGCTATATTTACTGCATTAATGACACTGAAAATTTGCAGGGCATTAAAATGTTGCTTGTAAGCAGAATTAATAACTTGACTATCTAACTTTTGTCTAGTTTATGGCATACTACATAGATCTAGAAAACTATTGCAGCCTTCATTAAAGTTTTAAACAGTTATGAAATAGCAATATCCACCAATGGTTTAAATATTTTATGCAACATCTTTAATCACCTCTTTATAATTTACAGTATAGATTGTAAAATCATTACAGATGTGTGTTAATAATTAATATGTAATATTATCTTCTTATAAATATATGTCATGGATGCATTTAAATCCTTTGCTTGCAAGGTGAATAACAGAGTTTCTTTTACAACTGCTACACACATTTTAATTTTGTTTTAAACTTCTGTTTCATGATTAGTTTTTCAGCCCAATTATTGTCACCTCTTAACCATCCTGATAACTACCCTTTGGATTGTACAGATAATCCCTATGTGGTATTTATTAGGACTATTCACAAACATTCAAGTTTTCCTTCTGGATATGTGACATTCCCTTATCCATTCCCTTGGATGATAAACACGGTCACCTGACTTGCTTTGGCTAAAGAAGTACAAGTGGAATTGCTATGTCACTTCCAGATGGAAATTTTAAGAGCCCCAGTGCAATTCCTCTGCTCTTAGAAGCATGTATCGGGATGCAACTTTTGTCAACCTGGGACCCTGCCTTAACACGCATGCCCACCCCCGTTAGTCATGTAAAGTGAGTGAGAAATAAATGTTCCTATCCTCAGACCAAACGACTTGGGAATTGTTTATTTATTCCTACAGCACAGCCTACACCAGGAAGTGGCAAAGTTTTTCTGTAAAGGGCCAGATAATAAATATTCTAGGCTTTGCAGGCCATAACATCTCCATTGCAACTGTTCAACTTTGCTATTGAAAAAGCAGTTGTAGGGGAAAGAAGATACAGGGATAGGTGTGACTGTGTTCCAATAAAACTTTATTTATAAAAACATGGTGTTGGTGAGCCAAGTTAGGTCTGTGGAGCCCTAATTTGCCAATCCCTGGTCTAGCCTACCCTGACGGATAGACAGTTGGCCTTCTGTATGTGTTCTGCATTCATGGATTCAACCAACCACAGATCGAAAATATTCTTTTTAAAATACAGAAATTTCCAAAAAGCAACACTTGAATTTGCCTCACACCAGCAATTATTTACACAGTATTTACTTTGTATGAGGTATTATAAGTCATCTGGAGATGATTTAAAGGATATGGTTGTGCTAGGTTATATACAGATAACCAAGCCATTTTATTATAAGGGATTTGAGCATCTGTGGATTTTGGTATTCTCAGAGGTCCTGTAACCAATCCCCTGCAGACAGCAAGGGATGACTGTAGTCTTATAATGGAGTAATAAAAAATACATGGAGGTTAACTTGAAGTCATGCATTTTGATTGACTACCCTGATTTATTTTTAATATCTTGGAATTTAAAGTAATACTTCCAAAGAATTTTCAGATTCTTTGTGCTTTTCATTTTCCATGTATTTTCTAAATAGTATTAGGACTGTGTTTAAGTTAAATAAAAAATAAACATGTTTATACACCCTTGAATTGAAATATTCAAATAACTTTCCTTTTTCTTGGGCTACACATAAATATCTTGGCAAAGTTTGGGAAACATTGTTTTACATTTCAACTATTCAATTATAGGAAAGTGAACCATTCCAATATGTCAGACTTTATACCTGGATAGAGATACAAATACAAATTTGCCTGAATGGAATTAGCAAAAAAAAAAAAAAAAAGTTTATCAATCCAACAGGAAGTCTTTTCCCTAAAACTTAATGGTACTATACTGGTGGGAATATGGCTAAAAATGCCTAGGTATGTATTAAAAAATACATATTCCCGGGACTTCCCTGGCAGTCCAGTGGCTAAGACTGCCTTCCAATGCAGGGGGTGCAGGTTTGATCCCTGGTCAAGTAGCTAAGATCCCATATGCCTTGCAGCCAAAAAACCAAAACATAAAACAGAAGCAATATTGTAACAAATTCAACAAAAGACTTTAAAAAATACATATTTCCACTTACACATATTACTCACACACAGTTATCTATAGGGAAAACAGTTAAAAAGGAAAATATTTGAGAAAGCATCATTCCTCTCCAAGAAAAACTATATACTCTGAATTCAATTAATAAATGAAATCTAGATTCCTCTTATTCCTTGTGACTTACATTGATTTTTATTTTAATAAAATGTATTCATATTCTTCATTCTTTTCTTTCAGAGTAACCTCTTCACCAACATTTAAAATAAATGAAGTGAAAATGTTAAAATATATGTGAAGTATTTAAGCATTAGTGTAACAAGTAACAGCATATTTCAGTGAACATACTACTTTTTGGCTATTAGACCTGTAAAGAAGTCATTATGTTTCATTCCACACAACTCAATGAATGGATTTTTGACAAGGCAAACTGTAATAATTCCTGTAATAATTCCTTTGGATCCATTACTTTTCTTTTTTTCCATGTAAAAGCCTTTCAGCCTTGGGATTATTAGTATGGTAGATTTTTATGCTTCTAAAAGTGTTGATGAATTGGCTGACCTACAAGAATACTCACTTAAAATTTTTTCTATTCATAAATGATAAAAAAAATTAGGTCAAATTATAGACTAAATGCTTCCCAAAGTCTTTAATTTTCATTCTGGTAGTTGTGAGCAAAGGTTAACAAAAGGAACTAAAACATTGAACTTTCTTCTTTGTGTGTGTGTGCTTGTGTGTGTGTGTGTGTGTATAAATATAAACTATCTAAGCATGTAAAATATGCATTTGCTCTGATTTTCTAGATTTATCCTAAAAGAAATATTTAGAGTCTGGTATTAAACCAGTCAACATTGTGGGTTTTAATGGAAACGTTGCCCAGTCTTTCATGTACTACTCTAAATAATTAAATATTTTAAAATTCCTGGTTTGGTTTTACCTATGTAGATACATTTATTCCACTCATTAGTGGAACATCGTATAACATAGCCCAAATTAACAAAATGCAAAGAATGTCATCCCAGCAGGAACCCTGGAACATGAAATGCATTTCTATCACTGGAATTTTTGTTAGAGCTCATTTGGGTACTCTCAATAAGCTGTAGCAGTTACTTTTATGTGCCCAGTTCTCTGGCTTAATCTTATGATTTTTCTCCATAGCAGGGTAAAAAGACCTCACAAACAAGCAATGTGTGTGGATACCTTGTTTTGTTTTCTTTTGATACTTTTCCCCTTCGGGCTTGATTTATAATGAAAATAAAGTTACTTATGTGGAGGTCTTAAAATTTCCTCCATTCTTTTTTATATTTTAGAAAAATCCCTTTGCTTCTGAAGGGTTGAAAAATTCTTATTACTTGGGTTTAGGTAAATATGTTACCCCAAAACTGGGTTCCTCCTCTTGGTGGGTGTTGAGCCAAAAGACACAACCAAGGCAAAGAGCAGAAGAGAAGATTTATTAGTGGTAGCAAGTAAGGAGAACACCATGGATTTTTCCTAAAGCAGTGTCTCCCCAAACAGCAAGATTGGGGATGTTTTAAGCTAAGGGTACATGCATATTCATGAAGGGCTTGGGCAGTAGACAGAGCCCAAGCGTCAGTTGATTGAAGTCATGAGGGTCAGAAAAGGTCAATGTTATCGTCCCTTAGATTCCAGTTGATCTGGTGGTTGAGCACCAGAGAGGGGATTTAAATTCTGCAAAACAGCTTGAGACAGTGCTTTAGGCTAATCTTTACCATTGAAATAGAGCTGGGAGTCTTTACAACTGATTTGTTACTCTTGGTATTGTTATTTCTCTTGCCTGATAAGTTTGTCCTTTTGTTCCCTTTGTTGCAGGTAGGGGGACCCCTTCCAGGGCCCAAGAGTGGCTCTTGTCTAACACTTGAGAATGAGTTGTCTGAGGAGACACACGTACTGACAGAGCAAAAGACTTTATTGGGAAGGGGTGCTTGGGCAGAGAGCAGAGGGATAAGTGAACCCAGGAGAGCTGCTTTGCCACATGACTCATAGTCTCAGGTTTTATGGTAACGGGGTTAGTTTCTGAGTTGTCTCCGGCCACTCATCTCGCTTGGCCCATATTTGGTCTGACTCAAGGTCCTTCCTGGTGGCAAATGCATGTCTCAGCGAAGATAGATTTCAGCACAAAGGATTCTGGGAGGTTGGGGGACTTCCCTGGCTGTCCAGTGGTTAGGACTCCACACTTCCACTGCAGGGGGCACTGGTTCGATCCCTGGTTGGGGAAATAAGATCCTGCAAGGCAAGGTGCAGCCAAAAAAAAAAAAACCACAAAGGATTCTGGGAGGTTGGTAGGACAATATTATGGGCTGGCATCTCCTCCCTCCTTTTGGCCTCTCCTGAATTCTCCCAGTTAGTTTTTGGCAGCACCATGTTCCTTATCAGTCAGGACCTCCTGTTGTGAGACAACTCATGCAAGTGGTTATCATTGTGCCTGGCCAAGGTGGGCAGTTTCAATCAATGGTTCCCTAACACTTTAAGATCATTAGTTACTGAAATCAGTTTAAGGATAAGCATTGTGCTCAGGCTTAGCTCACAAAATGGCTTAGGCCAAAAATGGTTTCTCTTATGTCAAGAAAGCCATGCCTGGTTCTCTTTCTCTGGGGCCCCTCTACCCTATTTTCTTACAAATATGTCTCCTTTATAAGACCTATTACTTTCTTTAAAACATAGTCTTCTAGATGGAAAAGATAATGTTATAAAGAAAACTATGAGATATGTTATTAATTTTTAAACCACATGTTCTAAAGGGGGAACAGAATTTGTCACCCCAAAATATGTCTCTTTGGCATAAGCATTATTTTGAACTGATTCTTTTTTTAAAAACAGTAGACAGAGGAGAAATTCTGAAAACCCAGTATTGATATGTTACCCTTTTGTAAGAGCTATTTACATTTATAAGGGAAATCTCTATTTGCATGGATGTCTCCCCGTTCTGTACCAGGAAGAGAAGTATGACTAAATCTCTAGAAACGCTTATCAATGGAGAAGGAAGTAATTTAGATCTGCATAACAACCATACCCCTGTTTACTCTGTTTTTCCTAGTAACCTCCCATAACTGGCTTCACTCACGCACTCTCCCCCCACTACACACACACACACACACACACACACACACACACACACACAAACATCTTTCTTTTGTCACTAATTGGAAATGGTGTTTAAGTTGATGACTTGGGCCACTTCAGGGAGTTACTCAGCATTCCTGGGTATCTCCTGTGTAAATATGAAGTGTACATGTTATTAAACATCTGTTTATTTTTCTCCTGTTTATGTCTTTTATTACAGGAGAGGTCTCAACCAAGAGCCTAGAAGGGTAAAGGGAAAATTATTTTTCTTCTCCTGCTGTTTAAATTCACACAGTATCTATTGACTATCTATTGTAAAAATAAAGAAATTAGTCTCTCTATACTTCCTCTTATTTTTCCTCCTAAAAGTTTCCTGGGTTTTATTAGCTATATTATAATGATATTAATCTACTAAAATAGATTCAATAATCTCCACTAGTTCAGTTTCTATGGCTTCTCCTTTCCTAGATTCTTTGTTTGATTCATCTCTTGGTTGAAGGATTTTGTTGTCAAGTTGTTTTTTTCAAGAAGGATGCACGGTGCTTCTAATCCTTCCACACTTGACACCATTTGCTTCTTACCCTTTATGCCTGAGGTGCAACAACAAAAAATTTGTAAATAAAATTTTTATTCTCCCCTGAAAAATTTGAATATGTTGCTCTGCTACCTTCTGGTACTGAGTCCTTCTGTGTACTTTTGGTAAGTCTAAGTGTTTCCTATTGACCTGTTTTTACTTTTTTTTCCCCCTGCTTGAATGCAATATAATTTTTCTTCATTACTGATGTGGAATAACTCTACCACAATATTTCCTGGTTTCCTTTTGATCTGAAGATTCAAGTATTCCTTCATTGCAGGAATATTTCCTTAAGGAAAATTTTCATTGTTATCTGTTCTATTTGTTCTGCTGTCTTCTGTACCAATTATAGTTTCCAAGTTATCTTCCATATCTAAATCTCTCTTTTATTATTTCTATACTTTTCTTCTTTGGAGTTTTGTTTTTTGTGATTTCTCTCACTGTTCAACTTGTTTTACTGCACTGAATATGATTTTCTTCCTGCATCATTTTGTTTCTCTTCCAATTCTTTCATAAATTTTGCCATTTTTTTTCTTGTCTTTTGTTGTATTCTTGTGTTGCCTTCATCTTTGAACCCTTGTATCTCTTTCTTGAGCAGTTAATTTAAGGGAAATCACATCATCTACAATTTAATTAAGAACTTGGAATAAGTTTGTCAGAATGTTTCTTCTGTGTCCTTGAGTAAATCTTTTTACAATGTATGTTTATTCTTTATGTGACTTCTGCTTTTTCCTTATGTTTTTTTCTTCCATTGAATTTGTGTTGCTTTGCAACACCTTGGGTAGAATCTAGTGAGGACTACTGTAGGTATTTCAAACAGAGTGTATTCCAATACAAATGTATTGAGAAGGCAGGAAAAGCAAATGGGTGATGCCAGTGCTACACAGATGTGCCTAACTAGAGGAAACCACTCCCATCTCTAGGGCTGGAGAAACAAATGGAAGAAAATAGTGTTACCCAGAGCCCATAAGTGTGCTGCCACTGAGGTTACTGGAGTGACAGTTCTGTCACTGCTGTGATTAGAGGTCCCACTGCTGAGGCCAATGCAGCCACTGCATTTCCCCACCGCAATATGCTTGCAAACACCTTTATTGCAGGAGGCCCCAGTCACCTGCAAAATATACCACTTACCAGAACAAAAAGTGACTTCTCCTTCCCTCTTGCCTTTTTGTCTCCTGTCAGTGTCTCTTACTGGATGATCCTCACTAGAATCCACCAGCAAGGGAGCCTGTGAAGTAGAGATTATAGGTTTCCAGCCCTCAGAAATACAGGAAAAAGTATAGAAAGACAAAGTGTGGCTGAGGTCCAAAAGACAAAACCGACATATGTGGTATCCAAGCATAATTCTGGTGCTTTCGCCTTTGAATTGTTGTGTATGTTTGAAGAAGCACAATGTGGGGTGAAGCAAGAAATTACGAACAGGTGTACATTGTAGCTCTGATCCAGAATTTCAGAATTTTTCCTTTTGAATATTTTCTCACCCAAACTACTCTTTCTTTTTCTCTTATGTCTCCCTTCTGATTTTTTTTCCTGCCAAAGAGGTTAGTGCATTTCAATTAGCACCACTTAAGTTACAAGCACTTTTTGTTGAAATGTGGTGATAATTGCTCCTCTCTCCCTTCTCTACTGTCCTTCTGCTTAAAGACTGTCATTGTGGCAGAGAAAACTAGTGCTCACCAAATTTCTACATCCTCCCCACATCCCCAGTCTCCTTGCTGATAAATGGAAGACATGTAGCTCTTTACAATGACTGTGTTGTGAGCAGAAGTAATATATGTCACCTCCTCAAAGGACCCATTCCAGATGGCAAAGATAAAAGTGAAAAAGAGTTGTCCAACCTGTAACAAACTTTACACAAGCAAAAAATTAAGTCATTGATAGTTGTGGGTTTTCCAATATTAATTGCCCTGACTCCTCAGAGACAACAGAAGTCGCATCATGGGTCCACGTCTCATACTTGCTCCTCCAGTCCCATCATTTTCCCAGTCTATGGGTTCCAGCTAGGCTCTACAGGAATAGTTTTCACTTATCTTATAGGCCACCCACATTCTCGGATTTCATTTTCTAATGAATAGACCCTTATGTAGATTTTTTTTGCAGACAATTTTAGGAAAATATTTTTCTGCTCTAGTTTCGAGAAAGAATGTTCCAACGTTCAGTACTTTCCTTCACCAATACTCAAATGTAATAGTATAGTATTATACAGTTTTTGTTTTGGATTTAGAGCCACCTCCCTGTATGACTGAAGGTATAATTTTCTCAGTTTTTACCATTTTTGTCTGTTTGTCTTTTAAAAGATTTTTAGTGAGTATAAAAGATAATTTTTTCTCCATCATTTGTAACTCTTTCCTGCAATTCTGTACTGAAATTTTACATGTACTATAATACGTAGTGGACCATGTTGGTTCACACACGTTTTCCTTGCCCCATCCCCTTCCCTCATTCCCAGCATAAGCCTCACACCCAAAACAGACTAAACAAACATTCAAAGCAATATTTATCCCAAAATTATGATGAAATTATGCATAAGAGAAGGGTTGGAACCATTATTTGAGTAAATGAATAAACTAGAAATACTTTTAGAAAACTGAGTAAAGTATATTTTTGGTATTTTTAATTTCCCTTCGAATCTTAAAAGAGTATTTCACAATTACTATGTTCATGAACTCTTTTGATAAGACGTATGCTCACTGCTCGGAGTCTCGCACTCCTTCTCTCCATTTCTAGCTCCCAATTCCTTTCCTGTATGAACAGGAAGTTTTTCACACAATAGGCAGAGAGAAAAGAAATGGTACCAGGTTTCTATGGGCAATTTTTCAACAAATAACTGGTGTAAACAGGTCAGAGTTGTTTGAACAACAATTTTCCAATAGATAAAGTAATACAATCATTTTAAATCATATTATGTCATAAAGCCATATTTAAATTATATTATGTTTAATCATATTTTGACATAAAGCCATGTTTCTTAATGGTTCATTGTTATGTTTATATTAAGCAAGTATATTTTTATTGTACTATAGTCCTATAAAGTTTGTCAGTCTTTGTATAGATAGGAAAAAATAATGAGAGCAGGATAGAAACCTAGTAAAATATGATGCATATTTTACTATTAATATGAATATATTACTTCGGGAAAGTTGCTTTGGATACTCCACATCTCATTTCATGCCTCAATATTTAACACCAAAGTAGTTAAATAATTAACTCTCCCCCCACAGTCATTACCACCCCCTCCCCACACTGCCATTTTTTTATCCTCAGCTAAAATTAGTCCTAGCCACTGCCCTAACACCCACTACTGGGACAACATCAGTGAGACAACCCTTCAAATCTTCATCTCGTCACTGCCCAAGACTTCCCTGTCAGCACTTTGTGACGCATCCTGTTACTACTAGTATTATTTCTTCTCTTACTGTATTACTACTATTACCATTGTTATGGAATTCATTGATGAGTTTAGCAAAAGTTGTTCAGGTGAAATAATTGGAGTAGGACCCAAAATCACAGTCAGCAGGAGTGAGAATGAAAACTGAGAAAACCATGAAGACAAGTAAAAGTAATTATTTTGAAAAGATTGGCTGAAAAGGGGTAGACAGGTATAATGGGAAAGTAGGTATGAAGTCCTGTGTGGTTGATTTGTTAAAACTGAAGATACTCAAGTGTGTTTAAAAGTGAGAAGGATTCCCTTGAAGGGAAAGGGAGGGTGAACACATACCAATGAGAAAGTAAGAGTGAAATGTGCGGTTCCTGAAAAGGTAGGAAGGAATTCGATCGAAAGCTTCCACCCAGGAGAAGGGATTATCATTAGACAGAAGTAAAAGCTCTTAGTTTTCTTGGAGCGGAGGAGGAAACGATCAAAGCAAATGTGGGCAAATCTCTAGTTTAGCAGTGGTGAATGGAAGGATTTTCTGTAGGAGGTTGTGTTATCTGCTGAGAGGGACAAGGAAGAGGCGGTGCTTAGGATGTTTAAGGAGGATGGAAGTGTACAAACTGGCCAGAGAAAAGAACAGATTGGATCTGTCACCGGAAAAATGTAGGGAATGGTCAAGCAGTGGTCAAAACCCATTTGAACACAGTGATTCCAAATTAATAATAGAAAATATGTGCTCTCCAGGGTGACCACCTCCAGTAATGCTCAGATGTTCTCAGTGGTACCTGCACTGACAATCTGAAGGGTTTTACCAGGAGATGTGAGAAAAAAAAAACAAGTATTTTTTATAATGGAAAGAGTTATAGAAACAACTACATATAAAACTCTGAGCTGAATGATAGGAAACGTAAAGAAATGATTTTTAAAAGTAGAGAGATGAACACACTACCATCTTTGAAGACATGGATATAGCTAAAGTTGTCGATTAATTCATCCTCGACTTTCTTAATTAAGCAGAAGCCTAGATTTTCTATAAAGCATGAGATTGGGGATATAATATAACTTGAACCATCTTTGTAAAGTACAGGGCATCCATTGTACTACATGAATTGTTTGTGTGAGAGCCAAATTCACAATTTCACACTAAAGTTTGTGTTTGTAAGGAGTAGGCATTAACGAATTGTTTTTTAAATTTACTGAAATACATATTCTCAAATGCACATTTCCTAAATGAAAGCAGATAGCTATTTGCTGAAGTAATCACTAGTCCAAGTTAGGTGGCCTTAAGGTTTTCATCTAGAAGTTCCAACCAGCTCTGATTCTGTACATCAAATAACATTCAACATAGGTATATACAACACGTATACGGATAACTAACATTATATATGAAACCACAATAGTACACATTCCTTTATAATGAAAGGCACAATTCACTGTTTTAAAAAAGAACAAAAATAAACAAACACAATAAAGACATTTATCCCCAAGTTTGACTTCCTTGTACAATTTGACTAAGGTCCAAGATTATTTTTGTTTTGTTCCTAAATGTCCATGAGCTTCTTGAATAAAGTTAATAGTATTTTTTGAAGAAGTGATTAAGTTCCTTCAAAGGTAATATAAGATGCAAGAAATACCAACTAGAGGTCTTATTATTCTTTTTATGAACAGATAATGAAAATACATCAAACTGCCTAATGGTTTCATAAACTGACTATTTAAAAATATCTAAGATCCATTCTAAATTAAAGAAGTTAACTTGGTTGAGAAGAAGAGCTTGGATGGGATGATAAGAAAACAAGAGTCATTTCTAAATATGTCATAGGACAAGTTTATTTCTTATCTTTGTCTATCAGATTCTTCCTTCTCAAGTAAATGTCTGGAAAGCAACCTAGAGAACTCAACCATACACTGTTTTGTCTTCTATCAATAGAATGTCTTTGTCCATTAATTCCTGAATTGATTTCTATAACCCTGGAGTTTGCCAAGGTAGCAATACATAAAGCAAATGATTGAAATCTTGGATACACATAAAAATATTTGCTGGACCAGTTAGTTTATCTATAACCTGTTAATATCTCACAGTGTTCAGCAAATAGATTATGCTTCTGTTCAGTGAACTGGTCTCCACTTAATGATTTGTTTATTTAATGGAAGCCTATTGTTCTTCCTAGGAAATGTAATATATCAAAACAATATTTGTTTTGTTTTGTTTTCTATTTATTTTTTAATATCTTTATTGGAGTATAATTGCTTTACAGTGGTGTGTTAGTTTCTGCTGTATAACAAAGTGAATCAGCTATGTGTATACATATATCCCCATATCCCCTCCATCTTGTGTCTCCCTCCCACCCTCCCTATACCACCTCTCTAAACGGTCACAAAGCACCAAACTGATCTCCTTGTGCTATGCAGCTGCTTCCCACTAGCTAGCTATTTTACATTTGGTAGTGTATATATGTCCATGCCACTCTCACTTCGTCCCAGCTTGTCCTTCCCCTTCCCTGTGTCCTCAAGTCCATTCTCTACATCTGCACATTTACTCCTGTCCTGCCCCTAGATTCTTCAGAACCATTTATTTTTTTTTAGATTCCATATATGTGTTAGCATATGGTATTTGTTTTTCTCTTTCTGACTTACTTCACTCTGTATGACAGTCTCTAGGTCCATCCACCTCACTACAAATAACTCAATTTCACTTCTTTTTATGGCTGAATAATATTCCATTGTATATATGTGCCACATCTTCTTTATCCATTCATCTGTTGTTGGACACTTAGGTTGCTTCCATGTCCTGGATATTGTCTAGCAAAACTCTGACCCTCACTAGACATTAGCCAGTTAGCAGTAATGCATGCAACAGGAGAGAATGGATACAGCATATCCCCAGACCATCAGAGTTGAAAAGAATCTTAGAGATTCTCAGGTTCAACACCTTCATTTTATGTACAGGAAATTGAAATCTAGGAGAAGCAATCTGCCAAAGTTTGCATAAGTACTTACAAACTGGACCAGGACCAGAGCTCAATTCTCAGACTCCACATCCAATAATCTTTCCTCCAGCTGACAATATAGCAAGAAGAATACCATTTTTGCAACATGTTAGCTCCAAATAATCTCATGGATAGTTTTGTAGCCTCTTCAACACATTGGAGAGCTAAACTTGGACATGAGAATTAGCACTACAGATATACTTGTTATTTTCCCATTCTGAAGATGTTATAGATAACATACATAAAGAGTATAAGTTTATAAACTTATAATTCAAATTTACATCTAACCATCACTTAGTCCCAAGACAATTCAAGGCACCATGTCTACTGAGATTATAAATCAACAGAGTAGGAAGCAAAAATGAAATTGTTTAAATGGTTTTCAACTATTTCTTCTTTATAAACTTATGATAACTTTTCACTTGTTTGGGCTTGAACAGTAGAGAGTATTATGTATATTTCATCAGTTGCACTATACTCATAAGGTATTCAGATGAAAAAAGAATATGCTATATATTCTATCAATAGAATAAATAGGTGAGATTTTAACTTTACAATCTGTTGTTATATGTGTGTAGATGATGAACTTCATGGGGAAGAGTGCAACATATTTATGACTGTAACCTATATGTCCTGTTTCATCAACTTGGGTATAAAATGAAGTCTTGTTTTACATAATAGTGCATTAAAAGAGCTAAGATACCATACTAGATAAATTTTGGTTCTTCCTGTTGTTTTCTGTGATGCATTTAACAGTTCCCTGGGAGTGCTTACTAAGTCCTGGTTACTGTCAGTAAGTAGAGAAAAAAAACAAAAAATGTAATCTACCCACCAGGGGGTCCCATATGTTGCTACGGTCATTAATGCGACTACACATGGCATCACTGTTGAAAACAGGAGCTTCTGTAGCCCAAATTTTCTTGCCTACTGCTGGCAACATCCAGGCACACTACACAGAAATATATCACTGAAGCAAGTTAGTAAATTATCTGTCCTCTACTGAAAGGTTTCATGTCAGCTGAGCATAATTCATAACCAAAACCAAAGTCTAGTCAAATTTCTTTCTACTGGGAAAACAACAATTGGTGTTGAGGAAAACACCATGACACTCTGTGACAGTAGTTTCCCTGTGTCCAGTTTTCAGGCTGTTGGCAGCAGAGCCTCTTGCCCCACCAATTTATAGGCCTGAACTGCTAATAGTCGGGTAGCTTACCCAAGACCTGTCTTTCAATTTACCCAAGTCCTGTCTACAAGGTCTGTGTGGTTGGAATAGGCAGAGTCTTAATTTCAAGTTCAGGATATGCCTGAAGTAGCATTTCCTCACAGTCAATTAGGCTCTGGGGTTAAACATGGACCATCAATCCTGGTGGCTCAGTCCTGTCCTCCCTAAAAGCCAACCCCTGTACTTACTCATTACTTTTTCATTCCCATGCTTCTCCCATCTCCTCCTCATATCATTTTCTTTTCTCTCCTACTGAATCATTTCCAACATTATGCAAGTATAATATTCCAATTAATTTTTTTTCTCTCGACCCTATTTCCCCCTCCATTCACATATCAATTTGTTGGTTCTCTTTTATGGCAAAAAGAATTACGGATTCTCAATGTCTCCAAGAAAAGTCTTCTCTGAGGTGGCATAATGTCTATATCACTTGAGATTTTTAAATGGTTGTCATTTTTAATAGCAGCTTTGCTCTCCTTTTAAAAAGAGAAAAAGTATAAGTCAATCTATTAGGTCCTGAGTTATGAAAACAAACAAACAAAAATATTGTATCAGATCATTTCTCTCATATGGATCTATGAAATGTTTAGAAAGGTGGGCTTCCCTGGTGGCGCAGTGGTTGAGAGTCCGCCTGCCGATGCAGGGGACACGGGTTCGTGCCCCGGTCTGGGAAGATCCCACGTGCTGTGGAGCGGCTGGGCCCGTGAGCCATGGCCGCTGAGCCTGCTCGTCCAGAGCCTATGCTCCACAACGGGAGAGGCCAACAACAGTGAGAGGCCCGCATACCGCAAAATAAATAAATAAATAAAATAAAAAGGTTGGTTGGAGTTCACAAATATGCTTATGGGGTTTATCTTTGATGCAGTTTTGGAAATAAAATAGGCAGCAGAGATGCAGTGTATCTGCCTTTGCCACCATCCCATCAACCCCAAGCTCTATCCTTTGCTTTTTTCATTCAATATTAACTAATATTTATTAAGAATCTATTGTGTATTTGATCTTTTAATGTCTCTTGAGAGTACAGTAATAGAAAGACATGGTCTCAGCCCTGAAAGTCTCAAAGCTTAGACAAATAGATATGCAAATAGCATGTATAACTAGTAAGGTACAAAGTATTACAGGAACAGGGATCTGATATTTGCAGGATGCATAAGCATTGACCAGGAGAGGTAGTAGAGAAAGGGATATTCCAAGAGGAGAGAACAGCATTTGCAAATGCAAAGAAAAGGATAGGGCTGGACACCAAATGTGTAGGTTGTTTCCTATTTCTGGAGTATAAAACTTGAAGCAGGAATGGCCAGGTAATGTTGAACAGAAACGTGTGGACCACATCTTAACAGCCTTCTATACTATGCTAATTTGAATTTTAGCCTGTCTGTCAGTCACTCACAAATGGACAAAGGCTCTGGGGAGAAAATAGGAGAATCACATGGGAACACTTTTCTAAATACACATCGTTACCATATGTGTTCTGAAAAATAGCTCAGATGATTGATACAGCATCCCCTCCTTTCCACCTAATTTGAAAAATCACTGCTGTGGATTATGGACAGACATTGATTAATTCTGAGCAAAGAAATGAATAAGGAGACTTGCCTCCTATCCAGATGTATAGGTCCTCCATGGCCATTGGGTATCACCTCTTACCCAATTCCTACCTTGTAACTATATTTAGTAACTATAATTCTTACCTTGTAACTATATTTAGCACTTTGACCAATTCCCAGGATAGATCCAACTCCACAACACATTAAACAGAGATGCAAATATTTTGCAGAAAATTTCATAGGGAAGCTTGTTCCATACAATAGTAATAATAAAAAGTTCACAGTTAAATATTTCTAGTCCCCTCTACTGCCATTTTGTCATTCTTCCTCTTTCCTTTGTCCAATTTCTAAAAAAAAAAATTCCTCAGTCATCCTGAGCAATTTAATTTTTACCCTCAACACGTGTACCCCATTCAGGATAACAAAAGTCCTGCAGCTATTATCTTTTTTTTTCAATAACTTCCCCTGTTAGTCTCATCCCTCTATTCCAAGTAGTTTATTAAATTATTCAATCCTTTTTAAAAGGAGAGTTTCTAAATCAATAAATTTTTTCTGTATTTTTATATATATTAGAAACATCAGCATAATCATTCATTCATTCATTGTATCGACATTTCTCAAGTGCCTACCATACACCAGCTTAACTTAATTCATAGCTACTATCTAGTTGTACATCTTGCCATTTCTATCTCTCCAAGTCATAAGAATGTTCTTATAACAGTGAAAAGACAATCATAAAAATACCTTTTTATGTATTAACTTTATTTTTTCAATTATAGAAACACTGCTGAGAGCTTCTGAAAAAGGCTTTTCAAAGAATAGTCTTGGCCCTTGTATATATTCTTTTAATGAAAATGTTGAAACTTCCACTAGAGATAGAGAAATTAAATGGTTATCTTTGTCCTTCTGTCGTACAGATAACAAATTTCCCCATTAATTATACAAGCTTGCCATCAATTAAAAAAAATAATGTAATTCCTACTACATACAGGGAATTTATCCCCCCCCACCCCAAAATCAGCAGGCTCTTTTTTTTTTTCTTTTTTTTTTTTTTGTGGTACGCGGGACTCTCACTGTTGTGGCCTCTCCCGTTGCGGGGCACAGGCTCAGTGGCCATGGCCCACGGGCCCAACCACTCCGCGGCATGTGAGATCCCCCCGGACCGGGGCACGAACCCGCGTCCTCTGCATCGGCAGGCGGACTCTCAACCACTGCGCCACCAGGGAAGCCCAGCAGGCTCTATTTTTATAATCCTTATAATTATTTCACATTCTTAAAGTATAATAAATTAATAACCATAGCAAAGCAAAAACATCTACCTAGTTGTAAAGATTTCGTCTCAACCAAGGATAGATGGTTGAAATTCTCCTCATGCGCTGTTTTCAAAATGTTGCACTGTCATTTTTGAAACTAATTTAGTGAGCCTCAGTGTAGGACATGGAGAGAAATTACATTTACTCTGAACTGTTTCCTGGCGAAATTGTTTAGCCCTCCAACAATAAGAAATTACAGGAGGACATTGAATTACTCCCTACTCGAATCTAAAGTTCCAGCTGGGAATGTTTTCCTAAGAAATGTATTAATCTGAAGAATTCCATCTTCATATCTTTTATTTATCTAAGTCAAATATTTGAATAATACATCAAAACTATCCTTAAGACAAAGCATGCTTTTTTAAAACTCCCTTCAGACACAGAATACTCGTCTATTTTTTTACATGTGATCCAACTCTGAAGAAACCTGCTTTGAGTTATAGGCAATAGGTTTCAGGAAAAGAGATTATTTAAAACTAGAATTTTATGTCAGATTTTCATTGTTGTTGTTTTTGTTAAAATGTTATATAAATGAAGTTATTTTACAGAGTAATCACATCCATCAAAGAAAGGCATTAGCAAAGAGAATTACACATTTTCACTAAAACACCTTAAAATTCATTGAGGACTTTTTTCCCCTCAATCAGTAGGTGCATGTATGAGGTGGGGGATGGAATATTTTAAAAGAAGTTATTTAAAATTGATTTTAAATTAAAAGAAAAAACTGGGCATGTGAATTGCTTTATTAAATACTATAAACTCTTATCCTTGTGTGTGAAATATGCACATAGTATACGTAAGGTTGCCTGATTTAGCAAATAATACTACAGGATTCCCAGTTAAATTTTAATTTCAGATAAACAGCAGACAAACCTTTAGTGTAAGCACACACCCTGAAACATTTGTTACATACTTATTTTAAAAATATTTGCTACAGCCTGTATTATTTCTGGCAACTCTAAGTACGTGAATAAAACGTATTGAGACTTTAAAGAAAAATAATTGGACAAGATGCAAACCTTATGTTGCTTTGATGTTTGCTGAATCACTTATAAATTGTGGGTCCATCCCATTCACGTCCTGGCATAATGTGTTTGTGATTAATTTTTAAAGTTTGGACCTAGAGATCTGACTGTTGTCAAGGTCACAGAATTTGAGCAACCAGGATACCATGGGCTTCTGTATCTGTACTGAATACAACACATTGACTAACTAGGAAAACCTGTTAGGTCTAATCTCATTGTCTTCACTCTCTATTACGATTATTCATTACCACATTCCCTCTGAGTGGCACTGGAGACAATTCAGTTTAAATAGAAGTGTCAAATTAATTTATCTAATTTTCCAAAGCACCCAGCCACTTTACAAGTTGTCCCTTACATATCTGATCATTCTTTGTTCTTTACCTTAACATTGTCCATTCTGTTTCTGGACTCTTGTAATATCTTCCACTTGCCTGTATGCCTAGTCAAACTCTACCCCATCAGTTCTTTTAACAATGATTTTACCTCTTCTAGCACCTTCTCATATAATCAGATAAAGATAAAGATCAAACACTGGTGAAGGTACAAATACATGTGGATGCATAAACACACAGACACAAATTGACACAGGTGCTAAAGATGGTCTAATACCCTTTTTAATTTTTCTCCCACTTCAGTGGTTTGAGGAGAGAGCATCTATGAAGTATCTGTGAGCTTCGAAAATGTCAGGAAGGAAAAGAAAGGCGTTGTTACAACATGTGGTGGATTATAACTGGTCTCCTTTGAGTTTCTCTCAGAAATATATGTAAAAGATTTAAGTTATTTTTGGCTCTAGAATTAGGGTTTTTTTTGAATTGCAGCACTACTCCAAGATTATACCAAATATCTAGGAGATTACATTCAGTTAACATCCTAAAAACAACGAACAGAAAAACAGATTTAAATGTATCTTATGCACAAGGTACTGTCCTAAGCTGTGTACATGTTCAATCACATTTAATAGCCAAGATAGTTGGATAAAGTAATTTCTTTTTTCTATCTCCATTTTAAAAATCAGGAAAATGACATTCAGTGAATTTTCCATAGTCACATAGCACTTTGGATTAATGCAGGTGAAATACTGCATTAAGGTGAATTTACTGTAATTCTGGCACTGAGTTAGATCTGAGGTGTCAAAACAGAAGGAGGAGAAGAAAAAGAAAAAGAAGGAGGGGAGGGGAAGGACAAGAGGAGGGGAAAGAAGAGGGGGAAGAAGAGGAGGAGGAGAAAGAAAGGAGGATGCTTGGCCTCCTATATCTTATAGTCTATTAGGGGCAAAATATATGCAAAAAATGAATCTAATCATATATTATATTGTATAGAGATGATAAAGAATACACAAATGGCTAGTTTTATGGCAGATGAAGAGGAAGGGCAGGAGCGGTGAAGTATTCACACGGGTACTGCAAGACAAGACTTTGAATAAGAATCCATTAATGGATGTGTGTATGCAAAGGTCTGTGATTGTGAAACCAAGAGATGTGTTGGTGACACTATAAGTAGTTCAATAAGATAAAACTGGAAAAATCATGAAGGACCACATATGCATATGAAGTCCTTGAGTTGCAGCTGGATGGGATGGAGAGAGTAATACCTCATTCAAAAAATAAGTCCAAATGCCTCCATGTAAAATCCAGACTCCTAAGTCTGATGGTCAAGTCTTTGAAGAAATGGGCCCAGACTGACCTTTAAAACTTTATCCTCAAGTACTCCTGTAAATATTCCTTTCCAAACATATTAGTCTATTCATTCTTTCACAAAATATACCATGCATACTTCTTTCTCTTTGCTTTTGGCTGTCACTTTTTTGATACCCTTAATACACACACACACACACACACACACACACATACATGCATACACACAGTTTCTCCTTTAAATTCAACTTAAATCCCTCCTTCTCAACTTCTTTATTATTCAGTTACTAATGAGTAGCCTCTTAAAACATGGTTTTGATAACTAATATGAGAATTTCTTTTAGGAAAAGAATTATCTACTTAAAGAAAATACCTCAGTGAGCTGTTTGGCAGTGGAAGGTTAAATTCTTAGAGCATGAATTGAAAGCAAGAGACAAAATCTTACTTGCTTCTCAGATTCTACTTCCTTTGAGAAGCCTTTAGTGTCCCCTCCCCCAGTTTTGTCATGTATTCCTCTCACGTGCCCCCCGAGTACTCTAGATCAACCTTTAGCATAACACTCAGCAACTGTATTGTAATGATCGGTTGACCAGGCAACCACACTTCCCACTAGACATTTGAACAGGGACTCTTTGAGGGCAGAAACTTCATAATAATTCCTACTGTTCCTGTAGTGCCTGGCACATAGCAGGTGCTTAAAAGCTGTGAATGAATGAACAAAAGAACCTCCCCGAGACAGGTAACAGTTCATGATTATATATACTAGAAGAGTGAAGGATCAATAATTCCTTGATGACAATATAGTAACTTGCAAACATTAATAGAGCTTGGAAATTTAGCTAACAGACTTCCTCGGATAGTTCATATGTCAGAAGAATATCGCATTACCCACCCAAGCCGTGTCACACAGGAGAGTTAATGACCTCAGTTGACATAAATAGGTCATGAAGGCAAACTAAATTTAAAGTAGTGTGGTTGTTAGTGACTGAACTGGGACTGTCTGTAAAATGGTACCTGGGGCAGTAAGATGCTAAGGATGTCACCACGTTGGCCTTTAGGTAGCAGAGGGATAATCAGATGGAGGTTGTGTTCTGCACTTTAAGTGACACTGGAGATCCACTGAGATTAGTAAATAGGCTGAAAGTCAAAACTACTGAGATAAATCATCCCTTATCTCTTTAAGATTTTCACCAAACAGCCAGAGTCCCAGTCCTTCTAGATGAATGTGATAATTATTTCTAATGGGCTTTAAATAACAAAAGCAGGCAATTTTTTTGAATTTTAGATTAAGACTATTAACTCTTACTGGATTTTAGATGTTTATCCCTTTCATTTATAAAATCATTCATTCAGGTATTTATTTATCTAACGTGTATTGAGTAACTACTATGCACCAAGCACTGAGTGCTGGGAATATAATGATGAACCACAAACATATGCTTGCTTTCTACCCTCAACAAGCTTATAATATAGCAGGAAAGACAACATGGAGCAAGTAATTAAAAACGTGAAGAAAAATTCTGAAGTAGTACAGATGACTTGGGCAGTTGAGGTAGTGTGATCTAACCTAACATTTAATTTAAATTTTTGAGGAATAGAATAGGCTGGAATACCATTGGGAAACTCAGCTGACCCACCCGAGATAAGTTTAGAGGAAGCTATGCCAAATATATGTTATTTTGCTGTCCTAGAGTTTGAAGGGTAAAACAAAACAAAACAAAACAAAACAAAATAAACCTCTCATCCTCATGGATAATTTAGTCACAGGATATTTAGGAGAAATGGGGGCAATTGGGTCAACTATTAAAGCCTCAAACCCTTATTTAATAGCCGAAAAGAATTAAGACCCTATGTGGTCATATGATGGGCTCCAGGATTACATGGCTTATAAACAGCAGACCTAAAACTCCAATCCAAGTGTTAAGGCCCCTGAAAGAGTGCTCCCTGTACATAGAAACTGAGAGGAAAGGCCAGTTAATCTTCTAATACTCTCTTGGTTTATCTCTCACCATAATCTTTAAAAATTTATTTTGGTAGGGGAGCCATCATGGTCATAGGTTTTCAGAATTTGGGGAATGGAGGTGAGGATATAGAAGTTCCAAGAAAAGGGACTCTGAAAAGAAAAAAAAAAAAAGGAAAGAAGCCCAGTGTATAAAAATAGACTGGCGGAGATAAATAACGCTAATTCAGGCAGGAACACAAAGGTGTCCCTCTTTCCTTTCCTAGTTCTCTGAGCAGTGATGGCACAGGGGTGAGGGGGTGACAAGGAGGGGGATTAGCAGAGCTTAAGCTCTCTCATAATTTCTACCAGCCTCTTAAGTATCCTTTAATAAGGACAATTGAGTTTCTCAGCCTTATGTCAAGTGTGAGTAAAAATATATGTAGAATGATTTACCTCTTTTCTTTTTTTTCAGCTATAACAGAAAATCTAAATAGAAACTTAGTCTTTGTTACTCAAAAGCATTTTTCAAGACAGTTCTCTGGCACAATTCCCTTCCTTCACTGCACACTTCCAATTCCATTGCTTTTTCAGGATACCGCTCTTTAGAAATTTTGGAACACTCAAGCCTGCACCAGCAATGCGAGCTAGTTCCCCGGATGATGATGTCACGATTTACCTTGTATTTTGCACCAGTGCAGCCTTCTTTTGATTGAGCCAGGCAGTCACTGACTGCTTACTTCTTTACCCTGGATGACCCCATTTATGACCCAGACTCTACTTCCCGGCAACAAAAGGAAAAAAATAGTTACCAGTTTAAAGAAGAAGTTTGCTTTGACCTGCTTAACACTAGAGGTGGTGTTCAGTCCACATGCAGCGGGGAAGTTTGGGGTCTTTTGTTCCTTGGTTTAATGTTTGACCTTTCCTTGATATCTCTTCCTTTACTGGGCTTTAACCTTTCCCTTTGATCTCTTTTCTTCCTTTGTAGAGGAGAGAAGCCAACTTCTGCTCACCCACGCCACTCACCACCCTTTTTAGCAGCTTTTCCTTTGGTCTTCACAGCAGCTCCTAAGGTATTGGAGCCTCTTCAGCAAGGCCCTCCCCCCAGACCGCCACCATCAGAATTGTCACCTTGCTGAATAACACCTCCACCATTCATCCCCATTTCCAAGTACTTGTGAGAGGTTTGTTCCAAGAAGAGAGTTAGGCTTTTGTGAAATTTCTCCCCAAAGCGTACTTTACTGACCGTCTTTCACCACGTTTCTTTAACAGCGAGCACTATTCACCCAGCAGAAATTCAGATGAGAAAATCATATGAAACCTCCACTTTGAGCACATTGAGGAACTAACTAAATTATTTCAGACCATAAAACATTACCTGGTGCACTGAAGGGAAACTGTAAAACCGGACCTTCATTGACTGTTACTTGTTGTTTTGTGCAAAGTTTTCACAGACATTATTTTAGAACCGTGTAAGGTAAGCAGGCCAGAAAAGAGAAGGAAACCAAGACTCCGAAGAGTTGAGTGACCTAGCAAGGCTAAGGCTGATATCCCAACATCAATCATTCAACAACCAAATAGAGCAATGCCAACTGGTAAACAGCGGCTGCCTTGAGACCCCTGAGTGCCACTCTACCTACAGCCCTGGCCCCTCCTAGGACCTTCCATTCCTTCCATAGTGCCTGGCAGTACAGAATGGGTATACTATGTTATGGTCAACAGCTCTGATTGTCAACCCCCAGCATGTTCCTGCTGTTAAATGTGCAGTATCAACATAGGGCTACATCAAGCTAAATTTTCAGCTTTTCTGGGGGGAGGGGTTTGGTTCAGGGAGTGGGGAGCGGTCACAAAAGCAGGGTAGATTTCAGCTGCAAATCTTCGGGAATGCCACGTTGTGGTTGGGAATCTTCAAAGATTTCTTTTTCCCTGCTTCCACCAATAGTCCACATTGGCACAGACAAGCATGCCTGGGCCTTCTATACAAGAGATTTTGTCCTTAAAGATAGGTCATCCTTCGGTGTCTGAATTTTAGTCGAGGTTTGCCTTCCTCTCTGGCACTCTGACCTGGGTCCTCAACTTTGTCTGCTGTCCTCTGCTAATGTGTGCCTATTACAACTCACTCTAGACCAGCGATCCGAGCTGCTCCCAGGCAAATGCCAAACCTAGCACTTGTGTACACATCTGGACTTAAACATTTCTGGGCACTGATTATTTCCTTTATTTTACTGCTTGTTCAGCCAGGCTTTTAATAAGATTTAATATTTAATCCAGCCTTTCTTTTTTAGGTGTTCGATAATGAGAGGGCATCCTCAGACTAGCTGGTCCTCCCTAATGCCAGAAGCAGAAGTCTTTGACCCATAATTTGTTATGTTGTCCTTTATTGGCTGCCAGACATGCCATATACAAATCTCAAGGAAAAAGGAACTTGCAAAATTGGCATAGAAAAGTGGAGTTACGTTTCATGATAGTGCGTGGAAATGGACCCCAGGGGGGTGCATGGATGCATGGGAGGCTGTGAAGTCACTGAAATTGCTATCATCTGGAAAAGATGATGTGATCATCAGCCAGACACATGGGTTTCAGCAAAAGGAAAGTTTACACATTTATTAACTAAGGTTTTCTTTAGACAGAGAGAGGATTTAAAAAAAAAAAAAAAGAGCAGCAGCTGCCATGGGAATTCTAGTAAAAGTACATTACAGGAAGCGGGGACCGTGGTGGGCCTCAAGCCAAAACAGATTGGGAAGCACTAGTATAGGGGAAAAATGCACTCATCTCCGTTTGGAAGAATGAGAAAATTTGACTTTCCCCTTTGTGCCAGGGAATACATGTTCCCTCGGGGGCCAAAAGAGAGATGTTCCCTCCAGCTCTGTCCACAGTCACCTTTTCAGGCAGATTTATTCTCAGCCAAAGGGAAAGATCCAGCTCCAGCTGCAAGGTATTCTATTTGCCTGCTGCTCACAGATTTGTTTATTAAAGCAGAATTACTTGCTCTATATGACTGGAAAAATCTTCTAAGGGATGGGTAGAGCAACAGTACGTAGAAAACATCTCAAGCCTAGGTATATATGAAATGTATTGGAAAAGACAAACACCACGTAATAATAGGAGGACAATTACACCAAAAAAATCTGTTGTAAAGCAAATACTGCATTTGAATACTGTTGCAAGCTAAGATTCCTCTCAAGCACAAAGAGAAAAAAAAAGGCCGTTAAAGGTCAATTAGAGGAAGAATTCTAGCACATCTGGAAAAATAAACTCATAGTAATTCATTCACATCACCCCCCCAGAAATATTTATTGAGCTCCTGATATGTGTTAGGCAATGTGCTAACAAATTCATCAGTGAACAAAACATAAATGACTATAGCTGGTAATATATTTTAATGTAGGTCTTTGTGGATTTCTAATAATTTTTCTGCCCCTAGACTACACCACCGTCCCTTCTTGGATTTCCCAGAGCTCTGCCCTTCCCCGTTCTGCGTATATGCATGCCTTTGTGGATTTTGTGGCCAAGAATAGTTTCAGCAGGTTCTCAATCTCCATGTAACTGAGGGAGGAGGAACGCCTCTGTCCAGCTCGCATGGACTGGCCTTTGTGCCTGTGAGCTTATGTTCTCCCAAAAAAGATGATTCAGGATAATGATTCTGGCACATTATCTCATTAGGCCTCCTGATACTAAATGAAGAAGGCAGATGAAAAATAACACTCCATTTCACAAGAGATAAATCTGGGGCATGGAGAGGTTAAATAACTTCTCTAAATCAAACAGCTAGCAATTGGGCCTGGGACAAGGACAGAGATCTTTAAAATTCACATCACATTTTCCATCCCTTACATTGCACTGACTTTAGATTAAGTTTAAAGAATTCTGGCAATAATCAAGGATATACAAAGAGGAAAATATAAATTTAAAGAGAGTTGCTATTTCAGAATATTGTTAAAATTTGGATATTGTCAACACTAATCCAAGATACAAAAATTCCATATGGAAATGCATTTTTTAATGAATTCTTATTTTCCTTAATTAGAAAAAGCTGTAAGATTATATTAAAAAAATGTTTATGTTCCAGATGCCTCTTTTTCTCCTAATACTGATAATACAACAACAAACAAAACTCCCAGAAAGTATTTCACAATATTATGTTGCTATCTGAGCTTTTAAAATTCAAACTTGGAAAATAAAATACATAAAGGAAAAAAGCAGAGTGAAACACATTTGTAAATAACCTGGAAACATGAAGAAAAGAGATCAAGCTTAAACGGAATATCCAGCTGTGTAAACACATTTAGATACTTTAAAAAAATCTCAAATTGATGGTATTCATAAGGGCTTCCTGGTGCCAAATCATATACTTCACATTAATTCTTCTGTGATTCCACATCCTTTCCACACTGCATCAGTCTAAACTGTCTATTTCAGATGCAACCACTCAAATTCCATGAATGTTTTTGTTTAATCAAGGAACACTGTAAACTGTTGTTCTTGGTCATACACTCTACTCTTAAATAAAAATAAGATTTCTGAAGATGAAAGATTGAGGTGTAGGTGCTAAATATTTGCAAATACTTTCCTTACTCCCAGAGATCTGAATTACAAGTAGAGAAGTGGAGACTTCATTAGTTTCAGTTCAAAAAAGAGTACTAAATTCCACTCTTTAGAGGCAGAACGGTTTTCTATCAAAAAAATAAAACAAAATGACTAAAATAGAGACTTCCCAGAAGACTTCTTTACTAACTGAAAGTCACTAACAGATCTAGCCACATGTTGAAATTCCTCTTCCAATTAAATGAAATGAATGGTAAGGAGAACCAACACAGTGTGTGGCCTTGCAGCACGGGTTAATTTAATCCTTGATTTGTAACCTTCATAATGATGATGAAAACACCTACTTCCAAGAAATTGATTACAAGGCAAATTCACGTCTGAGTTCTAACAGATGTAACTACCTTAAAGAATCCAACACCTCTCTCACCCCCAACACCCTACTGTGGTGGGTAGGGAAGTGCCAAATGGATGCCAACCCATCAAATTCGAGAAAAAAGTCTTATTTGTAAATTGTAAAAAGTTTATTTTTGATATTAATTAGTTGGCTTAGAACTACACTATTGAAGCTAAATATAGCTGAAGTCACAATACTTACTTACTACAAATGCTGTAGCTAGCAAGCTTTTTTTTACCTGTCTAAGGTGAAAGACTTCCTATTTCATGATTCATTAAGTCTATGCTGGCATATTACACAAGTGTACTCAATAAAAATAACCATTTTTTAAAAATCATACAAAGGTAGGATTGAAAGCTTTAACAAATAAAACTTCATAGTGCCTAGTTAAATTTGAATGTCCCATGCAGTATTTGGGACATATTTATACTAAAAATATTATTCATTTTTTTGGAAATTCAAATTTAAGTATGTGTACTGTATTTTATCTGACTACCCAGCTCAAAGCCATCACAATAACCAATACTTCTTATAGCTGTAGAGAATGTGAGATTTGGGGCTGAAACTATTCATCCCAGAATTGTACTTTCTTAAATTGAGCAAAACTCAACTCGCTTCCTTGTCACTTTTAGATTTGTGATCAAAGTGGAGTGTAGGATGATTAAGTGAATGAACTTCTGAACAAGTGTAGTGAATAGTTTTTTTTAAATTCAACTTTAAAATCAAAGATGAAACTATATTTCTTTTTTTTTTAAATGGCATCCAGGAGCTTTTTAAAAAAATTTATTTATTCATTTATTTAATTTTTGGCTGCATTGGGTCTTTGCTGCTGCACGTGGGTTTTCTCTAGTTGCTGAGAACGGAGGCTACTCTTTGTTGTGGTGCACGGGCTTTTCATTGTGGTGGCTTCTCTTGTGGAGCACGGGCTCTAGGCGCACGGGCTTCAGTAGTTGTGGCACATGGGCTCAGTAGTTGTGGTTCACGGGCTCTAGAGCGCAGGCTCAGTAGCTGTGGCACACGGGCTTAGTTGTTCCGCAGCATGTGGGATCTTCCCGGACTAGGACTCAAACCTCTGTCCCCTTCATTGGCAGGCGGATTCTTAACCACTGCACCATCAGGAAAGCCCCTGAAACTATATTTATTGTAAACAGTTAAGCCTTTTAAAATACGGCTTTAAGGATAATTTTAAGACTATTATTTCACAAAAAAAAACAGTGTTAATGAAATCTATTCATCTTCTGAAAGGCATAAAAACTATTAAAATTTTTGAAGGAAAAGACGGCAAGAATTGTAATGTGGTAGTATTGATCAAATAAAATGTAAAAGTTTATGCCAGCTCTAAGGGACAGATGATTATTGAAAATAAGGTTAGTTGCATTTGTTTATTTACAGAAAAGATTTTATCATACAATACATATTTACACATAGAATTATTAAATTTCCCTCCATATACTGGAATTTGGAATATCCATTATTATTTTTTAAAATATCTTATGTTGAGATACTTGGATCCATGCTTTAAACATCTTTTCTTAAGAAATAGCTTTATAAATTAGGAAACAAAATGCTTTACATTAAACACATCCAAGAGTAGTTATCAAAATAATTCAACAGACAAAAAAGTCAAAATACAAAGCCTGTCAAACATAAAATTTTGCCCGAAAAAGTGTGCTTTCTTGATAACCAATTCAAGTGTGCGTTACCAAGTGGGTCGCTGATGCTTAATCCCAGGTACCCTAACTAGAGCCTTATAAAATTCATCTCAGCACTGTCCCCTTAGGGAATGGAAGGGGAAAAGCATTCACCCAACAGCCCTCATGCCCCCATGGTCAAGGGTGATCATATAGGCATCAATTCCACTACATATATGAGTTGCTCAGCCATGCACACAAGTTGGTTTTAAAATCAAGTCCTAGGCTTTAAGACACATATTTACCTATATTTCAAACTGAGGTGATTCTTGTCTAGTAATATGAGTTAGATTCATAACTAGATGATCATTTAAAGACTTTTCCAATTATGATTCTAAAATAAATGTATGAATAGTGAACTTAGTACAATAAGGAACATTTTAGTTGGGTGTTTTCCCCATTTATAAGACAATGAGCAAATTGATTTAATAAACTTGAACTCAGGAAGATGACACCAAGGTGACAGTATAAAAGACTCCAGACTCCATGCCACTAGCAGAGATCAACAATTAGACAGCTATCCATGAACAAAAACAGCTCTAGGAGAGCTCAGGAATCCACTTAAGAAACTTCAGCAAGACAGCAGAATAAAAACCTGAGAATAACCATACAGAAAAGGAAGGAAGAACAGCTTCATTTTGCCTGCACAATCCCTTGGGACTGCTCAGCACCAAGTGGGAACTTCCCAGCTAGAAAGCGTTTCTCTCCCTAGGAAGGGACAGTGGGTCAATATCCAGCCTCCGAAGCCTTTCAAGCACTACACAAGTGCCCTGTTTTGTTTCACCCCACCCACTCAGAGACCAGCAAAGCTGAGATGCCTATCAGCTACACAGTGGGAGTGACTGAGGTTCCCAGTTACCTGCTCTGCCAAGAACCCCAGTAGCTTCACCACTGAAGAAACTAATGGTCAGTACATCTGCCAAGGACACTCTGCAGATTTCACTCCTTTTTGCCCCACAGGTCTTCATGTTCTCAGATGCCAGCCTGAGTCTCTCGCAGCTCCTTCCCTCACCTCCACCACCAGCCTGGGAGGATTAATACCATGCACCCATCCCCAGCTTCTGCAGCTGCAAAAGGGCAAGAAAGCAGCCTTGACCCCTGTGGCTGACCCTCACCACTGTGCCCTCCAGTTGTGCACTGACATGCCCTTCGCCAGCTTTTGACATGGATCCCGTGAGAGTGCACTCTGGCAGCCAAGGCTCCCACAGTGCTTGTGGGTTCAGCTTCTGCCCTGTCTCCTGTCACTGGCCTGCACCACTCGCCTGCATCCTTCAGCTTTGCGCCTGTACCCCACCACCCTGAATCATTCACCAGCCTGCACGCCATGCCCATGGTGAGACCCTATGACCACAGGAGAGCACGCCAACAGCCAGGGCTTCCACAGCTGCTAGTGCACCCACAGGAGGCCCTGGCCCTTGCTGCTGACCCTGGCCTCTACCACTATGTGTGTGACTGCCCAGGCACCTGCAGGTGGCCCACAGCTGAGTATGTGCACACCACTGGCTCTAACCCATGATCAAATGGGATTTATCTCTGAATTGCAAGGATAGTTCAACATATGCAAACCAATAAATACAATACACCACATCAATAGAATGAAAGACAAAAATCATAAGTATTTTAATAGATGCAGAAAAATCATTTGACCAAATCCAGCATCTCTTATGATAAAAACTCAACAAAATTGGGTATAAAAGGAGTATATCTCAACATAATAAAGGCTATAAATGACAAACCCACAGCTAACATCATACTCAATGGTAGAAGCATTAGAACTGTCTGACTCCAAAAATCCAAGTGAGTAAATTTAGTAGATACCAAACTATTATGCTTCCTTAACAATAACATATTGATTTCCACTACCTCCTGTATAATTCTCTGTGAATTCTCATAAGGAATGTATCTTTTTTTTTCTGATATAATAATACAAAATTTTAGCTAGGGCTATGCACTTCCCCCCATCTTCCTCATAATCTCATGGGCATCCCACATCTCTTGAGCCAGAAGGGATAACCTCCCCTACTGAACCACTTCCATTCTCTGCTTCTAGCCCCAAATGGTCTTTGAATATTAATGACAGCAAATTCTAAGTTTTGCATTTTAATGTTGCAGAGTTTAGCTCAATTATGTACATGCCTAATTTCCGTCCTCCCATATCTCTCTCTCCCTCTTCCTATGACTTTCTTAGTAATGAGTTTGTTTCACATAATGGCATCCTGAACTCCCAGAGGAGAGATACACTTGTTATACAACATCCCCTAACACTTTAGAAAACAGAATACCGATAGTGAGCAAAACAATTGATAATGAGTTTAGACAGCTGAGTTGTGACTGTGTTTCTGCCTCTAACTACATATTTGACTTTGGAAAAGTCATCTGAACTCTCTAATTTACCAAGATGTGTTCAACCCTGATATAGCTTCTCTATATGAAACAATACAGTTCTTATCTTTTAAAATTTGTCTTTAGAAGGTGACACATGGTTTAGGAGATCCAATTCCACAATGATTGATTTTCCACTTGTGATATTTATAATTAACAATGGCTAAAAAATCATACAAGAAATATCGAACATATATAATTCAACTTGTCTTCAAGTTGAAACCATTTAAATACAAAAATGTAATTATGGGCAAAATGATTATATAATTGCAAATTTTCCCCAAGTTAAAAATGTTTATCAAAAAATTCATATTTTTCAGTGAGTTCTAGTTTGTCAATTTATAAAAGGAGTTTCATTCAAACTGGTAGATACAGCCTGCTTAAGCAAAGGAAAAAAAATCTCAAAGGGGGTAAAAATACAGTGAAATTAATTTTTATTTATAATGTATTATTGAGTTCAAATGCAATTGTTTTAAAACTTCATAATGAATTGGTCTTGTTGCTTTTAAATTCACTTTTTGTGCAATTTAATTGTTTTTAAGTAATTGTCGCTAATTTCACAAGATCACTGACTCATTCATATTATTTTTCAATCCATACATTGTTAAACTTATATTTAACTTCTTAAAATATTCTCTGTGGTATAAACTCCAAAAATAACTCAGACCCTTTTTTCTACTTTTGAAAATGAATCTGTTATTCCATACGTCACCAAATAGATGACAGAAATATGAAGATGAATAAGATATAGTGCCTGACTTTAAGGAGTGGTGAGTCAAGTGGGGAAAATATGCAAACAAACAAAAACTCAGAACACTATAACATTAATTCACTTAATAAGTATTTATTGACCACTCAATATTTGCCGGACTCTGCTCTAAGTGTTAAAGCGATTGCAGCAAACAACAACAACAGAATCTCTGCTCTAACAGAGCTTACATTATTATGTAGAGAGAGAAAAAACACCAAAGTAAAATACACCTACCACATGTCAAGTGTTGATCAATGCTGTGGAGGAAAACCAAACAAAAAAAGGAGTCAAAGGATGGTCAAGGAGGGTCAAACAAAGACCCGAAATGGGCAGGGAGCTCAAGGACAATGACCCTGAGACAGAAGCACTCCTGGTTTCAAGAAAAGCCTGACGTAGCTAGAGTGGGTTGAAGCTAGTGAAGTAATGGTAGGTCATAGAATGGGTGTCCTTTGGTGATAGAAAGTGTATCAGTTGGCTATTGCTGCATAAAAAATTATCTTAAAACTTAACACCTTAACACAATTAATATGTATTAGCTCACAAAGATTTTGTGGATCAGAAATCCAGAAGTCATTTAGCTGGGTACTCTGTCTCCAGTTCTCGCAGAAAATTGCAGTCAGATGTCTATAAGCACTGCAGTCATTTGAAGGCTTAACTGGGACTGGAGGATCCATTTCCAGGTTGGCTTACTCACTGCCTGGTAGCAGTGCTGGCTGTTATCAGGAGGTTTTATTTCCTCGCCGCATAGACCTCTCCATAGGGATGTTTGAATGTCCTCACAACATGATGGGTGGCTTTCCCAGAGAGAAAGTGATCTAAGAGAATGCAAGGCAGAAGTCACTGTGTCTTTATGACCTGCTCTCAGGAATCACACACCATCATTTCTACAACATCCTAATGGTTACATAGATCAGCATTATTCAATGGGGGAGGAAACGACTTAAGGGCATACATACCAGGAGTCAAAAATCATTGGTGGCCATATTGTAAGCTAACACCTCAGTAAGGAATTTGGATTTACTCTAAATGACATAGGAAGTTATCAGAAATTTTTTAGCTTAGTATTCATATAACTTACATTTTAAAATGACTACTGTAGTTCTTAGGTTGAGAATGGACAGTAGTGGGAAAACAGTGGAACCCAGGAGTTAGGAGGCTTTTGCAATAATGCCAACAAGATGGCAGATTAGTTGGTGATAGGGATTAGAGGGTCAGAATTAGTAAGATATGGTTATATTTAGAATTTGGAGATGTTTTGAAGACAGATCTTATAAGATTTGTTGATGACTTTTATGTGAGTTATTAAAAAAAGAAAGAAAAAAGGAGTCAATGATGAACCAAGATTTTTAACCTGAGCAACTAGAAATACATTTGGTACAATAGAAATATTTATTGATTGCTAATAAAATATAGATATAGGCTAACTACTCAATCTAGGAGAGTTGGAAAGGTCCTCAGGAAGAGATAATTCTGAAATTAATGGATAAATAGTAGCTAGCCAAGCTAAGAGAAAAGAGAACTAGTGGCAAAAAGAACAGCATGGATAACGGCAAAGAAGAAAAAATATTATGGTGTGTGTGAAAAGAAACAAAGTAATTCTATGCTGCTGGAGTAGCTATTAATAAGGTATTTGGTGGGAATAAACTTTGATTTAAAGCGTATCTTTTCCATATGTTCATTTAACAAATCTTTTCTTTATTACACATTTAATTTCCAGGCACTCTACTAGTTGCAGAGGAAACAGTGATTAAACAAACAAACAAAACATTTATTAGCTCTGCTCTCATGAAGTTTACAACCTAAGGTCAGAGAGAGACTAAGTAAATAATCAAAAAATAAATGTGAAATTATAAGTGTGATTACTGTTTCAAAGGCTAGAGGCATGGTACCACCAAAGTGAATAAAACAATGAAGAGACATCGTGAAAGACATCAAGAAATTGTTGTCCCTAAGGAAGTGATGCCTGGGCTGAGATCTGAAGAAAGATTAGGAGATGGATCAGTGAAAAAAAAGTGTGAGGGGCACAAGGAAGAGAATTTGAGGAGGAGAGAATAGCGTATACAAAGTCTTGTAATAGATGGGAGTGTGGAATGTTTGTGGTAGAAAGAAGTCCAGTGGTGCCAGAGAATGGGAAGGAAGTCTATGAGGATGGGGCAAAATGAAGCTGGGGAGGAAATTAGGGCCCAGACCACCTCGGGCATTGGAGACAATGTTAAGGATTATATATACTCTAAGAGCCATAGGAAGGCAAAGAAAGCATTTTGACAAAGAAGTATAGGTGTGGAGGGCCAGGACAAAACATGATGAGATTAACTTTGTGAAAAAAAAAAACTGGTTGTCTATGGAAAATAGACAGAAGAAGAGCTAGAGAAGGTGTGGGAAGACTAGTTAGGAGGCCCGGTGAAGCTGATATTATTTCCAGGTTTTGACAGTAGAGGTGAGGTGATTAGAGGTAATGAAAAGATAATTCAAAGATTTTAAAAAAATAGGAATGGAGATATAGATGTAGGCCATGGTGGCAATATTTCTAAAAAAGAAGAAAATTTAAAAATTTTTAAAAAGAAAAATTAAAGATCTGAAAAAAAAAAAAAAAAACAACCAACTTTTGTTGAAAATGTTTTTCCCTAGCCAGAAGACCATTTTTACTCAGGTGGTGTATATATGTGGATGTGTGGTTTGGAGGAGGAATGACAGACTTTACTGGGAATCTAAGTAACCTCCAAGACCATCTTAGAGTTACTGTTAGATCATTTGTGACTCACACAATGAGTAGATATTGATGCCATTTAGTGAAGCAGGACACTTTGGAAGAAGTTCAGCTTGGGGTTGGTGGGAAACCATGAATTAAATTTCGCATAGAAGACAGTTCAACATATAGCCTCCTTTAATATTTTGTAAATAACTACTAAATAAAGAGAACCCATAAAGTTTTAGAATCTTATAAAATAAACACACTCAATAGTGGATAAAATAACATTACATGACAACACTATTCTGACAAATATAACTCTATTCCCATTGGGGAAAGAAAAGGCAAATTGACCTGTGTTTTAAGGCTGCATTGCATGTTATATGTCTTGTCCATATATAACCCTGATCCTACTGATCTATTTTCAATGAAGCACATGCTTCTTGACTTCCCCAGTGGCACCATGGTTAAGAATCGCCTGCCAATGCAGGGGACATGGGTTTGAGCCCTGGTCCAGGAAGATCCAACATGCGGAGCAACTAAGCCCATGGGCCACAACTACTGAAGTCCGCTCGCCTAAAGCCCATGCTCCGCAACAAGAGAGACCACCGCAGTGAGAAGCCCATGCACCACAACAAAGAGTAGCCCCCGCTCGCCGCAACTAGAGGAAGCTCGAGCCCAACAACGAAGACTCAACGCAGCCAAAAATCAATCAATCAATCAATCAATCAATATATATATATATATATATATAAAGAATGAAGATGCATTTTTAAAAAAATGCTTCTTATATATCCAATGGTAGTAACAGATTTATATTACTTTATATTAATTCACCTACAGTTTCATGGCTAAATGAATGGGCATGTTGGGAGAGGTAACTGTTGATATTCTGGATAAAATCTGGGACCGTGGCCAGAATATAATTATTTAACCTGGGTGTTAAACAAACCATGCTAAACTGCTCCTCTTCTCTTGTCACTTGCTGCTACTGCTGCTACTGGTCTGTAGGCCTGGGACCCAAGTATGAAGCTTGGCAATTGTCATCTCCTCTAATGGGGGTGATATGAAAAAGACACCTAGTAAAAGCAAAAAGCTAGCACAGAGTAATGTAATTTTGGCAGGAAAAAAAATTTGTCATCAAAGGAAACCATTTGCTATGTCTCCTTCTACTCAATAAGAAATGCAGGTCTTAGATCCTGGAGAATCTTTCCTTGGCTGGTTGCTTCCAGTATTAAGTGATGGGCGTGAGGCTGGGAGATTGGCAGAACCAATGAAATGAAATTATTCTGTGTAAGGAAAAGGGAGGGAGGAAAGAAATGCCTTTGGAGGTGGGAGACTCTTAGAGGCTGTGGGTATGAACAGAAGGGTCAGGAGAAGCCAAAGCTTAAGTGTGGCTTTAGGAGAAAAACAGACTGAGAAGGAGAATTTTGGAACGAAATGTTATATACTAGGCAATGTAAAGCCTTTGGGCTTTTCCATAAATTCTTTGGTAAAATATTGAACTCTAACTGCCCTTTGGAATCAAAAAAATTTTTTTGGAGGGAATAAAGAGTGGATTCCTGCTCCAAGAAAGTCTTGCGTGGGCAAGAACAGCCCAGAGCCTTCCAGCCCACATCGGAGTCCATCTCTTTACTGGATGCAGAAAACCTTTTCCTGCGTCCCAGTCTCTCTGCTTAGAAATTGAGTTCCTTTTACCTTTTTTCTTTTCCTGAATTCTTAATTCTAGGTACACAGCTGCTTCAGTTTCTCTCTTGTCCTTCGCAGACTCCCAGATATCCAGTCTCCTCTCCTTTCCTCATCTAACTACTTAATATTCTTAATTCTTCCTTCTAAAATACCTACACAGCTCTCACCTGTACTTTGTCCTAATGAGGCTGCTTGCAAAGACAGTATGGCTTCCTGGCTTTTTTTGATCTGCAAGCCTACTCCTGTTTGCATCCTAGAAAGAGATCTAGCCAAAGGAACTTAGAACTATACTACTGGAGAGCATATTTTTACAGTTAGCAGCACCATTATGATTATATTTTATATATCATTATTATGATGCTATTATCTAGTATTATTATAGATAACATGTGTCAGGCCCTTAAAGAACTCTAGGAAATTAGTATTAATAGTACTATGTATGCATAAGGAAACCAAAGTCCAGAGCGGTGAAGTAATTTGCCCAAAGCTACAAAGCAGATGCCGTATTCCAACCCAGGCATGTTGATGGCAAGCTACAATTAACCAGTATCACCTAGTAATTCACATTTAGCCATTTTTAAGACTCAAAAAGTTTTAATAAATCGTATTTTTATTCAGATATAAAAAAGTGCTTATGTTTTGTTTTGCTTTAATAACGTACAAGAGAGATCATACAAGCAGGACTGGAGAGACTTGGGATATCATAAAAAGAATTTCTCAATAAATTGAAAAACAAGCATACATATCGCTTTTGTGAGAAAATCCAAAAAGCTAAACTTAACCACATGGGTAAAATGTAAAAAGTTAAAAACAGACATTCATAATTCATGTTGTCAGCTTTCAAAAATTTCATCTTAAACTGGGTATTTTAAACTATACTGTGATGTCTTGCAAGAACATAAAAGAAGTTTTGAAAGCGGGAAAAAGTGAAGTAAATTTGAGTATAGTCAGCAGAATTAGGAAAACAAAGATCAGAAAAAAAAAAGAAAGGGGGGGATGAGGAGGAGGAGGAATTTATCTAGAAGCTTTTAAGTTCAGAAAAGCCTGGGGAAAGTGGTTGTAGAAACATTATTAATAGTGACAAATTGACATCATTGATTATGAAATTAATGGAAGTAGGAATAGCCTGTCTCTGAGCTTTTATCCAAAGATTTCAAATGTTTTAAAAGAGTCCCATGGTCAATTCTTTCCAAAGAGACTGATAAATTGAACATAATAAAAGCACAGATCAAGACCCTGTCAGCCTACATTCTGGGATCATTATGCTGTCCCCGAAGGATGACCCCTCTACCATGCTAGGAGTCTGGGGCTGACAGCCACAAAACATTACACTGCCGCTAGTGATCCTGAAGATGATGGGACTCAGCTTCCAACCTACCTTCCCAGTGATTTCCTGTGCAGAGAGAAAGTTAGCTTGGCAATAAATAACCTGTTTGCCCATAGTCAGGGAGGACTACTTGACAACCAAATGAATAGAGACTATTTTGAAAATAGAGGAAAAATTACCCTTCACCAAGAAAAGACTGATAAATGAGATGCTTATACTGGTCTCAGTTAACCATTTAAAAAGTAGGAACAGCCTGGATAGATCAGTTGGTGGTTAGACATAATCTCCAAACCATCTGTAGTGTCAGGCTCTGAAAAAATCCACAAGGCACGGCAAAGCAAAACGTAAGAAAGGACATGCATGGCACAGCAGAGGAGCCGTTAGCCATACCTGGGCTCAGTTTTGTACACTGGGATGGTATGATTGTTCTTGGTTTTTCATTCCAGTATAAAACTATGACTAAATAAATAGAATTTAAAGAGCAGGATATCTATATTTTAGCCCAAGTTAAATCTCAGTTACACGTGATGAAGGGAACCGTGCAGAACTTGAACTCAGGTTAACCCACTGTAGCTCTTCATTAGATGGAATCTTGAGAGATGGTCCTTAAGCCATGCAGCCAGGAGGAGTAAGATGGTTGGGAAAACACTGGTTGTGAGGGACTCTTTTGAGGAAGGAGAGAAGCCAGTTTAGAAGCCTGGAAGCCTATGGCTAGTAAGCTTAGAAGAGCATTTGGCAATTAAAAGTCAGTTTAGTAAAATTCCAATTCAACCCTCATGTTTGGAACCAGAGAGAACCTTTATCACATGCTTTCTGCATATCAGTAGAGATTCCCAACGACTGAGCTGAATCTGTCTCCCATCTATTAGACATCAGAATAGGTTCAGCTTGACTGGCACTCTGTGAATGTATGCCTCAAAGATTTGACCTTCTGATGTGGAAGAGGAATATATGCTATTCAACAGTATGTCAGCCACACACTCCATGTGAAAATCTCCATAATGCTCTTGAAGAGATACAAAATATGAGTACGTATTGAATTAAGGACATAATGATCCCCACCATAGCAAAAGATTTTGTAACGAAGTACTCTGGATAATACAGTAATTTTTAAGAAAGATGATGAGAAACAATTCCTTATAAATAATGAAAGGCAAGAAAATGAGGATTGTTTAAAATCTTCCCGCTCTGCCCCATTCAACCACCACACACACACACACACACACACACACACACACACACACACCCCACCCGAAACCATGATGCATAACTGTAAAGCAAAAATCTGAGCTGTTGGGCAAGGGGAATAGAGAGAAAATGTTAAAGTAAGATAAAGATCTGACTCTTACACACTACTGATGAGAATATAAATTGGAATGGACTTTGTGGAGGGCAATTTGGCAGTATTTATGAAAATTTAAAATGTGCTTACTCCTTGACCCAGTAATTCTACTTCTAGACTCCTAATCTAGAGAAATATGTTTGCAGGTGTGCATAAAGGCATGGAAAATGTTCATTATATATTGTTTACTAAGCAGAAAACTGGAATCAAACTAAATAACTATCAATAGATCAGTAGTTAAATTATGATAAATTCTCATAACAGGGCTTCCCTAGTGGCTCAGTGGATGAGAGTCCACCTGCCGATGCAGGGGGACGCGGGTTCATGCCCCGGTCCGGGAAGATCCCACATGCTGCAGAGTGGCTATGGGCCCGTAAGCCATGGCCGCTGAGCCTGCACATCTGGAGCCTGTGCTCCACAACAGGAGAGGCCACAACAGTGAGAGGCCCGCGTACCGAAAAAAAAAAAATTCTCGTAACAGAATACTGTGCAAAGATTTAAGTGAATAAGGAAGAAGTGTATGTTTTAATATATGACCCTCTCCAAGGCATATTATTAATTAGAACAGGAATAGAAAAGGAAAAGGCAGAGATAGACAGATGACAGATATGTATCATAGTATGATTAAAATCTATGTGTTTACATTGACATGTTTGTTACTTATATGTAAATACATTGAACAAAAATGTGTGAAGGAGTGTTATCAGTGTGAGTTCCCTGGTGGACCAGTGGTTAGGGCTCAGCGCTTCCACTGCAGGGGACAGGGTTTCGATCCTTGGTCTGGGAACTATATAAGATCCCTCATGACGCGAGGCCAAAAAAAAATCTGTTCCTTTCCTCCAAACCTTCCTGACTACCTCCCCTTGGTCTCATCTCCCCATCTTTGCCTCCTCTTTTAAGCAAAAAAAAAAAAAAAAAGGAGTGTTATCAGTGGTCATCTCTGGAGAGAAACATGGTAAAGGGAAGTTTTTATTAATCTTTTTATTTTATAAATGCCTATATTATTTAAATATTTTTAAAGATTAAAAACGGAAATATTTTTAAAAATTAAATGTTACTGAGGGGCTTCCCTGGTGGCACAGTGGTTGAGAATCCACCTGCCAATGCAGGGGACACAGGTTTGATCCCTGGTCCGGGAAGATCCCACAGGCCTCAGAGCAACTGAGCCCGTGCGCCACAACTACTGAGCCTGCGCTCTAGAGCCCGTGAGCTGTAACTACTGAGCCCGCGTGCTGCAACTACTGAAGCCCGCGTGCCTAGAGCCCGTGCTCCACAATGAGAGAAGCTACCGCAATGAGAGGCCCGCGCACCGCAATGAGGAGTAGCCTCCGCTCGTCATAACTAGAGAAAGCCTGCGCGCAGCAACGAAGACCCAACACAGCCAAAAATAAATAAATAAAATAAACGTTACTGAAAACTTCAACAGGATCTGCTGAGGATAGACAGTGATATTACTCAACACCCAAATCCCACGGGATGTATATATCATGTCTTCCACAGCCCTGAGGAAGCACTGCTTCACCTGGTCTTTACTCTGGGACCCAGACTGACCAAGGTAGGTCACATGTCACATGGTGGCGCCCACATTCTCTCCTCCTCCTTCTCTCTCTTGCTCTCACTTTCTGTTCTCCAGTTAGTGCCAGAAACGTAAAAGATAATTTGAATATACCTTTCTCTACTGAATTCCCCTGTTCACCTCAGCTGGGACAATTCAACCTCAAAACTCTCTCTCTGATTTCCCATGTTCACTCCACCCTCAGGGCACTCCCCTCATTTAAGAAAGCATCATCACTTCCCTAAACCATGTGAGTGTCTCCCACTTGACTGCCGCCACACTTCTCTCTCTACCTACTAAATGTTCTACCTTGCCTCTGGAGTTATCTTTCTGGAAAGTTAATCCGATCATCAGTTTTCTACTTAAAATTCTTCCGAGTCAGACTTTCACCTGAGGAGACATCCTTAACTCGTGAAGGTGTTAAAGCTGTTTCTGATTTGACTCATCCTGCCTGACTTCCTTCTCTCTGGTCGTTCTTGAATAAAGACTTCACACCAGGGTAATAGCAAACTCCCTAGTGTTGTGCAGTGATCTAAGCTATCTTTGTTTTGCAAGTGTTTCATCCTCTGCTTGAAGCTCTGGTGCCCTCCTCAGGAACTCTTACTTCTCCTATAAGAATCAGCTCAAGACTCTCACCATTTCTATATGGGATATTCTCATGCTGTTATAGACGTACCCTCAAAACCTAGGACTTCTCACTGTTCCTGCATGCATCACAAAAGATTGTAACTGCTAATTCATTTGTCTGTCTTTCCCATAAAGCATGTCTCGCATTGTATTCTTGTGCCTAGCTCAGTACCTATAAGATTTAAGAAATGTGAGTTAAACAAACACCTTCAGTACAACTCAGGTGGGAAGGGTATAGGTAACTGTTCTATGTGTCCCCTGCTTGGCACACTTTTTAAATCCACACACTTACCCTTGAGAGCGAATTGGATTCTTAGACAGGATTAAAGGTAGCTGCCATCATAAAATCCTGATCAGATCTCAGCCCCTTTGTCTGGGGCTCTGATCTCTTTCGCTTTCTCCAGCACTAAGCTGCAACCTAAATGAGCCTCCCTGGATCACCTTGACTTCAAGAATGGCCACCACATAGAGACACCGGTATTCAACCTCTATTCCCTTGGATAACTAAACTGGTGACAATTAATATAAACTCCCATCTTGTTGGCATTGTAGGAACTTAGTTATATTGGGGTTTCTGCTTTCCTTAGGCTTCTAAGTTTGGGGCATTTGCATGGTGTCAAGGCATTTGATTGGGAGAAGGCTCAAGCTCCTAGGATCGGCAGATCATCAGTCCTTGAAGATATGGCTTGATGGCCATGAAATAATCCTGCTGCCTTCCAGCCTGCTAGAGCATGAGAATATCTGAGAAACTGTCCAAACAGCTCTTTGCCCAGACACACCACACCTTTCTGAGGTCTTAGCACTACCCTGGACTTCACCAGTCTCCCAAGTACAGGATTCCTCACTACAGGTTCTTCTGATGTTTTGCCTCCTAGTATCTCTGCCCTATCTCTCTTCCATCCAGAGCAGCAAAATTCATTCCTTTGCTTGCTTCAAAGGCACTAAGCAAAATCTCCTTAAAGGACTGACATGTTTAGAAACCAAAAGCCCTGAAGATACCACTTTTTTCTATTGAATACTTTCTGACATGTGGCTTTCTTTCCCTAAGGTAATGAGTTCACTATCTGCTTGAAGGGCTGAAGTGAGAAGAAGTAGAGGAGAAAAAAACCTTCATATTTAAAAAAAAATTATCCTACTTTAAGAGTAGATGGTAATGTTTCAAATAAAAATTTCTTTCTATATGATTTTGATTGTGAAGTGCTTCGCAGCACTGGTTCTGCATCTAGATATAGTTCACCCATGCTGTAACTCCTAACAAACATGTTTTATTATTGTATTTCATCTACCTGTATTTACCCCCATTTGAACCTGTTGCAAGGAGTCAATAAATATTTGTTGGACTGGAGTGTAAAATCAATTTCATATACTCTAAACCCAAAAAGCAAAAAAGAGAGGATATAAGTAAGGCTGAAATCTCCAGATGTGATAACAGATGGAGAAGCCATGTAAAATTTATTCTTCATTCTCAATTATTTAGTGAATAACTATATTAGTCAACTGGGAATTCAAATGATCGGGGAAATGGTAAAGTTTCTGTATTCATATAAACTGGTCTGCAGAGATGTAAACATCTACTAAGACTTAGCAAAGATGGGTCACCATTTCCTAAACTGGCTCTGATCAGAGGTGGTAGGTGTGTAGATAAATAAGGATTCCATAGTGAAACAAGTTTGAGAAATGCTGTATATCACACCTGGGAAACTTTATGCACATTAGTACATCTAAAGCCTCTGAGGAGTTGTGCAAAAAAGGAAGCTGTTTCACTTTGCTTAAATTAGTATTTTCAAACTTATTTGAATATATGCTCTCTCCACACACACACACACACACACACATGTACACACTAGTATTCCTATTATCTAATGGAACAAAACATCCTGTTAAAAAAACAACTTTTGGAATTATTCAAATTTAAGCTCATAGTTTATTACTTGACTTCCATTTCTTTTCTAACCTGTTCTTTAGTAACTTATCTTCTACCATAGGATGAACCCTCATTCATTCTATTAAGAAACTGGTAGCTGAATATTTGATGGAGGAGTGATGTGCAAATATTGGTTTAAAATGCTTGTTTTTAAAAATTTATGTATCTGTTTGTTTATCCAGGCTATTGTCTTTTCCTGTCTCCTGGTTTCTCTCTAAGTACGTAGAATTAATACACTTTTTTTGTTTTTTTTTGTTTCTTTTGCTGTATGCGGGCCTTTCACTGTTGTGGCCCCTCCCGTTGCGGAGCACAGGCTCTGGACGTGCAGGCTCAGCAGCCATGGCTCACGGGCCTAGCCGCTCCATGGCATGTGGGATCTTCCCGGACTGGGGCACGAACCCGTGTCCCCTGCATCGGCAGGCGGACTCTCAACCATTGCTCCACCAGGGAAACTCTTTTTCTTCTTTTTTAATTGACACTCACTGGCATAAGAAGTACCTTTATATTAACCTTTGAAGACTTTGCAACATTCAAATATTTTTTTAGATATTTGAGCAAGCTTCAGAAGAAATTATAAGAAATAGCCCTGCTTTGTTATGTTTTAAAAGTAGTATTGTGTTATCGACCAAAAAAAGATCATGCATCTTTCAGAATCCTGGTCAAAGTGGCCAGAAAGGAAAGGCAAATTCACACAGTAGTGGAGCCTTTTAAGTCATTCACATTTTATTGATGGACAGGTGCTTGTGTTTACCTTAGGTTCAGAGAAACAGTCAACTTCTTCCCAGTTCGAATAATTTTTCTCTTCTCAGCTTCCTACTTTGGCCTTTGGAGAAGTCAGCTTTTTTCCACTTCTTCTCTTCCATCAAGCAGAGAGAATTCACCTGATTGGTGAGAGCCACTGGTCAAGTCCCAGGTGTGGGTGACTTTTCCCCAGACACAGGAGGCAGGACTGGCTTTCTGCCCAGGGACCACATGAGTCTTGCATTTCCATTCTCCATCTGTAGACCAGTGTCTCTCAAACTTTGATGAGCACCAGAATCTTTTGGAAGACTTGATAAAACAGATTGTGGGCCCCATTCCCAGAATTTCTGATTCAGTAGTTTGGGGTTAGGGTCCAAGGGCTTGCACTTCTAACAGGTTCACGAGTGATATTGATACGGTGGTCCTAGGACCACACTTTGAAAACCACTCTGCTAGACAAAACAGGAATGGCTGTTTTCACCAATTATCCAGATTTCCACCATCTCTGTTCTAACATCTCCTTCTCTGCCTGGGCAGGTAATTCAAGTAAGTCTCTTACCTGTGCAGGTGATTTTTTAATTCAAAGAGAGGCTAATAGGTTCATTTCCTTTTAAGCCTAAGCCATTATCCTCCCACATAGGATGAACAGTGAACTCTGTACTTTGGATGATAAAACTGTTGCCTAACCAACATTTGGCTTATTGTGTCTTTTTTGCAATTGGTTAAAACTCATAAGGGAGGTGGAGTAAGTGATTTAATAGTTCTGTAGATCTTCTCCTGGTCTCACATTTTCCTCTTCCATCCTTAAACAACAGAGATATTCTCCTGCCCAGCTACTCAGAGGTGGGCACATATTGTGAGATTTCTGCATCTGTAATTTGCTAAGAATTCAAGCTTTTTCTAGTAGAAGGTCCTTGTATCAAAGTAAGATATTTCAATGTCTGTCTTCCTGTAGAAAGAGCTTTATGGAGCCTTTTTACACATGAAGAAATATTCTCATATCCTTATATCATTTACACTTCACTACCACCAAACCCTGACACCAGAATGCACATTTATCACAGAATTTAATATGAGAAATTTTTGACCAATTTCCTGGTGTTCAAGCATAATAATCATTTTTTTCTACTGTGCTAAAAAAGTAAGGATGGTAATTTAACAAATTAAAATGAAAAAAGAAAAGCCTGTATTTTTTCTTTGTTTTAAATTGAGCTATAATTGACATATAACACTGTATTAGTTTTAGGTGTACAACATAAAGGTTTGACATATGCACATATTGCAAAATGAGTACCAGAGTAAGTTTAGTTAAGATCCATCACCACATCTAGTTACAAAATTTTTTTCTTGTGATGAGAACTTTTAAGACCTACTCACTTAGCAACTTTCAAATACACAATCCAGTGTTGTTAACTATAGTCACCATGCTGTATGTTACATCCCCAGACTTATTTGTCTTATAACTGGAAATCTGTACTTTTTGACCACCATTACCTATTATATCAGTCTATTATACTTGCTGAAAAATTTGAGCTATCACATAGACTGCCCATGTACCAATTAATTCTTTTAAATAGAATAGTTACAATTTTCATGTGGTAATTTAAACAGAGATTTTGCTGAAGGCTTGGCTAACATTGAAATCGATGTAGTGAAATTTTATAAATACAGATGTTCATTGCATTATTATTTATAGAAGTGAAAAACTGAAATGTCTTAATTTTCACACATAAACAACCATAACTATTTGTTGATAAAATGAATTATGGTATAGTGTTGTGTTGGGAAGGGACTGAAATTGAGAGAAGATGAACTAATGTTCTGCTAGGAGAAGGGTTTCTTGTGGTCTACGTGGTTTTGTCAACCAAAGTCACCTTATCAATTTTGAGACTGTCTTCAGGCACTGTCTTGATTGTTTCACATGTAACACCTAAAAAGACACTTACAGTTGATCAGTGAGATCTATCTATAGCTATATATGTATATGTAGCCAAATAATGGTACCATTTATTTTACAGTTCTGAGTTATTTTAGTTATTCTGCAGTTTTTGGCCTATTAAGAAAAAGTCAGTCATACCCCTAAGCTATTTCCCCTCCACCCTTTATTTTAAATGTAATGAGCCCATCTCTATCTTCTAATAATCCGTTCATTCTCAACTTGGAGTGGGGACTGAGAATATTTTCCCCAAGGGAGTGAAAATTGATTCTTGGGGAGGAAAAATATTGTAGTTATTACAATGGTTTGTGACACTCCAAAGGCCACAGTAGAAAAACAGATACATAGTGTAACTGTGGTATTAAAATTTCATGAGGTGGCTGAGCTTAGAAAAAAGTCTTCAAAAAGTCTCCTTATGACATTAATAATGCAAAAGGCTATGAAATACTGCTCTAATATGTTGCTTCCTAGGTAAACTCTAATCCACTCCCAAGACATTTTTGTTGATGTTGTTTCTATAGCATTTATTGAGGACTTCAAGTAATGAATCTGTAATATCCGTATTATTATTCTGTTTATTATTCTATTTACAGATGAGGCATGGGGAATTTTTTAGAAGAATTTTAAGTCACCTGCATAGTAAGCAGCAAAGCCAGTGTTCAAGGTCAAGCTGACTGAATCCAGAACTCCGGCTTCTAAACATGATGCTCTCATTCAATTCAAAGGCTATAAGAACACAAACAATTCTGTAAATCTAGTCCTTTCCCTGAAGTTACAGACCCTTATATCTAACAAGCTAACTGTTGTACTGCTCTAATCTAAATCTGATCTACTTGAATTGGCAACTCAAAATGTTTTCTGTTTACTTAACTGACTTACTGAGCCATCATTGACATACAATAAACTGCACATAGTAAAAGCGTATCATTTGTTAAGTGTTGGCAAGTTATACTCTCATGAAACCATCCCCCATAATAAAGATAATGAACATATCCAACATCCTCCAAATTTCCTCAAATTTCATTGTACTACCTCTTTCCATTTCCTCACTGAGACCTATCCCAACCACAGCAACTACTGATCTGCTTTCTCTTGCACATTTACTCTTCTCAATTTTGTTCATGGCTTTTCTGTAGATCCAGATTTCCATCTGTTATCATATCCTTCCATCTGCTGGATTTCTTGTAACATTTCTTGTAGAGCAGTCTGCTAGTAATTCTTTTTATCTATTTTGTGTCTAAAAAAGTCTTCATTTCACTTTTGTTTTTGAAAGATATTTTCACCAAGGGTAAAATTCTAGGTGACAATTTTTCTTTCATTGTTTTAAAGTTGCTGCTCCTCTGTCTTCTGCTTGTATTGTTTCCAAGAAATCTGCGGTCATTCTTATCTTTGCAATTGTACAAAGTTTGTCTTTTATCTATGTCTATTTTTAATGTTTTTTTTAATTAATGTTTTAAAGTAATTTTATTATGTGTCTGTGTGGTTTTCTTCATTTTTGTGTGTGTTTAGAATTGATTGAGCTTCTTGAATTTGTAGGTTTATAATTTTCATCAAATTTGAAAATATTTCACATATTATTTAATTAATATTTTTTCATGTCTCATTTTCATCTCCAATTTTACATATATTAGGCTTCTTGAAGTTGTCTCACAACTCATTGATAACTCTGTTCATTTTATCTTTTTTTTTTTGGTTGCTTGTGCTTTTGATAGCCTATCTAAGACCATTGCCTAATCCAAGATCATAAAGATTTACACTTAAGTGTTCTTCTGAGAATTTTATAGTTTTTGCTTTTACATTTATGTCTGATAGACTTTGAGTTATTGATAATTTTTGTATAGAGTGTGAGGTCACAATTAAGCTTTATTATTTTGCATGCAATTATCCCCAAACTATTTGTTGAAATGACTGTTATTTCCCCCATTTAATTGTATTGGGACTTTTGTTGAAAATCAATTAACCATAAATGTGAGGGTTTATTTCTTTACTCTCAATTCTATTGTATTGATCCATATGTCTATCCTGATGGCCATACCTCACTGTCTTGATTTCTGCAGTGTTATAGTGAGTTTTGAAATTGGAAAGTTTAAATTATTTGTTCTTTTTCATGATTGTTTTGGCTATTCTGGGTCCTTTGAATTTCCATATACATTTTAGAATCAGCTTGTCAATTTCTGCATAGAAGTCAACTTGGATTTTGAGAGGAATTACATTAAATCTGTAGAACAAGTTGCCATCTTAACAATTGGGGAGTATTGCCATCTTAACAATAGTTAAAAGTCTTTCTATTCAAGAATATGGGCTATCTTTCAATTGATTTAGATCTTTAATTTGTTTCAGAAATTTGATTTGTAGTTTTCTGAGCATAAGTTTTGCTCCTCGTTTGTTTAATTTATTCCTAAGTATTTTATTTGTTTTTCATGCTGTTGTAAATAAATTTATTTCTTAATTTTTTGGAGCTAGCTTATTGTTACTCTATAGAAATACAATTGATTTTGTATATCTGTGTCATAATTTTGCTGAGCTTATTTATTAGTTTTAACTATGATGATTATATGGTGTTTGCCCTTTATTGTATTGAGGTAATAAGTCATATTAACTTATATTTGTATGTTGAATCACCTTTGCATTCTTGAAATAAATCCCACTGAGTCATGGCTGCAAAAGACTCTTAACTGGTCTGTCTTCCCCCACCTCAACCTCCATCAAATCATCCTACTAATAGGGGCTTCTTTATAAAATACAAATCTGATTTAGTAACACTTTTTTATATTAAACTCCTTTTTCTTTACTGCTTTTGGTGTAAAACCCAAACTCAGCATGGCATTAGATAATCCTTGATTATCTCCAGGCCTAGCAGGATCTCCAGGCTGACTGCATACCACTTCCTCTTTCCAAGAACCATGAACTGCTTGTAATTCCTCATATATATAATTTTTATCTCCTAGTTCATGTCTCTGTACATGCTTCACCTGGAATGGTTTTCATCATTTTGTCTAGTTAGCTGCTGATGATATATCAAACCTAATTTCAGGTGTATGCTCCTCCCAGAAGCCATTTCTCATGTTCACTCTCCCAGTAGGGGATGCTTCCCTGTCCTAGGTACTCGCTCGGTTTATCTCAATCATGGTATTTATTGTGTCATATCAAGATTATTTATTTAAGTGGCAGCTTCTGTGTGAGACAATGAACTCCTTGAAGAAGGAAGGGATCATGCCTTAATAATGTCTTTATTTCTGGTGCCTAGTAGAGGTCCATACCATAAGATATTAAAAAAATTTTTTTTTCTTTGGCTGCACTGGGGCTTATGGGATCTTAGTTCCCTGACCAGGGATTGAATCTGTGCCCTCAGCAGTGAAAACGCAGAGTCCTAACCACTGGGCCGCCAGGAATTCCCCAGACCATAAGATTTGTTGATGTTCAATATCTAAATGTACATATGATGAAGGCATTTTTATATAGTATAATTTAAAGGGTTGTAAAATTCTCAGATACTTATCATTGATTCTATTGTCTATATAGAAATTCTCTGTAGCATTTATCACAATCCTAAGTAACTGTTTACATGTGATATACTTAACACCAAATCTCCCCTGAAGGCAGACACCCATTTCTGTTTTGTTCACCATTGTGTCTCCACCACTTAACACAGTGCCTGTATATATTTGTTGAATGTACAAATGAATGAATAAATGACCATTCTTTTACATGAAGGAGTTATAATCAACATATCCTTTTAAAATAAATCATACTTGATGGAAGTATAGTATTAACCTTCTGGATAACTTATCAACTTTTCCCCCTCAGATTAGTTGGTTTTAGCAGACTTGGAGTCCTAAAATCATTTAGTTTGACATGAAATTGAAATTGTCTAATTTCACACTTCATGCATTTACTCTTCCGTTAGATTATAAAAATAACTTACTTCAGGTCCCTGCTCTAAGTAATCTGTGTGAAAGAACTCTTTAGTACATGAGATATGTATAATTATTGTGGTAATCATTAGAGCCTTTTCACTGAATATTTCAGTGTCCCTCTTGTGCATATGGTAGAATTGCACTATTGGCCTTGGAGCCGCATCTAGCCAGTGATTTATGAGGGGAAGTGATATGGGTCACTTCTAGGTGAGCGCACTTGCTGCAGACACCCTTCCTGCGCCCTTTCCCCTCTGCTATATGACGGCAATGTTCCACATAGTGACTGCTGTTTCTACCAGGGTCTTTGAGTAAGCATGATGAGGAACAGAGCCCCCAGCTGATCTGAGATGAGCGGGTAGTGTTAGCAAGAAGTATCACCTATTGATTTATAAAATTCAGAGGTGGGGTTTTTACTGTAGCACAATCCAGATCAGCATTACAGGTCAAAGTATCATCCCCATTTACAGATGAAGAAACTCATGTAGAGAAAGGACAACTGAATGGTTTCTATCACACCACTCCGTGATGTAGCCTTGTGGGGTTCCAATCAGGCAATCTCCCCACAGACTCTGTATTCTTCATCCCCTGCTTCACTGCCCTGCATTCACATTAGCCATCTTCTAGTTGTGACACTTTTCCTCATGAACCCAGAAACACACAGCTGTCTATATTCAAAAGGAGAAGTGGATAATAATATAAAGAACCTGTTTAATAGGGTCAAACCTCAGAGAACCATTTTTGTCTTCTGATTGAGTACTCTGTCATTTTAATGGGACAATCATAGTTTCACAAATCATTTAGTTAGGACAATTTCTGGGATAATTACCTTGTCAGTTAAATTTTAAAATATTGAAATTAAAGTTGAAGTTTGAAAATTATTCACAGCTTTTGCTTTCTCCTTGTTTTATAAAACCACCAATAATGTCCAGAAAGACATGTATACTCTGATACCGTAAACCCCAGATCAAATGAAGTGTAATCAATTTTTCACAGTGGTTAAAAAGGCCCATGGAATAAAGCATATTTCAGCTGACTACAGAGGCAGGGGCTTATTATTATAATATAAAATGACTTTAATATATTTGCTGAAGCAAATTATTCAAAAAATTAGTAAAAATGATGTCTTTTTAAAAAAAATGACCCTTTTTGATGCTTAAATATTAATACACATAAATATGAAGTGCTTATAATTAATTACTGAGATTTTTACATAGAAACAAAGGGCAAGAAAGGATATTAAGAAAGCATATTTTGCCTACAGTAGAACAGTATAGCATGAAATCCCTTTTGGGAAGAGTCTAGGGCTACACTGCCCTGTACAACAGCAACCAGCCACATGTGGTAATTTAATTTTAATAAAATAAAATAAAATAATCAGCTGCTCAGTTATACTGGCCACATTTCAAGTGTGGCTCGCGGGTAGGGACGACCAGCTGTATGATGTGAGTGAGGAGAAAGGCATGTGCCAGGAAGTCCAGAGGAGGGGAATTTTCACTACTCTTCAGAGAAGTCGTGCTAGAGATCATTCCTGATCTGAGTCTTGACACTCCAGTAATGAGAAAGACAGGGAAGTAAATGTGGGAAGGGCACTCCTATCAGAGGCAACATCATAAGTCAGGATATAGACTCCAAGGGTCCTCGCTGTGTTTGTGAAAGGAGAAGCAGTGTAGTTCTCCTAGGGAGTAGTATGTGCGGCGCTGTCGCGATCGATGGGGGTCAGGCATTGACGGCTTTACAATGCAAATACACTTGCGTTTTATTCTGTAAAATAAGCAGGAAGCACGAAGGTTTTAAATAGGTGGATACCAAGGTCAGCTTTGCATTTTACGGAGTTTACTTGGCAGTTGTGTGGAGTATAAAAGGAGTGTACCCTTTAAACTTGTGAATCGCTATATTGTACACCTGTAACATATAATACTGTACATCAAATACACTTCAATTAGAAAAAAAAGAAAAAGTCGAGAACAAACTTGGATTTGGCAGTTTCTCACGTGTACAGTTTAGTGATACTGTTCCCCTGCATTCTAAGTCCTTGCTTAAATACACCCAATCCTTGACCCTTCATGATTTAATCAATAAGTATTTATTCAGTGACTATTACGTTTAAAATAGTTTCATTAGGTATTAAACTGAAAAGAGGAAAGCAATTCCAAAGACTTTTAATCCTCAAATATTTCCCAAATTTTACTTTCTTTTTTGTTAAAACCTCTTCCCCTAAGAGACATTTTTAGAGCCATTAACAAGTAATTCCATTTTATCTAAAAAAAAAATGCTTATTGAATGCTCACTATTATTAGATACAATGCTAAAAACTAAGAACAAAGAAGTAATGAACTCTGTCTTTTCTGATTAAGTGGCAAAGGTATCCTAATACAGTTTTACCTCCTCTTCTCTTCCCTGCCCTCTTCTGGTAGATGTAAAAAAGATTTCTAAAATAGACCAAAAGCAAGTAGTTGGAGGAGAAATTGTCTGTAATTAGCATCTGTAGCATCAGTCCATTACTTAAAAAATAATGGTTAGAGTAGCAGAGATAGGAATAAATAATAGTGGGCGTGAGAATTATTTTGTTGTGATATCCTAAGAGAAATATTGAAAATATTCTCTGTCCAGAGGAGAATTTTTGGTACATTCCTTGTGCTTTGGAAAAGAAGGAAGCTGCAGTGATTTACAAAATATATAGTGAGAGCAGGTAAGTTCTCCAGAATTTTAGTCTTCTGTGACATTTCAATGAGACATCACTCACCTCAAAACATAAAAAATACCTATTTACGTTCCCCATAAATATACTTAGAATACCCTAGCTTTTATCCTTATAATATTTTTCTGTATGGGATTTTTTTTATAATCTTGAGTAATCTCAGACTTAAACTGTGGTGAATTTAATTTCGATTATAATTGTGGAAAAGACCCCATTTATGTTGTTTGATATAACTGTAATTCATCGCTCACAGGGAGAAGTAACTTTTATTTTTAGAAAGTATGTAATGTGGAAAGATAAAAATGTTTTAATTTTTAAAAGATTTTTCTATATTTTATTCAGAAAAATAATTAACTTTGGAACTGTTTGAACTCTCAAGGCCATACTAAGCCTGATCTAAATAAAAGGTTTATTATCTTAAGGTTTATTATCATTCTACTCTCCAAGAATGATTACTACTATAAAAATATTATTACTATTTTACATCTTTATAAAGTTACCTTATAGAAAAATGATGATAAGTCATAATTATTTTTTTGTCCAGAAGAGATGCCAATGATTCTTACCCAGTAATGAAGATAACCCAAAAGGTTATGATCATTATTGTCAAATAGAACATGAAACATATGCATCTAATTTAGCAATCTTATTTCATCATTCTTTTTTTTTTTTCAGTCTTTCATATCCTTTTTTGAACCAGCTTTGTCATATTGCTGGTTCCCTCTTTAATGAGTTAATTAAAACTTTTGCTTGTGTTCACTCTGCCTGTGAGAATAATGTTTTTGTTGTTTGTTACATTTGAAGTTATGTTTTGACAATCTGAAAATTAAATAATGATCTAGTTATTTTATTTAACATCAAACCCATCATGATGGAACTCCATACATGAGGATCCCATCTGTAAAGATAGTGCCCATAACCAACAGAATTTCTAGAAATGTTTGTGGATAAGGTCAAGTTGATTTAGTCATCTGGGAAATAGAAAATTAACAGGTGTCTAGAAGCTGCAGAGCTCAATTCTTTGTATGAAAAAATCTATATAGAAGCCCTGGAGAACCAGCCAGGCTTTGCTCTTTATACTTATAGTGAGACAGAGTAGATTGCCCTGGTTGTCTGCTTCTGTAAACTTTGCATGTTTGGTAAGTGGTAAATGGCTGATTATATGTAAACTGACTTGCCAAAATGCAAAGTATCACCATGTATTTATTTCTATTAATAAACGTAGTCAGGGCTTCCCTGGTGGCGCAGTGGTTGAGAGTCCGCCTGCCGATGCAGGGGACACGGGTTCGTGCCCCGGTCCGGGAAGATCCCACATGCTGCGGAGCGGCTAGGGCTGTGAGCCATGGCTGCTGAGCCTGCGTGTCCGGAGCCTGTGCTCTGCAACGGGAGAGGCCACAACAGTGAGAGGCCCGCATAATCGCAAAAAAAAAAAAAAAAGAAAACCATAGTCAATAAACAAACATACCTTTAGGGGAAAAAACACAGTTTAAAAAAGGAAAATAAGAATCTCTTTGATGGCTGATTGGATCCTAAGCATTCATTATTAGTACCTCAAGTTTTTGATATCATGGGAACTGTTTATAAAAATTTTCCAAGAATTCCATGAAAATTGTGCCCAAATTAGAAGTCAGCAAGTTAAAACAACTTTTAAGGTTATAGCTTTTTGTTGTTTTCGTTATCTTTCGTGTCTTCCTTTCAGACCAAAGAAACTTAAAACATGACTCAATGTCTTAATGCTTATAAAATGTTGATTTATATTGCCTTGGTCCATCTTAAAATGATCAGTTATCAAAAATCATCATGGACAATGGTGTGTGTCAATAGGCAGTACTCTTTACTCTGGTGTTTATACCTTTAAGAAATATTGAAAATCTATTTCTCTGTAAAAGACCATTCTATAACTGAATTTAACTAGCAACAGAACTGCATATTGGTGTTTGTCTTGAAAAGAACAGTTCTTGTTAATTTAAAAACATTTTAGAGGTTGTTTTTGAGGTTAAAGTGGTTGGGGGCAGGAAGGTTAAAAAGAGGAAGTTTTAGTGGGTTCAGTACTTGAGTGCATGTGAGTATAGTCTGGCAAAGAGACATTCAGGAGTGGGCCTTGTTAAAATGATGCATTTATTTTGAAATTAATTAATTGAAACGAAAATATGTCTACTCAGAGTCTAAGTTGTTAAGGCCACTGATTTCAATCAAAGAAAATGCTCCTGGAGGTTGTGTTTCTATTATACCACACTAGTTTCATGACATAAGGTTTACAATGGCAAAGAAACTATGCATCACTAAGAATCCAATGTCTTCAAAAGCAAATGACAGGGCTTCCCTGGTGGTGCAGTGGTTGAGAGTCTGCCTGCCAATGCAGGGGACACGGGTTTGTGCCCCGGTCCAGAAAGATCCCACATGCCGCGGAGTGGCTGGGCCCATGCGCCATGGCCGCTGAGCCTGCGCGTCCAGAGCCTGTGCTCCACAACTGGAGAGGCCACAACAGTGAGAGGCCCGCGTACCGCAAAGAAAAAAAAAAAGCAAATGACAATTCATTTCCTTTTCGATGTTAAGATGCTAGTAAGGTGATAGATAGTATTTGACAGGAGAATAGATGACCAAGGACATAAAAGCATCAAGTGAGAAAGGCTTCCCCATGCTTTTGCTGTGGACAGCTTCAACCAAACATATCAAGGAAAGCATAACTGTGGTCTTTAAATGTAAGACTGTCTGGGAAATCAGGGCCAGCTGGCATCCATTCAGAAAAAAAGATTTTCCACTGCCTTTGAGAATATTGAAATTGCCATCATTGGTCAGTCATGTAAGGAGATCAGGCAACCTACTGTAATCATGCTCTCCAATGATGGTAAAGACTTACCATTGCCTATGGAGCGGCTTGCTTTAGCTTAAAGTTTGCTTGCATGCAGGAAGTGTGATTGCTGGATTACAGAGCCCAGACAGCTGCTGTTTGGCAAAGAAAACTCATCGATAAAATTGCACTGCCTGATTGCGGGATTACAAGTTAAAGAGCTGTACATTGTAGGAAAAAAGGAACCAATTTCATTGTTTAAAACATCTGTGGGTCATCATTTGATTTCAGTTTTCAAGATTTGATTTTTACCCTATTAGGTATCTAAGGTAAGATATCAATCCTGAAGTGCTTTCTTAGAAGTTACACCGTTAACTAAGAAGTTACATAGGGGCTTCCCTGCTGGCACAGTGGTTGAGAGTCCGTCTGCCGATGCAGGGGACACGGGTTTGTGCCCTGGTCTGGGAGGATCCCACATGCCGCGGAGCGGCTGGGCCCGTGAGCCATGGCCGCTGAGCCTGCGCGTCCGGAGCCTGTGCTCCGCAATGGGAGAGGCCACAGCAGTGAGAGGCCCGCGTAACGCAAAGAAAAAAAAAAAAAAAAAAAAAAGTTAAAGAAAGAAGTACATAAAAGTTGTACTGTTATCAAATACCAAAGCCTTTCCACCAAATATATTATCTCATTTTAAAAAGTTATAGAGGAATAAAAATAAATGAGTTTCTCCTAAAATTTCAATAAAATTTTATTAAGATAATGGGGAGACTTTTTGTCAAGGGTACTAAAATCAACAATGAAATGAAATGCAACAACTAAAGTTCAGAAAATACTCCCAAATGAGAAAACATTTATAATGAAGCAACCTTAAAACTTAATCGCTGTACAGGCATACCTCGTTTTACCGCCCTTTGCTTTATTGTGCTTGGCAGATATTGTGTCTTTTGAAAACTGAAGTTTTGTGGCAACCCTGCTGCAAGCAACTCTATTGGCACCATTTTCCCAACAGCATTTGGTCACTTCGTGTCTCTGTGTCACACTTTGGTAATTCTTGCAGTATTTTAAACTTTTTCATTATGATTATATTTGTTAAGGTGACCTGTGATCTTTGATGTCGTATTGCAAAAAGATTATGACTCGCTGAAAGTTCAGATGATGGTTAGCATTTTTTAGCAATAAAGTATTAATTAAGGTATGTACCTGTTTCTTTAGACATAATTTATTGCACACTTAGACTACAGAATAGTATACACATAACTTTTACATGCACCAGGGAACAAAAAACTCATCTGACTCAATTTATGCAATATTCACTTTACTGAGGTGGTCTGGAACCAAATCCGCAGTATCTCTGAGGTATGCCTGTACATTTGTGGAAAAACTCAGAAGTATGCACCAATTTTAAACCTCTTTTATATCTTTTACTGGTCTTGCACAGTTCTGGGTCCAGAATCAGTACTCAACAAACATGAATTAATTCACTCAAAAAATCAATCACAGTCACAAGGAAAACTTAGTAAAAACCTGCATTTTATTGGGGGTATCTTCAGGAATTTATAAGATGGTATTAAGAGAAACTAAGAATACTATACTTCCTGTGGTGATCCTTATTAGCATAACTAAGTGCATGCTGTCTTTTTAAAAGTAGAATTAAGAAAATGAGAAATAATATTTTGAACTAACTAAACAAAATCAATATGTTGGGGGAAATTTTTATAGGAACAGTTTTTTCTGTGTGTGTGTGTTTTTTCTCTTTGCAGTACGTGAGCCTCTCACTGTTGTGGCCTCTCCCGTTGCGGAGCACAGGCTCTGGATGCGCAGGCTCAGCGGCCATGGCTCACGGGCCCAGCCGCTCCGCGGCATGTGGGATCTTCCCGGACCGGGGCACGAACCTGTGTCCCCTGCATCGGCAGGCGGGCTCTCAACCACTGTGCCACCAGGGAAGCCCTATAGGAACAGTTTTTGAAGTGAGATTCAAATACCATCTTCAGTAAAGTGACAGTTTTCTGACTTTACCCAAATATCCAAAATCACCACTGAGATGTAAGGAAACTATCTTTGCTTATTTAATGCATAAATTGCCTTGTTTCTGAATGGAGTGCTTTGGAGTTCTGACTAGAGTAATAAGAAGAACAGCAGTGCCACAAGAAAAACATTTCATCAAGAAAATCGAGCTTTCGGGGACTCCACGATGACATCCACACATGTACCGACATCTGGGTCTACATAGTCTGCTTTGCCAACTGTGACTATGAAGGTGAATTATTCCTTTCTTTTCTAAAGCCATCCTCTCCACTTGGGCATAAGATTCTATCTCCTTTCACCTACTCACCTATTAAAGAACTATTTTTTCCTGTCTCTGCTGAAGATAAATAAGCCTCCACTTAGCAAAGGAACATGCTCTTAATTTGCCCATCTTAAAACAGAAAAAAAAACTTTCTACTGATTTCAACATCTGCCAGTTATCACCTGTTTTTGTCTGATCCTCTTTACAGCAAAGCTCCCCAACTCAGTTCTCCAAACCTCTTCCTATTCTCTTACATTTATTCTCTCAGGCTGTCACACCCCCCTCTCCAAATAAATTGCTCTAGTCAATGTCACCATCGACCAGGGCCAGCTTCATGGGCATGTAACCAGTGCAGCTGCCCAGGGCCCTGAGCTTCGTTTAATGCTCTGATGTCACCATCCTGAAATTGTTAACTTTTGAACGATTTGCTCTGGGCCCTGCACATTATATAGCCCAGCCTGCTGGTGGCCTTCACGTTGCTAAAGCTAATGGCCAATCCTCTGTATTTATCCTACTTGACCTATCAGCAGTATCTTCCAAGGTCAGTCCCTCCCTCCTTCATGATACATTTTTGTTTTCCTTGGTTTCCAAGGTACCTTGATTTTCCTTTTACCTCAGGGGCTCCTCCCTCAGTTTCTGTGTCTCCTTTACCTGACTACAAGTATTGGGTATATTTTCTTCTCTAATTGTTTACTCCCTAGATTATCTCAGTGAGTCTCATGATTTTTTTTTTTTTTCGGTACGTGGGCCTCTCACTGTTGTGGCCTCTCCCGTTGCGGAGCACAGGCTCCGGACGCGCAGGCTCAGCGGCCATGGCTCACGGGCCCAGCCGCTCCGCGGCATGTGGGATCTTCCCGGACCGGGGCACGAACCCGTGTCCCCTGCATGGGCAGGCGGACTCTCAACCACTGCGCCACCAGGGAAGCCCGAGTCTCATGATTTTAAATAGCCTCTATATGCTAATGCTTCTCCAACTCCAAACTAGACTCATAGACCTAATAGTCTGTTGGACCTTTCTATTTGGATCTTAGACTTTAGTTTGTCCTAAATTTAACTTCTTTCCTTCCACCAAAAATCTTAACCTATTTCTTGACTCTTCTCTTTCTCTCACATGCTACATCCAGGCAATCTAGTTGGTTCTACTTCCTCAAATGATCTCTGGAATTTTAACTGCTCTTCTTCTCCTCACATCTCTTGCAGAAATTACTGAACTAGTTTCCAACCTGTCTCCTGGTTTCTCTCCTTTTATGATTTATTCCAAAAATACGTCCCATGATTTATGCCAAGCACAGGAGAGTCCCATTAAAACACAAATCAAGTAACACTCCTCTGCGCAAAACATGAAAATACGTCCCTGCTTCATACAGAAGGAAAGCCACTATCCTCGAGGTGGCTTACAGTGTCCTAAATGATCTGGTTTCCTCCCACCTCAGTGTTTTTGTCTCTGAGTGAATTTCTAAATACTCTCCCCGTAGCTTACTCTTCCTGGACCACAATGGCCTCCTTGCTCTTCCTCAGACTCACCAGGTTTACTCTCTCACACGAGGGCTGCTGCACCAGCTGTTCATTCTACTAGTCCTTCCTTTAAGTCTTGGCTCAAATGAGGGCTGAACTGTTGTGTAGTTTATTGAATATGACAACTATCCACTCATCTCCCTTTAATTCTGCTTTACTTTTTTCTCTAGAGCATTTATTACCTTCTAACATAAAATTTTATTTATATTATAATTTGTTTATTGTATATGTATGTTTTTTGTCTCTCTCCCTCCCACAGAAACAGGAGTTTTGGTCTGTCTTTTCTTTTCTTTTTTTTTTTTTTTTGAAATAGTCCAAATGTCTGGAATAATCGCTGGTACATAGGGAAAACTCCATTAATATTTGTTGAATGAATGCATGAAGCCTGGGTTTGTACTGCATGTCATCACCAACAACCAGCAAAATGACGACAGTGATCATTTCATTAGAGAAAAAAAGAATCATCAAGGCAATTATAAAAGAGAAAATTATAGAAAACAAACCATCATGATACCAAATTGAGCTTTGTAAACTCACTGTATGCTTTTTAGGGTACATCGATTCATTAGGTAATGTATGCTATATAGAAAGAAAATATCTAAGGATACTGAAGCTCTGAAGAGAATACTATTGCTTGCATATTGCACCAACTCTGAAAACTGACTGATGGGGACTTCCCTGGAGGTCCAGTGGTTAAGACTCCAAGCTTCCACTGCAGGGAGCGTGGGTTCCATCCCTGGTCAGGGAACTAAGATCCTGCAGGCCATGTGGTGTGGCCAAAAAAAAAAAAAAAAAGAAAAAAAACCCCACCAAAATAAAAACTGATGTGTAAATTGCTTTCATGTAAGAGATGGTACAAGTTCTGGGAAAATGCCTGTTATGTATTGGTGGATTTTGAGTTCAAAAATATTCCTGGGAAATTGCTTACAGTTTAGTGCTTATGCAATTTTAACTTGGAAATGTACCTTCCATTTATGGAAATAATTTAAAGAGTTTCTATTACACCTTCTAATAATCCTTGCTCTCCTGTTCTCTATTGCTTACCTGAAGAAAAAAGTTTAATATTTGTTAATTATTGAGCAGGAAGTTGGATGAATGGGTTGTTACCTCACGTAAAGTATTTTATATAAATACAATTGACCCTTGAACTACTGGGGTTTTATGGCACTGACCCTCTGTGCAGTTGAAAATCCACCCATAATTTATAGTTGGCCCAACACATCCATGATCCCTTCATATCTGAGGTTCTTCCTCTGCAGATTCAACCAACCATGAATCATGTAGTACTATGGTTATTTACTATTAAAAAAATCCACATATAAGTGGACCCATGCAGTTCAAATCCATGTTGTTCAGAGGTCAACTGTACTACATTTATGAAAAATGGCTTTCAGAACTGACATCCTGAGTATATTGGAGCACAGCATTATAAATCTAACAATGAGATTTCATATACAAATTACCTATTTTTATTTAAAGAAATTCTACATAACATGAAAAAGCCCCTCCCTTCCTATCTACTGTTATTCTTTACTTTTCTAGCCCTGTTATTTTTACTCTAAAATATGACCTGGAGAGGAAAATAAGGACATCTTGGACATTACTGGACATTAATTTTAGCAACTTTGAATAGTTTTTGAGATTTCTTTGTTCCTACCAGTGTGTTAAAAAAAAAAGAAAGAAAGAAAGAAAACTTGTATTTGGGGTTACAAAGATGGAGAACTAAAGTACAAAGTAATTAGCAGTATGCTAAAAAAAATAGGGCTTTTTTCTCTTCTGTGCAAATGTTTTTCGTCTTAAGCAAATTTGGCTGCGAAAGAGTCAGGCAGGTGCTGCCACAGTGCTTTCGGGTTTCCTGGCAGAGCTGGTGATGCACTGGGACTTGAGACAAAACCCAGAGGAGCCACAGCTAACCTCAACCTTTTGCCCAATTTCCTCCCTGCCAGTTACCAGAGTTCACTATTGTTCATGCTCCAGGGCTCACACTCTGCCTGTCTAGGGGTGGAATGTATTCTGAAGAAGTGTTTTGTTCGGCTTGCAGTATTAAAAAAAATAAAAGTCACTCACTGACATTCAAAATTAGATTTCATAGAAAATTCCTTTGTCCAGATTTTCTTGAAAACTGCAAATCTGGGAACACAATTCAGCTTGGCAATATTCTTAGAGCTGAGGAAAGGCTACCTTTATAGAGTTCCCAAAGTCTTCCCCAGCTGGCTTCACCCACACGGGCCACATGCCTGCTCCTTTTGTGCACTGTGTTTCTGACCCCGGCCCGGAGATGGGATACCAAAAGGTGAGGGAGGGATGTCCACGCTGATTCACTCTTCTTCCCTCCCCTCAAACTATGGTAAAGAGCTGATGGGCACATAGTTCTCCTTGAATGGGATTCTGACAGTCCTGGGTGAGAACAAAATGTATTTAACTTTACCTGAAAAGTTTTCCCTGAGAGAAGAATCACATTCTATATAAGGAAAACAAATCACATTAAGCGTTCTTATTACACTCTTATCTAGAGAATATTGTCTCCAGCTGTGAACCAAGCTTATTACCATTATGATCAGCCCCTCAAAGCCTTTACTCTGCTGTTTCAAAACAGGGGAAAAGAGAAAGAACTAGAAATAATTTGGGTTCACAAGAATGAGAAGTGAAGATTGGGCTAGGAGGGCAAACACTAATTAATTCAAAATTTTCAAAATAAATCTTCTGAAGCAAGGAGTTATTTATGTACTTTACGTCCTGTGCTTTTTGTGTTTTTCCTTCTAGTCATAAATATTTGGGTGAGTCTTCTTTGCTTACCTAGTTTTCTTCTGCTTCTTCCCTCTTTCAAAATCAACCTTCTGGAAACCTCTCTGATTAATTTCATCTTAAGGCAACACACAAGGCATGTAATATATTAACATAAACTTCTTGAGATGATTTATCAAGATCTTCACATCATATTCATGTGGGTATACTAAATTGAATTCAAAGTTAGACTTCAAAAGCAGGACTTTTTACATATTGTAACAATCATTTCCCAATACTCGACACTCAATACGTGATACTCAATAAATGTTTTTGAAATAAACACAATTTTATTGTTAATCTTCCTAAAGAAAACTTGTATAATTTTTTTTTACACAAAATCTATCAATAAGAGATTGATTGGTTAAAGGAAAAAAAAAAGCAAAGCAAAACAAAACAAGTTGAAAGAATCCAGGCTTTTTCAATCTTAGTCATATTGTTTTGAAAATGGTGATTTGATTTCACTGTCTCATCAGAACCTGTCTGTATGTTACAATGGTCTGAACTTCCTATTGCTACATGGATGAAAGTGAATCCATATAAAACATACCAACACCATTATGTATAACTGGTGGTAAAACTTTATTATTCAAGTTTAGATGTAACAGACATCTTTGCTGCCTGAAGATTGTTTGCATAAGAAATACACCAAGAACATGTTTGTGAGTAGAAATGAACATGCACTATGAAAACAAAATTAAATAAAACAAAAAAAATTCCATGTGTTGTAAGAACAGAACTATTATAGCCAACATTCTAGTATTCAAATCAGGACTACAAATTGAATTTTTTCTTAGCAACATGAAATCATTCCATATGAAAGACATTTTCTGCTGGTGAATATTGCTGTAGGTGAATTTTACATTGGTATTTTGAGATGTTTCCCATCCCATCCCACCCCCCCCCAAATTATTCATGTTGTCACCCAAAGGAATTTGGCATTTCTTATTGTGATACTTGCCCTCTTGGTAGCCATTAAGAAACTATGGTTTTATCAGCCTTGTAATAGTTTTGCCTCTTCATAGTCAACGCTATAGGCTGCCTAATTATGATATTTACAGCTCATATTTAATAAAAATGACCCCAACCTTTCCTGGCCCTTGGGAACTGAGAGTTTAAATAAGCCCCTTGGCCATATAATAATACTTGGCACTCCCATGGTGCCTTTCAACCAAGGATCTCAAAGTGCTTTACAAACAAGTACTACATTACCATTATTATTATTATTATTATTATTATTATTATTAATATATTTTTTTCCATTTTACAGGTGAGGAACCTGAGGCACAAAAAGAAAAAGTGATTTGTTGCAAGTCATACAATTAAAAAAAAAACCAGGGGTAAAAATCAGTATACAGTTTTGGGACTCATGGGTCTTGAGGGACCATTTTCTCTGATGAAGAAAGGCTAAACGTTATTTCCTTGTAAAGTTACTCCTGCTTTTCTCTGGTGTAGGACGGAGTGAAGCTTCTAGCTCTACTTTTCAAGAGAACAACATGTGAGCATACATTATCCAGTTTCCATGTGTGGACCAATGTTGAATTTCACATTTTCTTCATCCCTGACTTGACACACTTCAACCTAGCATCTTCCATAGGTCCTAATTACTGCAGATAACTGTTGATGCTTTCTAAACCATTGATGGCTAGCAGGAACACGTGGGTCCACTGTCTATGAAATGCTAACTGAAAACCAAAAGGAAGTGCACTGCAAAGAAGCCATGCCTTCTGCCCTTGGCCAAGTCTTTCTTTGGGAAAATAACACAGCCCTTCCAAGCCCCGGGGCATGTCTTTCTATCCTCTTCTCAGTTACAGTTGCCTGCTAATAGAATTCCACTTAGTAGTACCTACCTTTGGTTAGCATCTTTAGTCTCATATTCAGGTTGGATTTCAACTCCTCCATTTTCTCCTGTGATCTAGGACAGTCAGCAAGCTCTCACCTACTCACTCACCAAAGATGCCTTGCATTTTTTTTTGTCATGGCTTTCAACCCAAAGACAGGAAGCTGTGAGCTCAAAGTAAACTTTAGGCAACAAGCTGGCATATGGCACAGAAGCTGGCCACCAGCTTCTTCATGCTTCCACCGTGGGTTGTCAGATCTTCTCTCTCTAGGACTGTGTTCATGTTCACTTACTAAACAGGCAGGCAATTCAGAGGTCTTGAGACAGGTCACCTGGTGATGTTCTGTAGCCACACAGGAGGAGGCTAATCATTATTTTAGTAGCAGTACTGATACTCTTCAATTAATTAAGAAAAACATATATCCTCAGGCATTTAAAAAAACATATACATTTAATATTTTTGGAGCTGTATTTGCATTGGATCATCATAGATTATGTGCACATGTGCAATCATAAACATAATGTGCTACCACAGGCTTCAACAAAGAGCTGTTAAAGAGAATCACTTTTTTTCTTCTTCTCATTAATGTTACCTTAGAAAAAATCCCCATGCTTGCTTTCTAAAAACTACCTTCACTAAAAGAGAACAGTTTAGAAGAAAACATCACTATCTTAAAAGTTGATTTTTTAAAAGAACATCTCAATATGTCATATAGAAAGAATGGGCACACTCTTTTCCTTTTCAACTACAGAGTTAACGTGTTAACCGTGAGAGCTCCATCCTTTTCTCATATACTTAAGAGTACTGAGTAGTGTCTCTCAATCCACAATCTTCTGAGGTGGGCTGGCTCTTTATGATTTTTCTATCCCAAACAACAATATGAATATACTGGAGGGAGATGAAGAGAGAAAGGGTGAGAAAAAGGAGAATGAGAATGCACGAGCTGGTTTTGGCCTAAAGTTTGATCCAAAGCCCAATTCAGAATATGGACATGTACTTTGAAAAGACTTACAGTTTTTAAATGACATACAGTTTTAGCTGCTGTATAGTTTTTATCATAGGGAAAGCCTTTTCCAAGAGGGGAAATTCCTAAGTCATTTTGAAAGTCCTCAAAAAAAAATGTTAAGTACCTAAATAGCTCATTTAAAATCATAATTTAAGACAAAATGATTCAGAAATCTTAAACTCCAATAAAAATAAAGACACTAACCAATCAGTTTTGTAATATATTTTGAGAGCTGGATCAAAGGCTTTCATTAAGTCAAAAAAATAAGAGGTATTTTAGTGTTGTGATAAATGTTCGTCTTTTTTAATAGCCCAACCTCTTCCCCATCAAAATATGGGAAAAAAATACAATAAAATAATCAATAATAAAGGAATACGGAATAAGATCTATTGTGTCAATGCTATCTAAGAATATTCTACCAAAAGTAGACTGACCATAAATATTCCAGGAACAGTGATATGTATTTCCACTGCTAACCATTACTACTTGTCTGTCTGAGAAAAATAAAAACAAAAACAAAAAAAGCAGATAAAAAAAAGACATATATACCAAAAAAGAACAACCTATTTGTGTCTGACACACTGGAGAAACTGCTTAAGGAGTAGTTTTGCCAAAAAAGTCATACCTGTACTATTGCCCAAGTTAACCAAACTTCGGGTATTTTCTGATATGAGCAGTCCACATATCATGTTACTTGCAGATTGCCACAGAGCACTTTGTTTCTAGTCCTTTCACTAAAAAAATTAAATATAGTTTTGTTGTTTGGGAAATCTCCTCTTGTTTAGATATTTAATCGCCACCTCTCCAATCTGCCTGTACATTTTGAGATGCATTCATCAAAATTCCTAAGAAAGATAAATGACATTACATAATTTGAATGTCCAAGCCCCTCATTCCACCTCTATCTCAGTTCATGTGAATTAAATTAGAGCTACTTGACAGGTAAGATCGGAATAGGACTCTTTAAAAATAAAACTGAAGCAGAAGGCTTAGTCCTGATTTCTTTCTTTCTCTCTCTCTCTCTCTCTTCTTTTTTTTTAACATGAAAATGAAAATGCAAGAATGGAAATGACAACACAACATCAGACAGACATTTTTAACTTCATTCACTACAACAGTCACAAACTGGTTGAACTCTACCTGCCATCCATTTAAAGAAACGAAGACCTGGCACTGTGAAAAAGAAACAAAACCCAAACAAAACAAAACAATACAAAGCAACTGCGAATTAATGTAAAAATGGAGTGCAAATGCGACTACAGAATGCAATAAAAACATCAGTGCTGCAGATTCCAGCAGCACTTATCAAAATAATTTCTGAAATGTTTCATCTGAAACAGACAAAGCAATAAAAAGAGGATATATGTTTATCACTTTAAGCATAACAATGTGAGTTAAGAGCTTAAAAATTTAAAAAAAAAAGTACTTGGAATGAATAGTGCTACCCTTTTTTTCCTAAGTAGGCATAAAAATATTTTCATTTCCTTCTTGTTTTCCATACCATTATATCAAGAACTTTCATTTGTTTCATGTTACCGTTTACAACTTTAATGCACACACACACACACACACACACACACAAAAGATATCTACCGCAATAGAAATAGTTGCTTCATTACCTTGTTTGCTACATTTGCAAATGTAAACAGCTAGGCAGAGCCAGAACTGACTCTAATGCATGATGGAATATCTTTGTTGCATACGTACACTGTAGAAAATAATTATTCAATATGTCAGGCACCATTATTTGAAATGTAATACATTAATATTTACTAGAAAAATAAGGTTTTTTTTTTCCTATTTGTTCTCCCAACTTCTTTAATGAAATAAGTTAATCTGACAGTGCATCCAGTAGCTTGTAATATCTTCTACATCTCCGTGGCAAAAAATAAACTACTGGTTGGGACAATATAATGCAAATTATTAAAGTCAGTCCTTGTACATACATCTGTGTAGCAAGCATTGAGGCTCGACTAACAGCACCTTTAACCAATTATTTAATGTTCAGTTATTTAGCCCTATTTCCCTGAGCAGTTATGCTGAGGCTTTCCCTTCATGGATAGTTTTACAAAGCCTTATGTATTAAAAGTACTATGAAGAGCAAACTTCTAAGAATCCTATTTAATGCTACTTAACTAAACCTGTATAAATCTAATGAAGGGATTGATTGGTACATATACCAACTGTCAGTCTGTGGTAACGTAACTTTAGACGCTGCCTGACCACATAGTTTGGGAATATACTTAAACCAAAAGAAAATAAATAAATACAGCAGGTTACCTTGTGGAGAAATACCATGTGTTCTAAACCAATGAAGCCCATGGTCTGAACTTTTGTAACCATCTAGTCTTTTGAACTGAGGGGATCCCTTTAGTTAGAACGTGCCCAGTGAGATCAGTGACCAAGAGGAAGCTTAAAAAACAAACCCAAACTGGATCATCACATACAAGAAAGAAAAGATCTGGCTAAAATAAAATTACTACGTAAGCACTGAGGACATTGTTTTTAAAAATGCATATATATTTGGACAAAATGAACCTAAATTGCAAACAAGAGGACTATTTTTGAAAGGAGTATTTGAACATCTAAAGGACAAAAATATCAGAGAGGGTGTGCATGTGTATGTACAGGCAGGGCTGGCCAAAATCATTGTCACTTTTCCCGCTGCTCTCTCCCCAAGCCTAACCACAGCTCACATTTCTAGGTCTAAATTCGAAACATGATCAATGAGAGGATTCTCATCCAGGAGGGCGCCATTTTCCTTTCACTGCCCTGGAGATTAGATTTCTCCTCATCTGCCTAGGATTTCAAGACACTTTGAAATTGAGGCAACAATTTATGGTTTTTGAACAAATGGGCCAATGGCCAGCCCAATACTGCTTTAGGATCATAATATGTAAACCCTTCCAAATTCTAGACAGCTTTGATCTCTTTCTTTACAAACATAATAATTATAGTCTGGTGATACTTCTTATGGATGGTTTCCATAGTACACATTCACCAAGATGGTTTTGACCTACTAGGTTCTAAACAGGACTATATACCATCTTCCATTTTTTTTCTCACTGACCATTTGTCTCACTTTTTAATCTTGGTAACCTACTCATCAAAAGAAAGAATAATAAAAGAAGGGAATTTCATGGTGGATAAGGCAGGCTCTATGAAGTATTTTTTTTTTAAATAGGTCTTCATAAGACATTACAAGCTATTGAATTCCCATCAAGAAAACCTATTTCTATTTAATTGTGCTAAGTGCTAAGGTTTTACTCTTTAGGTTTTCCATTTTTTTCCACTTGTGCATTGTTCCTATGCAGGCCCCTCTGGATATGAGTTGTGAAGTCATATTTGTCCGTGCAAAGATGCTGGCATATGCTGCACTGGAAAGGTCCACTGTCACCATGGCAACTCATATGCAAAGCATACATCACTTCATCCAGAAAGACAATGCCACAGTGCACACATTTTGTTGAAAGTTCATCTTGAGTACTTCTATCAACTTTCTCTGTTTTTACTCCATTCAAGGGACCTTCATTTTTTACATTTGATGGTGCCTTCGTTTTCTCCTTGGAGGCACCATTTGCAGTTGGCCCAGGTCTGGAATGCTTGATCGCCAAATCTAGAGGAATGTCATTGTCTGATCCAACAGCTGAAAAGTGAGGAGGCAGATTGAAGGTGGGGTAAGGCACATAGTTTTGGCAAGGATTTGGTAGGCCAGGCACGTGACTCAAGTAGTGCGGATTCCCAGGAACGGAGAGCTTATATTTACTCCAGAACCGCAGCCAATCAGCTTCACTCTGGAAGTCATTATGTACAAAGGGAAGTCCAAAAAGGGGGTACTGGTACTTTTCAATAGGGCTGCCTGGTGGTGAATAATTTGGGTGCTTCGCGGGTCTCATGTACTTTTCTATGGGACTGCCTCTCTCAGAACTTCCTTTCCCTTCAGATACGGATGAACTATTTCCTGGGTCTCCAGTACTTTCCTGAGGACTTTTTATCTGAATGTGCAAAGGTTGCATCCTTTTGTGAATATCCAGAGTTTGGCTGACCATGACTGGCTGCTGAGCAGAATGGCTTTTAGTCAATGAACCCTGGGCTTCGTATTTACTCAGGCTGGGGAGCGGAATTTCTCTCTGGTGACCTTCAGTTAAGTGATCTTCTGACCGCCTCTCTAAGGGGCTGCCATTGACTTGCTCTTCACTGCCGGTCCTCTGCTGTTTGTTGAGCTGCTCGGCCTGAAGTGCCTCTGGGTTAAGGCGCTTTCTTGTTCTTCTCCTAATAATCTGCTCACCGTTGTTTTGTTTAATGATGTTTAAAGGCCTGGGAGTCTGCGGGGAACACACACACAATACATAAAAGGAAAACATTAAAAAACACATTAAAATGCATTAACAATTCCTCACAAATATAAACCATGCTTAAGTTCAAAGCAAAGATAGGCTTTACGTTATAGATTTACTAAATCTCCTCCTTTTGCCCTAAGCAGGATCAGAGGAAGTAACCCAAGCACATTATTTTACCCTAATTAAATCATGCCCATCTTTACAGGGAGGACTGAAAAACTTTAATCTACTTGGAAACAGCTTTTCCAAACTCAACAGATTTTGGAATTGCATTATTTCGTGATAAAATGGTGTTTAAAGTTACTCGAAGAAATGTGATTTTTCTGAAATACTCTCAACTTTTGAGTCATGCACCAAGATGTCAACATAGTAACATGGGAGATAGGTTTTGATGACAACTGTGGAAAAATGATACATGGCTTCAGTCTGAATTGTGTCCCCCTCTCCCCACCCCCCTTACAATTCATAGGTTGAAGCTCTAACCCCAATGTGACTGTATGTGAAGATAAGGCCTTTAGGAGGTAAATATGGGTAAATGAGGACACAGTGAGAAGGCAGCCTTTTACAAGCCAGGAAGAGAGCTCTCTCCAGAACCCAGCCAGGCTGGCACCCTAATCTCAGACTTCCAGCCTCCAGAACTGTGTGAAAATAAATGTCTGCTGTTTAAGCCACCCAGTCTATGGTATTTTGTTATGCCAGCCCCAGCAGCCTAAATATAGAATACTAAACATCAGGACATAAATAATCAAAGACAAACTGACAGAATTGTAAGGAAAGATATCAGGTAATCAAAGCCATTATCAGTGAGAGTTTTTTTTTTTTAATCTCTCACGTTTTTTTCCCTTTACTTATATAAGTACTCACTATGGAAGATTTTACTTGTTAACAGGTGAAGCATTTGTTTTCTGTTGACAATCTAAATTTGTTTGTAGGCTCGGTTCAAATATCCTATCTGTCAGTCTACTCTGTACTTAAATAGAATGCTGACTTTCACTCAGCTTAAGTATTATATGATTCGTATTTATGTACATGGTCAATAGGTGTTTATATTACATGACTAAAATCCATAGATAACACTATAATAAAAACTTTACTTGCAGGAAGAGCTCTAATTTTGATTTATAAAATCAAGAGAATATGTTTAATAGATCAGTGCATATTTACAGATTAAAAATTTAGGAGAATCTTTAAATGGGCTAAAATCTGATTTTTCTAAAAGATTACTGAAATCAGGAAGCAATCTCTACCTAAAATATGAATATAAACAATACATAACTTGTGAGTTATACCTAGAAAGGATGCACCTCAATGCAAGACCATATTTTTTATATGCTAAACAAAATACAAAACCTTTTGCAATGTTTTTATTGTCACAAAGATATTTTGAAGGAAAAAGGATAACACACTTGTTACTGACAATCAAATTATTCATTTCAGAATGAAAATGCCACATCCCCTTGGATATTCCATGTTCATTTACTTTGTTCAGAATTTCAGGTTTATAAAGAGCTCATATTCATATTATAAAAATATGCAGTAGTTAATCTCTGTCTTCTAAAGAAATCTGAAATATGCATTAATACCTTTTTTAAACTTTCAAAATTTTTGTGGCAGTCTTTGACATGAAATGTGAGTATAACCTTTATGTGTTTAAATCTGTGATTTTCAAAAAACTCAGAATTGAAAACATATCATCTCTGGAGAGATGAATATTAAAATAATTGTAAAAAAAAAGTTTAGTTTATATCGCAGTTGTTAAATTACCATAACCTGGAAGAGCAGCAGTTTAATTAATTTTTGGCCTTTGGCCTGAGTTCAATTAAAATTATTACTGTCAGTACCCATTGAATGGAAGCTTATTGTTGTGCTTAAGTGGTGAAGTTTAAGAAAATGTAAGGTGATGGTGGTGTGTGTGTGTGTGTGTGTGTCAGGGGGTGGGGAATCCTTCTATTAGCTCCATGCTAATAACTAAGGTTTTTACAGTTTACTGCCAATTAGCATTGTTGGTAGCATGCATTTTTTTTTTTTTTTTTTTTTTTGCGGTATGCGGGCCTCTCACTGTTGTGGCCTCTCCCGTTGCAGAGCACAGGCTCCGGACGTGCAGGCTCAGTGGCCATGGCTCAATGGCCCAGCCGTTCCACGGCATGTGGGATCTTCCCAGACTGGGGCACGAACCCGTGTCCCCTGCATTGGCAGGCGGACTCTCAACCACTGTGCCACTAGGGAAGCCCAGCATGCATTTTTTAAAAGAGTGCTTCCGATGGTCCACTTAGGAGGAGAGTTTGTCTAAAATTATATTCTCCATAGCTGTAATCTATTCATTGGCTGGTGCTAAGAGCTGTGGTAAAATGCCAAACCAAATGAAAAAGGCAGAGGGAAATAGATTTCTGTTTACTACATTGGGGCATGCCTATTTTTAAAGGCAGCTCTGGTCAGCAGATAAACTATCTAAACTAAAAAAATATCCTCAAGAAGTCAAATGCATATAAAGATGGGAGATTTGTGAGTTTAAATTTTATTAGAGGATTCCACCTAAAATTTGGTTAGAAATAACTGAGGTACCTCAGAGAGCCCTAGAAATTAGTCAGCCAGAGATCTTAAAACACAAAGCACTTTTGCATCTTGTTCTGCTGTGTGCTCTGCAAGCCCTCAGATACCCCAGATACCGCTGGAAGCAATGTAGAACACTGGCATGCTGCGTCCCGGTTTAGAACCACTCTTCTGAACGTGTCCAACTTCCAGTCCCCAAAGCAGCCCGAATGACACTTGCAAATTCCAATGATAAACTGGAAAATAAGCATTTTCCCCCTGCCCTAGATTTTATAATGAACATGGGAGAGAACTCCTTTTTGTTTTAAACTTTTTATGTACTTCTGAATTTTTGAAGTTTCTCCTTTCTACCTAAATTAATTTCACTGAATTCTGATAACCATTTGTTCAACTATCTGTTATGTGACGTTCCCAGAAATCAATCATTTTCCTCTTTTATATCAAAAGAAGCATAATGCATTACTAATGATCGCAAATGTATCTCCCCATAACATCTAAGGCCGGTCCACCATAAATCACATGTGCACTCAAAGCGACTGCATTAAACTCTGCAGGGGCAGGCATTGCAAGCCAGGGAATGGAACTTATCACGCCACAGACCAGGGTGGCTTTATAAAGCTTTTCCTGAAACAGTCTAACAAGTTCTTACCGAGTGAAGCTTCTGGTAGAGGCCACACGCATTGCATACATATCCACCATTTGCATTCTTTCGCCAGAGAGAGGTCTTTGTGGTCAAGCAATTGGCACAAAAAACACCCGAGCCTCTACGCCTCTGAAATGGGGAAAAAAAAAAAAACACAAGGTCAGAGGTGAGTCACATGATCAGTGGAGTTAGACCAAATCAACCCAGGAGTTTTGTCTTTAGACTAGCAACAATGACAGTATAAAACCACACTGCCCATAATGAGGTCAGGTTCAATTGTGTTTAATAGGCACCACTGATTTTCATTATAATTAACCGTACAGTGATGGATGAGGTGTGTGCAACACCAAAGGCCTTTCACAGAAACAGCTTTAACTTTTTGAACTTTGGGTTTTGTGCCTTTCATGATGGTTCCTAAATGCTGAACCCTAAAATATACCTTTTAAAAGTGTCAAAACAAAAGTCAAAAGACAGAGCCTGGCAATATGTTTAATATACTCTGGAAAGGGAGGAACACAGGCTACCTGAGCTTTAAAATATAGTCAAGCTTGGAATAAATACAGCATGTAAACCACTTACAATTAAACCTGATGTGTGTCTTTTTGGATGTCATTCATGTAACGTAAGTATTAAGAGACTGTAAGACACTCAGTTCTAATTTTTGGTTTGCAATTGTAAAATCTGAAAGAGAACACACCCTCTCTCTTCCAAAGCTGAGAGGAATAGTAGAAACTTCTGCCAACTAGAAGTACAGTATTACTAATGAGAATCCTTATGAGGGGCCTACTTAAGCCAGACAACATAGTCCCATCAATGGCTATTTATTTATTTTATTTGACTCAGACTTGGAAATCACAAGCATTTCTGAACACAAATTGATTTTAGTGGGCTGAATTCTCTAATCACCAGATTCAAAAATAATCCAAGACTATCTGAAAGTAGATCATTAGTATTGCTTGTTCCATTCTCGCTATCAAGTAATGATTCCATTAAACTTCTCATTGAAACAAAAGTCAGGCTGTGTTCGTAGGCGCAAATACTAACAGGCAGGAAATGGAACTCTCTTGCTGAAAAAAAAAAAAAAAGAGCCTGAATTGCAACTCTACTCTCCTTTCTCTAGGAAGTAAAGTCTTTAATGATAAAATATGCATGTTAGATAAGGAGTGGAAAAAGTCTTGCTGGAGCCCAATTTTGTTATAAATTTAAAATTACAAACACCATAAGTCAAAATTTCAGGGATTCATAAAATTTAGGCAATTTATTTAACTTGAGTCCATACTGTAGACGAGTGGTATCCCTGCCAAGAAAATACAATGGTTATAATTGTACTCTGATACATTTCAAATGGAAAGCTTTCTGCAGACATAATTTTGGCTTCAAGACTGGAACACTTTCTTGGCATTGAAAGGGCATTTGATTCATCGGGTGTTTCACAATGTATCACTAAAAAGACCTGGTGAGCAGCCAGTTCCCTATAGGGTAATTTTTCCATCCAGATGCAAGTGCTATCAGAGGCCCTCGTCAGCTAAACTAATTATGATCTTGCAATTGCTGATGCCTGCTCACTCTAACATTCAACATCCTCCATTAATCATCAATACAAAGAAAATGAATGAAACGTAAAGAAATGAGGACTGGTAAGCTGCAGAGCCATAAAAAATCTGAAATGAGAGCAATAATTTAACAAGATTGGGGGAATGTTTTTAGTGAGCACAAAGTCAGGCTAACAATTGTCCTTTTCAACCAAGAACACAATTTCATTAGTGTAGCAGGTTGGGCTACTTTAGGTGATGTAATATAAGCTAGAGTTTTTCACAAAGATAATCTCTGGCTCCCCTTTTTTCTTTACTCCCACCCCCAAATCAGGGCCAGGAATGTATCATAAATTTCTCAGTCTCAATAAGAGCAGCACAAAAGTTGGGTGTTAGCCCTCAAAGTCCAAATTGGGACCTACTGCAAAAGTACAGACTGCCGTTTCCCCCAAATCAATGAACTATTAGAGGTTGTGTTTATCAAACACTCTGGGGGCCCCCTTTATCGAGGTACGTCGGGGAGCCTAGTTAGGTTATAATTGTGAAACTTCCCTGGGGCCATGCTGTCTTTTTCCCCGAGATATAAATAACACGTTTTGCAAATAAACACCAGTTTGATCCATATAAAGGCAACGTAAATGTCCATTTGAAAACTGACCCACATATATGGCTGAGGCCCAGATCTGAATGTATAACCATTCACTGCAGCCTGCTTTTCTTTCCTTATGCCCTGGCTGCTTGACACAGCATGCCAAAGTGGGTGTAATCCTGATTTCAGAGAACGTTTCAATCCTTGCACAACTTTGTGCTTGATTCTCTCACAAAGAAAATGCCCTTCATTAGTTCGAGGGAAAATCCTGAAATTACAGGACTGGTTTCCACAGGCATATCTTGCTTTAAGCAGCACTTAGGCTCCAATAAAGGCTGATATATTTTAGGTCAACCATATCTTATTTTAAATACATCTGGAGTCCTTTGGATTCACTTACTCGGAGTCAGTATGGCATGGTGGGGGGGGTTAGTAATCAGATTTAGGAGTCAGACAACTTGTACTCAAAACATGTCTCTGTCTTGAGTTGCTGGGTGCAATTTTGGGCAAGTTACTTAACCTGGCAATGCTTAAATTTCCTCATCTTTAAAGTGTGAGCTGCTATGAGTATTAATGTGGACAAATGGATGTAATAAAACAATGCCAGGTATGTAGTAGGCGCTCAAGTTAGCTATCCATCAAGGGGATTCAATTGTATTTCTTTTGTAAGAGAAAAATATTTTGTGGTTTCGTTTATATCTCCTTAATCTACTTATTGTACATTTTAGATATGCTTAAAGCATAGAGTTGGGCATAATCACATGTATTTTATTTGTGCCAATCTTATCAACTATGAGAATGGAAAGTTGAGTCAGAGTGAAATGTCTAGGTGTTCACACCTAGAATTCAATAGGGGCCTGCTGTGTGCGGGAGGAGAGTGGGAGGTAGGTGAGAAATATTTCACATAGTAAGTTACCTCCCATCTAAACAAATGTATCACTTTGGTAAGCACTGTAGAACCTTAGGTTTGATGCACTTGGAACTACTGGAAGCAACAGAGAAGGTGGGAGAAGTGGGCAATGTCCTTAGTTGTGTGAGCACAGAATTGTAGACCGGGGCACATCTGTCTAAATCACAACACAGATGAGAGCCCTGACCCACAGTGAGAACCTGGCTGGATGGAGTATGGCATTTATTCTGAAGTCACCAACATCCTTAGCCCAATCAAGTGCTGAGAAGCAGTCTGCTGGCGAAGGAAGCAGAATAGAAGATTCCCCTGCCCCACTTTTTAACAATGAACTTGTTAAAGAGAAAGAAAGGCACTAAAGATCTTATTTCATTCATAGTTTACCAGGTATAACAGAGTTTTAAAATATTTTGTCATTCTCCTTTATACTATGTTAAAGACAGAAATCATGTCTCTGAACAGTCATCAAATAGTCTAAGTAATAAGCACCTAGGACAGTGCTCTCTGTCTTGAGCAGCTAAACATTAATAAAGTTGAAAATAATCTCTCTTGCTATTATTTTTATCACTAGTCATCACTCCTGTTTTTGAAAAAAAAAGTTTTAAAAAAATATTTCTTTAAAATGTCTCCCACTTGGATTGACAAATCTATCTTCAGTTGGTCAGAGAGGGCTAATGAGGTTGTAGACAATAAAATCAAAAGAGTTAATTTTCCAGTCCTACATCCCACACTTATTTTTGAGAAATAGCTGAAGCCAGATACTTGCTATGTCCTGAGGATATGAGGTCAGGTAGAACAAAGCTGCAACTCTCCTGTATATGCATCATTAGAGTCATGCATTGCTGATGGCTCTATATGTGCGTGTGTATGTTTTAAATAATAAATTGTTTCTCCTTTTCCTACAGGCTGTTTTTAAGAGATGATAATAATTTGTACCTCCATGACTTTGTGCAGGAGAGGGGAATTGAGTGATATGGATAAGGACACTTCTGGGAGAGGAAATGATAGGAATAAGTCGTTAGTGGATAACACGGGTGGCATACGTGATAGGTGCTCCTTTCGGGCTGAAGGAAAGCCGTCCTTTACACATCCAAAGCTGCACACAGTCATAGCATCCTCTGCCCCTGGCCTTCTCTAAGTGCACCTTCTGCTTCTATGTGGTTTCAACAGAGGGCAAGAGTGCAGGAAGTTCGGCCGAAAACCCAAATCTACCTGAAAGTCATCTCAACGGAAAATTTCTACAGAGCAAATTCTGGAATCAACAAGGAACTGATTGCTTTTAACTTCAAGTTTAAATTGTTTGCCCACTAACTTTTAGGTTGCATTTGTGTGGCCTTCATGTTATTTCTGTTGGCTGGTAATTTCCTGTGTGAAAAAGGATGGACAGTGGTAGGAACAGTTAATTACAAGGAATTCCGAGGCCAGCCCAGTCACTGGCCTCGCAAGGGCTTTTCAAGGACTGAGAATTTTGGATCACTTGTTTCCTTTCCACGTTTCCAATGTATTATAACCACCACACTGATTTTCACAACAGCAATTTAGGTGATGAATTTGGACCATCATCCATGCCAGGATTTGAAACAGAAAATGACACACCCATCTTTTAATATAAGTACACTTTAAATCCAATGTCATTTTTTCCCTTTTCCTGCTGTAGAGGACACCAAGAAGTGTAATGACTAACTAAACAACCTTTAGTCTTTAGGTTCACAGCTAACCACTGTACGGCATCACTATCATTAAATTTTTCTCAAAGCTTCTGATTGAAGTTTTGCTTCTATGGTGCTTAACTCCTCAGTCAGTTGCAGATCCCTTTGTGTTGAGCCCTGACACATATGTTGGTAAACCCAGATGGGTCTTTAGAAAAGAATAAGAATGGGAAAAAAACTTTCAAACTGGTTCATCTGTTTTTATTGCTTATTTTATTTTATTATTTGAAGATCAGCCAAAAAGAAATATTTTAAGGTTTTCAAATTTCATTATTTTTTTTCAAATTTCATTATTAACACAGAACTTATTAATTTGATTAATAAAAAGTAAATTTGATTGAATTATTAATTCAAGTGGCTTAACATTTAGAGACATGGATATTCATCTTCAAGATATTAAAAATCCCCACTAGTGGATGTGCAGAAATGATGCTTTATAATAGTTTCTATGAATAAGAACCATACTGAAACCATGTAATTACATAACAAGCCTTGATAGGCAGAGCATTTACTCACATTTTTTATGGTTTTATATCTTAGCCATTTTAAATCAAATCAATCTGAAATTTGATATACATGCTGTTAGTCTGGAAGTACCTCAAGTATTTTTAACTCTTTAAATAATTTCTATGTTTATTCGATTATATCAAGAATCCTTTGAAAACTTCATTCTAGGGAAATGCACAGATGGCTATGATAGAACCTTCTGGTACAACTTTGCAGTAATAAAATTTCAGTGGTAAATTTAATTCAGTTCAGTTCCGGGAATAATTATTAAATGTCCACCATGTGCCTGACACTGTGCTAGAAGCTGGGGTTACAGTGATGTATATGGCAGACATGATCTGTAATCTCTCAGTTTCCAGTACCATCTGCTAAAGACTAACTACGTGTTGAGTTAACATGATACAAACTGAGATCGTTCGTGAACACTGACAGTTTAATTCATGTAAATTATATGGAAACATTCCTGAAGAAACCAAAGCATCTCCCATGAATAAATCTCATGTAAAGGCTGAAAGTTATTTAATAATCAGAGGGCTTACTCTCTGTGCTCCTTAATAAAAATGGCTAATAGTCCAGTCATTTCAGAAGCAAGATCCTTGCTTATTGTCCCATCAGTAAAAATGTCCTATCAATAACTTTGCCCTATTAACCACCAAAAGAGTTGATATAAACTAAATAATGTGTTAATGACTGTCATATATAATAGACTTTCAATAATTGTTGAATAAATGATAAATATTATTTTAGTCATTATCACTATTATTTACCACTAAGAGAGACATATAAGGCCACTCTCCCCCACTTCCGCCCATTAAGGAATTAATTGACTATTGACTACACACCATACACCGATAGACCCTACAGAATATAAGGAATGCAGTACCTAAAACCACTTACAACAGATGGTGGCTTGCAATGAACACCTTTAAATTAATAGCCAGAATTTTATCAGAAGCATGGGCTGGCCAATATTTTAGCAAGAGCAGGGAAAGAGTTCTGCCAACAAAAAGCAATAGATATTAATACCTTGGCTGGCTTTTGTTTCAAATTAAATCGTGAAGAATTGGTTGAAACAGCAAGACTATGCCTGCTTGAAAACAGCCCTCTATGCCCTCAGATTTCTTGCCAGAAAACTGAAGAGACTCTACAAGGTTCAGCCAAGCATCCATCTTGTAATTACCTATCTCAGAGTTTGGAAACAAAACCTGTTTACCTGCTTATTAAATTCACTTCCTCAACACATCAGCAAAGCTAATGCAGACCAGTGTAAACTAAACTGACATCCTTGGCTAGGAGCAATGGAACAACTTCTGTTCCAGGACATGAGGCAATTCATACTCTAGTAATCATACAATGTACCCAGGTACGAATGTGCCTAGGACCTTTCCACTGACTCGTCACCACATGGGAGTTGCCCAGTATATCAGGACACGCTAAAACACATTAGCTCCATTTCTTCTGAGATGCAACTGGTGACTCGTGGGGTGGGACTGCAGAAAATAAGAGCTCCCAAGGTAAATCTCATGCTTTAAATTATTCATATGGATTCTTCAAATCTTCAGATTTTAGAAATTTATCACACATATAACCCATTACATAGGTCTGAAGGACCCCCATCTCCATACTTTGACTTATCCCATATTTAGTAAATGAGCAAACATCTGATGTCACACACAAATTATGTAACAGACCAGGACTGGAAAAATCCAGATCTTTGGAGTTCTAAACCCATGTTGTTTCTATAACAATGTTCTGCCTTTATAGCAATATGTATTTGGACAGCTGAAAATATGGTTGAAGATTTATGTCTACACTGTCTTTTTTCATTTCATGTGAAAGTCATTATTGTCAAAAGAACTGCTCATGTCTCTCACTGCTTCTATTTCTGCCACCACAGATCCATTTTCACCTTTCCTTTAGTAACAACAATGGTCTGAGAGAGTTTCTACAGGGACCTTCTTCTATGCTAGTGCCAAAATCTGACACTGAAAAGGAAAATAAAAAGGCTTTTTGGAGGCACAAACAACTTTAGCACCTCTTAAGTAAACCTCAGCATGAGAATACAAGAATTGATTCTGTTTTAATAAATCTATCACAAATTTTATTTAAACAGTATATCTAGCAAACATTTATTATGGGAATTCTTCACATTATAGAAAAGAAAAATCTTGGTGATAGGGACTTTTCTAGAAAAAGCCTAAAGTTCAAAAGGTTCAGTTTCTAAGCATTTAATTTAAGAAACAAATATAGGTATTTTATGTATTACCTAAGTAGGATTGGTTTTATGATAGTGATGGTGATATGGTCATTTTGAAAGAAACAGAAAATAACAGATAATAATCAGTAATTCCTTTTGTATCAGCTAACAGATAATAGCTGGTCCATTAAGTGTTACCATCCCTCAAGGCATTTACATCTATCTCAATGGTTCCTAAGATTCTTCGAAGTCATAAACTCTTTTGATAAAATTTATGACACTCTCCCCAGATAATAAAAAAAAATATGTAAAGTATTTTACAAATAAACTTCAGGCTGTTTAAAAGAATGTCCTTCACAAAATGTATCCAAAGATTTTCACATGGGTCTGAGTGCCCATGGATCCCAAGGTTAAGAACTCCTGACATATATTACCTCAGTTTAGATTCAAAATGAATTACCAGGGATTATTATTCTCTCACTTTATTGGTGAGGTAAAAGACTGAGAATGGTTCTTTGACTTACCTAGTATCAAAAAATACATCCTAGTCTCTAAGTCTAGGCAAAAGCACAAGACTTTTTCTAAAAACCACTTTTGAATCAATTATCTGGTAGAATTATCTTGTTTGACTACTTTTTGTCCCTACTTTTTGTACTTATTAAAAATAATCACCCTCATACATCTAATATTTATCAAGTATTTACTTTGTGTAGAATAATATACTAAAGGCTTAGTTTCATTATCTGACATCTTCAAAACAATCCTAAGAGATAGGAATTATTATTACTATTATTATTATGTTATTCTATCCACTTTACAGATGAGAAAACTGAGTTTTTCAAACCTTTTTCAATTGCTAAATAGTCAGGCTAAGATACCAACCCAGGTCTCCCTCACTTCAGAGCTACAGTTCTTAACCATGTTTCAGGCCATATTACTAAAGAAGTGATTGAGGAATTTTTACCAAAAATATTTCACCATAGTTTGGCTTTGAAGAACTCTTATCTCTTCAAACCACCCTATAACAGCTGATCAAATTATCCAAGTTTTGAGGTACCAGAAAGAAATGACTCATCCTTGATCAGATAGGGCAACGATCAGTTTTGAAGTTGGTAGATACAGCCGAAGCCAGAGGAAGAGCACAGCGTCTGCCTGATGGAGAGGTAGTGGTGGGGGAGGGGGATGGGTGCAGTGCATGAATTTTGATCCTGCTGTCTCAAAAAATAAGAATAGGGCTTCCCTGGTGGGGCAGTGATTGAGAGTCCGCCTGCCGATGCAGGGGACAGGGGTTCGTGCCCCGGTCCGGGAAGATCCCACATGCCGCGGAGCAGCTGGGCCTGTGAGCCATGGCCGCTGAGCCTGCGCGTCCGGAGCCTGTGCTCCGCAACGCGAGAGGCCACGGCAGTGAGAGGCCCGTGTACCACAAAAAAAAAAAAAAAAAAAAAAGAATAAAAAATACATGTGAAAAAAGCCTCTGTTTAAAAGCAGAAATTAGTGCACTGACTTAGTCCCTAAAAATACGAGCATGAAAAGGCAGCCGTGAACCAGGATCTCTTTTGCATTCACCATAGCTAGAGATGGGGCAGGAAAAACGGTGCTAGGGTTTTGAGAAGTTCCGTAAACACACATGTTCAGGTAACAATTTACTAGATTTACTTTATGTATTTGTATGTTCCTTGGCAGAAACCTTTTGCAATGTGTGGTATCCTCATTATTCAAGACAAAGTGCTGCCAATTCTGAAAAATGAGATCATTTTACCAAATTCCTCAGATTTGAATAATATAAAAATATTTACAATTCTTTTCCCTTAAACATTTCCCCCATTATTAGATATAAAAGTACATGTTCTTCAGTGACCTATGGAGTCGACTTATACTTTTCATGTATGATATAGTTTCCATTTCATTACATACCAGCAAGACTAAAATATTAACCCTACAAACATGTTTTACAGGCTATTGAGTAGAGATCAGATATTAAAACATAGCATATAGTTTGCTCAGTAGAAAGATGGTAATTGCTGCTTATTTCCTCTTAACAACAACAACAAAACTTATGGAAATACAGTTAAATATACTGAAGTTTGAAACAGTTAAGAACCATGTTTAAAATCTGCAAATGTATCAACGAGAGACCCTGCTACCAAATATGCAATTTGTACTAAATAAATACTTTATAAGACTATATTGGGAATACTTCTTGTACTATTTCATCCTCTGTGACTTTTAAATACATGGGATGGGACCTAAGGGAGACAAACCTAAACTTCATTTAATTTTTGATTCTATAAATAATTGTTTGAAAATGTTATCTCATTTTTTATTCAACTTTGTATTTTCTCAGGACCCATAAAATCAGGTACACCTTTCCAAGAGTTATAATAAGTACCTAGTACATTTTGTCACTGTTCAAATGAAAGATGTGTCTTTAAATAAGGATTCTGTGACTGTTATAGGTAAAACCCAGATCTAGCAGATAATTTCATTATTGAGGGTTTGGGCAGACAGGGAAATCTAAGCTGATTTTTAAAGTTTTAATGACATTATTTTAAAAAGACAACTTGGAATTATGCATTTCCTTAACAATAATGATGTAATTTTGTAATAACTGAAATCTTTCATGGGAAAACTGCTTCAATAACTCACACGGTCAATTACACAGGAAAGTACTGTAATCGGGCTGTCCTTCTGTAGCTCCCTGCCCTCCACCCCCATGGTCAAATAGCTCACGTACACGACTTCCTTTTCCATTACCAACTTGTCTGCAGTACCATCTGTAAAAACGAACACATACCTTGTGCTGCTCGTTTCTGCTTTTGCACGTCCATTAGTGGGACTGGCTGCAGCTGCTCAAGAAGAAAGCAAGGGTTGTCTTTGCTTTTATATAGATGCATATATTCCCCCTCCAGTACTGCCATATCAGCGCCAGGCAATACATCGTCTTGGGTAGGGAACTGCACTTAAAAACCTAACTCGGACCTGCTTCTCTGTGTTATCTGGAGTTTGTTAATCACACTGTGTCACGTACCAAAGCAAGAACTACTCTCTCTGGAGATGACCCCTCAGTCATTCCTATCAAAAGGAACAGTTAAAATCATTTCATACTTTGACATCTTGTACATGGAGCAGAATATAAGGAAACCAGTACTGAGGTCTGGCTGTACATCCTGAGACACAAACCTCTTGGTGAGCGAGATTTTATGTCACGAGAGGGGCTCTGAAATTACAACAATGCAACGAACGTTTTTAAAACTTTATTTTCCCGTCCCTCATGTTTATATTCTTTTTCTGTTGGCATTATTTTTTCCCTGGGTGAACACTGTTAAAACTGTCCACGATCTCTGCAGAAGATGCAAATAAATTAAAGCAAGAAATGACCCCAAATTATTATTTTTTTACAGTGATTTGCCTACAAAAAAGAACATTTCTCCCTAGTGACATGAATAATAATGGCAAAGAAAATGCCATCAATTACTAAGCTCTTAAAAATATTGGAAAAAAAGGTTCATTGAGAAGCTGAAATTTAAAACACACAAAAGAAAAAACAAAAGAGATCCTCAAAATGGTTTAGTTGTTTTCCTGTGCTAATCCACACTTACAAGTTTACCCCCAAATATATCAAAACTACTCTTCTTCATAAAAGGTACTCTGTTGTCAGTGTGTAAGCTTAGCCTTTGGAACATTAGAATGCCAATTCTGCCTTAGAATTCAATTCATATATTGAATTGTCTTAAATCATCAAACAGCTCTGCTTTGTCAGCACTTAGGTACAGGAGAGAGAGCGCTGGATTCCAATTATTTATTGATACATATGCAAGTCACTCCCAAAGGACTGGGGACTTTTGAAGGAAGGGCCTTTTTTTTTTTCCTTTACTCTTTTATATTATCGGTGCATTGCACACAGTAGGCATTTAATTAATGTCAGTTTAATTGAATTGACCTCTGTCAGAAGAGAGGATACTGCTAATTTTAATAAACAGTCTTAAAATATGTGTGTATGTGTACATATACATACATGCTGTGATCAAAGTGTTATCACTTGAAATGCTGCTGTATTCATGAAATATAAATGGCAGCCATTATCACAGAAAATAGGACTCAAATTGAAAACAGTTTCAGTTTTGTGAAACATAAAAGAAAATTAATACATTTTGCACCATATTTAAATGATGTATTATATGACAGGAGAGAAAAGGAATGAGCTTTGTTTGCTTGAGCTTCTGAGCAATTTTCAGAACTAGCAGAAGTGGCATATGTTGGTGTGTGTATGTGTGTATACATGTACATATACATACAGATATACACTTATATATGTGTATATATACACATATACACATACGAATCCATTAAAACACTTACAGTACCAACACATGGTAAACTGTCACTAGTTACTTTTATTTTCATTAAAGCAATATAATATTTTATAAGTGAAACTAAAATACCAGTGATGTTAGATTAAAAATATTCCATGAGTTCCCTGGAGAGTTGAGAATAAATATAATTACTTGTACAAAAGACTGTGAAAAAAAAAAAGGCAGTAAGAGTACCTAGGCTAGGAGAGTGTCTTATATGTCAGCCTAATAAATATTGATTTTATTAGGTGGAAAATAAGATATCAGTGTTCTGAGATTTATTTTTATTACTATGTTAGAGTTCTCTCAATTCACATACACAATTAATAAATATAATTATGTATGAGAGAATAATGGATGCCATGCTTCACATGTATCAGACAGTGAGCATTAAATTCCTTCTCTCTCAATTTCAGAAGGTACTAAGTATCAATAGATATCAGATTTTAGAAGATACTGAATAACTGAATAAGCTGTGGACGTGTATATATACACGCATAAAAAGTTCAATATCTGTAGCTACATATTTATGAACAATATGAGCAAAACATATACAAAGGACCTCATATTTATTTTATTTTACAATATGAAAATAAGTATGAATAGTGATCCTAAAACTCTCACATATAGGTGACTGTCTTAAAGAAAGTTTATAATATTAATTATGCATTTTAAAAATAGAAATAGCTCTCTTCTCTCTCTTGACTTCTCTCTCTCCTTTCTGTTTTCACTGTGTTCCAAAAGACCTTTAAGGATTCATTACATAAAGCAGTTTGGTGGTGACTTAGTCACTTACACGAGTTTCATGAGTCTGTCAAAGATACATATTTCTCATCCTAAAAGCTAAGTGGAAATTTGGGGAAGGAATCAGTGGCTGTTGGAATCTTCTAGAACATAAAGAAATGCACTGTACGTTAAGTTCCCTTATGCATATTACTCATTCTAGATGAATGTAGTGTTCTTTTCATATGGTGTGATCACATAGATTATATATGTTATCATAAAATATGACAATGTATATTTAATTCATGGATCACACAAAGTTGATTCACTTAGATTTATATGATCAAGACTTAGAAATCTTTGGACAAGAAATAATTTTGGATAAATTTATGTCCGTAAACAACCATTTGGAATTTGACATCCTCTCTCTCTCTCTCTCTCTCTCTCTCATATATATATATATATATATATATATATATATATATATATAATACATATACATATAGAATATATTCACATATATAAATATAAACACATATAAATAAAATGCACACATATATACAATATATTCATGTGCATACAAACATATACTTAAAATATGTATCTGTGTATACATGCACAAATTTCCTTTAAAAAAAAAGTGGTTTCAAGGTCTTCCAGTTTAATAACTTACAAAATTCAGGGACTGAAGGTCTTATATTTTAAAATACCTGCTTTTAAAAATCAGAAAGTTATACTTCTTTCCCAAGTTAAAGGGTTATAACAGGCTAGAAGATAAAATATCTCTCATGAAAAAGTGTAATGGCAGAATTAATGAATCAATGAAACTTAAGAAACCAGGAGGTAGATTTCATGAAGAATTAATAATTTATGCATGATTAAAGGAATCTGTAGATATTACATGCTCTAAAAAGTTAAGTGGCTAGATCTGAACTAGGTCATCCCTCTTTTTCTACCTGTTTTCCAAGATTTTATTATTTTATTAATTGTTATTATGTATACAAATATATATACACACATATATACCTAGAATTATATATATATATATATATTTTTGTTGTTGTTGTTGTTGTTGTTGCTCATGTGTATACTTCTTCGGCAAAATAAAAATGGGAATAACCATCTTCCTTTAAATTCATCCCAAATGAAGGCAATAATTCAAAAATAAACATAGTGGACTGATTGGTACCAGACTAAAATTCAAAGCAATTCACATTTACCAAAAAGAAAAAAGAAAAAAGGTAAAGAAAAGTGTGCCTTAAACATAAAAGTCCTAACTTTTAAAGAAGAAAATCACCATTAGCAGAGGTTTAGCTAATTAGTCAATCTAATGCAGGGCTTTTAAGTTTGTAGGTTTACAAATTTCAGAAAATGACCAAATTATTCCACTTATATCATTAACTTGACCCTTTCCAGGATTCGACCTTCCTAATAGATTTGTTTTATAAGATATGACATCTTGAACAGCTGTGCTATTCTTTCTCGAACTTGACTTTTTTTTTTTTTTTTAAAGCATGAAAATAGACTGATTTATACTAAGGCACGAGTATTCTTTGGTGATGGTGGGGGAAGGGAGGGATCAAAAATGGAAAAATAATGTGAGTTCCTGTATGAGTGAGTCATTTTGAAACTTAGAGAACACTAAAGTAATACAAACAAACACCTGTGGCCAGTTAAAGAAATAATGTAGAAAGAATTTGAAAATATAGCAGTGAATTGAATTCATTAATATAAGGAGGTATGATTATTAAAAGAGAGAAACAATTCCTTTGAACGTTCAGATCTTCCAACTCCCACCACTGAGTGTATGCCATTCTATACTCATTGCAGATTGTAATATGTTTAAAGTTGTTAAGAAGGCTCCCTGAAGGTTTTTACTTTTTAAAACTAAACAGAAATCAGGATTAAGTTAGACATTTTCAGGGAAATTTTTTTTCTAAATTTCTTACAGGGCAAATAATTTGCAGCACATTGGGAATTTTAATCTGTGCTAAAGATACCTCTGGACAGATACATTTAATGTAGCAACTAAATAGTTCGATTTAACTGGAATACTGATCTGACTCAGAATTCTCTTAATGATAAAAAGGAACACCAGATTTATGGAAGAAATATGGAGGGGCAAAACAAATGTTTACTAATTTCCATTTCTACCCCTACTTAATTCTGTATCAAGTTTAACCTTTAGAGGTAATTATGTTTAAGTGTGATTTTCCACCTCGGCTCCATATAGCATCTTGACTTAAAATTCAAGAAAGCACCTCAGACAAATAATAAATTGTTGCACAGTACTAAAAGCACATATGAAAGCTATTCTTAATTTCAATTACACCTTTAATACATTAATTATCTGTTTATCTTAGTACTGCTTCTGAAAGGTCCACCATTGCCTACTGCATCCCAAGCACACTGTTCTTTTCACAAGAGGTGGAGGCATTTGAGAGAAAAAAAAAAAAAATCAGATAACTCTGTTTCCAGTGTCTCAGGGATAATTGTTACCTTTCTCCTTTTCAGGTTTAGAAGAAAGCAGTGTCTATTTTGCTCAGGGCAGTTGTTCAAGGCTCCTGCTGTCAGAATCTTTTCAATTTGAGTAGACTTAAGATTATTTAAAAATGATTATTATATCACACTAAGCCTGCTATTGCTGTTGATAATTGAGCATGATAATTAATGTCCATACATATCACAGTAATTAACCCAGGATATATGCATTCACACTTACCTTTGTGTGTATGTATACACACATATATATATTCTACATGGGTGATTCTAAATGGTTCATTCTGAGTTAAGAAAAATATTTAGACAAATCTGTGATGGGAATGTAATATTGAAAGTCTAAGGTATAATACAATTATTAAAAGTTTTGTCTTCTATGTATAGTTCTTAAATTCATACTTCAAAACAAATTCTGAAAGCAATATTCACTTACAATAGAGGGGCTTCTGGAAGCTGATCCATTCTTTTACTTTATTTTACTATGCAGTATGCTATCGTAATGTAATTCCTAACTATTAGCAGAGAGGTTTTGCTTTAATAGTCTAAGAAAATAATTCACACCAGGTTATTGTAACATAACATTATGTTTCATAAAAAAAATGCCTTCATCACTTTATCACAAAAATCATTATTTTGAAAATATATTTTTCAGCTTGTAGTTTAAACGATTGGACATGCTTCTGTTATTAGATAAATATATAATTTTTAACTTGGTGATAATGGTACAATTTTCCATTAGAACTCAAAATAAAATTCATTTTGGTCCCAGCCATAAACATTGGTTTCCTTTACCTTCCTTCTCAGTTGATTTAGATTTTCCTTAATAACCAACGCACAGCCTGTTCCACCCCTTTTATTTCTTTGCATTTTTATTGCCTGTTGAAATCTTCTTGGCTTGCAGAAGTCACAGACAGGAAAGGAAAAACTCACAATCCAAATGCCTGATATTTAATCAATAAAGGAGGGGTTTTCTCCATTAGGAATTTGCTTCTCTATAAACTCTGCCTCCTCTCCTCTTTTAGGAGAAGAAATGAAAACTCTCTGCATCCCACGAAATCAAAGCTGTCAAGTCACTGCAACACCCTGAGGAGTGTGAGAAACATGCTCTTATTTACTAGTTCATTACAGATTATTCATCCCTTATTTGTGAATACAACTGCTAGGCACTTTCTATTATGCAAAGATGACAAGGCCTCTGAATCTAAACTCATAATTCTACTTTCTAAGTTGCTCAGAGGTATAGAGTCATAACATTCATTATACTGGTTCTCTCAGCTGTAGAAAAATCTACTTTTCTGGAGTCAATTTCATTTCTGGAAGAAGGCAAACTTGGCCCCGAGGAAAGCTGATGAATAAGATGGCAGAACCACCTTGGTAGTACCTAAGGGTGATCTTAAAGCAATAACTGACCCATACGGCCTAGATGCTGATCAGAATCAGAACCCCACTGGCTGTAGCACAGGAGCAGAAGTCAGGGGGATCCTCCATGAGGACAGGTTCTGCCCCTTCATTACTAGATGGCAGTGGTTCCCAGGGAGTGCTTAGGGAGTAGCTGGGATACCAGGGGTATCAAGGCCCCTCAGCTCTGGGGACACAGGGCTGGCGCTAGTCAATCAGGATTGAAGTGTCCTGACCAGGTGGAACAGCAGTGCCAGTTGTGGCACTTTAGTACAAATCAGATGTAACTAGCAACTCACTGATGTGATCTCATGGCTCAAAAACTGGTGTTGGTCATTATTCTAAAGACTTACAACAATGTTCTCTCCAAGGTCAGCAAAACCTGAATAAATTGGCAGCTTCCTCAGGTGGTGGTTTTGAAAGCCTACACTCACTTGGTATAAGTTCTGGTATGTTTATTTATAAACGTCTTATTACTTCAAATTATCACCTCATGTAAGAAAAGTTCAGTGCCTTTGAAGTGTTTATAATTTTGAGGGGAGGTAAGGTAAATATACATGAAGCAATTAAGAGAACGATGCAAGAAAGGAGACACGTCTCAATCCCAAGACTTTTATGATTCCTTTGCTTCTAAGTGCTACAACTAATGTAAAATGTGAAACACAAATACTCTCTTTCTATCTCTCAGCTAAGGAGACCGTGCAAGTAGGTGGTGGACTTCAATAAGCTCTTAATCATTACCAATCACTGTATCTTTGAGTTTCTTTCAGTTGCTTGTGGCAGAAAACACAACCCAAACCAGATCAATATGAAGATAAATCTGACTCATGCAACTGAAAACTGGGAAAAACCCTGACTTTAGGCATAGTTTAATTAGGATTCAAATGCTATCAGGATATGCTGACTACAGTCTTACTCACACAGATCTTGTCCCTGGATGGCAACATCACAGTTGCACGTTGAGAGCCATATTCTCAACTGAACAAGCGAGGGGGAAGCACTGAGTCCACTTTCCTGATGGCTCAACCCAGTGTCCTCAAATAGGGGCCTTGTTGGCCAAACTCAGGTCATGTCCCTGTCCCACTACAGCCAGGTGGGAGATAGGATGAATGCTTGGATTGGTTTATTAGGTCTAGAGCAGTTTCTCTAATGTGAGTTACAAATCACCTGGTGATCTTATCAAAATGCAGAGTTTTATTTAGTATGTCTGAAATGGGACCTGAGATTAGGCATTTCTAATAAGCTTCCTGTCTAAGTAACATGGATCTTAGCACACACTTTAAGCCCTGAATCTGGGGCAAAATCAGCTTCATCTGAACTAGATGAAATAAAAGTGAGGGAAGTGTGGATTCTCAAAAGAAAATTAAGGACTGTTACCAGAAGTAAGGCATTAAAAATGAGGTATAAGATTAAAAAAATAAAACAACATGTTTCTTCTATAAATACACACACACACACACACACACACACATGTGCACGCACACGCGCACGTACCCATACCCGATCATCTGCATGTTATTTTTCTTGAAGAGAATTCTTTTAGTAAGTAGAGCCTCTATACTTAAGTAGAGTCAATACCGATCACATCTGAGTAGTCCATCTACGCCATCTAGTATTTTCTTTGGTGTGAATAATCCTTGAAAGAGTTCATCATTATCTACACTTCTCATGTAACTGTTCTGACAAAATCGATCCATGCCATTTTCTTTTTTTTCTACAAAAGCCACACTATGAGAAAATAGCATAACGATCACTATACCACCAAAGAGTCTGTTTAAAAGAACTTGGCAAAACGTTGTTGGCACAAAAAGCAAGGATAGCCCCATGACGGACGCCATGATCAATGATCTGAGATTCAATCCATGCCATTTCCTTAGTTCACAATGAATATACAGGATATGTGTGGAAGGTTTCACAATAAAAGCCCTTGTGGACAGCTCACCTGAGAACTCTCCTGAAGGTTTATCTGTACTTGAAAGACCAAAAGAGCTTTTCAGGTGTCACAATGATGACAAAGGTAGCATCAGATTGTTTTCTGAATGCATGTATTTACTATCCTGTGTCAAATATCAAAAAGTATTTAATGGGTCAATAACTGTTCCCATTGGCACATATGTCAAAAAAATAAATAATTGGCAAAGTATCATCCTTATCTTCTAGAAAGATTGAATAACTACATGAACAAGAATAAAGGCTTACCTTCTTTGATATGAGGTATCTAAATGGACTGGGAAAAAAATATATATACCTCTTCTGGTACTCTCTCATATTTATACTGTAAATATTAGATTAGCTACTATCAGTTTCAACTTCTGGTCTATTCACATCCATAAGGAGTTGGTATACTCTTCGGTTTGAATTCTGCATCACTGGGCATGTCTCTAGTTTGTCTGGGTTATAATTCAGAGTTAAGGAGGCCATGAGACTACTTTTCCATATTCTTTCTAAGGTAAAGAAAAGCTATGAGTTCTATTTTCCTCTATGAACTGAAAGCATCTTATAATCTAGCAAGTGAATTTTATAAGTGTTACATAAGGGTATTAAGGCTAAAATATCAAAATGTGGCATATTTTTTTCTGTATCTAAATGAAGCAAACCAATATCATCCAAAAGAAACTCAAAAGTCTAAAAAGTAGAAGCAATGCAAGGCTCACTTACTGCTAAAAGCATGTAAATCTAGCACCAAAAAGTCTTCCATGCACAGAACTGCATAAGCACCAAGGCCATGACACACACTAAATGCGATAATCGGGTGATATTTATCTGTAATTCATTTACTCATTAATTAATATTTAATACCATTCACTGAGTATGAATGTGCCCTGTGCCCAGCGCCATGCTGATACTGTGGACACATAGCTGTAAAAGACATGACCCATGGTCTCAAGCTGCTCACCAGCTATCAGGGAAGCCATATAAGCAAAGACCCAATAAGTGCTCTATTTAATAAAGCTATTAGGTAGCTTCTGACTAGGTTCTGACTCAGAAAAAGAAGAAAGCAAGTGGCCAACCATTCCGAAGGGTCATGAATAAAATGCATGTAGAACATCTTGCACTGGGCCAGTCGCATAAAAGGTGTTCAATAAATTAGTTCCCTCCTTCCCTCTTATATATTTATATAAAAGGGAGGGCAGAGAGTGTAAATAACAAATGATCTCCAAGGTCCCTTCCAGCTCTAGTAATCCATGAATAGTTCATTCTTTTCCTAGATGATCAGGAGTAACCTCATTAGCTCTGAGACTCATTTCCTCTCTCTCCCCCATTCCTGGCTTCTTTTCCCTCTCTATCCCTCTCTGATCCTCTTCCTTCCTTGTTTCTTTGTTTTGTTCATTTGTCATTTTTCAGACTACTAAGTTCCAGGCATTATACACTGGTGATTCTATGGAAAACTTTCTCGATAAAAGAAACACTTCAAGATCATCTTATGGAGGTACTTAAAACACGATCAAAAAAAAAAAAACAAAAACACATGATCCAGATATACGACTGGTGACTGATCTGACCTAACATAAGACATATTCATAGTATATGCACTAATAGGATGAACTAATGTTGACTTTGCTCTCTTAACAGATATTTGTTGAGTACTCAGTAAAATACACAACACTCTTTCCAGGTTCATCTTTTGTTGGTTGAGGGGAGGGATTCAAAGGGTCTTAACTGCCTATGGAGATAGCATCAGATGTGTTCCTTTTGCTAAGCTCAGACAGTCAACAAAGTGCCTGAGCTGGAGTGCAGATGACGAGTTCCTTACTGGCTTCAGTCATCGCTTCTATAAACTAGGAATGGAACTCATCACCCACGGGGCATGGGGGAGCAAGAAGTGAGCCTTTCAGGATGGTAAGTGCTGTGATTTCCATTCCCTGGTACAGCATACTGACAAGCACAGGAACCTGGGAGTCTGGAGACCCATATTCTAGCCTGCTTCTTCTACCTGGGACTATTTTCGGACTGGAACAAATTGTTATTCTCTTTCACAATTTTCACTTTTTTTTTTAAGTAAAAAAAAAAAAAGAATGTATGATCTCATAATTATGATCTCATAATGTAGCTGTCTTCTCACAATTGCCACTGCCATTTTCAGGGACACTAACAAGATAAGAAAAACTAGGACACGGGAAATGGACGTGAAAGTAAAAATCACACCACAAAGTCAAGGCATTTTAAAGAGTATCAAACAGACAGAAACTGAACTTGTTAAAATGGCAAATATTGCAGAGACATGATGGAGTCATTAGTTTTTCAACTGCCCTGTAAGCTATTTTCCGTGCTATCATCTAGGACACATTTGGTTAACTATGTCCTGTCCTTCAGGTCTTCACCAAGTTTGTTTTTAAAGTAAACTGCCGGTAAAACTGAAATGTATTTTCATAACGAAAATGTCATATTTAAAGAGCAGAGCTTTTGCTCATTAGCCACGGGAGGCATTTTGTACCCTGTTTACATTATTATTAGCACTTTGCAGCTAACAAGCAACTTTTAAACATTCCTCTGCAACAGCTGGAAAACTAAACCTTCCAGCCGTTGGTCTCTTCTGCTGAATGTCCAGAAATGCAGTGTTATGACATGTAAGAACATCCACCCTAACTTCCTTTAAACTGAGAGAGCTCAAGACGGTAGGAAATGAAGGGAACCAACCAGAGTCCTCTCCCTGACTGTATACAGTGTCTCACCCTCTGATTAGAGCCCACGGCACCCTGGCCCAGGGAGCAACAGCTGTTTTCTGTCTTTTCGTTCCCTTCTCCCATTAATGTTGTTTCGATTGTGTTATGGGCTGCACTTTAGATCTAAAAGGAAACACTGAGTTTTATTTGAATGTTTAAATGATTAATGACCCTCTAGTGTAGTTGTCTTTTCATAATTGCCATGGAGTAAGCTGCAATTTACTTTGAAAATCCAGACCTCTGTGTATTATGGAGAGCAAGTGAGATCAGGCATTGACCGCTATGTGGAAAATTCATTTTTTAAAAAGATGCATCCATTCCCCAGTATTCTTTGCAGACAAGTTCTTACATTTTTATGTCAAGTAGAAGTCTAAAATGTTGATTCTGGAAAAATCGCCTCACTGTTCATTGGTGCAAGGCAAGGTGTGTACCTGGGAAGAAGAAGATAAAAGGGAGAGAAAGAGGCTCAAGTCAAGAGGAAGGGCTGTGTGGATGAGACAAGACTCCATATTCTTCTAAAGGAGGACAAGCTCGGTTTCATCTGAGAGCCGTGCACAGCTGTCCACCAAAGAGGAAGGAAGTAGTTACGTGCTCCTATCATGTAATCAGGAAAAGGTGCCTGCAAGTTGTTACAGACCACGTGAGTCTTACACTCTTTTATTTTATACAGAGAAAATCCCCACAGCCCAGTGAGAGTCAGAACAGCAGTCTACATAACACACATAACTCCTAAAAATATAGATGTTTACATTTTATAATGGAAAAAGACATGATGTTTGCTTTCCAGGGTTTTAGCCATAAGTCTTATAATACGTTTGTATTGGTCCCCTAGTTTTTTTTTTTTTCTTTTTGGGAAAATACAAAGTACATTAAAGAATCGATTCTGAGGCACTGCTGCAGAATACATTTGGTATGGCATATGAGAACAATGGGTAAGAACAGTTTCAAAATTGACATTATCAAACCACAGTGCCTGAGAGTTACCTACATAGCGCTGTCAGTTTGTTGTGTTTTTCGTTTTATGTCTTCTGGTTAAAATGTTTTCTGACTTTTGTCTTGGCCAATTTTGGGCCACACTGAATGTTAAATAAACTATTATTTAATCAAATACAGGCATATTAGTCTCACTCCTGCTGACAACTTCAATTAGAAAATTTTTGCTTTGTTAAAAAAAAATAACAAAAAAACCCCTCATGATCTTTAAACTGTTAAGGCCTCAGCACAACATCTGGTAACAATTTTTGATATATCCAACCATCAAACTTCTATCTCCGTGAAGTGGTTTATCCAAGATTTGTTTTAATTAGGCCGCCTTTCTAACTTCACATGGCTTTCAAAAGGCAGAATCACTCAGATGTTTTAAGCTGTAAACTTACTGAAAGGTTCAGAGGCTGTAATTAGAGCTTTGGCCAAGGTGGACTCTTTCTCTTTATTAGCTAGATAGCTAGGTTCATTCAGCTGTCTCTTAACAAAGACAGTAAACTCTTTCTAATTTTAGCGGATGGGTTTTTAATTTTTATGAAAGCTTAGAGTTGGTCTTTAACACCTTCCTCGTCTTGCTGGTGTTCATATCAAAAGCAGTTTGGGTCCAACCTTTCCATAGGAACCCACATTCCAAATGTATATTTCTCTGCTTGGGCAGCCCAGCTGAGTTTTAAAGTCTTCCACTTAGGCCAAGTCCAAGTTAGAGAAACATATCACTGTGAAGATGCGATCGGGTAGTATAGCATCTACTTGAACGATGCATCTAAAAATAAATCTACTTATACATTCGTTTGAATAAAGCATCTTCCCTCTATCAACCAGAGCATCCTGTAAGCTGCTGTTTTAAGTAAGAAATTACACTTACCTTGGATGCTTGTTTTTTAATGTATTTGCCTCTGTATAAACCTTCGGGAGTATAAAAATCTCCACTCATTTATTTGCATCGGAGGCACAGATTAATGGCAAAAGTAATGTGGAAACTTAAACTATTTATTTTATGAGGTAACTATTTTAAAATCCACTGGGAAAATAATGAAAAATGGCTTCACTTATCCCTCTTCTTTGGTGAAGCTGGTTTTGGTGAACCAGGCTTCATTCTACCAAAATAGTTCTCCCAACCAAGTGTGTGTGTGTTTTGAGGTTGATGGTAGCCTGTGGCTTTTCTCCACAAGTTTTTGATGTTATTCCCTTTGAAGCACTAACACAACTTTATAGCTTTTTATTATTAGTAAACTTCTTCATAAATGCACAAGTTTCTTACCATGGTTCACAAAGCCTAAGAATGGACCTGTAGGATCACTAATATTTTAACTTTTCTGGGTAAAATTGAGTAAAAACAACTGGAGCAAAGTTCATTACTGAGTCTACATGATGCAAGGCATGTGGATATTTGGAAACTTGGAGGACTGACTTCAAATGTCAGATTTAGATTCACTGGTATTATATAAATAGTCAAATTCTCTGAGTAGATGACACAGTGTGGGCAGCAACAAACATTTTCACCCATTGATTTTCTGAAGGAAAAACATACATCTGATTTTCTGTTTTTGCTTGCAGAAATGTGGGAGAAAAGTTAGTACGAATTTTCACCTAAAATTGGACAATGGTAGTGAGTTCTATATTTGAAAACTCTTTAACTCTGTCCATGAGAAGAAATAGGGGGCTTCATGAATACATATGTTATGTTTGTAAAAATTTCAGAGGGTTTTGTTGTAAATCAGAGTTCTCTTTCTGGTGAACAGACGACTCAATCTGGGCAGTAGGTTGTGTTTTTTATTTGTTTGTTTGTTTTGTGGAGGCAGGTAGATCACACAAGGTAGTATAACAGGAAAACTTCAATTAGCTATCAATATTTAAAAATTGGGTGATCTCACATAAATCCATTTTTCCCCTAGGTCTTACTGGCACTTGTAAAGCCCTATGTTGCTAGGTTCATTTTCTCTCATGACAAGACATAGTGGAGGTGGCTGTGACTGCCTCTTTTAGAAACTGTACTTGCATTCCCCCATAGGACCTCTGAGCCTTGGCATTTATACAACCTGCTTAGCTACCATAAGCATTTAATTTTGCCATGATAACTTTCAAGTCCTTTGATATTAATTATCCTAGGCCTTTTCTGTTTGAGCTGTCTTTGTAATCTGGAGGTACTGGAGCCTGCCAGCCTCGATACACATCCTGTCTCTGACCCTAGTTAGCTGTGTGACCTTGGGCGAGTTGCTTAAACTCACTTTGATCCATTGCTTCATCTGTAAAAAGGGTATAATAATGGCACCTAACTGACAGGTTGTTTCACTGAGTAAAGGCATTAATTCAGTGCTTAGATAATGGTAAGTACTCAATAAATGATAATTATTATAACTCCAGTTTCAGACTTCGGTTCTTTCCTCATACTCAAACTTAGCACGCTTGTACCTCCTGGGACTAATGGATCCAACCATTTGGATGATCATCTAAAGTGTATGGCCATGCCTAATCTATCTGTAAATAAATATTTTAACTTGGATGTTTTGTTACCTTTCTAAAATATATGTCTACAATGTCTTCAATAGAGATCTAAAATCCAGATCTCCCCCCACCCCAAACGTTTAAAATTCTCCATCATTCAGTGAACAACAAAACCGAATACCCGCCTTCCATCCCCATTTGGTCTAGCTGATCTTTACCATCTTATCTTGTACAAACTCCCTCCAACCTCACCCTTTAGCTCCATCCACTTGGGATCACGTGCCATTCACTCAGACTCTGTACTTGCCAGACTTTATTTTCTCTGATGGAGACTGTGCTTTCTTACCACCCTGTTCAGTGTCCAACATAGTACCTGCAATAGAGCAGGGGCTCAACAAAAGTTCTGTTGAATGCATGAGCAAATGAAGAATGAATCCAACTTAAGTTCTTCCTATCCATCTTTTTAGGTCTAGCTCAGAACACTTCTTCCGCTTCCTCTTCCAAGAAGATTGCTCTGTCTCTCCTGTATCCTCTCATTTCACTTTGTTGGTAGTTCTACCATCTTCAAACTATACTTCTTCAGTGCTGTCTGTGAACATGGCTGCTTCTTCCACTAAACTATGAGCTAATAAAGGGCAGAGGTCACACTTTTGGGGGGTCATTTTAAAAAATGCAAGTCATCAGTGCTCAATTATTCAATTAAATCATGCTTTTTTATCATCTCAAAACCCAATAACTGTTTAAAGAAAATCTTTTTTATCCACAACTGGTTCCTCCTGTTTCTCATTATTTGTGTGGCTCCACTGCTTTCCAATCTACCAAGAGTACCATTTCGAGATTAATTATCTGAAGACAATCTTAATTCTATCACTTCCTTGTTCATACTTTTCATCGTTTCACAACTCAGTGGATAAATTCCAAAATCCTTTGTTCCACATTCTTAATGCTCTTCACAACCTAGGTTACTCAGTTACTTCCCCCACCCTTCCCTGAACCCTCCAGGTAAACTAGTTTACTCCAAGTTCCCTCACTCAGATCTCGTATATTCCCCTCCTCTCAACCTCTGAAACCTGTTGTAACCTTCAAAGCCCAGCCCAAGAGTTCAGACTTCAAGAAGCTTTCACTGCTAAAATGTGGCTTCCAGCACTTTTTCTAAGGAAGCTCCAGGTAACTTGCTTTATTGCTCCTATGCTGTCAAAGCTGACCTCATCAGCTAAATAAACTTTTTTTTTTTTTTGCGGTACGCGGGCCTCTCACTGTTGTGGCCTCTCCCGTTGCGGAGCACAGGCTCCGGATGCGCAGGCTCAGCAGCCATGGCTCACGGGCCTAGCTGCTCCGCGGCATGGGGGATCTTCCCGGACCGGGGCACGAACCCGTGTCCCCTGCATCGGCAGGCGGACTCTCAACCACTGCGCCACCAGGGAAGCCCTAAATAAACATTTTATTCTCTCTTTCTACTTATCCTTTTCTCCACCATCCCCCAAACTTCCCTTCAGTGAGTCCTGTCGAATCCTTCTCCACTCTAATCATGCACCTGAAATCATATACCTCTTTAAAGTGGTCCAGAGATGTTGGAATTAAATTGCACCAAAATCCCTCCTTCAGTTAAGGAAACAAAGAGCCGATGAAAAAATCAAGTGTTTTTTTATGTATTAGATTGTGAATTCTAGGAGGCAGGAAACTATGACTTTTAACTGAACTAAGCGAAACTTTGTTCAGTAAAGAATTGAGAAGAATAAAATGACTCAATTTCTAAACTTAAGAAAAAGAGGTCACTGATTTAACTTAAAGACAGTCTTGCTTTCAAAATATGGCTGTTTCAAAAGGCTAAAAGTGTGTAAAGAGAGATAGAGTTACCAGAGAAAAATCACTAAAATAATACGTTATTGCTACATTGCCACTACAGATTTAAGAAATTTACCTATAAATATCAATGCATAAGGCTTTTAATATAAAATACAGCAGGTCATTTACCACAGTTTCACTCGTGGATTCATTTATAACAGGGTGGATAGATATAGGATGCATATATTTATCATGATGGTTTTCCCGTTAAGTAAATACTATTCCTTGTCGCAAAAAATTTTTCCTTTCAAACACTGACTACTTTAAAATTCTGAAATTTGGATGAAAGTGCTGTAAAATGACCATTGGGCTAGCACACATGTGGATGTTGTAATGCTGGGTGTGGGTATGTGAGTTGCCCTTTGCTTCACCTTTGTCAAGTATTTCTTTATAGAGTTCATAAAAAAAAAAAAAGTAAGGATGTGTATAGCAGGAATGTTTAAAACACTCAGGTAAGTGTTTTCAAGCTATTTTAGAAACACCATTTACATAAAAAGCAATTGCCATGTATACATTACTATTACATGTTTATTACTCATTGTTTCCCCTATAAGAAAAGACTTTCTTTTCTGACTTTGTTTCCTAGCAAACCAAAAGAAAAAGAAAAAAAGAATAAAGGAAAAAAAAAAAAAAAGAAAACAGCTGCTTCCCCTGATCTCACACTTTTCACCTGCACCAGCTGCTTCCAATTACCTGCTTCCACCTGCAGGACCCCATCTACTTGTATTGAGTTTGGTTCCTGTTTCAAAAACAACCAGGAAAGTGACCTGGGCCTGAGGCAGAAGGCTGCTTCAGTTGGGAGCAAGAATCTTGCATCAATTTAGTTTCCTTGTTTCTCCTTCTCTAAAATTCTTGGTTCTCTGCTCCTGGCGTGGTTTCTAACCACTTGTATTTTTCAGTCCATGATGTGAGCATCCTCCCAATTTCAGTCCTACCTTGCATTGTCTCTCTATCCACGGCTATTCTAGAATCCCCAAATACTAGAACTAGTTTATAGATGATGACCATGAACCAGTTATGGGGATTACAAAATCTCATTCTGACAAAGCAGAATTACAGATCAAACCTTATGCAGTTGCCCTTTTATATAGTTTGACCCAGTAGAATGTAGTTTCTGAGTTTGCCGATTCAGGCCTCCTTTCTGCTTTCCTCCGATGTCTTCCTGTGCTTCAACTTCAGTTTCCCTCCCTGCTTTCATCACTTAGCCTTGCCCTGATATTCAGGATGGTAAATCTCTTGATCTAGAATAGTGTTTCCCAAAGTGTGGTCTACCATAGCACTGGCATCGAAATCACCCAGGGATACTTGTTTAAAAATGTGGCGTCTGGGCTTCCCTGGTGGCGCAGTGGTTGAGGATCTGCCTGCCAATGCAGGGGACATGGGTTCGAGCCCTGGTCTGGGAAGATCCCACATGCCGCGGAGCAACTAGGCCCGTGAGCCACAACTACTGAGCCTGCACGTCTGGAGCCTGTGCTCCGCAACAAGAGAGGCCGCGATAGTGAGAGGCCCACGCACCGCGATGCAGAGTGGCCCCCGCTCGCCACAACTAGAGAAAGCCCTCGCACAGAAACGAAGACCCAACACAGCAAAAATAAATAAATTAATTAATTAATTTAAAAAAATGTGGCGTCTTTTGCCCCATTCAAGACCCACTGAATCAGAATCACTAGTTATAAGGTCTATGAATCTGGAATCTGTATTTTTAACAAGGTCCCCTAGTGATTCTTGGTCATATCCAAGTTTGAGTCACTTCTAAGTCCTTCAACTTCAGTTGTACTATGACCTAGTCCAAGTCCAAGTCCAAGTTCTGCTACAAGTTCTTTACCAAATGTATACTTACTACACCTTTGCTCCATACCTGCTCCCTATATCTCAGCCTTGTGATCATCGAAATATGAGATAAAATGGAGTTTCCCTGGTTTGCTATTGAATTACTTGAAGGTAATGGAATTTCATATGTAGGAAATTAGTTAGCAATTTAGATTATCTGCCTATACGTTGTTCTTGCCGTATTAGATTTTTCCCATTAATTCTACAAAGCAAAACAACCCCCCCGAATTCCTCCATTATGTCCATAAGAAGCTCATAGGCTAATGAACTTTTGTATGAAAGACAGAAGTAATGAAAATTATCATAAAATATGCTAAAAGTAATTAAAAATATGCCCAGATGTAATGTGGGCATAAGCAATCACCAATCAAACCCAGTTTGGGGTTTTATTGGATTAAGCCAACCCTTTTTTTTCTCAAGCCAACTCCCCTCCCCAATTTTATTGAGAAATAATTGACACACATCACTGTATAAGTTTAAGGCATACAGCATGATGGTTTGGTTTACATATACGGTGAAATGCTTACCACAAAAGGTTCAGCTAGCATCCATCATTTCATAGATTCAATAAAAAGAAGAAAAGAAAAAAAATTCTCCTTCTGATGAAAATTCTTATTAACTCTCTAAACAACTTTCCTATATACCATATAGCAGTGTTAACTATGGCCATCATGTTGTACATTACATCCCTAGTACTTATTTATCTTATAACTAGAAGTTTGCACCTTTTGACCACCTTCCTTCAATTCTCTCTCTCCACCATTCGCCTCTGGTAAACATAAGTCTGATCTCTTTTTCTATGAGTTTGTAAACTTATAAACATTTAGTGTAATCTTTAATAATTCCAGTTTTCTTTTTTTTATGGGGGGAACAAGGGGTTAAAATTACACTTACACTTTAGAAATAATGTGTTGTTCCTAGAATGCCATGTTCTATATATCTCAGAAGAAATGTCAATAGCACTATTCAAAATAATTCAGCAGTTTTTTTTTAAACAGGTATTTTAACTGTTAACTTTTGTGATTAAATACTTAGAACGAAACGTATGTTCAATGTCATCTACTATGAAATTGCTGTGTAGAGATCTGAGTACATTAGTTTACTTTCATAATTGTTGTTAAAGTTAAAATGTATTAAACCTTTGAAAATAGAAACTAAAATGTCTCAACTTTCTAAATCACATAAAAGAGAATACATTTTATGCTTGCTTTGCAAGCCTCTGATGTCTTTTCCTTTCAAGTACACTAAATTACTAACTTGCCATGATGACTAACATAAAAGAACCAAGCAAAATACTGTTCATTTACCAAAGAAGATATATAGACTCATGATAATAAAGTGCAATTAATTTTCATTTATGTAAACTAAAGAACAATGATACTAGTAAGGGCCATCTTAGCCATGCTCCAAATCTTTATTTCGGAAGAGTCCAAATAAAAAGGAGGTTCACAGAATTTCATTAGTCTGTTTTATTCCTTTCTACCAACCACATTGCTCATATTGCTTTAGACACCTTCATTATTCTTGTGATGTTTGAGAAATGACAAAATTAGAGAAAAGGGATCTGATAAAGATAAAGCATGGCACAAAAGCTAGATGGATAATTGCCTTCACAAATCTAGTTCAGCTCTCATCTCTCCTAATTAGCCTCATTACCATACTTTAAGGCAGACTAGCAGTCACTCAAGACCCTGTTCCTTTTTTGTCAGAACAAGCGCTGACAGCCAAATGGACAACATATGGAAAAGTACCCTCTTTCCGGTTATTCTTCCATGCACAAGGCCTTTGGTAGAAAATGTAGGCCAGAGAAAGTTTCCTAAAATCCACGCTCAAATGGGTGTCTCTAAATACTTCTCTTCATCCCCAACTTATCACAATTTTGAGAGTTTAGGTCCTACAGTTTAAGTGTTTTCTATAGGAATGTTGATCATTTTCTAAAAGAACATAAAGTATATAAGCACACTAGTTCTGCTAGATAACTTCATTTTTTTGGACCTGTTCACCGTTAAACAATTATAACGAAACTTTTGGACCTCCAATGTTAGTTTGCCCTTGATATAACTGTGATATCTCCTGAAATAAGAACTTGATTACCCTTTGAAAGTGAGTTTTAAATATCAATTTAAAAAATATCAAGTAATCCTTGAGTACAACATAATTGTCAATATTGACTCAACTGCTGGAGGAAAACTGCAAACTTATATATAAAAGAAAACATTTGGTGACAGGCTGAGTTGTTTTTGTTTTGGAAGCCTCATCACATACATTCTACCATGATTATTTCTGATTATATTTTATAAAATAAATTTTGGTAAGCTTCGAAAAGTATGTTCAACATATCAATATTATAATATTGGCAAAGGTAACTGATTACATTAGTCAAAATACTTAGCGATATTATTCATTTCCCCCATTCTAAAGAAATCAAAATGCTTCAGTTACTTTCGTTTGAACAGTTTAACTATGAAATACTTCTATAGATCCTTTCTAGGCCCATTTGTTTATATAATCACAGGTATCTTTCTTTTTTCCTGATCGCTTTTCCAGCGCTCTAAAAATTTTTTGCTAGATTTAATTTTGCTTTTGTACTGAAAAACTTATGATGCAATCTCAGTGGCAACAAAATCAGGGAAATGGATTTTCTTCACTTTGCAGTTTGGGGAAACTAATAGTCCATTCAGCGTGACTGCAAAATACCCTGAAGGACAATATTTACTAAGTATGGCACACACACAGGAGCCTTGTTAAAAATCCACAACAAATCTCCCATTGCAAACAAATCCAAAGGCTTCAGAGCTTCTGCAACTATCTGAGTAATGTTGATTCTGACAGCAGAACGCTGCTTTCTTACCAATCCAGCAGCCAACTCGAGGTCTGTTGGCCTGACACCAAGATTTCATGATTTCTGGTCTGTATTCTTTGCTAGATACTCCCTTTGTAACAAGCTACCAGAGACGAAGAGCATAATTTTAAGGTGAGCTTCTCTATCTGCCTACTTAATATTCAAAGGAGATTGGTAAACACCAACTAGCTGTTTCACTTGATCATTCCAATAAAGGCATACATAATTAATGCCGGGTTCCCATCAGACTGTTGGGAGGAAAAATAATGGTCAAAGCAGCAGTCCCAAATAACAGGAAATACTTTGAACTTCACACATAACGCTTTAAAACGCATGTTGTCTTCACGCAGAGATGCCAATATGTGATTTAAAAAAAAATACACACACACACAGACTCAGACATACACACACACACAATGAAAAAAGTGAGGAGATTTCTTGTGCGAAAAAAAGAGTCTATGGGAATGTGATGAACTATATCCACAAGCACATCTAGTTCAGAGCCACTAGTCGTTGTGTAATGGAGAATTCTGAGACGCATGAGTCCAAAGTTCTCTTACAAAAATCTGATTATACATTTAGTGAGTTATTTCTGAAATCCATTTCTTGCACCCACCTATGCAGCCTGGGAAACATCTGTTCTGATCGTGATGTAAAGCCAGTAACTGAATTCCAAGCCCGATGTGATTAGATGATCGGTATTCAGAATCCTTCTATGTCCTCAGGAGCTTGCTGTGAATGGCACAGGCCTAGCAGACCATCTTAAATGCTTTGAACATGCTTTTCATTCTTCACGCTATTTAACTTTCAAATGCCTTACATTCCATTTCCAAAAATTAGATAATACAATTAAGCGCCAATGATTTTTGTGAGGACCGCGTCCACAGAATCACTAGCTAATGCTCTGACTCTTTTAAAAATAACTTTTAACCTTGAACTTGAAGTCACGGTACAGATGTTGCTCTTTCCTACCTTTCCGTTTTATAAGTTTAGAATCTGACAGCCTGAAAGATCTGTGTCAGGAACTTTTTTCTGCTCCAGAGTTATGAACTGTAACTCATGTGTCACCCGTGCATCCCTGAACACCCATTACACATGAAAAAACAGAGCAGGGAAAAGTGGTCGTGCTCACATGTGCCTCATTCTTGCCCTCCCTTCAATAAAAACAAATTAACCACAGAGCCTTGGGACAGTTTTTTGGTATTCACGCCTTACAAAAATTTCAGAGATCCATAACATATCCTTTTGGGAACATAGCGAGTTATATACGTTCAAGACCACGATGGAAACCCGGAAAACAACAAAGACAGCAATCAGAACTCAGATGGCACATTACAGATGAAATTTTTCCTATTGCGTCCCAAAGTGTGGTGTGTTTGAACATCGAGGACTACCGGCGTCCAGCAAATTCCTCCTCTAGCCTATTCTTTTTCCTATATTTATTTTTAATTTTATTTACTAGAACTACATGATGTAACATAATTATGGAAGGAAGTTAAAAACTGCGTATTGATGTGAATTGATATATTTATACATGCAGGGTTCTATTTCAGGTCAGTGATGCTCTCCACTTAAACCTTTGGCACGCTGTTAATTCACAGAGTGATCCGAACCACTTCTGAAGAGCAAAGAATCCAAATACCCTCAAACGTATTCTTGTTTCCCTATTCATTTCTCATTCATTCAAAATTCATTCTTTTTTTTTAAATGTGTGCATTCTGTGTACCAGACGTTGTGCTAAGTGTGTCATCTTTAATTTTAAGTGACTAATGGGGATAAAAGGAGAAAGAGTGACCTATCTCATGCATGGATACCACATGTCAAACAAGAATGGAACTGATGAACACATGAAAGAAACAGACTGCAAAAAATGCAACCACTTTCGCCAATAAACACTAGATCGTTTAAGGGAGGTCCCTCCAGAGTTACTGCTTCCTGATTGATGTAATCCTAACCACAGCCTGTGGTCCCAAAATTGCCGATCAATCATGTATACATTACAGGAAAAATTGGGTTAACATGTCTTCATGCTGGTGCTTCAATGATGTTCCGTTCCACCCTGGCATAAGATACCCTTTGCAGAAAAACAGCCGGGTGGTGGAGCGTTCGTTTGTTTTCACCTCACCATTTTGTTATGATGTATAGGCAAGGAGCCTCATGTGGCCTCCCTAATCTGAAAATGAGCCAAGAGAAAGAACGTGCTCAGAAGTGTTGAAAGAAAGGCCCATTCTGTGCCCAGGGAACTGCATCTAATACAGGAAATGAACACAAGTTTGCTGTAAGCTGTCCAGCTTCTGAATCAGCTGTTCCCCGCTCAGCACCCTCCTCCCTCCCCCACCCTCACCTCTAAAACCAAGAGCTAAAAGCCAATATTAAAGTTTTGAAAAATGTGTTCCCCACCCCCCTTCTCCTGTGTTCTCTCAAAGCTGTGTAAATCTAACTTGAATGGTAAGCGGCTTTATTTTAACAAGTGTGAGTTATCAGAGTTCGCATATCAAATTAAACCCAATGAATTCTGGACTTGTTTTAAATTTCAAGCCAGAGGCCTTAACTCCCTGCATTTCACTTGGCTGTGAGCCAGACTTAGTAATAAAGTGCTAAGCAGAAGACAGGAAATACTAGAGAAGTCGAACAATGTTATGACAATGTTTATAACTTTTACAGTCAGGCCTGGGTGCACATCTGTACAACATCAGACTCTGGTCAGACCCGCAGAGAGGAAACCATTCCTTAGCTGGCAGCGTTTTGCTTCAGCCAGATGTTATCACTTTACTGGTATCTTTTCACCAAACACACAAAATATATATATTATATATTATATATTTACATTTCGGAGAGGAAATGGGGGGAGAGGGTTCTCTTGTTTGGAAGAAATGGTACCTCAAATGAGTTATGTCCCATAATTGACTTATTCTGACAGACCTAAGACAGTTCACAGACAATGGCATTTTTCCTTTGATGTGATAACATTCAAACTGCTTTTTTTGTATGGGGCGGGAGGGTGGGAGAGCTGTGTTTGATGCCATAGACTGAAGTACAAAGAAACTTCCAAGGACCTTGGCCTTGGCATGCTTGGAGAAGGCTCAGAAGCCCGTAAAATGAGGCAGTCACCTGACAAGTATCTAAATAAATGAGACGATATTAGTGGCATTTCCTTGAGCACAGATGTAAAGTAAGAATGTATCATTTTAGTTGAAACTGAGGAAACTAATGTCTCTTCTACCTAAATCATTTCAAGAGCTTGACATATAAGATGTTGCATCACCATTAATAATGCTCTAGATATATCAGTACGGAAATAGATTCTTACCAAACCTGGGCTAACGGAAAACAAAACAAACAAAACCAAAAAAGCTCAGTGGGTATTTGGAAAAGAGTATTAGCCGTCATAGAATTTTACATGTCCTTCACCCCCAATTCCTAAACCTCAGGTTGGATGTAGTCACATCAGTTCAGTGTTAACTGGCAAAATACAAAACCAAAATCAACCACATAAAGATTCCCCCCATGATTTCCGATCCGTTTCTCAATTTTGCTAATAGGTATGTCAGTGTCTGTGTGTGTGTGTGTGTGTGTGTGTGTGTGTATGAGTTTGCGTGCACATGTGGATATCTCAGTGAACCTGTCCCACACCTGCCTTCAGACAATTCGTCACGTGTCTTAGATAAAGTTGAAAGTCAGTTCAAAATGTGAAACCCATTGTGGGCTTGGCATCCTGGGAAAGCCACATCAACTCTATCAACAGTAACTACTAGAGACATTAAAATGAACCTGGTTTTCAAAACACCTGCACGGAGCCACGTACCTACTCAGTGTCAACTATAAAAGACTGCCAATTTCTAAAGTATCCAAACTATAAACAGGCAACTGCTTTGGATGAATTTGACTACATAATACCTATGAACTGCTGTTTGCACTGAGATCATTTTTATTGTGGTGTATACATTTGGCCCGACCCAAGTTAATTCACTTGAAGACTGTGAATAAGAGAAACCTTTACTTGCAAGGGAATTTATTTACTTGGTCATTCAAACTGAGTTAAGCTGAAATAGGGTGGCATTCCCAAATTCCTATTTATTAGTATCACCTTGTTTACTATTCAGAAGTAAATAAATGCCTGGGTTTCATCCCAGGTCAGGAGTTCTAGGATGGTCCCCTGGAATCTTTGGATATTGGGGTCTACTTACTTTCTCTTAGCCCTCCCCACCCCCTACAATTTTGCACTTACTCTGGATGCAGATGCACCACACAGCGTGTCTGTTGGACTGATCAGTGACTGTCATGCTCTCTATTCAATATTTTGTATATCACCCTGGATACAGCCATTCAAATTGGCTGACCTAAAAACATTTAAATAGTTTTCTAGTAATGTTTTAAATTATTCCACTTGTACTACTGTACTTCCATGCTATGATTGTTTGTCTTTTAAGTTTTTCAAGTTTTTTGGCTTTTATGCAAAATAAGCTCCACTGTGTATAAGCTGTTTTGACATATTTAATTCCACAAGAGGATTCTAACCACCAGTTCTTTCATCAGCATTCACACTACTGCAGTGATAGAACACTCTATTACTTAATATTTTTCCCAGAGCCCAAGACACTGATGCTTGATTAATCTCAATCTGATGTAGTCAACAGTGATATTATTATAACTGCGCTTTGACGGATTGGATTATTTGTAAATCTTGTAACACTCCTCATTAATTAACTGTGAGGTGGAAGCTTGCTGAGTTCAATTTTATTGTGTCATTTTCATGAAATTCACCGAATTATCTTGAAATATAGAATATTTTCAAAGAAAAGAATTCTACATAACAGAATATAGGAACATTAGAAGATCCTTCTTTCTGAAACTTGTTATATGCATGAAATGTAAAGCTTTTGTAATACAAACATTTCACCTTAAACTTTGTATACCTTAAAAACGTATCCCCCTTTCCCAAACTTTTCATAATAATCCATTACTAGATTAGTTAGTAGAGTTGTAAGTGAGGTCTCTAAGCTTTTGGCTTCCAGATAGTGTATGAATTTTTTTTAAAAGAACATTTATAGTATCTTGATCAAATTAAACACCATGATTTGCTCCAAGTTCTTTTGTGTTTTTAAAGGTCTTGAGAATTCATTCCTAGCTTTGAATGATGCCAAAGGTCTGTTGGTATTTTCACATTACTTTTCTTGCACTTGAAAGCACATAATAGTTTTTATAGTTGTTCTCACTGCCCAGTTTTGCACTAACCTAATTTAATGGCAACAATTGCAACAAAGGCAAAAGAAATTTAAGCGACTATAAAACCTCAGGTTGTAGCAATGCCTGAATTAGGGCTTAATTCCACATGAGATGTGCTCCTCTGTGAGACATTTTGTCCAGTGACCTGAGATGTTATGATTTACTAACAGGAGGTCCACGGTTTTAATGTTTAATAGATTTAGCATGTATTACCAAATAATGGAAGCTATAATTTATGAGCACATGCTAATTTCTGGCTTATATACATTATTTCTGGGGTTTTCAAGCTTTATACCAGTGAAACCACTTTTTCAAACCTTGCAGAGATGCTCAACCTCTATAATTAAGTATAAGTGAAGTTGTGAAGGGAGAAGGTCTGATAAAATTCTTCGGGCTCCACTGGGCTCACACAATTAAGATAGTTTGGGGAATCCTGGCTGAACACTAAAGCATTTATTAACAAACTTAAATAGGTGACACTAAACTCATTTTCCAGACTTTGAAACAGATCTGAGAGACTAGATAATACATCTAATAAGCTTCAAATCTGGGTCTTTTCTTTTTCCTCCAAAGCTGGAATTGTTTTTTCTATGCCATATGGCTTCTTTTTGAAAGAGGAAAATACTTTCTTCCACGTTTATAATACATGGACAATGTATTTTTATAAGTAATTGCAAATTTTTCTAGATTAAAAATTAGACAGCCTATGATGAACGTCTGCATACATCCTATTTTATTTTAGCTGACCTTGAATTGTATGCTTTAACTTCTCAGGGTGTCCCTCTGGTATTTTGGAATTTTTAGCCCTTTATTTCTTGATGATTCAGATTTGATATTGCTTTTTATTCCTAAATTCTTACTCTGATCTGGAACTTGAATTGTATGCTGAATATTTAATTAACCTATAAGATATTGTTAACTTTAAAGATGTGTTTTATACCCTGTATTTTACAGTATTCAAATTAATAATAGTTGGGGATTAAGAAATAAATTCAAAATATTTTAGAAATGAAGGGAATTTAACATCTTGTCCAAACTACTCACTCTGGCAATGGTCATCTTAAGATTTATACACTGGAAGATTGTCTGGAATATTTCTCAGTAAATTTGGGAAGATTGTCTGGAATATTTCTTAGTATATCTTTAAGCAAATCATAAAGAAATAATAAGAAAATATATGGCTCCTCTATTTTATTCCCCAAGAAAATTCAAAGAAACATGCACGGGCACACTTCTTTCTTAGATATAATGAAATTCTCACCATTTTAGATCATTTGCATCTAAATTTGTTAAGAAATTTGCTAAGAGAATGACTTAGGAAAATCTTAATAAAGTACATGGAACTATATTTTTTCAAGAAGTTCTATTCAAATCAGTGCAATCTAGCATCTAGTAATGAGCAAACTTATTTGCTCATCTAAGAAGTGTTTACTGAGAGTCTACAAGCTATCCTGTGACCTGGGGACAGAGTAAGAGACAAAATTAGACAAAAATTCTTGCTTTCATTCTAGTGGGGGAGAAAACACACATTCAAAAGCTATGGAGAGAACAGTAATGCTAAAACACTGTTGTCCTAAAAAAGCCACGAAGAGAGAAAGTACAGTGTGCACCCAAAACAGTATTGATGCAAACAAGAGGAAGTGGTTCATTTAGACTGATTAGATAAAGCATGGTAGCATTACTTTAAAAGGTAAACAATTTAGGTTAATTTAGATTGATTACAATATTGGTAGCTTTACTTTAAAGGTTAAAAAAAGCAAAAACAAAAACACCATTGAGTCTGGCTCGGATTCAACATTTATAAGGATGGGAATGGTGACCAGTGTTCTAGATTGCCCAACAGTTTAGTGACTGTCACAGCTAGAAGGGCAGTGGGTTGCTACCCACGGGGAGAAGGGTATGGAATAACACAATAAAAGAGTTGGCGGTGATTACTTAAAGCAAGGAGGACAAAAGGGGTTTTGAACAATTAAAGGGTTTTGAGCTGGGTAATATAATATAATATAATCCTGTTTGTACATTATGCACATACATTTGTGGGAAGTATGGACTATGAATTGGAGTAGTAAAAATTACAGTAGCTTTAGGAAGTCCACGAGGCTCTGATGACTAAGCCGTCACAATGAGACAACCAAAAGGAGGGGTTAAATCCAAGAGAAATTTTGGCACTGCATGAAGTCACATGACTTTTAAGTTCTTTTCAACCCTGGTGTTCAATGACTGGATGTGAGGAAATAGAAGGGGGGCAGTCAAAGTGGGGGCTCCCTAGGGATATGATCTGGTGGCTCACAGAATGGCTCACAGGAGGCTGTGCTCTTAGATTGTTTACAGGGTTCCAAAAATAGAAGCACCATTGAGTTGCTCAGAAAACTTTGTTTTGTAAATGTGTATGGCATATGTGAACTTAGATCTCTCTTAAATGAATAGTTAATTTAAAAGACACACCATAGTATAGTCTTCTTAATATATATAAATCTATCTAATCATATCACTAATAACAATTTGAGTGGGCAAAATCTAAACCCAGTATCCAGTTGCTGTTGGCCATTCACTGCACTTCTGTGGGTCTCATCTGTAAACAGACAGGGTTGGATACATTATACTGACGTTCCTTCATTCTCACAGGCTATGATTCTAGTAAATAATGTTGCCAAACTTCAATTCAAATTTTAACAATACACTTGTAGAAAATCAATCAGATGAGACTTAGAACATGAGGAATTACTTATTTAATGAGCAATGACTAAGGCAGCACCTGGTATGACATCCAGCACCAGGGAAGCATATAAGAACATAGAATTTAGCACTTAGAGAAGTTTTTTTGAAAGAGTAGAGAATCGCTTGATTATGGTAGACATCTATAATTCTATTTTAAATTAAAATCATTTATGGGAAGTTGAAAACTATTTGCCATTAAAAAGAAAATAAATCCCTTCAAAACTATGTTTAAATTCTATTTTTAAAATATAATAAAAGATAAAACTATTAAATTAATTGCTAAGGCCAGTTTTTAAAAAATGGAATTGTTAATTGCATGTTAATGCATGTTTGTGCTTTTCCAATGCATATTATTAATTTAAGCTAACTGTTCAAAAATGAAGCCAAGTATTGGTGTTAACCAGAGTAGATAAAATTAACTTGTAATTTACAGTAAACAGACAAATAGTTAATAGGCTAAGATCCTAAAAAAATCTTAAATACCCATTTATTGCCTTGTTTACATTTTACCTTGTTTGACATTTTTTCTTCATGGTAGAAAATAAAACTTTGGAGCAATGTAAGGTAAAATACCAGCATATCTGATTCTGAAAATGGAAAAGAACTTAAGACACTCTAAGAGTTAGATATAGCCCATGAAAACCTAAAATTTAAGAAACTTGAAAGTCACTGTGAATGAAAGTAATTAATTAATTTGTTGCTATTGGTTTTCCAAACGGATTTCAATTCATTGTAATGCCACTGGCAAAATAAGTGCTTACTCATTAAAGATTCATAGCTTAAAAACGCATTTTGTTTACAAGTCTTGGAAGTTTAAAAATTTACCTCTCCTTTTTTTAAACAATTCATATTTGAGGAGAGCTGGCAGTTCACTATATTTCCCAAAGTTCCAGTTGGTGATATTTCTAAGATAGCTCCCCATTTATCTAGCTTTTGAGCCTTACTTCAAACAGGATCGACACCCCCAGAATCACACTGGGCTGAAAGAATTGTGTAATTTTCTTACCCCTAATAATGGGTTTGTATAATGACAAAGTTAAATGAGAAAGCAAGTGAGATGATAAAACTATAACCCCCAAAGACTACTGGACTGCTGATTTAGTGATCTTTTAAGTAGAACTGCCTGCCTGCCTGAATTTTTGAATTGTGAATTTTTGAATTGTGAACAGGTGTTCAGGTGTGCAGAGTTCTCATTGATTTTAATGGAGTTACACTAAGAAATCCCTATACACTACTTCGATTATTTCCCTTACGTAGAGCAGAATCAAATTCAGACCACTGAAGTTATCCACGTGTCTCTGAAGCTAGGATTTTGTCAGCATATTGAGTTATAATAAATGGATATCCATGCCTTTTCTGTATACCAGCAGAGTAAGTAAAAATTGTGCAAAAATGTGGCCAATCATATAGAGATATTTTAAAAACTGTTACATATGTAATATGGAATTATGTATGAAATACATATGTAATATGTAATTCAATAACACACTAGTGAGCTCTTGTCAGACATTAGCTACCCATTAATAATTGGATTTTAAAAAATATCAGAAAGGTATTGAGCAGGAAGGGACCTCTCTCTCTTTTGTTTACATCAGTGCCTAATATATATCTTCAGTGCCTCAAACAGTGACCTACACATAGTAGAAGTTCAATTGATAAGTGAGTGAACCGCAAATCCCTAAATATAAACACCTGCTCAAATTTGTGATGAGTGCAGATTTTTAAAAAAGTTCCTTTTCTAAATATTATTATCTTAGTTTATATAGTATGCAAAACCACACAGACACACACACACACACAGACACACACACATACACACACATCATAGCAGATATAAAGCATAATTATCTTGTTGGAAGTTCAGTGAGAAGCTCATCTTACCTGATTAAAATTGTTATTTGAACCTTAACTTCAAGTTTCTCTGGAGTTAAAACCAAAAAGCAGGTTATTTTTTTCTGTACAACCCTATGGTTTATAAACTTCTACATTATAGGTATTTTTCTCTTTATATTGATATTACATTCATATAATACATGCACTAGAAATTATATTTACTAGGACAAGAAGATTATTGTAGAGCAGAATTTTGCTACTAGATTGCAGGGACATTACGTGGTGGAGGAATCATAAAAGGAGCCAGTCACGTGATCTAGGAACGAGTTGTTTTTGTGAATCCCTCACAGACACTGTCTTATTCATCTATGTGTCCCCAGCAACACCTAAGGTTCCTTCCTCATGGTAGGCATTCCATAAAAGTTTCTTGAACTAATGAACACCTGACCAACTATCTTTGTGGTATCTCTCAAGTCAATTAATATTCCTATGCCTCAGATTTTTTCAATCTAGTTGGTCTCTAAGGGCCTTTTGAGGTAAAAAATGTTATGAAGTTTTCCTTCTAAGTCCATATTGAGTAACTGATTTCTATAAACCTCAGTTATATGGGTAAAAAAAAGAATATTATTGATCCAGGCCATAAGTAAAAGCTGTGCATACAAACCTTATTCTTGAACTCATAAGTGCCAGGTTCAAGATGTTTACTGATTGTCTATAAGTCCAGGTTTATGTTCCTTAATTTCTTTTAAAATTAGTAATGAGTTTGAACAAATATAAAAATAATGTAATGAAAGCATAATTTAAAGATTCTAACCTTAAAGCAAACAAACAATAGGCATACAAGCAAACAAAGTGAACCCACTATCAATAGAGTAGAAGTCTCCTGTTTACCTGTTTCCAATACTTTCCTTCTTTCTCCTTTCCAAGGGATAACGGCAATCCTAAATTTGATGCGTATCTGTCTCTTCCCCAAAGAGCAAAGCTGACAGCCAGAAGTAAATAAAATTCATAATGAGGGCACCCTGAAGAAATGTCTCATTCTCAAAGTTTCAACAATGCCGTGGGTCATCACAAATGGCCCCCAAGGAACAAGACAGTTCCCAAGCAACTCCAGTACCCACAGGGGACAAAAGATCTCTGCAGACAATCGAGCAGCTGCCTGAGTAGAAAAATCATTGTGCCCAGTCACTACTCCTTCATACGATGACTGAAACCAATAGACTGGGAATGTATAAGGTAGCAAGGGGCAGTATAATGCAGTGGTCACAGCTGGGGCTTGGAGTCACTGCTGCTGTTTTGTGACCTTGGGCAAGTTACTTAACCTCCACTGTACAGCAGTCATCTCCTTTATAGGATGGAGATGACAATGGTGTCTACCTCATAGAGCTGTTCAGCTGAAGTGAATTACTGCATGTAAGATGCTTACAAGAGTATCTGGCACACAGTGAGTTCATAGAAAATGTTAACTGATATTAAGTCCTAGGTTCACAAGCAAAATTTTACAAAGGGAAGAGTTATTTCCTTTTCATCATCTGCAGAAGTCTCTCAGAGGCAGGCATGCACTTCCTCAAAAAACAACACACACTTTTGGAGCCTAGAGGTCGATACCTGCAGCGGAAGATGACAGAGTCAGGCTCTCCGGCTTCTAGTCTTTGTTCATTCATCTGATGCCATTCTTGAGCACCAATGAAACATCATTCTGCATAAAAGTAGGCACGGGGGATACAGCGTGATGAACCAGACAGAAACCAGACCGCCCCAAAGTCATGCGCTAAACACACAATTGCACACACATTTGACTAAATGTAGGATCCTTCATTTGCTACCCAAAATGTTCACCCACTTTGAACCTCAACTTTTTCATCCATAAAATAAGGTCAGTAACACCCGCTCTCTCTTCTTCATCTTGCTGTGAGCTGAAATAAAATCACGTCTATAACCAAACTTTGTGCAAGCTGAAACACCACCCGAACCAGAGTTCATGACATTGACTTTGGCTTGGCTGCTGAGATATGTTCCCTTAGAACTATTCACAAGTCTATTCAAGCAGGGCATGAATCGTGGAAGCCACGTGCCACAAAGCTTAGAGAGAAACCTACCTGACAACCGCTATTTCCCTCAGGTGGACTGAACATAAGCTAAAAACAACGGCTGGATATAAAAATGAAATTTAGTATAACGAACTTGAACACCAAGGAAAAGACATGTTCATTCTGTTCTAAGAAACTTAACTATTTTATCTTTGGAGGAAGAGTGAAGAGAAAAGTAGTGTTTTACCACACTCCTCATAAATTCTAAGTTCCTAGACACAACAATGACAGAATTCACGTAAATACTCCTAACCTTAGAGGTCAGATTTGGGGACCCCACGGAGTGGTGCGAGGGAGTCTGGCCAGCTGCTGACCACACTCAGTGTATGAATCCAAACACCCATCCCCAGGCTGGCCAACCTGGAAACCCTCATTATAGGAACTCCCAGCTTTGCTAAAGGAACAGGCTAAAGTGTTTCATTGATTTCAGGCTATCAATTATTCAAAACAATTTAATTTTAAGTCAACCTTAAATTTTAAAACAGCTTTATAAATTAACATTGTAAAAAGGGAATATTCCCCAGCTTGAATGTTAAATTTCAGTTTTCCTTATTTCAGAAGTAGCTTCCCTTCGTAGAAATGTACTGTTAATGATTGCTTACAAAGTACACGTTGCAGATTTTGTTCCAAAGCTAATATCTTATTAAAATATATAATATAATATAACAAAATATAATGGTCAAATAAATTATATCCATCTTTCTCGAAATTAGTTCATAGCTTGATTTTAAGTACCTCTCTCCCAAGTTTGGCATTTTAAATATTGAAATTGTTTGCACATGCTCAATACTTTGCCTCCTTACTGCTATGTATTTAGCGCCTGACAGCTGTTTATTATGGAAAGCAAATTAACCAGATAGATGTCCTGATATATTTTTGTACTTCCCAGTCAATTAAGTCATTAATTTTCAATTAAAAAAAAACAGTAAAAGGCCTAGTACTAGAGCATGGAATTTCCTACTTTTATATAAACTTCTTGGTTTTTTTTTTTTACATTACATCACCAGATTATATTATCCAAATGCTTTGTCCACTCTGGCAATCAATTTAACTATAGTGATATTATTTCCCAGTTTCAACCCTGTGTAAAAGGCTACAATATTGGGTCAAAAATTCTGTAACCTGTATATCATTGACTATCCCTAGATGGAATTTAGTAGAAAAATTCAAAAATTATAATGAAGGATTTACATCAGAGCTGCAATATAATTGCACACAAACTATTAGGAACCCATCTGAACTCTGATGGAGTAGTTCATTATTTGTGCTTGTCTGGCAAGAGCACAGTATTCTCAGTAATATTTTATATAATATAAAAGGTTAGGTTTGAAAAATTAGCATTACAAATGTCACATTGACTTCCAGCAGGAAATGTGCAACAATATGTGACAATACTGAATAGAATGTTGAAACATGTTTTCCTTTTGTTTTACTTTACTCATTTTTGTAATACAACACTGGTTACTGGAAAATGCCTTACAGCTTTATTCAAAACACATGTTCAAAGATTTGAATGAAAAAACTTTGACTCTCTCTGGAACATCTAACCGATATATCATTTGTGTGCTTTAAATTTTTTCTTACTGTCAGGAACACTTTTATGTCTTTAAGATTTATTTAAACTAGTTTATTATATAATGAAGCTTGTCAGATCATAGGAACAAAGTCAAACAAGATGTGCTATATCAAAGTATAACGTTTAACATATAGATTTAAGTATACATATCAAGTACAATGCAATCAAGCAAAGTTTAATCTGAAAATGCAAATGTTTCAGATTATTAAAGCCACATCTGTCCTTTGAAGCACAATTTAGACTGTTTATCAAAAAGCTATGTGTAATTATTCTCTCCCACCCTAGACTCTGTAACAACAGATTTCTTTTCTTAAGAACTTTTCAATTTCACTTTAGAGTTGGGGTTTTAAAGACCTAACCACCAAAGAATATAAGATCACAAATGGAAAATTAAAAATCTTTACAATGTGTCCTATTATAATTGCTTTTTTTGGTTGGTAAATCAGGGTAATATTTCAAAAGGCATTTCTCCAGGGCTTAAGAAAAATTCTAAATGCTTTTGGAAACCAATTCAACACAGTTCCAGGCATCAAAAATGCATGCTTAAACACATTATTAAGATTTTTCAATATAAGTTTTTATAATACATTTGGCTTTCTCTGCCTTGGCCAACAGAAACCATCAAAAGTAGCAGTTCAGCTAGTTAGAATTCTGAAGCACTAAGTCCCTGAAATTCTCAAATATTAAATTTATACAAAAAATAAATGTCTTTGCATATTCTCTTATATACATCCATTCACCATATATATAAAATATATACTTTATATATTATATATAAAATTTTTATATTTATATATATTTTAAATATTTACATTTTATATATAATATATGTAATATATATGTATATATAAAATAGAAAAGATACATAAACTATCCTCAGTAATATTCTTAACCCTAAACTGTGAGAATGAATTTTGTTATAATATTATTCTAGAACAGATCTAATTTCTGTGCAAAGGTATGATCTGTTATTGCACACATAAGAACTGGGAATGACAGAGAAGCTTTGGGCTCTCATTTACAAAATCTACTTAAAGATGAGGGCTCATTTTATCTAAGATTATAAGGGCTCACATATACTATAGTCTTATTATAAAAAAGCAACAATTGACAAAATTAATTGGAATCTCTGATACCTATTATAGTGAATTTAAAAATTAAATATGTTTTTTTTTTTTTTTTTTTTTTTTTTTTTTTGCGGGCCTCTCACTGTTGTGGCCTCTCCCGCTGCGGAGCACAGGCTCCGGACGCGCAGGCTCAACGGCCGTGGCTCACGGGCCCAGCTGCTCCACGGCATGTGGGATCTTCCCAGACCGGGGTACGAACCCGTGTCCCCTGCGTCGGCAGGCAGACTGTCAACCACTGCGCCACCAGGGAAGCCCTAAATATGTATTTTAAAATCGAAAAAAGTCATTGAGCCATTTACTTTACTCAAGGGTGGAGATTCAGAGCTTGTGACTTTAGATCATTAAGGCTACCTCTAATGAAGTAAATCACATAGTACAAACTCTGCTTATACATTCAAATTCAATCCAGAACTCACAAACTGTTAAACCTATAAACTCTCTATACATTATCTCCTCAATATTTATAATTTATAAATTATAATCTGGCTTCAGAAATTAAAAGCAGACAAAGAGAAAATAGTAGCTAAAGGCACTTCTGCTTGACTTTTTAAACTTTTTAAAAATGAATATACTAGTACCTGTGTGACTCCACAGACAAAGCAAACAAACACCAGATAGTGCTGATTTAACTTTATTTTTGAAGAAAATGGTGTCAGTAGTTTGATTGAAAGGGGAAAGGGAAACATCACTCTGTAATATCATAAACTCCGTCATAATATATTCGCAAAAGGGAACTGTCGACAAATGTATTACATGCGAGCGTTTTTTTTCCTTTCCCTAAATGTTTGAGAGTTTGAGAATTTTTCTGAAACCTTAATGCAAACTCTTCAACAAAGTGATGAAGGGTTTCTAATGAAACACAATCTAGTTTCAACATGAGAAACAATTAGTATGCCGAAGAGATTATGCTCTAGGAAACATCTGAAATCACAAAACACTTTTGGACAGATACTGGCTGGGGATCCAGCGTTGCTCAGATAGAATGGTCAGGGTAAAGAAAGTGCAGAATAAAAGCTAGGAGGAGGGGCAGCGGGCTGAAGGAAGAGGCATTTTAGTAGGACTGCTCTTTTTCTTTCCCTCCCATTTCACAAATGCCCAGAGGCATTTCTGCAGTGGAACATCTTTGCAACTTCTAAAAATAAAGTAATAAAGGTTGATTCCTCATCTTTCACAATATTTAGACAAATTATTCCCACTTTAATTTCCTTTTTGTAATGGTAGTATGATTTGCATTATGCTACATTGCTTCATTTTACCATAAAAAAGTTCATCTCTAGAGAACTGCTCTGAAATTATGCACCACTTTAATAGACCTCCCCTCAGAATTGAATAAAAATAATTTTCTCATTGTAATCGTATACTGTAATGGTTAGTAAGATCTCACCATAGACCTGTATTTGAAGCCGGGTTTGAATTTTCTGAAATTTTGAATCATATTCCCATATTAGGTTCTTATTTCTCCCAAAAATCATTTACATAAAGGAAATGGCCACAACGAATTTACTGAAAATTTGGAGAAGTTACAACACAAAAAAATCACATTTGACGTTACCTGATTCCCTCATATAGAGTGGTAGCGCCTTTTTGTTCCCCCCATCTTTAAAAATAAAAAAAAAAAGCAGCTCTGGCATGTGGAAGGCAAAGTGACAAGCAGAACAGTGACGGTAAAAGCTGCTGTGTCACAAAAACTGGTCCAGAAACGCTGCCTTGCTAGGAGATCAGTAGTAGAGATGTGAAAGGTGGAACCTCTTGACAAAAAGGAATTTGGCCTTTAGTTAAGAAAAAAAAAAAATCAATATTCCTAATTTGCTCTTTATACACAAATAAAACCCTCTAAACTCTTTTTTTATGATCTGAATTGATATATGTGTATCCCAGAGCCGAGACAGAGAGTAAGAGACATGAAAAAAAAAAAAAAAAAAAAAAAAACGAGGAGGGATAATTTAGATGTACAGCGTTGAAAATGATGTTAACAGATAGGAAAAGGGATGGATCGCTGGCACCTTATAAAGTCACTCCGGGAAATGAGACCAAAGTTCAACAGGATAAGACACCAGCCTTACACATAAAATTCCTTATCACTGCACTTACCTCGCTGTGTAAATAACCCCGTGCTTGGAGCACACCTAAACCTTCTCTGCTACCTAAGCGAGAAGTGTCATCATTTTTCTCCAGGCTGATCATAACTGAACTTCTTCCTCTGACTGCAGGAAAACCTTTGTAACCTTGGGTGCAACAGAAATGGTATCCAACTGTGGTCCTGCTGTACCATGAATAACCCAGCCATCCTCCTCCATGGCTGACACTCTAGAATTTTCTCACCTATAGAAATTGCCCATGAAGATTCTACCACTACTTGCCATAGAACACGTTACTGATGAGAAGTGACACCCTAGACCTCTGTTTTTGTTTTCGAGTTTTACTTTCCAAAATACTCATGCCACAGTAATGTAGGTAACTGGAACTCATCAAGATCTATCTATATATTTTTTCAATTCATGTTTTTAAATAGTCAACTTTCCATTATCTTCAAAGGATCAGATGCCCTGCAGTTTATTTCTGACAAATCGTCCGTTTTATGGTTTCTGACATCGTTACCGACTCTGCTTAATTAAACATTTATTTACATAAATGGGATATTTGCTTAATCTAATCCAGGATTTTAGGAGGGAGAAATGCTCTAAGAATAAAAATAATTTCCCTTGCACACAGGAACAAGCAAATAGTACATCTGCATGAATGTAGACTCCCAGAATAAAGTGGCAGTAGCAATAAAATGGATTTCAAAGGGCAGGGTGGAAAAATTAGGCAGTGTTTCCAGCCTTACATGAGCCACGTATGAATTGTGTGGTTACAGTGTCTGAGTTATGGAGAATTTTCAGATTAGAAAGACTCCACTGAACAATAAAAAACCCTTGCCAAAGCTAAGTGGAAATGACTTTGTAAAAAGCTTCATACTTCTCAACAGCACAAAAAACCAGAAGAGTAGAACAGAGAGGCTACCTTGCTAGCCCATCATTTTGAAAAGCAGAAGTAAAGTGCACATATACCGGTGTTTTCCCCCCGAACACAGGGAGCAATTGGAAATTGAAGAACTCATGATACATTTTGAAAACAGGATATACAGAGTCCATTACTTGTTTGCTTAAAAGTCATTAGACTTTAGTTAACATATACACATACACGTGCACACATGCACGCACAACCAAACAAAACTCCCAATTGACAAGATGAAACAGTGTGAAGTGGCCCAAGATTCTTATTCAGTTGCATAACAGGCTCCTTGATCTGCAACATGCTTGGCAGCAACAGCAAGAACAGATATTGTGCAAGCTACAAATTAACGAGAATGTCATTAACTGGTGGTAAGAAGACAGTGCCTGGTGTTGTCTTCAGTAAATTGGCTATTTGAAGAAAACAATTTTTTCTAGCTATGCCTTTGCCCATAATGGCCAAATGAGTATAGTCAGAAAGATATTATCACTTCTCTTCCAAAGACTATCTATGGGTTATATATCAATGTACTCAGGATTAAAAAAAATTAACCATGACACCACATCAGTGCTACCTCCTGGCTACAGCCAATTCCTTTGAAAACTTTTGGAAATATAAACCTCTCCATTCATTTCATGAAAGGTTATTACTGAAACCAGATTGAGTATTTCCCTGTCCAGCCTTGTATGTGCTTTGGTCATTGACAGCTTCACTCCCTTTATAATTGGGGGACAAGGACAGGGTTTTAAAGGATGACGTCTCTTGTTACTCTTTGCTTCTCAAGTGATGAGGAATATCAACTTCAAGAACTTTTCTCCTTATTCTGTTTTTAGCAGTATTATTAGGGCTTCTACTCAGAGACTGGAATGTTCTATGGATCAGCAATCTTAAATCACACTTGCTTTGAACACAATGTCCTTTCCAGTATTGCACTAAGACATTGAAATGAGAAACAATACCACACAACAATTAAAATAATTCTATGCAAGATCTGATCACTACTCAAATTGAAAAATACGGAATTCTGTTTACTCATTCTTATGTTGCACTTATTTAAACATTTTAATGCATGATTTTACATATCAAGAATATAATTATACATTTTGGCATACAATTCCACAAAAGATTGTTGTCTAACTATAGGCTTATCTATGAATGTTATGTGCATAATATGGACAGCATAACAAGTACTTGTGTGTTATTATAGTCAGGCATTAGTTTGGTTAAAAAAAAAAACAGTGCCTTTGTTTTGTCTGGTGAATATAATTTTACCAAAGGCCAGTCATTTAAGATATTTTAACATTAACTACTGAAATGGAAGAATCTTTCTATTAAACATAATGATAGCAGTATATATCATTTAAGAAAGACAAAAGGTAAACAAATGTAACCAAATGGGTAACAGGCAGCTGCCCAATTAAAGTTAATAATGAACATATCTACGACTCATATTCTCCAGGCCAACTATGTGAAAATGCATTAGGTTTTATTAGTCTGCATCCTGGCGAAGTTCCTTTCATTTTATATTATAGATGATTTCATAGATAGTAAGCATTCCATTAGATGGAGCTGATCTTGAGCCAGTTTCTAACTTTTCCGAGTTTATTTCTGGGCATAGAATCTTTGCTTTAAATGTGGGCAGCAGTAGTCTCCATAACATAAGGCTGTGCTCTTGTGATTGATGCAAAAGTCCCATACAGACATGACTCACTTGTGCCAGGGTCAGAAAGCACTAGTGTTATTTGTTTGCAGAGAACAATACAATTTCACTGGGAGTCAGATCAATCAGAAGCTTTAACACATATCTATCCCACCCTCAGAGCCCTAGGATAGGCACTACACATCATTTTGCTTTTAGCTACTGTGGATCTTTCCTTCCATGTTTCTTCAGATATTTCAAAGAGGGGGAAAAAAAAAAAGCAAAGACTCCTTAATGAAAGCATTCAAGATGATACCTGACCTTTCACTTGTGTTGACCAAATGGTTTTATGCCTGTTTCTGTCACTGCCATCTATCATCCTTAATTAGCATCTACTCAATAAAACAGCTCACTTCTGAAGTATATTAATTACTGTTTTATGACTTTGGTTCCTATCATCCTTGCTGTACAGCAATGGCTATAAAAAGTGTGGCATTTCCCAGCACAAAGGGGCAGTATATGTTATGTGTGATTCATGTACGTTACATTAATATTTAGAGAGGTGGTCTGAAATAAGCTATATATTCTGAGTTTGTGCTGTAAGGAGTTGTTTTGATTTTCAGCATTAGAAATATGCCTTTCTGAGACAGACAAGGAAGCAAAACTTTCTGCTATGGGAATTTCAAAATCCCAAGTTATGAGTGGCAAATCCAACAATAAAGGAAGATGCCAGGTTAAGATGAACTATTCTGTTCTATAAATTGTGTAACCATAGTGTGCAGGGGCTATTCCCTTTTGTGATACTCGTCCATAATTCAGAGAATTGATAGTCATTACACTGCTAGCTTTTAAATAAATCATTTTGAGTTATTTTCATGATTTGGCCATGTGGAGTCTGGTAAGTAACAGAATTTCCTGTGATATTTACTGAAAATTGTTCACTATGGATTGACAAGAGTTTACTATTACAAGATCTTACTAGAATAACTTAGAACAATTCTGGTAGCCATGGTGAAATAAATATTAACCCCCGCCACACACAAAGAAAAAGAGAGAAAAGAAAATATCAGTTGAAAAATTTTAAATTACTGGAACTGCTCAAAAGTAATTCACAAAACATACAGCTTATTTCCATCGTTGTATAATCATAATGATAGAAAGGACCTCAAAAGGTCTGTTTTTTGACTTTGTTTAGGACCATAAATAAATCCACTGAGTCAGGACAACATACTCTGGGATGGATGGATGGGAGGAAAGGATGAGGGGAGGGATTCCTAGAGGGGGAGAATTCACAGCCCTCTGCAAAGCTCCTTCTAGCAATTGATACTATTCTAGAACTGGCTTGTGCATTTCTCTTTCTTACACTGTACTTTAAATCTTTCTCTTGTTCCATTATCAGTGAGAAGAGAGAATAGTTCTTTACTGTCCTCTTAGAACAGTGAAAAGTATCTATTTATAAGTGATTCATCAGTAAGCAGAAGTGAGTAATATAAGGCACAATGGTATTGCCAACTAAGCAGCATCTAAATTTCACTTATTAAAATATGAAGGGATACGAAGTATTTCTATAATTTGTATATGGAAAGTCAAGGCAAATTTTCAATTTCAAACAAAGAAAATTTAAAGAAGTAAAAAAAAAAACTATGGGAAAGGGAGTATTTTAAAAGCCATGCATATGGATTTAGTACTCTACTTAAAAGACTAGAGATAAAAATAGCACACATAATGTTGCAGGCCTCTCTGGTCACTAAGAAAAAAGAAAAAAAGTAATGGCTCCCCAGATTCAAAAGGAAATTAAAATTAAGTGTAGAATGAACTTGCTTTCTTTCTGAACTAAAATATGGAAAACTAAAGATAATTACTTTTTACTGCAGAACTTTTTAAACTCTAAGTGCATAAAGCAGAGGATTAAGTGAAAAATCAGGTTCATAAAAAATGCATAAATGGTATTTAAAAGAGCACCATAACAAAAGCATTACCTTATGAACTTTTCTTGTCATAAAACACAAATTTAGTCATGTACTATTTATAAAGCAAGCATGAATTTGAATAACTTCTAGGGTGATGGCAAGTAATTTTACAAGTTTTTTATGGTTTCTGTTCATTATAAAGAAAACACACACATGTACGCATGCACGCATTCCCTACTTCCTTCTCCTTTTCCTTCCTTATGAAACCTGGATCGCTTTATTTTTACAGTTAGTTGGTACCAATCTGAAATTCCTCTTGGAAACTATCATAACTGCATAAGCCCCTGTAAAGTACTGCACACAAAACAAAAGCCTAATAACGTCCAGGAAATTTGAAAAGAAAGCAGTTCAGTCTTAATAAATGACATGGTAATAGAGTGACTATTCAGGTCAATAGAGTACTTTTTTAAAAAAAAAGCAAATATTATTTCAAGATTCTGTTATTCCCAGTTTATATTTTGCCCCAGTCATACACTTTAGCAGTGCTATCTCAATAGTTATCACTTAATACCAGGACTGTACCTTATAAATAAGCACAATAAAAATACTCCACGGAATGCTTCGCACTGTCAATTACCATTCAGTGTAGTCACCTATCCTACTCCTATGTGGAAGGAGTTTCATGTATACCACCTTTTCCACATTTACAATCTATGATATGCCCTAGCTTGTAGCCCAATAAACTTGAAGCAGGGAGAGTTTTAAAAAAGAAAAAAAAAAAGACACAATGTTGTAGAGTTTTAATGATAATATACACTTTACCTCCAAGGGATCTTCAGAAAATACATTTTTGTTTAGGCACAAGGAAATATTCATAAACTGTTGCAGCTGATTCAAAAGCAGCTCTAAAACAATTGTTGGCAATATTGAACTCAAGTTGGGACTAGTAATTAGCACAATAAACTTTCATAGAAGGAATTATTTCCCTAGGAAGCATGGCAGGCTCCCACTACTGAAGTTTGGCCAATTAATCAATCTTCTATTGAACATATAGCCTGTGGTTCCTCTTTTGCTTCAGAGCATCTATTTTTGAAGAAAATCGTATTGTAACAAAAAAGTAATTCTAATTAAAAATGCAAGGAAGAGTGAGGGGGAAATTTAGTTTTTGCCTAACCAGCAAGCAGCAGTTCTTGGTTTATATAGACTTTGCAAATCTAGGTCCTCAATATTTGCACAAAATTAGGAATTTTCATAAATGTTTGAGTTTCAAAAGGACCAACACGATCAAGCAAAACAAAGAACCATACAATACTGGGAGCTGCAGCTGATACGATGCCCTTGATTTCCATCCAAAGTCTTAACAGGGAATAAAAAATATTACCTTCTATTTCTGAAAATACCCTCAAAATAAGACTCAAAGACTGCTTACCACATGCTTACTTTTTCTCTAGCTAATAAATATATTGTAAATAAAATAATTCCTTCATATGCCTGCATTTTTCAAAAATAGAACAATAATTATAGCCATTATCAAAAACATCACATCACAAAGTAACCTTAAATTTTATAGACTCTGTTAAAGAAACACAGTAATATGTTGAAGTTAGTTAGAATAGTTTCTTCAGCATCTGTATCTTTTCCTAGGTTAAAAAAGTGAAATAACACTTGAATAGATTGAGAGAAGTATGTCACAGAAATATCAGGACACTATTTATCATTTCCGGATATGGATTTAGAAAAAAAATATTGATGTGGAAGAAAGCATAAAACTTGAAAGATTAATGCATTTATAATGAACAAATATGTTTTAGAAGGAAAGTGACAAGAGCACTAGGAATGTACCTTCTCAGCATAAAATAGAGATACGCCAACAGGTACCAATATCCTACTGTGCTTTTCCAATGGTTTATACATCATTAGCTCTGGACTATTTGGGTTGCTTTTACATCTTGCAGAGGCCCTCAAGTGCCTAGAACTATTCCTGTATTACCATCTTCTAGGGGAAGTTGTTAGACATCTCTCAACTACCAGCCCATGACTTCTTCCCAGCTGATTAGAAATTCTAACTAAAGACTGATCTGGAAGCTCTGCCACAGAGATGAATTTCTAACCACTGAACTCCAATATGTTTCAGGGTTGTAGATACATTGATGCTTCTCCAGCTTAGACCCACAATTTTGGAACCAAGTCATATCTTTTGAGCATAAAATATCCACCGTCAGCTTCTTAGGCTCAGAGATACATAGTAGTAAGTTCCATTAGAACATGGTCTCTTGTTTCCATCCCTGTATCTCTAGTTCCTATATCACAGAGCAAATATTCAAAAGGCAATAAGATTTTACTATAAAGACTGTTTCTTCAACCTACACTTTTTTTCTCATTTAACATCATTTCAGGTCAATAAACACAAAGCAGTCTACATTGACCTTTTTCATGTGTGCGTAGGTATCCACGCTATGGTATCAATGGTATAATTAGCAAAGTCCAGGCTATCACATGTTTCAATTGCTCCCAATCTTCCTCTCTCCCTTCTTTCCCTCCTCCTCTCTTTTCCCTTTTCTTTTTCTAATACAAACAATATGTGATGAGCACTCACGTTTCATATTTCTTTTGACTAAATTACTAGAAGAAGTGGACCTGCAGAATTTTTAGCAAGCTATGCTGATTAAAATTCTGCTATGTATTGTCAAAAAGACATCCAAAAAGATATACAGTAAGGCCCCTACATAGGGACCTTCAAGTTGCAAACTTTCAAAGGTGCAAACGTGTGTTCCATCAGGTGTGAGAAACTGCAGCTTGCCCTCCGTCTCCTATTGCTGAGGATCCTTCAGCTCTACCATCTCCCACCTCCTCTCCCTCCTCCAGTCAGTAACTCTTCTTGCCTGTTCACTCGGGGCCAGCCCCTGTATGCCAGCTATTGTACTGTACTACTGTACTTTTCAAGGTACTGCACTGTAAGATTAAAAATGTTTTCTTTATTTTTTGTGCTTGTTATTTATGTATTATTTGTGTGAAAAGTATTATAAACCTATTACAGTACAGTGCTATATAGCCAGTTGTGTTAATTGAGTATCTAGGCTAACTTTGTTGGACTTACAAACAAATTGGACTTACGGACACGCTCTTGGAATGGAACTCGTTCATATATGGGTGACTTACTGTACCAACTTACATCATCAAAGTACTCACTAGCCCAAACTTATGCAATGTAGTAGAAAAACAGAATTTGATCTTTATTCAACTGTATATTCCTGAGGCTTCACTGGTGGCGCAGTGGTTGAGAGTCCGCCTGCCGATGCAGGGGACACGGGTTCGTGCCCTGGTCCGGGAAGATCCCACATGCCGCGGAGCGGCTGGGCCCGTGAGCCATGGCCGCTGAGCCTGCGCGTCCGGAGCCTGTGCTCCGCAACGGGAGAGGCCACAATGGCGAGAGGCCCGCGTACCGCAAAAAAAAAAAAAAAAGTATATTCCTTTTACCAATAATGAGAATAAAACTGGTTTAATATGTTTAATTGGTCATCTGTATTTCTTCATTTTTTTAATTTCACTGGCTCAGTTTTAGTGCCATATATCCATTTTCCAAAAAATGTTTTGAACACATTATAAGTTGAATCTTAAACACTAGAAATATTACTAGTCCTTTCACATTGTTTGCTTTCTATGTATTTTCAGGTGGAGCAGTGAGATTTTCTACATGAGCACAGAAGATGTGTTAAGAAATTCTACTCTAAAAATGTAATTCAGCTAACTTTCAATAAACAGTTTTTGAACATATACTATGTGCAAGGCCCTAGTGTTTGGGAGATAAAATAATAAATCAGGCACAATTTTATGACTTGAGTTTATCTTTTCAAGTTATGTATGAAGACAGTTTTTAAAAATTAAGGATACTTTACACAATTAAGAGACTTATTACTTAAAATAATAAGTACCCATCGATTCAACAAACACTAATTGAGCACTTACCCAAGATTATGGGTGAATTAAATGTTGATTTTACATACTTTGTGGTCTGGTGTAAGAGGCACAATGGGACAGATATCACTAATTCAGGTGAGAAAATATTAAGTGAGTTAAAGATTCCTTTGAGTTGGAAAAGCTCTCTAGAGGAAAAAGTATCTGGCCTGGATCTGTTTGACACAAAAAATATAAAGTGGTCTGTATGGTGAAAAAAATTAAATCAAGAAAAAAAATTCTCCTTTCCCTGTGAAATGTTTATTTATGATCTAATCCTAAGAATGCAGATAATCAGTATTAAAAAAACACACACGCACAAAACCTAAGACTTCTGTAAATTTCTTGAAGAATTTGATCTTTTCTAAAATCGTATCCCTAATATACCCCTTTTATATGCACTTCTCTATATTTAATGTCATCACAAACCACTGACAGCCAGGATATCAATATATATATTAAAGGAATAAATGAGAAGCAAAGAGAAGCTTTTATATTAACAAGCAGTAAACTTGTCACAGATTTTGCATTTAATAAATAATTGAAGCCAGAAAAATTAGCAATGAAAACATGACGTAAACTCTAAATATACTTCTTAGAAGAGTCCCCCAAAGCAACTGATCACAGCATCAGAGAGTCCTCAAAATAGTGCTGTGGGCAGACAGGACTAGATAACTTGGCAGTGCTCAGAGCCAGTGATGGTATTCATTCCCCAAAGAAGCAGAGGCTAAAAACAGCTGAGAGAGGTGGAAGAGAGCAGGGTCATAGGGATATAGTTTTATTCATATCTATCTACTCAAATTTCATAGCATTTGCTTCAATTTGCTTTATATAGATGATGCAGTTTAAACGTGTTCAGGGATTTTCTTTTGCTCAGACTGAAGATGAACATGAAAGTCAGACCACCAGGAACACAAATTCTGATTCCATTTAGAAGCATGTGATCTTAGGAAATTCACTTTTCCCTCTGAGCTGCTCCACCTAATCTATAGCTTTTAAAAGGAAGATTAAATGAAATACTATACAAAACACTTAGCAGAACACTCAGCATAAAGGAAGCACTCAATAAGTGGTGGCTGTTATTATTAGGATGTTTAAACATAAGAGCTCAACATGAAATTGGCTAAGTACCTCTATTCTTTTATAGAGTTTAGGGGGGGAAATGTCAGTTCATAGATTATATTCTGAGAGTGGCTAATTTCAATATGAAGGATCAACGTTTATAAAGCATGGGAGACCTGATGTCTTCTAGGTATGATGAGTTTCTATCTGGGGAGAGATTTATTTTATTTCCTTCCTTTTGATTCATTTTTTTCCCTTTATTCTACTTAATTCTTTCAAAGATCAGAAATCTATCTGGAACATTCCAACAAATTGGGAAACAATCTATCTTAATGCATAACCTCTCACTGTAAGATGAATGCATGTAAAGGATGCATATATTATACTCAGAAACAATCTCCACATACATATATATCTATTTTTTAAAAATTCCTTTCATTAATAAGTTTTAAAATAGAAGCCTTCTTTGAAAAGATTCCTTTCTATAGTTGATAATACTTGTATGTGATGAAGCTCCTCTGAAGTGCCAATTTAGCATTAGTTAACAGGACTTGCTGTTGTGTAATTTTTTCATGCTAATGATTTGAGTCAATAAGAACACTAAATTTATGTGCATTTCAGCCATTAAGATAAGTAGACAGAATTATTAACATTGGTTAGAAAAATGGTTTACTACAAAATATTTTTAAGTATTTTAGATTAAAATAAATATCAAATGCTATGCTCCTTTTTACCATCATAAAGAGAAATATTAGGTTAGGTTTATCATTTGAAATGTGTTGATATTTACTTTTTCTTATTTGCTGTTGATATTTTTCTAAGTATCATCCCTTTTCCCCAAGTAACAAAAGATAGAACAGATTCAGAAAAAGGTAACTATTTGGTAAATAAGATATATACAGGTTTGACTTGTTTGCCCATTTTTAGATCAGAAAGTTCAGGTTTACAAATAGCTCTTCAAAAGGCCGGTTGCTGCTGAGAATTAATGAAACAAATCAAGAAGCAAAGTGTGCCCTAGCCAAGTACTATTCATCCAACACATGGAGTTTAAATTCCAATTTGTCTCAAAACTTTTGTGGTGTAGCAAATGGAGCTCCTAGTGCTGTTCACCAGTCCCTCATTTTACCCCAAACAGTCCTTTGATCTTAACCAATCTCACCATTCTCCCACAAAAATTCCAATACTGAGAAATTATTTTATTTATTTGCCCTTAACAATCAGAAGGGTGGGAAAACATGCTGGAAGTGAAACGATATTGTTTCATAACTTAAGCATTAAAGCGCCTCTTCTAACTGTACCGGATCATTCCAAAAACTAGGGCATAAAAACTATTATGAGAGCTCGATTCATGCCAAAATCTGAGCAACTACTTTCACTGTTTAAGGAACCTCCTGTCGGCTCATCACAAATAAAGAGGATCACTATTTGCGGAACAGAAATTGACTATGTTTAGAACTGCTTTCAGGAACACAGTGGAAACCCGGATACGTATATCTGCTGACAAAGTGATTTTTTTCTCTCCCTCTGAGTTTTTCTAAAATGTTTTGGTTCAGCTCAAATATCGAACTTTTCCCTTAAGGCTCCGATTAAGAAAAATTCTACTGAGTATCACTTCAGATGAGATGCTCCAAAAGGCACTATGACGAAGTCACAGATGAAAGACGGTCCTTGGGAAATTTCACTATGATTAGGAAGAAAGTATAATGATACAAATAAACAGTACAGGGCAGCATAGGATAGTGTTCTTCATGTCTCATAAGATTCTAAGGGAAGGACAGAGGAGGTAGAGAATCCTTGGGGTAAAGACTGAGCATAAATAAGGGGCTCAGTCAGGACCCCAAACTGATAAATTTCACCGGGCCATTCCCAAATCAGGTCGTTAGCTTTGCTGTTTGATATCAGCTTTAAACGAACACGAACCATTCAATGGGGATTAAAAAAAACACATGATGTGGGCTTCCCTGGTGGCACAGTGGTTGAGAGTCCGCCTGCCGATGCAGGGGACACGGGTTTGTGCCCCAGTCTGGGAAGATCCCACATGCCGCGGAGCGGCTGAGCCCGTGAGCCATGGCCGCTGAGCCTGCGCGTCCGGAGTCTGTGCTCCGCAACGGGAGAGGCCACAACAGTGAGAAGCCCGCGTACAGAAAAAAAAAAAACCCAAAAAACAAAACATGATTTCAAATAGGGTAACATATAAACGTTTGTACATTTTTAGTCCTAGCTTGCCACATTTTGGTTATGCATAAGATGAAACCTAGCCTATATATGAAAACTGATTCCACTGAATCATAATGGAATGTGCAGGTCAATTCTGACTTTGCAAAATCTTACAGTAATAAATAAAGAATTAATTTTGCACTTTACTAAGCAGTTTTCCTTGCTTCAATTACTAAGAACATCTAAAATATTTAAGGCAAGAAACAATGCATTAAATCATGAATAATAGCTATATCTTCTCTTGCAAACATCGCATTACCAGGAGAGCACACCCACCTCCCAACTTTCAAGTCCAAACTGAATAAACATGGGTCTTTTAGTATCAATTTAATTTAATAGAAGGAAGTCCCTAAGGCAAGGTAACTCCTTTGAATTCTTTCTGGCTCCTCTCATCAAACATCAAATCTAGAGACAGTATGAAAACAGCTTCGGTTGACCATCAACACAGTTCTAGCAGCAAAGGAAGTAAGAATATAACTTCAATAGCCAGCCTCCGTATCCTGTGGGCATTTCAGATAAAATAACTCCACCTTAACTGCAACCGAAATGAATGGAAAGCCATGGCAAAACCCAGAAAGAAGACTAATGTAATTATTTCCATGTGATCAATATAACTTGTAATATAACGTACTATCTTCTGCATAAACAGCTGCAATTTGACATTTTCATGAGTATTATTTAACTGTTTTGAATTTTAAATGCATATACGTTGTTCTTCCATAGAAGCTGGTCATGCCCTCTTTGTTACAATACACATTGTAACACAGAATGAACAGTAACTGTTTGCTAATGAATAAAGAGCTTACTATCAAAACAGACATGTAACCATGACTTATGAAAGAGAGGAGGTAGGTGGAAAATGGTAAGTATTGGTGATTAGAATGTCCTAGACATTGTGTTAGGTACTCATGCCTTTTTATTTCATCCTAAGTATCCCATGATAAAGAAATAACTATTCCCATTTTACAGATGAAATATAAGCTCAGAGAGGTTAAGAAACTTGCCTAAGCTCACACAGCTAGTGAGCAGCAGAGTCAATATTCAAATTCTGGTCTGTCTAATTCCCAAACCTTTGTAGATATACTACAGGTATATATGAAAAGGCACTACAAGACCAATCACAAGCACTGAAATTGAAACTGTGATTAAAAATCTTCCAACAAACAAAAGCCCAGGACCAAATGGCTTCACAGGCGAATTCTATCAAACATTTAGAGAAGAGCTAACACCTATCCTTCTCAAACTCTTAAAAAATATAGCAGATGGAGGAACACTCCCAAACTCATTCTACGAGGCCACCATCACCCTGATACCAAAGCCAGACAAAGATGTCACAAAGAAAGAAAACTACAGGCCAATATCACTGATGAACATAGATGCAAAAATCCTCCACAAAATACTAGCAAACAGAATCCAACAGCACATTAAAAGGATCATACACCATGATCAAGTGGGGTTTATCCCAGGAATGCAAGGATTCTTCAATGTATGCAAATCAATCAATGTGATACAGCATATTAACAAACTGAATTAGAAAAACCATATGATCATCTCAAGAGATGCAGAGAAAGCTTTCAACAAAATTCAACACACATTTATGATAAAAACCCTCCAGAAAGTAGGCATAGAGGGAACTTTCCTCAACATAATAATAAAGGTCATATATGACAAACCCACAGCCAACATGGTCCTTAATGGTGAAAAAGTGAAACCATTTCCACTAAGATCAGGAACAAGACAAGGTTGCCCACTCTCACCACTATTATTCAACATAGTTTTGGAAGTTTTAGTCACATCAATCAGAGAAGAAAAAGAAATAAAACAAATCCAAATCAGAAAAGAAGAAGTAAAGCTGTCACTGTTTGCAGATGACATGGTACTATACCCAGAGAATCCTAAAGATGCTACCAGAAAACTACTAGAGCTAATCAATGTGTTTGATTACCAGGGAAGAGATATGGGGACATATGTATATGTATAACTGATTCACTTTGTTATAAAGCAGCAACTAACACACCATTGTAAAGCAATTATACTCCAATAAAGATGTTAAAATAAATAAATAAATAGATAAATAAATAAATAAAAAAGAAAAGGCACTACCTACCTCTTTTCTAAAATTGTAAGCCAGCTATAGATACAAATGCACACCAAGTTGCAAATTTCATTCATGCAGTTTAACATAGCAAAGAAATAGCACTATAATTGGCTCACAGTAGCCTCTAAAATGAACAATGGTTTGAAAGGCATATAAGTGACAAGAACTGGATTTCCTCCAGACAAAAAACAGTTGAGAACAAGGGAGGCTATTTCCCGGTTTCAAATGTTCTCTCATGGAAAAGTGTGTGTTTGACTCATAGTTGCTTAGTAAAGTATGTTTTTCCCTCTTTAATCACTGTAATACTATAATTCTGGAGAAAAATATAATAATTTTATTCTTGCTATAGAATGGGATGAGGTCATCAAAAGTCAAATCTTTTATATACTGAAAGCATCAGTGTATCTCAAAACAAGGCAGACTACTTCCCAGTTAGAAAATCTAAGCATTCCTTCCATCTTTAACATGATTAATAATGCCATGTATTTTTTGAGCTTAAGCCTAAAATAAGATTCTGGCAGAGAAAACATAGGTAAACACAGTATTGCAATATGTCTATATTCATTCTATACCCGTTTTAAGTATGTAATATTCAATATTGAAAGATTCAATAAAAGTGAGAATAATCAATATTTCATATAAATTTGCAACCTTTAGTCTTGTAACACTAACCTGGGAGAAGCAAGTCAATACAATGTCCCACAACAGAAGAAATATCTATAGTATCAAGATATTAAAGACATCTCAAATATTGCCACAGGAAGCAATCAGAGACTAGAAGTCAGGTTTCCTAAATCCTTGTCCTGTTTCCTTTCAGTTCTTTAGAGTGTTGCTTCCATGTTATTTGCTTTGTAACATATCATAAAAGTATTCTTCTTGAGAATACTTCAGCTATTCAGCTTCAACTAAAATAACATCACAGAAGTACTACTTCTCCTGGGAATAAGTTTCTACAATGCCGTCTTCAAAATTTGGTATTTGAGGAAAGACGCTCTATTAGTTTCCCAATTTTATCTCACTGATAGAGCCTTCAAACACTCCTAAGAGTAGTGCTTGATGCATTCTAAGAGAACTTCCAGAAATACCAGTTGAATGAAGAATGTACCACCAATCTTGAAGAACAAGTTGTCCTGAGGCATCACCTCTAGAACTACATTGCCTTTTGAGACTATGGAATCTGGAACTCCTTGGAATAAGCAGAATCCTAAAATGAGCCTCCAAGACTCCCGGCCCTGGCTGACACACACCTTCTCCGGTCACTCAATATCCCTGATGTTGGTGTTGCTATGAAGCGATTTTGCAGATGTAAGTAAAGTCCCAAATCAGTTGACCTTATGATGGGGAGATTACCCAGGTGGGCCTAACCATATCATGAGTCCTATAAAAACAAAGAGGTTTCTCTGGTCTCAGAAGAAAAAGAGAGATGTAGCCCACCTTGCCTAGAAGAAAGCAAACATTTATGGGGGCCAAGAGGGCAAGAAACTGCCAATAGGAGCTGAGAGTGGTCTCCAGCCAACAGCTAAAAGGAAAATGGTACCTCAGTCCTAGAGCTGCAAAGAAATGAATTCTGCCAACAGCCAGTGAGCTCAGAGGAGGTCTCTGAGCCCAGGTGAAAGCTACAGCCCTAGATGACACCTCAGTTTCAGCCCAGTGAGACCCTAAGCAGAGTATCCAGTCTCCTGAGCTACAGAAATGGGTGAGGGAATAAATTTGCAATATCTTAAGCTGCTCAGTTTGTAATTTGTTACACAGCAATAGGAAAGCAATCCGCTTCTTTAGTTTTTTAATGTACCCCATGCTTCCTGAATGGATATAGGAATACAATGTATATAGAAATACATTTCTATATACAGAAACGTACTTACTATATATAGAAATACATTTCTATATTCAGAAATGTATTTACTATATATTGTCAACTGATATAGTCAATATTATATACAGCCACTCTGGAGGGGAATGGTAAAGAACTCTGCCATAATCCCTGCCAGGGTTTAGTGTGGAGATGAGGGAACAAGGCACAGACATAAGAAACAGCTCAATGACAACCCAGGTTATAGCACGAATCATCAGAAGGGGTTGACCTAGAACATGATATGATTTGGGAAGATAATCCTGGCAGAAACTGCTGGTGGACAGGAGAGAAGAAGGAGACCAGGAAGACCAGGTAACAGACCACAGGCACTACCATCAAAAGAGAAGGCAAGAGGCCTATGGTGAGCCATGGGAATGAAAGAGAAAGAATTCACTGTGACATAACTGAAAGGAGACTAGACCTCACTGTCTTCTTCATCACACTGTGAGATGTTTATATCCACCTTAGAGGGTAATCTTTGCAATCCATTCATGCAACCAAGTGTTTACTGGGTACCCCCTATGTGCTAGGCACATTGAAGGTGCTAGAAATAATACAGCAGAGAGCAATGCAAATGCCATGACTTTAAGGAGCTTCCCTTCTGGGAAAAAGCAGAAAGTCAAAAAGCAGACAAATCATGTAATTCCAGAAAGCACTAAGTTTGGATTACTTGTTGCAAAGCCTAGCATTGTTGAATAAGCAGGAAGGATGACAGATGAGAGATGAGAAAGAAGGAAAAAGAGAGTGAAGAGTCAAGCACAATCTAAGTTTTTGTGCAAGAAAGACTGAAGAAAAGGTAATACCAATGAAAGAAATAGAGAGCCTGAAAATAAACCTGAAACAAACCTCTCTGTACCTGTTTTTTTCATTGATAAAATGGGCATAATAATGTTTGCCTCACAGTGTTTGCCTCAATAGGATTCTTAGGAAAAAATAAACTAATATGTGTACTGAGCTTAGGATAGAGCACAGTAGAGAGTAATCACTATGTAAGAATAAGCTACTATTTTAATTATTTGCTCTTTTTAAAAAATTCACTAATGACTACTATCCATACCACTTTCTCAGTGATTGGTAAATGTACACTATGAAGGAAACACACTATCTCCATCTTGCATTAAACAAAGGTAGCAGATTGGAAGATGTTAGTGTTAAACCTGAAGTCCAGAAAGATGGATTATTTTTTTTCAAAATTCACACTGAATTGTGTTTTCTGATCTTTATTAAACATCAGAAATACCGGTTCTCTATTGGAACATGGATGGACAGTCAACTGATGGAGCAGGTGGCGGTTTCCATATTCATCAAAAAAGGGCATGGGGCTTCCCTGGTGGCGCAGTGGTTGGGAGTCCGCCTGCCGATGCAGGGGACACGGGTTCATGCCCTGGTCCGGGAAGATCCCACATGCCGCGGAGCGGTTAGGCCCGTGGGCCATGGCCGCTGGGCCTGCGCGTCCGGAGCCTGTGCTCCACAACGGGAGAGGCCACAACAGTGAGAGGCCCGCGTACCACAAAAAAAAAAAAGGCATGGACTAAAAAGACTGAGAAATATTGCCCTACCACATATGGAGAAATCTTTATAACCCAAGTACAGCCATGGATTTGACATGAATGACTGTTGCTAAAAAATGAGTCTGAGGGGCTTCCCTGGTGGCGCAGTGGTTGAGAGTCTGCCTGCCGATGCAGAGGACACGGGTTCGTGCCCCAGTCTGGGAGGATCCCACATGCTGCGGAGTGGCTGGGCCCGTGAGCCATGGCCGCTGAGCCTGCACGTCCAGAGCCTGTGCTCCGCAACAGGAGAGGCCACAATAGCGAGAGGCCCACGTACCGCAAAAAAAAAAAAAAAAAAAAAACTGAAACTGAGATGTGCAATTTGCAAATTTCACTTCACACAGGCAGGTTTATTCTTTATTGGATTTATCCTAAAGAATTAATTTTCAGACTCTTTTTTTTTACACGTGCATGTAATGCATGTTTATGTATGTAAAAATAACTCTTTTCCTAATAGAGCTAATGAATAGGATTGTAACAATTTGGAATTCCAGAGTATAAATTCATATTTCTACTAGAAGGTGTACATTTAGTACGGCAATCAACATATTTCAGTCTTTTATTTTGTATCCTTCTTGAGTCAAAGGACTACCTTTCTGCTATGAAAACTTGTGTTTGTCTTTTACTGCTGTTGCCAACAGTCACAGGTTGATCTGCCCACATCATTCCATTGTGCCAGACCACAGAATTAATCTCATGGAATTTAAAACTGTGATTATCTTCTAACAACTCGTTCCTTTAAGTTGCCATCAAGGACTAAAAAATATTCTTCCAGCATTTTGGGTGTTGGTTTGTTATTTTGTAAACTGGAAAGCCAATTGCTCCTCTATCCAGATTAAATCGAGGATAGACTACAGCTCTTTGAGTACGAACCTGGTGGGATCCTCTGTACTCATAATCTAATTCCACCATTATCTAAACATGGCATAAAGAAATAACAAAATACTGGAACATATATTCTCAATTTTAATTTTTCAGAAAAATTTTCAATATATTATTCAGGATGCCATTTTTTGTTTAGTAACACTTTTTTTCATAAGTTCTCAATGGAAGATAAACGAAGTAGCCTCTGAACTTCCAGTGCAGCTTTGTTACTCACTGTCTTCTGTAATGAGACCTTTGTGTCTTTTTCATAATGTCACAGGTAGCTGAATTTGCCAGATTTTATCTCCAAATAAAGGAGTTATTTGCATGCAATTTAGATTCTAAGATATTCCACTGGAAGGAGAGTATGAACAGTCCCGTACCACATTATATTGTTACTCAATTCATTGTGAAGTACTGTTGGTTTGCTTTTGTCCTTTAGCTTTGGCTTGGCTGTAGTCTCTCCCCTAACAGTGCCAACAGAAGGAATCATGGAACAGTTGACAATGCTGCCTTCCCAGCTGACGAGAATCTGGCAGCAACGAGGCCATTAGAGTCACTGTCTAATGATCAATAATGAGAGGACAAGTTAACCCAACCTATTACAGGTTTAGCAGCGAAGAATAAAGCCAAACACAAAGTAGTTAATTCAAATTTTTAGAATAAATGAAATTTGTAGAAAGTTAATATCTGTGGGATATATATTTTTGTGTGTAATGTTTCTTTAATAAATGAAATACCTCAAGGAGGCCCTGATGATTATAAAGGGTTAAGAGTCTTTTAACTTCAAACCAGCTCTCCCTTGGCTTCTAATATATACATATTTAAAAATTTGAAGAAAATCAAGAATCAAAAAATTGCGGGGAAGGAGACTGGATTAGTGGGAAATACTTCAGAGACTGTGGATCTTAAAGAAAATATTGACCTTAGGTAGAAAAGAAAGGGCAAGGGTGCTCTTGAAAAGGGACCTTGCTTAAGCAAAGACTCAGAGGTGAGAATGTTCATAAAATATATTTAGGGGTAATCTGGACAATAACTAGATACATTTTCCACAAGTTAATCAGAGAGGCAGATAAGCTAGCAGCAATAGGTCAAGTTTCATTGCTAGAATATCTAAGCATTTTATGAGAAACAGGAGCCACTGAATTTTGGGGGAAATAATTGTATTTACTGAATGCCATGCACCATGCATCACTAAATTTATCATTTTTATTTAATTCAATCCATGAAACTATGAGGTGGGTGCTCTCGTCATTCTATTTTATAGGTGAGGAAACTGAGCCTTAGACAATTAATTGGTCCAAAGTCACATGATGAGTAAGTGGCAGAAACGAGATTTGAACCTATATCTCTCTGAAAAGTAAAGGAACAAAACAGTATTGTGAAGGGAAGAAAATGGAACAAAAGTGGTTTTGATGGATAGGACCGGTAAGACATAAAAAAAACCGTCTGATTAAGACCACAAGCTCTCTTTGAAGTGTAGAATATGATGGTTGGCTTCTCGCCTACACTAAGTATCTGTTGACTGGACTATTAGCAGAAGTCTGGGACTGATAACATTTTGGCACTTTCTCTTTGAACTTCACAGGCTTCCCCCACATCACCATAATAAGCCACTAGTCTTTAACTTTCATAAATTCTTTCCAGCTTTAAAAATTAAAATCTACTGTATGCCACATGGTCTACAGCCCACCTTTAAAACATACTGGGCAGCTTTGAATTTCATGATTCTATAATGACATTTTTAAAAGACAGACCTCACATATAATACTCTCATCTATTTATACTGTTAGAAAGCATATTGGTACGGATCTTCTAATTAGTCAAGCATTTGAATATTAATGTCATTTTTATATATTTAAACAAAATATAATTTTCAAAGACATGCTCTAAATGGTTATGTACTACAAAGGTAATTAAAGATTAAGATGCAGGTATTAGTTAACATGGAGTGCTATAGCACACAATTATTTTATTTTAGTGGAAAACACTGATTTATAAAGGAAACTAAATATATCTGTAGCCAAAATGTATTTCACATATCTTTCACAAGATTCTGTCACAGTGCCGAAAAAATATATTCGATCATTTCATTAACAAAGCTTGAACTCATGCTGGGGCATCTCATTCTCAAGCACTAGATTTAACAATGGGACTGTGAACTCCAGTGTCCATGGCAACAGTAGCTAATTCTTCTTTCCAATTATGGTGGCAATTCTCTCCCATGGCTTGAATCAGTTACAAAACAAAATACTCTCAAAGACCTTTCTGAGCCAATAGTCTTGCAGCTAATCTGCTAATAGGAAATAATCTGCAGCTAATACACACATTCCAGGGCAACAGTGTGTTTTCTTAATACTTTGTTTCGTGGGCCTCTTTCCAAAGAAAGCACGTTAAAGAATAGAAAACAGACATCCATTAAAAATAGTTATTATGCTACCTGGCCACTATTAATGCCTAAAACTTGCTGCAACTTGCAGAGTTTGTTAAATAGCAAGTTGAGAGGAGGCAATGCAGCAACAAAGAGAATGAGAGCAAATTGCTTATGCCAAGAGGGTAAGGGCTGAGTTAAAAGAAGACATACTTACAATGGCTGATTCTTAGCAAAGTTTTACATTTAACACATTTAATTTTTTTCCAGTCGCTACTATTTGTAGAATCTGTCTTTGCTTGTATTCCAGCAACAAATATCTCAACTGCCTTGTAAAGCTCTTTTTTTTTTGGTCCCCACTGTGTAATAATGGAAATGGTTTAGCATTGAAATTAGTTTTTCACCTCAAGGGTCAAAGTTTAACCTCCTGAAGAAGTCTAATGACCGAAACCATTCTAATAACAGAGAAGAAACAGTCTTCCCCAAAGCCTGATACAGTTGATGAATCAGCTTCCAATGCTCAATATTGCTTTTTGTTCAGAGGAAGATTGGGATGTTTTTACTTGAGAGAAAAGCGATGAATAATCATAAAAAAAAAAAAAAGAAATACCTTTTCAACTCCACTTAGAGTGAGACTTCTGCCTGCTCAGGGTTGGGATGGCTTGACACAGCAGTTTATCTGATTCCGTGTTCCTGAACTCTACCTGGCTCAAAGAGAATGTGATGACTTAAACCTTTATGCTGCAACTCTTCATTTGGGGAGAAGTATGGGTGGGTTCCCATTATTCCCTCTAGCCATGCTTCCCCTTCCACATTTAACAAAAAACAAGCAAAATGGAATAAACAGAAGTAGAGAAGGAATGAAATCTTTAAAGTTAAACGAGTCACCACACCGAAGGGTCTCTCTTCATCCTCTTTCAATCCATTTTATAATTCTGGTTGCTATGACAACATAATGCAACTCTCTATTACCATGACAATCTGACACAACTTTCAAAAAACAGTAAGTACTGTTTTATTCTGTTGTTCAATTGCTCCCAAGGAAACATGCTGTTATGTACTTCTGTGATGAAATCTGTACTATAGTCTAAGAGATATTATGTCAGAAAAACAAAAGCTAAATTATGGCGGAAATTGGAGGATAAAAAATAACATAGGTCTAAATTAACCACTTATTGAATGGGATTTTATTGAAACTTTTTCCTATTCCTAAAGAATTTGAAACTGGAATGTTTTCCATTTGCAGAATGGAAACAACTTCTTTACACAGAGGGTGACTGCTTACGCAAAATAGTATTGGTTTACCTTCCCAGCTACTAAACATGTTTCACCATCACCTGTGAAACATGAAAAAAAAATCTATGAAAGGGCCACAGGAAAACCAGAGGACCATGTTAACCCCAAGTAATGGATTACACTGAGCTAATCATACTGTTCAAACAAAACTCTATAGAGAGTCCAACTTCTAAGTTGAATTGAGCATGGTGTTTCTTGAATTTTGGGGTATTTTCAAAAAGGGAGTATTTGGAGCCCCTTAGTTCCTTTCTTGGATGATTATTTCCAATGGTCACTTTATAGTAAAGTCAATGATGCAACATCATAGAGTCTTCTTCCACCACCGCCACCTTATCAACTCCTCCCACTGTTTCCCATGGCTCATATAATAAATTAATAGCTGTATCTGTTGAGCAACTACAACATGTCAAAACCTGCATCTGAAAAACCTTACAATAATTATGCACAAATTTTCCACTAGGTGGAAAATAAAATTGCAACTTAGAAAGTCTAAGGAACTCTCAACAAGAGTCAGGTACCAATTAGCAGATCACAATTTTAATCTACCTCCTTAATCTCCAAAGCCCAAGCTCCTTCCAAGCAATGGATCACCTTGGAAATAAGAGCATTTTCCAGTTCTTGCATTATGACAATAAGTAAAAAAGTCTTTAAATATAACAAGCAATTGTTAAATATAAAAAGCACAGCCTACGTCTGGATAAGATTTCTTTCCTTTCCAAAGGGGTAACTATTTTGCTACACTGATATCAACATTAAAAGACAGAAATATAAACCATTTCAGGCTGAAAGATGATAAATGTGATTTAAATGTGATTAATATTCTATAATAAGTTTGTCTGCATAAAAAGTATGCAAGTACTTGGCTTTTTCAGTCTGAAATATAACGGTCATCACTTACCACCAAATAACCAGGGGAGAAGAAAATCTAGTAAATTAAACTTTGCTGTCAGCAATTTTTCTAGTCAAGTCTTATAAAAAACATGAGGTAGGGTGAATTTCTCAATATTGTGAAGAAAGGATGATGCCAACTTCATATCCAGAAAAAGCAACAACAACAAGAACAACAAACCCACTGAAGTATGAATTTTCAACCTGAGCAGCACCACATAAATGAAGTTTCAATAAATATTTATTATAACAGCAGCTTCCAACATTTTTTTTTTTTTTTTTTTTTTTGCGGTACGCGGGCCTCTCACTGTTGTGGCCTCTCCCATTGCAGAGCACAGGCTCCGGATGCGCAGGCTCAGCGGCCATGGCTCACAGGCCTAGCTGCTCCGCGGCATGTGGGATCTTCCCGGACCGGGGCACGAACCCGTGTCCCCTGCATCGGCAGGCGGACTCTCAACCACTGTGCCACCAGGGAAGCCCCCAACATTTTTTTAAATTTTATTTTATATTTTATACAGCAGTTTCTTATTAGTTATCTATTCTATACATAGTAGTGTGTACATATCAATCCCAATTCATCCCACCACCACCACCACCACCACCCTGCTTTCCCCCCTTCATGTCCATACATTTGTTCTCTACATCTGTGTCTCTATTTCTGCCCTGCAAACTGGTTTATCTGCACCATTTTTCTAGATTCCACATATATGCATTAATATACGATATTTCTTTTTCTCTTTCTGACTTATTTCACTCAGTATGACAGTCTCTAGGTCCATCCACGTCTCTACAAATGACCCAATTTCATTCCTTTTTATGGCTGAGTAATATTCCATTGTATATATGTACCACATTTTCTTTATCTATTTGTCTGTCGATGGGCATACAGGTTGCTTCCATGACCTGGCTATTGTAAATAGCGCAGCAAGGAACATGAGGGTGCATGTGTCTTTTTGAATTATGGTTTTCTCTGTGTATATGCCCAATAGTGGGATTGCTGGGTCATATGGTAATTCTATTTTTAGTTTTTTAAGGACCCTCCATACTGTTCTCCATAGAGTTTCCAACATCTGTATCTCAATTTTAGATCACACTTTAAAAAATATTTTATGTGTGTATAAAAATGTATTTTTACACTTATCACACAACTCCTACCCCAATTGCTGCTTAAAATTCTGATGCTAAATCACCAAATATCAATCTCAAAAATACCTTTTATCTCAAGTAGTGTTTTCATGGGTCTAAAGCAAGGAGAAAAAAAACTGACCATACAACGTTAGAAAATGAAGGTAAAAAATATAGGCATCAAATACTATCCTCACCTTGCTCATGGAATATTTCTCTAAGTGAACACAGTACTAATATAATTCAGTGTTTGTTTGTGCCATAGAAAACATTCATTCCCTCCTTCCCTCAGTTATGCTATTTGCAGCTTACATCAAGTCTAGAGATCATAGGCTCGAGTGTCCTCAAGTTCTTAGTCTTCTGAAAAACAGAGGAAATTATACAGAAGCAAGATAGAAAAAGTGGTTAAAGAGTAAGGGATAATTCTACCAGTTCTGTTTGGGGAATAATCATGTGGCCTGAGCAATAATTCTCCCATTTCATGTTGCTCAGGTTCAAAGACAAACCACCTGCTTGCTCAATTTTTGACAACATATATGACAAAAATATCAGAGTTTATGGGCTTCCCTGGTGGTGTAGTGGTTGAGAGTCCGCCTGCCGATGCAGGGGACATGGGTTCGTGCCCTGGTCCAGGAGGATCCCACGTGCCATGGAGCGGCTGGGCCCATAAGCCATGGCCACTGAGTCTGCGCGTCTGGAGCCTGTGCTCCACAGCGGGAGAGGCCACAACAGTGAGAGGCCCACATACCGCAAAAAAAAGAAAAAAATATATATATATATCAGAGTTTAAAATTATGTTACATGAATAAGCCTTTGTGAAAGGCATCTATTGTAAGCTTAGGCTTTGATGGTGGGCATATGCCAACAAGGTACATTCTTGTGATATTAAAATATTACCTGAATACATATAAAATCAATGTTTATTGAATGTTTATAGATGCCACAGGCACCAAAAAAAAGAAGACATTCTCGATGGTGTCAAGGAACTACGAGCCTGGATGAACTCAATCAATATCTGAGCTTATTCCATATAAAAACCCTATAGGAAATACGGGGATATTTAAGAGATGGACCTTGCCTATAAGGAGTTTAGAATCTAGGAAGTGGAAGATTTATAAAATTTTATTTACAATAAATATAAGAGTTTGCCAAGGGCATTAAGAGAGATACAAATGTTCCTCAAGTACAGATAAGTGAAGAGAAAAGACTTCACCAACAATAGCATTTATTATTGTTTGGTCTTTTTCAGTTAGCTTTATGATCTTAATCTGAGCAGGAACAAAAGGATTCAAAGAAGAAGACCTTATATTATTGGTGATGTCTCCGCATATAAAAGAGCTCCATAAAAGTTAGGATTTTTTTATTCACTGTATCCCCAGTGTCTCCCTAGAACAGTGTCAGATTAGTAACAAATGAGTTTTGTTAAGTATCTAACAGTGGAATTAAGAATTCATGACCCTAGGCATGCTTCCACCCCAAGTCTATGTTATACTAAGATAGTTGAAACCAGTGTTTAAGAACTACAGACAATGGTTGGCAGATTATTATGAAAATTAGTAAGTGAATGTGCTTCACCTGAGGTTTCTTTGCCCTTTTGAAAGTGAAGTCTTACTGTTTGAGAAGACAATCGAACCCAAGATTAAAAGTTATATTGGTTCTCTAGCCCTATTCTCCGTAGGAATAATCTTGAAGTTCAAAATCAAGGATGAAAATAAATTCTTCTCTCCAAATAAGATAAATGTCCAAAAGATAATAAAAGCTTCCCAGTCATAACAGATGGAAGGAAACATGAAGATCATGGCTTTATTAAGAATAAAATGGACTGGGTCGTGTCCTTCATCAGATTCTCTTTTCTCCTTATGGTTTTGAAGTCCTCAGTAGATTGGACACATCAAAAGAGAAAGCAGAGGTGACGGGTAGGGAAGGTCATCTAACATCACTAGCAAGGCAGAAATATTAGTCATATGTTGAATTAAAAGACAAACAAAAGCAAAAAAACATAGAAAACAGGTGCAAAGTAAGAAGAGCAATGGGCACTTCTTGCTACCTTATGATACTAAGAATCAATGAAGTCACAAAAGAAATTGCAGTTGATTCACTGACTTCAACTATGTAGTTTACCAAATACTTTAGGAATACTTCATCCCAAAAGCGTTGGGTTTTTTTTTTTTTTCCACTTTTAACCTTGGAGAATAATTTCAGAATTTGGAGAATTCACTTATGTAGGACTTGGTAAGCCAGAAAAACATGTACTAGAAGGCATGAATATATATATTTGAATCCTGTAGTGTGGAGTTTAATGTATTTGAAACAAAAGGTTCATGTTACACAAAGTAAAGAAAATCAAACCTTGCTTGAAAACACAAAAGGAACTTCATGCCATGTAGTTCTTTGAGGAAATGCCAGGGTTGATGGAACTATGATTCATCACAATACACTTCTTGTCACTAAAAGCAAATACATATAACCCCATACAGAAATGAGCCAGTCCTGTTTGTTTACTGAAGTTGTAATAAAGCAAACTGTTTCTATCACAAGTAGTTACCACCTGGCAAGTGTGGTAGACCTCAGAATAAATTTCATAAACTAGAAATGTTTACCCATCCTTGTAGCCTACTCATCACTATATTAAAGTTTTTATGAAAAATGAAGTACCTTTATACCCAAAAAAGATAAAGTTCTCAGAAACTACATAATATTTTTGGCATTTGATAATATTCTTATGTCTCAAGCAGAACCCGTGATATAATTATTATTATTCCCATTTTTATTTAATAGAAGAATAAATTAAGGAATGGATGAAGAGCTACTTTGACACAAGGATTATGTAAGTTCAGAGATGATATACTTCTTGGTTATTTCCTAAACTCTGAAATTATGTTGATAGATAGCAAAGGGCAATTGACTCAAATTTACTACAATTTATCTACCAATAAAATTCTTCTTGCTTCTTTATAATGTGTTTGAAGATTATTGAGCAAAAATTTTCAGCAAGTGGAAGGTGCTATGTTAGTGATATGTATGTATTATTGATGAATCAATATGCCCTGCTTCTTTGGAAAACAAAACAATTTTTGGTTGTTTTCATAATGATACATAAAAATAAGACTGATCAGGGCCAGCCAATAGCTTTATTGTGTTTTAATACCAGGTTTCTTTTTCCTTCTTCTTTTTTTTTTTTTTTTTTTTTTGCTTCACAGGACATTCACTTTAGCTGTTGTAGGCAAAGTTTTCTAGTTTTTAAAAATCTAAGATTTTCAAATTGAGATCTTTTATAGATCAGGCTTTACTTCTAAACAAAAACAAAAAAAGTTAAAAGTAATGAGAATGTAAGAAGAATACTTAATCAAAACCATAAGTTAGGGGTGTCTCTTGAAACACACAGTTTTCTTTAGTAATGGAGTCGGTCTGTCTGAAGTGTTTCCATACCATTTCCTGGGGGCAGAAGAAATGCTGCTTCAGTGTTCTTGTAGGTTAAAAAATTTTAATGAACACAGATTAAGATAAATTATTGAGTTTTTTTTCTGTGCCTGAGCAACATAACTGATTAGACAGTATAAAGATATCTGCACACAACTGGGCAGAATATAGGAAGCTGGTATATCATGTGAAGTTGTTTGTCACACTGGTATGACAATGAGGGGCTTTGAGAAAATGCTGGATTTATTTCTTAAGTTACTTAAACAAGTTCACTGCCATCCTTCTGTCATTGCAGAACAGTCAGGGCAGGATTTTGTTTAATCAGGTTTGTCTCAGCGATCAACTTCCACTATTGCAACAGCAACTAACTAGATGCTCGGCATGCTATTATTAATACAACCTCACTGAATTCTGCAAGAATCTTCATTCTAAACGTGTGTACCTTCAAATAATTTCTTCAGATGTAGAAACAGTATTTTTTAAAAACATTCCTGCCAGTTGATCATCTGATGTGTGGAAAAACATAGAAGAGGTCGTCAGTATTCAGGTAAATTGAATATAAACACATGATGAACTGGGTTTTAATGCCAATATAGTCCAGTCCCGGCATGTGCTCTTGACGGTGACAGAGAAACCCAAATTTCAAGCATATGAAACCAAACATCCTCCCATCCTCCTCTGTACACTAGTTCTGTGTACAGAACTAGTTATGGGGTAATTTCTTCCATTGCTCTTTCTCATGGAGTCAGGAGTGCAGGAGTTAAAGGAGCTTTATGACCAGGAACTCTGAATTCTTAACTCGGCTGCAACAATACCCACCAGTCTCTTCTAGCTGTCATCAACGTTGTGAGACTACTCTTCAGAATTAGCACTGCAATTCCAAACCAGAGTCCCTTCTCACTTAGTGCTTCCTGGGTTTACTCATATATTTGTTTATTTATTCATTCACTAAACACATAATTGAATACTGCCCGTGTTCCAGGTCCTATATTAGGGGGTTAGAGACTTAGAAAGGAAGAAAGATGATTCTGGCCTCAAGGTGTTTACCAGCTAGTGGGGAGATTAACATGCAAATAAAAAAGATAATATAGTATAATTGCTGTAACCTAGGTATCCACAAACTCCAGTAGGAGCTCTGAACCCTGAGAAATCTCATTTATGCCTATGACTTCAACTAATACTTAAATACCCCTGATTTCCAGGTCTGTACAGTCAAAACAAAAATATCTACTGGAGCCACATTCTCACCTGCTTACAGTTTTAAGGAGTGGACCCAATCATGTGGATTTCAAAGACAAACAAACAACATCATTATCACCAATATGATTCCCACCCATCCACACACACAAAAGAACCCATACGTCTTAGTTGTACAACTTTTCACACCATCAGTCAGGGAAAAATAGGCAGTCATTTTCCCTTTTTCTCGTAGGATGTATCTAATCTTTAGAAACGTTAGGTAACTTGATCTCTTAAATTTCTCTGAAATACCACCCTTCTCTAAATTTACTCCATTGCCTTAGTTCAGGTCCTCAATTGATTTCTAACTGGTCTCCTCATGTCTGGACACCTTCCTCACTGCCAGCAGGATCCTAAAATGCAGAAATCTTGTCCTTCCCTAAAATTTTCAGTGATTTACTATCAAGCAAAGTTTTCAAGTCTACCTTCCTGGCATTACAGAGCCAACCCATACTTTAAACTATATGGGAAATAAATTCTCCTATGTGGATTACAAGTGAGTTAAGAATGGAATCAACTAGAAGAATAAAGTCACCCCCTTAGGATATGCTGCAGATTTGAAACCACTTTTCCTTGATAGAGCAAAGTACAATCAGAAGATCAGGGTAAGATCATTTAAGTCACAACCATTCCTCTGAGTTATGGTTTTAGTCTTCTAAAGCACAGTGATCAAAACTGGAGAAAGTCCACAGACAATAGAATCCAGCAGCTGAAAGCTGATGAGAACATCTTGGAGGCCTGGGCACTAATCAGTCTTAACTTCAAAAACTTGAATAATGAAAGGTTTATTACTACCAATCATTGACTCCCTCCCCCTTATCTCTTTGATGCAGGATCCAGGCAAAACACAAGGGACAAGAACAGAGAGGCCACAGAACAGAAATGTGGACATTTACAAGGCTTGAGGTGTCAAAGCACCCAAAGGCTCTCTGATACCCCAGCTTATATGGTACCCAGGCTCACACCAAAATCCAGAGCTGAAATAAAATATCTAGAAACAATATACTGTGTCTGGCCCACAGAAGGTGTTCAACAAAATGTGGTGTATGAATCATTAGACAATGAAACAGTTAAAAACAGTAAGTCAATTAATCATGCTTAGAATATTAATAAATACACATATATGTACATGTACACATTTTTTAAATGGCATCTCATTTATTTAATATTTCACTAGTGTGATGCATATTCATCATTATTAATAGTGAAGATTGTTTTTAGATAATTTATTTTCATTAAGTCTTCAATGAAATACCAGAAATAATCTGGCTTCCTTGATTTGTAACATAATGCTAAAACCCTACCAGATGGCATTTCTCTTTGTGTGTAAAATATTCTAAGATTGACACTTAAGATACCACACAAATGCAGGGAATTACTAGAGAATTCAACCACAGTTTAGTGCTAGCTGTCAAAAAAGCTATCGTCAAATAAATAAATAAATAAATAAATACACAACAGTGAAAAGAAATAGTTCAAATCTAACCATAGATTTGGATAAAGCTCTCTTATTTTCTACATTTTAAGAAAAAGCCCCTTTTGAAATTACTAGGAATAACTGATAAACACAAAGGAATAAATTTAAATACTCCGAAATAGAGCAAAATATAGGGTAAGAAAAATACATACATATATATATATATATATATATATATATATATATATATATATATATATATGATATCTTAGAGCATAATAGTCTCCAAACTAAAATATATGACAAAATTCAGTTCTATTTAAAAATTAGATGGCTGGATCAGGCTTCTTGAAGTTGCCTCAGCTCTAGAAAAATTATAATTCACGTTGACAAAATGAAGAGCTTAAAAATAACTTTGGGGCTTCCCTGGTGGCGCAGTGTTTGAGAGTCCGCCTGCCGATGCAGGGGACACGGGTACGTGCCCCGGTCCGGGAAGATCCCACATGCCGCGGAGCGGCTGGGCCCGTGAGCCATGGCCGCTGAGCCTGTGCGTCCGGAGCCTGTGCTCCACAACGGGAGAGGCCACAACAGTGAGAGGCCCGCGTACCGCAAAAAAAAAAAAAAAACTTTGAAAGAGGCAAAATGTATTCATTTATTAGCAAGGATGCAAACCTACAAACAATATGAATTTCGTCATCTTGATTGATTCTGGAGTTATTTCTGTGTTGACAGAAAAGAACAAACATTCCTTTCTTAGCATGGTAATATAATTTGTACCACCAACTTATGACTGCAATGAAAACCATGTTTTCCTTTATTTGGTATTATCATGACAGTGGATGAAAATTATGCACGCTTATTATTATAGGCGACAACTTACGTATTTTTCCAACAGCCTTTGTAAAGTCACAACTTGCTTATAGTCCCATGTTTCCTATCTCAGGCAGGATAACCTCCTTGCATCCTTTTTATCATCCCTCAAACCCTTCTCATTGTCAATTGGTCACGAAATCCTGTGGGTCAGTCCCACTACAATGCTCCTACTTCAGAAAGTTATTAGGTCTTACCTAGACTATCAAAAAAAGAAAAAAAATACATATACGTATATATGTGTATGTATGTATGTGTGTGTGTGTGTGTGTGTGTGTGTATATATATATATATATATATATATATATATATATATATATATATATATACAGTCTGTTTTTAGCCTGTCCTGTGGGAAGAAGAGTTGCGGCCCAAGATATCCTAGGACAAAAGAAATGAGAACCAGGCATAATGGGTGGAGAAACTGGAATTTTGGGGGACCACCATAAAAACAACCATTGTCCACAATTCTTTTTTTTTTTTCTTAAGCTACTGAATGATACACGGGTACAACAAGGCCAGGAGCTATGACGCGTACTGCCTAAAAAACAAAGTTCAGATGACTTCAGCACATTCAAGACCCCCTCCATCATTAGAACTCAAACAACTTTTAATTCATGTCATTCACTGCTCTCATGCAAAAAACCCAAAGCACTCAACTGGAGAGCTGGTTCTTTCCCCACCTTTAAATACGTTTGTTTAAAAAAAAAAAAAAAAGTGGTAGAATAGGCAGCTTCAGTAATCTTGTTAAGGGAAATAATTTTCTTAGCATAGGTCAGGCCATGTGGTTATGAGTGATACTGATAGCGCTGAGTCATTTTCCATGAAATTATTATCTGTTAGGCATATTTATTTCTGAAATCCCCCAAAGATAGTTGCTTTTGAAATGCATGAACACCTACCTCAAGAATTCATTCACGGCTCGTTCATATATACTCAAGTTACACCTCAAATAAAACAAAATTCAAATAAAGTAAAAAGGAGAACTTATTCAGATGTAAGAAAATCTTTCACTGTCAAATGACCATAGGATAGTGTATTCTTCAAAGATATAGCAATCATGTGGCGGTCTTTGGTTGACATTTTTGCAAGGCACAAGACACATGCCATCAGATCCAAGTTGAGAGCCATGTCATCTATTATCCTGGCAAAAAATATGTCTAGACATTCAACAAGCCTCTGTAAATAGAAGTGAAATAAAAGACAGTCCTCTCAGGATATCTGGTAGAATGCTCTGAAGGTTATTGTCATTATCAATTAGTATTTATGGATGATTCCAGTGAAAGAATTATGCCAAGTGAACCAATGTACCAAAAAGACAAGAAAGAAGTGTCTTGAAATATAAAGCTGTCCACACCATGTCTGAAACATAACGAAAACCATGTTTAAGCACGGCTGCTGTTAACACGGTTTCACTTAACAGTGTAGACAGGACGGTAAATTATCACACATTCCCCTAACAGGACTTGGCCTCACTTTGAAATCATGGTGGTAATATTTTGAATATGCAAGAATTCTTACCTGAGGCTAGTCGTAAGAGACAGGAAAATGCATGTGTGCTGAAATTGTTTTAATGTGTGAGACAACCACACATTTCTCCTTTTTCTAAAATGTCAATTGCATGTGATGTCTTGATAGGGTATCTTCTACAATAAGAGTTATGTGTGATTGTGTTATTTAATGGTCTGAAATTATAAAGCCTTTTGGCCTGCCCATTTCTACCTATACATACAAGCATTATTTCTTAAAACTTTCTCTTAATCCTTTTATTTTTAACAAATAAATAATCTAACTACTGACCAGAGGTATGCATTTGGTTTCCAAAGTCTTTAAACATTATTCTTAAAAAGTGATTTTGTAAAGCATTTGGCAAAAACTTAGGCACTTTTGTTTACCAAAGTTAAATCTTAAGCCCTTATGGAGGCAATTTGAAAGATTTTTGAAAAACTAGGATTTACCTACTGAATGCTTGTTTAGACTTAAAAGCTTCCTGATTGAAAAAAAAAACAAAACGCGTGTTTAAGTGTCTGAAAATGCTTTCCTCTCAAAGTTATATTTCTTTATTTGGAAAGTTTTACATAGGTGGAAAGGAGTGCATTTCAAAATTATAATGAAAATTGGAAAATCTATAAACATTAATCCATAACTTAAAAATGTGTTTTAGAAAATAAAATGTTTGATTAACGTGATTATTTTTTAGGAGTCAAAATAGTTTTTGTTTTTCAGTGAGATTGGTTTATCTCATTAATCAACTACAAAGATTTACATGATGCCACTCATAGCTTTCTAAAATGTTATTGGTAAATTATTCAAAAGAAAATGGAAAGGAAAGAATGCCATATATGATGTTGATAACCTAAGGGACCACGAGGTAAAATCGGAAGATCCTGACTTTTCTCTGAAGAAACACATTTTAAATTATAATTTACAAATTTGTATGGAAAAAAAATTCAAGGAGGGTGATGACTTTTCATATACTGGTTAACAAGAGGCCCAGCAAATGTGGTTCTGAGATAACAAAAGAGAATATAGCTTAGTAATAAATTGTCAGAGATAATTAAGAATTTAGAATTATCCCTAGAACTGATTTCACGAATCAAATTTCTCTAGGTGGAAATCAAATAGTCTTAATGGAGCTCATATTTTATAGCATTATAAAAAGACATATTTATGGAGCTGTCTTGTAACTGTTACTATTACATTGTCTGGCCCATTATATATAAAGCATTTAGAGAGACTTTGCTCAAATAACTCTTATTTAATTGGAGGAAGAATTAAATATTGGTTCAGATACTTACCTAAATAAGATGACCTAAATTCAAAGTAAATGAGTCTGTATCTTTAAAACTGGCAGCAACAATCAATTTTTTAAATTACATTTGGACCATTATAGCGATTTCTTTTCTTCAAATATCTACTGTTAATACAGCACAGGTAGTTTCCTTTGTATCCAGAAAGAGTGAGACCTATCCGTAAAAGGTTTACAATCAACATCTGTCCTGTTTCAAATCTTACAGTTTTTTTCTTCATGATTGTGCAAAGCGCAAACATGAAATGGTATCCGCTCATTCTCTGGGTTCGATCTCTGCTCTAGTAATTGTAAAATGTGAGGAGAAGACGGGAAGGTTGAGAGTCTAATTCAGTTTTTATAAATATGAAGAAAAGAATGGTTCAGATTAAAAATAAAGATGGTTTAGTTTTCTCTCTTACAGTAAGTAGCAGAAACGTGAGGCCGAAAACCCAGGGAAGCTGTACGCATTTCTACTCACAAAGAACTGTTCTACCGTCTGTCTGCAAATAAATCTCTTCAGTAAATAGCTCCAAGGTTGAGCTAAAGAATATTGTATGGATCAAAGAATTCATGTCTTCCTGTGTAAAGTGAACAGGCCGCAAGCTCACTTGTTTGTCTAAAACAATTAGAGCTAGTATGAAAAGGAGGAGGTTGGGACAAATAAGTTACAGCTGATTTTACTCTGCAAAATATTTAAGGGGGGTTTCAAATTAATAACCACCCAGGCCCCCAAACAGCCTAATCTTTGTCAATTGGTGCCAAATTATGCAAGGTGCTGCCAAGTCGGGTTGTCTAACAAATCAAGGCCAGTGTATGTTACTCCTCAGCTGAAGTCTGATTGATTCTGGTCATTATATGGGCTGATCTCATTTTCACACATGGAATCAATATGTGAGCCAGATGTTCATTTACAGAGAAGCATTGAAACGACTCATCTACACGCAACTTTATCCCGGACCGCAGAGCCCCACAGACCCAACGCCTCTCCACACCCATACAAAGCATCACACAGTACAAAACCTATAAAACATTCTGCTAATATTACTGTCAGCTGAATGACTTTTACAGTACTATATAAAGTTGACAGATAATACATGCCAGTCCTAATTTGAGATAGACCTTTTCTTTTGGGACCTCAACCATGGAACAAGCAAACAGATTGAGAAGTAACATTTATTACAACACATAAATCATTTTCTTACAACTACGATAGGTCTGGCCCGAGGGTGAAGCCTCTGCATAGGCTGTGAATCCTAATGACTGCTTAAGTTACTGAAGTGTCTTGCCATTCCACTGTTGGTGTACAGGGAAGAGCTGGTCTAGCTTCTCAAAAGCAAGTTCTGATCACAATCATTTTTGTATTCTCTTCCTTGGAAAAGAATTCTAATAACTTGCCTTCTTGAAATAAAAAAGCAAAACATTAGCTTCCCTTGAAGAGCAATGACCACCTTACAGTATTTATTTAAATTACATAGATAGGTCCCATATTTCAGTTAATGCAAAAATTACTGCATGGTTCAACACAAGGACTAAATCCAAGTTTACTATAAAGATATACAAGGAATTTGTCATTTTAAAAACAAAAAGTATCACGTATTACAAGTATAAAGGAGTAGGGTAGATGGCATGAACTTTCTTTTGAGAAAAACGATGTCATAATAAAGATTGAAGGGGTGGAATATTCAGAGAGAATGATACACACAGCTTAAAGGATTCCTCCATTCTTTGAGGAGCTGATTAAAAGCAAAGTTCTCCAAACCGCCTGTAAAATACTGACTTAACGCTATACTCAGCTGATGAATCTAATGTGCTCTTCACGACACAGTCAATTTCGCTAATACTTTTCCTATAATACTGTTTTGAGAACGCATGGCTTACCTAACACGGTGAGACCATATTTCACATGCAATAGTTTTCCTGTGATTCCTCAACCATCTTGGCCTCAGTGGAGTCTTCTAATTGCATTTAGTCCTGCTCAGTACTGCATGAGGATAATCCAAAGGATGTCTGTTTTTCATCAGGTAACGACCATTAAATTTGGCTGCATTTCCTTTTCAATCTTGTTGAATGGCATAAGAAACAGAAGCTAGAAAACCTTTCCTTAAAACTCTGCTATGGGATCTGAACCTAGACCTTTCTAGAATATTAGCATTTGTGCAGCATCTCGGGCCTGCCTTTCTTTCCCTTGAACTAAACAAAAACACTGTCCCATTAAATATTCTCCTTTATGTCTTAAAATTCCTCTCATTGACCCCTTATGCTGAGTTAAAATCTTAGTGTGCTAAGGAGTAGTGATAAATGTTTCTGAGTATGATAACATCCAAGAAAAGTAATGCTGAATGAATCTACATGATGTTTCCCCCAAAGCCAAATTCTCATCATCTCTTTAAAGAAGTAGAACGGCTCCTAACAGAACAAGGCCCGTTCCAATGAGAAGGCTTACGACAAACCAATCAATGCTGGAAATCATAATATGGTTCCACTTATTTTTGATTATCATTTATGGAGCGTCTGTTAGGTTCCAGGCATGAGGTTAAGGTTAAGAATTCAGAGACAGATCTCTGTCATCAACGAATTTGCTGTATGGTGTGAGGAAGGGCTTGATAAATACACAGGACCTTACAATGTTGGTGGCACAGAGCAGGTGTTTAGGCCAAATATTAACCCTAATAATCCCAATTCTATTTTTTGTTAGTATTGTCAATTTTCTGTCATCTACAACGCAGTACATTGTGCCTGCAAGGCTAAAGTTCCTGTCTTTTACAGAGAAGAAAGAAAGAAAATAACCAAAATAGAATTTTCACTTGGGAAGCTGATCCATTTCCAAAAGAAGTGAATTACAGAAAACAGAGAAGGAACCTGTTTATACCCTAGTGAGTGGAACTAAACTTGAAGGATCTTTTCTTCCTAGCATTCTCTTCCTCAATATACAGCCCCTCTTGGAGTCCTGGGAATTCTCCTCTCATCTATGAAGCATCCTTGCCTTTCTCTCCAATGCCATGGTCCCCATTCTACTGCCTTGCTTGTGCTTCATATCAGTAATACCTGCTATTCAAATGGGTTTCCAGGGTCCTACTCACTTCCCCTGATATTGTGGCAGGGTTCACCTGAATGAAACATTATTCTCATCTGCAAACTTCAATGGCTTTTCCCATAAGTAAAGTTCAATTCATTTAGCTTGATATGCAAGGTTTCTACCTCTGTGTCTTCAACTCTATTTCCTTAAGGTGAAAGATCTCCTAGATCCAAACTAGACTGCATCTTTCTCCAGTATCACTATACATCCCACTTATCTGAGTCTTCCTCATCCTTCAAAGCCCAGTTCAGTCACATCCCCTTATACAGATCCGGAAACCACCCTCCATGTGCCATTACCCCTTGCTTCTCCTCTTTAAAGAAACACTGGACCTATACAGCCACATAAACACATATACAAAACTTGGCTTGTAACAAATTGATCTTCTATGATGCATGTTTCAGTGGCCAACGAGGAAGCTTTAAGAGTTCTTAAAATCCTGCAGTTGCAGACACTGAACTCATTGATCACTCACGCCAGAGCCGAGGTCATCCCTCTATAATTCAGGCTTTATTCCAAAAGCTATTAATCTGTTCTTCCCAAGCCATACATTTGAAAGTAGCTATTAATACAACTCGGTTCTCTGGGACTTTGTCTCTTAGGCTCTAAAAAGAATGTTAAACTTCTGACAGTGACACTGCTCCTCAACTGTCAATTTCTTTTTGAAAGAGATTTTCATTAAGATTGAAAATCTTTTGCAGGGAGTCCTGTTTCGGCTTTGACCTTGGCTTTTCCCAATGCATTTCACATCTTGAAAATAAGTCCTTCGTTCACCTCTTACACAGTTCAACAAGTCGATTTGGAATTCAACACAGATGTCACATTGCTTTATTTATCAATATTAGATAAGTCCTCCTGCCATATTGAAGCATTTTGAGGAAAGCTATCTATCCTTTATCTCCATTTTGAATGTCAAGGTTGTCAGAATTAGTTCCAGATACAGATGTTAGAAAGCTTCATTCAATTGAAGAAATAAATGTAAAGGATTTTAAGGATGTAGTCAAGCAATAGTGCATCACTAATTCATGTACCTGTTTCAAGGACTAAATATTAGAGTAGTCTGTTTTACTTTTTTTTTTTTTTCCTTTAAACTTGTCCTTCATCAAACTGTTTGGTCTTCTTTTTCTTTGCGGTACACGGGCCTCTCACTGTTGTGGCCTCTCCCGTTGCGGAGCACAGGCTCCGGATGCAAGGGCTCAACGGCCGTGGCTCACGGGCCAAGCCGCTCCGCGACATGTGGGATCTTCCCGGACCGGGGCACGAACCCATGTCCCCTGCATCAGCAGGCGGACTCTCAACCACTGCGCCACCAGGGAAGCCCCTGTTTGGTCTTCTTTTAGGGGCACTTGTGCCAAAGGCTATGCATGTCAAAAGCATACCTCCTGCCAAATCTGAAATTATTGTCTTTCCAGTGGAGGAAAAAAGCCACAGACATGTACCAGGAAAAACAAGGACTTTTGTCTCTTTCAATCTGAATTATCTGCTACAACAAAACTGATCAGAGGTCTATAAATTGTCTACATGACTAACATTCTGCTCTATCAGGTTTGGCTCAAAAGAAATATTTATTGCTACTTGGAAATCTTTCTTTTCGGGAGATAACCAAAATAGTATGTATGTATTTGATCGGTCTTTGTTTGGCAGTATGTCTTCAATTTTGTTTAGGTTCATGCAAAAATGACCAACTCTCCCTCCTGAGTATCTGCTTCCCAGCACTGCACGTTCTTTGGGCCCAAAGTTTCAATTAATTACTCTTCCCCTTCTGTTTGCCAGTCTAAAATTGACCCCTATTTGCGGTAAAGTACCACATGCTATCACTCTGGAAGTGAGACTTTGGGTTCCAGTGGCCTAAAATCCCCACGACAGGTTTGGGACACAATAAAGGTCTGACATACTCTGGGTTTCCCCAAAGGACAAGGGACCTTTTGGTTTACATGATAAAAATGGGAGGACAGAGACTTTCATAGGGGATCTTTTATACTTCCAAAGATATTCAGCCATGATCAATTTGACCACAACAAATCCAACTTCCACAATGAATCTAAACCACATTTAGCAGTTAACTCACAAGACATATTTAATTAACAAGTTAAATTATATGTGACATTCACAAGATGGATAAGACAAAGGCTTCTACACATAAACTACACTTGGTTGGAGACAAATGCATTTTAAAATTTAAAAATGTTTTATCACATGCAAAATTTGACATACCAAATGTACAGCTAAACAAAAGTTTTGTCCTTAGAAAAACTATGATGACAAGTCACTGCTGCCTTCTTTAAACAATGAAAGGTTACCTTCATTCTCAAAAGGTGGCAAGATTTGTAGCCCTTACTAAGGGTGTGTAAGGATTTCCACTTAAAATTTTCTATTTTCAGGGGTTTATAACAGCTATAAAAATTCTCTCCAAGCTGAAACTTGGCAAACAAGAACTCAGCATGAGGACATTTTTTTTAAAGCCTAAATTTAAAAACAGTATGTTCATGTACTTTTTTAAGCATAAGAAGACAAAAAGGAGAGAATTTTTGAGGTTTTAGTTGCCTTTTAAAAAAAAATCTGCATTCCTCAGGAACTACTTTGTTTTTAAAAATGGAAATCTGCAGACTATAAATTCAGAGTTTGGCCCTGTTTCTTCATGAATTTTATATAAATTAAAATAATTTAAAATGGAGCCTATCACGAAGGGAAGAAACTCATTGTTCTCAGAAGACTGTTCCCAGAAATAACTATACCGACCATCCCTCCAATATGGATGTGAAAGATAAATGCATCACTTCTTTTTTTTTTTCCTGAGCTAAAGAAACTATTTTCATGGGTGAAAAAGTTCAATGAATCACCATGATATTTTTGGTTGGAGAATACTATATTTTCTATCTCTGCCTCCACCAAAAACTTATGTGTGTGTGTGTGTATATATATGTATATATATATATGTGTGTGTGTGTGTGTGTGTGTGTGTGTGTATGTGCGTGTGTGTACATATATATAATAAATAAATAATTTTATTTATTTGTCATTAATTACCATAGCCTTAGATTTTGGTCAAAATTTAGCTCCCTTGAATTTTGTGTGCATATGTTAAATTCCATAAATACATGCATACAAAAGTAAGGTTATTGTATACCTATGTATCCATGATTTATCTTACATATATGTCCTAATATGGCTGGTCTACTATTGTATTAAACACATTCCAATATATACGAGAATTTTAAGTATTATTTCATCTCTCAAAGTATCTAACTACTCTGTCCCAAATGCTGTTATGAGGAATGGGAATGCCACACACAAAAAAATGAATAAGGCCTGGTTCCTATTTCTAAGATGTCCATAATCTAATTGTGGATCCAGACACAGGAAATGAAAACACTTGTATCCATACCCTTTTACACAAATTCCCTATGAAATATTTTTCAACAAACATGTCCTCCATAGGCCTATTGTCTTTCTTCCATACCTGAGTTTAAAACACTTCTGTAGTTATGCAACCTTATCACCACAGTCTGGGGTTTTTTTTGTTTTTTTGCAGTACGCGGGCCTCTCACTGTTGTGGCCTCTCCCGCTGCGGAGCACAGGCTCCAGACGTGCAGGCTCAGCGGCCATGGCTCACGGACCCAGCCGCTCCACGGCATGTGGGATCTTTCCAGACCGGGGCACGAACCCGTGTCCCCTGCATTGTCAGGCGGACTCCCAACCACTGCGCCACCAGGGAAGCCCCCACAGTCTGGTTTTAGAACACTTTTTATCACCCCAAATCTTTCCCTCACCCCCATGGTGATCCTCTTTTTGAAACAAGTCAATCCTGCTAACACAGGGGCCAACCCTCCCTTGCTCTTCCCAAAATTCACTCTCCCTCCCTTTCAGAGGTGTCATTTCTGCCTTTGGGACTTTGTTATCAGAGTTTAGAACTCTAAAACCTAAAGTCCATTTTCCCGTGTGATTTTTCTAATTTATTCTCTTTCAATGGCTCTGTCACATGCCACTCTGCAGTCTGATAACCCCCTTCCACAGTCTGACCCATACAGGGCCAGCCTTCAGCTCCCTCCCGCTGTCCTGGAGAGCTGGCTTGGTCTTGCTAAGTTATCTAAGCCCCAGAGTGTCTGCAAAAATGCAAGGCTCAAGCCTTAATACTTTCACTGTAGAACCGTGAGAGCTCAATTAGTTCACAACTGCCACTTACCTCCTACTTATACTAGAAATCGGTTGAAAATAAATACCATCAAAAATTAAACTGAATGGACAGATCAACATCTGAAGAACCTCCAAACAAGAAAAGGAGGTGAACGTATTAAAGATAAGTCAAAAACAAAAATACTATTTTGATGTAAAAATCAAACACAAAATTAGAGTGCAAATATCTTGACCACTTCAAGGATCTTCACTGAAAATACAGCAGTAGGTGTAATTAGTCTTTAAAATTTGTTTTTATTAGATAAAGCATATGTTTAAAATGAATCTCCCTTTCCCTTCTTTCTTATCCCATGGTCTATTCCCATGGTCCAAGCTATTAAGATTTTTAATAATTTCATCTATATAATTAATATTTTTAAAATGTCCTTAAATTATTACGATTATCATCACTTTATATGATTTGAGTTCACCATACTGATGCTATTTCTCATTTGTATACATTATAGTTTAATTCTGCAGTGAACTTTACACACCATAATTCTAAACACATTCCACTTTAGCCTTTCAAATAAACAGCAAGCACACGAAAAACAGTTGAGTAGGAAAAATTACTTCTCAGGCAAGGACAGGAAATGGCTATGGTTCCATTAATATTCTCATGTTCAAATGCATGATGTCTATCATCATAAGATCTTTACACTGTAATGTGTCAATTCCAATATAAGAAAAAGAGGGTATATTTTGATGTTGTTTTTTTTTAATGTTATTCTTGTATGACAAAGAATAGTAGAGCCAAAGGCTAGGAGAAATCTCCAGAGACGGCATACAAGTACATACAAGTATATATTGGATATAATTAAGCTGGTATAAAAGGGAAATTTGTTGGGGACTCAAGAAAAATGAAGTAACTTTTCCAGGGCCATAGAGTAAGTTGGAAAGAGTCAAGCTAGAATACAAAGACATATCTTCATTGTCCAAACTCTTTATTATTCTATGTTGCCTAAATGACACAAAGATCTTGTTGTCACCCCTGTGACAGACATCTTGTAGAAATCAAGGAGATCTGACATTCTTAAAGACCAAACTTCTCGTTCAGACTTCCCTGATGGTGCAGTGGTTAAGAATCTGCCTGCCAATGCAGGAGACACGGGTTCGATCCCTGGTCCAGGAATATCCCACATGTCATGGAGCAACTAAGCTTGTGCACCACAACTACGGAGCCTGCGCTCTAGGGCCCCCGTGCTGCAACTACTGAGCCTGCATGCTGCAACTACTGAAGCCCTCACGCCTAGAGCCCATGTTCCGCAACAAAAGAAGCCACCACAATGAGAAGCCCGTGCACCACAACGAAAGCCCCAATGCAGCCAAAAAAAAAAAAAGACTAAACTCCTCTTTGAGAGTCATTATCCAAATAGATCAAGAAACTTAATGCAGTGACATTAACAAGTTTAGTTTAAAAGCTAGAATTAGCTTACCATTTTATATGGAAATAATTTAATAATCTGCAGATTACTCAAATCTGTGCCTTTTGCCATGAAGAATAAATTGAATTAAATGTCAAATACCTTTTTCCTATGACTTTAAATGTAACTAGTTTGGCATGTAGCATTAGTAAACACAGATCAACCCCCTGTTTTTAAATGTAACTGGCCTAAATCAAGATATAATGAATCTTTTAATAAGCTTTAAGTGTTTCATATTCATAATGTATAGAATCACGTTTTGTAATTATAAGATGTTCTAAATGTTGTTTTATCTTCTTCCTTGAATGAAGGACTAGTTTTGATTAATAAATAAATAAATAAATAAGTGTCAAAAGTCATGTGTACCAAGAGAGGCTTATTCTTTCATATGAACATTAATATGAGGAAATGTCTGTTGTATAGTAATTGTGGGTACAAAAAGCTAAATAACAAAGCAGCTGTTTCACCTTTGATTATGCCTTAAATATCTTTATAAAGTAATGAAAGAGAATATATGTACCTATGCCCATGCTGTCTCCAGTTAACCATGTAAAATGGAAAGCCAACATTAGCTGATAGACATTAAAGCTCTCCTGTCAGCACTCATTACTCAACGGAGTAAAAATCAATTTGGGTTCTAAGACCAATGTCTTCTTTAACTCAGTTTTCTCTGATTCCCTGAAAACTTTCCAAAGTCTTCCCAATGATATTGTGTAGGACAAATAACCTTGACAAGCATCCTTTAACCCAAGCATACTAGAGCACATCATTCAAAATGACCAGACAACCACTGGTCTCTGGATCTATGCTGACATTCACTAAGTCATTACCAAATGGTATACATAGTGAGGGAAAAGGGAAACACACACACACACCCATTTATTATAGATGTGTTAACACGTTAAGACAAATTTTGAAGAAATGTATGGCAGTAGGCATTTCTTAAATATCTTGATTACAGAATGAATGAATTTTGCTATAGGTATTGAAATTATTTGAGCTTTTTTGTTCAGATGAACAAATGAATCTAAAATATCTAGTATTGGATCTTAAATATATTTTTATACTTAACTGTAAATTTTATATTTCACATAGACCTCTAGACAGTACTCCTAAGAACATTAAGAAAGTGATATTTGATATTTTTATGAAAAGTAAGTTAAAATCTTTGAAAGACTTGAAAAAGACAAGCTGCCACAAAATTAACATTGGTTTGGATACAGATGATATGTATAAAAAAATAAAGAAACGTTATAAAATCTGGAGGCTAAAGGGGAGCAAAATATACCACCCCAAAACATGCCTCTTTAGTATACTGATTACTTGGCACTGGTTATTTTTTAAAAAACAGTAAACAGAGCAGAAGCTCTGAAAACTGAGTAGAAGTTACCCTTTTGTAAAAGACGTTTATGTTTATAAGAGAAATCTCTATTTATAAGTGTTGAAAACTGAGTAGAAGTTACCCTTTTGTAAAAGACATTTACATTTATAAGAGAAATCTCTATTTATAGGTGTGTCTGCCTATAGGAAGAGAAGAATAACACTAAGTCTCTGGAAACTCTTACCAATGGAGAAGGCAAGGACTTGCATCTGCATAACAACCTTAGCCTTGTTTACTGTGCTTTTCCTGGTTTCTCTCAAAATTGGCTCCCCCTTCCCACTCCCCCCTCCCTCCTCCCCCATCCCGGACCCAATCCACTCCCCAAACATCTTCTTCTGTCTTTAGCTGGAGATGGTATTTAAAGTGGTGGTTTGGGCCAATCTGGGGAGTTACTCGGTTTTCCTGGGTATCTCCCATGTATACAAGAGGTCTACATGTTATTAAACTTCTGTTTGTTTTTCCCTTGTTAGTCTGTCTTTTATTACAGGGGGGTCTTAGCCAAGAACCTAGAAGGGTAGAGGGAAAATTGTTTTTCCTCTCCTACAACTTCTACCCTGAAATTATTTCCTAACTGCCTTTCTGTTTTCATTCAACTGTTGAAAATTGGATATCCCAAGCTGGAAAAGACACATTAAAGGATTGGTTTAGGAAAACAGGAGGTAAGACTACAATCAGTAGAGCTGACTCAGAGAAAAGCTTCTACTTCAGCACATGTTCTGTTTGTTTCAGTTGCAATAACATGCTTAAGGTATTCATGTTTTAAACAGTTGCTTGCTTTAATCCATTGTTTTTGTTTTTTGTTTTGGGGGGTTGTCTGTTCAATAACCAACTGACCTAAGACCTATCACTTTACAGTAATCCAGTGACTCTCAATCAGGGGTGATTTTGCCATAAAAGGACATTTGGCAACGTCCAGAGCCATTTTTGAGTGTCACAACTGGGGAGGGAGGGTGCTACTGGCCTCTAGTGGGTAGGCACCAGGGGTGCTGCTTAACATCCTACAATGCCTCCATCTCACAAGAGAATGATCTGGGGCTTCCCTGGTGGCGAAGTGGTTAAGAACGCACCTGCCAATGCAGGGGACACGGGTTTGAGCCCTGGTCCAGGAAGATCTCACATGCAGTGGAGCAACTAAGCCCGTGTGCCACAACTACTGAGCCTGCGCTCTAGAGCCCACGAGCCACAGCTACTAAGCCCATGCGCCACAACTACTGAAGCCTCGTGCCTAGAGCCTGTGCTCCGCAACAAGAGAAACCACCGCAATGAGAAGCCCGTGCACCGCAATGAAGAGTAGCCCCCGCTCGCCACAACTAGAGAAAGCCCACGCGCAGCAACAAAGACCCAATGCAACCAAAAATAAATTAATTAATTAATTAAAAAAAACAAAAAACAGAATGATCTGGCCTAAAATGTCAGTAATGCTGCTGTTGAGAACTTAACTTTACTCCAATAGCAAAGAACATGATTGGGGGACTTCCCCGGCAGTCCAGTGGTTAGGACTCTGCGCTTCCATGTCAGGGGGCACGGGTTCCATCCCTGGTCTGGGAACTAAGATCCCCGCATGCCGCTCCACGCGGCCAAAACAAAACCCCCCAAAAAACAAACAACAGCAGAAACAAAGAACATGGTCAATGATAAATCATGTAGAACAGGATTTAAAAGTTTAATCATTGGTGTCTTGCTAATATCTCAGTAACAATAGTCATTGCAGGGATGACATTTGTAATTGCAATTTGCTTGTCCTTTTCATACACATTTTATCATTGGATCCTCACAACAAACTTAGAAGTAAGCAAGGTATATATAATTAGTCCCATTTTCGAGTGCAGAACACTGAGGTTCATCAAGGGGAAAGAGTATGAACAAGGTCATTTGAGACTCAGACTAAAACACTGATATTCTTAATCCCAGTCCAGTGTTCTTTTGACTATATAACATTACATCACGGATTGAAGCAACTTTATAAATATTTTATAGAATGCCTGCAAAATTAATAGACTCCTACAATTAAAAAAGCAAAGGGTGGGGAAGAAATTCTATTTCATTCTTATCTTTGCAGGAGAAAAGAAGTGGTAAAATAAAATCATTTTCCATAGTCTTTGATATGTACATTCCTAATGCAAGAAGATAATCTGAGACTTTTGCGCTTTTAAACCAAAATCTATGATTGTTCATCTAAATCTAGAACAATCACCTTGTCAAAAACAGGAAAGATTTCTGCTTTGATACTTCTAACAAATTGTTTTAAAATATGAAATCTGTTTCTTCCTATAAGCTTCAAGGTGCCAGTCTGTACTCAATGATTCTCATTATCATTTAGATAGGTATTCTAATTACTTTCTTATTCAAATCATGCACTTCACTTTTAAAAAGCCCCTGAAAGGCTTTGCATAAACACACACCTTCCCTGGAAGATGCTTGCTCTTTTCTGCTCATAGGAGGAAAGAAGATCAAGGCTCTCAACTTGAGGATCTTTTTCTCACATAACTATGATACAATAGTTGCTATTAAAATGAGGCAGAGTAAAGATGCCAAAGGATGTCACACGGGTTCTGAAGACCTAATTAGCAAGGACAGCATTAAAACAATAACAATAGGTGTGAGAAGAAGCTTCCAGGACTCAATATATAGAGAAAAAAACTCAGATAAGTGGTTTGAATTAATGTAATGGTATACTAAATATTATATCTTTCTGCATGAAAGAAAACAACCTTAAACATGTCTGGTATCCGAACTATATTAAAGTTTAATGCTCCAAATTCTGATTTCCAGACCACTTTGGAGAGAAGGGGAACTCAAAGACTTGACAATCTTTCATTAGTTTCAAACCGGGGTCAGTTGACTCCAGACTGTCTTCTTCATCATGACCTCTTTGGCCTCATTGGTTGTTGAACTACTTAGCAGTTACTTTTAGGATTGTTTTGGAACCATATTTGTGTTAATTATGATTATTATTTGACTATTTAGTATGACTCCAAGAGAGCATAATAAGACTGAATCCAGTAGAAGCTAAAGGAAATCCCCTATAATATCATTCATACATAATGAAGTTTGATTATCCAGGCTAAAGCAAAAATTATTCTCTCTTGAAAATGTTACAAAATTCTTGTCATGTGATGAAGTGTTCAAAGATCATATAGACAAAAATGTGAGAGAAAGGGATTAGAGAGGTGGTCAGGAAGATAATTAACACAAATATTATGTTATTTTTCTAGATTTTCATGGTAGTTATGGGACTTGTCAGCTTTTAAAATTCTATAATGTGCTGTGATTTCTTCTCTCATTCTAAACAAATATTCATTTTTTAGCCTAATTGTGTAGCCATTATTATGAATTATTTTTCTTGAAGGAGGTCCTCTAAATTTTGTTAGCTTTAATTAAGGTCCCACAAAACCGAGATCCACCCTGTGGATGCTAATCTAAATGGAGAAAATTATTAGGGACAGGGGATATACTTGTCATTAAGTTAAAGAAAGAGTATGGCCATCTGAAAAAAAAATTAAAAATTAATAGATTAGAAGAATGATAGTGATATTTTCCCTGTAGTACTTTCTGCCAACTTCAAAGTAAATAATCAGAAACACAAACTTATTTTCTCATAACATCAACGGACACAAATAACTGTTCATACACAGATATAATGTGTAAAGATGCCAGTCATGAATACTATTGACCTTTTGTGACTGTCAAGGTCATGTATGTTATGTGCCACTATGAAGCATTTTCCTAAAAGGCAGGAACCATTTCAATGGACATACATACTCGTGTCCACCGAAATCGTATGATGAAAAATCCATTAAGATTTCTTTGATGTATTATTTTTACAGCAATATATTTCAACTTTCTCTCCTTGATATTTTTTTCTTGTTGTTGTTACTGTCAACTTAAAAGTAGTATTTTCATGGGCAGAGTGAACTTGACAGCAGAAAACCCAAAAAACCAAATGTGTCATGAAAAATAAGCCAAATTTCAGTCATAAAGGCACACACTGTACAAACCATGTAGAAACACATCCTTCAGACTAATGTAACTTCTTAACAATATTCCCCGGGAGGATTTACTCTCATAAATGCTCATTAGAGTGATCCTTTGAACTTAAATATTTAATTAGCTTTGAAATCCACAATGTAAATTTGAAATATGCTGCCTTTAGAAATCATGTTCCGGTTAAGGGCTTGGAATAAACTAAAATCTAATAAAAAGATTCTCTTTCAACATAATTTATTTAGTGACTCTAAGCCCATTTCGATAAATGATCATTGGTTTAAATAAAAACTTTAAGAGCTGCAATTTAAAAGTATGTGCATTTTGCTCTTTCCAATGTATGTAAATACACACTAGATGTGAAGTCAACAAAAAACACTAAATTATTTGGCTATGAAATCCAGTACATGTAAAAATGTTTTCTATATTATAACTTTAAATTTAAAAAGCTTTGCCTAACATTGTGCAGACAATTATGATAATGTAAAAAGAATTAAAAAACAAAACAAAACAAAAAAGCAAAGGATGTTACTTGAATTATATATTTATTAAAAACATAGATTAAGGAGTAAGGTTCTAAGACACTTCAAAAGAAAAGAAGGGTCAATTATAATGAATATAAGGTTTTTCCAAAACTCAAAAATACTAATTATTAAACACAAAAACCTAGAATGCGCTTTTCAAGAAATACCTCTTATAAAATTCCTAACTATACTTGATTCCCACTTGATTCCATGTAAACTATTCAACTCAGCAAAGGGTTGATCTAGATTCTAGACAGTGATGCATATACATACCTCTTTACTGTCAATGTAATCATGATTGTTTTGCTAATTAATCAACAGAAAAGGTGGAAACACTTTTAAAAAGCAGCATTAATACATGTCCTGATTCTGATTGGCAGTGTTAATTATACAGGGTTTTTATCCTGTCAGCAGTTTCAAGACGATTATCCTTAAGTTTAAATTCCAGGAATGCTCTGTATACATGCACAGACATATACTTTGTGCACTAGGAGACCACAAGAAATAGACTAAGGAGCAGGAAAAGTCAGGAAGAAAGAACACAGGTGCTTCCCTGGTGGCGCAGTGGTTGAGAGTCCGCCTGCCGATGCAGGGCACATGGGTTCGTGCCCCGGTCCGGGAGGATCCCATATGCCGCGGAGCGGCTGGGTCCGTGAGCCATGGCCGCTGAGCCTGCACGTCCGGAGGAGCCTGTGCTCCGCAACGAGAGAGGCCACAACAGTGAGAGGCCCGCGTACAGCAAAAAAAAAAAAAAAGAAAGAACACAGGACTGGGTGTTATCCTGACTCATCTCAGATCATGTATCTTCCAACTCTCCTTCCCATAACTAGCTATATAGATTCTTGATTCTCCGTCAAGCCACTTATGTTGTGTAGACGGTAAGGACAGCCTATTCAGTAGACAAATTTATTGTTTATGGAAGCCTTAAGAAAACTGAAAACCCAATTTTAACATGCACATTTTTAAGCTGGCATCTAAAAATTTTTCTCCATTAGCCCTATTATGAAAAATTATCCAAAACTTGGGAATAAGGCAAAAAAGGAGTAGGCATCATGTTCTTTCAATTACATACAGGGGGATTATTTAAACACTCACTCAAGGATTATTGAATTATCTAGGGGAATGTACCTGTGTTCGACTTTGCTATTTACTGTTCATTAAAGGCTCAGATTCTGTGAAATTACATGTTAATTTTCTGTCCAAAAGAAAAGATAACCCCAAAGGTTAAGGTTCCATTGTCCTATTGAACACTATTAACTGTCTTGTCCCTAACTCAGAATGTCATTCCTGAGGGACTATATAACTCACATTCCTCTAATTTTCCTTCAAAGCAGCTTTGCCATCTTACTGGCTCTTTTTTTTTTTTTTTTTTTTTTTTTGCGGTACGCGGGCCTCTCACTGCTGTGGCCTCTTCCGCTGCAGAGCACAGCCTCCGGATGCGCAGACTCAGCGGCCATGGCTCACGGGCTCAGCTGCTCTGCGGCATGTGGGATCCTCCCGGACCGGGGCTCGAACCCGTGTCCCCTGCATCGGCAGGCAGACTCTCAACCACTGCGCCACCAGGGAAGCCCTTACTGGCTCTTTTATTGAGTTAAAAAATCTTTAACATGTGTTTATCCTATATTTGTACAAGTATGCCATTTTAAACTTTCCTAAAATTATTCTTTGACAGTTTTGGAGATTCCACTGAGATACCTGAGTGCACTCACCTTCCAGAAGTAGTTAAGCAAAGGCACTCTTTTTTTGGTCCCAAGAGTGAATCCCAAACAACAATAAAACTTTACCTTCAATAGTTCTTTGTTTCTTTTTCTGGTTTTGTTTCTGGTTCTTGGCCAAGTTATTTGATTCTGGTTCTGATGTGCACATAGCAAATAAGTTATTCCCCTTTGGAGATACCAATAACAGGGAATCCTACTACTGACCATTTGGTGATCTCTAAGTACTGGGGTTCTATTCTCTGTTGGATGTGAGACAACAGAAATTCTATTTTGTCAGTCTCTTATGTTAATTTGTTTGTGCAAGAACACATTTCATACCATAGAAAATAGAACAAAAATTTCAGATCTCTGCCAGTGAGTTTTGTGTTTATTTACTCTTGACCCTTGGCTGAGGTTGAAGAATTGAAGCTGAAAACTCTCTGTGTTTCTCTGAAAAAGGACTTCATCAAGTCGTGTAAATTTATACAATAAATAATTTCCTATATCCAGAGTGTATTAACAATTATATGATAATGTCTAAGTTAAATGAGCTGTGTTATGATTGCTTTTGAGAGATGTATAATGACATTCATTCTAATGTTCTCAGATTCTAAGAAAATAAAGAAATTGAACTTCTAAAATTTAAATGAGCTAGTATTTTAAGAAAAAAGTGTAATCCACATAGAATCTGCTAGCTCAGAGTATTTTTATATAAGAATATAAATCCAGGTTTATATAATTGAGGTACAGTCTTAGATTACCATGGCTGTTGGGATCATTTTGGTTTGAAAATACTACATAACTTTCCCTAATCTTATTGATGGTGAGTATAATTCAAGCTTACCTTTCATTTTATATAAAATTTAGTTTTGTGTCCTCATGAAGAGACCAGTTAATCTGAACTCCTAATTTATTTTTTTTAAGATTTAAAATATTGCATTTATTTTTAAAGACTCTAGTTTCATTGCTGTCTTAAATTTAAATGTTAACATTTTCGCTACATTATGTCTAGGATTGTGAAAAATGTAAAGCTGTGTTCAACCAAAGGTTTTTATATCAATAATAATTACATTCTGTAGTTTGTCAGGCTAAACGTAATTGAGTTAATGAGGAATCTTTAGATAACTGGTGAATATCTAAGTAAGATAGGGTATTACTAAACTAATCACCAACCTGTCAAAATTTTAGCATCACTATATCTGAGTCATTTTAATATAGGTATTCACTTTTTGCACTTAACAAAAGTGTAAAATCAATGAATGTGAATGCAGGAGATTGTGTGATGGCATTTGTGAGCTCTGCGAATCTGCTAAAATGATTGTGAATAACAGCCATACCTTCTATCTACCTCTTAGCACTCTCTGTGAAACAGAAATTACTTAATTTGGTTAAACATTATAGTTAACATGGGTGATTAAGACTTCATATAAGCAACAGTGACAGAAAAGTCTAACTCTGTAAGCAAGTTATGGAACATGTTCTTTGTCTACCAAGGGGAAATAATAAAAAAAAAGAAAGTAGTTTCCAAAGTGAAATGTCTGCTTGCTCCATAATATGACCAACTATAATAAAAGATAAAACTTGAGTGTCTGCAATAAGTTGTGTAAGAGTTAAGGGAAGGAAATGTTACTTGAGTTGGTTTAATAATACCAGCAAATAAAGAGCCTGAAAAGATAATGAAATGTGTTAAATTTTGGCAAGTTGATAGACTTACTCATAAAACAGTATAAAACAAAAAGGAGCCTGTGAATCCTTTGCCACTATATATTATATTAATGCAAGATTAGATCTATTACTTATCTCTGCTAAAATGATAAACTGGTCTTAGAGCATTTAGTCTGTTCTGAGCAAAGGTTAGTAAAAGGTTATTTTTTACCTTCCATGTAATAAACCCAGATATCACAGATTCTGTTCACCAGAATAAGTTTCTATGCTGTGAGCTTTCATTGGCATGCCCTTGATTCTAAAAGATCTCTGGTTCCTTACAATTATGTTGTTTCTATGTTTATTTAGAAATTTGTACTGTCATTTTGGTCAACAGGTAGCCAAGCTACTGTTTCTCAGGCATCTTGGTCCTATCTTAGTCACCCAAAACTTCTCTGATACCCTTCTTGTTTTACTTTTCAGAGATCAGATCCTATATTCAGGGAGAAAAGAGATTGTACACAGAACATCCAACATAGTCCCAAATACTTAAGCTTTACACAGCAGAAATATATGAAAAATGTAAAAGACAGGGAAAAGCAGTAAGCTTTAAGGTTTAAGGTGCTCTGCTAAGTCTAAAGAAGCATCCAAGAAGACCAATGCTTGACTTACCCCATTGTTTGGTGTCCAGGGGGTTGTCATGTCAAGAAAGAGGTATCATGCTAAGATTTTGGATATGTGATGGCTATGCCTTTCTTTTCTAAAGTGATTATAAAAGCATACATACTATCTAGAAACCAGGTCCCTTAAAACTGTCTTTGCAAACCACTTGGAAAGTTGTCCCAAACTCTAATGCAAACTCCAGTTTGAAAGACCACTGATCTATCCCCAAAATCCCATTCTGAATATTAGGATGTCTCTCTAGACACTAGGGCTTTAACACACGGCAAAGCTGACCTGAAAAAAAAATCACTACCTGAAACAGTATCATAATAATGTTATCTGCTTGTGCATGGGTGAGTCTCCAGTTAATGTTCGGCTGGTAAATGGGGAGGCTTCATTTCCAGCTCACCAATGAACCACCAGGAATGGTACTCAAATCAGCTGTGAACTGTAATGAATGGCACTAGATGGTTAAGAAGGTTATTGCTAAACTCAAGATACATAAAAGAATCTTCCATTCTCTTTCTAAAATTATTTTAAGAATGGTCTATCCTCCATTTTTTAAAAAAGGAATGCATTTTTCAGGACCCTTTATATAACAATATTTTCATAACCAAAAAAAAAACTGTAGGTCAAGAGAATTCCTTTTATTCTAGCTCCATAAAAAGAAGCGAAATTGAGTTATTTGTAGTGAGGTGGATGGACCTAGAGTCTGTCATACAGAGTGAAGTAAGTCAGAAAGAGAAAGACAAATACTGTATGCTGACACATATATATGGAATTTAAGAAAAAAAAATGTCATGAAGAACATAGGGGTAAGACAGGAATAAAGACACAGATCTACTAGAGAATGGACTTGAGGATATGGGGAGGGGGAAGGGTAAGCTTTGGCAAAGCGAAAGAGCGGCATGGACATATATACACTACCAAACGTAAGGTAGATAGCTAGTGGGAAGCAACCGCATAGCACAGGGAGATCAGCTCGGTGCTTTGTGACTGCCTGGAGGGGTGGGATAGGGCGGGTGGGAGGGAGACGCAAAAGGGAGGGGATATGGGAACATATGTATATGTATAACTGATTAAATTTGTTAAATAAAAAAATACAAAAAAAAATTTTTTAAAGCTATAAAAATTGGATTTATTGAATCATTACTATGATTAGGTTATTAAAGTAATCAGGTAAGTGGGTAAAATTTATTTTACCTGCCCATATAGATGCTAAGTATATACATTAAGCAAGGATTTGTCTTTAAGTGGGCATTTTATTGTCTGTTCTTCAGCAATAACTGGCACTGCTGACAGACTACTGACTTGTTTCATATCACAAAGTTCACATAATCCTAACATTTGGTTTCATTTTCTTCACATTTCTAAGAATAAAATTAGAAGAGGCACATGTCATTTGCATTAGTATCAACTCTTCTTCTCAAATACAAATCTGTACTAAATAAACAATGTGTAGAAAGTTCTCAGATAATATAAAGATGGCATTAAAATGTTGGTTACATTAAAAAATGGTGTACAAACGCAATTAAATTAACTAGCACCCAATAACTATCTTAATGTCATCAACAAAATTGTACTGGCTCAGACCAGTGATCAAAGTTGACTATAGCTGTAAGTAACTTTACTATACTGGTTATAATCCCTTTCTAAAATTTAGAATTTCTCTAACTTTTATATAGATCTCAGTATGGCTTCTCATGAAGGAGTCTTAAGTTCAAACAACTCTGCCCTTTAAAGGTTGTTTTTGCCAGTATATAGAAGCTCATCTATTAAAGATAAAAATATATTTGAACTTCTTTGAAAGCATCTGATGCATTTTATCCGAGCATTAAATCTTTCCGTTTTACCAGAAATTAATGGTTAAGGAAAATCTTCTGGTTAGGTATTTTGGTGTACTCTGGATTCAATGAAATCAGACCTGTTCTTCCTATGTGCACATGGGGCTGTATACAGTTCAAAATTTTCCCATAAAACATAGAAAGCCTATGAGGGAAAACACTATTAACTTAGTGTCCTACAGTTGAATTCAAGTACAATTTTAACTGACTTCTAAACACAGGTACAGTAAGGATTTGCCTGCATTACTAAGAAACCAGGAAAGCAGAGTCTATATTCCAACAGGCTCATACAGTGTTCCCCATCCTGGTGTGACAATTATGCTCATAAGCACAGCCCATTTAAAACTGCAGAGAAGGTATTTCCTCCTAAGAAATGGTGGTTGTGGGATGGAAAACAGCAACAGAAACACAATTTATGGGTTTATGGGTATAACAGTAATAACCATTCAGCCTGATTATGTGATAGGTTCCTGAAAACTATAGCTTTCATTTTGGTTAACACCTCAGTAACACAGGAGAGTGGGTAGAATCAAAGCTTCTGAAGGAAGAAAAATGATGTAACAGCAATAATTATTCCTTTTACGTTGTCTTCACAGTTATCTTCAAAACTCTGATGCCAAACACACGTGCTATGGATTTTGACCTATTAAGCCAAATACCAGTCATACGTTGCTCAAGATTAAAATGATTCAATTAAATAAATATAGCAATAATTTTTAAAACCCAATAATAATTTATTATTTTCATAACTATATAAGAGAAATTGTGAGAGTAAACCATCGTAAATTGTAACTTACTTCATTTGTGTTTCATAAATTAATACCAACCATAACATCAGTGAAAGTCACTCATTTATTCAACAAATATGAGACAACTACTATTTGCCATATTTTACAATTTGTTCTTTAGCCTATTTCAGTTTATTATAATACATTAGTCCATTTTTCTTCAGTTTATTTCTTTATAGTTCAAATTTAAGAACAGAAATTATTTTCTTTGTTTTTAGGTATGAAGAATGATTTTCAGAAAAGTTAAGTTTGAAGTTAACTTCAAAGCCATGTCTTTATACCACATTGGGTTAGAGAGTACTGGGAGGGGATAACGTTTGTTTGCTCATTCACAAAATGAACTGAACTCCTGCAATAACCCAGGCACTGTGCTTAAAGCCCTGGGGCCATAACACACCCAACACAGTCCCTGCCCTCATGGAGTTTATACTCTCCTTTGAATAATAGGGTCTTATTAAGGTATTATTAGAAGAGGTTTTATGCTGGTAAGTGGGTGAGAAGGGAGAAAACAAATATACAATCAAGGGATATAACTGATGCAGCAAAATCTCAGAGAAGGCAGGGAAAGAAAGATCAAACGGTATAACAGGAAGGAAGAACCTTCAATATTTTAATTACATTTAACTACATGATACAAATATCACAGGTGTTACATAGATCATCAGTGTTTTGTTTCTAAAAGATGATTAAAAGATTGTGAAATGTGTATTAGTCTGAGACTACTTGAGATTAGGTCTTATAAACCTACCATATTGTTTTAATTTGAGATCAAAGTATTTGATGAATTGAATAGCATGGACACATAATAGAAACAATGGTAATAGAGATTAATTTTCTAGAGCTGTGATCTCCAGTATGGTAGCCACTAGCCATATGTGGCTGTTTAAATTTAAAATAATTAAAACAAAATATAATTAAAGATTCCATTCGGTGTGATAGACATATGTGACTAGTGGTTATTGTATTTGGACAGCGCAGATTCTAGAAAATTCCCAACATCACAGAAAATTGTATTGGAGAGGAGAGATAGAGAGCGTAAATGTACTGAAATTTAGAGGGGTTTATAGGAGTGTAAATCAAAACAGGGCTTCATTTGTTTGGTATGACTAACAGATAAAACTTAAAAAATGACAACAAGGACAACTGTCTGTTAAGCAAGTTTTTTACCTAAACTAGTTATGGTGAGACTGACAGAGTAAACAGTGAGAAACCATGTAGGGTAGGAAACCAACTGCAAAGACTTGACAATACCAGGTTAAATCACGGGCTAAAATGGAAACCTGTATAATACTCAAGAAATTTCTGGGTCATTTAGTTTATACTGGTAATGCTACAGTGGACTCTATTTGGGTCTATTTTTCTATAACCTGAAGATGTTTGAACTAGTAGGTAATGCAGAAATAAAGCACCAGCGTTATTATCTTTCAACGGCCTAAAGCTCTTTTCTCTTTGTTCTGTTTTCCAGCAATACACTACTTCTATAATTTGGACAAAGACAAAAAAGTTAAAAGGGGGTTAATAGAATTAGTTTGGAGAGACTGCAGAGAGAGGAAACAGTCCGGGCTAAGTACTAGAAATTTAAAAAGAATGAAATCACAATTAAAAATCACAAATGCACTCCTCACTTAAGAGAAGGCAATAAACTATGTGCTAAAGACAAAACATTAGTTCTAGTACATTAGAAAAGGAATCCCCAGCTTGCCCTGCCTTAAATTATGTGGCAAAGAACCAGACTATTTGTTTCTACTAGCAATAAATTAGCCAGTCACATAAGGATTAATTGCAAAACTGACCCTTGAAACACTGCCCAGTAGCCCAATTTTGAACAATAATTCAAATTTGGTCTTCTACCAAGGAATTTTTAGTAAAGAGAATCTGAATGGTTTAATTCATAGCAGAGAGATATTGATGTGAGTCTTCCTGTTACAAATTTTTATCAGCTATCTACCTACACTCCAAAGTGTGTATATTATGTATTTCTCTCAAGGGTCCAGCACCCTTTGGGAACATAAGAAGACTGTGCATTTTGTATCCAAGTATTCCAGGGGATATCAAGTTTCATAATAAATTTGAATTTTCATTACTTGTGGATTCAAGAGTTTGATGAGAAGGTGTTGATTATATAAGTGATGTAAACAGAGATTTCAACCCTCAGCCATATTTTTTTCATTCTGACTTCAGCCTCCTTTTTAATTTTTAGCAGTTACTTAAATCTTTATTCTCTAATCTCTAGTCTCCTAAGGAAATGTGTGCTCTTCATGAGAATGACATCATTTAGGTAAGTATATCACCATCTATTTTTCAGATAGACAAAATTACACTTCATGCAGAAGGTGAAATAATTTAACCCCAAATGTGTGAAGCTTTGTTCACCATTGAAATCAGAAAAATGAATGTTTAAGGATCACACTTTTCTGACAATCTAACCAATTAATGCATTCAATCTCCCCACATCTTTCGTGCTGAGTTCCTATATAAAAAAAAAAGGAAGAAAGAAAGAAAGAAAAATTCAGTGGCAGGCTTGGAACAAAGAGAATAAAAGAAGTTATAATTGTACCCCTTCACTTCGTTTCTAACACACTAATGGGCAATTTATAATAAAACTGAAACTATATGAGGTAAAGGTCCCGTTCACTAGCCAATTATACCTTTACTTGAAAATGGTCCTGAGGAGAAAAGTCAACTTAAAAAAAAATGCAGTTAATAGATGAGGAGATATTTACCTCCACAAATGTTCAAGATAATTGAGCATTAATAGAAAGAAGCCATTCTGGTATTCTATTTCAGCTGACATTACCTTCTTTGAGCTAAGAGTGTTGAGATTAACTGTTCCCTCTACATAAAATTCAAATGGTCACTGTTATCCATTCTCAAAGTGTCAGAATCTGACTAAGGCATCCAAAGTTAGAGCCTTCCTATTCCTTTACCAGGAAAAAAGGACAATTTTGTTTCCAGCCACCTTGAATTTCAATGGATAGGTAAAGCTGGAAAAATCAAAATGTAAATAATTACTTGTTGGTAGACCCCCAAAACCATAGCTTGAAATAATCCTGATCTTCTTACTCATCTTCCCCTGCTTTTAGCATTAAGTAGCAATCATTGGAGAAAATAGTAAATAAATAACCCAAATAGACAACATAAAAGACAACTATGTCCTTTTACAGGAAAGTAAAACTCAAAACTAACTCTTTGGGCTTCCCTGGTGGCGCAGTGGTTGAGAGTCTGCCTGCCGATGCAGGGGATACGGGTTTGTGTCCCGGTACGGGAAGATCCCACATGCCGCAGAGCGGCTGGGCCCGTGAGCCATGGCCACTGAGCCTGCGCGTCTGGAGCCTGTGCTCCACAACCGGAGAGGCCACAACAGTGAGAGGCCCGCGTAAAGCAAAAAGAAAAAAAAAAAAAAAAAAAGAAAAATCAAAACTAACTCTTTACTAAGCGTGATAACTTGTAAGCTGGGAAATTCAAGTGACAAATGCTGTTACACTAATCATTTGTTAAGTAACTATACACCTAATGCATATCTCTTTATAATAGGGGATTGATTACAATAATAACTAACATGCTTGAACACTTAGCCTCACCAGACACTGCATTAAAGTGAGTTTTATACACGTTCTCTCAATCCTCACAATACTCAGAGAGTAAAGCCCTTCCGTAGCCAGGGAGGAAGGGTGTCAGGATTACAACCAAGAAAGTCTGACTCCATAATGACACAAAAGCAAAACTGACTTTCATTTTTAAATGATAATAAAGGTTCAAACACTCTTGATCTCACTTTAATATTTGGATGATACATTCACATGATACTTTCAACTTCAATTGACGATTATTAATCCAGATTCTGTCCTCAGAATGGTGCTAAAATCCTACGGGGATAAATGATTAAAAAAAATATCCAAAACTAACCCAGTGAGGCTTCCCTGGTGGTGCAGCGGTTAAGAATCCGCCTGCCAATGCAGGGGACACGGGTTCGAGCCCTGGTCCGGGAAGATCCCACATGTTGCGGAGCAACTAAGCCCATGCACCACAACTGCTGAGCCTGTGTTCCAGAGCCTGCGAGCTGCAACTACTGAAGCCTGCTCGCCTAGAGCCCATGCTCCACAACAAGAGAAGCCACCGCAATGAGAAGCCCGCGCACCACAACCAAGAGTAGCCCCCGCTCGCCGCAACTAGAGAAAGCCCGCGCACAGCAACGAAGACCCAATGCAGCCAAAAATAAAAAAACAAACAAACAAACAAAACACCAAAACTAAGCCAGTGGATAAACAGTGGTCTAGCTAATAGGTAGGTCTTCAACCACTAATCATTTTAACTCTTATAAAAGTCAACTAGAACTTTATATCTAATACTATTCAAATGTGGAGATGATACAACATGTAGTATATAAAGGTGATGTAATGAGTTATTTATTTATAATTCTTGTAGAAGCTATTTCAAAATAGGATTTGAATGAAATTAGAATGGAATCACATAACAGAGCAGTTAAATATTATGAGAACAAATCAACCTACAGAATGGTGACAGTTAACAATCAAATGCAAAGAAGTGGGACTAAGAACAATATCACTGGAGGCAGTGGGTTATATCACTCAGGAAGCGATGCTAGGAAGATGATTGAGAGTCAGGTTGGGGCAGTGACACAGGGAATAAAAGGAAACGGATATGAACACTAGCAGAAAGAAGACGTGTTGGCCAACTGGCTTTAAGGCAAGAACGATCATGAAATAAAAGATAACTGAACTTTCTAGCAGGGAAAGCACAGAAATGGTGTACATGAGAGGGGTCGGTAAGCAAATATGTGAAATGTAAGAGTACACTTTCAAACACCTATGCAAAGTTTTACTGTGGCTTTAAATAACCTGCTCTGAGTAAAAGTTTAAAATAACAATTGCATATACAACATGTACGTTGAAAATTACACATATATATATTTGCATTAAAACTGTCCCCATATTTTTATAGTAATTTAAAGACATGGTCTGGAAATTGGTGAGGAAGAGATGTCTTAAGCATTTAACTTATTTGGAAGAAAATAAGTGCCTTTATAGGACACCTTCATGCAGTAAACATCTACAACTAACTCTCCTGAATAAGAATAGAAAGCTTATCCTGCAGAAAGATCTCACACCAGTTTTGTACCACATTCGTGAGCGAGTGGAACCATCCACAAGGTGTTCCCACAGCATGAAATCTGTATTACATTACAGAAAGTCTTTGGCGTATTTATTTTGTGCAAACAGGACCAATGATGTTGACCAGGACAATAGAAAATCAGAGATCAATGCCAGGTAGTTACTTGGTAACACTAGTTTTCAGCATCTGGTAAACCAGCTTGTGGAAAGCACAGGTCCTCAATATGCACAGCATACAAAGCACACAGAAACAGACATCTAACAGCAACTGGCAGGGTAATATAAAGGTGTTTTCTGTATAGAAGATCTTTGAAAAATTATTGGGTTGGCCAAAAAGTTCGTTCGAGCTTTGCCGTAAGACATGGAAAAACCCGAACTTTTTGGCCAACCCAATAAATCAGCATAAACACTTAAACAAGCATTCAAACCTATGAGCGCTGGCGTAACAAAAGAATAACATAAGGAAAAGCTGAGATTGCTTACCTGGTTCCTATATTTTCCTCCTAATCTGGAAACATCAATGGTAAAGAAGAAAAAAATTCCTCATGTTTTAGTTTTTGAAGGCTTCTTTTTTGAATAAATTTCATAATCTGACCATTTTCTGTCATTAATTATTCTCTGAAAACCTGACTTCTAATGCCATCATAATATTCTATCACAATGAATATATCAACATTTATTTTACCTGACTTTGTTTTTAGATATTTTCTAAAGATTGTGACATATATCAGCAAGTGTCAACTCCACTTTTAGTACTATGCTGGATATTTTAGAGGAGACAGAGGAATTAAAGATAAAATCCAGCCATGGTAGAACATGCAGTCTGCTTGGGAAAAATTAGGCATGAATAACCCAGGGAGTTGGTACAGAAAGAGCATTTAACTAGTATGAGGAAATAAGCCAGTTGTGTGGTCCTTGGTAAGTAGGAAGAAAACTGGAATGATCGTGCTTATCACACTTGGATACATGTGCATATCAATGTGAAAACATGAAGTAATATCAAGATAAAGTCAGTAACTACATGAGAAACATAAGCCCTTTATTAAGCATGCCTATTGCCCTAAAGAATATGTAATTAATTTTCATATGAAGACATATAGGTGCTTAAAGAACTTCTGGTTGAGTGATTTTATGAATTAGCAAAAGATAGTCACTAAAAGAAAGGCAGAGAAGGCAGAAAGGCAGAAAACAATCATGTAGATTGAAATAGTTAGAGAAGGTTTCTTGAGGACATTAGACTGTCTAGTTCCTAACTTACTACTGACATTAAACTAATACCAAAGTATTCTTGTAACCAAAGATGTTTGTAAGTAGGGCCACCTGACACACTAGCCAGTTTAAGTAATGTGTTGATGACATAGGCCTGGCTGAACCCATTAGCTATGATACTAAACTTTCAGGAAACTTTCAGCTCCAGACATTTCTCAAAATGAGAGAGGCTGGAAACTGAAGGGAAAAACCAAAACCCCAAACAATTTCAGAGAAAAATGTTAATAAGATAGGGGATAATTTAATATATTTTTATGCAGATGTAAATGCATTGGTATAAAGGAAGACTGAAAAGGAAGGACAGATGAAAGAGTCAGGAGAGAAGAGATCAGTGGAATTAAAGAGCTAGGTTAGAAAGAAGCGGGAGAGCGCCTCTTCCTATCAGGATGAGATGAAGCTCCAGAAGCTCTTATAATAAAACAGAAGCAATTATTTACAAAAAAGTGAGAAAGTTTAGAATGGATAGCTGAGATGGGTAGAATAAAAAGAAGACCCTCATTTGTGAAGAAGATCGTGGGCAATCAAATAAAGACCAGTATAAGAACTGTAAACACACATGGAGGCCCAGCAAGGGATAAAGAGCGTGAAAACATCTGATGATGCATAGACTGAGCATCCTTTCAGAAAGACTGAGAAAGCTGATAAGGTCAAAGAAAGAATGGGACGATGTGGTCAAAGACTGAGGTTTCTGAGTTCTTGGTCTTAAGGGGATGTCTTTGTACAGAATGATGAAATCTGAGGTATTGCGTGCCTGCAGAAAGCTGAAGAGAAAGGAGTGTAAAGGTTACTGACACTGAAGAGGTTGTCCTTTCCTGAGAAAAAAATATTGGAAGAGTCACAAAGTATACAAAATAATCCACAGATTAGATAATCAGATCCTGGATAGTACATGTTTGAACCACGACTTTCTTTTGAAATTAGCTACAATTGACCCAATATTTCTGAAACAAGCCTATACAGCCTAGGAAGGAGGTGGAATTGAAATTGGAGTGTAATTTTTACAATTTATGGTAACAATACACCAAATACTTTTACTGATAAAAACTATAAATCAGAGAATAGATGAAGAAGCTACAACCCAAAGACAGGCTTTTCAAGTATTTTCCAGTGCAATAAGTTCTACAAACATAGATTGAAAAACAAAACAAAACAAAACAAAAAAACATAGATTGAGAGACTACTTTAGTCAAGCACTAAGCTTGGCACCAGGGACATATGGATAGAGTATAGCCCCTGTCTTAAAAGCTCAGGGTCTAGAAGGGTGACAGATCTGTAAACAACTAGTCACAATATAGTGCAATTTTAGAATTATCAGTAAGGTCCATAGGCAGAACTATTACCTAAAGTAGGACCAGAGAAAGCTTCCCCTTGGAGGTGAACGGTTGGGCTGAGTTCTGAAGCATGAATATGATCATACCGCCACCATTCAGAACACAGGCACAGTGTGTTAATTATCTTAGTATCCTTGGCCACACAAAAAGGGCTTAAAATTTTTGATTAGTAAATGAGTTCATCTCACTGGGTTGCAAAACATGAAAGGGGGGATTTCAGGAGATAAGCTTCATGAGAAGAGAGTGGCCAGCCCATGAAGGGGTTTGTATGCCATGTTGATAAGAAGGTCAGTGAATGGCTTTCAGCAAGAGCAAAACAGGATCATGATCCGATTTCATAAAGATTACTCTTGTTGGCAGAGTGGAGGATGAATTACAGAGAGCGAACCCAAAGGCAAGAAGAGAAGCTCACCAGTTGTGAAAGTTGAGAAAAGAGAACAAGGTCTAAAGCAAAGAATTGGATGAGAAGACACATTAGTGATTGATTGGATGTGAGATGTGAGTAAAGATAAAGAAAAAAGGTGAGGAGTTCTAAGTTTTCTGCCCTCTAACTATACTGGATGATCCATATTTTTATATTGCAGCAACAATGGTGAACGCTGGGATTTGAGAGTAAATTTTAGCTTGATAAAACTTTTAGCAGCTTGTTAATGGTTCAGAGATGAAAGATTCATAGCCTTAAGCTGTGAGGTTATCTGCTAGGTTGTCCAGTATACTCTAAGATTATACCTTCCCTGTACCTTCCCACCCCATTGTGAACACATCAGTGGAAAATGAGCCCCAATATTTGAAATGTTGCCAATGATTAAAATCCATCTATAATGTCACACATGGAGTACCTATATGAAAGCTTTGACACTGAACAGGACCAAATTTTAAGGGCCCTGTTTCCTATATCTAACTTGTCTTTTTTGAAAACAGTTTCCAAAAGACAGTGAATAAGTTAAAATAAAATATTTTAAGTGTTCAGTTGTCACGAGGATATAATGCTTACATAATTAGAATAAAAAGCATAAGGGTTTCCTACAAACTATGCATGTATTTTCTTCCTAGCTAGCAAAAGTAGTTACATTATTTTGTCAATTTAAATTTTTCATTTTAAATTCCCTCTGAATATGGTATCTTAGGTCAGGCTGCCATAAAAAATACCATAAACTGGATGGTTTAAACAACAGAAATTTATTTTCTCACAGTTCTGGAGGTTGGGAAATCAAAAATCAAAGATTCGGCAGAGTTCAGTTTCTGGTGAGGGCTCTCTCCCTCGCTTGTAGACAGCTGCCCACTTGATCTGTGCTAACATGACCTCTCCTTTGTACACACCCACGTAGAGCAAAAGCAAGCTCTCTGGTGTCTCTTCCTATAAGAGCACTAATCCCTTTAGACCAGGGCCCCACCCTCATGACCACATCTAACCTTAATTACTTCCCAAAAGCCCCTAAATACCATCACATGGTTGGGGAGGTGGGAGGTTAGAACTTCAACATATGAATTTAGGCAGGACATAAACATTTGGTCCACAACATATGGTAAAAGACTTCTGAAGATAAAAACATTTTCTACACATGTAAAGGGAAAAAAGACAATGCCCCGAAACTCAATCCCTTTCTTGCCTTTTTTCTTTTCTAAAGATCAAGGTTAACTTTTTTTTTTTGCAGTACGTGGGCCTCTCACTGTTGTGGCCTCTCCCGCTGTGGAGCACAGGCTCTGGATGCACAGGCTCAGTGGCCATGGCTCACGGGCCTAGCCGCTCCGCGGCATGTGGGATCTTCCTGGACTGGGGCACGAACCTGTGTCCCCTGCATCAGCAGGCGGACCCTCAACCACTGCGCCACCAGGGAAGCCCTCAAGGTTATCTTAAGTAAATCAACAACAGTGATTGCAGAAAGTGTTAAAGACATATGATACTAACTGACATGGATTGAATCTGAAGGGAGAAACATGGAGAAATAAACTGCATTATACATTCCTTTCTTTTTCAATTACCAGTTCTAATAATTATTTAGGTAAAACAGAAATACTCTTTATAAAGTTAAAAATTCACTAGGAACTTCCCCTGCTGCTGCCCCAAAAATGTCTTAGGTTTTAAAAGGTGAAAAAAAAAAAGATAAAAAAGTCATATCTAGAGTAAAAAGTTATTTACACATCAGAGTCAAGACTTTTGATTCACCTGCTTTAGATATCAGATAAAATTAGTGCTTCAGCTCACCGTAAATCTTAATTGTTATCAAAAAAATTGCAGAGTATTATAATCTGAGTAATATTTCAAACCCCAAAATTTCACATTTCAATTTGGGTGGTGATTACATTGCCCACTATTACACAAATAGATACATACAGTCAAGAATTCTACCATTTCCTGTCATAACAGAATTTCTTAAAATTAAATTCTAAAAGAGTAAGATTAGATGATTCTTACTCAAAATATGAAATTACTGAGGTAACTAAGGTAAAGTACTAAGGTATCTGTTTCTGAAATCACTCAAATGCATACAGGGACACAATACAGGAAAAGGCTAATATTTATAATAATGCAGTTCACTGAACCCTAAACTTTTAAGGCATATTTAAAAAATTAACCTAGGGTACCATAAAATAGTATTTCACAGGATTGTAAAATATCATTTACATAATTTCAAACTACTCCTCATTTTCACCAATACATTTTTGTGTGTGTTCATATTTTATTTCCTTATTTTAATTAATATAAAAGCCAGTATGAACTCAAATGGCTAGTTTGCCAATCTGGTCACCAATATAATCCAAACTGATTCTTAACATGATTAAACCCTGCCTTTTATTGTAATGTTTAGAAGTTAAGTGAGTGCCTCCTAAACATAGCTGAAGTTTCTTTCCATTTCATTGGTGAGAATTAGATGTACTTTAATGTTTTCATCATTTTAAGTACATTAACACGAATTCAAAGATCTGAATTTTACATTGTGAAGGGCTTTCCTTTAAAATCTATTAAAATAAAATTATAAATTGCCTTTGGAGTAAAGTCAATTTGTTTTGACACATTAGAAAAAAGCTTCCATACCACATCATATATCATTAATAAAATGTTATTACAGAGCTACAGAGGGAGCTGACACATATTTGATTTTCCCCCATCTCCTCCTTCTCATTAGACAAATGAAGGTTGTTTTAAATTTTCTATTAGATGACTCTTTAAAAAAAAATCTTTTCTTAAAGAGAAAGGGCCATATATAATTTTAAATCAGCTCAGAAGCTAACTTCAAACACCTAAGTTCTTCCACTCCATAAGTCTTTTACATGTAGCTTAGTTTTTCTTTTTATAAGAACTTATCCAAGAAATGCCTTTGGAAATGTTCATAGTTATGATTCATTTTGTTTACTATATTGTGCTAAATAAAATGTGTTCTCAGAATTATACATGTAAATGTTTGAGAATGGGAATCAAATCTTGTTAAACACAAGCAGTCAAAAATTTCAAAATCAAGTCTTGCCTACAGAGGGTTATACAGAAATCCCATTAACAATCACAAAATCTTAATAAAGCTAAGAAACTCAATCATATATAAAAAGCCATGAGGGAGTAAAAACAACTTTTGCCTCCCAAACTCTTAAGTAAGTCTAAGTAGGTCAACTACTTATGGGTATTTACAACCCATATTTATTTATTATAAAAAATTATTCTCTGATCGCCATGCTTTGGGACTCCAAATTAAGTCTCTATGAAACAGGCACACCTTATGACTTCAAAAAGATTTTTTTAACATAGGTGAATATATGTCTGTAAGATATTAAGATATAATCCAGAAAACCCAATCATTTAAAATTTTTATTTATTTACCATTTAAACAAAAGGTCCAGGCTTTGTTGAAACTGAAGTGACAGGTAAACTGAGCTGGATGGACTTCAAGTAACTTAAAAACCGGACAGCCGATCATCCTTGCTTCTAATTTGCTCTTGGTTTAATCTTACTCACATTTCACAAAGCTAACACTTATCCTCCAGTGTTCTACTAATTGCTTGGTGCTATGTTGACTACTGGGAATGAACCACAGGATACATCACTGTAAACTGCAGGGAGTGTTTCAGTGATCAGGAGGTTAAAAACTCCCCATTAGCAGAAAGGGAGAATTCTTTACTAACTCACTGGTACAAATTATTTCCAGGTGGTGATAATTATCACTTGCAGTGTTTGATATTCCTGACTTTGCATCTAAATTTATACTTGACAAGTTAAACTTTTCATCCTGTGCATTTTCCCATAATCTCTCAAAGGCCAAAGACAAGGATAGATGGATTAGTGATGGGTGAAACCAATTCCACCCAAAATGGCAACACTTAATTACAAGACTTGCTGTTTATAATTAACTGTGTAAATCACTAACTTGAAAGTTTATTTGCAAAGTATTTAAAACCAACTCTTTTCCCAGAGGGATTTAATACTGTATATTATTACATAGTTAAGTATTATTTTGTTTGTTCTATGAACAAGATGTGCAAATGACACATTTTACAGACTCTTGCCAGCAAACTTGGGAAACGTTCATGAATTGCATTAGTATTGCCATTTTGTACTTCTCAGTATTTCAGGCCTTTCTTTGCCATATATATGTATAAGTATGTGTGTATGGATATATATATTCAATATATACATATATGTATGAAATCATAAGGAAGATAACGCAATTACCTAAATGATCATGAGGAAGTAATGTTTAAGAGCAGAAGCAAGTGTCAAATTCTCCACAATTTCAGAAAACAAAACAGTGAACTTCCAAATATTTCTTCTGAGATGCATTCACTTTTCTGCAAACAATATTTAGAATCAGAAAACATTTACAGAGAACATACTATGTGCCAGATAACATATGCCTTGTAATATTCTAATTTAATCATTTCTATCTGTAAGTATTAAAAATACTGAAAGGCAGGAATAATAACTCCTATTTTACAGATGATTAATCCAAAGTAACCTGTTTATGGCCACTGAGCTAGTAAGAGATAGACCTATAGTTCTGACTCCGTTTTTCTAAATTGAAGCTTTTGTTTTTTCAACCAATCTTGCCAACACAAAATCAAAAAAGTAAAGCATTCACTTACCATGAAGATCTGCATCAAAGGAAACCACAAGGAAAAAAAAAAAAAAAACAAATGCACATACACAAAATTCTAGATGCCTACAAATATCACATCGCGTTAAAACTGCGTCAACCTAAAAGTAAGTATGTAAAAACAATTCTCTAGTTTCTGATTTCTTGCTGCATTTAGTTGAAATTTACTGATGGCCTATACTGTCTCAGATACTAGAAATAGAAGGAAAAGGAATCAAAGAATCCTTCCTCACTCCATTGAGGGAGATGCATCAGCAAAGAGCTGTCCATAACATAGCACAACAAGTTCACTGGAAAGGTATCAACAAGGGTTACAATGAAAGGTAAGGGGATCAGGGTCAAGCTCACTCTAATTTCCAATCTAAAGCTCCAAAAATATCTCTGGATTTTTTAGCTTCGATTATCCAATTTTTGCCACCACTTCCAAATCCTTATGTCTAATCCCAACCTCTTCCAGTTTCTCATTTTCCTGGATAATTCATCCCATCTCAACGATCCATCATCTAGCATCTGAAAACCTGCTCTTAAGAATCACATTTCTCTCACTCTTCAAAGTTTGTGCAAATTATTTTTCGGTTGAATGAGAATTGGGTGTCGTTTGGCAAGAGAAACCTTCAAATTCCACACACCACCTCTTGACTGCAGTATGTTTGTTCTGTTTTTCAGACTGCCAATCTCCCTTCATCTCTCAGAATCTAGAATTCATCGTCTGTCTCTTGGATTACAAACTCCATCAGGGAAGAAATACTAACATCTTTAAGTGTTTGTACAAAATAGCAAAACGGCATAATGGACACTCTAATCAATACTAATATTCTAAAATACACAAATGTTATAGTCAAAGCAGAATATTATACTAGTGAGAAAGTATATAATTTGTAAGAAAATGTAGTAAATATCAAGGGATGTTTAAAAATCAGTACTATTATAAAGCTAAGTCCACTCGAAACAATGAACTGATGACTGGTGATTTTACACACATGAAGTAAAGAAGACCAGTGAGTAACATTTCTTGATCTTCATCACTGTAGAAGTCACCTCACCAGCTGACTGAACAGTGCAACTGAAAAAGTCAGTTGAAGTGGGGAATCATTAAAAACTGCCATATATAGTATTATTTTTTATTTTAATCAGTTATCATATTATTCAATTAAACCATTTGTCATATGTTAAAACACATAAAATATATTTTTTGCAATCTTTGCATTAGATACCATGTTGCCTTTCTTACATAAACCCATGCACAAATGGATCCTCTAAGATTTCTGAATGCTTATGATCTTTTCCCTAATCTTTTATAATGATCTCATCCACACTTAATTTGATACTTCAAGTGATACACTTTATTAAATCTTTCTAAAGTATTCATTTTTGCAGTCATGGAAGAACTTTCTTTTCATTTCAGATGTCATAACTTTATATACTTTTTAATATATTTATATGAATATAATAATAAGTTTAAATGCCATAACGGGTTTGGAACAATCCCCACAGACTCTTGGTAGACACACAAGTCAACTAGTAGTTCCAGAAGTGTCTACAGATTACATTACTGAATATAGTCTACTATCTGGAGGCCCTCAGCATGCTGCAGCCATCAGGTGATGCATTTTAAAAGAGGATTCAGGGCCTCCCTGGTGGCGCAGTGGTTGAGAGTCCGCCTGCCGATGCAGGGGATACGGGTTCGTGCCCCGGTCTGGGAGGATCCCATATGCCGCGGAGCGGCTGGGCCCGTGAGCCATGGCCGCTGAGCCTGCGCATCCGGAGCCTGTGCCCCGCAACGGGAGAGGCCACAACAGTGAGAGGCCCGCGTACCGCAAAAAAAAAAAAAAAAAGAGGATTCAGGGAGCACTAGTTAAATGGAGATGGGTTAAGAGGGTTTCTACTGTACTTTCTTAATATCCATCTTTCTTTATCATCATAGTGCAAAAGTTTCAACTTCACCTTCACTCAATACACATTAATGCTTTCACTAGGCACCATTAAAAACAAAAAGTTATAATAATCTTTATTCTAGTGTACTCAATTTTCATAGGTTATGCCAAAGCAGTAGAACCATTTCGCACTGCCCAGCTAAAATGTAACCTCTATATGTAGACCCACTTCCAAAGTTACATGCACAATTTATTTGTGTGTTAAGATGAAAACTCAACAACTAGAAAAATTACATAGGTACAGAGGTCAAGCATTCCGCCTGAAAACACTACACTGTTTAGCTCTGACAGATACATAGGTTGCCTCATACCCCAAAACCAATCTTTATTAAGCAGCATTCAATTTCAGGTTCCTCATTTGTAAAATGAGAGATAGACTAAGAATCCACTCATCCTTGATACATTTTATGATTCTGATACAGACTTTTTTAAGGTCCATATTCCATTTTAAGATATATTTGACACATTATAGCTAAAATTCTGGACTGTAACATAATATTTATTAAGTGAGCTGTCAGACATAAACTGTGTCAGACCCTCTTCTATCCACACACAGCAGGGCCCAACATGAGTAGCACTGTACTGAATCACACCAATATGAAAAGTTAGAGGTCAGAGAAGCCACACTGAGCCCTCAAAAGCCAACAATGCAACTTAATGTTCTTTCCATGGCCAGAACAATTCTCCATGCAGCTTCTGCAAAAGAGATTAATGGTGATAGTAGTAGCTAGTGGAGGAGAAATGCATGATATGGAAGCCCAGCCAATATTCCATTTGTAATTTGTCACATCTCAGCACAACAAGACTACTGCAATTTACAATGTTGGCAATTTACAATTCAAATGAAGGCCCTGATTTTTCAAAGAATGGGCTGTGTACACATCAGTCAGGATGACACAAAAATGTCCGGTCAGGTTCATTTTAAATGCATGTTTTATTTGATACTCTTAACTAATCACTATCATTACTTTTACTGTTTACAGATGCAATATTTATTAGACAAAATGTAATTTGGAATCCTTTCTTGCACCCAAACCTAATTCATTTCCTGACTTTCTGAAATATTTATATCCTGATTAGACATATTAGGTCTTTAAAGCTGTTATACTAAGATGATTTATTTATTTCTGGGGCAGTGTTAAAAAAACTACTCTCTAAGAGGAAAACTGAAAAGGAAAACACCACACAGAATCCCTTCAGGACTTAAAAAAAAAAAAAGAAAAGATGAGAAGATGGGGAGGAAGAGAGAGGAGGCCTAATTTAGGGCTAAGGAAGGGGATTTAGCCACTCCTGCATTTGCATCCTGGTCTTAGATTCTGACTTCCTACTATGGCCAATGGCAAGACTCTTAACTCGCTTGCAACAGTTTTCACATCTGTCAAATGGGGATGATGATACTTACCCACCTCATAGGCATGTTGTGAGAACTAATTAGTGCTTGTGAAATGCTTTGAAGATGAAACAGGCTATATAAATACTAACTATTATTATTACAAGAGAACTGTCAAACGCTATAATTAAACAATTTTCAGTCTCACAATATGACCTACTCCAAAATGATCATAGTTCCATAAGGAGAAGCACCAGCTCTAGCTTTCTCTTTTCAATTTACTGAACAAAAACCAGGAACAAAACCTATGCCTTTTATTTATTACTTGCAAAAAGCAGAGAATCCATACTCTCCAAAAACTTGACATAAACAATTTCATGAAGTCATTATATAGCAGTTTTTTGTTTTCTAGCTACATTTTTTAAAATATAAATTTATTTATTTATTTATTTTTGGCTGCATTAGGTCTTTGTTGCTGCGGGCGGGCTTTCTCTAGTTGCGGTGAGCAGGGGCTACTCTTTGTTGTGGTGTACATGCTTCTCATTGCAGTGGCTTCTCTTGTTGCAGAGCACAGGCTCTAGGCATGCGGGCTTCAGTAGTTGTGGCACGCAGGCTCATTAGTTGTGGCACACGGGCTTAGTTGCTCCATGGCATGTGGGATCTTCCCAGATCAGGGATCGAAACCTTGTCTCCTGCATTGGCAGGCGGATTCTTAACCACTGCACCACCAGGGAAGTCCCTATATAGCAGTTTTTGAAGCAGGTTGGCATCCTAAGGATGTGGAGGTCCAAAGGAGGGAGAGGGAAAAAAACAAAAGACTCAGGATATTTTCAACAGCACTTGAAGCATGTGGGGAAAATGAGCAAGTTACACTGCTCATCATCACTCTCCTAAGGAGGTAGGCATGGTTTTATAGAAAATATAGCTTCGAAGATCTTAGGGTACCACATTGAGGTGATAAGGATTAAACTAAGTTTGAATTTATGTGAGTTCTGTTGCTTCTGTTGTTGGGATACGTATATCCACATCTAATATCAAGTTTTTGTAAATTTTGTTTCATTGAAGATTAGGAATAACTTAAAAATTGGCAAGTCATTAGCTTTTCAAAGACCCCTTAAAATTCCTTTTTAAATTTTTTAGTCATCTATGATTTTCCTTCTGAAAGAACTGAGTGTTGATTTTGTGTTAAATACTAGATCTTTGATTGTAGTTTATGCAAGTGAGAACAAAAAAAGATTTTACCAAAATAAAGATTTTAAAAATTGAGGCTGCCTCTTCATCAAATTGAAAAACGGTGATGCTATTTTTTTCTTCATTAAGACTCACTTTAGTAACTTGTTTAAAGCCAAAAGTCTTTTCTCTTTCCGTGCACGATGAGATCAAATTAAAATGAAGCAAAAATGAAATGATACTTCAAGACAACTGAGAGTCTAAATTAATTTATTTTGGATTTTAAAACGGCCCTCTCATCTGTGTGTAGATCATTTACTCATCTTATAAAATCCTCAGGTTTTTCTCTGAAAAAATAACTTGAGGAATGATTTCCCTGAAACTGCTCTAATAAAATGTTCTAGATGCTCCTGTCTGTTCAACACAGTACTGACAGCGCCCTCAACAATAAAACATGAAAATGCAAATAGCCTCAACAGTAGATGGTTTTTTTCAAATCGTTACTTACAATTCATCAAGGCAAAATGAACAAAAAAATGTACCGTAAACGTGAAATAAAATCCTAATAAGATATCAGAGGATTTAAAGGAAATTTCAGGCCAAAAGAGGAGTAATTCTTAATCCCTGAAGAATCATTTTAGTGGCTGTAACAATGGGAAGGAAGCAGAAGAGACTGGTGCTTAAGGGAAAAGAGCTAGTACCAAATCTCAAATTCAAATTCCAGCCCACCACCTAGTAGCCCCTTGCCTTCTTCAGACCTCATTTTCTTCATCTGTAAAATGGGAGTAATAGTATCTAACTCCTGGGATTGCTGTGAAGATTTGATGAATTAATATATAAAATATTTTCCCACCTGGCCCTCAGGAACTCTGTAATCATGACCTATATGATGCTGGATTGCACACATGTAGGGGTATCAGGAAGGCACTGAATTCTAAGCCCTGTGTCTCCCCAGCATCAGTTGAGATGCCAGCTAGTGCTACAGCTAACATCTCAGTGTGGGAAGAATATCTTCTAATTATACCTGAAAAAAGTAACTAAAATTTGTACTGTACTATTTTACTCAATAAAATTAATAGGCATCCAGCAACCTCAGAAAATCCACTTCATGGACAATATTTATAGTAATGTCCAGTTATTTATACCAACATGAACTTAAGCACAACCATTTTTGTCTGACAGAGGCGCTGAAGTCCACTAATGCTTTAACATCTGTATTAGTTCAAATGTCTCATTTTTTACATTTAATCACTTCATTCTCCAGGAAAGTGTAACTTCTGTGGGATTCTTGGTTTTTGCTTTTTGTGAACCACAAAAAGACTTCAGAACTTATAAGTAAGTGAACCTAATTGGAGGAGGAGAAGGGGAAGAGAGTGGAGAGGAAGGAGGAGAAAAAGAAATAACTTTTTTGTTTCCATCTTTTCATATATTGTTTAAAGTTCCTACGGTTAAATACACTCATTTTAAAATACAGATAAACAGTACATGATATCTGAATGCGTAGGTACTGTCCCTTAACATAAGTGAGAAAATTTTCTTTTAACAATTGTTTTTTCGAGAATTCTCCAAACAAAATACTCTATCAATCTCGTCATTTGCAGTTCTTATATGTAATTTCTGAAGTGGATGCTTATGCATGATTTGAGAAGGTATTTCCTTACAACGCTTTCACTTTGTCACTTTTTCACTCTGTCAGAAACTACTTCTATCGCATGCGGTCCAACACAAGAAATAGCATCTTGATGAGCAAGTATGCTGAAATTAAAAAACCTAAGATGCAGCTCTCTGTGGATCCAATTTTAAAGTTCCTTCTACTGATGTCAATGTGGTAACCTGTGTGATTAAACCACACGAATTATACTTTTCTATCCTCTATTCAGCAGTACTTTGACTGGATGGTCAAAGAATTCAAATTGATTCAACAGTTAACACTGTGTTTTCTTAAATGTGTCTTTAATTCTCATCTAGATAATTCATATCCCTTCTTTACTATGCCTAAGGGCCTTGGACATTGCTGGTAGACACTATCTAATAATCTTAAAGAACAGAGAGTCATTAAAATACCACAAAACATTCAGTTATTTTACTCTTGAAACTATTTGAAACTAAAGCCAAAATAAAAACAACTGAACAGATCTATACAATATTCTATATTTACTAAAAATGATTATATTAACACAGGGTAGCCATTTTATTATGCATATTGTAGATGATTCAGTTAGGATTTATGAAAATAATCCAAACAATGAATGATCTTTCAACAGTCAACCTCAAAGTATATTTTAATTATACATTATAAATCCATTATTCAAAGTTAGTTTTAGGACAAAGGGTTTCACTGTTTCATTTCAAGAATAGATTCAAAGAAGTGAAAAATGAGTATAAAGTTATATGAGTGAAACACACATATTACAACTCACTTCACCAATTTTGATTCTTTCATCTCCAGATGTCACAGAATACAATAAAACCTGAAAACAACATAAGACATTTTCTAATCTGAAAATATACATATACAACAATAGCATGATAACGACTTTAATTTATTATCATCCCTCCCTTAAGGAAAAACAAAAAAGCCTTTTCAAATTGTCCAAGTTGTAAACTTGACCTGACATTATTTATATATGCCAGAACCTATTTAGAAAATGCCAAGAGTAGGCAGAAAGCAACTTTCAAAAGAAATAAAGTGTCATGAATTGAAATATATATAATATGTAATTAAATCATTTCATGTAATTAAATACACATCTATGTATAAATACATGCATAAATACACGTATATTTAAAAGTCATTTGCAATATGTTTTGAACAAAAATCACTGCTAACTACAAAAAATGCAACCCAAACAAACAAAAAAAAAACCCATAAAAACCCTGTACCAATCAGTGACTTTCCTCTAACAATCAAAATCAGTATTCCAATGTATGTAAGTTATGCTTGGGATACTATTTGTTTTAATTTCAGAAATACAATAGCTCTTACATAATAGCATTGGCTTTATAAGTCACTCTGAATTTGACATGTTTTATCCTTAGTGTTTCAAGAAGAGAAAACACTGTACGCCTATTGGATAAAGGAGGAAAGAAATATAAATGTAATGATCTTGGCATGTAAAATTATAGCTAACACACACAGAGTTTTTAATGTTTAGCTAGTTAATATTTCCATAAATTACTTTAAAATTTTTTCAAATTATCTACAATTACAGTTATTTAATACAAACAGACATCATAAACTTGGGCAAAGCAGTTATCTACATAACTATCCATGACTGTGAATGAATTAACAACTTCTACTTTGATTGAAATTGGCTAACTTTTAAACACAGAGCAGAGGTACGTTCGTTCTAGATCTAGATCTGGGGGGGGGGGTGAAAAGAAGGGCACATGCCCACCAGTACAGACAAGAGGCATTTATTAAATAATTCTGAGAAAAAAATCCGAATCCCATGTTAACTCTCCCCACAAAGGCCCAGTTCAAATGCTTACATAATAAAACTGTCAGTACAGTTGTCAACTACATTTGAAGTTTATCACTGACTTTGTAATTTCCTAGAAATTAAGGTTTTAATCTAGCATCCAAATTACGGGAAGTTTACTTAATTTTACTTTTTAATTATATTAAGAAATATATCAAATAGTATAATTCATGTCTGATAAAATCATGAAAATGCCATATCAAACAGCAAACACTCAAAAGATATTTTTATTACCCATACTTTGTTAAAATGACTAAGTATCACTATTTTTTTTTTATTCAAGGAAGGAAGAGTACAAAAGATGACTGCATTCTCTATTTCCCCTTCTCCCTTTCATTTTATTCTCTGTGCTAAACTGAAATCCTCCAATGAGTCTCTCTAGCTTTCACTGGGCCAGTGAAGCATGGGGTGTAAGCTCATGGGCTGTGCTGCAGAGTGACTTGGGTGTGAATTCTTGTCACTAGCTCTGGGATCTTAAGCAAGTGCCATGGTCCTCTGGTCATTAAAAGCATAACGCACTGTTAAGTGGTCCAGATGGGAAGCAATCATCATAATCAGCTTCAGGAAAATCAGAACTTTCTTGGCCCCCTCTTCTTACCCTGCTTTCTCCCATCAGGTTCCCTGTAAAGAGATCTGGATCTACTGTCATCCCAGTAAAGGCTTAACTCCCAAAAAGTGGTAACCTTTATGTTAGCCATCTCTCCATCACTTTCCTTGCCTAATGCATTTAACTGGATTTTTCTTTTGGATCCTGTTCTCTGCTTCGAACAGCTAATTAATTACCTAATAAACTAAACTGCGCTGGGGTATAAATGCTAGAAATAAATTAACATGTGGCTCCTCAAAGGATCACTTCTATTTTCACAGAAAACACTTACTCATAACAAGCTGAAACCTAAAGAAATCAAGTCTTAAAGTGGGACTATTATAAACCAAATCAGTAAGATTCATTTTGGAGGATTGAGGAAGAGGAACATATATTTCAGAAACCTACAAACCAAGACATAAGGGTGAAGGAGGCAGGTAGAAACCACATTTAAAAGCCCTGAACTCTAACAAATTCTTTTATCTTTCTAACAGGCATATTACTTTCCAGTGGGGCTATAATTAAAGTTTCAAGGTATTGGTAAATAAAACTATATTCAAATTCATAAAAGAATTAGTAAGGGATGAAAAAATATTCCCAGCAAAATCTCTGGTGTGTCTTGTTCAGAATGCCAGTCTTAATCACATAGGCTTCTGATTGCTAACAATTAAAATCCTGATCTCCTTTTTTTCCCCTAATAGATGAAAGCCTTTGTGAAGAAGATGTAAAATTTGCCCTGTCATATTACTGACAAGTGGCACTGAGCTGGTAAAGTAGTGTATTAATACTGATCACACTGATTAATAGTACCGTAAAAATTGATTCAATGGCGCTTTAACATTTTTTAAAGGAACAGATGAGAGACATACTGGGCAGAATATATAATTGGTTTATCTCATTCTATCGCAAAGAGAAATCTTTAAAATTTATGAGTTAAGGTGGAAGCTAAGCTGTTCCTAGTTTGTTTGTTTGTTTGTTTGTTTGCGGTACACGGGCCTCTCACTGTTGTGGCCTCTCCCTTTGCGGAGCACAGGCTCCGGACGCGCAGGCTTAGCGGCCATGGCTCACGGGCCCAGCCGCTCTGCAGCATGTGGCATCTTCCCGGACCGGGGCACGAACCCGTGTCCCCTGCATCGGCAGGAGGACTCTCAACCACTGCGCCACCAGGGAAGCCCCTGTTCCTAGTTTTAATCAATAAATTTATTTAAAAATGAAAATGTCTAATTAAACACCTCTCCAACCTCCCCCGATTCCCAACTATTAGGAAGCTTTAAGAAAAAATGCTCAAGGCTTAGAACAGAGCCTTTTAAATTTAAGCACTGTCAATCTTCTTCATGAAAATGAGTATATATATAACATTATACCATTGCCACAAGAGTCAATATTTATTATGTTTCCAATATGACAGGTCAGGGAAATATCACACTGTATAAGGCGAGGGCATCAATACCATAAGCACTTCTAAGGAAGAGCAAAAAGTTTCAATACACACACTGACAAAAAGTGTTCTCATATATAGGCGGTTTTATTCTAATATCAACCCCAGAAGATTGGTAGAAAAGGGATTCCCCCATGCCCCTTTTGACAGCTAAAGGATTATATGTCCATTGGGTGGCTCACACAAGTTTTTCCATCTAGTTAAGACAGATTCAGGCATCTTGGTCAAGTAGACTTTCCACTATACCACCTTGTTAAAAGTAGCCTTTCAGGGCTTCCCTGGTGGCGCAGTGGTTGAGAGTCCACCTGCCGATGCAGGGGACACGGGTTCATGCCCCAGTCCGGGAAGATCCCACATGCCGCGGAGCGGCTGGGCCCGTGAGCCATGGCCGCTGAGCCTGTGTGTCCGGAGCCTGTGCTCCACAATGGGAGAGACCACAACGGTGAGAGGCCCGCATATCGCCAAAAAAAAGCAGCCTTTCAGAGTAAGAGTTAAGATACATGAAGTATTAAATGTAAATTACAGCCTTACTGGAGAAACTCAAGGAAGCCGCTTGTTTTGGGCAGTGCTTTTCATGTTGCAATAACAATCTGATGGGCAACGTTGACTTCGGAAGCCTGGATGGATAACAAATGTTGCTAAAGTCTCTCCTTGTTTAAAAAAAAAAAATCAAGAACGATTTCTAGTGGTAACACATGATTTGTGGAGTTTAAAAAATCTCTAACAGTGGGCTTTTGGAAAGGAATGTAATCAAAAATAGCTTTGTAACAATGACACAGAGAGGGGTAGCTGTGGTATGGGTTTAGCAGCCAAGCATTCCAGCTCTTGAGTCAGGCACACGTGGACTCCATGCCAGGGGGTCCACTAATTAGCTGTGGGACTTTGGCAAGTCACTCAACCTCTCTAAAAGTTCAGCATCTTTATCTCCAAAAGGGAGGTGATAATAGTTTGTGCCTCAGTCACTTAAATGAAAATCCATGCACAGTACAGCTCTTTTAACTGCTACGTGCTATTGTTATCAACTGGAGTTGCCCAATCTAGAAACAGCTGCTTTGCAAAGTAGTAATCTCCTTAACACAAGGAAATTTCTACCATGCCTGGCAAGGATCCGTTAAAGAACATCAGGTAAGGAATTCCTGGCATTGGGCAGGAGGTTGTTCTACTTGACTTCTACAGCCCTTGGTATGCTTGGAAATCTATAACTATCCCTGAAGGTCTCTTCTGCACCTCGACTAAGTTAAGTTTAACCAACTTGAACTGAGCTTCAACCACTGTTAATGCATCAAAACATTAACGAGAATCAGTCCCTACCCTTCAACTGGGGGAGAGAGAAACACAGACAATTTCATTCTAACATGGTTTTTCAGTGATACAAGCTCTACAGACTTCGGGTCCACAAAGAGCCTCCTCAAGGCTAAATCCTGAGGACACATAACATGGGGGGACCCCTGTGCTAAGCTAAAGACTCCAGCCTTAGTTCTGAAATCTTGTAAAAGACACATACAACCCTCCAAGCTGAAGTGTGAAGGATGGATTTCATAGAGGCGACACTGGAAACAAAAAGGCCAGTTCACTTTTCTCCACACCCTCTCCAGCTTTTATTATTTGTAGATTTTTTGATGCTTGCACTGCTGGTGGGAATGTAACTTGATTACAGCCACTGTGGAGAACAGTACGGAGGTTCCTTAAAAAACCAAAAATAAAACTACCATACGACCCAGCAATCCCACTACTGGGCATATACCCTGAGAAAACCATAATTCAAAAAGAGTCATGTACCACAATGTTCATTGCAGCTCTATTTACAATAACCAGGACATGGAAGCAACCTAAGTGTCCATCGACAGATGAATGTATAAAGAAGATGTGGCACATATATACAATGGAATATTACTTGGCCATAAAAAGAAATGAAATTGAGTTATTTGTAGTGAGGTGGATGGACCTAGAGTCTGTTATACAGAGTGAAGTAAGTCAGAAAGAGAAAAACAAATACACATATATATGGAATCAAAAAAAAAAATGTTTCTGAAGAACCTAGGGGCAGGACAGGAATAAAGATGTAGAGGTACAGAATGGACTTGAGGACATGGGGAGGGGGAAGGGTTAGCTGGGACGAAGTGAGAGAGTGGCATGGACATATATACACTACCAGATGTAAAATAGATAGCTAGTGGGAAGCAGCCGAATAGCACAGGGAGATCAGCTCGGTGCTCTGTGACCACCTAGAGGGGTGGGATAGGGAGGGTGGGAGGGAGATGCAAGAGGGAGGAGATATGGGGATATATGTTTATGTATAGCTGATTCACTTTGTTATAAAGCAGAAACTAACACACCATGGTAAAGCAATTATACTCCAATAAAGATGTTAAAAAATAAAATAAAATAAAATGTAAAAAAACAAAGAATGGATGTTACATTATATCAAATATTTTTTAAAACACCAATTGATTTCTTTATTTAAATTTGACTAATGTGAATTACCCTATTATAAATTTCTTAATATTAAAACAATTTTATTTCTGAAAAAAAAAAAAGGTCAGTTCACCACTCAAAACACTTTTTTTTCCAAAACCAGATTACAGGAAAAAAATATGTTCAACAAATTATTTGTCCTACTTTTCCAAAAATATTAGGGTATTTCATGATTCCATGATGGGTTTGCAAAATCTGAGCCTATCTAAGGCAAATTTCAAAAGAAGACAAACAAAAGAGTTTCATGGTTTTATGATTCAAGTTCCCATACCATTCCAGTGCTAAAAAGTATGGGTTGTTCCAGAAAAACCCACAGCTTTGCTCAAGTTGTGATAAATTTAAATTCCACACATACTCTGTTGTTTTTTCTTCTAGGTTTCTCCAGAGCCAAAGCTCACGTACGTGTGCTTTGGTTCACGCTAAATATACATTAAAAATTTCCATTTTTGCAAAGTAAATGTGACAAATGTATGCTGCTAAAGCCTTTATCGTCAAAGCTGGATAACTCACATGCTTTACTTACGTGCAGGGTATTGAGAGTTCAAAGAAGCAAAGCAGATTTTGATTATTATGATGCTTCCAGTAAAATGAATGAAATGATTACTCATATAAAATTTTTTCAAAGTGCTTTTGAATAGACTTGTATCTATTTTCTAAAACATCGTATATAGCATAAAAACATAATTGAGCAGCATATGATTGCATGGAACAAAATTATGTTCAAAGGCAGAAGTAAAATGCATTCTAAAATCGAAGTTGAGGAGAATACATTTGCAACACTTAATTTAGTGCATCCCTTTTAGAGCTGGACTGCTAACACAGCAGAAAAGCAAGCCAGTCCGTCTGCTCTCACCTCCATGCAATGCCTGCCTTTTGCAGGTGTGCCTTAAGGACTTCTCCCTCTTACTCTTTGAATCATCTTGCAGACACTAATGAGCATCGCTCCTCAGCTTTAATTATTGGCCCCTGACAAGTCAACATAATAGGAATCAGCTTAACCAAGCATACTCCCTAGTGACATGTTCAATTACTCAGGGTGTACTTCTCCAGGAGAGGTCTGAGGGGTTGCTAATTTAACACTGTCAAAAAAATAAACATAGGTATCACTTACAGTTTATCTTTTGACCTTTATGTCACCAAATCTAACAGGATATGCTTCTCCCCCACCCTCCCGGAAAGGATCTGCAGATTAAGTGTGCTACAAGGCCTTTCCAAAAAAATTAAAGAATCTGTCTGACATCCATGCTAGTGTATGATGTTACATAATGCGCTTTATAATCGGAAAATGCTGGAATTTCTTGGGAGAGTTACTTCACCTCTCTTTAAAAAAAAGAGACACATCAGATACGCTCTGATCTGCTGTCTGCTGCTATCACTTTATTTGTTCATATCAGAAGAAAATAATAATTCTGCTACCTTTCATGCAAAGATTAGCTATCATGAGTGTAAAATAAAATGCATATTTAAACTAAGAATTTTAAGGATAATTTTTCAACAGAAATTTCTCAGTATATTGCACAGCAGATGACAGTGGTTTATAGTAATACATCCCTTTCTTAGGGTATAGAAATAAATTAGTATTTTTAATTCAAAACTGCAGCACAGTCATTTTTAGACAGTTAACTAAAACTAACCCACAAACTGCACTGTCATTGAGCTGTACCATTAACACTCTTCTTTTAATTTCTGTAATAATGTGGTTGTTATAGCAAGTGTTCCCATTAGTTCTTACAAAGCTTACATTCTCCCTTTTACACAACTGATTGAAGACATACTATTTGTCAGCACTTTTTTTTTTCTTCAAAGCACTCTCACCTTCAAACTAATCCTGACCATATCCAGAGGGGAAGGTCCATCCAAGAAATGACTAATTAAATCTGACCTAGTACAATGGTCACAGACTACAACCCCTCCACCCTGGTGCCAGAATGCTGAAGCATAAAAAGGCATCACTGGGCTTCCCTGGTGGCGCAGTGGTTGAGAGTCCGCCTGCCGATGCAGGGGACACGGGTTCGTGCCCCGGTTCGGGAAGATCCCACATGCTGTGGAGCAGCTGGGCCCGTGAGCCATGGCCGCTGAGCCTGGCGTCCGGAGCCTGTGCTCCACAAGGGGAGAGGCCACAACAGTGAGAGGCCCACATACAGCCAAAAAAAAAAAAAAAAAAAAAAAAAGGCATCACTATCTAATAGGGAAATGAAGTATCCTAGAGAATAGAAGGATCTTTACAAACGTATTGCATCTACTGCAAAAGGACCTCGAAGCATGTGTCCTAACAGTAATGGGACCATTGTAACTTTATATAAAAATTACTTTAAAATAATATCAAATTATATATTTTCTATTGCATTATTATAGTTGAGTAAATACTCTTTCAAAAAATAATAGTCTTTTACAAAGATTATTGTGATGTAACCTTTATAAGGATCAGAGACTTTGTATAGTTGTATATGACAACTTGTAATGTGCAGATCAGTGTCTGGCTTATTTACAGGAAATGCTATAAAAACTGTTTGTTAAAATAAATAAGGAATGAATGAATAAAGGCTTGTCCATATTCCTAATGTTTAACTCACTCTAAATATAGGTATATGTCAATTCTTCAAAAAGTAGTTCATATTTCTTCCTTTCTTACTTAACATACAAATACACCAAGATGAAGTTTAGGCTAACATGCTGTTAAAAACCTTTCTAGAATAGGAAACCATTATTGCTATTTATAGTTTGTGATAATACATGTTATTTTGCAATATTTTACTTTCCTCTTTAATGTGGAGGTAACCTTTATAAGTAAATAGCAATAAAAATAAGTAAATAAACAAACTATTTAGGAGAGTGTAAATATCACTACATATATTAAATGGATTAATTTTCAATTCATTTATTTTTCTGGGTTAAAATACTATGACAATAGGTATTACTGATATTCAGAAACTTTGACTGCTTTTCCTCATTTTCACAGCATAGGAGTAAGTAAATTCATACTAGAATTACTGAATCCTTTAACAGATAAGAGCTGGCCTTTGGAAGACAGTATCTAAATTTCTGATCTGATTATAACTGGGGACTATTTGGGGTTCATGATCTTCCCTATACAATTACTCCTTTAAAAAACTTATTACCAAACTCTGATAACTAAATATTTGCTAAACTCAATTTCTAAATTTATAGACTTTATTAGGCACTTATTTTTTCCTAAAATCCTCAAAATTTCTTTGTATAACAGCACTTTTGGGAAAACATTTTTAACTTTAAAGAAATAATGCTCATATTGTGGAACGTTCAACAGTATGGAATATTAACAAACACTTCCATGCGAGTGTTTATATGTTATTTCTCATTCACTAAACTAGTTCTTCAAAAGCATTCTTAAAGTTAATGCGAAGTAAACAAACAAAGGAAAATCTGTAAAACTGGCTCAGCATTCCTCGGCATTAATAAATAATAGGAGAGGATTTTTTCTTCCTCTCAATCCCTCAGAGTAGACTTAAGGGTGAAGCCCCACCTGTCTTAAAAGGGAGCTTTTTACAATGACAGGACAGTCAGACCTCCCAGCCCCATCCAGAGCCCCACTCTGAACCCAAGGCACCTGTAAGAGGGCATTTCTATGGCCCTGAATTCAATGACCACTCCTTTCTCAGAATCAATCCTACTCCAAAAACATGAGAAAACAACATGCCAAATAAAACGATTGATTTAAGCTGACAAACCTGAACTGTACTTCATTTTTAAATGTTAAACTGAGATACATCTACAGTTATTACAACCTGCAAAAGCACCTCACATTATGGCAAATGGGGGAGGCAACACTGTCTCGCATTAAAGATTCACATCAGTTCGATAGCACACCCCTCAGCGTCTGGTTAAATGTGCGAGTTATCAATGTAATAATAGAAGCAGAAATAAATTAAGAGCGGAGGCCAAAAGAAGAGATAAGTCTTCCAAAGAGATTAGAAAAAGAGGCAAGTCAACGGAGCTCTGAGATAAGGGGTGCCTGCTCCAGATGGCACAGGTTCAGAGAAGGCCCTTTGAGAGGTGTGACAATGTGACAAGGGAGAACAGGAGGCCCGGGGTAGGTGAGGAGAGGGACAAAGCAAAGACCAGGGAGACGGAGACCAGCTGGATAATGAGCATAATGAAACAGGGCAGAGGGGTGAAAATAAATGGTTCCACCTCAAACACTGAGCTATTCTTCCACTTCACGGTTACAGATCCCTTCTTATCTCTTCCCAAAATATCTTCAGGAGTCTCATTCCCTAAACACCCAACCCTAGAGCTATTAACTGTCAAAAGTGAACACAGTACAACAGGCACTGAGTTTTCACAGCTAAAGCTCTTCCAAATGGATGATTCCAAACTAACAATTTAGCTAAAATGACACAGTTTTTGTTCCCCCAGCCTCTCTGCTAACCTTGCTGTTAAAACTTTCAGGAAGGGATTCCCTGGTGGCGCAGTGGTTGAGAGTCCGTCTGCCGATGCAGGGGACACGGGTTCCTGCCCCGGTCCGAGAAGATCCCACATGCCGTGGAGCGGCTGGGCCCGTGAGCCATAGTCGCTGAGCCTGTGCGTCCGGAGCCTGTGCTCCGCAACGGGAGAGGCCACAACAGTGAGAGGCCCGCGTACCACAAAAAAAAAAAAAAAGAAAAGAAAAAGAAAAAAAACTTTCAGGAAAGTACCAAGTAGAATTTCAATTAGAGTTTTCATTACCAGCTTACATGTTCCAAATGTAGGAGCACATAGAGTAAATGAAACAGATTATTTCGACATTTGTGTTTCTCACTTCAACACCAAGAGTTCTTCTGTAATTATCAAAAATGAGAAAGGAAAACTCACAGTTATTCATAACGTTTCCAATATGTTATCGAGCACTAGTGACCTCTTCCACGGATTTTAAAAATCAGATTTGTTTGGCAAGTATTTACACCCCTTCCCTCTCCCCACCAGCTGATACATTCTCTTCAGACAAGACCACGTGAAGCAGAAGGCTGATGGGGCCAGGATAACGACACACAGCATCAGCATATGGGCAGGTAGGTGGAGCTTATCAGTCTATTTCCACATATGCAAACCAGCAGCCAGCACACAACACCTCCTGCTAAGACGATGCTTAAACCTCTCACAGAACTTTAAAGAATAAGTGTGATCTCAATACATTCCAACCACTCTGTGTGCTGATCTCACATAGAGACAGTAAAAGATTAACCACTCAGTATTTTTAAAATAAATGTTTACCAACATTGGGGGGGGGGGAAGATTAACCATTCAAAGACAGAACACCCAGTATATTGGCAACCTGAAGATATCAAGGTTCATGTTGGCTACTATGGCTTCCCCCCAAAAGTTTTGAATTTGTCTTTTGAATAATGAGGTCTTTTTTAAAACTAAAAGTTGACAAAATATTTGTATAATGGAAAAACTGATTGTGGAGTATACTTTTTTCCGAATGGTTGCTTTGAAAAACCTTGATATTCTGAATCCCCAACTTTTTTTTACTGACACAGAAGTAGCCTATTTGTAATGGCTACTATTACACTTACAATGCCTCCATAGCCAGTTAGTAGGACTGACTCTTGCTCCAAATCCCAGAGTCAATTGTACAGGTCTTGAAAATTAATGTCCTTCTGCTAAAAATCAATGTACTTTATTCTGTGTCCTTTTGACATTTCTAGGTGCACTGATACCATAGCTGTCAAAAGGGATGGCCACTGGCATTCCTGTGCCAATCCACGCTTCTTAAGCCAGGAAGCACATCCGATTGTTATACATTCCTAATATTTTTGCTACTTTACACACAAACATCCGTTTAGCAAATCTGGTGACCTAATTAATTTGCAAAATCTTCTGTCCAGGATCTCTAGAAATTCAATCATGTCTAGCGGCATTTAAAAATTTTTATGATGCTAAGTACAGCAACATGCCATATTTCCAAGCTGCTTATAATCACATCCTTGGCACCTCTGACCCCAGTAATTAATATGTCAGCCCATGCAAAGGACAGGTTCAGCACTGAAGTTTATTGGTTACTTAAGACCCTATTCCCATTCTCATGTGTCTGAAATTCACAGGAGGATAAATGAGAACCACACTGTCCTTTGTCTCCTCCAAAATGTAAAAGTGTGCACCAGATCCAGGAAGATGCGCAAACATGACCCTTAAACAGAAATGCTATTATTATCCCCGATCCCAACATCACAGCACATTTCAAGCATCATGGCTATTGTCTGCTTTTCATCTCAGAGTTGGGAAGAATAATATATTTCTAAGAATGTTTGTCAGTGACACTAATACATACAAAAGCACTACTTCTAAACCCTAATGTAACATTAGTAATTATGGTATAAGTAAGTGGGGATGACCAAGAAAATCTTACATTGGTAGTCAAGTAACCAGATTCCTAACCACAAGGGCAATCCTAAATTCAATTCACAAAACAGATAGAAAGGAATGGCTTTGCGCTTCTTCCTGACACAACTGAAAGATTAAGTGTTATATGCTTACAATTTCTGGGATAGTCTGTACACTATAGCCTATGACCAGGGATAAATGGGCACATGATGGTAAACAATATTTGAGTAATTTAAATTACAGCATTGATAAAGACAGAAGATATTTATTGTTAACACGGGAAAGGCTGAAAAAATAAAACCTCCTACTGGCTTCTAATGAAAGCTCTCGAATTTTTAGATTATTATAAATGGAAATCAGAAAACAAGTGAGGAGGGGAAGCTACGGCAGCTCAATGTTTAAACCCAGCTATTCTAGCTCTCCCAGATTGAGAGAAAACCAGACCCAAGAGCAGAGACTGTGCCACCCAGGCACCCTGGCACCAGACTTACATGGAACCCAAACTTAAAGTCTGGCATAAGGAGACTTGTACCTCAGTATTTCTCACTGCTTCAAAGCATTTTAGCAATAAAGTACAAGAAAACACTCGTGATACAAAAGATTCACTTTTGGATTTATATTCCTCTATTACTGGCCTGTACTTAATCACTGCTTTTTTTCTTACCATCTATCTAGTCAGTGGGGTTTTGTACAATTAAGATTTTTCAAATCCGTAAAAAGATATTTCTGTAACATACTTTTATGACAGATTGCATGTGCTTTTAGGGTTATCAAATTATCTAGAATCAAACCTGCTAGATATATGAAAGCACCATGCTAATTTAAAAATAACTGCTGGCACTAGAAACGATAAAGAATCTTTGGAATGCTAATATGGTATTTTTTTTTTTTAGAAAAAGGACAGGGAGGTGAGTTTAGAAACGACTGTTTTTACAAAGACACTCTACCTAAAGATTTAATTTGTAAGGATAATGTTCCTGCCAGAATACCTGTGGTCTTCAGGAGTTTGAGCTTTATTTAAAATATACCCATGTTTTAAAATCTACTAAACACTATAAAATCTCAAGATAAAGCCTGCTTTTACTCCTTCGTGTTAATGCTTCAGCGCTGCAAAATACATTAATATTTATGAATGACAAAACCCATTTTGAAATCCTATGAAGATGCTTGAGCCATTTATTTTCCTATGAAGATGTTTGTGCCATTTATTTTATCCCATTTATTAATATGAATAAAAATACCCTATTTATTATCATCCATGGTTGGTGTCCACATATCAACGTGTTACCAAGCAGCACTTGGAGTATTGATACAAAAGTGAGAGCGTGTTATTCACTGGCCCTCTACTGTAAAACCAGGTTTTAACATTTTAAATCTAGATACTCACTTTCATATTGAATTATTCTTTGGATAACACTAAATTCATAAAGTGTCCATTTTAGGGCTATAATAAGAATTCAGTAGGTGTGAGTTCATTTTGATTTATTCCTAAGCCTCACACACCACAAGTATTTTATGTTTATTAGCCCTGAATGTTCATATATACAAAAACAGAGTAACTACCAAAAAAGCAGGGATATTTCCATCTGGTTTACTCCCGACTAGCCAGTCCCCAGCCTAAGGCCCTGCTCTTAGTAGGCACTGATATGTATTTATTGAATGTGTGAATAAATACAGCATCAACCTATCTGAGGCCACATGAGGACATTATTTTTAGGGCAATGCCGTGTTTACAAATAAAATAAAATTTGACATCAATTTCCACACACTTAAAAAAATTCAAATTCCTGGAAAAATCTTACAGTTGTGTTTTAAATGCACTTTTCTTCTGTGTGTGTACGCTTAGTATGATACTGAATCATCAAATTGTTAATTTTAATAACAGCCAGTGATGGATAAGCAGTCTTGTAAGTCTCTTTATACAATTCTTTTAGTAATAGTTTATACTTATATAAGTCATTTCCCAAAGATAGAAAAAAGGATTACTGTGGGCATTCAAAATGTAACAAGGCTACTTCCCCAAACTATAAAATGGGTCAGGAAAATACAAGCACTAAAATAAGTGATCAATATCTGGCCTGCCCCAAAAGCAATCCATGGAGAAAAATTTTATTTAGAGTCCTTACAATATTAATGAAGCAGAGGAATCTTTGCTGACTAAAGCCAGGAGTTAGTAGAGAAAAGAAACAAAGACTTTTCATAAAATCGCAACAACCACGTTGCTAAGGTGTAAAGGGGCCGTTTAAATATCTAGGTTACTTTGTGCCTCAAACTATTTTGAACATTCCAGGGAATTGCTGCTGCATCCATTTTAGGGATGTCCCAAACGCAAAATTACATGCACTGTGAGAAGAGTTAAAAGAAACGCTGACAACCGTGAGTAGGTAAAATAATTTGTACACTGGTGTAAACTGCCTGTTAGGTTATAAAGTTTACTTTTATCAACTCTAGGCAGAACTTAGGGGCCTTCTAGAAACTAGACTGGACAAACGCCCTGAATTGATATGCATATTTATGTTTTCACAGTGTTACCTGGCAGACAGCGTGGTGAGGAAACAAATAACTATTTTCACTCCCCTTTTGACTGCAGAAGTATTAAGAACCATCAGCTTAGCAGACAAAAAGTCCCTGCTGAGTTGGTAACATGGAAAATACCTCAGCCCAAATGCAGAAAGCTTGCTTTAGGAGGTAAAGAAGAAGGTAAAGTGAGGTAAAGAAGGAGGTAAAGTGAATCATATATAACTGATTCACTTTGCTATACACCTGAAACTAACACAACATTGTAAATCAACTATTCTCCAGTAAAATTTTTTTTAAAAAGAAGGAATCTAACCCTCCTTACCATTTTGACATTAACATTCTCTTCCCTTATTACCTCTAACAATCTACTAAAACTCAAGGTACAAAAAGCACAGCTTTATTTTCATAAAGACTAAAGTAACATTAACATTTATCATGCTACGATTACTTTGTACTAACACAATCTTTTTCTATCTGAATGTTTCCAAACATTTTATAAACAGAGTTCCAAATGGTGCAAAGAGAGATAAGCGTGAATGTTAGACCTATTTTTGAAATGCTTATTACTTGCTTTTGACACTTACCAAATATTAACCTATATTCTGGTCATCTGAGTGATGGCTTATCTTCCCTAATAGACTAAAAACACCAAGAAGGCAAGGGCTCATCTTGGCTATTTGTATATTGAATCTGTGGTGTCTGGCACACACAGAAACACACACACACACACACACGCACGCACACACATGGCACTTGCTACTTGTACAAGGCCAGGTGGTTCAACTTTAGGAAGCCTGTCTGAATACAGGACAAGCCACATTCTTCTATATTAGCTGTATCAGAGGAAAAGTGATATTTTGCTCTCAATTTCCTTCATCTTGTTTTTACTTTTTCCTCAATTATTGCAGAACTCCAGTAGCAAAATGAGGTGCAATTTTGAGGGCATATAAAGAAACAAAAACACAAGTTAAGTAATGAAAAGAGAATTTTACCCCTGGTGACCTTTCGAATAGAATAGATTAAATGAAACTTGCTAAAGGTGAGAACAATAGCATGAATAATGTCTCAAGATCCACCCACACCCAATACACATCTTTAAGTTACTGGCTCAAATCACGCACAGCTACTAAAGGAAGAAAGCAAAAAACACAAGGAAAAGTACCTAAATTGTTCTGATCACCATTAACGATACAACCAAGCATGTCCTGAAGTATTGAAAAATACATACGCCACCTAAAAAGAAGGTCTTCAATTGCTAGTAAAAAAAAAGACCTGGTGGTTACCAACCTAAACTGAGCTTACCAAGGAAAGGGAAGCTAAGTGCCTTAATCACGTGCAGATCTTGATCAACAAATACAAAAATATTTTTCAAAACTTAATTACAAAAAAGGATTTAAATTTTCCTGGTGCTTGTGTTAGTGCTCCCTGAGTAACCAGCTATGACAATACATCAAGACTCTAGCAGTGTGGACAAAAAAAAAAAAGTTGATACAATAATAAAGGGGTCAAAGAAGGTAATTATGAGAAGGTATTGTTTTGAAGACAGGTAAAATCCATGCTCTTAAACATAATGATTTTTTAAAGTAACTCAATGATATTAAAAGTGAAAATCCTAACTCAGCAGGACCCTTTAAAAGTATTTATGTGAAACAGAGAGACCATTCCCTGTATTTTCAAGCTCTCAACATCCCCTTTATTCTGACCGTTCTGATGGATAAAGAACGTGGCTATTTACTTTTGTCGTGGGATTTTTTTTTTTGGATATTTTTGATCACTACTTTTAAAAAGTTTCTTATTAAAAAAACACTTTTTAGTGTTTGCACTTATTAGAATTCTGTAATTGGACTTATCAAAGAATTATTCCCTCTTCTCTTTCCCCAAAAAGAACTGAAACTCAAATCAGTTGGTCAGTGTGACTGCCAAAAAAAATGCTTCACCCGCATGCTAAACTGAAGTTTATATAAGGGGAAAAATATTTTTTGGTTGGATTTTAGGAACATGATTTATTAAAACAACTTTCAGACTAACTGGAAATAGACTGTATTCAGGACTAAACAAAATTGTGAATTTTTTTTTAAAGTTTCCAAGTACAAGTCAGTGCACTGATAAGAAAATATACTTCTCTTTCTAAACAACAAAGTACCTACTTTAAAAAAAATTAAAAGAGAAAAAAAGTAACTGTTTCAAAGGTGGGGAGAAGATATATAATTGATCTATGCTCTAGGACAACACAGACATAAACACTGAAGGCATGCCTACAGTTCCTGTGTGTGTGCGTATGCATTTTCCCTCCTTCCATCAGTTTTATTAGATTGGCTAAGATTTACATTAAAGGTTGCTGATCACCTAAGGCAAACAGCACGATCAAATGGATTCAATGAAAGGCAACCAGCCTCAACAAGCACCACACAAAATGTGGGTTCTGCGAATGGAACTCTCTTGCCTACTGTACTAACATACCATACCCACGACTGGATAGTTTCTGAAAAAGAAAAAAAAAAGCAAATATAACCCACCCAATACATACTTATCGTGAAACCAGACTGGGAGTCCCTCAAAGGTAGACAATAAGCCTTTCGGAAGTAGGGGGGTAAGGGTGTGCTTTGGAAGATTTTTTCCCCCCTACTTTTCTGTTGTCTGCACTTCTAATTCACCCCTCAGGAAAGGCAACTTGACACTGTTTTCTGTAACCAACCTGGTCTGGCAGGATTTCTCACACACCCAGCACAAAAGGCTAACCCCTTACAAAGTACTTATTTCAGATTTACGTCAAGGTTGAGTGAATTGCAGCCAGGGAACTGAGCTCAAAACATATATAAAAGTCTCCTCTGATAATCACTAAACCGGTGGTTTAGCTGGAAGGGGGCGGGGTGCAATTAAAACTTTGTACTGTTTCATTTCCTCTTATGCAAATATGAAAGAGAAAGAAATAAACTCATAGAAATTTAAGGAGAATGATATACTTCTTTGTTAATTTACTTGGAAAAGCTAAGGCTTCCAACTGACCATACACGTTTACTGTAATAATTTAAATCTTCTATGGGATTCAACCGCGTGATTTTTAACTTGTATACACAGGCCCTCCTAAGTCTTTACTGTACTCACTTTAGTCCCCTAACTGTCATAATGCTTAAACTCCAGCTGAGGTATTAGGTGTTATGATAACTCATGCAATGATAATGGGTATTTCTGGAGTATATATCTCCTACGGGAACCAATGCAATCTTGGGTCTACTTAACATTGCCGGAGGTAAAACATATTCAGGAACCAGTGAATCAGTTACCAAGAAATCTCCTGCTTTTACTACCACTGGGGGGAAAAAAATGTGCACTTTCCTCTTCGGTTACACACCTCCTAATGCCCCACAGAATCCTCTAGAGAACTGGAAGCATCCTACACATTCTTCAGATCTTGCAGAGAGAAGTGCTCACACATTTCTCCTATCGCCCCCAGTTACGAACTGAGCCTGCCAACATGGCCAAAAGGCCCAGGACTTTATGTCAAATCACACTTTACATTGTGAAGAAGAAGAGAGAAAAATATCAGTGATTAAGTGAGACACCATGAGATATATTACTCGGATTTACAATAGCTTTTCTTAACTCTACACATTGGAAAAGAAGCTATGCTGTCGTTTGCACAAGGTGTTTTTTAATCCCACATCAAGTGTCTTTAACACTTTCTTTTTAATGATGTGGCCATCTGCTATACCTGTTCTTTTCCCTTTTTCAAATATGCAAAAATTGTGCAATAAATTACTGGTAGGGGAAACAAGCACAGAAACAAATAAACAATAGAGCCTGATGACACAGGTCTATTTACACAAAAGTTTAAAGCAGAAATCAATTAGGACTATATCAGTTTATACAGAGAGAAATGACAATTTATTTCATGTCACTGGACAATATGGTGACAGATGGGTTAGGAAAGCTTGAAAATAACTGGTGTATGTTTAAACAGCTGATAGTACCCATTACACATACCGTATGGGCCATCAATTATCTCTTTCCAGTTTTTGGTGCCAAAATGCTGAATTCAACCAACCCCCTCATGATGTTGGGACCCCAAGATTTCTGTCCATTCATGCAGCAGGCTTGGATGAGAGGCACACGTTTCGCTACAGCAAGGGGCCACAATACACGAACTGATTAGATAGTTCTGTCCTTTTGAGGAAGGCTCTCTCTCTGACCACTGTCTACACCCACGGTTATCTTTTGAACATTAACACCACTGGTTGTAACTTTCATAGGTTTCTAAATAATGGCACATACCCTTGGAACGTTGAGAAAAGGGTCACACCAAAGACAAACACTTCTTCATGCTCTTTAACATAGAAATAGAGGTTTCTAGTAAACATCTGGGTTTCTAGAAGACAGCTGAGTGAAAGGAAGATTCTTAGGGAAAAAATGGTGTTTAACACTAACATCGCCACATGGGTATAAGATGCCCCTGGGTACACATCGGACCGCTAAATTGGCTCGGTATTTAAAAAATCCTCATCTTCCTTCGCTGTTGAAATTCAAGTTAGAGACTTTGGGCTTTTATTCTGCCTTCTGACCTGACAACCCTCAGGTGTGAAACAAAGACTCCTGCTGACAGAGAGAAAGTAGTTAAATGACGCATAACAATGCGAACTGCTTGTTGGACTGGAAGCAGTGCTGACAGCACAGGTGTTTTTCTTTTTAAGTTTGGAAGGTGCTCACAAGTGGTTCCTCCAGCACCATCTTTTAGCAGGCTGGCCTACAATAAGATTCAGAGGCTATTTTCAAAATCCCAACTGTGTATTCTGCTGGGAAAGTCTGACAGCATACATACGTGTCAAAAGAAGTGGATGAAGATGAAGCGTTTGCATTGCAGAGACGCTAATTAGATAAATGTAATGTCAGCGGTCTCTTTTTCTTTAATTGCATTGGAAAAAATGACAATGCATTTTTGTTTTCTTTATTACAATACACGCTGGAGTTTCCTGTTTTGATTTTATTTTCCATTTCATGAGCCTGTGCTTTCATATGTTAGTGAATTCGCCAAAGTACTACAAAGCAAAGTATTGCAAAGTAAATCAAAACGAAAAGAAAAAATTCCACCCGATTGTCTCAGCTTCTGTAATTTGGTGGAAACTGCAGAAGTTGTCTTTCCAAGGTGCCCTAGCTGAGAAAATGATCCTATGAGCAAAAGCAAGGTAACTGAGTCATGGGTTTATGGACTGCATTGACAATTGAAGTAATTCACAATGCCCATCTGAAATACATATTTGGTGTAGTAAAAATAACAGCACCAAGAAATGAAAAGCATCATATGCTCCATAATTCTGATTTCTCCAAAGGGCAACATTTTTTTTATCACACCAAGTTAAAGGAAAGAAAAAAATTTCCTTGAAACTTTCAAGGGAAGGTATTTCTAAGTTCACGCATGAACAACATTGTCTACCTAACCTTGCAATTTCATTTTCTCATAAGGTATACCTTCACTATAACACATATGTTGGCAGGTGCATGGTCAAATGATATCCTAAAGCCAAATGGACATACTGAATTGTGTGCATGCGTATCTAGCCATACAATCATTGGCACAAGTTTGTGTGTGCATATATATGTGTGTATGTGTCTGTCTATCTATCATATAGCCCCTTTGTTTTAGATCTTAGCAGATGATCAGAAGAGCTGCATGTAAGCAATCTACAGACAGGCTGGCTTCATTAAATGAAGTCTTCAACAAGACTTCCCCAAAGCAGGGAGGTCAGAATTGTGGAAAGAAGCTGCACTTCCACTCCTCCAAGCCTGGAGTAAAGAGCAGAGCTGTTGATCTACTTCCCAAGGCCAATTGGCAGAATAGAAAATGGCAAGGATCCAGGTGAAAATGGCAAGGATCCAGGTGTGCAGAGTATCAAAAGAGCAGAAAGAGCCTGGCCAATGAGCTACAGGCTATAGGGCACTAAGGGAGGGGCTGCATCCAGGTTCCCTAAGCCATGAGTTCAGGTTTTTTGTTGTTGTTTTTGCATTTCTTTTTTTTCTTCTTCTTTTTTCAAACAGCCAGCTGGCATTCTTAAGGCCAGGGGAAATGTGGAGAATGGCAGTGCTCCAGAAATCAGAAAACAGTGAGAAGAAACAGAATGTCATCACTTTTGCCACTCATTCTTCCAAATAGGGATGATGACTCTTCACAAAGTCACGGCAAAGTGATCCTCTGACTATCTATAGAAATCTAACACAGCTACGGAAGTGATAATAAAATCTGGGCTAGTCATACACTTTTGGTTTGCCTAGGTTTAGTTAGAAATCAAAATTTTTCCAAAAGATGAGTGGCTAAAAATGGATTGGTACCTATAACTTCATCAAACTGTTCTATGAAAGGAAAGACATAAGATGGAAAATGGAAGAAAAAATTGAGAAAACTAAGACAATTCCATTGTTTTGATATCTGAGATAAATATAATTACTTCAGTACCTTATGTATGTTTGCTGCATTTATGTTTCCACTTTTTACCTTAAATCACCCTGCACATCTTACTCATCTGAAAAAATTTACATTTTTTTCCTGAATATTTCTTAAAACTGTAACAGCTGGCACCATCAAAAGGTAAGGCTGGTTGACACTGTCAAGTCATATGTATCAGTCAAATCCAAGATACACTCCTTCCAAAGACAGAGAGATAGAGGGATAAAAAGATTCACCACGTGATGAAAATAAGTGGTGCCAATAAATGCCATCCGGGGACTAACATGACAAAAGATGTCAGTACGAGAATTCCTAGTTACACTTTTTCCACACATTGACTCTTCATTCCTACCTTCATTGCCATTCTGATCTAGCAAAATTCGGAACAGGCACAATTATTTTTCAAATCATTTGCTGATGTCAGAAACAGGAGGGTCATCCAGCATTACCTGCCCACATGTTCAGGTGCATATCCTTTGACACAGAAATTCCACTTCTAGAAGTCTAGCCTGGAAGAATCTGTGAACAAGATATCTTTGACAACACTCTAACAGTGACGGAAGCTGCTCAGTAAAGAGTATTTAAAAAAAATTTATAACTCTCCATCCAAGACAAAGTCTTCCTATACATTCAGAAACATACTCAAGGCAAATATAAGAAAGAGAATTTGGCACACTGCTACAGTGACTTAAGCTCTAACTGGCTTGATAACATAAAATCTTCCAAATCCCTGAGGCAAGTAGCCTGGCTAAGAAAGGTACCACCTACCAAGTCACACCTACATAATATGGGCAGAAGAGGACAGCGTGTGCCGGTTACCTCTCACTACCAAGGTGACCTTCTCATGTGATCCTTGGTTCCATTTCTGTTCTCACTATAGAATCCACAACGTGGATATGATTCCCTGTACTTCCTGCAACTCTCTCAGGATGGCTGTGGAGTACCGTTAAATAACTCCTCTTTCAGTGTTCATGATGGGGCAGAGAGGAGAACATTGGGAGCAATGATCTTCTAGTTCTAAGGGGCTAGCCTTTAATTCCTCTCAAACACTGAGTGTCAAATCATTCCTTTGCAAAGGGAGCTTCCGGGTAGTTATAGAATTACTCAATGTAATAGCTAAAGGGAAGGGACTGCAAGGAAGAATGGGGATGGGAAAGAAAAAGGGGGAGAATAGGAAAAGCATTTACTGCAATTGGGCCATCTGCCATCACCAACATTAAACTATTGACATGGCAACCTGTTTTTTTCTCAATTAAGGAGACAGGAGAGTGCTCTTCTCTGATATATAAAAAGGACATGACTATAAATATCAATCAAATCTATCTGGTCTATTGTGTCATTCAAAGCTTGTGTTTCCTTATTTATTTTCTGTTGGATGACCTGTCCATTGGTGTAAGTGGGGTGTTAAAGCCCCCGACTATGACTGTGTTACTGTTGATTTCTCCTTTCATGGTTGTTAGCATTTGCCTTATGCATTAAGGTGCTCCTATACTGGGTGCATAAACATTTATACTTGTTATATCTTCTTCTCGGATTGACCCCTTGATTCCTTTTGTTTCTTTTTCTTCTCTGATTGCCATGACTAGGACTTCCAAAACTATATTTAATAAGAGGGGCAGGAGTGGACACCCTTGTCTAGTTCCTGATCTTAGTGGAAGTACTTTCAGTTTTTCACCATTGAGTATGATGCTTGCTGTGGGTTTGTCATATATGGCCTTTATTATGTTGAGGTAGGTTGCCTCTATGCCCATTTTCTGGAGAGTTTTTTTATCATAAATAGGTGTTGAATTTTGTCAAAAGCTTCTTCTGCATCTATTGAGATGATCATATGGTTTTTATTCCTTAATTTGTTAATGTGGTGTATCACATTGATTGATTTGCATATATTGAAGAATCCTTGCATCCCTGGGATAAATCCCACTCGATCATGGTGTATGATCCTTTTAATGTGTTGTTGGATTCTGTTTGCTAGTATTTTCTTCAGGCTTTTTGCATCTATGTTCATCAGTGATATTGGTCTATAATTTTTTGTGTGTGATATCTTTTTCTGGTTTTGGTATCAGGGTGATGGTGGCTTCATAGAATGAATTTGGGAGTGTTTCTCCCTCTGCAATTTTTTGGAAGAGTTTGAGAAGGATCGGTGTTAGCTCTTCTCTAAATGTTTGATAGAATGTGCCTGTGAAGCTATCTGGTCCTGGACTTTTGTTTGTTGGAAGATTTTTAATTACGGTTTCAATTTCACTAAGATCAGGAACAAGACAAGGATGCCCACTCTCACCACTCTTATCCTAGTTTTGGAAGTCCTAGCCACAGCAATCAGAGAAGAAAAAGAAATAAGAGGAATACAAATTGGAAAAGCAGAGGTAAAACTGTCACTGTTTGCAGATGACATGATACTATACATAAGAAAGTCCTAAAGATGCCACCAGAAAACTACTACAACTAATTAATGAATTTGGTAAGGTTGCAGGATACAAAATTAATGCACAGAAATCTCTGGCATTCCTATACACCAACATCAAAAAATCAGAAAGAGAAATTAAGGAAACAATCCCATTTACCATCGCAACAAAAAGAATAAAATACCTAGGAATAAACCTGCCTAAGGAGGTGAAAGACTTGTACTCAGAAAACTATAAAACACTGATGAAAGAAATCAAAGATGACATAAACAGATGGAGAAATATACCATGTTCTTGGATTGAAAGAATCAATATTGTAAAAATGACTATACTACCCAAAGCAATCTACAGATTCAATGCAATCCCTATCAAACTACCAATGGCATTCTTCACAGAATTACAACAAAAAATTCTACAATCCATACAGAAACACAAAAGACCCCAAATAGACAAAGCAATCTTGAGAAAGAAAAACAGAGCTGGAGGAATCAGGCTCCCCAACTTCAAACTATACCACAAAGCTACAGTAATCAAGGCAGTATGGTACTGGCACAAAAACAGAAATACAAATCAATGGTACAGGATAGAATGCCCAGAGATAAAGCCATGCACATACGGTCACCTAATTTATGACAAAGGAGGCAAGAACATACAATGGAGAAAAGACAGCCTCTTCAATAAGTGGTACTGGGAAATCTGGACAACTACATGTCAAAGAATGAAATTAGAACACTACCTAAAATCATACACAAAAATAAACTCCAAATGGATTAAAGACCTAAATGTAAGACCTGACACTATAAAACTCTTAGAGGAAAACATAGGAAAAACACTCTTTGACATAAATCACAGCAAGATCTTTTTTGACCCATCTCCTAGAGTAATGGAAATAAAAATAAAAACAAACAAATGGGACTTAATTAAATTTAAAAGCTTTTGCACAGCAAAGGAAACCATAAACAAGATGAAAAGACAGCCCTCAGAGTGGGAGAAAATATTTGCAAATGAAACAACGGGCAAAGGATTAATCTCCTAAATATACAAACAGCTCACGGAGTGCAATACCAAAAAAACAAACTATCCAATTAAAAAATGGGTGGAAGACCTAAATAGACATTTTACTAAGGAAGACATACAGATGGCCAAGAGGCACATGAAAAGATGCTCAACATCACTAATTATTAGAGAAATGCAAATCAAAACTACAATGAGGTATTACCTCATGCCGGTCAGAAAGGCCATTATCAAAAAATCTAGAAACAATAAATGCTGGAAAGGGTGTGGTGAAAAGGGAACCCTCCTGCACTGTTGGTGGGAATGTAAATTGATACAACCACTATGGAAAACAGTATGGAGGGTCCTTAAAAAACTAAAAATAGAACTACCATATGACCCAGCAATCCCACTACTGGGCATATACCCTGAGAAAACCATAATTCAAAAAGAGTCATGTACCACAATGTTCATTGCAGCACTATTTACAATAGCCAGGACATGGAACCAACCTAAATGTCCATTGACAGATGAATGGATAAAGAAGATGTGGCATTGTATATATACAATGGAATATTACTCAGCCATAAAAGGAAATGAAATTGAGTTATTTGTAGTGAGGTGGATGGACCTAGAGTCTTTCATACAGAGTGAAGTAAGTCAGAAAAAGAATAACAAATACCGTATGCTAATATGCAAATACCAAAGTGAGAGTAGCATCCACATATATACACTACCGAATGTAAAATAGTTGGCTGGTGGGAAGCAGCCGCATAGCACAGGGAGATCAGCTCAGTGCTTTGCGATGACCTAGAGGGGTGGGATAGGGAAGATGGAAGGGAGGCTCAAGAAGGAGGGGATGTGGGGACTTACGTATGCATATGGCTGATTCACTGTGTTGTGCAACAGAAACTAACACAGTATTGTGAAGCAATTATACTCCAATAAAGATCTATTAAAAAAAAAGGACATGACTAACTCATCAGTAGTTCTGGGGTGGTTTGTAATAAATCAATGACAATATTGTTCTGCTAAACCTAACTGTGGTCTTTCTAAGAGTGAATGGTTACAAAAATAAATAATAACTGCTTTTGAGAAAAATCTTCTGTGTCTGAGAGCTGGTTGTGGATCCCAGCAATGTCAACTGAATGGGGTTCATTCAGTACCAAGTTGCATCACATAATCTAAGGAAGGAGAGCTTCTCGGGAGAATCTGCAGTGCTGACCTGTGTTTTGCCAATCACATTGTAAGATCTTGTTCTCAATTAGACCCTCATGAGCTCCTCAGTAAAGAAAACTAATGTAGTAAATTTCACAATAGGGGAGAAAAAAGTTGGCACCAAACAAAGTATAACAGAAATTTCTGAGGTTCCATGTCTTGAAAATAATATACTTTTGTAAAAAAAGTTTAGAAAATACTTAAGTTCAAAACAGCAATTATTTCAGACTAAAAAAAGAATAGTCTTAAATATCTTAAAAACCACAGACCTACCTGCAAAAAACTGAATGCAAAGTTTCCAAATTAAAAAAAAAGAATTCTAAGAAATGATGTACTATGTATACAATTTAAGGACCTCGCTTATATTTTCCTGTGGAAATAAACTGATGAGGTGCCCAGAAGTTTCTTTAATAAGGCCAGCGCATCCAAAATCTGTCAACTGAATAACTCAAATGCACCAACAAAACAATATCAACAGAAGCAACAGTATGCAGAAATTCTAAGGTTTCCAAGACACCAAACCATTTCTGATTTGTTCAATCAGTGAGTCAAATTCACTGAATCAAAGCAAACCTGTTAAATATAGCTACTGGAGTTAATATATTTAAAATATTATCATTTCAAAATGTAATTAATATAAAGTTGTGGGGCTTCCCTGGTGGCGCAGTGGTTGAGAGTCTGCCTGCCGATGCAGGGGACACGGGTTCATGCCCCGGTCCAGGAAGATCCCACATGCCACGGAGTGGCTGGGCCCGTGAGCCATGGCCGCTGAGCCTGCACATCTGGAGCCTGTCTCCGCAACGGGAGAGGCCACAACAGTGAGAGGTCCACGTACCGCAAAAATAAATAAATAAATAAATAAATAAATAAATAAATAAATAAATAAAATAATTGTATAATGTGATAGCTTCAATATTGATTTTTTTCACACCCAGTCTTAGGAATCTGGTGTGCATATTTCAGTTCAGACTAGTGGCATTTCAGGTGCTCCATAACCACGTGTGGTGAGTTCCTACGGGACTGCACAGAACTGCTCTAGATAAACTGCTCGGATACAAGTTCATGACTCCAGCACCGGACACGTGCTGCGATTCCTTGGCCTCTTGTTCCATCTTTATTCATCAAACCAAAATTCAGCTTAGGCATCATCTTCTCCAGTATGTCTTTGAGGACCTCCCAGGCCAAGATAGCTACCTACACTCAGCACCACCTTCTCTGTTGCTGTATTTTCTGCTTTGCATAAATCACCCTGTTATGTTTCTGTCATCTTGTAGATTTTGTTCAAGGGCAAAGACTTGTCTTATTCATCTTGTACTTAGCACTGTGCACAGAGCCCAATGCACAATGGGCTTCTGCCACATAACCTTCAAACTTAATTCAACTAGCTGCATGTTATTTTGGGGCAACTTACTCAACTTCTCTATATCTTTGTGCCTTCATTTAAATGGGGTTGCAAATGTTCAGTATCACAGTGTTGTTCAAAGAATTAAGTGAGATGATGCCTATGAAGGCTCTTGGCATAATTTTGGACATGGTGAAGCACCCTTTACTGTACTTCCTCCCAGGAGGCAAAAACTATGTGTATATTGACCCCTGCATCACCACAACCATAAGTGATGTGCCAGACACATGTTTTATAAAAGAATGACAGATTAACTTGAAAACTTTTTACTTATTAACAAAAATAAACCCGGTGTAAGGCTTAATCAAAATTATATACTCATGTATATTATATAAATACACATATACATATATATGCACATACTTGTATATGATTCAAATTATACTATATTTCATAGAATTCTTAATGCCTAGATGACTTTACATTCTTGAAATTTTAACCTGAAACATACATATCGCACAATTATAGACTTCTCAGCATTTTATCATCATAAAAACAGATATTCTCTTTTTCTTCTTCTAATCTCTCCAAGGTTAAAAAGGATTTTCAAAATGCGGTTTACAATAAAAATATTCAACAAATGAGCACTGTATTAAAAGAATAAATTGTGGTTTTTAATTTCTAATTAATTTATCTGAAAAGTTGATGTTTTGATTTCTGGCATGAGATATAAAATGTATCATTGCTCTAAAATGAATGAATCAGATAGGTTTTCCCACAAATGACTATTTTGGAAAAAAAAATCTACAATTAATGGGATCAAAATTTTGCACTGCCCCACATCTCTAAACTGATATATAAATTTAATGATTATATAAGTTGAACCATACCAGCAAATATACTCCTTTTACTAACACATGTCAATATAATCCCAATTAAAATACTCTGTAAGATTGCCTACAATATTTCAGATCGAAATAGCTTCTACTGAAATAGACTTTCCTGCCACTCTGATTTAGAATCTCACTTTCCCTTATCAGCAGATGGTAAGCCAAGTACTATTTAAATCCATATGTCTTCCATAGGCATAGTTCAAATACTCGATAAAAAAGATGAACAAATGTTTTAGAGCTAATGACATTAGCCTTTGAGTGAAAAAAAGTAACAAAGTAGAGTTTCACTTCCTGCAAATGACTTTTACTACATCACATTTAGATGACTGAAGGAGTTACATCTCTGTATACCACCCAGACAAAAATAACCTACTGTATAGAACAACAGTAAAAGACTATGATTTTGATTATTTCTTCATGAATCCTTCCTCTCTGCATGGATTCCAACCCTGAAAGGCAATGAATCTGGTACCAGAAGGATACCATAGTGTAGGTACAATTCAACAACATCAGGGCCAAGAAGAACAGGGTAATTCACCAGTTTTCTTTTGCATTACAGCTATACCCCTTTTCCCTCCTCTCCCCCTACTACTTTCCTAAAGGGTCAAGAAAACAAACAAGAACTCCATTTAAAGAACAAAGCTCCCTGACTTTGTAGATTTCTATTCCATAGACAAAACCCATATTTTTATTCATTTCTTCTAGGCAAGGAGATTAAGATGATGATTTTGGGTTTGTAGTAAAAACAACACATGTGTTCCTGAGTTCACAAAAGCTTTTGAACTCTCCTTTCTGGGTTTGTCTCTAGCAAATGGGATGCTGCAGGCTCAAGGAAAAATATTATCTATGAATATCTTTCTCTTCTTCACATCACATTTTCTAGTCTTGTAAGCCTTTGATTCCCTGACTTGATCATAAAATTATTGGAATAAATGGCCCCACTGCCCATTCCCTCTTATTTTGAACCCAGTACCCAATGTTCTAAAATGCTCCCCTTCCTTAGAGGGAACCGTAGAGAATAGTGAAACTTTCTTCCCACATTTTAGATTCAGCAGTGTTCAGCATCATGCTCTATAAACCATTAGCTGTGCAGAAGATTGATTATTTCAACCAAAATGGGATTTAGAGTTATTATTTTAAAAAGAATTTACACAAAGAAAATAAATTTTGGATAAGTGCATTAAAAATAAAGATAAACAGGTTTTACTGGAACTCTTTTAAGCCTAGAAACACATTGGCAGATTGCTTCTCTAGATTTCTGTATCAAAAAACTGCCAGGGCTTCCCTGGTGGCGCAGTGGTTGAGAGTCCACCTGCCGATGCAGGGGACACGGGTTTGTGCCCCGGTCCGGGAAGATCCCACGTGCCACAGAGTGTCTGGGCCCGTGAGCCATGGCCACTGAGCCTGCGTGTCCGGAGCCTGTGCTCCACAACGGGAGAGGCCACAGCAGTGAGAGGCCCGCGTACAGCAAAAAAAAAAAACAAAAAAAAAAAAACAAAAAAAAAAAACAAAGAAAAAACAAAAACCTCTGTCAACCCTGAGAAATCACTGTTTCACCAGATAACTCAGAAAAATTTTCAAATTTATAAATGGTCCAGTAAAGCTCAACTTTTTTAATGTGAAACCAAAACTGGTATAATTTTATGATGTTTTTACCCAGAGTAAACAACTTACCAAGTAGTATTATACTTTAAAGGCCATTGGAAAAAATTGCATGTAAGCAATAACTTACTTAATCCTTTAGTCCTAAAAAGAGTATTCAAATATGAATGTTTGAAATTATAAACTTAATTAATGGTAAAAATTATACAAGCAGTATTGTAGGCTCACACAGAAATTAAAAGGTAGTTTTCCAATTTTTAAATAAGTGGATATATATTCATAGAATTCCATTCAATTAAGTATGCACTATTTCTAGACTTCCTAAGAGATGAGCAGTATGGCAGGGCCGATGAGAAATAGAAACATAAAAATGGCATAGCCCTTCTCTCTCAGGAGCTCACAATCTATTGAGGGAGAAAAACTCACAAAGGGATAAATTATAAGATCCAATATTTGCTGTTTCTGAAATCTCTTTGCTCTATTGTGTTCCAAACTTGTCCAAATACCCCTTGCTTTCAGAGGAAAAACCTCTGCGTGCGCGCACACACACACACACACACACGTACTTCAGTGGATCTCAATTTTAGGTCCAGAGAATATCACAAAAATCTCAACATTGCAATGAAATTCATACATTAAAATCATAAGGACTGGAAACTACAGAGGTACAAACTCAATTCCACACGAATCCCAACTCAAAGCCATGTTTAAAACTCATCTGATTCGTTAAATATAGAACAGGTAAGACATCTGACTGAATCTGAATATTGTGCAGTCACTGTCTAGTCATAGAAAGGTAGGAGCGGTTTGGGCTGGTCACAAAGATGGATAATAAATGAATCTAAGCTTGTGGGTCTAAGTGTAAACTTCAAGTGCATTATGACTTTTATCTTTTTCAGAGCCTTTATCCACCTATGGTTTGGTTAGCTATTATGAAGCAAGTGAGATTGATTAAGTAATGATTAGAGTTCATGGTCCTGCAAGTGTAGAAAGAATCTCTTAGAAACACTCTAGATATAAAACTTAAAAGGCTTATCTTTAATAATGGAAAATCAGTACACCAAAGACAGCTCGTTTACTTTTAAATGATGATGCTGTGTCTACAGAGAGTTTTTGAAAGAACTGCCATAAATTCTGTGATCAACACACAATGGCTGTGATTGATTTTCTTTTAAATGCATTTTAATTTATACATATTACCAAAAATAAAGAATAAACTTATGATTTTTTCTTAACATTAAATCAGTAAGTAGACTAGTAAAAAGACATAAGCCTATCTCTCAGATCCAAATTGTTTACAGAACTGAAAGCCTTGAAGCTTGGGAGATTTTAATCAAGACTTCCATTAACCTCCTACCAATATCCCAGGGACTGTAGGAATTTTAAACAAAAGGGAAAGCAATGCTTTTAAAATGACTTAATGTAATACAGTATTAAGATATGTAACACTTTTAGCCATTAAACAACAGGTGACATATCACAGGCAAGGATTTCTCTTTCTTCTCAATGACTAAATAAGACATTAAATAGGACATGAAAATGAGCCAAGGAATCAAAGCTAAGGGAAGTGATTAGTGAATAAATCAGAACACCAATATATAAAACCAAAATACAATAGTTCTTATATATAATGAATCACTCAAATGAGTATAGTATGTATGGCATACACTTTAAACAGGTTTTCAAGAATTTTTTTTCATTTATATTTCTTTTGAAACTATGTATGGTATGGTCCTATGTAGAATTATTTTTAATTTATATTTGAATAAAAGAGTAACTAACATATATACTGTGCATATATAAAGTATATATATATATATTAAAAGTAACTTTCTGATGTTTATTTACACTAAAGATTTTATTAAATTCTTCCTTCAGACTTTGATTTAAATAACCCAACTCTGTTCTAAAGCTTATTCTTTCCTTTGGGTTTATCATGCAAATAATAAGATCTTGAGGTATGCATGTTTTTGCAAATTTCTGAATCCTATCAATTAACAAAAGATTTTTCCATACACAGAGGATCTTAAAATTTAATCTCATAAATGTCAAAATAGTAACTGTCACTCTAGAGCAGGACTCATCTACTATGCTATTTTTTTAAGCTGCAGTTACAAAGCTCACCTCTGACTTGGATTATCTTTAGACTTTTGTACTTTGATTGTTCCTCAAGTTCTCCGAACACCAAAGTTCTTTTTTGTTGGTTTATTTCGTTCTTAAACCCCAGTAATCCCCTACCCCATCTATCATCACCTATGCAAACTCCAACCCTTTTTGAACCAACCAATAAGCAACCTCTTCCAGGAGGCCTTTCTTGATGGCTCAATTAAGAATAGATAATTTCCTCCTCTTAAAATAATTAAATTTGGGATTAACATATGCACACTACTATATATACATATATATATATATATATATATATAATCTATAATATATAAAATAGATAACCAACAAGGACCTACTGTATAGCACAGGGAACTTTATTCAATATTTTATAAAAACCTATAAGGGAAAAGAATCTGAAAAAGAATATATATATATATATATATATATATATATATATATATATATATATATAATCACTTGCTGTATACCTGAAACTAACACAACATTGTAAATCAACTATACTTCAATAAAAAATGCTAAAATATTAAATTAAATTAAATACTACAGCTTATTTGTTCCACTCCATGGCACTTGGCACCCCTTTCCTTATACCATAATCATGTTTCTGAACATTGTCTCCCAGACTGGTTTACAAATGGTTTAAAGAATCCGTGTCCATAGCTTGTCCATGTTGATATCACTCCTAGAATATTCTGTACAAACTAGGTTTTCAACATAAACTCAACTATTAAAGCAATGTCGGTTCATTTAGAAGTCATTCCAACTCCTCTATTCCCTATGAGAAATGCCATTTCTTGCTATCCATTAGATATTTTCATCTGAATGCCCTGCAAACTTCGTAGGTGCTAAGACTACCTTATTTAACACTCACAAAAAAGGTCACGCTAGAGTTCTGCTAATGGCACTACCATTCATCAAAAAGCAATTTAGAAAAGTGTGGACTTTGAAGTCAGCCTATATGGACATGGTCTAGCATGACCCAGTCACTTACTAGCTGGGTGACTTTGGGCAAGTGACAATATTTCTGAGGCTCGATTTCCTCTGTAAAATGGAATTAAAGATATCCTCTATGGCATGGGGTTACTTGGAAGATTAAATGAGTTATTACAAATAGAAAGGAGGGCCTGGCCCATAATTGGTGATTATCAAATGTGAGCTATTATTGGTCTCCTTGTCCAGTCATCCAAACTTAAAGCCTCATTCATCATAACCTCCCTCCTCTTGGTCACCCACACATGTCAACTTGGCTAACTCTTGAATATTCTACATCTAGCATATCTATAAAAATAATCTCTCATTTTCACTATCCTAGTGTAGCCTTTGTTATCAGTCATAGGATAAGGGATTAACCTACTAATTAATCTCCTTTATCCCAATCCTCCCCACCTATCCACCCCCTTCCAAGCATCCTATGTAAAATGGGATAGATATTAACCTTGTTAAAGGTTTGATCAAGATATCTTTGATCTAAATCCTGTGATGGCTCCCTATTTGCTTCTGAAATAAAAAATTTCAAATAAGCATTTAAGGAAATTCTCCTAACCTATATGACATGTCTTAGCTACGCAAACTATGCTGCACATACCTTTTGATCAAGCTTTTCCATCATCTATATCTTTAAAATGCCCTCAGCTAAACTCACACTGTTCTCTCTACAGAGCTTGGCTTCCATGCAGTCATATTCACTTGCTGAAAGCTTAGTCTTTTTTTCAAAAATCATCTCAGAAAACTCTACGTATGACAACTGTTTTCAGTCACTCAACTGAATGTGATCTGTTCCTCTTTAAACACCCAAAGACCACTGCTCTCCTCTCCTTGTCCCTTTTATGGAAGTCTCACTTTTATTATCGTTGTCTGTATACTTAGCTTATCACTTATATTACTTGAGGGCAAGAACCCTGATTTACTTATATCCATACTCTTTATAGGATCTTTCATGGTTCCTGAAACAAAGTAGGTGCTAAATTATTATTTATAGGGCAAGAAAAGTTAGAGACCAGTACATCAGGGAATGATTCTACAAAGTTATCTTTTGCTTTGGATTTCTATTTCTTTCAAGTCTGAGTCTAGGTTAGTTTGGTTTAACACATGTTGGTTCTTTGAAAATAAATCCTGAACCCAGATGAGTATTAATGTATTTAAATTTAGATACGACCAATTATGCATTCAAATCCCCCAAACAAATGGTTATATTGTTAAAATTTCATGAACTATAAATACAAATAGTTTCTAGTCTTTGAAAGGACTTTGCATATAGCAGTGAGATGCTTGAAAAAGAAAATGAAAATGGGATTTAGAATGGTCTTCTACACTTCCCTTTAACATCTGAGTTTCATTCTTACCTTACATTAAACTATGTAAATGACCTTGAGAAAATTAAAATAAATTCAAATAGTTTAAAACAGAGTTTGTGTGTGTACCAAGTACTTCACTAAATAGCTGCTGGCACCAACTTTATGTGATCACCAAAACATATTAACTTTAAGAATTTTTTTGGAGACAGTGAAATCCCTTTATATATTAAATACATATATACATAAATATTAAATATATATATACATATATATATACATATTATATATATATATATTTACCTTGTAAGACTCATTTCAGTACATTACACTATTTAAATACTCTTTGAATGTCAAGGTGACTAAGGAATGTTTCGATTGTAAAAGTGAAATAGATACTTCACTGAATCTATGTTGGTGCTTCAGAAATGTACCTTATTCAAACTTTCATACTAACTTTTCCCCCATAATAATGTTTAAAGAAAGTGTTGAGGGTTCTATTTCTTAGCCACCACTGTGAGGCAATTCTCACCAATAAAATGTTTTCCCATTTCCCAAGAGTATATATACACATAGCCTGGTAAAGTTACCAATACTTGACAATAAACTCCACTACTGTGTCACTCCATGGAGGAACCTGATTATAGGGAAGACAGTTCTAACAATTTAAAATTGCAAGCAAGACAGAATTATTTAGCTACAAGGATATTCAATGCAGCACTATTTACCACAGCAAAAATTGGAAGTAACTTCAATGTCTGACAACAAGGAATCAATAATCATCTTTTCTGGTACAACTAGTACAATACATAATGAAATATTATGAAGTCAATAAATGTGATATAGCAGAATAAACACTAATATGAGAAAATGTTTACAGTTTATTATAAAGTGAAATTGAAGGCTATTTAATAATAAACATACAAGTCTATGTTTGTATGTGCATGTCTTCGTGTGTGTGTGTCTCCAGAAAGGGACAGATTAAAGTGTTGAGTAGTCATTTTCTTCTTTTTTGCTTATTTATATTTTCTAAAATGTATGTAATGAACATATATATTTTAATGGGAAAGAAAAATGTCAACAAATACTAATTCGATATCCTTTTCTCTTTTCATAGACTCTTCCATGGGAAAGAAAATGCCAACAAACAGTAATTCGATATCTTTTTCTCTTTTCATAGACTCTTCCTAATTTCTTTCTTGTTTTCATCACCAGCACCACCCTAGAGGCCACCTCCTCTCCTGACACCCACAGGAACTGAGTGGAAATATGGTCATTTTCATCATGACCACCAATACTTCAAATAATTCACATATGAATAATGAGATATTAACTCCAAAGGAGCACAAAGAATCTAAGATAGGTTTATAGTTTTAAGATTTCAGTGGGGCGAAACTGAATTATTCACATCCATTAAATAGAGTTTGAATGATTCACAGCCAATTTTATTTTTATAATTGTAATGAAACAGCTGGGATTAGAGTCTATTCATGGACTCATAAGAAATTTGCACCCCACCTACTAAAATTAGTTTCTGCATCTAAAATTCTGATTTGAACATCTGACTGTGAAAAAAACAGGCAACATCGCTCAATGCCAAGAAACTGAAGAAATAGACTTTAAACATGTCATATTCTCACCAGAATTATTTTATTTCTCATTGTGTAGACTTCCCTTTATTGGCATTCATAAGTGGCCCCTTAATAGCATGATTCTCTGAAACAAAGCTATTTTCAAAGAATGAGCTTTCTTGTATAAGATAAGCCCCTGTTGAAGATTTTAGACTATACTGTGACAGTTGTTTATAATTTATGGGTTCTTAGCCATTAGAGGGAAATCTAACTTAGGAACTTGGACATCAAATACATGATATCTCTTTGGACACTAGCATCACTAAGTCTACAATAGAAGATATTTGTCTTAAAGTTGCCTCGGGTATGAATTCACAGACCTAAATGTTGAAGGTTTTATAGAAAATTTGCTTGGCCCCAGAGTTTGCAATTTTAAAGAGATCTGAGCAATTGTATGCTTCTATCTCCATAATTTTCCAAAGAAGGAAACAGGACATAAGGACTGAGTGACTCATCCAGGGTGGTCACACGGCCAGTTAGTCACAAAGTGAGTCTAGAACACAAAGCCTCTTTTCCTCCAATCCAGTACTCTTTCCACTACATCACAAGGGAAGAGTAAAAAGAAAACATAAAATATAATTTTACTGGAAAATACAATCCTGTCAAGCCTGAATCACAACCAGAGACACTCCATTAAAGGTGGAACACACCCACCTCTAAACCCAGCTGTAACCTCAAAGGGCTGGGCACACTACTAAAGAATAATTCAGATATATTTTGGAGTCTTGAAAAATATTTAAATCATATGTGAAATTGAGGTAAGCTCTAAATTTTGATTTGATTTTTTAAAAAATCCTACATGAGATATATTATCATAGCATAAAGTTTTGAGAGGCATATTAAGTGGATAGTTCATTTGTAGACCATAGACTGCCCGTCGCGACAGTCTACATTTTAAAAACCTCCAAACTTCTTTGAATCAGTTATATGATTCAGGCGAATTAATGGATTTTCCTGAATTATCAAGAAAAATTTAGGTTGAAAATTCCTGAGATTAAGAAGAATTAGATTAGCCAACACGTGTATCTTCTAAAATATGACCAACACTGCTTCAACTGTAGCATGCTTTTTGCAAAACAGATAAGCTTCTAAAAAGTTATAAGTAAATAAAAATATTTTCATTTTTCAAGGTATCAGGGAAGAAATTTTAAAAGTCCCATGCTGAGGTTCTGGGGTTTTTTTTTTTAAGTAAATGATTATTTTTAAGTAAAGCAAATAGCTCTCTCAAATGTAATATTTGTAAACGTTTAGATTCCCATATATAATCCTGACCTAACTTGTGCATATAAATGACATCAGGGCCTGTTTTCATAAATGTCATTAACAGGTTAAGAATGGCCTGAGAGGCCTTCCCTGGTGGCACAGTGTTTAAGAATCCACCTGCCAATGCAGGGGACACGGGTTCAAGCCCTGGCCCGGGAAGATCCCACATGTCGTGGTGCAACTAAGCCCGTGCGCCACAAGTACTGAGCTTGCACTCTAGAGCCCGTGAGCCACAACCACTGAGCCCGCGTGCCACAACTACTGAAGCCCGTGCGCCTAGAGTCCGTGCTCCACAACAAGAGAAGCCACCACAATGAGAAGCCCGCCCACAGCAACAAAGAATAGCCCCCACTCGCTGCAACTAGAGAAAACCCATGCGCAGCAACGGAGACCCAACACAGCCAAAAATAAATAAACAAATAAAAAGAATGGCTTGAGATTCTGTATTTTTAGCCTATAGCAATCACAAACTCAATGTTAATTGAGAAAGTATTCTTTCCCCTGTCTTTTTAACATGCTATTAAGAAATAATAAAGACTATTCTATCTGACATTCTGAAAATCCTATGAAAGAAGAATACTTTCTAATGGAACCAATGTAAATATTTCAGCAACAAATAAAACTAAAGATCATTAAATTCCATATTTTAAAGAGAAAAATCAAGTTCTCTCTTATATTCCCTCAAAGCCCACACTATTACCCCACCACATCCAACACACATCCAATGAAGGCATAAACTGGGTTGAGAAATTGTGAAGGGTAGTAAAAACATCATCCACGGAGGCAAAAGGAAAACAAGGAAAGAGAGAGTTCTCCCCTAAAAAAGGTAAGCCTATCTGAGTTGACTGTTTTCCCTTAAGAAACATGACTCAACTCTGCATAAGAACATAGGTCGTACTTGGAAATAAATTCCTCTAGAAAATAAACTGCTGCACACATATATAAGGGAAGCATATCATACCATTATCTGGCTATTGGATATTTGTCATATTTCATATACATAAGAAATAGCTCTTAAAGATTATCATTTGCTTTTTCCTTGATTATCTGCATTCATCATTAAATAAGTCAATTTAGTTTAACAGCTCTCCTTAATTCCGTATTTCTAGGATATTATTCTCTAAGCATTATTTATGAGTGAATTTATTTTGTATCTTAAAAATGACCCACTTCATGGGCCTCCCTGGTGGCGCAGTGGTTGAGAGTCCGCCTGCCGATGCAGGGGATACGGGTTCGTGCCCCGGTCTGGGAGGATCCCATATGCCGCGGAGCGGCTGGGCCCGTGAGCCATGGCCGCTGGGCCTGCGCATCCGGAGCCTGTGCTCCGCAACGGGAGAGGCCACAACAGTGAGAGGCCCGCATACCGCAAAAAGAAAAAAAAAAAAAAAAAAAAAAAAAAAAAATGACCCACTTCGATGACAGTGACTTAGACATGGGACACCATTTATTATCAGCCGGATATTCTCATTTAAATATTATACAGTGTATTCTGCCTTTTAGAAATATATCTGTATATCCTTAGTTTTTTCTGATTAATCATGATGTTACAGATAGGTAAATTTCCAGGGCATGAAATGGTTCATCGCTTTCATAATTGATATGCCCAAATTAAATCTTAGAAATTGAGAAACTCTTTTTAAAAAGGCAAGTTAACATGTAAAATTACGCGTGAGAGCTATTTGATCATCGTAACATGAGAGATGATACCACTCAATTGATCACATCACAAATGTCCTGTACTTACAAAAACAAAACGAAAGTAAGATTCCTTTGTCTTCCCCTAATCACTGATAACAACATAAAAAATATGCCGTAAGATAAAGTATTGTGGGTTTTTTCCAAATGACGTCATAACCCCGATTCTGTTTTACTTGTAAATTATAGTTAATTATAAACATCTATAAATGAGAATGTTACTTCGCCAAAATGAAGGAAATAGGGTTCTTGGAGCCTCACTGAAACTATCTGCATCTCCTTGAACTAGTAGCACAACCACACGCGGCAGTATCCTACTTGCCAAGCTTCCTTGAGTTTATTGGTAGACCATCTTAGTAATCAATGTCCTTGTCTATAAACACTTAATGCAAGTTCACTAACAGAGTCAAAGGGAAGGGAGAGTAAAAGAATATGACAATGGAAAAATATTCACTTTTTTGTTGGGAGCAAATACCCAAACACAGAAATCCAAGGTAAAAATTGTTCCTGGATTTTAGGTAATGAACACTTCTGTTAAATCCACCCAACAGACTGGCCTTTGCCAGAAAAATACTAGATTCACATCGAGGCTGCGCAGCTCATTGCTGACACACTTTTGAATCATTCTGCATCTGTGCTCCTGAAACTTGGGCCACCTTCTGTATACTCTTCACTTCCAACATCTAAGAACACTCAACAATAGGGTCCTTCTTGGGCCCTGTTATCTTCTGACTCATGCCGTCCGTGAAAAAAAGGAAGCCAAGCAAAAGATAGTTATACAGGAAATAATTAACAGATACCGTGCTGAAGGATACCATTTCACAGGGACTACAAACTTACAGCCCAATTCACTAAAAGATACATCTGCTTCCCCTGCCTTAGAAACCTGGGCCAGCAGAACTATGCCAGACTTCACAAAAAGCCTAGGTTACAAAAAAAGAAAAAAAAAATGTGCTTTTAAAAAATACTTTAGCCAGGGCAGTTGACTTAAAAGAAAGAAATCAGAATAACAGAAAATCTCATTAGTCAAACATATATGTATCGAATTGATTTTAGTAGTGATCTATTGTCAAATATGGTATACCAATATAAAAGATGAATAACCAATAAAGGAAAATAAAGCTACTTAGATTTTATTTAATAAAAATTAAAATGGTCATGTTCACTATTAAACATAACTAAGAGGATGAATAATTGTTATTTTTAAAATAAATCTATTATATATTTGAATTTAAACCATACCCTTTTCTAATAGGTGACAAGAGAAATGCATCTATCTAGGGCAGAAGCACAGAGATATACAAGGATTGTTAATCTCTGGATACAGTAAATGGTTTTTAACACTTTATTCTTAGGCAAAATAAATATCAGTGGCTACCTAAAGAGAAACTTTACAAACAAGGCCTAAAAACTACTATTTCATAGCTAATGATTAGGGAGGTGTATGCTTCCTATTTTTCCTGGTATAGACCTTTCTCTTTGGTATTCAATATATGCAAATATAAAAAAATTCAAATGGGGTCAGGAAAATGGTTATGTATGTAAACACTATGTTTAGACAACAGTACCTAGATGATAGCTGCTTTTATTTTCATTAAACATGAAGCAAAACAATAAAAATCAGACTTTTCACCTGAGATCATCTTTAGTTAAAAAAAAGTTCCTGCGGTCTTCTGTCAATGGTTGTAAAGGCATTCAACACTGTTGCTTGTTTAAACGTCTCTTTGACTGCCAATGGACTGTCCCCAAAAGAACATTTTTGCATCTCAATAGACTGTCCGGTATCAACAATCTTTAAACTATAAATTTAACGCCGCTGAAGAAAGGGGGAAATAACATCTGCTTTGTACTGTCTTGGTATCACATTTACAAAACGAACAAATAATCATACTACTTTGCACTTATCTAGAACCCTGCATCTGACGATCTCAAATGGCCTGACAAACATTAATTAACTAAGCTGCGCAGCACTCCTGGGAGGATGGCTGGCATCGTGATCCTCTCCAGCAGACAAATGAATGGGATCCTGGGAGGCCCTTTCTCTGAGCCAATGGCTCAACTCAGATCTCAACTCCAAGAACCTGAAACTCAACTCCACAGCCCATGGCCAGACATCTCTGCCAAAACCAAGCAGTGCAAAATGTACATGTTAAAATGGACAAATCCGTAAATAAATTGACACTGCAAACTGAAATCCATCACAAAGAGATTTATTTTTCCCCTAGGTGCATATGGAAAGTGAACTGGTAACTAGGGCATCTGAACTGGTGGAAGAATTCAAGCCTATGAGTTATCTGACTGTGACATTCTGTCCTGACATGACGTGCAGAAGTGTATTACATAAGTATAGATTTGCCAACTAAACAATTATACTTCTGCGTTTCACTGAAAAATGAAAAAAAGGCATTTGATATTGTCAAAATCTTTGTGAAATTTAATAACAGGTGTTTGCTTCCTTTGAATGCGGTTATCAGTTAAAAGACAAAGCTTTCTGTGTTATAAAATCCAATCTAAAATGTTAATTACAAGAATGGAACCTAGAATTTCTCAACCAGGAAATAATAAAACCAACACAGTTACATCTGCATAAGAAGCTACCAAATAATTAAATATATAAAGACCTTTGTTAAAGAAGCTGATCAGAAAAGAGCACCCGACTATACTGAGTTCTGACTATACTACACCGTTTAGTTTAAAATGAGAAAGGAACATCTATTTGAATATAAAAAACCAATTAACTTTTGCTTTTAGCAAGACAGTATTAAAGACGTTAACCTGTTCATGGAGCCAAATTTAAATGCTGCGTTTTCAAAACATTTTCAGGAGCTTATTCATGTTTTATAAGATCTATTCTAGAAGTTTTAAAAGAGGAACAATTAAACTTTACATTAAACTTGGACTATTTCTAGCAAAGCATCTAAAGGGGCTAGTATTTCTTTCTACTCATAAAAAGAAAAAACATGATTTTATAGAAATAGTGTTAGTGTACACAAAACCCTGGTTTTCATAAAGCAATTTACAAGATGAAGCTTATGTTAATGTGCTCCCTGCCATACTCAAAGCACAATGATCAACACAGGTCACATACACAATTTAGAACTTTTTATAACAAGATCAATTCCATACTAGTAACAAGGGAAGACTTAAGGCATTCACCAAATGAAAATACACATAAATGAGCTGCCACTGAACGTAAAACTAAAAGCCAAACACTGACCTAAGGAAAAAAAAAAAGAAAAAGAAAAGAAAGAAGTGAAGAAAACTAATGAATATTTTGAAACTTGAGCTCTTCTCTGTGATTCTTATATTTCCTTCCTCACTTTGAGTGCAGCAGAATTTCATAACTACAACCACTTAGAAACATGTAACAGAAAGACAAATATTCTGAAAGTGATATTTTAATGATGTGCTTTGTGACATGACCCTAAGTCCATTCAGCATACTCTTTAAAATGTTTCCATTATTTAGCAACATAGTGTTAAACTATTTTAAATTAATATTTTCTGTTGGACACATTTTCCACACTTAATTCTTGATATCACTCTGCCCAGTAGTCAAAGATGATAGTCAAGTTTTTACTTTTAGTATTAGAAACTACATGTATAAATGTATTTACATTTGTCCTATTAATGCTTTATTGGATGCTCTAACTAAAAAATCGCTTTTAAAATCTATTTTCCATTTCTTAAATTGCTTACTATTTCAAAACAAACATACCAAACAGCAAGTTAATTTCAAGGTCCATTCTACTATTTAAATTCAAACATGAATATTACATTCTGTAGGTATATACTTACACAGACCCCTGTTTTTTCATTTAAAACATGGAAATTGTATGTGCATATTTCACTTGTGCACTTATAAATTTTTACAGGACACCTTTGTTACTAACTAGACCTCTAAAATTATAAAATTAAAGTACTTTGGTTTTGCCTTAGTAAATATGATGGCAATATTATTTTGGGTTTCCCCTGACTGATGGCAGAGGAAGGAATGAGAAGCATATGTTTGCCATGATAACTCAGCAGTACCAATTTCTACCACCAAAGTAGATTTCTTGTCATATTCACAATCAGAATTCACCAAAATAGAATTCTTGTCAAATTCACAATCAGAATGGGTTCTTAATTCTCTCAAGTATCTTAAAAAGCTGATCAGCAAGATATGTGTAAATTAAAACTTTTAAATTCAGTTAGTATACTAAATATTGGATCAGCCAAAAAGTTCGTTGGATTTTTTATTTATTTATTTTTATTTATTTAGTTTTTTGCAGTATGCAGGCCTCTCACTGTTGTGGCCTCTCCCGCTGCGGAGCACAGGCTCCGGACGCGCAGGCTCAGTGGCCATGGCTCACGGGCCCAGCCGCTCTGCAGCATGTGGGATCCTCCCAGACCGCGGCACGAACCCGTGTCCCCTGCATCGGCAGGCGGACTCTCAACCACTGCGCCACCAGGGAAGCCCAAAGTTCATTAGATTTTAAGTAAAAATAAAAGCCACATTTTTCATTTCACCAAGAACTTTACTGAACAGCGTATTCACTAACTGAATGAACATTTTGGCCGACCCAATATTTCACAATAAATCAAATCAGCTATACCTCCTTATCGCAAATGTCCAATAAAATGGGTGACTTCCAAAAGCACTATTCAAATGCAATGAAAATATAAATTTTAAAGATCAAATTTTACTAAAATCACAGAAGACAGACCCAGGCCACTTTAAAATACATCATATATATATATATATATATATATATATATATACACACACACACACACTTTTTGTCAGCTCTCAAAATTTAGTAGACGATGGCCTTTAAGTATCACAAATCCTACAGTTAGGAATCTGATATTCACTGTAGAACACAGTTAAGTAGCCTCTTGCTGAAGATTTCCTACTTCAGCAGCTAATGTAGAGGAACTGAAAAGACAGTTGAAATGATGCAACAGAAAGTTGAAGTCAGGGAATTAAGGAAGTGGAGGAATTGAGAAAAACAATTTTTTTTAAAAAAGTATTACCATCCTCAGGCTGCTTAAAGAATAGAACTATCCTGCTCAGGTTTTAGATTGCACTGCTTCGTAAATTACTGCTCGTTCCAAATTCTTAGTGTTTACAAACGGTGGCAGAAAAGATAACATTCCAGAAACAGTCTAAAAGAGTCACACAATTTGGTATCAGATGAAGATGTCATGGATGAAAACAGTTTTAAATGGAAAAAAAAAAAAGTGGAGAGTTCTAGTGATACAGATGTAAGGAAATCAATTCCACCACGCTCTCAAGATGCAACATGAAATTTAAAAATCCTAGGACACGTCATTCCTGCCTTATAACCAGAAACCATAAGAGCCACTTGAGACCAGAAGAGTCCTCATATGCTAAGAAAATGATGAGCATTTACAATGATAAAAATGCATAATATATGAAAGAAGCTCCCTAAATTGCACACTCACTTGAAAAGCACAGGAACTATTTCTCTTCTTTCCAAAGTTATTTATGATAAACTTGCTCCTTCCGGGCAGGAAGGATTCTTTGTTTCTCAGTGTACAAGGAGCCATCTCCTCTTCTGCATTCAAGCCCTTCTCTTAGCTCCAGGGCATGACTGCGGATGGGAAAGGTAACAACTTTTATAATTAACTGTGCTCCTCCAAGGGGCGTTTCTCAACTCCACTAGAGAAAGCCAGAGGAGCACAGATAAGCCTCAGAGAATCTACATGAAATGAGAGCAGAGTAGCCAAGCCCACATTGGCAAGAGTCATTTTTCTTCCCAGAATACATCCAGGGAGAACTCGGTGGTCTCTAACTTCCAGGTCAAAGCACTGGGCTGGCTGAACTGTATTTCCTAACCAGCTCTTTTGTAAAGGTTAGCTGGTTTCTGATCCTACCTTCCAAGAAGGAACAAAGCTTTGAAATCATCCGGAAAGCTCAAAACTTCTCAAAGTCAAGGTGAGATGTTGAAGTGGTAGCGCCTTAGGCAAAAAGCAAGCGTCACTCAACTGGGAGCTCCTGAATTTTCAAAATCTAAAATATTTCTTAACAATTCACAGTCTACATAGCATGAAGAGAGTGAGCAAGGATCTTATCTTACAGAGCTTTTGTTTCCTTTCTTTTTCACGCAGGACTGTGTCTTTCTCCCTACAGGAGCCCGATAATGTAAAATTCATGGTTCTCTTCTTTGGATGCTCTTCACACCATTCACACTTAAGTCTATCTCATTTTTTCCCTCCTCTTGGCAACAAAACAACAAGCATTGTCATTTGTACATAATTACGCTGTGAGTTTTAAAAACACTACATTTCTGTATTAACGTCTCACGAGGGCTTTGCATTCTTAGCGATTTAAATCTCTGCTAATTTCCTTATTAACCATAGACTGCGTCACACCACCTTAAAATTTAAAAGTCGTTTCATTATTTTAATGTAACAAATGTGCATCCTTCTGGGATTCTGAGCCTCCCTTCTCCAAAAGCGGCCTCATCGTTTTGCATAATCACCAGGAATGATTAACAAACATTCAATCGGAGCTGAGAGTAGTGACAAACAAGTGACGTCTACCCACTCAATCAAGTATGTGTAGAGTACACACAAACACACGTGAGCTGCTTTCTACCACTTTGGCCTTATTAAGTATACATCCCCAGACCGATACACGTCATTTAGTTGCACTTGGTAAGTCATGACACTAACTCTAGAGAATGTACGTTCTCCCCATTTTCCCTTCAAGATATAGGCATTATTTAAAAAAATTAAACCTTCCTACCCGTAACAGGGACTGGGATTCATCCTTGGACTTGCTTTCTCCGGATGCAGGATACTGCTGGGTGAGGGCGCCAGCCTTCTCTCCGCCTGCAGGCACCCCCTGCAGGAAGCCCTTGGTCTCCACAGCCAAGCCATAAATAGGGCGCGCCAGGTGGGCAGCCTCTACATTGGGGCTATCCCTTAAAGTCTTTGTCTGCTCTTGGGGGCCGGACACAGGGGTCAGAAGCCCCAGGCTTGCTTGGGTATAGGATGGACTGCCTCGTAGGATGTCCGCCCCTCTCCAAGTCATGTTGCGAAGGTCATCACTTGAACTCTCAGCCCAAGCTTTTTCTTTCAGCCCGTCCTTCTCTTCTAGCTTCTCCCGCTTCACCACACTCTCAGCGACCGGCTCTCCCATTTTAGAGTCTGGATTGAGCAGACTGTAGACCTTGAGGTCAATCTTGGGCTCCTCCTTGATGGTGGATACGGCATGCCCGTCCTCTTCGCCGTTGGCTGTAGTGCTCTCCTGTTCCTGGCAGTGAACAGTGTTGAAGTGCTCCAGTAGTGACTGAGTCTCGGCAGCTGTAAAACTGCACTGACGGCATTTGTAGCAGCTGTGTGCTCTCCTGCAGAAGAAGAAAACCATTACTCGAAATCTAGCATTCAGAAGGGTTTTAAAAAATAGTCTTCAAGCACCTGAATTTTATCTCCTGTAATGTAATAGGTGGAATGCAATACAATATTCTCAATACCCAGAAACTGGCATGTAATTAACTGGCATCTTCAGTTCTAGGTAAGGAATGCAATATTCCCATTTGTTATATGAGCAATAACAGGTATCTGCACACACAGACACACTTATGCGCACACACTCCAGACAAGTCACATTTAAAACTGGCTGATTTGCTTTATTATTGAAGGACCTGCTCTGTTCATTTTACTGTGACCGGATAATCATCAATTCTATATTATTTAATAGATATTCATAAATTTTTACACCTGATTTCATCAATGGACTTTTCTCTTTCCACTTATTTAAACTAAACTGGGATCTTTTTCACTATAAATATATACACATTGCTAGTGCTGAAGTGCTTTATACAGCTTTTGCATATATTAAAATAAATTCTTCCAAACTGATTACAATGTTCTTTTCTATCATAAAATTTAAATCCATTTAATCAATGAAATGTGGTTGACTGAGCTACATAATCTAGTAAATAAAATATACCAGAAGCTCAAGTTTTTTAAGACAAATTTTTTCTATCTGTAAGGACTTATGAACATTCAACAAATTGAATGTCTGTTGGGTACCAAGCAGCATGATAGGCACTGTACAGATATATTCATTAAAAGAGTGTGTGTGAATGTATGTTTATGTGTGTGTTTTCTTTTTATAAGGCATAAAACAAGGAGACCTTACTGTTGGATTTCATAGCATCTCCTGCTGTTAAAGACAGAACGGTAACTGTTAAATTAAGAAAAATGTTTGATTAACAAAGAAGAGCAGAGGCACTGTATCCTAAAAGGCATGCCAGAAAGGTACACAAATAACTGGGAATAAGGCATACAGTCTTTAACTGTAAAAACCTTGTATGGCTTTCTAATTAAATAACCACGCGAAACACTTGCTACTCCATGATATAATATGTTAGGAGTTACAACTTAAAATAACAAAATAAGTTTTGAGAGCTGTTACTTAAAGCTACTGCAAAGTAGGTACCCCTATATGTAATCTGTAGATAATCATCACAATATTACTTTGCCAGGCACTGGGTACACATTGGTGAATACAAGGCACATAGTCCTTGCCCACCTGGTATTCAGAGTCTAGTCAGGAATGACAAGCTTCACATTAGTCTCTAAATAAACATGTAAGGACAAAGAGTAATATGTGCTAAGAATGAAATGGATGGGATGGCAAGGGGGTGGGAGGGCTGCTTAAGGTCCTCAGGAAGGCCTTTCTGAGGGCGATTTATCAAAGCAAAGGATGGAAAGGAGCTATCCTTGTTGGAGGAGGAGGAAGGGGAAAGGGCAGTACATTCTAGCAAGCCTGAGATACTGAAAGAGGCCACTGATGCTTGAGAGGAATAAATAAGAGGAAATAATAATCAACAAGCCGGAGGGTCGCCTAGAGCTTTGTGGACCATGGCAAGGAGGTAGGTATCTTCAAAGGGAAAGGGAAGCAACTGCAAGGTTATAGGCAGAGGAGTAGCATAGTTAAAAGTGTGCTTTAATCACTTTGGGAGTGTAAAAGTTTCTCTACTGGATGACTTTATTCCGAGACCTGATGGCTGAAAATCCAAAAGAATGTTCCTATTTTATGGAAGCAAAATTCAAAGGTATTAAGACATGTAACAAAATCTCAGCCAATATTTGTTGAGAGTACTTAATTTGGTACATGATTATCTTCTTGTGATTAACAGTTTACATTTGGTTGAATAAATACGGATATTTAACTTCTACTTTTTACAGGAGGTTGTTTTCAATCTTTTGTCCTATTTTTCTTCATGAAGTAGGAAAGATAAAAGGAAATACAATAAGTGAAAAATAATTTGATGATGAATTGACCATAAAAATATTAAAATGAATTTTTCTCAAGTGAAAGAAGCCTAACTCTTAAGGAGAGAATATACAGGATGACGAGTAAGAATCTTGCCACCAAAGTCAAGGCCAGAAAACCCAAAATGGAATTAAGATCACAGAGGACAATAGGCAAGACTCAAAACATAGAACCTAGAACCTCTGGGAACCTCATTCAGAGAACCTTCCTACCATAACTATATTTGAATATGAAACAATGGAAGATAAACTCCTAAACTCAAAAATTGTACCCCCGAATTGTTAGCTTAGCTTTTATGAAGCTCGATCAGACAGATGAAAATGGATTTATCAGAATGGTCAAAGCTCAAAACATACTCAGGAAATACCCTACTGAAGATATACCACATAATCTATTCAGTCATGAAAGTTAAACATAAACAAACAACCTTCAGGAGGCACATTCACAAGCTCTGATTGACCTTCACCCCAAGACACTTCTAATGAGCTCACTACCCACTGTGGCAGAGTTTATGGTTTCCCTGACTTGGTGGGGTCTCTGCTTGAAAACTGTGATGGGATCCCTGCCCGTAAATTAAGACTATAAATGGCCACTGCTACTTCTACCAAAGTACAAAAAAATTCCAAAGAACAAACAGTCCCAAGAATTACAGTGACGTTATTTCAAGAAATAAAGACAATTATTCTAGGGCAACGAGGAAAAAGTTTCAACATACAAGAGAAGAAGTGCGGTGCTTCCCTGGTGGCGCAGTGGTTGAGAGTCAGCCTGCCGATGCAGGGGGCGCGGGTTCGTGACCTGGTCCGGGAGGATCCCACATACCGCAGAGCGGTTGGGCCCGTGAGCCATGGCTGCTGAGCCTGCGCGTCCAGAGCCTGTGCTCCGCAACGGGAGAGGCCACAACAGTGAGAGGCCCGCGTACCGCAAAATAAGACTCTAGAAACAGAATGCCTAAGTTTCAAGCTTGGCTCTGTATTTTACTATATATGTGACTTTGGATAATTTACTGAACCTGCCTCAATTTCCTCACCTGCAAAATGAAAATACTAGTGCCTCTAGTATGAGTTAACCAATATAAATCCTAAAATTAAATAAAGCCCCCCTTCTGTGTGAATCTGCATTCTGCACTCTATTCAAAGGAACTAAAACTTACCAACTGGCATTTTGATATCATTCTTTTCCACTCCCCCAGGTACCTTAAACATGACAGACATCTTTCTTAAAACCATGTTTATTTCCTAGAAGATCCTTTGTTTTAAGACATTACCAGGTAGAATATATTTTTTGCCTTTTCTGCTTCACCTAGTGGTGTTCAATGGCCTGAAAGATGGAGTTTAGCAGTTAACTTAATTGTCAAGTCTTACTCTTTTTTCAATAATAGTAGTCAGACCCATAATCTTAAAATTCTGAATAACAAAGACAGAAAGGGCATTACCTGTGTTTTCTTGAAGTCTTCAGAGGTAGGGATGCTTTGTAAGTGTATTCAGGAGGGTGGTTTAGAACCATAATATATCTAGTAATATATCTCAGTAATTAAGATTATGTGCCTTCAATATCTACTTACTCTGCAATCTAGAAATGTCCTTGAGCCAACCTATTCCTTCACCAAAATAAGACGAATACATCCAACCTTTAACCGGTATTCGACTGACATGTCCTCCTAAATATACAAGGAGTTCTGGGTGTGTCCTGTCTAGGCAACGAATTCATCACAATGTATCACTCTGAAACAAGGTGTCTGGGGGCTTCTAGGTTTTCTAGTTTCAAGTTCCTGTCCCAACGGACAACTCTCTGACTCCTTACAGGTCTCAGCAAGAGCTGTTCAGATCTGCCCACAGAGGAGCTCTTATTCTGACTGATCAAGGCAAAACCTTCCGTGATACAGGTGCTGGAGGACTGTCCGAATGCAGAGGATGGTGAGGCTGGGTGTAAAGCGGAAAGGAGACAGAAACTGCAGAGATAAGTTTTCAGTGAGAACCGGGTTTTACATTGAAAAGAAAAACACATACTAACAGGAAGGATATTAAAACGAGGTGGCAATAACAAGCTCAATGCACACACCTTTTCTTTTGAAGACTTCAAAGCCCTCACACATATGTGATCTCACATTCCACTGAGGTATAAAGCCCATTTTATAGATAAGTAAAATGAAGAAAGTGCCTTGTCCATTTAGTCTACATCAAGTCAAGAATACAGGGCTTCTACCTTCCAGACAGATGTTCTATTTTTCTATCCTCGGTTGCCTGAATTTTTAACTTTATACAAAAATAAATAAAATTACTGACAATACTGACAATGAAAAATGAGGGCTAAAAATTGAAAACATGAGGGGAAGGGAAAGGTCTTCTAACTGACAGAAGTGAGACTGACTACAGCAATGGTTTGCAAAACGGGCTGCAAGCAGTGCTGCAACTGAAGGAGTTTCTTAGCAATACAGATTCCAGGGCCTCTCAGTTGACCTACTGAAGATCTGAATCTCCTGGACATAACTTGAGGATCTGAATTTTTAGTAAGGTCTTCAGGGGACACCCATGCAGGGACCAGTCACAAACTACATTAGTAGATACATCCTGGTTCAAAACAACTGAATGAACAAACTCAAGACATCCTCTACCACCTGTGACTCTAATAAAACACAGGTAATGCCCTTACTATCTTTGTTATTCAGAATCATAAGATTCTGAGTGTGACTCCTGTTAATGAAAAGAGAGTAAAGCTTGACAATTAAGCAGTAAACTGCTCCATCTTTCAGGCCATTGAACACCCTGAGGTGAAGCAGAAAAGGCAATTTGCTGCATAATACTCTAGAGAACTGAAGGACTTCTTTCTCCATATAATACTCATCAAATAAATGATAGGAAATATATTAAAAAGACAACATCACTGCACTTTCAAAAGCTGGGAGCAACATGAACTTTTCAATCACCTATGCTAACATCTAGAGCGGTGCTTCTTTTTTTTTATTTTTTTATTTTTTGCTTTATAACAAATTTAATCAGTTATACATATACATATATTCCCATATCCCCTCCCTTTTGCGTCTCCCTCCCACCCTCCCTATCCCACCCCTACAGGCGGTCACAAAGCACCAAGCTGATCTCCCTGTGCTATGCGGCTGCTTCCCACTAGCTATCTACCTTACGTTTGGTAGTGTATATATGTCCATGCCGCTCTTTCACTTTGTCACAGCTTACCCTTCCCCCTCCCCATATCCTCAAGTCCATTCTCTAGTAGGTCTGTGTCTTTATTCCTGACTTACCCCTATGTTCTTCATGACATTTTTTTTTCTTAAATTCCATATATATGTGTCAGCATACAGTATTTGTCTTTCTTTTTCTGACTTACTTCACTCTGTATGACAAACTCTAGGTCCATCCACCTCATTACAAATAGCTCAATTTCGTTTCTTTTTATGGCTGAGTAATATTCCATTGTATATATGTGCCACATCTTCTTTACCCATTCATCCGATGATGGACACTTAGGTTGTTTCCATCTCCGGGCTATTGTAAATAGGGCTGCTATGAACATTTTGGTACATGTCTCTTTTTGAATTATGGTTTTCTCAGGGTATATGCCCAGTAGTGGGATTGCTGGGTCATATGGTAGTTCTATTTGTAGTTTTTTAAGGAACCTCCATACCGTTCTCCATAGTGGCTGTACCAATTCACATTCCCACCAGCAGTGCAAGAGTGTTCCTTTTTTTCCACACCCTCTCCAGCATTTATTGTTTCTAGATTTTTTGATGATGGCCATTCTGACTGGTGTGAGATGATATCTCATTGTAGTTTTGATTTGCATTTCTCTAATGAGCAAAGATGTTGAGCATCCTTTCATGTGTTTGTTGGCAGTCTGTATATCTTCTGTGGAGAAATGTCTATTTAGGTCTTCTGCCCATTTTTGGATTGGGTTGTTTGTTTTTTTGTTATTGAGCTGCATGAGCTGCTTATAAATTTTGGAGATTAATCCTTTGTCAGTTGCTTCATTTACAAATATTTTCTCCCATTCTGAGGGTTGTCTTTTGGTCTTGTTTATGGTTTCCTTTGCTGTGCAAAAGCTTTGAAGTTTCATTAGGTCCCATGTGTTTATTTTTGTCTTTATTTCCATTTCTCTAGGAGGTGGGTCAAAAAGGATCTTGCTGTGATTTATGTCATAGAGTGTTCTGCCTATGTTTTCCTCTAAGAGTTTGATAGTGTCTGGCCTTACATTTAGGTCTTTAATCCATTTTGAGCTTATTTTTGTGTATGGTGTTAGGGAGTGATCTAATCTCATACTTCTACATGTCCCTATCCAGTTTTCCCAGCACCACTTATTGAAGAGACTGTCCTTTCTCCACTGTACATTCCTGCCTCCTTTATCAAAGATAAGGTGACCATATGTCCGTGGGTTTATCTCTGGGCTTTCTATCCTGTTCCATTGATCTATCTTTCTGTTTTTGTGCCAGTACCATACTGTCTTGATTGCTGTAGCTTTGTAGTATAGTCTGAAGTCAGGGAGCCTGATTCCTCCAGCTCCATTTTTCTTTCTCAAGATTGTTTTGGCTATTTGGGGTCTTTTCTGTTTCCATACAAATTGTGAAATTTTTTGTTCTAGTTCTGTGAAAAATGCCAGTGGTAGTTTGATAGGGATTGCATTGAATCTGTAGATTGCTTTGGGTAGTAGAGTCATTTTCACAATGTTGATTCTTCCAATCCAAGAACATGGTACATCTCTCCATCTATTTGTATCATCTTTAATTTCCTTCATCAGTGTGTTATAATTTTCTGCATACAGGTCTTTTGTCTCCTTAGGTAGGTTTATTCCTAGATATTTTATTCTTTTTGTTGCAGTGGTAAATGGGAGTGTTTCCTTGATTTCACTTTCAGATTTTTCATCATTAGTATATAGGAATGCCAGAGATTTCTGTGCATTAATTTTGTATCCTGCAACTTTACCAAATTCATTGATTAGCTCTAGTAGTTTTCTGGTAGCATCTTTAGGATTCTCTATGTATAGTATCATGTCATCTGCAAACAGTGACAGCTTTACTTCTTCTTTTCCGATTTGGATTCCTTTTATTTCCTTTTCTTCTCTGATTGCTGTGGCTAAAACTTCCAAAACTAGGTTGAATAAGAGTGGTGAGAGTGGGCAACCTTGTCTTGTTCCTGATCTTAGTGGAAATGGTTTCAGTTTTTCACCATTGAGGACGATGCTGGCTGTGGGTTTGTCATATATGGCCTTTATTAGGTTGAGGAAAGTTCCCTCTATGCCTACTTTCTGCAGGGTTTTTATCATAAATGGGTGTTGAATTTTGTCGAAAGCTTTCTCTGCATCTATTGAGATGATCATATGGTTTTTCTCCTTCAATTTGTTAATATGGTGTATCACGTTGATTGATTTGCGTATATTGAAGAATCCTTGCATTCCTGGAATAAACCCCACTTGATCATGGTGTATGATCCTTTTAATGTGCTGTTGGATTCTGTTTGCTAGTATTTTGTTGAGGATTTTTGCATCTATGTTCATCAGTGATATTGGCCTGTAGTTTTCTTTCTTTGTGACATCCTTGTCTGGTTTTGGTATCAAGGTGATGGTGGCCTCATAGAATGAGTTTGGGAGTGTTCCTCCCTCTGCTATATTTTGGAAGAGTTTGAGAAGGATAGGTGTTAGCTCTTCTCTAAATGCTTGATAGAATTCGCCTGTGAAGCCATCTGGTCCTGGGCTTTTGTTTGCTGGAAGATTTTTTATCACAGTTTCAATTTCAGTGCTTGTGATTGGTCTGTTCATATTTTCTATTTCTTCCTGAGTCAGTCTTGGCAGGTTGTGCATTTCTAAGAATTTGTCCATTTCTTCCAGGTTGTCCATTTTATTGGCATAGAGTTGCTTGTAGTAATCTCTCATGATCTTTTTGTATTTCTACAGTGTCAGTTGTTACTTCTCCTTTTTCATTTCTAATTCTATTGATTTGAGTCTTCTCCCTTTTTTTCTTGATGAGTCTGGCTAATGGTTTATCAATTTTGTTTATCTTCTCAAAGAACCAGCTTTTAGTTTTATTGATCTTTGCTATCGTTTCCTTCATTTCTTTTTCATTTATTTCTGATCTGATTTTTATGACTTCTTTCCTTCTGCTAACTTTGGGATGTTTTTGTTCTTCTTTCTCTAATTGCTTTAGGTGCAAGGTTAGGTTGTTTATTCGAGATGTTTCCTGTTTCTTAAGGTGGGATTGTATTGCTATAAACTTCCCTTTTAGAACTTCTATTGCTGCATCCCATAGGTTTTGGGTCGTCGTGTCTCCATTGTCATTTGTTTCTAGGTATTTTTTAATTTCCCCTTTGATTTCTTCAGTGATCACTTTGTTATTAAGTAGTGTATTGTTTAGCCTCCATGTGTTTGTATTTTTTACAGCTCTTTTCCTGTAATTGATATCTAGTCTCATAGCATTGTGGTCGGAAAAGATACTTGATACAATTTCAATGTTCTTAAATTTACCAAGGCTTGATTTGTGACCCAAGATATGATCTATCCTGGAGAATGTTCCATGAGCACTTGAGAAAAATGTGTATTCTGTTGTTTTTGGATGGAATGTCCTATAAATATCAATTAAGTCCATCTTGTTTAATGTATCATTTAAAGCTTGTGTTTCCTTATTTATTTTCATTTTGGATGATCTGTCCATTGGTGAAAGTGGGGTGTTAAAGTCCCCTCCTATGATTGTGTTACTGTCGATTTCCCCTTTTATGGCTGTTAGTATTTGCCTTATGTATTGAGGTGCTCCTATGTTGGGTGCATAAATATTTACAATTGTTATATCTTCTTCTTGGATCAATCCCTTGATCATTATGTAGTGTCCTTCTTTGTCTCTTCTAGTAGTCTTTATTTTAAAGTCTATTTTGTCTGATATGAGAATTGCTACTCCAGCTTTCTTTTGGTTTCCATTTGCATGGAATATCTTTTTCCATCCCCTTACTTTCAGTCTGTATGTGTCTCTAGGTCTGAAGTGGGTCTCTTGTAGACAGCATATGTATGGGTCTTGTTTTTGTATCCATTCAGCCAATCTGTGTCTTTTGGTGGGAGCATTTAGTCCATTTACATTTAAGGTAATTATCGATATGTATGTTCCTATTCCCATTTTCTTAATTGTTTTGGGTTCGTTATTGTAGGTCTTTTCCTTCTGTTGTGTTTCTTGCCTATAGAAGTTCCTTTAGCATTTGTTGTAAAGCTGGTTTGGTAGTGCTGAACTCTCTCAGCTTTTGCTTGTCTGTGAAGGTTTTAATTTCTCCATCAAATCTGAATGAGATCCTTGCTGGGTAGAGTAATCTTGGTTGCAGGTTTTTCTCCTTCATCACTTTAATTATGTCCTGCCACTCCCTTCTGGCTTGTAGAGGTTCTGCTGAGAGATCAGCTGTTATCCTGATGGGGATTCCCTTGTGTGTTATTTGTTGTTTTTGCCTTGCTGCTTTTAATATGATTTCTTTGTGTTTAATTTTTGACAGTTTGATTAATATGTGTCTTGGCGTATTTCTCCTTGGATTTATTCTGTATGGGACTCTCTGTGCCTCCTGGACTTGATTAACTATTTCCTTTCCCATATTAGGGAAGTTTTCAACTATAATCTCTTCAAATATTTTCTCAGTCCCTTTCTTTTTCTCTTCTTCTTCTGGAACCACTATAATTCGAATGTTGGTGCGTTTAATGTTGTCCCAGAGGTCTCTGAGACTGTCCTCTGTTCTTTTCATTCTTTTTTCTTTATTTTGCTCTGCAGCAGTTATTTCCACTATTTTATCTTCCACCTCACTTATCCGTTCTTCTGCCTCAGTTATTCTGCTATTGATCCCATCTAGAGTATTTTTTATTTCATGTATTGTGTTTTTAATCGATGCTTGATTCATCTTTAGTTCTTCTAGGTCCTTGTTAACTGTTTCTTGCATTTTGTCTATTCTATTTCCAAGATTTTGGATCTGGGAAATAGAATCTTGGATCATCTTTACCATCATTATTCTGAATTCTTTTTCAGGTAGACTGCCTATTACCTCTTCATTTGTTAGGTCTGGTGGGTTTTTATCTTGCTCCTTCTCCTGCTGTGTGTTTTTCTGTCTTCTCATTTTGCTTATGTTACTGTGTTTGGGGTCTCCTTTTTGCAGGCTGCAGGTTCGTAGTTCCTGTTGTTTTTGGTGTCTGTCCCCAGTGGCTAAGGTTGGTTTAGTGGGTTGTGTAGGCTTCCTGGTGGAGGGGACTAGTGCCTGTGTTCTGGTGGGTGAGGCTGGATCTTGTCTTTCTGGTGGGCAGGTCCACGTCTGGTGGTGTGTTTTGGGGTGTCTGCGGACTTTTTATGATTTTAGGCCGCCTCTCTGCTAATGGGTGGCGTTGTGTTCCTGTCTTGCTAGTTGTTTGGCATAGGGTGTCCAGCACTGTAGCTTGCTGGTCGTTGAGTGAAGCTGGATGCTGGTGTTGAGATGGAGATCTCTGGAAGATTTTCGCCGTTTGATATTATGTGGAGCTGGGAGGTCTCTTGTGGACCAGTGTCCTGAAGTTGGCTCTCCCACCTCAGAGGCACAGCACTGACTCCTGGCTCCTCAATTTGGGATGATTTGTTGTCCATTCATATATTCCACAGATGCAGGGCACATCAAGTTGATTGTGGAGCTTTAATCCGCTGCTTCTGAGGCTGCTGGGAGAGGTTTCCCTTTCTCTTCTTTGTTCTCACAGCTCCTGGGTCTCAGCTTTGGATTTGGCCCCGCCTCTGCGTGTAGGTCACCGGAGGGCGTCTGTTCTTCGCTCAGACAGGACAGGGTTAAAGGAGCAGCCTCTTCGGGGACTCTGGCTCACTCAGGCCGGGCGGGAGGGAGAGGCACGGAGTGCGGGGCGAGCCTGCAGTGGCAGAGGTCGGCGTGACGTTGCACCAGCCCGAGGCACGCCGTGTGTTCTCCCAGGGAAGTAGAGCGGTGCTTCTTAAACCCTAACATGCAGAAGAATCATCTGGGAATCTTTTTAAAATTTAGATTCTGATTCTGGAAATCTGGGGTGGTACCCAATAGTCTCTATTTCTTACAAAAATCCCAGATGATACTGATGCTGTTGGTTCCCAGACCACACCTTAAATAGCAAACGTCATGAAGCCATCGTCAGAAATACGTCGAGGAGCGTTAGATTGGAACGAACTCTCAGTATATATACTCAGTACTTGACAGAACACTCCCAAATGAATTTTTTATGATGAGCAACATCGTCTTCCCTCTTAAAGCACATACTCCCACCTCTGAAAGTCAATCCTAACAGCTTTATAAGCTAAAACTATAAACATGACATCGTCAAGCATAATCCCCGAATAGTCATTCATCTTCTTTATTGCACTGTTTGGGGATCACCTTTTAATATTCTTTAGTTCTAAGCCATTTATATATATTATTCTACAACAATCACACATAGTACCTATTTCCATCCCTACTTCATACAGTAAGAACGTGAAGCACAGACAAGTCAATTCATAAAATAATACGGAGCACGTGATGCAGTATTTTAGCTCGTGTCCATAGTTATTCTTGCATGTATGCTGTTTGGTAGTTGATGCAATACTACTAGCTTGTTCAGGAATTAGTTCCTGAAAGATGTGGGTATATTCCTGACTTGTGTCACTCTCAACAATAACTGAAAAGCCCTTCAACTTGATGCCATGTCCCCCCAAAATAAAAAGATTATTTTAATGCCTAGTATAAGAAACATTACTGAAGAATAAAAGTTTAGTCATTGAGAAACTACATTAGTTTGGACTCTGCTCTAACCTACTGAATGCATTTCATTTTATCAACATTAACATGAAAACCTCAAAAGGTTCAGGGAGTTTTCTCTTCATTTTTCAAGACCCACCTTAACTACCTTCTCATCCATAAAGACTTCCCAAATGACTCAAACCCAAGGGTAAACCTACCATCCTCTGAGCTACTCTGAAACGCTGTCATCCAGAGGATTTTTTTCACATTGCGTTTTATTAAAATGACTGGCCTTTGATTTAAGTGACGGCATAAAAAGACTCATTTCATCATTTAAAAAGCTCTCATTTACCAAATAATTATGTATGTCTTACGTTACAGTTATATTGTAATTGCCTTAAAATCAAGATCAAAGCCCACACATCTCTATATCCCTTCCAGCTCCACCCAGAACATCCAGACAGTCAGTAAATATCTACTTAATAACCAAAGGAGTGAACCACCACAGCTCTGGTAATGCTAGACTTAATATGTAAAGTCATAAAGCAGCAGAGAAATATTAAGAAGTACATAGATATTTTGCAGATGGTATATTTTGAATGGTTCTCTGAATAAACTCTTCATTATTTAAAAACTCCTAGAACTTGTAGCTACATTAAGCCCAACTAATTTAAAAGACACTGCAAATATATTTGCATTAATTTAAATTCTATACTCTGCTGCCAACTGGATAGCAAACATTCTCTTCATGCGACCTGAGGAAAAAAGATGTCAGTCTGTAGATCTCCCTACCATTATCGGTGCCAGAAAAAATACAGGATGCCCAGTTAAATGTGAATTTCAGATAATAAACAAATAATATTTTAGTGTAAGTATGTCCCATACAATGTTTGGGACATACTTACATAAAATCTCAATTTTTCCAGTGCCAAACTTTGGACAATGAACACATGATAAAAGAGATAATCAACTTTTGCCTCCAGAAAAAACTACATCAAGCTGCAGAAAAAAACCAAATTGTACTTAATTCAAGTGACTTAAAACTTCTTTGAGAAAAGATGTTTTATTCCTTATCCTACTTGACAGAATTTTCATGTGCTATAAAAAAGCATTTATTTCAGATCCATTCATATTTCAATACCTTTTATCCTAGCAGGAGCATTTTATTCATTAGTAGAGATTAAAAATTATTTTCATAATTCATAAAGAACTGAGGTTTTCTAGATTCTAGAAAAAAATCAGCTAAAAGGTGCTATCTTTTGCTGTACTGTGATAATATTTCTGTATTTCGATTTTCATAACAAACAGCTCACAGTATTTGTGGAGTCAGCTCTAAACAATGCTTTGGTTTTCTCCTTTTAATGTTAACTTCCAGAGATTTATGCCATGACTTAAAAAGCTCTCCTTCACCGAATAACTGTATTTCACTTTCAATAGTTTTATATTCTTTTTTTTTTTTTTGCGGTACGCGGGTCTCTCACTGTTGTGGCCTCTCCCGTTGCGGAGCACAGGCTCCAGATGCGCAGGCTCAGTGGCCATGGCTCACAGGCCCAGCCGCTCTGCAGCATGTGGGATCTTCCCAGACCGGGGCACGAACCGGTGTCCCTTGCATCGGCAGGCGGACTCTCAACCACTGCGCCACCAGGGAAGCCCCACTTTCAATAGTTTTAACAATAGTTTTTCTTCTTCAATGACTAAATGGACATCAAAGTAAATGAATAAATTATAAATACTAATCAATTAAGACTTCAAAGGTATTTTTTGGTAATTATGGAAACAAATACCTACAGATAAGTTGTCACAAAGGAAGAGTAAATCAAGTGATTTAATTTAAATATAGTTCAGTATATGTGACAACTAATTAGTCATTTTTTGTGTCATAAGAGGCTACAGGTGTGGCACTTGAGGTCACTGGCACTGTTGAATGTTGGAATGAAAAGCATCTGAAGAGAGTATTTGAGGGACAAAAACAGAAAAGGAATTACAGATGTATAGGTGGGTAACTGATAATCAACTTTTAAAAGCTGAAAATTTAATATTCAGCCTTAGTCAAGTGCAAAGGAGTAGTCTACAGAATATAATCTAAGGAAAATTGAAACTCTGAATGAATAAGATTCCATTCAATCCACTCATCTTGTATTTTTATACTGAAATAATCTGATGAGTGTTTACTCATTTGGGGTAACTGGGTTCTTTTAGAAGGATGTGGGGTGATTTCACCTTCACGTGGTAGAAGAAAACACAACTAATGTCATAGCTGAAAAATCTCAATTTATGATTCACTTTCAAAAAGAAGATATCCCTACCAAACATTCAAAACAGAAAAATAAATCTTCCCATGAAATAGAAAGTAAACAAGAAAAGGGAAATAAATTATATAATATAAAATGTAAATCATGGCTAAAATTTATCTTATTCCAAGACTCGATAACTGTTCCTATATAAAGTCTTCAGGACCATTAAATCTGAAATTTCTAATAAATAATGTATCCAAATAAAGGTAGTGCAATTGTGGGTTATTTTCTTGATGGACTATAATACCTTGGGTAACTTTCTGTCTCACAATGGGAATTTTCAACTTGAACCATGATGTCCATTTCAAGGTTTTACAGGCAACTGATTTATTAGGTATTGTTTAAAAGAACATGACACATAAAATACACAAATCTAGATGTAACCATCTTGGTACTCACCCTTTTAGAAACTCTGTACTAATGCACTGTGTACTTAGCTTTATCAGAGGTGCTGATAATTAAGTGCTTATCATAAAATCTATTCTTCAGAACTAGCAGAGCACACAGTTTATGTTCCTTCCCAGAGCTCTTTTAAGGTAGAAATTGTGCAGTAGCTACATTAATTTAATCAGCTACTGCATCCAATGTTATTTCCTTTAGCCTGAGATATATATTTTATGTCTAAAATATTCAAACACTGTTTAAAAAATTTTAACGCATTCATAAATCCCTAAACAGACAGATGCTTGTCATCACATACACTACCAAAAAATATGTACATTTTTCCACATTCTAGTCAATTAGGTAGATAATGACTATATCATTGATTTTCAAGTAGTTTTTAAATAATAAGGGAAGTTGACTATTTATTCAAATATTTATTGGATATGTGTATTGATGAGAATTGATGCCTCATTTTTATTTTAAAATTTTATCATGTAATATTAATCGCACACTTGTACACATACATATATACACATTCATATCTAGATTTAGCAAAAAATGAAAATGAACATAATCATAGGATCAGAAAATATGATTGATATGTGTATATATATTCTTTATCTATATATAGAGAGATACAGAGTGACAGTCTATGTACACACATATATATATACAGAGAAAGAAAGAATGATATATTTATGGAGGGAAAATAATGTTTATGGTACAGTTCAAGAACGTAACAAATACACATGGTGTACACATATATAAATATATATGAATATATGTATACAGTTTTGTTTTGCTAGTTTTTATGAACTTCTTTTATGAACTTCTATGAAATGGTATGAAGCTACAAATACTTGTCTTTGATTTGTTTTTATTCGGTCAAAATTATAAGACATCCATGTTGTATTCAACTGTCATTTATTCAAATTCACTATTGTATAATATTCCACTGTATGACAAACCAATAAGTTACTTAACTAACCTCTTATGTATAGTTGAGGGTTTTTTCTTATTTGTTTTGCTTTTTAATTTTTGTTTCGGTTGTTTTGCTCTTTAAAAAAATACTACTTTGAACATTTTTGCACACGTTTCCTAGTGCTCCCACACAAGAAGTTTTCTTCTGAGAAGTGAAATTACATGGTCTTTGGGAATACGAGCATCTGATATGGCCAGAATTTGCTAAATTCACTTTATAAAATCATAAGTACTGGCAATTTTTATCCATTTTTTTAATCCATTATATATTTTTTGTCTTAACACCTATGTTTCCTGGAATAAATAAAATGACCTCATTTTTTTCTTTGGTTAATATTTGTCTTGTGTGATTTCATCTATCCTTATCTTTCTGCTATGGACGTCTGATTTAATTACACTGAGTATAAGGGTATGTTCTATATGATACTGTTTTTTTGAAATCTGATTTCTTATTGGCTTAGTACGTGTCAAATTTTATAAGCATTTTATATCTGCTTGAAAAGCATGTGCATTCTCTAATTGTTGGGTGTAGAATTTATGTATTTTAATTAAATCAAGTTAAAAAAAAAAACAGGGAGTTCCCTGGTGACCTAGAGGTTAGGATTCTGGGCTTTCACTGCCGTGGCCCAGGTTCAATCCCTGGTCAGGGAACTGAGATCCCACAAGCCACAAGGCACTGCCAAGATAAATAAATAAATAAATAAATAAATAAGTTTCTTAATTTGTTGCTCAAATATTTTATATTTTGAAAAAATTTTTTCTGTTCAACCTTTAATAAGGGAGGTTTCCTAAAATGTACTACTGTGATTGTGGTTTGTCATATTTTCCCTGTAGTTCTTGATCAATTTGTGCTTTACATATATATTTATTTATTTTTATATTTTATATATTTGTAATTATTATATCTCCCTGATAAACTGAACCTCTTATCATTAGTAATGACTTTTCCTGCATATGCTTTTTGTCTTAGGGTCTAAATTGTATGAGGTTAATAAAACTACCTCAATTTTTCTCTGGTTTATATTTACACCAATAACTTCATCTATTTTGCTCTTTCAAACTCTCCATAGCCTTATGCTTTGAGTGTGTAACCTATAAACAGCTTATAGTTAAATTCTTTTTTAATATGTCTGATAATATCTTTTAAGTGGAAAGTTTAACCCCCACAGATTCATTAAGATTTTTGATATCTGGACTTTTTTTTTACCATCTTCCTTTAAAAATTCTATTTGTCTACTTTTTCCCATGTATCCTCTAAAAAAGGATACATTAAAAAAAAGATTGAATTTTATGGGTGTTCTTTATTTTGTTGTCCATTTTTCTCCTCTATAGCTTTGGAAGTTATGTACTCATTTCCTACTCTTTCATTAGTTACCCGTAAAGTTATCAAAATATGCATAACAAAGTTCTAACTCACTAACTCCAAAGAATTCAAGCACTTTAGAATACCTTAATTCTGATCAATCTCCCTGCAAGCTCACATAATAGTGTTGCCCAATAACTCAGTCTATCCATTTTTAACTGCATAAATTAGGCATGCTATGGCTGTTGAGACTTACTCACAGTTCCCTGGTCTTTGTTTATGTGAAAATGTCTTTGCTCTTATTTTTGGAAGGTAGTTTTGTCAGGCAGGCAATACTAGGTTGACTTTTTTTTTTCCTTCAAAACTGAATAGTATTCCTCCGTCTTCTGGTTTCCATTGTGGCTGATAAAAAGTCTACTGTTAACCTAATAGTCTTTTCTGAATAGTTGAGCTGTTGTTTCTCTTTAGCTGCTCTAAGGAACCTCTCTGCCTTAGCATTTCAAGTTTTACTACAAGATGTCTATGACTGAATTTATTTGTATACAGATGGCCCCCAACTTATGATGGTTCGACTTACAATCTTTCAACCTTAGGATGGTGCAAAAACGATATGCAGTCAGTAGAAACCGTACTTTGAATTTTGAATTTGGATCTTTTACTGGGCTAATAATGTGCAGGATATGTAGTACGATACTCTCTCATGATGCTGGGTCGAAGCAGGGAACCACAGCTCCCAGTCAGCCACATGATCAGGAGGGGAAAAAACCAATACATTTACAACCATTCTGTACCCAGACAACCATTCTGGTTTTCACTTTCAGTACAGTATTCAATAAATTACATAAGATAGTCAACACTTTATTACAAAATAGGCTTTGTGTTAAAAGATTTTTCTCAACTATAGGGTACAAGTGTTCTGAACACATTTAATTAGGCTAGGCTAAGCTATGATTTCAGTAGGTTAGTTGTATTAAATGCATTTTTTTTTTTTTTTTTTTTTTTTTTTTTTTTGCGGTATGCGGGCCTCTCACTGTTGTGGCCTCTCCCGTTGCGGAGCACAGGCTCCGGACGCGCAGGCTCAGCGGCCATGGCTCACGGGCCCAGCTGCTCTGCGGCATGTGGGATCTTCCCGGACCGGGGCACGAACCCATGTCCCCTGCATCGGCAGGCAGACTCTCAACCACTGCGCCACCAGGGAAGCCCTTAAATGCATTTTTGATTTACATTATTTTCAACTTATACTGGGTTTATTGGGACATAAACCCATCATAAGTCGAGGAAGATCTACATATTCTGCTCAGTATAAGTTATCCTATTTTGTATCTGTGTGTTTATGTCTCTCATCAGCTTTAAGAACTCATCTGCCATTATCTTCTCAAATATTGATTGCTTATCTTCCATTCAATATTCTTTTCTTCTGGGACTCTAATTAGATGCATGTCAGAACAGCTTCTTGTATTTTCATATCTTAATATCCACTTTTGATATTTTCCATCCCCTTCCCCTCTCTTAAGTATTCTGGCTAATATCTTCAGATTTAACTTCTGATTAACTCATTTGCTTATCCATATGTTTTAAATTTCAATAATTAGATTGTCCATTCAAAAATGCTATTGTTTCTTTTTAGAATATTCCTGGTTATTTATAGTCTCATGTAGCTTGATCAATTTATAAGTGTAATTTTCATTTCTTTAAACATTTATTAATTATTATTTTCTAAACGAAAACTGCTGATCTGAAGTTCCTGGGTATCTAAAGCTATTATTTGCTTTTCCTACTGATTTCACATGTAGTGATTTACATCCACATTCATATGGTAAACTGTTGTAACGTGGAAGCTCATATAAGGTTTATCTTAAGCCATACGTAACATGGAGGTGAAAACTGGAGTATTTTCCTGGAGATAAATCTGTGTTTACTTCTGACAGGAGTCAGAGGAAGGCCCTAATGTCAAATCACATTAGCCAACTTCAAGGTGCCAGCTTAGAGTGAAACCCATGGATTCAACGCCCTCTCTCTGCCAGTGACTCTCGGCTTAGTCTCAATATAACTGCAGTATCAATGTCAGCACTTTTCATCCATGCAAACTTGCATTCCTTGCTTGCTCTCCCCAGTCTGGGTTTAGCTCACTTTTGGTGAAGGGGTGAAGAGAAAAGCTTCAGAACTTTCACTTAATTCATGGAAGTCTAACAAGTCACTAAGAAATTATGTTTTATCTGGTATAGTTGCTTTGTAAGGAGATATTCCTCCCACAACTCCAGAAACACAAAGTTATAACACTGAAAATGTTGATTAGGAGAATGGTAGTCAATTAGAGAATGGGTACACTGGTTAATTAAATTATAATAAAAGAAATGGAGTGTGAGAAACAAACATGAGTGGAATATAACAATTCTGTCATGACGTGAACTACAGGGTATCATAAGTAAATATGAAACATAAAGAAAGGAGAACTGGCCAAGTTTCACTTACTAAGTGGATAATGTTGGCAGTTCAACTCAGGTTAAACTGGTTCTTTAGGAAAATGCCCATGGAATGAAATCCACACTGAGGTTTTTCTCTGATAGCTTTAAATCAACTCTCTTGCTTCTTAGCTGTAGTTATTTTATAGCTACACGATTTCACACATTGTACAGTTCTCCGTTTGTGCTATCTTTTTTAGTACACTATAAGTTGTACATAAAGTACTCAAAAGCCTAGAATATTCCCCAGTAATAACAGAATTGTGGTAAAAGTTTCCCAACGTGAATAATATGAATAAATATAAATTTAACTAGAAAGATAGTATTGTGATGTGGTAAACTTCTCTCCTCCTACACTACCTTCAAAATGTAGCATTTGGGGGAAGTGCTTTGAGAGCAGATTAAGTTTTCAACATTCATGTGACTATCTGTTTTCACATCCCTGGAGCCTCCACTGTTCAACTTTCAGTAGAGTTTCTTTATACTTCTTACCAAGCTGTGGCTCCTGAAACAGTAAGTCTCCAAATTTCAAATATTTCTAAAAGAACTCAAGCAGAGCACCTTAAAGGACCTAGGATCACACAAACTACATCAGGTTTTAAGAATAAGTGCAAGAGGATTATAATGACCTAGAGACAAGTGCTGCTAATTATTTTTAATCTAATAAAATACTGAGAAGGTTGACTTAAGTTCAAAATGTACTTTCATTTTGTGTGTCCTCAGAAGGGTTCCAAGACCATACAATAGTCAAAGATTAAACTAAAACCCACCATGGAGATTTCGACTTATTCATGACTACTGTGAAGTCAAAATCTCACAGGGATCTCATTTATTTAAATGTACTCATTGAGCACCTATTACCCATCCTGGCACTACTACACTAAATTGTGCAGATACAGCAATGAACAAAATAGGACTAGTCTCTTCCCTCTGGAGCTTACTTTCATTACTGAATATTAATTAAACTCTGAGATTATTCAGTAATATTTTTATTCATATTTATTTCTTAGATTTTTTTTGTTTGTTTAAACAAAACATATGGAATCTCCATTTTTCCAGCCAAGTTTTCAACCAATAGCCTCAGCTTCCTCAAAAAAAGCCACTCATCCAAGGGATCTGGTATCTACATGCATCAGTGTGTGTGTGTGTTGGCTAATTTCTTCATGATTAAAAAAAGCCTCCTCCTTCAAAAAAAGAATGGGTTATCTAATTTCTACATCGCTTAAGAAATGCACATGGCACAGTATACACACTAACAAGGCTCGGAAGAAAGCTAATGTCTGCTTGTCCCAGAAATAAATAAGCACGCAGCTAACATCAAAAGAGCCAGAAACACACACTGCAAGTGTGAACACATATTTGATCGCAGGACTGTGTCTTTCCCAGGGCTGACCTTATAAATTAAACAGTGTAAATCTCAAGGAAGTGTTTTCTGAACGTTTAGATCCACTGTGAACATTAGGATGCCCTTCAAATTAACATGTCACGTTGTTAGCCTATTGTTGGACATAAACTGCTTCATTACTGGTGACTGAGAAAACAGACACACACTGGTACTAACACACAACTTTTTAAAATAATGGGAGGAACTATTTAAAATCTCGGGATGTGAAAATTTAAATAAACAGATTTTTAAACTAGGATATTGAGTCTGCAAATGGAAGAGCCCTTAAAAATAGTAAATAAAGCTCTTGACTTTGATGCTTAGAGGCATGATAACAAGAATACCCAATACTCTGGAAGTAATATCTGAATGCACTATGCTACCAGGATTTTGCTAAATCATAAGTTCCATAAGGGCATCATGTTTATGTTCTTTTCTCTTGTTTTATAATCAATGCCTGGCACTATGTGTATTTTTGGAGTTAATTAGTTAAGAAATGAATACATAAATGAAATAAAGATGTGTATTCCAAACTCATCTCTAGAAAGTATGAAAGATTAATTGGGAAAGTTAATGTCTATAACAAGGATAAGATGAAGGTAGAAGGAAAGCACTAACACACCTTACATCTATTTACGAATCTGAAACAACGTAAGCAGCTTTACTCACTCAGAGTGTACAGAAACCCAAAGTCACACATATTACAGAGTTCTCTGCTTCACATTACTGTCTGTACATAAAACAAGGATATTGCTTAATTTTTTAAAACTAGAAGAATGTCCGATTTCATTTTAAAAGAAAAACGAGCAACATGTTCTCAAGTGGATTGTTTCCCAGTTGGAATAGAGAATAGTACATATTATAGTGGCATCTTTCATTTGGAAGCCGCTCCATCAAAAATCATGGGATATGGGGTAATACTTAGCAAGGACAAATAAATGAATTGAGGTAAAACCATCAACAATATCAGCATCATTGAGAATTTTAAAATATATTCAGTAGATGGTATAAAACCGGTATGAAACATAAGAGTAAACAGTTTGAAACAAGTGACCAAATTAAAATCTGTGGTTATCACATCTACCAATACAGAATCTGCAGTCTATGATCTTACAGAACATGGTCTTGTTCTATAACTGCCCAAGGTCACCACAATCATTCCCAACAATTCTTGGGTCAGCCCTCTGGATACTTTCTATCATTTTCTCACTATTTTTCCCCCCGTACGGCTTACCTGTAGTGTCGGGAAATCTCTTCTTCCACCTGGGTAATGAAATCACATTTGGTACATGAGTGTTCTTTGCTTTCCTTGACAGCCGGCTGCCCATCTGATCCTTGCAGGTGACTGCCTTCTTGTTTGACGTCCGATGCTTGGGACTCATGCACGCTCTCGTAATGAAAGAGGAGCACGTCCACGTCAGGGGTGGAGAAGGAGCACTGGTGGCACTGGTGTTTGACTCTTGAGCTTCCGGCCGCCCCCGGAGACAAGTGCAAAAGCAAGAGCGCACAGTGGGAGCAATTACTTTTTCTACAAGCAAATGGATAAGTAATTTCTCCAAGGTGCTTTTCTGGGCTGCAAAGGCCTCTGGGACAGAATGGACAGTGTTTAATGGTACACTTATGAATGTTATGGAGCTGTTGATAATGACGGAGAAGCGGCCCCACTACAATAACGTCGGGGCCATGGCTTTTGGAATATCTGAAGTCGCAGAACTGACAATTGTAGCTCGTGACCATATTATCCTCTGCTCCCTTGCTGGAGAAGTCCTTCTTCTTTGCCCCACTAGAGCCCTTGTCTGCCTTGGTCATTGGCTCCCCTTCTGCACTTTTGGCTAGATCATTCTGATTAATGACAGAGCCCCTGGACAGCTTGTCATTCAATTCTGGGTTAAGGCCACCTGACTGTGCTCCTCCATGCTGCTTGCCATAGTGTTCTAGCAGCTTAAGTGAGCTTGATGACTCGCAGCTGAAACTACAAAATTTACACCAGTAGTAACTGGTGGCCTCTGTACCATTTTGTCTTGAATCAAGGGGTTTGATGGGCACCGAGTAACCAACAGGCGTGTCATCTCCTGCCTTGACTGTGATCTTGTCCTGCCACTTTCCCAAGTCTCCGGAATCACTGGACCGAAGTGCAGGGATGGATTTGTTAGAGTTCTTCTCCGAAGGTTTTGCACCCTCAGAGGAGGGGAGAGAAGCTTTTATTTTGTTCGGGTGAGTCTGAAGAAAATGTTGTTCTAGTTCCGTTGATGAGTTGCCCATGTAAGTGAAATTGCAGAATTTACAGCGGAAGTACTTGGTGTTTCCTTGGCAATCTGGTGTTTTCCGTCCAATGCCAATGAACGTTCCACCTGAAGTAACCTGGCATGGAAGAAATGGATGTTACTTTAAAGGTATCATTAATTCAGTGCTTTTTGTGGGAGGGAGGAGGTGACACTGCCAAGTATCCCACATCCAAAAATACAATAGTACTTCTGCTTATTATGAAATCACTTGAATAATCAGAGCCAAAGAAATTCACTCTTCATTACTCAATAGCAACTCTATGAGAGGTTCATTATGCAAAACATTTTTGGCCAAAGTATCTGATGAAGGTAAGTTATAAAAGTACTATAACTAATGCAAAAGATTTAATAATATATACTTTTTTAAAAAAAAAAAAACAACCACACAAAATGGTTTACGGTTAAAGCCCGAGCATGCACAGTTAGACTGAAAGTAAAATGAAATCATCGGTGGGCTTGAAATTTTGGTGAAGGAGGATCGATGTAAGGAGTTTAAAATGTTTCCCAATCTAGGACAAATGAAATAAAGAAAACCTTCCAGGGCTTTATCTGATTAAGGCTCTGTCTCATAGAAAAGACTCAGCCCCTCCCATGAGCAGGTCATGGGGACGGTCAAGGGCCAAAATAAAATAATTTCACCCTAAAAATCACCACAGCTCTGTTTTCTATCCAAAATTATAAAATTGCGTATAGTGTTAGGGCAATCAAGGCCTTCAAAGGGCATTTTATCTAAAACTCTTCTCTGGGTGCAGCACATCAGGCAGCATAACTAAGTGCCACCACCCAGCAGCCGAAATTCACTGTTTAAAAGAGTTTTTGACAGAAATGCTCCAAAGGGGGAGAAATTTCCTCTTTCAACAATCAGGGAATTTTTGAATTTTTCCAGCAACCAGATGTAATAGATTAAGCACGTGGCATAATCGTGTTCTTCCTTCTTCCACAGCTGCTCAAAAATGACATGTGTGATCACTGCTCACATCCAAATCACTCCATGAGAAAAGTCTCAAGCATCTCAAAATCATTTAAAAGATTCTACTTAATATGCAAATAATATTCCTTTAGCGCACCGGGAGACACAGTTGTTCTCTACTATACAGGACTAAGATGGAAGTCCCTTCTGTCACTTAAAGAGAGGTGTGACCTGGATCAAATGACTTAACCTCTCTGGCCAACAGCTTCCTCACTGGGGGCCACCTTTAAACTTACTTCCAATATTACAGTTGGAGGAAATGTGCATGAACACATCAACAGCTCATTTACTGTACATTAAGATTAATAAATTATGAAGTTCTCCCACAGCCGTTCATCGAAGGATGACATTCCACTTTAAACAGTGTCTATATTCACCATGGCAAACACCCAGATTGCAGTCTGTTGACAGCAGAGCATTATCTAAAGCAGAAGGGCAAGAATGGGGGCACCCTCCCAGGCAGCAACCTGACCATTAATCACTGGTGTAAAGGATGTCAAAGCCAGAGGACACAAGATAAGTCTAACACCATTCTAACCTAACACTTTAGTGACCAAAGCAAATAAAATGTGCACTGAAATGTAATGCATAATATTGCAAAATTCATCCATTTCCCAATTCGCTAGAGGTGAGAAGAACCTTGCTTTCAAAAACAAAATGAACCTTTCAATGGGATGCCACCTACTCAGGTACTTGGTTCAGGAACTTCAACTTGAATCAAAAGGAGCAAATTCAGAACTATCCCAACCTTCTCTAATGTGAGCAAAGAAAGCTAGTGTACAAACTCTAGAACTGGAAATTTGCTTCTCTGAGCTACCGCATTGCTTCAGAGTTGCTGAGTTTCTTCCTTAATAGAAAATGTTTTTAACTTCTGCTTGTAGAACAGGGATTCCTGAGAAACCATGACACATCATCACTATTTCTTTGATTTTGCAATCTTCAAGCCTCAGGTTCCATGTCCACACCGTGAGGGCCAAGCAAAGAGCACATACAGTCTTAAGAAAGCCCTAAACTTATGAATTTGAAGGGAATTTAAATTATTATGAAGCATCACAACATCCCTTCCAGTATTTGACATCAACTTGAAGAGTCAGAAAATCCACGCTAAGAAAGACTAGTGTCAGGTGAAAAGAACATTTCATACCAAAACCCGCCAATAAATCATTTTGGTCTGGGATTAACTAAGCTACTATGAAAACTGCATTAAATCTTTAAAGTTAGCAGTGTCTATGTGTCTAAAGGTTGTGTCTTTAGCCAACTCCATTGTTTAGGATGCTTTTAATGGTTATATACTTTATGCTGAAAAGTGCCTTCAGACTACCCACTGCCCTTTCAAAAACCAACCAAGCAACCAAATAACACAAGGATCTAACTTAATAGCAAGAACAAAAATACTGACACTTGTACAGATTATCTATTTGCCTTCCTGGTAAATAGCAGTTAATCATATTAGTATTACACATTATTAAAAGCTAATATAATATTAGAATTACACATCATACATATTATAAAAGCCAACTTTGGAAAACATAATTACTCAGTGTTCTATTCCTTTTCTCTTTCCAAAATAAGGTTTTAAGGTTACATTTGTGCCCATTTCTACGCTATCTCTATGAGAGATGTACCTTAAGTCATGGTGAAATATGACTGTTGTACAATATATCATTTAACTGAATTCTGAAATAAAATATAATTTATTATTTTAGGACACCATACCTAAGACTAAACCATACCCATTTCATGTTCATGACCCACAAATGCTGACTTAAAACAATTCTTTTCTAGGTTAAACCCAAATACACAGCAAGAACAGTTAATGCAAAATCAATGTTTTGCAGCAACAGTTTATTTAATCTTCTTGCCGGGAAACAGCACCTACACATTCAGAGAATTATTTCAAACTTTCCAAACGGTTGAACCCAGCAAGGAATAGAAAAACTTATTCCCTAGCTATGGCTATACTAAAAAGAGATCACAGCAGAACAAAGAGTATAAACTTCAGTCTTTCTTCGTTTGCTAACCAGGACTTTAATGATAACCCATAATCCAGTAGTGCCTTTGATACAGATATCCACATTTAAAAATTCCCATCAAACTGCAAATTCTGTTTGGACTAAAAATTACACCTATTCATTCATCTACTTAGTAGCTACTGGGTATTTAGCTTGTGCCAATCTCTGTGACAGACATCAGGATACAACAGTGAAAAGCTAGATCACAACTCTGCTTTTAAATTACTTATATTTTAAGATCAAAATTTGTAGGTGGGCTTCCCTGGTGGCGCAGTGGTTGAGAGCCGATGCGGGGGACACAGGTTCGTGCCCCGGTCCGGGAAGATCCCACATGCCGCGGAGCGGCTGGGCCCGTGAGCCATGGGCGCTGAGCCTGCGCGTCCGGAGCCTGTGCTCCGCAACGGGAGAGGCCACAACAGTGAGAGGGCCGTGTACCGCAAAAAAAAAAAAAAAAAAAAAAAAAAAATTGTAGGTAAAATCCTTTATTTATTTGTATGTAACTTTACTTGCATTTGTTTGCTCTCAAGGGAAGTTCTCAAGTTAAATCCTGTAGAAAGACACACTATTTAACCTTCTGGCATCTCAGTTTCATCATCTTTGTGGCTATAAATAATATTGTACACTTTGCCATTTTATAGGATTCTCGTGAGGATAAAGTGAGAGAATCCATCCAAAAAGTGATTTGCAAAAGTCTACATCACTGCTGTCCAACAGAACTCTGAGTTGATGGAAATGTTCTGTAGTCTCTACCCTGTCCAATACGGCAGCCACTAGCTAAGTGCTACTGAACACTTGAAACAGAGCTAGTGCAACGGAAGAACTGATTTTTTAAAATTTAATTTGTTGTTTTAATGAATTTTTCATAAATTTAGTTTTAATGAATTGAAATTTAAATAGCCCCATGTAGCTGGTGAATACCATATCAGACAGCACACTCTACAGTACTATTCACATGAATGGGACTATTATTTAATGAAATGAACTATCTCTGAATTTCTCCCGCCAATGAAATGAAAAGACTAAACAGAAGGGGAAGTGGTAAAGTCAAACTCAAATACTTGTCACCCTTAGTATTCTTAGCTGTAAATGTAAAAGTTAAATTCTGTTGTTACTAAGCTAGTGCTTCCATTTACATTCCTCCTTGGACTGAAGGAATGGTATTACATTCATCTTTGGAAGTAAGCAGGAGCTCGACACACTTTGGTTGAATGAATGAACTAGTTATTGGAGATGTGAAATCTCCCACTTATTTGGGCTACGGGAGCTATACTAATTCACGGCCCTATTATCATTGACTCAACCTGACATATGGGCTTCTTCAAAAAACAAGACAAATTGCATCTTTCAACCCCAAAACAAACGACTATGAGGTCATTCACTTGTGAATTAGAGCTATACAGGAACACTCAAGATACCTGTTAAGGCATGAAAAACAACAAATTTTAAGTTGTTTTTCACTGATTGAGGACTATGATGTCTGTTTATTCTATTTTAACCTCAGTTCTAAAAACTCTTCCTTCCATGTAGTTTGTTCCATGCCTTTCATTTATAATTTATCTACATATGGCTTTTCACAAAAATGTTTCACTATAGAAGTAAAAAATATAAAAGGTTGACTTTTTTTCAAGGTCTTTAACCTCAATTTAGCTCTTTCCTCCTAATAATATGGAACAAAAACTAGTGAGAATAGTATCTAAAAGAATATGTCAAAGGGAAAGATCTTTTAAAGCCTCAGAACTCTTAAAATGACACTTTAGCAAATGTACTTATTTTCAATGGAACAAAAAGAGTTGTTTGAACTAAACACAAACTCTTCCTCAGATGTGGTTCATATTCAAGGACTGTAATTGATAGCAACAGAGACAATTAGGAGGGTACTAATTTAAAAGGACTTGAGGTTACGGGCTGATGGTCAAAAAAAGTAAAACCACAACTGTAAAAAACTAAGTTGTTAAAAATCACTGTTCAAATCCTGAAGTCACAAATAACGTGGAGAAATCTGTCAGGGCCAATCTTGGCTGAAAATAACTAAATTCAGAATCAATGTGCTAATCTACATAGGGAATGTTTCCGTGTTGTACAGTTCTTTAAAACACATTGCAGAATATAGAGTGTGCCTCAACGATGTATCTTTGATGGAAATTAAGTATTTAAAAAGTTCAATAACAAATCTAATTAAATGGCAGTCAGCTCAGTCACATGCTATCATAGCCTATTCTTTGTGTCACTGGTATAAATCCCATATACATCTTTGTCATTGGATTTATAAGAGCCAACTAATTTTTTGGGGGGTGAGGGCAAAACCTAAATTGGTAGAGGTGCAAATATAAGGGTAAAATACTGCTTATCCTTAATTATCTACATTTTTATAATAAATGTTTTGTATTACAATAATAAACAGTCTATCCCAAACTGGTTTTCTTATTTTACTCAGCATAATATCAATCTAATTTTCTATGGTTATTTGGTATTTGGACAAATAGAAAACGGGTAAACCTTAAAATCAGCCTCACTAATTTAGAAGGTAATCTTTTAGGGGAAAATATGCAAAAGAAAACTGAAAATGCAGTGCAAGTGGATGATAAGACTGAGTACATTATCCACAGCATTCCTCTCATCCAGCTGATCTGCCATTGCCGCTGGCTCATAATGGAGATAAATAATAATTGCATGTTTGTTCTAAAGAGGGTCTTAATGAGAAAACAGAGTTGAATCACTGTGGAACATCCTTCCTCCAGGGAAGGGTGATTTGTGGCATGCCTACGTATGTGCCAAGCACTGGGAGACACAAGGAAATGACAAAGTCCTAAACCCCCAACGTGTCTGCATTTTAGCGCATAAAGTTCCCAGGTAAAGAGATGACAACAGTGGAATACGTGCTTCTGCTGAAAGCTGTACCAAGTTCCATGACCACATAGAGGAAAAGCACCTAACCTACACTGACTGGTCCACAAAGACTTCCGGAAGGAGGTGACAACTGAGCTGTGGACAGATGAGTTGGCATTTGGGATGAGCCTCAAAGGCAGTGATCTCAGAAAGGTTTTTCAGGTGCAGGAAACAAAACGAGTAAAGCATAAATGAGGATGAAACAGTGCAAGTTGCTTTCAGGAAGTGTGGAGGAAGTTTGGGGGTGAGAGAGAATTTGGAAAAGTGATGTCTTCATAGAGAGTCTACATTGACTTATACAAGTATAATTAAAACGATCTACTTTTTTAATAGAAAGTAGACCTATACTTCCTACAAAACACAGGAAGACAGATCTCTAAGTGGAATTTTTAAAAATTAAAGAAAGGAAGGAAGGGAGGGAAGGAGGAGGGGTAAGAGAAGAGATGGAGGAAAGGAAGGATAAAGAGGAAGGAGGGAGGAAAAAGAACAGAAAGAAACAGAAACCAAAGGAAGGCAAGAAGGGGGAGAAAGGAAGGAAGAGCAGATGAGAAGAGAAAGAACAGAAGGGAACAGAAAGAGAAAGTAAATAAGCAAAGAAGCCACTAAGAATTTACTAAGTAAACATTAAGGGTGGTGCCGGGGGGACCTCCCTGGTGGCGCAGTGGTTAAGAATCCACCTGCCAATGTAGGGGACATGGGTTCGAGCCCTGGTCCGGGAAGATCCCACATGCCAAGGAGCAACTAAGCCCGTGCACCACAACTACTGAGCCTGTGCTCTAGAGCCCACGAGCCACAACAACTGAACCCACGTGCCACAACTACTGAAGCCCATGTGCCTAGAGCCCATGCTCCACAACGAGAGAAGCCACCGCAATGAGAAGTCCGTGTGCCGCAACGAGCTCGCCGCGACTAGAGAAAGCCCACACACAGCAACAAAGACCCAAGGCAGCCAAAAATAAATAATAAAATAAAATAAATTAAAAAAACAAAAAAGGGTGCTGCCGGGGAAAGGATAAAGAAGGAAAGACAGGACAAATCACTCCATTGTTTGGAGAGAGATACAAATCAGAAAGACATCCAGGAGAACTGACATTTCCAGCCTGATGGACTTGAAAATGGGAGTCTAGAAAAAAAGGAGAGGAACACAAAGTTGTTGTAGGGAAGGAACTAACAACTTTACTTCTACACAAGTCGACTTTGAGATGCCAGTTGGAATACCGAGGTGGAGCTACCTGCCCATCAGCTGGAAAAACAGGTCTTAGAACAAACCATTGTTTATTATTAAGATTCCCAATAAGTTACCGGACTCATGAAAGAACGCAGGTGTTCTTTATCTTACATCAACAGGTCATCTAAATATTAAAGGAGAATTGCTGGACAATTAGACTCTCTTTGCATTCTCAAGCCCCTCATGGTAGCCCCCAGTTTCTTCACTTTCAGCGTCTGGGGACCTCACACAGCTCTGAGCACGGCTGGGGAATGAGTACACTCAAGTTAGACAACCTAAAAGTATTCTGAGTTCCTCTGCCTCCACACCCATTCCATTACTTACTCAAAGGCAAAGAGTAAAACCTTAACTACCCAGCCTTGGAGAACATAAATGGAAGCTGGGTGCATCTCCTTAACACTGAATATTCATAGAAAAACCAACCTAAATTGTGCCTAGTAATCAAAAGAGGGGAATACAATGCTCAGACCATCTACTGAATCATAAAATCCTAAAACGAAGTCCTTCAAACAAGGGGACTATGAAGTAAATCAAATACATGGATGAAGTGTCCCTTAATGTGGGGATAAAACATTTCATCCTTAATTGATAAAATCAAAATTTGGCCCTTATGCACTCTATCAGAACTAGTTTCTGCAGCCAAAGTACCAGTGAAAATGAATCACAGTAATTAAGAAAAGACAAATCAGCAAAATTAATTCTCTTTTCAATGATTTCAATTATAAGCTAGTAAGTTCAAATAAGGCAGCATTACACTCCAGGGTTTGGATAAGAGATCATCTCAAAGGAATCACTGAAGTCCCCAAATTCAATGCAATTCACAGAGTATGCATCAAACAGCCCTGGTGTACCAGTCTTATATCACCTCCCTTACATGCGGCTGGTCGGTCTTCCATTGCTTTTCTAGTTGCAGTAAACTCAGTCTTACAATTGGGAAGGCCATATATCATAGTGGTTGTGAAGACAACTTTCTGTAGCCTATCTACCCTGGTTTACACCCCATTTACCCCACTTCAACTCTGTGAGCTTGGGCAGGTTACTTTCATCCCTCCATGTCTGTTTCCTCATTTTTTAATATGGACATAATAGTAGTGTCAACTTCAAAGGTTTTTATGAAGATGAGTTAATTAACACACGTAAAGAGCTTAGATCTACATATACACATAAGAAACCCTTAATAAATGCTAGCTCTTATTAGGACTGAATCCAAAATTGGGGGAAAAAACAGGACATATGTGTAATTTTGATTATGGAAGCTAAAAAATAAAAGAAGGATAGATCATATTTAAAGTAATACAGAAAAATAAATTTTCTATTTGATTTCCAATTAAAATTAAACACGGTCTTCTCTGATATTCTGAACATGCATAACATTGACTTTAAACTTTAGAATCATATGATGAAGAATTCAAGAGGTCTATGATCTAACGATTTTCAGACACAGACTCCAGGAAGGAAATCAGAAAATGAAAGAGAACTGCTCTTTTTCCTGGAGTTAGCATACTACTTATGTATCTGTGTTTCCAACAGCTGTACATATGCTATAATTACAATGACCTGAGAAACAAAAAGCACTGAATAATCTGCTGACTTGATATGGTTAGCAGAACATGCCATTTGGAGATAAAATTTTTATTGAGTTGAATAATGCTAAATTCGATTGAATGCACTGATAACCATGATTCCTTCTTCTAAACATTCTGCTTAGAGAGAAATACGGATATTCAAGAAAGTGATACATGCTCTCTAAACAATGGCAAATAGACTGAAAATCAAAGAGGGACTGACATTTATCATACTGACCCTCTTGTAACAAAGCCAGATGGAGATTTAACCATCATGCAGGTAAAAGGATTAATGAAGATGGTCAGACTATTCCATCCGGGTGGCTACATTATAAAGCTCAGCTATCTTCATGATGAAAATAACCTGGTAAATGCCAGAACATTGCTTTGCTTTTATGGCCTTAGGGTGAGCATATGTTTTATTTTGCACACTTTATTACTTGTTAAAGAGACACGGTCCTGAAAATAAGTATGGGTTCATATGCCAAACATTCCATACTCTTGAGAGAGTCTGAAGTGATTCAAGTCTCATTCACCAGCGTTTCTGAAGTGCAATTGTCCTCAACTCAGAAGAACAAAGCCACAGAACCTGCTAAGATCTACAGCTTCCCTCCTGCTCCAGGATCAAAGGAAATGGCAAGGCAAAAAATAAATATCTGGAGGTTAAAATTCAAGAAAATTCAAAATAGACCAAAATGAGATGAATGTTCTCTGGATTTTTCTTTTTTTCCAGACCAAACTGTAACCCCCTGTTCAAATGAATGTACGGGCACATGTGAAGAATCTATAAAGCTCATGGAGTTAAACATGTTGAACATACAAACACAAAAGATGACTTCCTAGCTCAAAAATGTGTTCTTCCTGCTTCTAACATGACATATTGTGCAACTCTGATAAAAAATATTTATAAAACAGAAACGCAGTGCTCCTAACTCAAACACAAGACAATCACTGAGATTCTTCTGTTAACCTTAAAATATCATTCAGGGGCAAAATGAATTTAATAGCTGGCATCCTGTAGCTCCCTTCTTAGAGGCCTGAATAATGCAGAATAACAGGAAAGGTTTCCTTATATGAAAAGGCACCATATACATTGTGAGCATTTATAAACTTGGGCTAGCTTAAACACTTTCCCGTGGGAAGCGCAACTTGACAAGACTCCGACTTTTATAACTTGATCTGAGGGCTAAGAGCTCCCCCATAAAGATGATGCAAACACCCTAATGCACCACACATTAAGCCCTAATGAAACAGCAAAGTCCCCGTTTAACAATGCAGGCCTCCATTCAGCGATGGTTTAAATATAAGCATAATAAAGCAGATTAGAAAGAAAGAGGCTGTAATTACTTTCTGAAGAACTCAATCTCTTGTCCTATTATCGGTCTATACGTGAGCCTCAAGGGCTGAATACAGGTAGTAAAAATTGCATGAAGGGTTTAGCCACCATGCCACATCCATTAGTTTTAAAAATTTAAGCACAATCATTGATAAAACACGCAGTGGAAATTTAAAAATTGAGAAACTAACATCTGGGTCAAGTCCATGAGTCCTAAGCTAGCCATTATATTTTTCCTTATTTTTTTCTTGGTAAAGGTCTATATCTCTTCTGATTTCAGGGCTGGGTATGCTACCTCATGGTGTGTGAGGGATCTGAATTCAACAGACTCAGAAATGACTGTCCAGCTTTTATGATGGCCCTTTAAAACGACCTCTATTATCTGGCCGGGGCTTTGTCGATTATGAAGTACAAAGAAACGTTGTTTGACACTATTTTTACAAATTTGTAATTCTTTGACTTCATGATGTGTAATAAAACTTACACAGAAGTGGATACCATCAGTAAAACCATGTCAAAACTTCAATTATTAACTCCAATATATGTCAAATAATCTGAACTTGGAACTAGAAATCTTAAAATTTGTTTAAATTATTTATTTTTCCCCAACCGTATATCTCATGTTTGCACTCAAGTCAGTTTGAATTATTTAAAACCATCCATGCCAAACCAAAATATAGATCAAAGCCACAGAGTTCTTAAGTCCTTTACTTCTGGCTTCTGTTCCTTTTTTCTTGGCCTAAAATGTCATAAATCTATCATTAACCACCAACTGTCCTGAATGTTAAAAAAAAAGTCTAATTGAAAAAGATTAATGAATCGCTCATCTATTACTTCAACTAGCTTAAATTACAGATTGATATCAATAATTCCTGGAATGGAATGATTATTTGTCTTTAATTCTCGTATTTACCAACATCTTTATCAGAATACACATAAGCCATTAACTTGCTATCAATTTCTGACAAAACTGCATTAAAGAAATTCTGCAGTCAGCATTTTACTTCCCACAGCTTTTAGTCTCCACACAGCTCACATGCCAAGGAAAGGACCTCTCAACCGGCATTTCAGCAACACAAACATATGTGGGTGAAAAAGGGGGATTTCAGATGTGCTTTTATTCAATTTATGCATATAGCAAAGCTGCCTGATATTTATTTCAGCATAAAAATATTAATCAGTTATTTATCTTCAGACATGTTTCTGCATCAACATCTGGTGTGTGTGTAAAGTATTCAAGATTAACATTTGGCCTAAAGTACATTTAGTGTGCTTTTCCCAAACGGAAGAAAGTTAAACTCTCTTTAGGCTTCTTTTCTCTCTCCAATTGTTTCTTTGAAAGAATCAGTCACTTTTTCCATAGATCGCTGTTTTCTATTTTTAGCCATATTATTTCTCTTTGAAAAAAAAAATTGATTTTAACAAGATTATCTCCCTCCGTGCGATTTCCTACCATTTCTGTCTTCTTTACTGGGCACTGCTGCGAGGATTCAGGAGACAGCAAAGTCTAGGATCAGCTGTTTTATTTCTAGTTCTATTAGTTCAAACTCAGATAGCTCCCACATCTGTTTTATTTCTAAAATCACTGCCCAGGAAAAGTGTCCAGCTCATTCTACCCAAACATAAACTTTACTATAAATAACTAGGAACCTAACAAATAACTGTTTGGGGGAAATGGAAGTGTGTTTAAAAATCTGAATTCTTCCAAACTATAGGCCCTTAGTAATCTTCGTTTTAGAGCCTTCCTGACAGCCCAGATCAGCTTCCCTCAGAAGTTGTCCCCAGAGTGAACAAACTGAAACCCCGGCCGGAAATCCAGGTATTAACATCATATTCCTCGCTAATTATAAAACACCATTTCACATACTGACATTATTCACTTCTAACCCTTTTATCTAAAACACGAATTTGCTTTCCAATCATAGTTTGACAGCAGAGTGTATCTGACACAAGCCAGTGAAATGATCTTTAATAAGACAGCAGTTCAAAGCATGTAGCTTTCATGCATAATAACTATGTTGGCTTAATTTGCTGCGCCACAGAAATCATTCTATTTGTGGAAATTCACAAAGTACGATGGAATTTTGAGAGCTTTACAAAGATGAAACTGGCTTTTTAAGAGTTCTTCTTTATCTCCCTTAAAGTGAAAAGATTGCCATTCTGACGTTTGTAAAGGACTTGGCAATTTCTCTTCTGATCCTTCTTACAAGTATTGCAAAATATATTCACTACCTGTTATTTATAACCCCTTTGCCTGTCTTTCTTAATTGGCACTAGGTCAAAAGAGAGGTCTAGAACAAATGTGCTGTAGCTACTGAGTTGATAAAAATGATTGATATTTTCAGGGATTGAGGAGGTCAAATAAGTGTGATGCGATTTCATTAGTTCTCAGGTACTTCTTCTAATCATTCCTAAAGAAGGTTAATATTAAACCTAATATGTTTTGAAATCCCTGGCCTAATAATACAATAAAAATCTACAGACTGTAACAGAAACTAATACACTTTCTCAAGCTGATTGTCAGTTTCAACTATACTAAAATTGCTAAAATGAAATGAATACATTACTTAAGGGTCCATTCTGCATTTCATTCTATTTGAAATGGTAGGGTTTTCTTTTTTTAATCTCACATATGCCTTAAGCTAACACAGAAAGGGTAGATCAAAAAGGTATGCCAGTTTTAATAAAAGTAGAAATCTAAATTACTCCTAAATGCTTTCATAAATTATGATTTTCTTTAAACGCAGGAAGGAATGCTTTATTGGTCCACACCAAGGTCATTCTGGTGTCCCTAGTACTTACACTCACAGTGACTTCTTTTTAAATCAATGTAAAATTTTATTTCCAAAGTTTCATTTGCAATTATGTTGCCTTTTCAGTAGTACATCTCTGCAACCATCAGTGTGACCCAACTCTGGTCCAGTTTGGCAGAGTGTAAAATTAAACCCTCATCCAAGACACAGGAAAGACCCTCCCTGAAGCAAAGGCTATAGCAAAAGATTTATAATCTAAAACTAGAACAAAGCACGAATTACTATCATGTAGAACCATAAAGATTAGTGCCATTTTTGGAAGACTCTGAAAACATCAAATTACCATGAAATATGTCCAGAAATATGAAGCCAAGCTAATTCCATGAAAAAAACTTTTCCCAGCCTAATAGAAGTGTTGGGATTATTTTCCATGATGAGAGGCTAAAGATAACTCTGAATACACATTTGGATGAAACAGCTACAGAGTGCGTCTGTCTCTTCTGCTCCATTGAGCAGGCTACCCCTTTGGTATTGGGAGCTTGATTTTAACAAACATGTAAAAATTCACATTTCGTTACTAACAACTTTTTCTCTACAAAGAGATCACAATACAAAGCACAAACCTGTACATCATAGGTCCCATTTAGTAAAACAGGCCGTGAGGAATTGATATCCTGCAGCACACCAGAAAGCACGGAACGGTTGACTTTCTGGAAGTCTTTGGAATGGCTGAACTGCACCATGTTATGAAGGGCCAAGATTTTGCTGTCCAGCTCAGCATCCTGCCTGGTGCGGTTATGCAGTCCTAAGTGATACTTTCGGAAGTGCTTAATCAGATCTGTGGGGTCGTTGCCATAGTAACCATATCCACAGATATTGCATTTAAAGTCCTGAAGCTCTGGAGACAGAGGTGCCGGGTCTGGGTTGTCATTTACCAGTAAGTCGGTTTTCGATTTATTCAGTCTTACACCCCCATCTGAAGGCACTTGTGGGTTTTTTGAGGCCACTGAAACTGGGCTTGAGCCTTGACAATTGGCTTGACCACTCTGCGCTTGCCCTGTTTCCTCCGTAGCCTTCGGTGACATCTTCTGATCTTCCTTTGTCTCCAAGGAGTCCCCTGATGGGGTGCAGGCCATATCTTGAGGGTCATCTGCCTCTGCTCTTTGAGGAGACTTCAAGGGCTCACAGACTCCCCCAGCAGCTGGAGATGAGAAAGCCAACATATTTCTCTCTGTCACCTCATCATGTGGATAGGAGGGAAGGTTTCCTCCCTTACTGGGGCTTTCATAATTGAAGCCAGCCTTCTCACTCAGGATTGCGCTTTTTAAGTCCTTCTTACTGCTAGAAGACGGATCTTGGACATGCAAGCTATGTTCCTCCTTATTATTTAGTTCTGCAGCATCACTCTGATCCGTATTTTCTGACATCTGATCTACAGAAAATTCTTTGTTCTTTCCAGATCCCTTGCTTTCTGTACCGACAGGCTCCAGGGTCTGGCCCTCGCCTTCACTAGCAATGTTTCTCAGAGGGGGGTTCTTTTTCCGGACCATATCTGTAAAAATACAAGGAAAAGGAAGATACAGGGTTAGTTGAAATTTGCAGGCATGTAGTCTAATCTAGAACATTTTACTTACTCTATTCAAGGCTTTTTTTAAGGCACATAATAAAAAATGTTCTCCAGGAAAAAAAATCTGCTATTTTTTTTAAAAATAGCAAAAAATTGAGACTGATGCCAACGATTTACATTTAGAATTATTTTTGTCACAAAGGGTGGCTCATTTGTTATTTTTAAATGGTTTTGTGAATACCAAGGTATTATTATTACTAGCTCTATCATTCCTATTACTTAATCTTGGCTGCCAATTATATTTTTTGCTCAGCTTCTTTCTTAAGAGTTGATAGGTAAACGCTTCTATATTTATCTGTTATATACTATGTGTAATATGTACATGTTACATTTATAGAATAGATACACCTGTTTATGTTTATAGAATATATATTACATGTTTATTTACGATACGTATATGTGTATACAAATGACTATAAAGTGAAACTCGATATTGTTACACACTGTGCAACCAAGATATCGATATAGTTTCAACCAAAATATTCTCTAGTCAAAAGACAGAAAGAGCATGTTATAAACAAAGTGAAAACTGCCCCTTTACTTTCAGAAATGGGAGATAACAAATGTTTTATCTCTGCCATACCGATAAATTACTTTAAGCCCCCTCTGGGGGACTTGCCTGAAAGAAGGGGGACCTGGTACACATCATAGTGGCCAGGTTGGGTTTTACTGGGACTCCATCTGGCATGATGAGAACCTACCTAAGGCCAGGGTTTCTAGGCACAGCATGGTGGAAACAGTACCAATCCCAACATCAGGAGCACACTGGAAAGTAAACTATTCAATTGAACCATGTGACATTGCCATTTCGTAGTTCAACATGGCAAACTGTTAGCAGTTTCCTATGGTTCACCTTCACATGCTAGCTCAACTGTGCCTTTCAAGTTAGGGTCCACATAAGAACATTGTGGGGAGTCTAATGAATCAGAACTCTAAGGGTATAAGGAGATAAGAAATAAATTGTACAGTGTCAATAAAAGAATGCGGTAACAAAGGCTTGTGGAGAACTGACTTTCATGGCCTGTGTTCCTTAATCCTCTAGCCGAAAAACTGCCAGGGCTATGTATGTCGTCACCCCAACTGTCTCTTGGAAAAATCCACCTTCTTTACTAGCTGATGCTACCACAAGGGCGAATTTAACAGAGTTAGTTACACCATGATTATCCAAAATGTCCTTAGAAAATCTAAATTAATAGCATGTTTTAGTCATTCTCATCTATAATTTCCCACAAGTGCTGAGGAACCACACTGGCTTTGGATATATGGGTAAACCTTCGCTTCTGAAAAGCTGGTCAAGCAAAATTTGTATAATATGAATCACTGAACCAAGATAATGCACTAGATACAGGAGAAGGAATCAGTTACAAGGTAATAATTCACTTCCTTGAATAATGTCAAAAATAGCGTAACTGTACTTAAGAGAGTATACTGCTCTTCTTATACACCAAGAATGTTAGTCATCAAAATATCCATAGAATCTCCCACTTGGAACGAGAACAACAACCCAAAGAAAAACCATTTGGAGTTTCCAGTGAAGGTGACAGTCACGAGGCATGTAAACCTGCCTGGCATGGGGGCAAGGGAGGCAGTATGGTCTTCACCTTGGGGTCATTACCATTAGCTCCTAAAATTAACTAAGTCCGGTAACCATCGTTAAAAAAAAAATGGAACACTGGCTAACTGATTGATCTTCTAATGTTTGCATTTTAATGTCTTATCTGTTGCTGTTGACATTTTAGACCTCTATTCCTCTGTCAGAACAGCCAGAACTTGGGAACTTGTACCAACACATGGAAGACTGGAGGGCAATTTTACTGGTAGTCAACAAAGGGAAAACTAAAAGGGAAAGAATAAAAGGGAAGCTTGAAAGAAATAAGTTACAGTCTAAAATATAAGAGTTTGAGTAAAAAATATAGTTTTAACTTGGCCTATAGAAAAGGAAATACTAGTTTATAGAGTATCAGTCATTCCTGCATACAAAACTGTGATGATTTGGTACAGCATTTCATGCATTTCCCTCCAGAATTTCCTGTTTGTTTTTCCATTGGATTTTAACATTTCCTCCATCATATAAATAAAATCTAACAGTGATGCACCAAGATGAAATAAATAAGGCTACACAGAAAAGATAAAAATCTATATGAAAGGCAGGATTCATGAAGAAAAAAGGATGAAATAATCCAATTCATTAAGATTATCCTTCCATTCAAATGTAAAGAAAATGGTTTATGCCCATATATTAAGGTAAAGGTGATGAGGGAAACAGCGACATCTTACACAGCAAGGGAACTAAGATAAAAAACTTAGAAATGAACAGATATAAATATGTCAATAATTGAAAAAAAGTAATGTATTTTCCAGAACAAAAAAGTTGGATCTTGCTGATTTATTATCATCATGAAGAACAGTAATGGGTCATAGTTTAAAAACTACTCAACCAGCATCTATAGTGACTGAGAGAAAATATGATTTGATTAAATTATCATCCTTTCAAATTTCAGTTCATTCTTTCACCCAAGAACAGACCTTTACAACCCATATGACTCACTGAATAGGGCCCTTAATAATATACATTTCAAAGAATGCTAAACTGCTAAAACTTCAAAGAAGTATCAGAGAGGTCATTTGGGTTTTATTTTTTGTTGTTCTGGGGGGAAGGGGCATGTTCTTTTTAGCTGCTTTTAAAAAAATCATGGTTAATTTAGTTGAGTGCACTTTGAAGTAGTTAGAGAAAAAATAATTTTTTACTGGAATTACATCGCTATAATTTTTCAGAATGACATATTATGTAAATATAAGCACATTCGCAATACTTCCAAGTGGAAGAAACTCCCCTAGCAACTCATAAGTTAGATACCGTAAGACCAGACCCACCCTCAAGTTATTAGCTCTAAGACAAATAACAGATTGCATGACATTGTACTGTGTGCCAAAAACTTTTCCAGTTAACAATTTCACTTGAAAAAATAGATCACATACTTGTAAAATCATACCCAGCATTGACTTCATAAGGCATGTGGCTTTAGAGTGCTTTTTTACAATTATTAATTCTATTAGTCAACTAGCAGGAGGGCTAATGCAATTGTCTTAGAAGACGCTCAGAAGACACAGAAGACATTTTGAGAGCTGATCTGTACATCTGCAAAACAAAACAAAAAATATTTTCCTTCCTAAATGATGTAAACATATTTTAATGGATCACACCTAAAACACATTAATATGCCAGCACCGCAAGCTGCTTGAAAGATACCTGATAAAAGCATGAGTAAATCTTGAGCAAGATTTTCTCCCTCCCCTGGGTTTTAATAAAGCAACAGGAGAAGGAGGAACATGATATAAAAGATTATAGAAGTCATTTTCACAGCAGACTGTGCTGTTGGCAAAATTAGTTAACCTCGAACTCCCCTTGAACCTTAAGGAACACAATACTTACCTACTCTGGGGTGGGGATAAAACATCTTAATTAGTAATCATGGAGGGGGCCTGCTTCTGGAAAAGATACAAAGTGCACTTGCCTATCTGCACGGTCACAGCTAAAGACATGGAATTGTACCCATAACTAGTCTCCTCCAGACTCACAGTACCAGTGTATATATACCATGAGGCTGAGAAAAGAACTACTTCAATGCCATCAGGAATTTTGCATCAGATCTAAGTATGCCTTACCAAGAGTTATAGAAACATTACATATTATAACATGTATTATCTTTTTAGCTATTTTTAAGTCATATTTTCACTCTTGATAAATAAGATTGTAAAGCTATGACTGAACCAGCATTCAACCATCCTTATATCATCTTTTTTTTTTAATCTGAATGAAATTATTGAGGCAGATACTGCATTAATGGTCATAATATAATTGAACAGATGTACTACATATATACACGTGTGTGTGTGTGTGTGTGTGTATATAGATATATATAATCACATCAATGAGCCTTACTCATCAGTTTTGCCAACTCTGTTTTAAACTTTTTCATCCTACTGTACAGCAATATCCCTCACACTGACTACCACAAAAGTTCAAAATGCCAGTTACAGAAGGTCCAATATAGACAACCATTTAGGCAACAGGGCAAAAAATGAACGAAAAGTGAATTGGGCAAGGAGGAGCTGAAGAACCTAAATGAGCACTACAAGGCTCAAAAGTGCCAACTTCAGTCCTCTATTTAATTATGAGATAAAAACCGACCTGGGGGCTGGCTAGGGGACCAGAGGGTAACAGTGAGCATTCCCACATTTACATCATTTTCCACCTGTACAAACACATGAATGCATATTACGTGCCAAGATTGTTAAGCAGGTTCAAAATGTATTTAGCTTCCTAAAAATGCTCTAACTGTATTAATTTTTATTACTGAGATATGAGGCATTCCATTTGCAAAAATCTCAATTTCTATTCTTATCTCCTCCTAAACTAAAACTTAAATCTATAAGTTTTCTTTGCATTTTTGGTAGAAGAGTTTATTAGAAAAAAGCAATAGCGTACTGCACTATTTCTGTGTTACAGTATCACTAAGACAGGTTTATGCAGTGGAAACAATCAGCATTAGAGCTTAAAATATAATTCTGGTAACTACTTCATCTCACTGATTAAAATGCTTAAATATACAAGAAAAATTTTTTTCTATAAACGACTATGACTTATGTTCCCAGAATGGCACCTTCACAGCAAAAGGAATCTAAGTTTTCTATTATTACCCAGATATTTTAAACTATTATTTAGTTTTATTTCATCTATATGAATATATAAATATGTATGTATATAAATATGTATGTAGAAAAATATATACACACACATACATTTATGAAATAGTCTTGCTCAAATAACCTTGCCATAGATAATCAAATGAATTATTCCACCAAAGGAATCAACTATCACAGTAATTTAAAAAGAGAGCTGAGATCACACAACCATCCAATGCAAATGAAGTTAAGAATTTATTTCCATTAGACGAGAAGCTCCTTGAAGGTAAGAGATATAAACTCTATGTTCTTTGTGGCATCTTGACCCGAAACACAGTAAAGAATCAAAACCTAAGAAGGTAGAAGGGTACACAAATCACACATCCAGTTTCTGAACCTGATTCAGATCACCAGCTGATGTAATCAAGGGCAAGCCCTTTCCCTTCTCAGAGCCTCTCTTATCCGTATAATGAGAGAATTACAATAAATTATTTCTAACCTGCACTCTGCCTCTAAGACTCCATGATGGTTCTGGTTAATAGCTTAAGCACTTTAGTTACCTTAGAAAAGCTTTACCCAATTTTCTTGGAACATTACAAAATATTAAGCCATCAACAACTAAGGGTAGCATAAATACCACTGACACCTACCAATCACTGTTTTCCATTTTCTCCAACTTTCATTCATCCATTCAACACATGTATATCCAACAACAGCTATGTGCTGAAGACATCCAGCAAGAGGACTTCATTTTATTATTTGTCATCATTTTAAGAGAGGAAGGATATTTTTCAAAAGTAAAGAAAAAATTATAAGGAACTCCTCTTTCTAAAAGAAGCTGAAACTTTTGAGTACTTTTCCAAACAATAATTTCAACTAGGTGCACTTTCAATTGATACTTTCTCTCTCTCTATGTATGTACATATACATATATATGTGTGTGTGTGTGTATATCGATATACATACACACACACACGTATACATAAACACACACATCTTTATATATATATATATAAAACCTGAACAAGACTAAAAAGATAGGGAAGCAAGACTATGTAATCTGACCTCAATCCCTAATTCTGCTGAGTATGGTTTTTATTATAAGTAGCAGCTCTTATCATCATAATATATAATACCAGATGACATTTTCTTATTGTTTTTCCAGATAATAAATCTTTCAAGGGTTTAAAATCAAAGCTTTACACAAAAAGAAAAGATATCATAGTCTTCTCCTTAATATATGTTTCTTCCAGGCTTGTTTGCATCAACAGCCCAAGAGTACTGAGTTATTAATTACACATTTCATGTAGCTTTTATTTAAAAAAATTAAAAAGAAAGAAAAAAGAAAAGCAAGTTGTTTCTTTTGATCAAAAGTCCCCCACAAAGAATTTAAAGAATTAAGCAAGTGATAGCAAAATAAAAGGAAGGTCGAATCTTGGGCTCATGGCAAACTAGATAGCTTCCATATGAACAACATATAAAGTTCAGTTTTTAAAGAACATATGTGTTTGCTCATTGGTTTAGAAAAAAAAAACTTGAATCCTGTCTACTCCATATATACAGATCAAAATCAGATTGCTTAAGTGAACTATAAAATGCAAGAGAACATTGTTTATCCAATTCACAAACCCAAGAATTGTTGAAGGAGTTTAAATGTTTTCTGTTTCTTCAGATTCCAGGGCAATACTTCAATGGTAGATCGCTTTTTCTGTAAACTGCTTCAAACTTCATAAATCCAGTGTCAGATGCTGTTCTTTGCTATCCATGTCTATTTAATTTGCTCTCTCTGAATTGATTATTCCTGAATCTTTAAAGGTATTTCTGGACATCTTAAATCCTGTTGAGATTTAAATGTCATCACCTTCAAACAATTCCCATCAAATAAATCTCTTATTAATTCACATCAAATTAATCCATAATGATCACTTCTATTAACATATGCTTCAGAGCACAAAGCCCATTAACAGTCATCTGGACACTAGAACTAACCCGAGCCTTTCTGAGATAAAATGCACACTATTTAGATATCCGATTTCAAAGAATTTTGATCCTGGCCCAAACACATTTTATTAGGCTTTTATTTCATCATGCTATGCTCTCTGTATTTTAAATATCTCATTTCAAATGTACTAGTCTAGGTAAAAGGAGATAGTCTGGTAAATAAGTAATAATGTCATATTTGCCAAAATGAGTATCCACATATCCATATACATCTTAGAGAAAGAATTTCATTAAGTACTTACTCTTATAAAAATATTACCAAAAAAATTTTGGGGGGGTTACCTTTAAAGACTTTATACTAGAAGTCTAAATGAAACTGTAGGATATATCTGAAAAAATGAAGCATCTGCCTACTTCACTAAATGGGATAACTAAAATAGAGCAAGTGTACATCATGGAAAATCAAAGAGAAAGGGCATTATTTTTCCCTTCATAACAGGTGAGAGGCAAATGTATTAAAGACTCTGATTTGAATAAGATTACAATTTCACTAAGCAAATTAAGAAACGTTACCATTTACTGCCCATACATAAGTCATTTTTCCTTTTGTATTCCTCTCCAAGAAAAATAATAATAATTAAAATAATCTACAATGACAACTGTTGATTCAAACAGGCCAATCTGACTTTGCAAGTGTGCATGGGCCAGGCTCAACTTTATCCTTTCTTCTTTGTTAAACTGAGAATATTTCAACTGGTCCACGGGCAAAGAGCCAAACACAGCACTTAAATTCAAAAAGAATAGCTCATGGAAAAGTATAGATGCAGCTCTTTATCTTGATGGTTATGATGGCAATTGACATTTTATTTGTATGTAAATTAGATTTCTACTGATAACAAAAATAATGAGTGCTGTGCTCCATAGGAATGCCTTTGACTTTCTTCCCAGCATTTGCCAAAAAAAATCTTTGTATATTAAAGGTAATTTAATTTTAATATATCGATGCTGCTTTGTCTGTTTTCCAATCTGTTATTCAATTGTAAAGAAAATCTCAATTATTACTTCAATCCAGCTATGTAACTGGCTTACAGCTGTCTGTGTCCTCCCATAAGAAATCTGTGTCAATCACTGCCAATCCATTTGGTAAATTAACATACATGTACAATATGGTGAATCTAACAGATGCATTCCATGACAATTCAAAAAGAATGCTCACTGTCTTCACAGCATTGTTTAAGTGTATTAGGCAAAGTTTTTGCTCATTTTTTTAAGAGTGCCAAACTAGACACAAGATTAAAACAATCGCCATGAAGGATATTGAGAGCTTATACTGGTTTTATACACACACACACATTTTTGAAACACATGTGTATCTATGTGTTAAATATAATATCTATCATAATATGATATTTAACAAATGTCATATATAATACATAAAATAATGTATACATGTATGTGTGTGTGTGTGTGTGTGTGTATATATATATATATATATATATATGTATATGTATATGTATATGTATATAAAATAGCCAAAGTGATGGGGAACATAAATCTGTGCCACCATATTCAACAGTTTTTGCTTACAACTCTGGTAAGTAACTTGCAAACCACTAAGGTACCACTTGCTCATCCCTAAGGTACCAAAGGAAGCAGCTTAAAAGGTCTCACCCATCAGAGACCAATAGTCCAATGAGTACCTACCAGGTAAGGCACAAATATCACGAGGAATCAGCAAATGCATACACGCAATGAAAGGAAATTAAGAGAAGTTCAGAGTGTTGCTCTATATATAAGTTCCAAGAGGCCGGGGATCTTTATTTAGTTTAGTTTAGTTTAGTTTTTTAGAATCTTTTTTTTTAACATCTTTAGTGGAGTGTAATTGCTTTACAATGGCGTGTTAGTTAACAAAGTGAATCAGTTATACATATACATATGTTCCCATATCTCCTCCCACCCTCCCTATCCCACCCCTCTAGGTGGTCACAAAGCACCGAGCTGATCTCCGTGTGTAGTATGTATTTTTTAAAGTTCATTTAAGTTAACAAACAGTACAAAGATATCTTTCACACTGTGTAATGAATACACACTAATGACATGAAATTTGGTTTAGACACCCCCCTAGTTATTGCTAAAGGCTTAATGTAAGCAACTTAGCATCATTTTCCCTTCTGATAAAAGCAAAAAAACAAATTATACACACACAGGTTGGAATCATTTTTCTCTTTTGTTAAGTACACTGAAATTTTTCAAAGAAAACTGGTCCTGTTTTAAATGGGAAATATTTTAAAACTGGAAAGCAACTTCTGATAGTAGAATAGGTTAAACCACTTTTTCCTGACTCCTAGGATGAGAAAAGTTTTATATATGAAGGAAAAATAAAGTACACACAGAATTCCTTCATAATCTGGGTAGGTAACCGGCTTGGAAATCTTCAGCTGTAGGAACTTTTTTTGAATAAACCATTATTTCTGGACACTGCCTATGCTCACCCCAAATTTAGCTAGGCTCTATCTGGAATTTTACTATGGTAACTAGTTAAGCACAGATGACAAGAAATTCAAGAATTTTCTCTACGTTCTTTCCATGATATTAGCTTCAAAAAAAGAAATGTAAGGAGGTTCCTTGGTCAAAATAAGTTTAATGGAAACTGTATAATACTTTATACCCCTTCTTCATAGATCCACAATGTACATTAACGATTACAGCTCTGAAAAGTCCTGGGAGTTATACAGTGGGGAGTCTGTTCAATTTGGATTGGAATTTCCCAATCTCATTTGGCTTTAAGTCACATTCTACTACTTACCAACAAAACTAATGTTCTGCTGAGCACAGTTGGAGATGCTGCTCTGGACAGTAACTATCTTCTTGCCTTATGCATATGTAATATTTTAAAATATTAAATAAAAGCATAGGTCATGGGCTTCCCTGGTGGCGCAGTGGTTGAGAGTCCGCCTGCCAGTGCAGGGGACATGGGTTCGTGCCCCGGTCTGGGAAGATCCCACATGCCGTGGAGCGGCTGGGCCCGTGAGCCATGGCCGCTGAGCCTGCGCGTCCAGAGCCTGTGCTCCGCAGAGGGAGAGGCCACAACAGTGAGAGGCCCGCGTACCGCAAAAAAAAAAAAAAAAAAAAAAAAAAGCATAGGTCATGTTTTTAAACAAAATAAGTATTCTATCATTAATTTGGCAAGAAAACTAGCATGCTTTGATATGAAGTTGACAGTTTTGAAGGGTTTTGTTTTGGTTTTTTTCCAGCATGGTTATCAACTCTAAAAGATCAGGATCTACTATCATGAAAGATTTAGATTCAGTATTTTAAAAGAACATTTAATGGCAGAGGGTGAGTCATGCTAGAACATCAGGGGAAAAAAAGGCAGGAGCTAAACATCAATGCACACTATGATATCCAATGTCCAAATCATATATGCATAAGCATGTATGGATATAAGCCCAGTGTTATCTCTGAGCTAAACAGTTTACACAGATATCATTGCATTAAAAAGTCCTATTTTTTCAGTTATTCTTTCTAATGCTGTCCACTACAGTTAATCAATTTAAAGCACTACCACCTTGTGTACTAAATTTGTCTGTCTTTTATAATAATTTAAAATGTATCTGATTAAACTTAGGAACAGAAATATGGCAGGGATTTAAGGAACTATGGTGTGTGGAAAGCAGTCAGAGACTGACCCAGGACTGCACTGAGGGAACTTACAGCATCAGTAGTTCTCAACTGTTTGAAGATACTGGAGGGGCTTCCCTGGTGGCGCAGTGGTTGAGAGTCCTCCTGCCTATGCAGGGGACATGGGTTCGTGCCCCGGTCCGGAAGGATCCCAAGTGCCGTGGAGCGGCTGGGCCCGTGAGCCATGGCTGCTGAGCCTGCGCATCCAGGGCCTGTGCTCCACAACGGGAGATGCCACAACAGTGAGAGGCCCGCGTACCACAAAAAAAAAAAAAAAAAAAGATACTGGAGAGAATACATCTAGCCCACATGCTCCTCTCTGGTTATTAATAAACCCCATTCCCCCAAACTCAGCCTCTGCTTCCAGATTCATCTGTACCTATAATAAAGAATAGAACACCAGTGTCTGGACCACAGTCAGGAAACATGTGTCTTAGGACTGAATCTGTGACTGCATCCTTTCTGGTATAGCTTAATAGAGTCTAGTTCGTGTTTCTGGGTGATGCAGAAGAGCAACGATATATAGAGAGATGGCGGTCTCCCTACCTCACCCTTCTCAGCTCTTGCTTCACGGGCTCTTGGATTTTGTTTCATTGCTATTGCTTTCTTCCTACCCCCAAAGATGAAGACAAAAGATTAAAAATAAATTTAAAAATAGAAATAGGCTGGCTAGATGCCAAAGTAAATGTGAAACAGGGAATTTATTTGAAGTTAATTTTAAATGCAAAGTCAGACATAGTGGTGAGGTCACGGTAAGGGCCAAGTCTGAGAGGATGACCACACATTCAGGTTACTCATGGATGCCACAGCACCTCCTTTACCATTCACCAAGCAAGAGAGAACAGCGGTATGATGCATATAAGTGGGGCTCTAGAATCAGTGAGGGCAGAAATTAGCTCACTCATTAAATATGTTGTATAGCTAATCTACTCCATCTTCACATTTAAGTTCAATATAAACTTAAGAATCTATCGAAACACACACACACAACATACCCGCACACAGCTTTAGAAAAGACTTTCACCACCTGCACCCCAATTAGTAATTTCTTTTCTCCGTCAATCTTGTGGACACCTGTCACAACAGAGTAAAGGAAAAAAATATATATTTATATAATTCCAGATTCAGGTGTTTTACAAATAATTCCTTCAAAATCCTACTGAATTTTGAAAGAAGTCAAAATTCAGAACTAGACTTTTTTAGGCTCACAGCTGTGAATGTTAATGTATATCATAACCTAAATTTTTAGTGAATATCAAAAATTTCCTGTTATTGTTACCGTGAGCCAGAAACTATGCCAAGAATGTATTATCTCATTTGATTTTCATTTTTAACAACAACTCTTTAAGTAAGATAATATTATTATCCACATTTTACAGATGAAGCAACTAAGATTGAGAAAAGTTAGATCAACTTGCCGAGGTCACAGACCTAGCACATGGAAGAGTTAGGTCTGAAGGAGTCCAGGGCCAAGATTGGTTTACCACTGCATTTCTCACAAACTCCCTCACGTTTTTATGAACTACAGTTAAGCAATGCATTCATAGATATAAAAGTGACAGCACTTTAAGAAACTTACAAGAGAATAAAACCTACCAGACACCATTTTACAAAGATTACCATCAAATGTACTTGATGTACTTGCTTGGCTCTATATTTGTGTCAAGCAAATATACAATCTTCCCAGTATTCTCATGGACTACTGGGTTATCCTAATGTTTGCATTTTCCTCCTAACACCTAGCACATCACTAAGGTTATGAAATTATCCAAGTCCCTAAATGGATTCACTTCTACAAAGTCTTTACAATTCCCCTGAGCAAAAGTTGAGTCTTTTCTACTATCATCTGTGGCAATGTATGCACATCTCCTTTTTAAGTGCTTGCCACGCACAATGTAATTATGAGTTTATGCTTTAGGCTACCTCCCTAGACTGTGAAGTCCTCCAGACCAGAAAATACCATTATTAATATTATTAATGTCAATTCAAAGTATTAATATATATCCATTCATGTATGTGACTACTTAATAAAAATTGATAAAAAATGAATTTATATATTTAAATATCTATATGTTATCAACGATTCTCAGAGGCTACAACACACTTCATCGTTAACAGTGACACACTATGATAATGATTATTAGAGGGAAACATAGTAGCATAATGAGGCTAGGGACATACAAGTTTTTTAAAAGTTCAATGATACTAACATGGCCCTCCCCACTGAGACTAGTCTACTACCCAGAGTAGACACTCACAAAAGTTCTTATTGGATAGATGGATGTTAGCACACTTAGAAATCTTTGCTTAGTGTTTATCTTTTCGAGGGAGGCCTGAATCTCTGGACATTAGATAGTCTCGCAAAAATAAAAACTAGAATATTGCTACAGTTGTCTCGTTAACATAATTAATAACAAATCAAATCAAGACATACAGAGACTCAAAGTATTAATTTTGACATTATTTAAGCTGAACAAAGAATCAAATATCATAGTTCTAGATCCATAGTCATAGAGCAATAAATGCGTAAGTTGTGAGAAATAAGAATTATTAAATTTGTTGTTTGAAACTGTGAATCACACAACTATGTTGGTTTGATTTGGGTCCTATATATGTCTATATAAATTTACATACTGAAAATATTTGTGAACTGAATTACATAGAGGAAGGTTCATTAAAAATTAAGCACACTCTATATAGTAGTAATTCCATAATAATGTTACTATAATCAGTAAAATGAATTTTACAAGTTCATATATCTGCATGATTATTTCTATTCTATATGTGAATATCATATGGTATTTAATGTATTTACAATATATATTAATATTTACTATAACTACATGCATTTATATATATAAATTTTATTTACAAATTTTTCACCATGTATCCTCTAACATTCCAAAATTCAAAATATTCTGTACTAATAGCATAATATATAAAAATAAATAAATGTCTGTCTTTTAAAGGAACAGACTGGAACATAAAAGAATACAGAAAAGTCTCAAACATCTGGATCAGACTCCTAGCAACTTAAAGCATCTAGACTGATGTAAAGCCAGAAGTTCAATCTAAAAATGTGTGCATTCACACAACTGTGTGCACGTGCACGTGCACACACACACACACACATTCACAAGAATACTCACAACATCATTATTTGAACTGTCAAAACTGGAAAACAACTCCAGTGTTCATCAACAGAACAGGTTTCAAAGTTGCAACATACAATGGAATGTGTGGTCATACAATAGAATATTATACTGCAATAAAAATAAATTACATACTACAACATGGATGAATTTCACAAACGGGATGTTGACTGAGAAGCCAGACATAAAAGAATGCATACTTTTAATGCATTATGAATGCTGTGCTTTAACGCACGCAAAGCCTCAAAACAAGCAAAACCAATCTAAAGCGTGAGCGGTCAGGAGAGTGATTAACTCCTGTGGGAAGGAAAGGGAACAGAAGAGGAGGGGGCACAACAACTGGGCTTGGAGGGCACTAGTGATGTGTCTGTTGACATGAGAGATAATTACACAAGTGTATTTATTTTGTAATAACTCACTGAAGTACAGACTTATGACTTATGCATTTTTCAGATAACAAGTTAAAGTGTGTATGTGGTTTTTCAGTGAAACAGCAATTGCTCTGCAGGGACCATGGAGTACATAATATATTGAGAGGAATCCCGTCAGCTGATATTTTTTTATGGGCAAATCAAGCCATCCAATGGAGTGGAATGTCATCATTGACCATTCAAGCCAAGTTGCAGGGCACAAAGGGCCCAGATGTGCCAAGTAGGCAACAAGGTAGTAGAAGAAAGAACAAAAGAGAAATGAAGGGAGAAGAACATAAAGAGTTCTGGGCAAAAGAGATATGAACGGGTGAAAGGTTTAAAAAGAGGTCAGAGGTAAAAACAGGAGCAAAAAAGCAACAGACACCTAAGAAAGGAAAAGCTAATATCGAAAGAAACAGGAGAGTGCTCTTGGTCTTGGACACTGGTCGTAGGGAAGGGGTGTCAGAAAGGTGCAAAGCAAAGACACGTATCTGTAGTTGTTAAGTGTATCATTAGGACACACTACATGCATAAGACCACAGAGACAGGCTAAGGAAAGGTGGAAGAGAACAAATATTTGTTGAGTATCTATTAGGTACCAGCCATTTGCTTCCAGGCTCACATAATTTTCTCATTTAGTCCTCACTGAAACCTGTGAGGAATCTATTAGCCCTAGTTTAACAAACAGGAAAACTGGAATTGAAAAGGGGTTAAAGTAACCCATTTACCTGAGAAGACTGGATTGGAATAAATGAAAAACAGCCAATCAAACAACACTGTGGCTTTTTCAGAGAATCCACACATTGAAATCCTGAGTATGTTTATACGGCTGAATAAATGCCCTGTTTAAATGAAGTGTAGCAGATTCTACCTTGATCTAAGGTAGTTGCTCTCAGTCTACGTAATAAGGTATTCCATCTCACACATTGAACAATGATAGGTGTTTCTCACCTTGTGCAAAAAAAGATAAGTTAATAGGTAAAATTCTATCAGTTTTAAACTTTCCACCTAGTTAATATTTTCTTAAGACTTTGGCTTCTATTATCACGTGGCTTCCAAAAAGGAATGAACAAGCAGCATACAAACGTTAACAGAGAAACTCGAACGCAGCATTTCTTAAATGTATTTTCTGGGATGTTTAGTATTTGTTTTGTAGGTACAAGCAGACATGTAATACAATCACATTTTATCCTACGGAAATCGCTCCAGGTTTGTGTTTGATATGATAATTTAAGATTATTTCAGGGAGTTTCTCAAAGAGAACCATAAAGTCCGAGAATATAGTCATCTAAATGAGCTTAAGAACCTTGGGTTGAAGCAGAACAAGAACTGGTTGGCTGGCCCCGCTTTGTATGCTTCCTGTACGTCAAAGCATTAATGCTCTATATATTTACCTGTTGACTCCAGGAAACAAGTTGAGGTACGGATGGGAAAAGCTGTTTGAGAAAGGAGCAACACAATGCCTAGAAAACAGTGGCACTATGTTGTATTATTTAAAATTAACTGCTTCCATGATTCTTTTGAACTTTTTGTGACCTGACATTTCACAATGACAGTTTTACCTAGTTATTTCAAAATCAAGATTACTGCAGAGTTCACCTGAAAAAACAATACTGGGATCTGATAATATTATTATTATCTTCATACCTGCAAATGATGCCTTGGTTATTTAGGCTACAAATCAGGGTTCTATTCAGAAAATAAAATGCTGTTATCAAAGTGACTTCATGAAAAAGTTAATATATCATGAGAGTGACATACAGTCCTTTTAATCGTATTATAATATTAAGAATGCCCTGTTTTAAGGTTGAAATAGAACAAATTACATTACAAGTGAGACATGACAGAAATCTCTCAGAAAATTGCAGCCTACTAAGTGTATTCCATATTCTGGAGGGGAAAAAAAAAACAGGCTGTAGGTCCCCAAATATCCTGCCCTGGTTTATGAAAATAAACATGGAATTCTCCTTCACAAAGTATCATCGATATGATCCAAATGAGGTAAAAGAGGAGGTGGACTCTGGCAGGTAAGGCCCACAGTTCAGAGTATGAATGGCGGAAAAAATACAGGAAATACTTTGGATAGTGCTAACAAGTTACGAGATAGCACTACTCAAGAATATTTTTTGATGACCCAGAATATTGCTTGAAAGAGAACCACTTTAGTCTGATTCAGTAATTTATACTTAGAATAATGTCTCGTAATTTATCCCCTTGTGCATCCTTCACCTCACTCTCATGAAAAAATTGCAAATGATTGCCCAAACAAGCGACTACTAGCATGTTTTTCCCAGCAACCCAGGTCATGTGTATCTGCAGGCATCAGTACCCATTTAGCACTAAATCTTAGATTTTTGTGCAACTATGACAAAAATGACTAAATGCTATGATTACTGATACTTATACTCAAGAATAAATTAACATCACATTTATTCATTCAACCTGTGTTTTTGCAGGCATCAAGTTAGGTGCTAAAAAGAAGCTGGGAAGGAGGCAAGCAGGAAGCCTGCCCTCCGTGAGCTTCCAGTCTAGCCAGAGAAAAGAAAACCAGGACAGAGAGGTGCCTGATCCAGATTTGGTATAACAGGAGAGGGTCCTGGGGGGAAAAATGAGTGCAAACTGAAAGAGCAGAAGCTGGCCAGGCAAGAGCAGAGAACTAAGGGAGTCAGGCAGGAGAAAGAGCAAGTGGAAAAGGCCATTCTCCCTCGAGAGAATGTGGCTTCTTAATGGAACTGAAGGAGGTTCCGCGGGGTTAGCCATTCCAGTGGTGTTTGGTTAAAATTTTCAATTCTGTGAAATAAAGGATTAAAGCATAAATCTTGTGGGAAATTCCTATTTTTCTGAAAAGAGTACACAATTAATTTATCATCCATGTTCACAAAACTTTAGATAAACTCTTCATTCAAAGTGTTTACTACTGGAATATGGATAAATCTTCTATGTAATTATGTTATGGAAAAAGCATTACTGAGATAAAAATAATTTAATGTTAAAAATACTGTCTCTGACTTCAATGCAATTTTTTTACCATATGATAAGATAGTGCCAATAGTCCTATAGTTTCTTATCATAAGCAATTAAGTATAATCCTGGAAATAGGACTATTATATTCTGAATGAATTTATGTTCATTTATATATTAATATGTTAATGGATATGTGCATATGTATAATCTATTGAAAACTGATCTCTTCCCAAAAGCTTGATATTTAATTCTCATTTAATTCATATTTAATTCTCAATAAAGTTCCTGTTTACTCCACCATGAATGCAGAATATTAATGGTTTAAAAAATGATTCTGGTTCATCAGTCTGGAAAATAAGGTACCACAGCAATGTTGAATATCATATATACATTCTGCTTATGAGCAAAGGCATTTCATACTAAAATTTCTAATCAATTAATTCACTCATACAGTCTAAATTTATTGAGCACATAGTATATTTTAAACAATGTTGCTGATTACCAAAAAGAGAAGAAATTTTAAGAGAAAATTATTGCTTTCTAAGAAACGAGCTCCCTCTGTCAAAGAAAGAAAGTTCACAGTAAGCATCTCAGTAACAATACAGGATGAGATATAGTTATGCACCAAAATCCGCAGTGCAAACAATACATTCCTTTGGAGGCAAACAGTTAGGTCCTAAATGTCTGCTATTATTTTTATGAGTATTATTATTATTTCCACTATTTATTTCACTCATAATAAAAGAATGTAATGTGGTCAAGAGCAGTGGAAACATTTAAGGGAGATAAGAGTAAAGATGATCCTGAAGAAGAAATAAGAAATGCACAGCTCTGGGGAAGAGAAAACAGCACTGCAGAAAATAGGGTGTAAGAGAAACAAAGGGTTACTCTCCAATACAAACATGTTAAGGGAAGAGTCTGATTTACTAAAATATGTGGTTGCAAAGTTAGTAAGAGAATCTTGCATCCCAGTTGATGAGGCTGGAGCACTTGTAGAAAACAGGAACCCACTTGAAGTTTCCAAGTAGAAGAGATTAGGAAAACTGAACTAGACCTTGTGTGAAGTGTTCATTGAAGAAAAGTGAAAAATGAAGAATGTTATGTATTTCAAAGACAATCAACTATGTTTCAACTCTGATCATAAGAGAAGGGTGAATTTTTAAAAAAACATCAGAGATTTCTTACCAGTTCAGATAAGAGGATGGGGTTACTGACATACCTCTGCAAGACATTAATGATATGGATTATTTAAGCATTTATGTGTCACTATATCTTTCTATAGTTCAAATTGAGAGTTATTACTATTAATATTTTATGTATCTGCTTCCAACTTTAAATCCTTGCCTGGACGGTGTTTTCCTTTGGTCATTCATATCGATAGTCTCATGACCAACTACAGTACCCATAAATGAGTAGGTGCTACTTAGTAAATATTTGTTGAGTGGACTTACTGAAGTTACTGAAATTTAGTGAATAAGCTTCTGAAGCTTACTGAAAAGACAAAAATAGTTAATCAGCTAACTAACCTAGCTACTTGACACCCATTTGTTTCTGAACTGCCTGCCCATATTTAGTGTTTTATTTTAGCCCTGTTTCTCCTGACTTGATTCTAACTCTTCAGTTCTTAAACTTGCAGCCTTTTATGAAGTTTTCCAAAGTAACTTAAAAACAAGCCTTCCAAAATGATCCCAGATCTTCATAGTCCCGCTGGGAACTCACTCAGAACGTGGTCAGAAACTCCGTAACGATCCAACTAGTACATTCTGATCCATGGAAGTCAGTAGTTAAAATATGGCCAGGAAAACCCCAATACAACACACCTTGAAATAAAGATTTCAAGCCAGATCTACACAGAGGAAGAGTTGGCAGACCTCAGATTTAAGTACTAAAGATCTATCTAAAATTTCGTTTCACAGCACTACTTCCTGGTCACCACTCAAGTGTCCCATTCCTCTACATCCAGATGGAATTTGTTTTTAAAGTAGGAATGCTCCAAAATCAGGTCACTTTTAGGCAGAGATCAGCCTTCTTTGTGCCCACTCAAAACGATTCCTCTAAGACTGTAGCAGAAAACCTGAAGAGTGAGCACAGGGCATGAAACAAGGTGACCTGACAATCTGTATTAAGGCCAGGAAGGTACCCTTAGGCACAAGCCACACTGCATTTTTAGCCAGAAAATTTCAGGTTACAGGTTTGAAGTAATAGAGCTTGCAAAAAGTTGTGGGCAGAGATCTCCTTGTACTTCCAAAAACAACCCCTGGCAAAACTGCTTCTTTTTCGAGGTTGAATAGGATAAATAGAGAACTGCACACACTTAAACACACACAGTTACGCACACACACTCAAAGGATTACAGAAGCATATAAGCCACAATCAAGAGTGGTTCTAGCCAGGTTTTATCCTCTTTGAGTTTACCTGTATTGTCTTTGTTCCTGTAAAACATGTGTAATGTGTCTATTCTACAAAGTTATTTTTTTAAAGGAAATGGAAAGAAAAATTAAATGCATAAGACAAGAGACTGTAAAAGGCAATGTGGTATAACTGTTGGTCTGCATTCTACTCTTCCCTGCTAGACTCCAGGCTCCCAGCGTGGACAGCCCACAGGGTAGGCGCTATACATACTCTGAATGAAAACTGACATCAAGATGCCAGTATCTATTGGGAGGCAAGATGTATTTCTTAACAGGTAAATTCACAGTCATTATATGATTTTTTTAAAAAGCAGTCAACCAAACATTTTGGGGTAGAAAAAGAAAAAAAAGCAAATTTGACTATATTTCTCTTGTTTTCACTTTTTTCAAAAGTCACTGATTTTTTGCTTTAAGTCAGCATCTCTCTTAAACAGTTTGTGTACTAGAAGTACAGGGTAAATCAAAGAGTGGCAGCAGAATGTCTGTCGCCTATGTCACTTCATGAGGTAATCAGTGTAAGTAAGCATTGTCTCTTTTAACAAATTAGAAACCCTTAACTTCTTAAAGCAGTTAATACCCAGTAGTAGCAGAATGTATATTTATAGAATCAGAACACCTTAATTACACAGTCTATTACCAGGGGATGTCTTAAGCAATAAGAAGATTGGAAAGTATTATTTAAATATAATCATATTTGCATCTCATTTAATGATCAAGTTTATAATTGCGTTCAAAGAAAAAACATCCTTTATAAAAGGCATTTTGTAAAAATTGTTCATGATAGATTGTTAACTTTACGTACCTCCCTCTCCTAATATCCAATGACATATGTTAATTGGAAAAAGAGAAACAGTTTCATGACTGAGATGATAAAACAATGTTCTCTGATTTTGAAAAAGGTTACCTTTTTCCTTGACAGAAGATATGCACTTTTTTCTAAATCACTGAAGGAAATAAGACCCTCTACCCCATTCCCCAGCTCCTCTCTCTCCCTGCCTTTAAGAATCTTTGCAACAGCAAAATAATGAGTGAGTTCTAAGCTCTAAAGGGACACAGTCAAGCCTACAACTCAAAATTAAACCCACCCATTGTTAGAGCTCATAGCTCTACAGAAATCACAGTGCCAATATGAAAATACAAAAGAGACCAAGTCTCTGGAAAAGGCCTTGGAAATGAACTGTTGATAACAAATCAAATCAAAGACTGTCTGCAGTACGTGTTCCAAAAGGTTGAAAGCAATACAACTTTACTTCACTGTCCTGACTTCTAAGGTGTCCGTCAATGTGGAGGGATATAGTCTATTTCCAAATGGGGTGTAGCTCTCAGGAAGAGATAAACTGATGTACTGAAAACCAAGTCTTGGTTACTTAAGGTTCAAGGGGTAACACTCTCATCTATACCCAGTCTCCCTTACATGGGAGGCAAGCCTCTGAGGTTCAGAGTCTGACAATGAGAGTTACGTACCCAGGTACTTAGGATAAGGCAGTCCTGAGAAATCTGCTTAACTAAACTCAGCATTACTGCCTAAATTGGGGGATGGGGTGCAGTGGGGAACAGTCTGTATTCATTTGCAGCAATTTTGCTGTAGAACTTAAATATTTTTGAAGAAATATGGTAAAGTGATTATCCTTCTGGAACTAGATCCACTGACACTGTCACATTAACTCACAGCTTGTTAAATACTGTGCAATCTTTCTATAACATTCTTTGTTTGAGACTAGAATCAGCATATGGGAATTGCTCTTTTCCTGTTAAACTGAAGTCATTACTAACTACTCATCTGTGACATGTATGCTTTCTTGTAACCAGGGATTTTAGCTTCACAAAATTTAGAAACTGCCACACTGTTGCTTGGCATCGCTTTCAAATGTGACATCATTTAAATTTTGGAAAACTCCGTTTTAGTAAAAACACAAGTGGGTGCCAGGTTAAAGATGGCCCAAAAGCAGCAGCAGGGTCTCTACAGGGACCAACTATGGTTCATTCTTTCAATCTTTACCTTCACATGCCTTTCATTAGAATCACATGGAATTACGATGAGCTCAACAAAAGCATTTCAAAATGGGTTATCATATTACCAGAATACAGAATGGCTTCCAGTTACTGAAGATCTGTATAGGAAAAAAACTGACATGGAGAGGAAAAAGTCCCATTTTCAGTTTCCTTAATTTCCAAAGCCTAAGGAATATGAGTATTTTTAAACAGACACATTAACAAACACTATAAATGTGCATAATAATCAAAATACAATATAAAATACAAACACAAATATAGATATGAACCTACTGAGTCATGTAGTGCAGAACACAAAATAAATAGGGAACTGTGTCAAAATGATAAAGAAGTTTGCAGAGACTCAGTATCATTCAGACCCTCTGAGAGTCCCATTTGGGAAATTCTTGAATGATTTCTAAAACTTCCTCCATTATCTGAAAACTTGCATAGCAAAAATAGAGATTCAAGTCACCTCATCAATACAAGCCCCTAGTCAGAACGTATGAATTTTTTATTCCAAATATAATTTTTGACAGCAGCACTTGTCAACAAAAATTTAGGATTAGTGCTCTAGTAGGGATCTCTTTTCTATCAAATAAAAAACAATTTAACGGTTCATTGTAATTTCCCCTAGAAAATATAAGTGGCATCTTATGTGTCACTGTTAAGAAAATGCTTTGGGCTCCTAACCTTAAAAAAAAAAAAAACTTTATTAATTTTAATCATTTTGTTATTTTTGATAGACGTATTTTGTAAATAAATATCTTTACCGCTGATGTTAAAAGCATGTCTACTTCTTGGAAAAAAAAAAAAAGAGAAAACACACACACACACACACACACACACACAGCTTGAAAACTTAGGACATTTGGTTGCAAATGATGCCTCAGAATCACTGTACCATGGAATACAACCTACAGTGGCTATGAAATCATGTGACTATTTATTATTCTCCTGTGGAAAAACTGGGTGACCTCAGTAGTAAAAAAATCATTTTTATTCACAAAGTGTATATGATCATGTAGCACATATCCCGTATATGGAAAAAAAATGATAAATTCTTAAATGTCCAGAGAGAATCACAAAATATTATCTGTGAGAAACTACTCCTCAGGAAAGGGTCTGATGAATTCTGAACAAGTTACAACCTACTTATAAATAAGACAGTGATTAATTCTGAAGGGGAATTCTGTAAGACTCACTTTGGAGAACAGGAAGAAATGTCATAAAACTGATACAAAAAGTAAGGTATGAGACAAAATCTCTGGCTTTCAAAAAGTCATGTATTAACACATGAAAGGATGCTCAACATCACTAATCATCAGAGAAATGCAAATCAAAACTACAATGAGGTATGACCTCACACCAGTCAGAATGGCCATCATCAAAAAATCTACAAACAATAAATGCTGGAGAGGGTTTGGAGAAAAGGGAACCCTCTTGCACTGGTGGTGGGAATGTAAATTGATACACTATGGAGAACAGTATGGAGGTTCCTTAAAAACTAAAAATAGAATTACCATATGACCCAGCAATCCCACTACCGGGCATACACCCTGAGAAAACCATAATTCAAAAAGAGTCATGTACCACAATGTTCATTGCAGCTCTATTTACGATAGCCAGGACATGGAAGCAACCTAAGTGTCTATCGACAGATGAATGGATAAAGAAGATGTGGCACTGTATATATACAATGGAATATTACTCAGCCATAAATAGAAATGAAATTGAGTTATTTGTAGTGAGGTGGATGGACCTAGAGCCTGTTATACAGAGTGAAGTAAGTCAGAAAGAAAAAAACAAATACCGTTTGCTAACACATATATATGGAATCTAAAAAAAAAAAAAAAAAATGGTCATGAAGAACCTAGGGGCAAGACAGGAATAAAGATGTAGACCTACTAGAGAATGGACTTGAGGATATGGGGAAGGGGGAAGGGTAAGCTGTGACGAAGTGAGAGAGAGGCATGGACATATATATACTACCAAACATAAAACAGATAGCTAATGGGAAGCAGCCACATAGCACAGGGAGATCAGCTCAGTGCTCTGTGACCACCTAGAGGGGTGGGATAGGGAGGGTGGGAGGGAGGGAGACGCAAGAGGGAAGAGATATGGGAACATATGTATATGTATAACTGATTCACTTTGTTATGAAGCAGAAACTAACACACCATTGTAAAGCAATTATACTCCAATAAAGATGTTAAAAAAAGTCATGTATTAAAAAAAAGTCATGTATGAAACTTAAGTATCAGTACAAATGCAATTTAAAATAAAAATGATGGCATAGGTCATTAATGACCCAAAGAATAAGGCACAGATGGACAATGTGAAAAAATAACCCAAAACATTTCTTTCAAGAACTTTTACAATTCAGAGTGGCCTCAAACACCGAAGTTTATACAACAGAAATCCAAACAGAAGAACTGATGAATTGAGGCATATATTTTTCCAAGGGAACAATGCCAGCTAGTCTTTTGGAATAAATTGATGCCACACTTCCCTATAATACCTGACAGCTAGAATTCCGCTCTGTATCTGTCCTAATTATAATTCTTTAAGTTAAAAGTTAAAATAAGGCCTTAGAAATACCATTTTTGAACAGTCTAATGAGTACTCCCATAGTTAATGATATATGAAAATTATAAAGATTAGAAACAGAACAATGATTATAATTATTATTATAATAATAAATATTCACACAGCCCTTCGGCATTCACCGAAACCATTCTACATGTATTATTATTATTATTATTATTTTTTTTTTTTGCGGTTGAGGCTCACTGTTGTGGCCTCTCCCGTTGCGGAGCACAGGCTCCAGACGCGCAGGCTCAGCAGCCATGATGGCTCATGGACCCAGCCACTCTGCGGCATGTGGGATCTTCCCAGACCGGGGCACGAACCCGTGTCCCCTGCATCGGCAGGCAGACTCTCAACCACTGTGCCACCAGGGAAGCCCTACATGTATTATTTAAATTGATTCTTCCTCTCCCCACACAACATGAGCCCAAGTAATATTACTCACAGCCTATAGATGGGGAGGCTGTAAACTAGAGATGTTAGAGACTTACTCTCATTCTGATTTTATTCCAACAAAGCCACTCCACAGATAAGAAAACACAGCTACCATCTATGGATCTTCCGAACACAGCTGGACATAAACCTATTCCAGACAATCAGGTGGCCCTGAAGGCACTGAGATGGCTGAAACGTCTTTATTTTGTTTTCTACATAGCTGGTGAACAAATAAGCTTGGAAAGAGGACAAAGTCCTCGGATAATAGAAAAAGACAAAAAAAAGAAAAAAAAAAAAAACCAAAACACCAAAACCAAAAAGGTTAAAATATACTGTGATGCATGTTTATGACCGCTAAAGTAATAAATACCTCTTAAACTCCAGGAATAGTGGGTGGTTCCAACAATAAGAAAAATGTATGGTAGACTCAGTTTTTATTATTTGTATATGAGAACCAGAGCTCCTTGTGCTGTGGCTTCAGTACTTTGTTTCCAGAGGGTTATTATTCAGTTAAGAATTTTGAGGACAGAACAGGGCCTACTAATAATTGGGTTTAGTATGTGTTGACATTTTTATCATAAGATTATCATTTTCTTTGTGACGTATTACTTTTAAAAGATGTGTTGTATTAAATCACTTCACATATTTAAGGGTCAACTCTTTTTTCAAACATCTCGAGTTCCATACTGTCTTATGAAATCAATTTACAATATCAACTTACATACTCTCCCTATGGAACTCAATACTAGAAGTTAATTTGTTACAAGTTAAAAAGGAGGATCTAAGTTTCCTTTGTTTTTTTTAATTTTAAAATTAACCAAGGCATCAATATAGAAATCCTATCATCTACAAGTTAAAATGGACCCCTCAGATCCAGCTATATATCAACTATTTTCTTCACGTCAGGCATACTGGAACCATCAAGGCAAAAATAAAGCAAATGGATATAAATTATATGAATCAATAAAGTTCAATCCTCACTAAATATCTCTTGCAGTAGGGAAGTTAAGAGCAAGTTTACTAAAAGTACTGATGTTTCATGATATGGCCATAATAATAGGGGCTTCCAGAAAAGGAAACAGAAAGGATATAAAAAGCATGGCCCGAAAAAGAATTAATTTAAAAATAAACTTGATAATGTAGAGACGGATAAAACTTGATTGGGATCCATGTAGAGCAACTGTCTCCAAATTTGTAATTCAAGAAAAATATAAAGGCCTCAATTCCCAGAACACCAAAAATAAAACAGAAGCCTCTGGCACTCCGAAACGGCTTCATGTGCTTATGAAGACTACTAAATTATAACCTGAATCGTGATTTGGTGCATATGACTTTCTTGTGTTCATTTTATTCATAGCTTTCTGACTGAGAATACAGGAGATCCAATCCCTCCGTCTACTCGAGAAGGTCTGTGTAAGTACACACACTTCAAAATATCAGCAACAGAGGTTTAAGCAGCTCCTTGAAAACTCTGTATGAGAAAGTATGTAACTGACTGAAAGGCTCCTAATAGTTTTCTTTTTTTTTTCAATTCATGAAAAACGAGAACTTCAGTTATCTCCACTGGCGACTGTCTCTCCATGTCAGTTGCACAGGTACACTGATCACAGGTGAATCAGAAGATCTAAAGCGGAGTGAGAGTTTGAAAAACCCATCTGGGGATCGGCAGGCAGAAGCAAGTGAAATGTGAGCGTCACATCCAAGAGAGGCAGCAGAAGAAGAGGAAGCAAAGGAGAAACCAAGATAGGAGAAAGAGTTCGTGGAGAGAGGAAACCAAGTTGGGAAGCGCGGAGAAGGGCAAGGAGGCGTGAGATGCACGAGGAGGAACGCGAGGAAGGCCGGGCGGGCGGCGGGAGGGCAGGACGCGGGTCCCCGTGCAGCCAGAGCGCAGGGAGGGCGATGGGGAGGCGGCGCGGCGGGGAGCTCCGCGCACCGGGAAGCGGGCGAGGAAGCCGGACGGCGAGCGCGGCCGCTTCCGTAGGACTTCCTGCGACAACACGCCCACAGCCCGGTGGGGAGCACGCGTGGCTGCAGCGGCCCCGGGGCGCAGGGGACAGCGAGCGCCACCGACACACCCAAAGCTCGGGTCAGTCGCTGCAGCTTCAAAGGCAGGGCCCCTGACAGAAAGCAGCCTCCTTCCCAGACACCAGCAATTCACTCTGACTCGAGCTTCTTGAGAAGCCCTTGCAAGAAAATGGAATCCTATTCTTGGTACTGATCTGCGGTTCTGATTTTTTAGTTCTCCTTCAAAATAAGAAGACAGTTTTACTCTTGGCTTCTAATTCTGGGACCGTACTAACCACTAAAACGCACTGGGGCTTTAAAGCTCATTCATAAAATATAAATTACTTTTTTATTAATCCAACAGAGACAAATCGGCTGATATTTAGACGACGAAAGGTTTTGTTTGTTTATTTGTATGTCTCACCCAATCCAACCTTTGCTTTTTATGTGTTTGTAACAAACAGAAGCCGAGCCAGAAAGCCACGCTGTCAAGACCCCATCTGGTGCAGGGGCAGTTACCCAGGAGTGCAAATAATTTAAGAAACACAAAGCCCAGAGGATTTCCAGGACAGCACCACAGCCCCACGTCAATCAACAACTTCCCCCTACAAGAGTTTGCTGATCACAGCCTTTTTGCTGTAATGGAGCCAAGAAGAGGCAGTCACTTAGACTAATATAGATTTTTTAACGGGAGATCACAGCTATCGCTATAGAAAGAATGCAAGTTGAACATGAATTATGACGAAAACCAGACTTAAAATGTCTTATACATAAAGGTGATGGTTTTATCTCTCAGACAATAAACAAAGGTAGATTAGGGCTTAAGTAGAAAGCCGAATGGAACACTGCTGATATGACAGTCAGCCTAGTGTTTGAAATCCCCGGAACATACAGCATCTCAAATCCATGCTCACCGCAGATGAGAAGTAAAGTAGAACTGACCAAGCCTGAGTGCTCCAGCCAGACTGCCTGGGTTCAAATCCTGATGCTGTGACTGCTCCCTGTTGTAGCCTAAGCAATTGATTAAACTTCCCTGAGAAACGGGGATGGCAGCAATTCCTGTCTCAAGTGGAGACAAGCCACTCCAGCAGTGCTCGACAACTGTGAACCATTATCATCATTCGCAGGTGGCCCCTAATGGAAAACTAACCTCTTGGGATGCAGCCTTTCCCCTGCAAAAGCTAGTTCACCTGTGGCCGGTGGTGGCTCTCATTTCTTTTTTAGTGATCAGTGCTCGCCACGCACCCACCAAATCAGTTGTTGCTTCGAGTCACTCGTTTCTATGCAAACTGTGGCCAGCCTCTGGGCAAAGTTTGCATGCCCTCTGCACCCTGATTTTCACAAGTGAAAACACTACGACCCATTTAATACTGTGCTCCCTCCCATCGTTAAAGGGCAGCACACAGCTTTAGCAGACAGGAAACTCGCCCAGTGCACATGCTATCCAGCTGGCAAACAGAGGCATCTTCAACAAAGTCCACCCCTCCTACATACAGTCTGATAAGCTCCATTTTAATGGAGCCAAAACATACATTTCCTTCCTCTATTTCTGTATTTAGCAGACACGAGAGCTGGACAGTCATGTCAGGGATTATAAAACTGCAATAAAGAGATTTCTAAACCACCAAGACTACCAGAACAGCAGGACTAAATTTCGCCTACTCACTTTCAACCAAAAGTATGCACCCCTTCAGTTGTGGAAAAGTACAGACGATTTAAAAGCCCCTACTCATCAACTAGAATGTACTCTTCGAGGAAACGCTTTCTCCTGTCACCTAAATAGTTTGTAATCTCAGACAGATATTACTTTTAAAACTCCAACTATCTCCTTCAAAAAGATTTTTAAAGTTGCTGATAGACACAAGGTGACATCAGAAAACTATGTTTGAAAGATGCAATTAGCTACGGTTTCTAGGAAGCTTTGGAATGTTTTGTTATTAAGGAAGAAATAGCCAAATACCAGTCCTACAAGTAATGAGCTGTCCTAGAAGTAAAGAAATTCATCAAATAGCTCCTTTCCTTGATTTCACCTTCATGGCTCCAGGTCCATGCAGATTTGGGAATACACAATAATAGCAAGTCTTAATACTTTCCCAAAGCTGTTTAAAAGAATATTTAAGTGCTTAACAGATTCACACATGAAATCAAAGGGACTTCCCAATTCTCGCATAAAAGAAAGTTTTTTAGTTTAAAAAAGAAAAAAACTACAGAGAGAAGGCCAAGGGTATGGTCTTATAAAAAAAAAAAAAAAGCTTCAAAACTTGTTCCTTGGCTTTTAAGATGAAATTAAAGTGATTAGTAAAATCAAGTATTCAAAGAAGTCTCAGACACTCTTATTTCAACATGAGAAATGTCTCAGCAGCTATTATTTAGTTATCACTTTATTGGCCATCTCTCAAGGAGACATATATTAAAAAGAGCAAAGAGGGGCTTCCCTGGTGGCGCAGTGGTTGGGAATCCGCCTGCCAATGCAGGGGACACGGGTTCGATCCCTGGTCCGGAAAGATCCCACATGCCGCAGAGCAACTGGGCCCGTGGGCCACAACTACTAGAGCCCACGCAACTAGAGCCCATGCTCCACAACAAGAGAGGCCACCGCAATGAGAAGCCTGCGTACCACAACGAGGAGCGGCCCCCGCTCTCTGCAACTAGAGAGAGACCGCAAGCAGCAACGAAGACCCAACGCAGCCAAAAATAAATAAATAAATAATTTTTAAAAAGAAAAGAGCAAAGAGGGGTTCAATATCCTCTCACTGCCATAAACCTGAACTTCCCAAAGCAGCATTACTTATGGTTCTGCTCAACTCCTGACAAACCCTACTCATCAATATCCTCGTTAGATCTTCTGAAGGTCTAAATCATCCTTGCCCACTTAGCATCCAAGTATCAACCACTTACAGGTAACTTTCAGCATGAAGCAGTACATAAACCACAAATATCAGAACACAACATCTGGTTGACAAATATTCAACAAACGGAAGTTAAAACTATACATTCCCGACTCATGACCTTGGAGGCTAACATTGTTATCCGTCATATTTTAAGGGCACACCATTTATCAATTTGCATCTTTGATTATTTTGTGGTACCTCAACTGCAATATGAATAAAGTGCAACAAGGTGGTGTGGGTTTTCATTTTTTTACGGCTCGCAAATGTATTTGGGCCTCCCTTTGCCTCGGTTTCACTGACCCCGTCACACTTGGTTCAAGGACATTAATCAGCAAAAGACAGAATTTGAAACCACAGTGCAAAATACAACATAAGTTGTAACCAGCAGTATGACACTTTAGGAACAATACATTAGGGCAGACTTCAAAAAATGTCTATCAATTATGCAACATCAGATAATCTTTTTCCTCTCTGAAACCTGACAATCCAATTTCACAATTTTCTCAACCCCTAAAAGTCTTATGCTCTTCTGGCCAAAGTGTACTCCTCCTAAGTGCCAATGCAATACATGTTTGAGAACCCACTGTATCCAAGGCATTGTAAAAAGAACAGAAATTGGGTATGCTTTTACTCTCCTCACACTTGCAATGCCAAGTGGATTCTGGTATGGGCTATACTAAAGCCATAAATAAGTGGAAGCATAGGGCAAGGATGTTTAAATCTAAATGAGTGGAAATGGAAAGGCTTCAGGAAGAAGAAATACAAAAGTCAACATCTGAGGAATAGGCAGAATTCCTATAGTTAAGCCTGGTTGAAAGAAAGGCATTTCAGAGAGGGGAGAACATGCAGGAAGGTAGGTTTGGCCATGTTCTGGAACTCAATACTACTTTAAGGATAGAACACATGGTATTGTAAAGATGGAACTGGTAAACTGGGAGCAGAGTTTAGGGTCCCGTATGCCAAGCTAATGATGATAAACCCAAACTCAGAGTCAACTTGGGTCTAGAGATAAAGCACTGGAATGATTTCATTCAGATCAAAAGGTGAAAGCATATAATCCTCAAGGAAAATGGCAGAGATTAAGAGGAAAGTCAAGCACAGACTAGAACGAGTGTGGCAGGGATGCAGTGCCTCAGAAGCCAAGCCAAGAGAGATACTCAAGAGAGAGGTTGGCAGCATCCAATTCATTTAAGTGGTGCAGTCGGATGGAAAGACCATTGGGCTTGGCTGCCATGAGGCCACTGGTGTCCCCAATATAGCAGTGTCCACAAATGGAGGAGTCATGGAGATGTACATGAAAAGAGCCCCAGATTCAGGCTTTCAATATTTTCCCCCTCTAAAGTTATTTTTATATATGAGTACGTTTACTTTTTATCTGAAAAAGGAGATGGGATTCCATATCTGGCTTAGAAACATCCTAATTAATAAACCTCAAAGAGCAGCATTTTGACTTTGTGCTGCCAAGTACGAGATGGAATCCATCTGGAAATAAATAAAAAGTAGCCTTTTGTTTCATTTTACCTTGTATTTTTCTAAACTGTCAAGGGAACTATCTTCATTATTTGCCGACTGTTACCTAAAATCAATACAGTGCTTAAACCATAACCTATCTCTCAGCTTCAGTAACCATACATTAGCTCTACAACTGCAACTGAACTTTTCCTAGATTCCGAGAACTGCAACTGGATTATAATCCAAAAGAGCAGAAGATAAATGCCATTTAACTACCTTCTATAAAACATCCAGGATAGTTTTTGTTCACAAATACGTGCTGTGAGAACAAGTATAAAATGGTTTAAAGTTGTTTGAGAAGGCGTTTACCAAAAGTAAGTGAATATATTCAGGGGGAACAGTTTTGATTCAGGGGGAATAAAATAAAATTAAATGTATACTGATTTATCAGGAAAGCAAATCCCTTAATAAGTGGAAAGAAAAAATGAAATACAAAAAACTCATTTAAACCTTATCTGGATTTGATCTGTCTTAAAAGCCAACAAAAAAGTACTTTCTGATAAACAAAGCTCAGAGTAAGAACCACTTTAAATTTATTTGGATCTGCAATGCCAAGAATACAGGATAAAGTTCCACTCTCCTAAAGTCCAAGGAGAAAAATAGATAGCTGGAATATAAGGGAGAGAATCAAGTAGAAAAATGAATTCCAAGATAACATTAAGAAAATCATTAAGAAAGACTAGGGCGAGGGCTTCCCTGGTGGTCCAGTGGTTAAGAATCCACCTGCCAATGCAGGGGAAATGGGTTGAAGCCCTGGTCCGGGAAGATCCCACATGCCGCAGAGCAACTAAGCCCGTGCGCCACAACTACCGAGCCTGCGCTCTAGAGCCCACGAGCCACAACACCTGAGCCCATGTGCCACAACTACTGAAGCCCATGTGCTCTAGGACCCGCGTGCCACAACTACTGAGCCTGCGTGCTACAACTACTGAAGCCCATGTGCCTAGAGCCTGTGCTCCACAACAAGAGAAGCCACTGCAATGAGAAGCCCGCGCACCGCAACGAAGAGTAACCCCCACTTGCTGCAACTAGAGAAAGCCCGTGTGAAGCAACGGAAACCCAACGCAGCCAAAAATAAATAGATAAAATATATAAATAAATTAAAAGAAAGACTAGGGCGAGATAGGCACTGATAGTGTTTCCTATAGTTCGATTAGGTATACATTGGATGTTAAACTGTAATTTACAGCCGGAGCAAAAAAAAAAAAAAAAAACCTATATAAAGAAATAATAGCCAGAGGAAGAGGAGGGGGAAAATCCAAGATATTTATATAATAATAATGGAAGTTTTCAGCCTTGCTCTGTATAGTATGCTCACTACACCAAGAAAGAGATTTTCACTCTGTAGGATGATCAGCGTAGTAGTCAAAATGGTTCCTTAATCCATTTTGGAAGAACTGCTTTTTAATGTTAAAGATCATTCCATTACTCTCTAACTAACTGAATATGATAATCTTCCATAAGCAAACTATATCCTTTTACAGGAATAACTATCCACAGCCATTTATAAAGTGTTTTCACCTGAAACAAACATTGAAGAAACAAAACAACCATATTTAAAGGAAAAAAAAAAAGTCTGCCCTCTGGCTAAGAAACAGAGGAAAACACAGACAAACAAAAGCCAGACCAACAGGTATCTTCACCTTGCAACTGAACATGCGGGTTCAAATACAGACCCTGGACCAAACCAGCCCATTTCAGCGGTGGACACACCTCCTCCTGCTTTCCAAAGCCACTTCTGAAGCTGTCTTTTGAAAGAGTTTGGGGATGTCTTGGGTCCAATACCCTTCTGCATGGCATTCACCACAATTCTTTAAAACAGAAATGGAAATGGTGGCATGGGGGTGTATAAATCACAAATTTCACTGATGGGGGAGTTGCATTAACATTTTAAATTATATAATATAGCTATTAGGACGGAAAGCTAAAAAGAAACAAGAAATTTACATGAAATACCTCAGATGTCTAAAAAGACAGATTTTTTTCCCATTTTTCCAATGCAATAGATTAAATGATTAAAATTAGCTTAACTACAACCAATAAAGAAATGTTAATTGCATCCATATTGTACAGCGGCGTCATAGATAAAAATGGAATGTTAAAGAAATGCTAAAAAATATAGATTAAATTTATATTTTAAAATAGTTCATTTTCACTACATGTAGGTTGAAATTTATCATTCAAAAGACAGGATAAGAAAAGCATTTAAAATAAATAAGTTTCCTTCATTATTCTTTTGTTTATTTGTTTTTATAAATGCTGAGGAGTCTATGTAAAATGCCACAAATGGTTTCTCAACCACATTTTAATAACTCATTGCACATTTCAGGCCTAATCTCACAGATATTGTCTGTAGTTTTCAACCTGCCAAGGGGATTATGGGTGTTATGAGTAAAGAAAAGTCCAGTTTCTCAGTTTCTTGGAAGATAAAAAAAATCCTTAATTCAAATGGATTGCTTTTTTTTTAACTGGTCTCAAAATAGATAAATGTTGGCAGTATTTTAAGTTAAAAGGAGAATAATAATACAAAGTTAAATTCTTATTAATGATCATTTTATAACCAATTCTTCAGACCAACTGGATTTTATATATATGAACCCAAAGAGGCATCTATTGCTCAGCTGTGTGAAAGAGACATTAAGCCTAGATTTTCTGCAGTAACGTTTTAACCTTCCAGGGTAACTTCTAGACTAAATATTTGATTCCCATATCTTCATAAGATATTGATAGAGAAATAATATGGAATATACCAACTGACTTATTATATGATCATCAAGTCCCCAATGCATACTAAGTGATATTCTAATTCTATTCTCCCGTCCATCTACAAAAGGAAAAATAAAGATGAATGAATAGCAAATATCAGGCAGATTTCCTCAACAAATGTCAAAATTATTTAGTGTTATAGATATAAATGAGGATGGTGATCAGAAACGAATTCTAGTTCAGTCCTTTATTTAACTAGCTGTGTGATCATGGAAAATTCAGTTAATTGTCAGCTTTCTCCTTTGTAAAATAAGATGAGTCTGCTCAAATGGATAGAGGTCATGCCCCTTCTATCACTCAAAATAAAACAGGGTCCTATGGTCACTCTGAACAATACTTGAATTAAAGAAAAACAAAGAAACAAAATTTAAACTTGAGCAGCAGATACAAAACTGACCATTCAAGGAAAGTTCAGCCATTGAGGAAAGAAGTGTTTCCTTGGCCACGGTCTACTTTTCCTCAACAAAAAAAGTGTTAAAAGACTCTTAAGAATAGATCCACATGTGCACATGTATGCAGGAAGCAGAACGTTGTACACTCATGCACATGATGAAATGTACCCACCAGCCAAGAAAATGGGGCACAGAGCTAAGAAAATTCAGAGACTAGGCAGTTCACTCTACATCTAACCTCCAGCAGGAGATGAAATTTATTCTTTTCTTAGTTTCCTTTTGTACATGGTTTTATCCATGTTACCTAAGGAACTAAAATACACAATATTGTCAGGCTCAGAAAGTTTGCTCCAATTTTATACAATCATCTTTGGTCGAAATAAAGTTGACCAACTATTTCTACAAAAGTGTTTATGCAAATAAGCCCCATTTTCTCCTACATTAGGAAAAGAAGAAATATCTGTGGAATTGTGTCCTTCTTGATCTGTAGATAGAGGCTTGGAATCAAATCTAAAAACACTGCCCAGGCTCTTCCATTATATCCCAAATAGGTGAATTTTTTTAAAGTATCTTTTCAAAATAACACATTAAACATGATCTGAAATCATCATATTAGCCTAATTCCACAACACGGTTTGATTACACCGGACCAAAAGTTCTGGCAAAATGTTCACCTGACATCACGGCAACCAAATAAGGAGGTGGTTGGTTGAAATGTCCACGTTTCTACCAGTGGAGACACCAAAATGCTGTTAAAAACACTACACTGCGAATGGAAATAATGTGCTTTCTCAGAGTCAATCCCACTTTCAGTGAATAGCTGGGTGATGTGTTTGGGATACTAGTTTGCAATTTGGTACCTATTTCTTTAGGGCTTGATGCACTTGTTCCAAATGAAAATATTTCAAAATAGTCTTTAAGATGAATGTGCAGGGCCGCTGCTTCTTTAGAGTAGCAGCCTTATTTGTTTTACACAAAACTATAATTTAAGGATGCCAATCACTTTAAGCAAAGCAGTTTGCAAAAACATAAAATACAGGCAAAACCAGAGGAATTTTTCTTTACACTAAAACAGTTTTACAGTAAAATATGTCAGGTTGAAGTATCCACTATATATGCAGTTTAATTTTAACCCTGTGCATTGAAAATATTTCACGTTTTCTTACTAATTTTGGAAAATCCCGTAGGACTATCTTACACTGATTTCAAAGCTGGTTGAAATATTTTTTCTTTTTCCTTCAATCAAATTTTTAGACACAAGTTGCCTCAGATGCAAATGAGAAACACTAAATGTCATGTTATTTTATACTGTTCATAATTTTTGCAATTAACCTCAAGGAATAAATATATGCTTTTTGAATACCACTCTTGTTTGAAGTAAAAATAGAACTGTGCAAATGACATAAGAAAGGATTTCTCCGTAGTGACTCCTTAGGAATGACCAAAATATCTTATCACAGGAAGGTATGGAAGGGAAGTTCAAATCACTAATCAATTTCTGATGCCTCAAAATGAGTTTCTGAAAAGATAACACACACACACACAAGAATAAAAAAATGAATGCAAAATTAATTTGCATTTTATGGGCGATAAAAAGGGTTCTACAATAAGAAAAGCCTCAAAAGATGAAGTATTTCCTCTCCTTTCAGAAAAGCTTAAAAAAGCAAAACTCAGTGTTTCAAAATCAATGGACTTAAAGCAATTCAAGAGAATTTGGAGAACATTTCTCTAAAAACCAATCCAGAACACAGGACGTCAATTTAGAAATAATGGAAGCGTACTGTGCTTTAAAATCTGAAAACTTTTTAAAGACAGAAAATCAAGTTAACATCTCAGTGATTAACTTAGGGGGTGCATAGCCAAGAACAACTTTCGTCACTTAAAACATAAAACTGCCAGTTTCCTCTGCTTGGAGACAAAACATACAAAAAGCAAATATTCACTGCTATATTTTCCTAGACGTTAAAGACAGAACTAACTTTTAGAAAAGGAGATCACTGAGTATTTCCACCTATTTTATACTTACGCCGTAGCTCCTAAAAATCAGTTACAAATTCCAAACCTCAGAACCATCCGTAGCAGATGGCTACTAAGTGTTCATTACTCCCCAAACCTTGATGGAAATACAATCATTGACTGAACTTCACTACAGCTCAAGGCACAAATATGATAAACAGTCTGTGCTTGATGTTATTGAATATAAGCTACCATAAACAAGTAAAACTCTTTCCTAGAGATCTCAAAGGGCTGAAAGCATGATGCTTGGCATTCTATTTCTTGCAAATCTAAAGCACATTGATGGTGAGCATAATTTAAGTACTCTCTTCCCTGAATCAAGATACATTCATTTCAAGCATCATCCATGATCAAACGATCAAATTCATATTTATAAACTTGGAATACAGAGTTTGGTGGAAGCACTGAGTATCTAAAATTGCCTTAATTTTTTTGCCAGAAATATGTCACAGTTGGTGCTTAGAATTGTTGCAAAATTATACCACAACTTTATTTAATTTCATTGGATGCATTTCCTCATAGAAATGGAATGGCAAAGGCCTGCTCAAGAGCAAACAATAAAATCAAATTATTATTTTACAGTATATAAGTTCTTCTTCTCATGCCTCTCTCCCTAAAAATATAAATATTATAAAGAAATGGAAGTAAAAATCCTAGAGCTGGCACATTTTTCCACTGAAAGGAGAAATCCTCACTCCCCCAAAACCTGAAATATTAAATCCCAAAGAGGAAAAAAAAAAAGGTAATAAAGCATGGCAGAATAATCCAGAGGAAGCATGCTTGCTCTCAGCATAATTTTCTTTAGCATCCTGAGATGAACAGCATCACGCTGCCCATGATCTCTGCTTACTCCTCTGAAAACCATCCAGAGGATTTTCAAAAAGGAAAAATTCTAGTTGTGCTTTCAAATGCCAAATTAACTTACAGGGCTTCCACTCCTGAAGGGAAACAGCACAGTAGCACACCAGAAGCTAGAGGATGCTTTTTGTCACGCAAAGCCAGAACTGATGAGTGGGACCCCAGTGGGGTTTATCTAAAATTCCCAAGTACCACAGGCAAAGAGGTCAGAGTTTTCCATGTCAAAAATATATAAATAAGTAAAGCCATACACAGCAACAGTTCCTTATGTTATAATGGATTGTGCAGTATCCAAATTCCTCTTCTGTTCAGATATGCATACATAAATCTTTTTAAATAGGAACCGAAAATGGGAAAAACAAAAAGGAGGGAAATCTGCTTACACTAATATCTAACCCCCTATTTTCCATGTCTAATCATCACTGGTCTCACTTTTTAATTTTTATTATTGCCAATGGAATTATTCAGGGAGTGAGACAAGCATGTATACACATAATTAAATGTTAACAATGATATACCGAACTATCCTGGGAGTAAAAAGTACAAGACAGGTGTGTACAGAGTGTACACAAATATGGGGAATGCTAAAGAGCTGAATGTTTTGACAAAGTGAACATGCAAGACCATACACAAACATTTACACATAAAATGTGTACTTTATGATTTTTACTACTGGCCTGAAATCTTAAGTGACAGCTTTCTTATTTAAAGCTTATCAAAGTACAAAGGAAAAGTAAAATGTAAATAAGGAGGACACTCTTTCAACAACATAAATTGTCTTAAGAACGAGACATTTAAACGTAGAATAAACAGTGATGGGACAGAGAGTAAAATAAAGAGTTTATTGTAATTGAGGTTTAGATGACAGCGAGCTTCTTAAAGTAATTTACTACATCTTGCATCCAATGAACGTAATGCAAATTCATTCTAAATAAAAAAGAGAAACATCTCCTTACTACCTGCTTGTAAATTACAGAAAATGAGGTTTCATATTACTCATTACTTAAATGTGTTATTGCTTACACTGGCCACTTGTACCTAAAGTTAGCTTCTAAAACGTACCTAAGTTGGCAAACCTGAGGAGTAAAATTTGCAATAATCTTTTAAAAAAAATACTTCCAAAAATAAGTTAAAGACAGTATTAAACATAATCATTTGTGTTTTTTAATTTATAATTTAATCAATTTATTAACATAAAAATTTAGCAGCCAAATACAGAAAAATACATGATTTTAAACAATCTCAAAGATATATCTATAAATAACTGGTAAAGAACTATTAATTATTTAACAATCAGACTAATATGTATTGAGAAAATTTAATAACATGGGCCTTGATTAAAAGTTTTATATATATATATATATATATATATATAAATATAAATATAAATATATATATGACCAGTCTTAACTTCCATCAGTTGAATGGTATTTTAAAAAATTAAAGCGAGCTAGATTCTCTTCTCAAAAATATTTAATGGTATCAAAAAGAAAAGCAGAAACAAATGCCAAAATCTCTTTTAAGAACTCTTATATGTTTGGAGATACTTAATAGTTTTGAGAGAAAAAACAGGCTGATGTATTTCTTTCTACATCTTTCAGAGCTAAAGATGTGTGGATACTGACATCACAAAGAAGTCACAAGTAGAAGTTGGTTTTAATTTGTTTTGCCACTCTCACTCTCATTTCAGAACCAAAATTCTAATTAAATTAATCCTCAGATAGGTGTTGGGATGCATTAAGTAATTAAAATGGATATTACAAAGACTAAAGTCATTTCAAAAAAAATATGTACTATGTTAAAATTCCATTCGGTGCCTGTAATGCGAAAACATTCTATATGAGTGAGAATACAGACATGGGCATGTACATGTACATAGCTCATATGAAGTCACTAATTCATATGCTACACTTGTGCATAGCTCAGAGAAAACAATAAAGCTAAAATAGATTAGTAATGCTTGATCCCTTTACACATGAAGTGTATCATGTAATAGAGAAATTAGATTCCACAAACTAACGTCTGCCGTATAGATTTACACTATTTATAGCTGTATCTGATCTCAGATATAATACATGCTTCTATAAGGCGAAACAGAAATACTGATTCACAAGGATTCACTGAAAGCCATATTGTAGAATCTAAGCAAGAAACACGTTATAGTAAAAAATGTTTGTTGATTTGTAAGTTTCATAAATTCTGTCCAAATTCTGTCCAAAATTTTGAGGCAAAACTCTTTTTTCTTCTCCTTTTTCTACAGCTAAAATACATTTAATGTCTAAATAGCAGTTGTGGTATATCTATCATCCTCTACTAGGTTCATTCTTGGTTACTCTAATAATTTAATAATGTAATATTAATGCTTTTTTAAAGCTTGGGACATATACATTAGGTAATATGAATATGTTTATTATTCTTTATAATACCATACTACTCACTATCATGGATACAAATAATTAACAGATAAAGCAATTATAAATGCAAAAAAGAGAACCATGCTCCCATTAAATTAAGGAAAAAAGAATCAGAAAATAAACTATGGGCACTTGTATATTTCCCTCTAACACTGTCTACAATAGAAGGCTTAAATAGCTGACAGTGAGTCACTTGTTTATTCATGTTAAATAAACTGAATATATAAGTTAACTTCTGACTTACTTAAAAGTATTTAGAACATTTTCTAGAACGTATTTTGACCATCAATTACCTAGATACCAAAGTTGTTGTATTGTGTTGCTTGATGAAATAGGACATACAGCAACCCTCAAACCAGTATTACAAGCCTGGCAAATAGCATCACATTTGGGTGACGCACAGAATCCATCACCCTAGGGATAAACGCATTGGATCATAGTACAAAGTCTTTACATGTTCCATATTATTTCTACATAACGTTTTAAGATGATAGAATCGTAAACTATAAAGTGCTATCCATTAAAAAAGATATATTCAGAAACAGCACAGTCACTTAACTGCTCCTCTCAACAGAAATTTGGGATTTTAAAAAAATTATCTGCAGAAGCATTTCTCAGAATACACTGTAAGGTGGCATTTTGATGTACAGTTTTTTTGTCATTTCTTAAATTTCTTAGTAAATTCAGCGTAGGTATAAGTATTATGATCATGATGGCTTCATTATGTTTAAACTCCAAACTTCAAGACTTTATAAAGTAGGTCATGTAGCTCCTTAAAAGATTTATGTTTTAAAGCGTAGAATTTAGCAAAGTGGATTCCACCATCAAGGTGTATCTACGTATTGTCCATCCACAAATACTACATACATAACACATACCTGCAATAGCATGCACACATATCAGCAGTAATTTAAACATACCGTGGATACATCAACCATTTGCAAGCATTCACAATGCTAGATTTCCTCTCATACTACAGACATCCTACTACTAGTTACCAGAATATCACACAAATCAAAATACATTACCTTTGTTCAAACAATACTTCAGTTCATTATATAACAGAAAAGGTTATCCTTAATTGCTCAGGAACCAAGATAGTGGTGGATTCTTGGAGCAGAAGTGGTGCGGAGTGGCTTGAGGCAAAACTGAAACATATTGTTTAAGTAAACCTTAAGGGGAGGGGATCCTATGCGCAATTGATGGATTTTTTTTTTTTTTTGGTATCATCTTCCACAAAGCCTCTCCAACCCCTCCCCACCACTGAACAGTAAACAAACTACTGATATTAAAGGACTGCGGCTCTGAACACCTCTCTCTTCCTTTTTTTTCTCTTCTCACCAAACTTTATTACTGTTCCCTCAGTTTTGCAGTAATAAACCAATATTCATTCAATAAAAACGTAGTGACGGAGAGACCCATCACCTGAAATTCCTGTTTGAAAACTTTGTAAAAAATAAATCAAGACTCACTCTAAGATACTCTCTCTATGCTGATGCGAACAAGTTATAGCTTAAGTTCCTACAGTTTTTCCTGACACATCCTTATGTAAAGGAGTGGTTAGCAGAGAAAAAAATGCCTCTGATTTGAACTGAAATCTGTAGTTCTCACAAGAAAAAATGAGAAAAACGTAAGGTAAATCAAAACCATCAAATTTCCATGCACGGAACTCTTCTACTTCCCTGAATATACGGGATGCTTTTCATGATAATTACTAATGCCTTAAAAGACATTTTAAGGTATCTGTATGATACCTAATTTTCAGTATATATTATTTCTAAAACACACTCTGTGTAAAAGGAAAACAAAACAAAAACAAAAACCCTCAGAACAAATTTGGGGTTAAAAGCAAAGTCCAAGACAAGTAACTGTAAGATTTAAACCAAGACAAGTAACCATAAGATTTAAACCTTCCGAACAATTCCTACCAGAAATGTCGATAATCAGTTCTGGCCCACCAAATGGGGCACAGGGCCCCATTTCTGGGTGGAACATCTTTCTCCAAGGAAGGAAAAACTGGCACAAATCTTTTTGCCCTCTGAAAAGATTTTCCTACTTGCCAGCTTCTGAAGTTGCCCTGATGTCAACCAACATCACCAAGTTATCTCTTAACTGGAGAAAGTTCTGTTTGCCTGTACAAGACCAGGAAGAGAGAAAATGACTATTCAAAAAAAAAAAAAAGGAAACTAAAAACACTGTGTGATAATAGGGTTAAAAACTATCATCTGAATTTGTGAGCAAAAAGGGCCGCCCATTGAAACAAAATGACCCTTAAAATTAACGCTTTCAATCTAAAAATATATTTTTGTAAAGTTTCATCTATTTTCCTTCCTCTGCACATAAAAATGATTAATGTCACAATTAAACTTCCACATTTCAGACTCTTGTTAACAGGTGTAGCGTTCTTTATATAAACGTATTCATTGACCTGTCGCCATTGATAATCTTAATTAATTCACGTCAAATGAAACAAAAACAAATGTTTTTTTCCCCCAAATAAGAAAGAAATAACGCAACACAAATACCCACTCTCCCCAAAACCCAAAAACTGTTTAAGTTACAGTAACCTGAAATGCACCAGCCATCACAGAGAGCAATTGGAGAAATCCAGCAGGGCTCAGCAGGAAAGATTTTTAATAACAGATTGAAAAACAGAATAAAAATAACTGCATCAACAGAGCCTTTCTTCCTCAGGCCACAAGCCCGTTCTTACTTGAACTTTTTTTTTTTTTTTAAATGGCATTTTGGCCACTAAAACCAATCCAGAACATTATTAAAAGTTAAAAGCTACCAATTACTTCTGTCTGTTCTTTTAAAGAAAAGTTTGGCATTACGTCAGTTGGTTTAAAGAAAACAAGAAAGAGAGAGAGAAAGAGTAAGAGAGAAAGTTTCCTGCTTGTATAAACTAAACCACCAGGGAAGGTGTCTAGCCACTTGTAAAGTATTTACTGCAGGTTTTTAAAGAGCTAGAAACATTTTAAAAATTAAAAGTTTTCTTTCTTATTTTTAATGAAACATACTTAGGAACAAAAAGCGTATCCTTCATGTCTTTCTTTGGGGTGTTTTGATGTTTATTTGTATTTCGATCATAACTTTGAATCAGAAAATGATTTCCACTGATGCTTCAAATGTGAAGTACATAGATAATTTCATCTTCATTTTGCTGCCTGGATTTGTGCTCTTCGTAAAAGAAAAAAGTTTAACGACAAAAAGTAGACATTGCCACCATAACAGCTACTACAGCTGCAGCGACCAGCCAGGCTTCTTCATCTAACTCACTCTTAACAATTTAGATCATTTTCATCCATAGATCCTTCTGCAAATTCAGCAAAGGGGTTTCCATAAACCCAAAGCTCTCTTTCTAACCTAAACCAAGTTCTACATTATTATATCCATCAGAGAACCAAATCAAAGGCCAACGAATTTAGTTCCCAGGGATCTGAGAACCACTGAGTGATAGGCCATATATAATTAATAGAATATCCTATACAAATAAACAAACGGCTTAAGACCCACTTACACCCGAGGATAAATTTTTAAAAGTGGTTATTCCCTCCGCAAAACTGTTTGCTACTGAACAGTGTATAAAATACCACTTGATATTTTAACATATTTACTTTAATCTACTGGTTAAAGCTTTTCGGAGGTCAATAATTTTGATAATTATAAAAAACTGTTCTCAATTTTTTCAACATAAAGAACTGCAAAGTGCGTTAGTATTCTCTATCCATGATGATTACAAGTGCCTTGAGAGAATCAGACTAAATTTCTACTTGACAAAAGCTTTAAGAGTTGCTTCCTATTTTATCTAAGAGGGACCCTACAATTCCACAAATCGTAACTAGAACAGTAACAAAGAATTCACTTCCTTCTGTATGGTGGTATCAAAAGATGAATATAGAATATGTCTATCTATGTTATCACATAGATAGACAATCAAAGTAAAACCAAGTCTAGACATGCTGCCATTAATTTCCTCAAATTTCAGTCAGCAATAAATAAGGAAGCTAAATGAGTAAACAAGACTCAGAATTAGTTATCAAGGCTATTAGTACTTATAACCAGCAAAAGAGGGGAAGAGAAAGAACCCTCTGTTACCTGAAAGCTTGACCAAGGATGAACAACAGAAAGCAAGTCCATAAAACTTGCCTGTTTTTATCAAATTGATTGTAACTTGTGAGCTGCAGTATTTGAGACAAAACTGTCTGAGTTTATAGTTTTCTGTGCCTGCCAAAAACAGATGCAGACTACCACACTAGCTGTCCTGCGGAAACTAAATTAAGCAAAGGCAAATACCAAGTGGAAAGTTGTCAGCCTGTTGAATGAATGGCTGCATTTTACACACCACAGAATATCTTAATAAGAATATGTTTTAATGTGCACCAGTCATTTTATTTTAAGTGCATCACTTTTTACAAAAATAATAATTTTCCCTTTAAATCAATTATAAACACCTGCCCCCAACTTTCTTAAAGTCTGTTTTGTTTTATACACAATAGTATAGTGTTGTTACATTATTGTTTGCTATCAAAAGGGGTATTGAAGGAAAAAAATTTTACATACATGTATTATAAAAAAAATTAAAGGCCTGTTATCAATATCTGTGCTCATTTCAAATTCAAAATAAAGTTCTAGCTCAAAAACAATTTGCTGCAAGCCCTTTGAAAACTTTCAGTAATGTTTATTTACTTCAACAAAGAAGGTAAGACAAGAGTTTATTAAAACTTATCACCCTATGTATTTAGTGCAAATGTGCAGGTCATTAATTGCAAACTGTAGTCTGTATTTCTTTTTTCTCGCGCGCTTGCTCTCTCTCTCTCTCTCTCTCTCTCCCTCCCCACAAGACATAGACACACACACACATCAAAAATAATGACAACAATAATAATAGAAACATCACTGAAATGCTAGAATCTTAAAAAGCAGCTTTTCCACAGATGAATTCATTTCCCTGCTTTGAAGCTTTTCCTTATGAATGAAGATTTCCTTGTGTGTATTAGTGAGACCTACCCTGTGGAAATCAGAGGAAACTCAGGAGTGGTATGTGACTTAAAAGAAAAGTAAAAATAATACCGAAAATATGGTAGGGCCATGTGTAACTCACTTATGACTAGCACACATACGGATTCTAACCTATTTTTAAGCAAGTATGAAGAAGATTGTATAAAATCCTGTAAAATCCTACTCTTTAAAATGCTGAGCTCTAAAATCAAGTCAGACTTCCCAGCTACTTATGACACTTTTCTCCTTCTTTTAATGTTACCTTTAAGAGACAAAGGACAAAATCTAAAACGCAGCAAAGACCCTGGCAGCGTCTAAAATTCAAGAGTGACTAACTTTTTTGTGAGGAACTTGCTATGTTCCACCATTTATTTGGAGAGGGTCCGACTTTGTTACTATGAGTGGAAAAGTATTCTACACACACATATCCTAACATATAACAGATATATCAGGAAGCCATAAACGTCAACTCGCCGATTGTAAATAATACTTTGCCAACAGAGTATTAATGAAGCTTGGGAATGCCTCTCATTTAGAGAAATCAAGTCATAATGTTGGCACTAAAACTCTGTTTCCCCTTTAGAAGTTTTATTTTCACGTTACTAATATCCAGAAATAATTGTCAAACTTTAGCACGTTGGTGGCCCTGTATATTTAACTGAATCTAGAGATGTTTCCATCCAAGGGTATAGCTTAAAAAGGAAGTTATGAAATCTGAGGACAGAGAAGCTCTAAGAACGATATGTTTGACTTGTTAAGATTAAGCACGTCATTAATAAACTTTCACTTAAAGGTAAAAAAAAAAAATCCTCAAAATATTGGTATCGTTTCCAGACTGTCCTGTCAGCATCACAACTTACAGGAAACGATTCATCTTCCCATACAAACCCTGTATTTACTCACAACCCTGGCATACTTGGGGAAAGAGAAAAAGCCCACACCGTTTTAGAGCTAGTTTGCTTTTACACATTAACTGGTGGAATATCTGAGAAAGTGGCCTAAGCAAATGAGTAGCATGTAAGAAACTTTACAACAGTGAGCTCAGAAACTTTCATTCTCATTTTGTCCACGTCAAGAACTGGCCGCCCGCATGACTTTCCTTTGCTGCCCCTTGCATTTTTAACTCTGGCAGACTTTTCTAAATGATCAACTTTTCCTAAAACCGGCAGGAAAAGTAACATGATGCCAGCAAGATCCATAGGTTTTAACTTAAGAGCTGGAGGACTCAAAAGAGGTGGCTGGAAGCTTCCTATTTTATTTTTGCTTTGAACAATCAAAATTTTAAGCCAACAACCAGGCCTAGAGTAAGCATTTCTTGGTAATTTTGTCTCAGGCCCTATCTGTATTTTCCCTTTGTACTTGCTGTGCTCTCAGACCCTTTCCTGTTCACCTGGTGCGTTTACAAAAGTTCAATGAATCTATGAAAGTTCAATGAATCGGCCTAGCTGGATTTAACTTCTCCGCTAAGCTTCTCACTTCACTTACCTCACTTAAAACTCTAGCTGTGATTTTCCAAAATAGGATAAGGATGAATATGCTACCATAATTTTGGTTCATCATTAAGATCCATCGCTCTCACTTTCATAGTATCAATTCTGAGGCCTAAAATGATATGAGGAAGTAAAGCAAGACCTAAAATGTAAGACGTCCAAGATTCCCTCAGAAACCCACCAGTCCCTCTCGCCCTCTAACTTAAATTGCTTTAGAGTCTTAGGGCCATAAAACAGTTACTGACTTCCCTGGGGAAAAGGGGAAACACCACCATCGCACACAGGTACTAACAAAAAAGCTTTCCCAGCCACAAAAACAGCTTTGCACTTCAAAGGGCTCCCACCTCCGTCCGCCTCACCCTCAAATTATTCGTGGGGTCCTATAATCCTGGAGTTATTTGAAGGGACAGCGGTGTTTGCCTTGGCCTTTCAAAGATGCGTTTCTCTAGAACCCAAACAGGAACTAGACAGAAGGCGAAGCGCCCGTCCGCCTGGATGTCCCACCGCTGTCAGGCATTTAATCACCGGCCAGTGTCCGCTGACCCGCGACACAGGGCGCATCATCCTCACCGCAGAGGAAGTCTGCCCCCTTCCTCAGCCCCTACGGAAGCGCCCTGGCTGCGAGGCCTGCCACATGGCACGGACAGGGCACAGACCCCTCGGTCAAGCTGCCCTGAGCCGCGCAGAGGCGGGTGCATCGGGGGATGCGACACCCTCCATCTACAGCCCAGCTGGGCCTTTAAGGGAAAAAAGTTTGAAGCCTGGCTTTGCAAACTCTTCAAAGCCAACGCCAGTCCTGTACTGTTTTCCCACTTTGGGGACCACACGGAGGCCCCTCTCTGAGACCCTCCCAACCCTCCTGAGTTCGCCCAACTTACTACTCTGCATGCTGGTGCCTAGTCTGCTCCCCGCTTGTCAGGAGCCCCAGAAAACTGGCGGCGGCGGCGGCGGCCCCGGCCCCTCGGGTCCTACCACCCCCAGCTCCTCCGCTGCGCCCGGTAGGAGAGAATTAAAATCAGCCAGAAAGAGACAGCGAGGGAGAGTGGGGCTGAGAGGGGGAGGGGGCACCGGACTGAAACTTCTTTTTTTGGCAAATGGGGATTTGTTTTTCCTCCTCCCCGGCGGCTGAACTTGACCCTCCTGACTCCAAGGGCTACTGCAGTTTGAAGTCGTTCGTTTCTAAGACTCAGATGCCTTCGACCCACCAAAAGTAAGGGAGGAAGGGGGCAAAAGAGAGCAGAAAGGAAGAAAGAAAGAAAGAAATCACACGCGCAAAAAAGGAAGAAAGAAAATGCATGTGAAACCCGAGAAGCCTGCGCTTGGCTTTCTGCACACTCTCCCTCTGCTTTTTTTTTTTTTTTTTTTCAAAGAAAGTCACTTTTAATTCCCAGGGCTCCCCGCTTGCGATCGCCCACATTTTGCGCACACACGAGCGGGCGCAGCACTCGCGTCGCGGCTCCCCGGGCCTGGCAGAGGGGCTCCCGCGCCCCCCGAACCCCCCGCGGCCCCCGGCCCCGCGGCCCGCCCGGGCCTCCCCTCCTTACCTGTTGATTAATCGTCAAGAACACCCTCGGCAGCCCGAAAGATGGTGGCGCGGCGGCCAGAGCCATGAACCGTCTTCTGTTGTTTGCAGAGTTGATCTTGGATTATTGGGGGGGGGGGAGAAAAAGGTCTTTCCTGCCTCCCCCCCTTTCCCTTCCCTCCCCCCCCCCTTATAAAAAAAAGAGAGAAAGAGCGAGAGAAAGAGAAAGGAAATAGAGCAAGGATGTGCCCGGTGCCGGGTGGGAGAGGGGAGGGGGGTGTTGTTTTTTGTTTAAAAAAAATAATAATTAGGAAGGCGAGAGAGCGATCGAGAGGACGCGGGGTATGGAGAAAGGAGCAGCACCAAAAAAGAGGACGCTTAAGATTGCAGTGAGATCGGGTCTTTATCAGAAATGTTATCGCTTGTCAGGACCTCAGTCTCCGCGCATTACGTCAGTTTCAAGACACCAACACTATTAATATCAAAGGAGCCTTCGCGGAGGAAAGCGCCACCCCAGACCGAGCTCCCTTAAAGAGACAGCGCGCGTCCCCGCGCCGCCGCCGCCGACGCCGCCGCCCCGCCCGGCTCCGAGCACCCGCCGCCGCCGCCCGCCCGGACCGGCCCCGGCCGCGGCCAGCCGGCTGCGCGAGAACTTCGCCCGAGTCGGAGCGAGGCGAATGAGAGCTGCGCGATGCAGGGACCCGGCTACCTTCCCGCCCCGCCTCTCCCCCCTCCTCCTCCCCCACCCCCCATGTGGGAACGCGCGAGCTGGACAGGGAGGAAAAATCCGCAAGCTTTAGGAATAATGTGATAAAGACAAGGACCTACCTTGGGGAGTGGCGCGGGGTTGGGGGGGAGGTGGGGGCCAGTGCGCGACGGCCCAACCGACGGTCCCCAAACACTCGGAGATGCTCTCCTGAACAATCAAAAGAACTCTGAAAGTGTTTACCTTTTCAGTTGCTACTTTCTCTTCTCGCTCCCAATTAAACGACGCAGGAGTGTGTGTGTGTGTGTGTCCCCTCCCCCTTCTTCTAGGACGTGAAAGTCTTTGGACACCTAGTCGGTGGTCAGGGTTTCCCTTGCGTTTGATGGCAAGAGGGCTGGAGGGGAACAACTTGAACTCTATCCTGAGTTGGAGAAGTGAGGACTGAGGTTGCTATGGTTTTCTGAGCTGGAGAGAAGCTAGCAAGCTCAATGGGTGCTTAAAGGGGGTACTACAAAATAGATAAAATGGGAACATTATTCAAATGCGGCAAGATTAATACCTGCTGCTCTTTGGGGTTTTAGTAGCAGATAAGGAATTCTGACTTAAGCATGACATTCTTTTTAGCAATTCACATCTTCAGATACTCTCATTGTTAAATAAAATTCTCTCAACATGAAGTTACTGAATTGAGAGTGGTTTTTTTTTTCTTTTTTCTTTAACTTCTGAAGATCAACAATACATAAAAGAGGACCAAGACAGGATTTGAAGTATGGTAGGTGTTAAAAACTAAGTAAACATTTCTTGGGCGTTTGGACTTCATTTTCTTCAGTGGGGTGACTTTAAGTGGCATGTTTTTTCTCTAGTGAAAGTCAGTTTAAACTCATTTTGCGCTAAAAGGAGAAACATCCTTCTCCAAACTATAAAATGATTAAAATGAGAGTTTTAGAGAGGTACGAATCATGAATCTGTGAGTTGAAGATGAAGTAATTTCCTCTAAAATATTTTCACTAAATGATTCTTGCATCTTTTCAGAGAAAAGGTGAGTATATTTTTGAAACATACTATAATCAGAAGTGAAAAAGCCAATCATTAAAAAAAAAACCTATATGCTCTTTAGAACTTTACTGCTTTTTCTGTAAGGTCTTCATTTCTGCTTAATACACCTAGTCAGGCAGACATGTGATTCCTTTTGTACCACTTTTGTTCCAGAATTTTAGTATCCTGTCCCATACACTCTTTAGGAGTAGTAGAAAGACAATAGTACTTTTGCAGTAGAGAAATTAGTCAGGTAAAAGAGTAGTCAAAATACAGTTTTACAAAGAGGCAAACAATATATTCCCTAGAGGAGTGAGAAGACAGTGAACCTCATATGCATGGAGTTGTTCATATGTTATCATCAATTTAAGTGGATTTGGGAAGAAAGTTAGATTTATATATAGTCCTGCATGCAGAAATATCAGTAAATCTCACAGTCAGCTACTAATGACCACCTGCGTATTTCCACACCAGAGTCATTTAATACTGTCCACCACCAATTTCCACTGTAAAAAGTATTCATATATTAAATATAGAACTTTATTTTCTTTTTTAAGCCATAAATTAGCTTACCAACTTTTATGGAAATATGCACGGCACAGTAAGAAGCATTTTTATTCAGGAAAAAAAAAGGATCTGAGTGAAACATTCTTTAGCCATGACTAACTAAAAATATTAGATCAAATAAATTTTGAAATATGTTTCTGAATAGTAAAACCATTTGTGTATTTAAAGGGTTAATACCGCCTAAACCTGCTGAAGCTGGTATGTAACTGATAAAAACTGAGGCTATAGCATCTTAGCAGCAAAGTTAAATAGTACAATCTATCACAAGGATTCGTCCCCTAATCTCCATCTGCTCGCCAAGATTTAAATGATATTTTAAAAAGAGAAGTGATCTTTTCCTCTCTGTCACCCTCAAGTCTATGGCAGTCGTCAAGAGTGTAAATTTACTCACATGAAACAATCATTGATTAACTTGGTTCAAAAGAACAAAATTACACGCTTTTGCGAGCACAAAACTCTTGAGATGGCTGGTGTTTTTCCACCTGTAATAATAAAAAATTTCACCATTAAGTGTACACCAAATTATATATTATATAACAAATTAAAGCCAAAGGTCTGAGGGTGAATTGTGTCCTTTAATTGAAAAGATAAAGTTACACTTCAGGTACTAAGCCAACAAATTCATGGTCAGTTAAAAATGTAATGAATGAAGTTTCACGGACTCAATTTTGCTGAAGTTTGCCTGAGAAATGAAGAATCTCTTCATGTTCCTTTTAGTATTTTGAGTTGGAATATACAGCAGATCAAAATGCTGTCTGTATCAATCCATTTACATTAACCACAAAAGATCTGTGGAGAACTTAATAGAAGCACAGATATTTTTTGTAAACTTTTTCAAGCAAATTATGTATTTATTTATGAAATAATTTATGAAGAAAAATTTTACCTCATGGTTTAGATATATTACATATGCTCTTGATTGACACAATATGTTTAAGCTCAAAGGCCCTCGTGGCATTAGCATTTTTTAATTCTAGTAGGAATATTTCAAAACAACCAGCTAATACATGAGGTCATAATTGTTTGACAGTTGTTTTTAATATATAAAATAAGCTATGTATATTGTTTTCCTTCAAATGTTTGTTGATTTGTTTTTATAGTCCTGACATTTGCATGGCACAAACTGAATTAGGGGAAATATTAAAGATTTATTTACATTTATTATCTTCTGCTGTCAAACATATGCAAAGCTCTTAAAACCATTCTATTCTTTCGCTTTTATTTGCAATGCATTTCTGAACAATGGAGCCTGGATGTTAAAATGACAACCTGCCTTTTTGTAGGATACATCAGAAAATAACGAAAAATTAAGAGAAATTTTAAAAAGCAAATAAAAGGAATAACTTCCAACTGAAATAACTTCTTTATAATCTTCCTTAATTCTCTGAATTCTGGAATTTTCTCTCATGGCTGGACCACTGATGAAACAATTCCTTGCGCTGTATTAATGCTTATTTATTTCTCAAAATTACATAATACACTTTTTTCAGTTTTATTAATGTAAACATTCCTTTTCCCCCCTTTTCTTGTAGTTTATTCAGCAGAGATACAAAGACGGATTAGTAGTTAAGCACAAGCATACTTGTTTTACATTTCAACCTTTTAGCTCATAACTTACTTACAGCTCCAGTGCCTGTAATCACAATGATTTTACCTGATGGAACACGTGTTTCAGAAATGTAATCCAACTGTTTACTCTAACGCATCATAAATTGCAATTCCTTTCAGAAACCTCAAAGATTGACAGCCCTTGTCCTAAATGCCAACTGCTTCAACACATACTAACAAGAAAATATTTATGTATTATCTGCTCTCAAGACCGTACTATATCATAGGAAATGGAAGACCATTTGGCCTTCCAGCATATCAAAAGAAATTATTGAAGCAGGCTGCCCTACTCCAGAGGGAGACAAGCAACAGAGTGTGTATCAAAGATGAACTTCCCTGAGTCCCTTTCTTCTTGCAATCACACACCACTCAACCTTTTAGAAAAAAACACTCTTCTGCAAAATTATGATCATTTTGCAAACTACCTATTCCTGAACACCTCTGGGTGAATTTATTAAAGATAAATTCAGCTTTAAATAGCCTGTATCTTGTTTTCAAATTCACACTTAACACTTGCCAATCCTCCCCCTGCAATATCAGGCAACTAACTGCCTAGTTAAACAGATGGGCCTTGCAGCCCACCCTAAAAGCCAACAAACATGGGCTTTATTTAATTAAAAGAGGAAACAAATTTCTGAGGTGTAGACACACACACACACACATACCCACACACACAGCATACACATGAACATACACACAAAATCCCTGCCTGGGTGCCTGAGAATAATAATAACAATTCTTGCTTTTTCATTAGGTTTTATGAATGGCCAACTATATACTATCCATTGGAGTCAAAGTAGATTTATATAGGCTAGCTCAGCACTGTGTATCCAAACCAAGCCATTGCGAGAAATAGCTGGACTCACTTCCCTTGTCTCACATCAGAGAGAGCATTTACATCTGAATTAACCCAGATTCACCATCTGACCCTGAAAAGTAGGTGTTTTCCAATTTTCTCCATATTTCTAACTTCTGCTCTAGGATCTTCTGCCATGATACTTTCTCATCCCGTTCACTCTTCCAATTTTGTGCAATGAACTCTCAGTTGTATATAAACAAGCCCAACACCCAATTCTGCCTAAATTTCCGACTGAAATATTCCACTGGAAATTCAAACTTGTGAATCTGAATGATGTGATACATATTGAATATCATAATTTAGGAAGAGGAGCCTGTAAAGTCAGACAACATGGAAGGAGGAAGGAAAGAGACAAACCCTATCTCCTGTAAAGGCATGAGTCATCCAGACCAGAAACCTTAGACACTTGACATCTTTAGCAATACCCTCCCCACAGGGCCCACGTCCAATCAGTTGCCCAGTCTTCCCATTGTTCCCTTTCTAAAGACTTTTGTACCTCCCTTTCTTTCCATCCTCATGGACCCTTCCCAAATTAAAAAGTCATCATCTCCCCCAAGACATCCCTTGGAGCTTTTCCTCCTTCCTTTCTCTCCCTCTGTTCATACAGAGCTACCAGATCAGGTCATTGCCCTTCTGCACTTTTTATTCCTCATGACAAAAATCCTGCGACTCCCAACTGCCAAAAGAATTACACCAAAAAGGGCGGAGAGCATTCAAGGCCTCCCATAACCTAGTCCCCCAACACCTTTCTGGCCTCATTTTTCACTCCGTTCTTCCACACGGTCCTAACCCACTGATTGTGCCCTTCCCCAGGTCCATCTGACATTTCAAACGTCTTGTTTTATCCTTACCACGACCTTCTACTTAGAAGGTTTTGAAGGGCCCTTTCATGCCAGCTCTCCATGCTGAATACCCTGTCTTCTTCTAAGATCAAACTCAGATTCTGCCTTTTGCATGAAGTCTTCCCAAATTCCAAATCAGAATCAGCAATGCAGGAAGTAAGCTTCCATAGGCCCGCTTCTCTCTCTAGGTGGCGATTCAACACAGTGACTTACATAATGGTGTTTGTTGACCTAACCACCTCCTCTGCTAAACTGTAAGATCCTTGAGGGCAGAAGACCATTGAGTCATAGGTACTGAGTAACATCTCTTAAATTGAATTTGGAGGTTGGAACAAGCTCTTTACATTTTACTTAGAAACACACTATGGAGTGCAAGTTTCAAATGCTCCATGTGGCCTTTTCTTCCTTTCTTTCTGTTCTTTTTTTCCTTAATACATATGGGCTGATGCATTATGTGCCAATTGAAGCTTCAGGGTGGGCTTCATCTCAGCAGCATATTTTTGGCACTGTATCAGAGAAGATGTTTGTCCTGCTCTGAAATATTGTCCTCATTATCGTTAAGTTTGGGTTCATAATTCCATGTTGCTCTAAAAATAGTGAATTAAATTATCTTTAACTAAATCCTAGGCATTAAAATGTGAGCATATAGAAAATTAGGCTGAAAGCTGAGAATTCTTAGATGGGAAGGGATTATTTGTAGTTTTAGGAGCCAGAAGTATACATTAGGAAAGTTATAGAAGTGAGGTAGAGATAAACAATCTCTTTAAACATTCACAGTGTTTTTTCTCTTTATTGTTTAACATAAAAATATTGAATCATTTTAGCATATGTCAATCTACTGATAGCTATTCATTTTTCCATGTACTAAATTATCAAACACATGTGACATTTAATTGAGGGTATAGACCCAAACATCCAGGTTCTCACAGGGATCACGTTTCACAAGGTCACATGAATCCCATGGAAGTGTGTGTGTGTGTACATATGCATGCGTCTATGAGTGTGTGACCACCTGGTAAATGAAAACTTCCATTTAGTTAACATTCCATCTTGCTGTTCACACAACTGATTCATCCTTGGTGTATCTAGACAATTTGAATGGTCTGGTGTACAGACATCCACGTAGACATGGACAAATGATCAAATGAAAAGTATTAGTTATTACTTTGACTCCAAACTTTGCTCATCAGTACTTGTATACTGCTCAGAGGACAGTAAGCTATCAGCTTCTGGAAGGAAGCAACACTCCACATTTTCTCTGCTCTGTGCCATGAGAGGAGAACCACTTCATCTCCTGGGCTCCCTTGCAATATGAATTCTGGAGGGATTTGACCAATGACATCATGAGCTCAAAGAATGGGAGGAGAGACAGTCAGGGTACTTAGTCCCTTGACTTTCTCCTGTCCAGCAGCCCTTCTGCCATGGATACACTCTCATAGGGCTCCAGTAATAAGCCCTCCCACCCTGACTCCTTGTGATTTTAGGCTCAGGAGCAGCTGCTTCTGGTGTTTTTTAGGCCCTGGATGTTTCACCACCTCTTTTTGTGTCCCTAAACTCTGCCGTTACTTTGTAAATGATCCTTAATGAAACACTTTTCAAATTTTTCTTTGAGTGTGCCTCGTTTTATCTTCCTGGACTCTGATTAATAAAATCATCTTTGTACCCTAGGGTCTAACAGAGTCCTTATAATTCAATAAACTATAGTTCAATAAAGTGAAACAAATATATGTTGAGTATATCATGTGCCAGACACTGTGTTAAGTGTTGGGTGCCCCAGAGGTAAGTGAGCTGACATGCCCCCCATCTTATGGATTTTATGGTCTAATTAAGCACTTCTTAAACTAGCTTGGGTGCTTTTTTTAAAAAAGTACAAATGTATGGGCCCCACCTATTGAATGGAGGTGGGGCCTGAGAATGCATTTAAAATAAGGACACCATGTGATTTTTGTCTTCACTAAAGAATGAGTGATCCTTTGACTATGACATATATTAAATAATTCATTACAACTGAGAAGATACAAAGAGAGACCTTGATAAAGATTAGCTGGGTGAACGCATGAAGGCATGAACTTTTGGGAATAAGGTAGTTCAGATATGGGGGGCAAGGTCATTTATTTGCAGTGCTTAGGCACAGGGGCTACTGCATCATCACGGGGTGGTCACAAGTTAGGGGTAGACAATGCTTTACAAACTGTGATAATTGTCTTTGATCATTGTGCTCTACTGTATTAATTCCCAAGCCCTCCTCCTTCTTCCACAGCCAGCATCCACAAATCTGCGGCAGCAGCCCCAGCTGCTGGGTTTCCCCAGCAGAGCAGAGCTCTGCACAATTGCTGCAGTTTGCTCTAGTCTAGACTCTGGAGCTAGCTCTGTCTGGAAAGAGAAGCACAGACACTCATAGTTCAAAGCTAATTAAGTCAGTAAGATAAACAAGGTAAGCCTCCTGGGAATAAGGGGAATTTCTTGAGCCCCAAGAAATTCACGACTTAGAGGTTGAGAACACTGGTAATATTTGAAACTTCTAACGATATTATTCACTTCTAACTATATTATTCACCTCTTGCAAAAATATCTGAGATCTTTAGATAAGGGGCATGCCAATGACTACAGATGACAGCTACATGATCAATGTTAGTAGCTTTCTATTAAATGATATTAATTATTTGTTTTCCTATTACTCTTAAACTAAGTTTTCAGACGGTACTCCCTAATATGTTCTCAACCTTCTTTAACTTCTATTTTAAAAGCAGTCCTGGGCAAGATCTTTGAACTAGTCATGTCAAACTATTTAACCAGTCATGCAGAATATCATAGCACAATACATCTATGTTCATATATATATATTCACATGTATATTGAGGCGCTTTAAACAAGGAAACATCATCAAACACATCTCCTATTCTGTCTCTCAAACATCAAGACATATGAAGAATTCAACTACTACTTCAATTATTCTATGAGTTTCTAATTGCTGTATAAGTTAAGAGTCCAGTGCAAATGTGAGGTACTTCAAACCAAATCTTATTTTATTTAAAGAGACATGTTACTTCATATCTTGACCTCATGTTAGGTGAGTAAAGGCAATTCTATCTTTAGACCACAAAAGTAAAAATGAACGTAAAGTAACCATCTAGAAACAACCCCTCTGTGAGGTACATCTGAACAATGTGTATAGATTAATATACGGAATATGTGCTAAAGATGGTTCAAGTACTGGCTACAGTTGTTAACTCTATGCTCTGCGCTACTACACTGCATGCACTGGTCAGAATACTATACTGTGAATTTGTGTGTGTGTGTGTGTGGTACGCGGGCCTCTCACTGTTGTGGCCTCTCCTGTTGTGGAGCACAGGCTCTGGACGCGCAGGCTCAGCAGCCATGGCTCACGGGCCCAGCCGCTCCGCGGCATGTGGGATCTTCCCGGACCGGGGCAGGAACCTGTGTCCCCTGCATCAGCAGGCGGACTCTCAACCACTGCGCCACCAGGGAAGCCCCTATACTGTGATTTTTAATGTCATTAGTCAAACTTAAAATCTTGCTCAGTGTTTTGTCATGTGTCCAGTATGATACTCTATTGATAGAGCAGAGTGAAGCGCTGAGGATCATTTTGCTTTATGAAGATATTTTATGACTCAACTACATACAAGCTATTCTAACAGATACATATTCCTTAGCCATATTTTTGACAGTGGGTTTCATTTCTCATTCAGAATATAATTAGAGGAAAGTTATGTAATTTCTACTGAGGTCATGGTAAAATTTAGCCCCTTTGTGCTGGGCTTTAGGCCTCCTGCTTCAAAGTTTCCTTAGGAAAGGCTATTTAGAGGGTATGCTTCTGAAAGCACAGTTATGGAGCATTGACTTTCCATTACAGTGTAGATCCTCCCTCTAATTTTACAAATAAGGAAACAGAGGCCTAGGCAGTGAATGACTGCAATGCTCAAGGACACGCTTAAGTGATAATAATGGCTAACACTTGTGCAGGGCTTGTTATGTGCCAGGCTCTAAGTATTTCACATCTATTAATTCATTTAGTCTGAATAAACACTCTAAGCGGTAGAGTGTTTTCCCATTGTTTCCATTTTATAGATAAGGAAACTGAGGCATATGTAATGACATAGCCAAAGTCACATGTAGTCAGGTGTAGAACTTGCTGGGTCAAGGGTCTAATGCCCCACTATACTATATTTTAATTCTGGTGGCCGAGCTGGGAAACAAATTAAAACCTATGATTTTTACTTGACACTTAACCTTGCAAATACGAAGTGTGTGTGTGTGTGTGTGTGTGTGTCCCCACTTGTGGTGAGCATTTGCTATTTTTCAGCTACCAACAACCTTTCTCTCTTCCCTAGCAAGGTCCACTAGTTTCCCTCTGAAGGAAGAGAAGCCCCCGTTTCAAATCCATAATGATGATTCACTGCAAGAAAGCAAGCATCCGACTCTGGCCTTGCTTATCAGAGCTTCACATTCAGGAACCTGACAGAGTCAGAGCCACGGACACCTGGGGGACAATCAGAGAGCAAATCTGGATCTTTCATTCCAACTTGGTCCTGCGAAGATGTGAGGGTGGAGCTCCTGCAGCTTTGTCACCACAGAAGGTTTGAGTGAATGCAGAGAAAACAGACTTTAGACACAGAGAGACAGATTTGGGCTCTGCAACATTGCTGGGATCCCTGAATTACACTGCACCCCAAGTCAGCCTTAACCCCTTAGTTCTCCCTTTTACTTATGGCTTAAACCAATGTGAATTAGTATCACAGAACTGTTCTACTATGGAACTTAAAAAATTATAATTGCATTTCTAGCCAATTATAAGAGAGTCAAACAAATAAATTTTCATGTTTTACTCAAAGTTGTATTGCACAGATCGATAAGCCATTTTACTTGCCAGACTTGGCTCTGTGTAATTTTTGACAGTATTCAACATCAAATCCACCCTCACCCTCGAGTGGCAAAGACATGACGATGTTAGAAACGATTTGGAAATGCAGTAGATACCTCCAAAAACAAATTCCAATAACTGCTGTGAACAATAGCAGAATGTTTGAGATACCCTGTGCTCTCTCAAGCTCTGAGATATTTGTTTGTTTAAATCAGCAGTTGTATTTAATAATCTTAAATTACATGTGTCCTTGACTTCACAAATTACTATTATTGAATTAATAGTAGACTGTTTTTTGTACAATACCCTTCAAAATATGCTGAAGGAAGTAAGAGACTAACTAGGCAAAATGTTTATCATAACATGTTGATAATCCTTCGATATTTGAAAGCATCCATAAGAAAATGACCAAGGAATTCAAATCCACATATGGGAATGGAGATTTCATAGAAAGTCATTGGTGGCCACAGAATGATGAGGGACAAGATTAAAATCTGGCGCATAGGAAACAAAATTATGGTTATCAAAGGGGAAAGGGCAGGGGGAGGGACAAATTATGAGTTTGGGATTAGCAGATACAAGCTACTATATATAAAAAAGATAAACAAGGTCCTACTGTATAGCACAGGGAACTATATTCAATAAATTGTAATAAACTATAATGGGAAAGAAAAAAAACCTGTTCAGTGCAAGAGGTTTACATTTAGTGTTAGCCTCGGTGTGTGAATGATGATTACGTATATCACATCTATAAGCTTTCAGTTCTAAAAGAAGTTTATTGTCCTAAAGATATCTAGAGAGACAGACTCAAATGATCTTTCTGATCTTTCTGTTATCATTTTTAATAGGGATTAAATACCAACCCCTTACATTGTATTTCATTATTACTTACTGAACTCTATGCAATGCGGCTCTGATGGTGTCTATTTTATGTTTACCTATAAACATAGCACATATTAAAACATGGTTATTCTGTGACGATGTATGAGACACTAAAAGAACAAGATACCTAGACTCTGGATATTATGCCAAATCTAAAAGATCTGTTAAACAAGTAAAATATTGGAATTATTCTGACCTTCTGATGTATATTTTCCAATTTACCCATGATATATTGTTTACAAAAAATAAAACTGTGGTGTGAGGGCAGATGCAACATAATCTTACTCTAGTCCAAATACAATCATAAAATGTTAGACCTGAAAGGTTCTTGAAAGCTTCTTTCATCTGATTGTTCCCTCTTAAATGCAACCACTTTAAAATAAGCAACCGTAATGATAATAATAATGATAATAATTATTATTATAGAACATTTACTCTGTGTCAGGCACTGCGTTAAGTCCTTTACTGTCAAAACAACTCTTTGAAGGAGTTATTATTATTCACATTTTAGAGATGAGGAAATGGAGGCACACAGAGAAATTGCTTGCCCAAGATTACATGGCTGATGGATGACAGAGCTAGGATTGAAATGTAAGCAGTCTGGCCCCAGAGTTTCCCTAAAAAAGCAATTAAGACATTTCATATTATATTTTATACTTAATGATGATATATAATTACTAGGCTCAAAATAATCTTTTCACTCACTAAAAATTAGTCAGTTATATAAATACTGTGTTTATCAAGTGACTTATTCTTTTGAGAATTAATTTTTCTAAAATAAAGAAATATAAATACTGTAAGTGCTCTTGAGCATTCTTCCATTGTCTTTAATGGGTCTTTATTTTTTTGCTTGGGTCAAAGTATCAGAAAATCATATAACTAGCATGCTCTAAAGTACATGACTGTAATGAATATTTGTACAAGTTCTGTAATTAAGATAATTTTGAACCTGGTTTATATTGGCATCACTCAACTAACCTTGCAGGCTAATCAAAGTGAAACATATTTTATGGTCCAGTTAAAACCTGAGCCAGATCATGTAACACAGTTCTATTCAGAGTATTCTAATAGCTTCCCAAATCATTCTGCATTAAAGCCAAAGCCCTCACTGTAACACTGAAAGAATCCCCCACCACTCCCCAGTTTGCCTCTCAATAAATTTCCTATTACTCTCACCTTTGTTCCCTCCACTCCAGCACTGGCCTCTTTGATATTCATTTAATATGAAAACACATTACCTCCTCAGGGTCTTTGCACCTGCTGTTCCCTCTGCTTGGAATGCTTTCCCCATGGCTCTCTCCCTCACTTCATCCAAGTGTTTACTTAAAAGTCAGCTCCTCAGCAAGGCCTTCCCTGGCTACTCAAAATGTTAAATCCCTCTCCACATGTTACACCCTCTTTTCTTGCTTTATTCTTTATCCTCCATGTTTATCAGTATATGATACACTATGAATTTTACTTATTTACCTGATTTGTCTGTCTCCCTAACTAAGCTGTAAGCTTTGTAAGTGCTGGAGTTTTGTCTGTTTGGTTTGCTGCTGGATTCCTGCATTGGTAACAGTAACTGGCATATAATAGTTGCTCAGCAATTGTCATATTAATCAGTTAATGAATAGTAGTTGGATGTATTCAATTATTTTAAGAGCAATTTCCATTGCAAATGAGGTAAATTGCAATGTCATTAACATGAATGTACCTCTCAGTCCACCTACTTTGAATATTCCATTTTATCATTCAAGTTCTTTAGTTGGCAGCTGTGATAATGGGGGTTTTAATTTTATTTATAAAGCATCCAAATCCAATTCATACCACCATCTGCTGATTTTTCCTCAGCTTTCTAGAACAAGTTAGTGCTCAGCTTGCTGCCAGTTGAATCTGATCAATTGTATATTACTATGTATAAGGCACTGGGCTAAGAGCAAGAAATTCAAGACCAACAAGAACCCATCTGTCATAGAGCTTATGATCTTATAGGGAAAAGCCATTGGAGCCAAGAGTTGAAGCATGAGTGGTAATAGGGCTGTCAGGGTACTTAGTGCTTTGAGTAAGAGATGAGGGGAGTGCCCAAAGAGGCCAGAGAAGTGAGCAGACTTGAGAGGTAATCCACATGCAGAATCAGTAGGTGTTTCTGATGGATTGAGTATGAGAAATAAGGGGAAAGGAGGATGCAAGGATGCCTTCCAGTTTATCTACTTGAAGAAATAGGGTGATGGTGGTGCCATTTACTAGGAAGGAGAAGGCTAGGGAAGGAATATGTTTTAGTGGGGCAAGTGTAACTTTTAAGTGGAGATGTGACATCTAGAACTCGTAGTAAAGAGATCCGGGAAGGAAAGAATATGTATATATCTAGATCTATATCTAGATCTAGATAGATAGATCTAGATATATATCTCATCATTATCATTATCATCATCAGTATATAGGTGACATTTCAAGCCATTGAAATAGACCACATTATTCCTGGAAAAATTATAGAAAAGATGAGCACCTAGAACTGAGACTACAGAGATCAACCAGGGACAAAAATTTCTTCTCAGCCAGAAAAAGGAGATTGGGAAAAAAACAACCCATGTGAAGGATAAAAAACAAGGGCAAGGTGCAAACAATCCAAGAGGACTGAAACTATTGCAAGAAAGGGAAAGCTAAGAGGTTGAGTTACCTAAGTTTGACTGTATGGCATTCAGGTGTTGGAGACCTTGTCACAATCTGTTGCAGTGGAATGATGAGAACCAAAACCATAATGGAGAGAGTTGGGAATGAGTCAGAGGAGAGGAACTGGAAGCAATGTGAGCACATAACCCTTTTAGGGTGTTTGGCAATTAAGGAGCCAGAGGCTTGGTTACTTGAAGGTATGGGGGCAAGACATCTTTTTTAAAGATGGCAGATCCATCCACATGTCTGCATGTTCACAGGGAAAGATTCTGTGCAAAGGGAGAGATTGATAAAAAAGGACATAAGGCAAGAAGACAAGTCCTTAAGATTGTGACAGATGGCACATCTGTAGCATATCCTTTTCCTTTGATAGGGGAGGGCATCCATGGCCCCTGGTATCAGAGGAAAGGTAAAGATACAGATAAGTGTGTACATTTGATGATGGGAAGCAGAGAGTGTGAGTGTATCAGGCAGAGTCCTCAGTTGCCAGCTGACTGGATGATCAGGAAGTAAATAAATTTATTACAAATGTTCTCAGTTGCTCAATCATTGGGAGAGCTTGAAAACCAATTCAAAGCTTAGCTTTCAGAAACAACACGTGAAACTGTCTTCAGAACTAGACTGATAAAGAAATCTCTGTTGCCACTACTGATCCCAAGATGTGACATTAACACAGCTGGCACTTTTGCCCCCAGAATCTTGCCCATGCAGCCATCACCACTGTTTCTGCCACCAAGAAAGAAGGAGTATCCCTCCTTACTTCCCTCTTTTTGCCATTATAGCTCCTTAAAGTCTGATGCAGGAGTGTCTGATGGTGGAGGCTGTGCCTTCTCTCCAGGGATACCATAAAAGAAGTATCCCACAAGGATTATCAGGGAAAGACAAAACATACTAATTTAAAACATCACAACAAAATCTTGCCCTTCAAAGCTCAAGCGAAGTTATCATATAGTATAATACACTAGAGGTATATAAGTTCAGAGATTTTAAGCCAGAAAAAAAGGGAAATCCTTTAGTTACAATAGTGTAACAAGCACTTAAGCACAGTTGCAAACATTGTAATTCCTGATACTGAAGAGTTTTCTGAAAACAAGGCATTCTCAGCTTCAATATTTCACAACTTACCCATGATCCAAAGAGAAGGCTCACCACTGGTATAGCTGTTACCCAGGTGTTCTTCTGTATTCCTTTTCAGCTCATTAGGAGCCAACATTATTCTTTATTCATTTTACTGTTTTTGAAATATTGGTACATGTTGATTCTAAAAAATTCAAGTACTATAGGAAAGTTCCAAAACAGAATTTAAAAATTCTGAAATCCTACCAATTCATTATATATATATATATATATATATATATATATATATATATATACATGTGTGTGTGTGTGTGTGTGTATATATATGTATACACATACAAAATTTTTCATAAATGGTATATCAGGCATCTAGGTCCTTAATTTCCTTTTTATACCTGATAAAATGTCCACATTTTCCCATTTTATTTACATCATTATTTTAATGGCTATTTAGAGTTTTCATCTCCTAAATTTTAGATTGTTTCCAATTTTTCACATTATAAACCACACCATCATGAACATTTCACCCATGTATTGTTATCTTCCTAGGTGAAATTCTTAGAAGGGGGATCACTGGGACACAGGGTATACACATTTTACATTCTGGTACATATTGCCCAAATCATCTCCAGAAATAAAGCGCTGATAATAACTTTACCAGCACAGCATAAAAGTGCCCATGGGAACCAAGACTATTTTCAAGACTATTTTGAAGATGCTGGGCAGGGCTCTATAATTTCATACCTTCTGAGGCAGCTAACCTTGATCCTCTAGAGCTGCTGGGGCTCTATAATCAAGTTGCCATTTAGTATTCCTCTCAGATTTTTTCCCTATGTATTAGTCAGTGAAGGAATGTAGTAGCATGTAAAAAGTAGTCACAGTAGCTCCAGACTTTCTTGTGTTGATAAGGTACAAAATCAAAGTTCATGGGTTTCTGTTCAGCCTGCTTGGCCACCTACATAGATTCCACATGATAAAACCTCATAAAATTTAGTTCCATGAGAGAGCATAGAGTCTAATCTCTTCCCTTCACAGCTAAGGACATGAAAACCCAGAGAAATTTAGTAACTTTCTCGAGTTCACACAGCCACTTATTTAAAAAAAAAAGAAACGGAACCAAATTTAGTTCCTGCGCTATGATATTTTCCCCATCCATTTCTAGGTTAGCTTATGTCATATGAGTTCAAGCCATTCTTAGATATGTCAAGCGTTTGGAGAAGTAGGTTATCTCTTTCAGGATTTGACTTTAAGCTATATATCACACGGCATAGCTCTACATCCATGATTTGAGAAACAGCTGTCAAAAATTAGTAAATTAAAACCAAAATGTGAATTAACACAAATAACTTTCCTCACAACTGTGCCTAAAACAAATTCTTACAAATAAAATACATTTAAGCATATTATGGGAATGTGTGACTAAGTCTCTGATGAATATTACGATAGTGAAACAATAGTATATGACTAGTAACTTTGACTTTTTGTACCTTGGATGTTCTCTCTTGAGATAGTGCTGCATATAAGATAAAGTCAATGATAAATTTTGAGGAAGATGGATTAGTTTCACTGCTCTTCTTGGTGAATGTTTTTTGACCAATTTCCCCATTGATAGTCTTCCCGAATGTTATAATTTGGTGCCTAATTTATCTTATGTACTACCCAAAGCGTCACAACCTAGTAAGAAAAATTTATGGTTTAAAAAGCTACGTTTTTAGGAGCTGTGTGATCTGAAGGTGAAAGACCTCATTTTCACATAGTCCATTGGACCACTTCTGGGCAAAAAAAAAAATCAGATGAATACTTTCCTTTTCAGTGGAAATGTTAATTTGGAGATCTGCAAAGAGCTTCCACTTCTATATGTTTGCTATCAAAAGTATATATGATCTCTGCCTTATAGGAACTTACACACTCAACCCTTGTAATGCATTTTGGTCAAGAAAGTATAATACATCCACCATCCACTTATGCAATATAAGCCATTGAAAATCATGTATTCTTTTTTTAATCACCAGTCAAATATTATCAATAATTATAATGAATCACCTCTATCTTAGATATGTTTTTCTTTTTTTTCAAGTCTACCAACCAAACATTCCTCATATTCCTTCCACTCCATTTTGGAGTATTACTCACTCAGAATACACAATCCGTTTGCTCAGTGGTCCAGATTCCACAAGTCAGAGAGGCATATGCAAAGAAAAAGTACATTTAAAAAAAATATTATTATTTATTTATTTATTTGGCTGCACCCGGTCTTAGTTGTGGCACATGGGATATTTGTTGCGGCATGTGAACTCTTAGTTGTGGCAGGTGGGATCTAGTTCCTTGACCAGGGATTGAACCCGGGTCCCCTACATTGGGAGCACAGAGTCTTAGCCACTGGACCACCAGGGAAGTCCCCAAAAGTACATTTTTAAGTTATGAGACTAAACCTCTCAGTCCCCCAAGCTCAAAACTGTGTATTCATCTTTGATTCATTACCAACCATATCCCATATGAACAAGTCATTAGGCCTTATTGATTTTTTCCTTTATCACGTCATTTATTGCTATCATTTTTCCTTCCTTACAGCCATTTCCCCTTATTAAGGCCTCTATCTCATGCCTGTTGGTTTGCTCCATTGTCTTCTTTCTCTAATCCAGATTTACATATTTCTTAAAGAAATTTTTTAAGCCTTTAGTCCAGTTGTTCTTCTTATTGAAATCTTCAGTGACTCCATACTGCTTTACCCACAGCTGGGTTGACCCTAGTGTGCATTCTGCATCATATGGCCATTACATTTAAGTCCACATTCATAGCACTCTCTCCAGCTGAGTCTTGAAAATAAATCCTTCCTAGAGCCAATTCATAATCTTTGTTAACACAAATTTCAGATCATCCTCTACAAATCAATCTATCTATAGATCAATCGATAAATCAGATGTGATACCATGATATTTACTGCCCTAGACTTTCAGACTGAAGTTTCATCTCTTAATCTAGATTCAACAACTGTCTAAATCTTCCTCCAGCAACCTTCCCAACATTTTTCCCCAGAAACTCTCCATGGACTCTTTATTCCAACCATACCATTCCATGAAAGCACCTCTTCCTTTCCACCTCTATGACTTGTCTCATAGCATTCCTCCAGTCTAAAATTCCATTCCTGCTCCTGTCTTCCTAACACTATGACTTTAGGAAAGTCCGACTTCTTTGTTACAACATTTACTAGTCCAGGTTAATATACTGTGATAAATTCCATGCCTAAATCTCTAGTCCTTTGGGTCTATATGACTCATATGGTAATTGACCACATGATAGCCTCGACCTTTCTTGTTATTTAATCTTATATAATTATTTCATTCTTCATTGCTTTGTGTCTTGAATCGTGAAGTGGGTTGTAGGTTTCTAAACCATATTTTTTCTCCATACTTTACTGTAGCAGGAGCTCATAAATACTAGACAATGTTCTAAGTAACGTTTTCTTTAGTCCCATAGGAGGAGAAAATGGTAAAGGAAAATATCAATAACACAAGAATGAAAATCGAGTGGCGAGAAATAAAAGAAAACAAGGAAGTGAAAAACATAACTAAAGTTGAAAAACAATAATAAAATGCAAGCTTATGTGTTGTGACCGAAGAGGGAGGTCACCATGCTAAAGATAATCTGACCTTTTGGAAACAGAAATCCAATCTGGCGTTTATAAGCAAGAGCATGATATACACTACAGCAGAGAGATGAATTACACTAACTCTTCTTTCCCTTGGAGATATATTATCCAACTAACTGCCTGTGCTCTGTTTAGTTTTATAAAGCCAAATGAGATCATCCATATTCAGGCTTGTTCAACTCCACTCTCTCAAGTAGCAATCAAACAGCTGTCTTCAGTTGCAACTTTGTGACTCATAATACATTCATCCCAAAATGTCCTTGTACATCTTGTAGATCGTATCATCATCATAATAATAGTAACACTTAAGCATTGTGTACAGTCCTTTTCATCTTCAAAGCTTGCTTAAATTCTATAATGCAGTGAAAACGTGACAGGTTGAAAAGGTATGGAGGGCTTTATTGTTCTAGGAAAAGAATGTTGGACAGTGCAACCCTGATTACAGTATGCAAACCCCCGAGATGGTCTACAGGTTGGCAGGGTGCACCCGAAATGATATTTCAGAGCTGAAAATGATCAGGTTGAAATTATCTCTCCCTTCAGTGTAAATAGAACAGAAGTCTTAGCTATTAGAGAAATAGCAACTGATTATGCGGTTCATTTCTGAAAGTATAGTACTAAGTTATTGTCTAAGATTCATCTTACGAAGAAATGAATGTACCATCCATCATTTTAAAAGCCTGTATCCAAGCTTAGATGTTTAGATGTTCATCTTTGGGAAATAGTTCTCCATTTATTCAAACTAAATTTTTAGTGTTAGTTACAATGTTATTCTTACCAGTCACCTGAACTGCCTGCCACACTCATTTGTTTGCAGGCTTCTCTTTCTGTGGCTTAACTGACGCATCCTTTTTCTCCTCCAACATATCCTTGGAGCTTCTTCATTATTTTAGTTGTTCTTGGCTCTCAGTCAGAAAAATCAAAATTGCTCTGAATTTCCTCATTTGAATCCCAGAAAGAAAAAAAAAACACTGCTTCCTTTTTGGACCTCAGTATATTTCTTTGTGAACCAACTATTTCCCCTCAAATTCGATCATCTACTACCCTGCTTCTCAATTTTCTCTTAAGGAAGCTATAAACTGATCATCACTACGGTTTCATTGGCCAGACTATAAAAGTTACTAAAAGAGTTCCACCTATTTGCGCTATTGAAATTAATACATAACAAGGATTATTGTAATAAAACATTGTGGGTCATTGGCTTCCCTGAGTCCCAGGTAGACAGTGAGGATTGTGGATGGCAGCCAGCTCTAGAAAGGAAGGTATTTGTGTGATGTTGATCTGTAAATACTGGTTGCCAGCTCTGATGTTGCGGCCCAGAAAAAGACTTCTCAGCATCCTATTTTTCCTCCTTATTATTTCCTTTTTCCTTGGGTGGAGGGAACTCTGGGGAGGGGCGGAGAGCAAACCAAAATACACCTCCTTCTCCTGTGCCATTCTCTGTTTATCCAGGAGGTCAGGGAACACATTTTCCCCCTGAGGATCCTTCCTGACCCTTCTGTAGACCCTCAGCAACCTTAATCTGGGTCACGACCCAAGGAAAGGAACCAATGATCTATGACAATTCTTAAGTACCTTTTAGGTTCACCACAGAATAGTACATTATCAGTGATTTTCCACAGACATTTTGCTTTATATTTGTTTAATTTATATCATTATTTCTGTAACCATTTCCAGTTCTTTAGGACGACTCATATTTTAACATATTTCTTAGTGTTGACAATTTAATATAATGTTGGCATCCAACTGCAAACTCCATTAATATAGATGCCCTTCTTCAATCTTTAAGAAGCTAAAGGAAAATATACTTGTAATGCCCTTTAAATACCTTTATGTAACAAAATATACCCTCACAGAGCATTTTTTTGTATTTTGGTCCTTTTTTCTTTCATGTATTTTTGTTTTGTTGCTTAACAAATTCATCGAGAGTTATTTGGGAAGGAAAATTAATGCTCTTCTGAAAGATAAATATTTCATCTTATGTTTTATCTCATTTGGCATTCTTCTGAGCAATGCTATGTTTTTCCTAAAACTAATTTGTTCTTATATTCTTACTCTGTTTTCTAAGGTTTTATACCTTAAGATTTTTCTTTTTCTATTCATACCTGTTTGATCATTTTAATCATAAAATTATACATGCAGTAACTCTTCTCATTTTTGAAATGCCGTGAAATCATTTACAATGTTTGGATATAGGATTTAGGAGTAATACTCAAAACAAGGGCTAAAGAGGTGCATCAAGTTCTTACTTTTTCTTTTTTTTTTTTTTGTATATAGTTCATATAGGCTTGGGGTTGGAATGGGTGGGTGGGTCTTAATTTGCCTTTTGGCATATATGAATCCTTGTTATAATGTGATGTATTATATATGAAGTTTGCTGTACAACATTATTTTTAAAATTCAACTACACATAGTAACTTTTGCCAATAGTGTAATTCTCCTATAAGCACTTCATTATGATGATTAAATTACTTCCCCACAACTTGAGCAAGCATTGAAATTTATATAATGAATATGTAAAGTCATGTTAGCTAAGTTGCTTATGTTTTGCATATGTTCAAAAATATTCCTTGATGTTATCAGTCCATAGTTAAGTATATTAAATATTTATGGTGTAGTGAGCAAGATCTGTAAGACAATAGAACTGCTTTCTCTAATTTTGAAGGAGAACCTTCACATGTTTCTAACTGGTAAATTAATTTTTTCCATATCTTAAAACTTCCCATTCCCTCTAAAATATGCACTGAGGTACTAGCGTTTTTCAAGGGAGTGCTCTGTTTTAGAGAGGGTTTTTTTTTTTTTTTTTTGCACATGGTTCATTGATTTGAATATACATTTCAAAGATTTTATCTTTAACCAACATGCAAATTTCCTTCGTTAGGAGTCCAAAATTTTTATAGGTTGTCACTTGTGAAGACATATCTTACTACATTGGCTGAATTTGAGTAGCTCATGGAAACAGAGTAAACATGGTTGTATTTTTCACATTATCAAATTATTTCCATCCTGTCAGGAGCTGTGGCTACAGTCAGTCTTCTTTGGTTCGGAGTCTTTACTTTCTCAGTCATAAATTTTTAGCACAAAAGGCTCTGAGAATCATCAACCAATTGCTCACTTCAGAGTCTTGCAATCTATATTTAACTAAATCAGTAAAGAGAAGATGATGCTGAGCTTGTGTAAGTATACAACTTAAACATGTTTCTTTTATAACAACAAATCAGATAAAATGGCAAAATATATATTCATCGTTAAGATGACATAAACGTTGTGCCTATGCTAAAGAAGAAAGCTAAAATAGAGCTTTTTCTGGGATATCTTGTATGATGACATCTGAATGCATTTCTTCATGGTAGTGAAAAACTACTATATTCAATCAACTTTTTCTAAATATTTAAAGACTGTTCAAGCTATTTTGTCTCTGTTTCTTTCTTTTACTGTTTTTTGTTTGTTTGTTTGTTTTTGTTTGTTTTTGGTATCCAAAGAATACTAAGTGGTAGTTAGAAATACTTAGAATCAAATAATCATAGAATTGAAAGGAATCTAAAAACTTGACCAATTGCTCAAACAATGTAGAAGTTCCTTTGTTCCATGCAGTCTCTCCCTGAACACTCCCAGAGAGAGACAGGAAAATGATTGCTTCATAAGAGAGACAGATCCATTTTTTGGTATTTCTCATTGAAAGAAACCTCTTCCCTGGTTTCCTGCAACATCCACCAATTGTTCCTGCCTACGGACTCTGTATCTGCTCAAAACGAGCTATTCATGACTGTGTCCTTCTACTTACATCATTGAAAACAACTCTTTCAATCTTTTGAAGTCCCTCAGTGGTTTGCCACTCTCAAGTGCCCTTCATAAGCCTTTGCACTCTTGTTTGGACAGGCTTCACTTTGGCAACATCCTCCAAATGTTGGTGCCTCCAAAACTGAAAATGAGAAGTGTCACGATGAGCGCTGATTAGTTGTAGGTGCAATGGTAATACTGTTTTCCTTCACCTGAAATTAATAGACCCTACCATGTTGTCACCATTTTAGCATCGCCGTCACCCAGCCGCCTAACACAGCGTGTTGGCAATTAAAAACCACAAGTCCTTTTCAGACAGCTCTTGATAGATACATTTTTATCTCTCCTGAACTAGTAAATAATTTTATCACCTAAAATACCCTACTGCTTTGGTTTAAGTTGTTTTTGACAATCATTTTAGTTAATAGTGATTTGTAATGAAATTCAGAAATGAGGTGAGTTGGGCAATATTTGTTTTTAGGTTACCCATGAAGACTTCTAGTATTACTGCATTTTTTTCTTACTTATAAGCCATCTATTTGATAACATAATCTTGAATTTGACTGGGGGCTGACGAGTTTGCCAACATGTAGTTGATGCAATTTGCTTTTACCCCTTTCAGAGAACTGGGATATTTTCACATCTCCAGTCTTTTGGCACCCTTTCTGTGGTCCGTGATTTCTTAAATATTACTGACACTGGTTTCATCATCACATCTGCAAGTTCTTTCAGCACCATGGGATGTTATTCATAAGGAGACTTGAACTCATTTGAAGTGCTAGGTACTTTCTACTATCTGCTCATCTATGTTGGAATTCACTTCACTCTTAACAATGTTTGTTCTAACTTTTCCAGTTTGAAGATCATGCTTCTTGATAGAAAAGTTGGAAAGAAAGAAGTTGAGTCGTTCTGCTTATTTTTTGTTGCCTATTAACATTACAACATCTTTCTTAAGCAATGAGGATAACCCTTCCTTGTTCGTGTTCTGAAATAAAATGGTAACATTAACAGGAACAATAAAAATCTATTTTTATTTTCAGCACTCTGATCATGAGTAATTAAAAGTCTTCATAATATTAATAAGTGTATGGAAGTTTTCTTATGCCATAGCAATTGAGAGCTCCCTCATATAGAAATCATATGCAATCAATCCCAGATGAAATCTGAATTCCACATTGTTCCTTCTAAGTGATGTGAAGATCACTAAAGATAGTTTCCTTTTATTTTATTTCTAAAGTTAAGTAAGTTGCTGTAAAATCAGGAGAAAGGTTTGTTTTCAAATCAAATAATAAAACTTGATTCAAAATCAAGTTGTTGGATTTTATTAGCAAATATGCTCATTTTTGTGATTTTAAAGTCCCCTTTTCAAAAAATTCTGCAAGACAGGAAAACTTGTTTTTCTAAACTTTGCAGACTTTATAATGGTTAGTAGAAGTTCTATGAAGACAACATGGATACGTGGTCCTGTAAAAGATGGGAAACTATCTGGTGTTCAGGTTTAATGATCCTGGAGGAACCAATGTTTTGAGGTCCTTAAAATACTTTGTAACAGGTTACAGGGCATTTTGGGCTTCTCTTTTTAGTATTTAGGAGATGATATGTATTGATTGTTTAACATATGGCTAAATAGATTTATTTACACAGGTTTGCCTATACTAAATACATGTCAATATGTGCACATTTATGTATTACTCTCAGTCTAAGGAAACATTAATTAGCAGCTACGCATACAAATAGGCACTTTCACTACATCACATTTTAAACCATACATATGAAAACATTTTAGTTCTGCTATAAAAGTACTAATGTTTCAGAGAAATGTGACTTTATTTTTGTATATAAACATCTGCCAAAACAGTGTATTTTCAGACAAACTCGTTGAAAATTTTCAACTATTAAAGATAAATTACAAATGCACACAACATGTTAGTATATCAAAAACAAGAGTAATATTACTAATATTAATTTCTCAGGTTAAAGAATTACTGTTAACGTCTTCTAAGGGAAAATCTTGACAAATTAAATGATAATTACTCAATCATTATTACTCTAAAAATGGAAAACATATAGAAATAAGAAAATGGAATCACATTTCACAATTAAACAAAAGTTTTAAAAAACACTTTAAAAATCATCACTGTGTAACAAAATTATTGTTACACAATAAATAAATAGTAAAACAACCAGTGGGAATAGCTATGAGATGGTATTTCTAAACATATGTGAAATACTGTCCACAAAATAAAGCGGGACTGATAAATTATGGAAAGGCTTACATACATAGTGATGAATATCTTCCTGGGCTGTAGGTAAGGGGTTATCACCAGACACCAGGAAATACAACTATTCAGCAACAGCCCACGGGATTTAAACCCATTGCTTGCAAAGACATTCTTCTGGATCAGGCTCAGTCCAAGTAGGCTGTCAACGTGACTTATGTCACCCTTGCTCTTTCACCGCCCTTGTGATTCTACCTCTGTGTGGTTTTATTTACTTCTCTTTTTCCTTCTCTGCTTGCCTGCATACTTTCTCCCTACTTGGTCTGGTTGCTGATTGCTACAGTGGTAGACTATAATCTGTTTTGTTTATCTCAAACAACTGTTAATTGTCAGGAAGGAATTATTCTAGTACTAATTCATCTTCTGCAAACCACTGTCTTTTGGTAACATTCAGGAATGGGACTAACTCTAGTATAGATTAGTTTAATTCATTTTTTACCGTGGTTATAAACTGCAGGCTATCTCCCGGCCAGCCATCTCACATTTAATGCCACTGGGTACAGGGATACAGAAGAGAGAGTGAACTATAGATCCCGTGAGGGCAAAGCCTGTATCAACTTTGTTTACCAATTCTCAGTGCTTAGCACACAGTAGGTACAAAAAATATGCCAAATGTTCTCTACCTGGACTATTAATGGCAGCCCAGTCTCGACAGCCTAATAAAAAATTGTATGAACTAAATGGACAGTTTCATTGTTCCTGCTCTGATTTATATATACAGTTGTCTATCTCTTGTAGTCGGTCCATGACTGTAAAATTATGGAGTCTTAGAGCAGAAAAAGACCCTAGATGCCATTTTATAGATGATAAAAATGAGGTCTACAATAATTCAGATGTGCAACAAAAATTTAAAACTCTTAAGGACCCAGGTACATATAGATATTTGAGTGTTCTTACTATATGCTAAGTTACAGCAATGAATTAAAACAACCAAATCTCTTCCCTCATGGAATTTACATTGTCTTTCCTACCAAAGAACTGATCTACAATGAGTGTGCTCCACATATGTTAGATAAATGACAATTGCTCACCTAATTACTTAGGAAACTGAACTTTCCATCCAGGTCTCAAAATTCTTAATATTTGTAGTATTTCTGATATTACTAATACTAAATACAATTACAACTACTATATTTTCTAAACTATATTTTCTAAATAATTTCAAGGTGAGATAAGGAACTTTTAAATTATACTTACCTTTTTGTAATAGTCACAAAATCAATGTGATTCTAAAGGGGTGGGGAGGAGAGGATGATTGAGTCTGCCAAATTGCAGGACTTCTTTCTCCTCTTTCTCTCCCTTAAATAATTCAGTGATTCCACAAACATTACTCGTCCCATTTTCCAGATGAGCAAAGTTAGTAATTGACATAAATGGGTTTCGACCACAGAGATGCCTGATTTCAAATCCCAAGCTCAGGATCCCACTACCTACAACTAATATTGCATTGTCAGCTAATCTGCCAGAAAATTAACCTTTAGCGTGTGACTCACTCCCCAAGGGATTTTAGAGCTACCTGTGCTATATTGCACCTGGATCTTCAGGTGTCATCTTAGGGAATCCCACTGAAACCTGATGTAATTTTCAATGTCAGGAAGAAAAGTAAATACTGGATAAAACCACCAACATAGACTGCATTTTTGACTCTGACTCAGTAATGATTGCTATTTCACTTATAAAAGTAATATGAGCTAGCTAGCAGAGTCTGTGAATTTGAGTCTCCTTAAGAAATGAATGTTCCAGCTTTCGAACTAAAATGATTGCCAAATCCCGTAGACATAAATCTTCCTGGAACCCTGCTGCATTGGAATTTGTTGAACACAGCCTCTTGAAATACTCCTTTCCCTGGGCTCCTGGAAGTTCTCAGGAATCTTTGACTTCTCTTTCTTAATTTCTTTCTCTCAGCTGGGGTTGTCCTCGGGAATTCTGAATCCTCTTGCTCTTTTAAGTCAACATATTCCCCCCGTGTGATTATGTCCCTCTATCATGATTTTAACAACCAAATATAGACTGATGGTTCCCATACCTTTAGCTCTACCCTGACCTTTCCTCAGATCTACAGATACGTAAATCAAAACTCCTAATGGACATTTCCCTTTGAATTTCCCAGTTATCTCACATTTTGCTTTGCTAAAATTTAAAAATGTCTTCTCCCATATCCTCTTTGTCACCTGTTCTTTACTCTGCATTTGCTTTGTACTGTGTTTAAGTAAGTTTCTCCAGCCTTTGAACAGATCATTGACGCTCATACTTATGGCTCATTAGTGTGTTAGCCTCCAGTGGAAGGCGTGCAAGACCCCGGCAGTGCCTCTCACCCCATCAGGCTTAGGTTTCTCCTTCTCAATCACTCTCAAACTCTAACCCATTGCCTAGTCCCACTCAGTCTGGTCTAGATCAGTGCTTCTTAAACTTCAGTGAACATGTGAATAACCAGGAGATCGTGATCAAACAGATTCTGATCCATTAGGGTTTGTGTGGAACCGGAGGAGATTCCGCTCCCAGGTTATGCCCATGTTGCTGTTTGCAGATCACACTTTGGAATCATCTCTTTTTTTTTTTTTTTTAACTTTTACTTTATATTGGAGCATAGTTGATTAACAATGTTGTGTTAGTTTCAGGTGTACAGCTAAGTGATTCAGTAATACATATACATGTATCTACTCTTTTTCAAATCCTCTTCCCATTCAGGTTATTACAGAATATTGGGCAGAGTTCCCTGTGCTGCACAGTAGGTCCTTGTTGGTTATCTATTTTAAATACAGCAGTGGGTACATTGCCTCCATATTTGTCATCTTACGTCATCCTCCCTTTACATTGACTCTAGAATGAGCTGGAAAACAATATATGTCTGCTGCTTCAAACCCTTCTCAGGCACCGGAGAAAATCCATGCTTCTTCCTCTAAAGACCTAGCACCCACCTGTCAACCTCTCAAGACTCATCCCACAACATCTCACAAATTTTAATACACCAATAATACAAGACTCATCTTAAGTGCCCCTTCCTTCAGGAAGTCTTCTCAGATCTATAGCATCTTCACTCTTCATTATGATATTCCCCATATGTTCCTGGATATTTCTTTCTATGTGTTTATTTCCTATTTTTATATATCATAAGCTCCTTAAGATGAAGGACCATATATTGATCACCTTTGTACTCCACTGTGCCTAGGATAATGCTTGCATATTATAGGTGCTCAGTGATTGTTCGTTGAGTTAACCTGAACATGTTTAAATTTTCCACTTTTCACTTTTAAAAGTGCATCAGCCTCTTGAAGGCAAATATGAATATGCCATCACATTTTTAGTGGAAAACTGTAGTGTAAGCTTTGAAGCCTTGGACCACTTTTAGAAACAGTGGCAGAGAATGATTCAAGAAATTAATTAGGAACTGGTTGCTTTTAAGTCTTGTCTTTCTTTGTAGCACATTTTGTTCATGAACCTTAGAAAATATCCTAATTCTTTATTATCTGGAAATATGGAAAAGCCTATCACATTATCTGCCATATTGCTTTGATGAACTGATTTATAATTATAAATGCTAAATGAAGAGGAGAAAACATCGAAACACACAGAAAATACTAGGTAAAGCCACAGATTTAATGGGACTGAGATGTTTAAAAAAAGGATGAAAAATAAAAATTATAGCTATGTCCAAAATACATAACTGACTTTGTTAATTTATAAATGTATTAATGTTATTAAATTTTAAACTATGTCTTCTCATTTTAAACATGCAGGTGTCTTATTGGAAGTGAACAATACATTCAGCCAAAACACTCTGATGTCAGCTACAATCACAGATGAGGTAAAAAAACAAAGTTTGGGTTTCCTTCTGGCTGTGTTTAGATGACTTATTAAAATGTGCAGGTATGGGAAACCCTCCTATTGGTAGACCTACAGCTGCGCATTTCACTGCGTGCTTTGGCAACATACCAGGGAAAATTCATGATTGATGACCTGTGGAAAGATTAGAAGAAGGAAAAAAACATGCTACACTTGCTTCTCTGCAAGTAGACTGAATTTCCCTTGTTTTTAAATAACTGTTTTATCCTCAAAACTGTTTGCATGTAGGCAAATTCAGCTGATTTTAAAAGTTTCTCTCGATGAGAAACCATAAAGTTAAAAAACTTAGTTTATGGAAAAATGAACCTTATTAAATTTCTGTGATGTCAAAAAATCTACAAACAATAAATGCTGGAGAGGGTGTGGAGGAAAGGAAACCCTCTTGCACTGGTGGTGGGAATGTAAATTGATACAGCCACTATGGAGAACAGTATGAAGATTTCTTAAAAAACTAAAAATAGAACTACCATATGACCCAGCAATCCCACTACTGGGCATATACCCTCAGAAAACCATAATTCAAAAAGAGTCATGTACCACAATGTTCATTGCAGCCCTATTTACAATAGCCAGGGCATGGAAGCAACCTGTGTCCATCGACAGATGAATAGATAAAGAAGATGTGGCACATATATACAATGGAATATTACTCAGCCATAAAAAGAAATGAAATTGAGTTATTTGTAGTGAGATGGATGGACCTAGAGTCTGTCATACAGAGTGAAGTAAGTCAGAAAGAGGAAAACAAATACCATATGCTAACACATATATATGGAATCTTGAAAAAAAAAAAGGTTCTGAAGAACCTAGGGGCAGAACAGGGATAAAGATGCAGATGTAGACAATGAACTTGAGAACACGGGGAGAGGGAAGGGTAAGCTGGGATGAAGTGAGAGAGTGGCATGGACATATATACACTACTAAATGTAAAATAGATAGCTAGTGGGAAGCAGCTGCATAGCACAGGGAGATCAACTCCGTGCTTTGTGACCACCTAGAGGGGAGGGTGGGAGGCAGATGCAAGAGGGAGGGGACATGGGGATATATGTATACGTATAGCTGATTCACTTTGTTATAAAGCAGAAAGTAACACAACATTGTAAAGCAATTATACTCCAATAAAGATGTTAAAAAAAAAAAGACAACAAACTGAAAAAATAAATTACTGTGATGTTCAATGTTTCCTTTAAGTTAATGCATTTTGGGGCTGGTTCAGTTTATTTAAAAAAATAGGTGATACTCTTAGGAGAATTAATAAATGTGTTACAATCATAACTCAGTTTCTATTGAATAGTTTACATTATTTTCTGACTTGCATATTTTTTTGCAATAGAAAAAATACATTATCTAATTTGCTCCTACAATGTAAGGATTTAGTTCCTCTAATTTTCCAGGTGAAACAGTCTTTAATTCTCCACACCTACATTCTTTAGAATAGGTGAGGACTGACCCACAAGATCTTCTCTACCTTAAAGGAACAGCTTGTCTTTCTTTTTATTTTTTTCCTTTCCTTTTCTTCTGTAGATGGTTTTTTTTTTAAAAAAAGATTCTTACTGCATTGTAGGATTTAAATAAGCGTGATTGGCCCATTTGAAATTCTAACAAAGGGTCATACTGTTTTGGAAGCACACAACTTTATATTTACTCTGTATTTACTCTGAACTCTTTGAAAGTTGAAAACAGTGCTGCATTCTAGCCAAAGGACATTAAAATCAAGTTATATATTGAAAGGGACTAGCAAAGCTGGACTTATTAGAAAACATTCCTAGTGAAGTGCTGAAATGGGGAATGCGTTAGATGCCAGTGTTTGCATGAACTCATACCACTGGCAACTTACTTCTGGAAATGATTCTCTTCCAGGACATGCAAAATAATGAATGTTCACCCACCTCACTTTGGTAGAGGAGAGTTTAATTAAAGCATATTTGCGTTTACAGGACAGCTTTTATTACCCATGAATATTTATGGAGTATCATTATGAGACAAAATAGTCAATAAAAATGAAACAGGGAAGAAGGAAAAAAGGGATTCTTAGAAAATTATTTGTACCGAGATTAATATCAGGAAATTTTAGTAACAGAAAAACTATCCTCAGTAATAAAATTTTACCCATAAATTGCCACTGCTAAATTAACTAAGAAATATGAAATCAGCGTTTTTAAAAAGTTGAGTTGGGGGATTAAAAAGCTCTATTTTTTGTCAGAAGGGTTAAAATTAAGCTCAACTCAACTTAAAATTATTTCATCTGTGAAAGAACATAAAAAACAAAAATGAATTCCTGGAAGTGTGGAATAGTATCAAATGACATGAAAGATAAATGAAGTTTGAATGTTTTTCAGGTGCTGTCTTTCTCCTAAAGTTACACAATAGAATCAAAATTGAAATGCACAGTTTATAGAAAATATTGCTAACACTGGGGTTTTTCCTTTCTAAAGAAATAATTTTTAGTTGGGAGGGAAATATATGGCATTTCTAAAACAGGCCTCAGAATGCTCAGTTTTGTGTATGTTTGAACACTCACTGAAAATAGCATTCACAATAAATTGCATTCTTCTACACGTAAGGAGAAATTTATAATGAAAATAAGTATCGTATTTGAATATCATTCCATTCCCTCCAACCTAAATAGAGGCCACTCTCCTATTCCTCCCCATGCAATTATTTTTACCCTCCTCCTTCCCCACACCCTCTTCCCACCAATATCTCCTTTTCTACTGGGCACTGGAAAGAACAAGGGGACAAAATTATTAAGAGTTTTTTTTCCATTAATTTAAATAGCGACATTAAATATGTGGACCAATATTGTTAGGTGAAATCTTCCCACCAAGAGACAACTTCACATTAAGACATCCCTGATCAACTGCTGATTTTATAAGACTTTCCTGGAAGTGAGAGCTAAATAAAGAAATGAAATGATGCACATAATGCACTTAGCACAGTGCATTGCACACAACAAGTGCTTGGAAAATTTTCATTATGATATGACGATGATGATAAGATACAATGATATATAGAACAGGTAGTAACTACTGTAGTGTATCCTAACTGCAAGCAATAGTTACTTATGTTTTAATGCATAGAAAACATTACAAGGTTACACTTTAAGATCTAGGGTACTGGGCTTATAAAAAAGATGATTAACAATGAATTAGAATGAATATTTTTATTATTAGCAATGAATATTTTTGATATCTTTACAAAAATTACACTTCTAAATTAAATTTACAGAAATTTTGTTTTCTTTTTCAAGTTAAGCATTTCATTTTGAATTTTAAGGAAAGAAAACCAACATCAATCCTCTACGAGCAAATCAAAAATGCCTTGATAGTCTATTGGAATAAAAATTTAAAAATCGTGTCAAGCGGCTTAGGAAAATGTAGGATGTATTCTTCACGAGGGGAACATGAGCATTTTGTTTACTAGGAAAGTTAGTCTCTGAAATGTGGGTCTGATATGTTTACTAGTTCTATAAAATACATTTTAGAACCCTCAAATATAATCTGGCAGGTTAAAAACACTTTAAGCATCCTTAAGAAATCACAACAGTGAAGACTTTTGTGTGGTGGAGGAATTACTGTTTTTTGTGACATTTTTTTTTAGAAGTTCTCTTGGAACCAAGTTTCCAAATGTTTCCTAAGAGCCTTGTTCATGAGGAAAAAAATAATTGTCAAACCATAAAAATTAATGTTTGGGAATTGCTTACTTGTGCACCTAGCAGAGCCCACTTGTCTCAATAATTTTTCAAAACTCGTGATCCATGAGACCCAAAAGTAAACACCCTCCCTGCTTCCTATGACAATTCTTAAATGCAGAAATGAGACATCCCTGATCCTGTGATGAATCAAATGTTTGTTGTATCCACTTTATCGACTTAAAATTTAATAAGAAAATAATACCCTTTGCTAGCTACATGAAAGAAAAGTAGCATAGCAGTAATCTGGCTCAGAGAAAATTCTGTGCCTATCTCCTATAGTTCAATTATGGTAAAATCAGGTCAACATAATTCTTGAATTATCAGTCATGAATTTTCCATTTTATATTCCTCCTGCAATTATATTTAAAAATTCAAAAGAACAATATGGATAAACAAGGAGAAATGGACTCTTTTTTATTCTTTAGGAGAGTGAGAGATAATCTGGCAGTCCTAAGGATTAGCCAACATTTAAATTTCAGATTAAAAATATGACAATGCAGTCTTTCTAAAGAAATACAATCTTTTTTTTTTTTAGTTTTTATTGGAGAAAACTATTTCTGCTTAAACATATCTAGTGTTTGTTTTCTTTGCTAATTCTTTACACATGTCCATAAATAAATAATCTTTTTTAATCTTCAATAAATTCCACATACCTGGTCTCAAATTACTAAATCAAACTGGTCAGTATGTTTTGGATAAAGTAACTAAGCCAATCCAGAAAACTGCTTCCTGAGAAACACCAGTGTGACATGGTCTTTTGGTAGAAAATAACTCAAGGATCTCCAACAAAACCATATTCTAGAAAAATGGAGTAGTAGCATTGATCTTTGATTAACTTTTAGATCCAATTAGGATACTTGCCGAAATGACTATTCAGAAAATAATTTCCTTTACTTTTCCAGAGGTGCCCATCTCTTTAAAACGTTTGCCACTGCAATGTGACTGCTTTTTAAATGTTGTCAGCTACTTAGAATGATGGGGGCACTCTTTGTTTGTCAGTTCATTAATTTATTTAAGATGTGTGTATGGTCAGATTCATGAAGGTAATAAATCTCTTTGGTAGAGACAGATAATTACTTTAACATGGCAAGACACAATAACACAGGACTTAATACAAAGCAAGCTTAGCATATGCATGTTAGGAAACAATAGAATGTAAGTATTAATAGAAAATAAAAAACAGCTCTCAATTACATAATCATTGAAAAGAACACATTTAGAAGTTGAACATTTGATATTTTCTCCCTCTAACAAGCTTGCCTTAATGCTAGATACTTTCCCACATTAAAATTCCACTAATGCCACCGTATTCAGATCTCTAGGGAACCCTTTCTCCTCTTGAAAATATTTTGGGGTTTCACAAAAATCGTTTGCCTGTCTCACTGGATTGAACCTCAAAGACTCCTTTGACGCAAGTGTTATTTTGACCACGTGAACATGGTTTCCATTTTTTAACTAGATTAAAATATGCATGAACAAACTGCTTATTGAACTTTAATGTTGCTTTGTTGCTTTGATGGTTTACAGATTTCTGTTTCATAGATGGTTTTCCCCCATACATTCTAAAAGTGAAATGATACATTGTAATTTGAATGATAATTTTGTTTTGATGATTTAATTGATAGCAGACAGAGGGATAGATCCCTGTTTTTCCATTTATGTTTTTTTCCCCTGCTGAACAGATGAGACAACTAGGAGTTTCATAAACATCTGTAAATAATTAAGGGATGTTACACTAAACTGTATTTCCTTTACCTTCACCCCGGCTTTTCTTGGGGAACTGTATGGTAATCCTGGTTTAGAAAAAGAGCACTTTCCTCTTGTCACTCAGAAATCCTTGCCCTTTCTTTTTGTCAGTTTAGGTGATGATTAAAGACAATCTGCCCACGTTAATTTTCGTGATGCCAGGGAAAGTCTTCCCACACCCTTTATTGTTATCATTCCTACAGTCTTTGCATCCACTACATCTTCAGCAGAGCATTCTAGTGCAGTCTTTTTTTTTTTTTTTTCCAACTAGGATTTTCAAAACTGTTCCTATGTTTTTACAAACCTATTTTTAAAAATAACATCATGTAAAATGCTGGGGGAAAAAAAAATCAGAACATGGTTACTAATCTGCTTGCTTGATTCTCTAGCCATACCATATTTTAGAAGAGCTGTTTATCTTTGCATGGACATGTAAAACAAGGAGAATGCCAGCTGTTCAAACCTGCTCCACCTCTGTTGCATCCAAGAAGCTATTCATTTCCGTTTATCAGCTATTAAAAAGATTAGATTACATCCCAAATGGACTCTGACTTGACTTTCAGTGAGGAGCATTCTCAATAGATGGAAAAAAAAATTAATTCAGCTACCAAAATATCTCTGTTGGCTTCAGTCCTAACAGGACCTTACAGCCCAGGAGAAAGAAAAATTCTATCAGCAAACTGAAAAACAAATCAAAACACTCTTATTGAGTGCTGTTTGGTTATCCTAACACATACAAGGTCAAAGTTCGAGAAGCTACTATATATTTATTTTGACCTGCTGCCTTGAGTTGTGCAATGTTGTTTTGTATATGTAGAAAGTCGTAGCCTCGGGAAGTCTTATGGCATTCCCTACATAAACTGTTTTTCTCTAAATCCACCTTCTAAATTCCTCCTTCGACTCCTATCCCCCCGGCGTGAGCACAGTTTGTATTCCTGGTAGTTGATTTGACTTTTTCACTGAAAAGTTCAGGAAAATCATAGAATTTTTGTTAATCACTAAGAGATTTATTGGAGGTAGAAACAGAGTTGGGGTGAAATCTTAATAACTGTTTTAAAGACTTATGAGAAGTCTCGTTTTGAATTTTTACACTTTGATTGAAATATAACTTCCATATAAACTACCATACCTAAGTAGTCAACTGGAAGAAGTTTTACAAACTGAACAAACTCATATATCCATTACTCTGATCAAGAAACAGTGCAATGCCAGCATCCCAGAAGTACCTCTCAGGCTGGTCCCTTTTCTCTCTACCAATGGCACCAACTATCCTGAATTTTACTTAACTTTTTTACAGAACTTAGTGACTTATTATAACGTCAACACCTTCTTAATTCCCACTATCCAGGTCAAAATTCTCAACTTCGCCAGCTACTCAAAAGCCCCTCCACGTACCTCATCCTAACTGTAGCTGTTCCCTCCCTTCAAAGGTAACAACCATCCTGATGTTTATAGTAATCGTTTCCTTGCTTTTACTTTTATGGTTTGGCACACAAGCATGAATCCCTAGACATTATACTCTAAACTGTATTTCATTTTGGTAGTTCTGATAGCTCTCAGAGCACTGTCAAACAATGATATAGAATATTGATTTGTCTTTACTTGCTATTGGCACACTTCAACATTTTCACTGCATGCTGAACATCTTGGTATTATGAAGCTTGCAGGAGAAACAAAATGTGTTAGTCAGTGGTCTGGGGAAAGAAAGAAATCAGTAACCAGAACTCAACTCCCCTTCTGAAGAGGCCCAGGAATGAAGCAGCCAGGAGGAAAAATTAACTACCTTCACTTAACTGAGTCTCCCCCCAGGCCAAATGTGTGATTGCTGATAGAGCTGCATTTTGCCTGTTTGTACCTTACCTAGTGTATGAATGAACAGTGCGCTCCAGTCTTTAGCCCTGATAGTCCCTTTTTCCTTGTAAAGCACATTTATTCATCACCTCATTAAAATGAAGAAAATGAACAAAGTATAAACAAGTTAGATGGGAGGACAGTAGGGGTGGTCTACTATTAAATCCTAAACCCGAAGAACATACTGCCCCGGGAGCAGATGGGGGGAGCGGTGAGTCTTCATGGCCATTGCAAGCCTGTCTTTCCTTTATCTTTAGTATTTTGTTCAAAAAAGGGTCCAAGACACAGGGGCGGGGGGCGTTAAGTGGAAATTGAGGAGAAACAAAAAACTCACAGACACACATACACAAACACGTCCGTAGGAAAAACAACCCTCCGCATCAACAGTGCTCGAAGTGCACAGTATTTCTTTTGGCAAAGTTTAGACGTGTCTTTCTAGTCAACAAATGCATTCTGCTGTCAGCTCCTTTCAAGAATTATACTCCATGCTTCATGCCAAATAACCTCTTTAAATATTAGTAAATAACTCAAGGTATCTTAGAGAGTCTGTGCTTGAGGAATTATGCTAAAACTTGGAATAGAAATGACAGGGGGATCCCCCCCTCAGATATCTGCTCCCAGGAACCGGCTTCTCCAAAGTCGACCTCCAAACTGGTGCACTCCCACAACAGGGGAGAATACGAGGGAAGTCGATTTAGTTGATTCCTTTGAGCTGTATTGTGCACAGATCCACTGTGGGCTCTTAAGCAGTGAGGTTTCGTTGTCAAAATTCTCCACGGTTAATCCAAATCTGGCCATCCTGGTCATAACCATACAACTGCCATCATGGCGTTTCCTGCTTAAACAGGAATGAAGAATCCTAAGGAGATGGTTAGAACTCACTGAATCTCCTTCTGTTGCCTCTGCCCACCTGGTGGGACCTTGATGGAATCCTTAGATGAATCCTGCTACTGTGGGGCATGTCTTGTGTTTCCTGTGCAGCCACCGTAAACTGTGGGTATATATGTTTTCTTGGCTTTATCCCAGTCAAATGATTTTATTTCCTAGCCAAATGTCCCAGAGACCTTCTCTAGGCATGCACCGAGGCAAAAATGATTTTTCTCTCGGTTATCTTTAAAATATTCCAAATCATCCCTTCAGCAAATCACCCTTCCCATGTGGACTTTGTCCAAGAGATATAAACAGCTTTGTAGTTGAGATATTCATCAACTCAGCTTCATGACATCAGCAGAGGCTGAGGTAATTTACAGAGGAGGATGAGGATTAAGGAGAATGAGCTTATGATATGACGGTGTCTCAGCCTTCTTTGCAGGGGAGGTTAAGGGAATATTGAATTCAGCCCTTGATTTCCTCTAAACACAATATCGAACGAGCCTTCTAGCTATCCCCATGCCATTCAACTGAAGCAGAATTAAATATCTAAGTTTGCTGCTATTTAGTTGCATTATTCTATCACTATAAATTAATGTTGCTAAAACAAAGCAGATCCTCTAGTTAAGTGTTTCCAATCTTCTTTCATTCTGAATTAGGGGTATAGGGCATAGAGAATGTTATAAAAAATCATTAGAAAATTACTCTCCTATAATACAGAAAGATATATAATTAGTTAATATTTAGGTAATGTGTGTCTGTATGTATGTACCTGCGTGTACACACATACATATGTATGTATGTGTATAAATACAGTCATTATTTGAGCTAGTTATGTTCCTAGAGTTGTTGATAATACTGAATTAGCGAATCCTGAGCCATTGCTCCTAGGGGAAATACGGGGTTAGATTCCTGGGACGCTCTAGTCACAACACCTTCATCAGCCGATCAATACATAACCTTGTGTTAAGTGTGTTTCTGTTTAAAGAGAGCCTACTTAATATATGTTGTTGAGTCATTGACATTGAACTCACAGCCAATAGCACTGTAACTCACGCCTGAATGAATCTTATCTAACACGTGAATTTTCTCTGTAAGTCACACCACAGCCTTCTTTTACTCTTGGGGGTCATTTTAAACAGCAAAATCGCCAAGAAAAAAAAAGCACAGAAATGTACAAAATGTGGCATTAAGTTTAAATGACCTTAAGCATAAAGGACCCTTGTTTACTGTATGAGGGCTGAAAGGATAAGGCAGAAAGTGTCCTTGCTAACCTCAGCTGGGAACATATGTCTTTGGTGACTCAACACTTTTGCTGCTCTCTGCATGTCGGTGGACGACTGTAAAGTGCATGAGTATTGATTTGGGGGCTTACAAATAAATTTTAGTGAGTTGGCCAATTTAAAATTACAGAATCCATGGGATTGACATGTACACTATTATATTTAAAATAGATAACCAATAAGGACCTACTGTATAGCACAGGGAACTTGGCTCAATATTCTGTAATAACTTAAATGGGAAAAGAATTTGAAAAAGGATGGATACTTGTATGGGTATAACTCAATCACTTTGCTGTACACCTGTAACTAACACATCATTGTTAATCAACTATACTCCAACATAAAATAAAAATTAAAAAATATGGAATCCACAAATAGTGAGGTTCAACTCTCTATAATAGTATAGCGATGCTGTATCTCACATTCATATTGAAGCACCATGACTGGCTGAACTGTCGTCCCTCTGTTGTTAAGCATTTAGGTTTTTATAAAATTTGGTATTATAAGTAAAACTTCAGTGAATAACTTTGGGGATAAGTCTATGTCTCCATCTCAAATTATTTCCTTTAATGGAATTTCCCAGAGGTGTCATAAGTATGAAATCAAAGGGTATGACAATTCTAAAGCATTTGTAGTATGTTGTTTAAAGACTTGGCTATATTTACACTCCCACTAGTAATGTGTAGGTGTCCTTTTTCCAAAAGGCTGAGCAGCTCTTCACAATCCAGCCCTAGATTCTCTCTCTAGAACTCGCCTCTCTCACCACCACTAGGATAACCCTACTAGGCAGCTGTACTAAACTACTCACAGGCCCGCCAATATCCCACATGTTCTCGGCCTCCTTGTCTGTCTCCCTGGGCTTCACTGCTTTCTCCTCAGCAAGCACCCTGTCATCTTTCCCATTTCACATTGGAGGCTGTTCCTCCACTTGCCTTCCCGGATCCTCTTTGCATTGGATCAGGGGCTTCTCTTATTTGTTCCTATAGATCCTCTCCTTGACTCCTACCATAGTATTTACCTCAGTGCCCTGAATTAGCCTGTTGACCCAAATTTCCCCTCTTTTAGATTTTAAGCTCTTTGAAGACAAAGACTCTCATTCATCTCATACCTAAACACCTGGCACCACACTTGGCACAATAAGAATTTTGTTGAAGGGATGGATAAATGAATAATGTGTGAATGTCTTGAATAGTTTCTCATCAAATCCCCATTGTGAAAATGAGTCAACCAGAAGGAACGACTCCACAGGGTCAGTGCTGAGGGTCAAGGATGACAGCCTGGTTCTATCTGCTCACTTCTTTCTCCCTGGGATTCAGTGTAGGGCAGAGTTCAAGATCACAGACTTTGGAGTCAATGTCAGGATTGAAATCCCAGCATTGCCAGTCACCAACTCTATAGCTTTGAAGAAGTCATTTTTCTTTTCTGAAAGTTAGTTTCCTCATCTTTAAAATTGGAATCATGACACCCACCTCTAGGTACCATTGTGAGGATTAAAGGAAAGAATATACATAAAATGGTTTACGTTCACATGAAGTCCTCAATATGCACCTGGGGATTTAAAATCACCTCCATTCATTCTGAATTCTGTTGTCCGATTAAACTTTCAAAACCGGTTCCTGGATATTTCATCTCTAGGTTCAGAAATGCCTTTTCATCTTCAACTGGTCATTCTGTGTCCTCTTCAACATGTCCTTATTCCCAGGACATATGCTATGACCACATCCTCTCTCCTTGCAGCTCCCACCAAACTGAATGAGGTGCCTCATGCTTGCCTCCCCTGGTCTTACTGCCTAGTGACAGCTCATATGTAATTGCTTCACCATCATATTCTCAGGTCCTTGCACAATGCATGGCCAAAAATATGCTCATGCTGAATTTCAAAGAAGTGAATGAATGAATTCTGCCTTTCTTCCTCCTTATCACAATCCTTTGAGGTCTATGACAGATGCCACTATGACAATCCTCTCTGGGAGCCAAACTACACTACTATACTATCTCACACTCCTCTGCCTTCCTATAAAGCTTCTGGATTTTAATGCAACCAAATTTGATTCTTCCCTCCTTTGAATCCCATGGCAATTTGTTTTTACCCCCATTACGCACTTGGTTTTTTAATTTACATCATATTTATTTGTACATATTATCTACTTTTCAGAATGTATGTTTGGCCAAGGATTACGTCATACATTTTGGTGGTTTCTCTACCTGCCAAGTACAATATCTTGTGCATAGTCACTAATTAATCGGCATTTGTTGGGTTGAATCTATTGAAATTGTCATGAGACTAAGTCCTTCTTTAATACCATAAGGTAGTACCCCCATAAAATCCTATTATTAGATATTATTAAGTTCATTTTACAAATTAAGACATAGAGAAAGAAAGAAATTATGGAACACAGAACTTTTGAGATAAACTCAAGAAAATTTGTCTCTGCATTTCCACACCCAAAGGGAAATATACACTGACCCAGTTAGCATGCAACTCAATTTTCTCATACCTACAAACATGCATTCATATTTACATATTTCATATTTCTTTCCAACCTTCCTGTTATTTTATTGTCCAGACAATTGTGACCTTCTACTTATGCTCCTAAAACTGTAATTTTCAAAATTCTAAATGCTTTATCTTTTATGGTCTGAGATAAAGACAGTCAAAAGATAACACATGATCTTTGTTAGCCTTCCTGAACCTACTAAGAATAATATTAATCATCACAGCACTACCTTTTCCTTGTACACTACTTTGTAGTGTACATACTTCCTATAATTTGATCCCCACATCCATGCAATGAGGCACTTAAGTCAGGTGTCATTATCCCTGCTTTGCAGATGAGGAAGTTGAGACAACTACATGAAAGGTTAATTGATACTCAAGGTTATTCACTTGGTAAGTGGCTGAGATGTGACTCAAGTCCAAGTTGTCTAACTGGAAATTCTTTCCAGTCCATCCAAGAGTTTTCCCAAGAATGAGCAAGAGCAACAGTGAGAAGCAAAAGGTACAAAGGAATGGGAAAAAGACAGGAGGAGTATTACAGAGTTACGGGGAGGAATTAGATTAATCTGGGAATACTTTAAGAATATTCTAAAATGTCTGTGTGTGGAAAGAGAGAGTTCAGTTTTGGAAATGATGTTTTGTGCACACCAATGAACACTGCAGAAATTTCTTGCAAATTTGTGGAGGAAAGTATGCACCCTCAAACCTGAAATCTGGAAACTAAAATCTATAAAATCCATATGCAGGATCTATTTGAGTGTCTTCTTTAAAGACTCAGAACTGCAATAGAACTCAGGTTTACATTGGTCATTGTTAAATGTTAAAACATAAGAACAAAATATTAATGCTATTTCTTGCTCAAAATTGTCCTTAATAATTAAATATTCAAATTTGATATTTAAAAGATTCTCCTCTCAATAGCTGTCTACATCATTTTCCTCCCAAATGAAAACAATCTAGATATTTTTACTGATTATGTTTTAGTAAAAACAATTCAAGCACAATAGAAAATATAGAGAAGGTTTTAAAAAATCATCTCCAAGCTCACTGTCCTATTCACCTGCACATTTAAACACATCCCTTTCTCTCTCTCTCTCTTTTTTTTAAACAGAAATTGGATCCTCCATTCACACTACTTCGTGCTGCTTCCCCCTTCCCCAGGCTCCTTCCAGCATCCTTCAGAGAATGCAGCTTAACGTCTGGCACCTGTATTCCTTTAGCTCTTTATATATTGAGTCACAACCAGTAGAGCCCAAAGGAAACCACGTGTGTTGAATCTCTGACATGTGAATTAAACCCAAAGTGGGTTGTTATGAATATGGCTACTTTCTGATGACAAAATTGCTAGGGATTAAATTTAAAAGCACTAAGCAAACTGATAAATATAAACTCTCGTGACAGATGTTCTGAAATGTCAATAAAAAATTTCCCAGAGAAACAAAAAGGATACTCTCTTAGAATATATTAGGAAGAAAATAAATTTTAATTCCTGGTTTGTTCCTGTCAAAAGAGCCTTAAATGTCACCTAAGATATGAACTTTTATCAAAATATACAGAACTACAACTTGATTCAATACATACATCTATAAATATAAAGGCTTGTCCAAATTGTTTGAGATTGATACAGTTTATGTGAAATAATTCACTATGCCCAAGACAACCAGTATTTTTTTGTTTCTTTCCAGACTTTAAATATTTTCATACTTAGTGACATACTTAAGAAGGCTAAGAGGGAGGCTATGGGCTAGAAGAGCATCTTAATATCAGCAGGGTTATCAAAAGGCCTTTTGCCTACTATGCCCTATGGTAAGATAAAATCAATGTCCAAGACAAAGTCTCTCAAGGTATTTAAATTAAGTTGATAATTTTAATTACGGTCTATAAAGCTTTATCAACTTATCATAAAAATAAAGAGAAATTCTAGCTAATTAATGAATATTCTAAATTAAATCATTTTAATGAAATGTAATCATTGCTTTTAAGCATGAGGCATTTTCTAGTATGATATTAAAAAGTATTAATAAGAATATTACAACAATGTCTCACTCACACAACAAAGGTATTCCTAAAACAACAACAACAGCAAAAGCAAATAGACAAAAAAACAGGCTTAACTGCCTGAAATTTTGGTAAAATTAGGGTGAAAATGAATGAAAATGAATGTTAAATTCCTGGGAGAGGTCATTATTTAAAGGAAATAGCAAATATAATAATTTACTAAAAAGAACTTTTGAATTTGTTTCTTTTGAAAGTTTAAATTTTGAACTGTAAGATAAAGTGAGAAATATACATATAAAATGTGTAAATATTTGGGAACAACTTTTAAATAATTAATGATAGTTTAAGTAATAATTGCATTATGGTGTGTCCAAATTATCTCCAATTTTGAATTACTAAGTGTCTATGACGTTTGTCCCAGCCACTGCTGAGCATTTTAACAGATGGGCCATTTTGTCACCCTGAAGAGGATAAAACAATATCTTCCTTTGCCTTAAGGTCCAATCTTCTTTAAGGCCAAATTCCTGGATCTCTATGAAGTGGCCGGGATGGGGCAAAGCCAACTCCAGAAGAAACAGATCCTGAACCTCTTCCTTGAATAAGCTAATATGTAGCTGAGTTACTGAGCCAGAGTCAAAAACTCTCAGATTCCTGAACAGGAAAGTATTTCTTTCTCCTTTGCCATACATGGTTGCTTTGTACCAGCCAAACAACACATACATAAAGTAGAACGGTATTTTTCTTAATGCCATTGTTAAAGTGAATACCTCAACAAAGCATTCAAATATGAATTTTGCCTAAAATTTTTAAAACCAAATTTGCAAATCACTTAGACAATAACATTAATTTTTCCTTATTCTCCAAGTGTCTGCATGTAACCTAGCAAGAACTTCCGTATTCTACTCTGCTGAAAGTTAATTACATGCCCATTTCCCCCACTGGTGAGTTAGCTCTTTGAGGGTGAGGTCCATGTCTTGTCATCTCTGTATTCCCCAGAGTCCTCAGCACAATTTCTCTACACAGCACATACGTGAATTGACCTCTCAGCAGAATTCAACACTTTGGATCAATTTTTTCCTCCAAACTCTCTTTTCTGTGGGCTCCCCTCTTGGTTTTCTTTCTATGACTCAGACTACTGCTTCTCAGTTTCTTCCTCTTGCTCCTCTCCGACTGACTTTTAGGTAGTGGGGTTTCTCAGAGCTCTGTCCTGTAACTTCTTTCCTGCTCATTCTATACAAAATCACCTTAGGCAATCTCATATGCTCACATGGTTTCAATTACCATCCATAAAAGCAAATCTGAAATTTATATCTCCAGCTCAGACCTCTTTTCTGAACCCCAGATCATGTTTTCAGATGCTTACTTGTCATCGACAATTGAATATCTCACAGGCACCTTAAAAGCAGCATGCTCAAAGTGAGCTCATCTGACTTTCCCTGAATTTGTCTTCCTGGTCTGGTTTCCTCAAAAATCCACCATCTTCCTAGTTACCCAAGCCAGAAATCTAGGAGTCTATCTCTATCCACATAGCTAAGCTAATAGCCACGTCCTACTGGTTGATATTCTAGTTATCTAAAATCTACCACCATCTCTCAATCACCACAGCCAAGCTCCTAGTCCACGTTATTGCTTAGACTACTACAATAGCCTTATGATAGTCTCTGTTTCTTTCTTGCCTTCCATCAAATTGTTCTCCACACTCCATCTTGAGACTGGTTTTTCCTGTTTAACACCTTTCTCTGGCTTCCCATTGCACTTGGGATAAAATACAAAGCCCATACCACGGCCCCTAAGATCCTGCACCATGACCCTCCTGACTAGCTCTTGGAGACCTTACCTTATACTGTTCTTCCATCTGCTCGTCCTATGCCTCAAACGTCTAACATCTCTTAGGATTGAGGACCTTCAACCCATGATTGGTTTCTTGTCTAAAATGCTCTGTCTGTTCCCTCTTTTCTTCTTCCAACCTAACATTAACTCTTACCCATTCTCCACTTCTTAGCTTACGTGTCACTTCCTCATGAGAATTTTTACTCTTTGCCTCTCAGATCAGAAAGAGCTGTTATATAAACTCTCATTTCAATTTTCCTTTGTCTTTCATAATCTTCTCCATGCCCTCTTATCTTTTATAACATTCATCACATGTGCACACCTATTTGATGTGGAACTCCCCATGTTAGACTGTAAGCTCCTTGTAGATGGAGGTCATCTAGGGTCTTCTTCATTAATGTGTTCTGTGTGTCCAACACAATGACTGATACATAGTAGGGACTCAAAAACTTTTTGCAGGACAAACAAAGGAACAAATGCATGAACAAAGGCTCTTCAAGAAATGTTTATTGGATGAACAGTTTGGTGTCCCGCTATGTATTAAACAACTCAGTTTTAAGTGCAGAACCAAGGAAATGATCAATTGTATTTTATTCTTATTCTTGTTTCTACAAAGGATTGAAAGTGACTACTTCAGTAATATTAAGTCCAGATTCAATAACATAATTCATATGCTTAAGATAAAGTGGAATTTTTCAACAAACGCTAAGATAGCCTAACTTGCTCATTACTGGTGGACAAATACTTGCAAAGAAGAGATTTATTATTGCAGAAATGACTTCATTATCTTCAACTGTTCAGATGAAAGAAATCATCTGTTCAGATTTAAAAAGGCACATTAGAAACATACATTTAGCTCTATTCTAAATATATTAAGAGGAATTGCTTTAAGTAACTCAGGGAAAAAAATCTGGTTTACTTCCTTGCTTTTGCTGAAACATTAAATATTAAATTTTCAGAAAATAGTATATTTTCTATTGTATTTAGTCATGTATGCATAGATATAGTCTATTACACCTATCAACCAAAAACTTAATGTGGCAGAGAAAAATTATATTATGTGAATGATTTGTCTATGTATTTTCTTCATCTTTATTTAAAATTAGAATTTAGCTATTTTTCTCAGATAATAAGCATACATGTAATTTCTGAATAATTGAATTCTTACTCAGAAGGAAGTCCAGAATAGCTTATTTATTTCTCCAATGTGAAGAGGAAAATGATAATGTGATCAGCCTGTTTTTTAGTAAATGTCACTTCTCAACTATTATATGGAACTTTTTCACTTTCTGAAATCATGGAAACTTTTAATTAAAAATTGTTGAATCTGACTCATTTAAGGCCTAAATATATATAAGGTAAATAGAAATCAAGCTAAATTTATCTCTTTGGTAGCTAAAGGTCTATACTGGGAAGTGTGCTCTATAATAAGTAAACATCAGACTAGGAAGGTTAGGGTTTAAAGAGTTTTATTGCAAAAACCTTCACTTTTAATTTTTATATTTTCCATTTATATTTTTTCATAGATGTTTGAAGCACTTAAAATTTGTTTTGGGGCATGACCACTGACTGGGGACAAGCTTTTTAAAAATTTACTTTTATCATTTATTTATTTATTTATACATTCATTCATTCATTATTTATTGTCATGAAGACTATAAATGGAAAGGGACTAGAGTCATAAATAATAGCCACACATAAACTTTAAGCAACAAAAAGTAAGTCCACCTCTCACACACATTTTATAAAGCTAGTTCTGCTTTTCAAAATTGGGCACCAGCACATTTCCAAGACAATTAAAAACAAAAGATCAGTTTGAAAGCTTTGGCACGGAAGATTGATCCTGTTAGTACTACCAAAGGCCAATAAGTTCCAGGTAGCAGAATTCAGACTTAAAGCTATGCAAAGTTCTACAGGGACTTAATATTTAACATCATTAACTTGAGTGAAATATCAACACTATTGTACAGTGGATAATTTTCAGTTTTATTTTTATACAATATATTCAAATACTATTATATCCTCAATTCCTCTTCCTTTTAACTTTAGGTAGAAAATCAAGAGAGGTATTTCAGTTTACTTATTGGAAACTACTTCAACTCCTACTCACCAACAGATTAGAACAGGTTAAACAGGTATTTTATAGAAGTATTAAAATGATAAAGCCAAATATCAATCAGTTTAACTGCCAAAAGCATAATGTAGCTTCACATAATGATTGGGGAAGGTGTATGAGTCATGTCAGGCGATGGGGCAGCTCTGTCAGTATGACTCAGAAGGTATTACATGTCTACATCACCATGTACTTACAGGTTATATTTTAGAAGCAAATCTTTCCTTTGATAATAATTTATTTATGTAACATATCTTCTTTCATAGGCATCGAAGGAGGAGTTTCTGAAAAAGGGATCACATAATTTGCCTCTAGTGGAAATATGCAACAGTTCTGTGTCAGGAGCCCCTGTCTGCCTTTGGCATCTTGCCACTGCCCTCCTAAAAAGATCTTACCTGAGTCATAAAAGCAAAAATTTTCATAGGTATAATCTACCTTAGTGGCAACCTGGTCCAAATCTCTCATTTTACAGATAAATAGGTGAGCATCAGAAAGACTCAGTGAGTGGATTCAGGCCATTGAATGTGTTTTGTTTTTGTTTTAATTAATTGATTGATTGATTGAATATAGTTGACTTACAATATTATATTAGTTTCAGGAGTATGACATAGTGATTCAATACTGTTATTGATTACACTCTATACAAAGTTATTATAAAATATTGGCTATATTCGTTGTGCTGTACATTACATTCTTGTATCTTATTTATTTTATACATAGTAATTTCTACTTCTTAACCGCTTTTCCCTATCTTGTTCCTCCCCAAAACCTCTTCCCACTGAAACACTAGTTTGTCCTCTGTATCTGTGAGTCTGCCATTTGCAACAACATGGATGGAACTGGAGGGTATTACGTTTAGGTAGATAAGTCCGACAGAGGAAGACAAATACTGTATGTTTTCACTTATATGTGGAATTGAAAATATAAGACAAAGGAATGTTTGTAACAAAATAGGAATAGACTCATTGAAGGTGTTTGCAGAAATAGGACTTGAACTTCTGATTCCCAAAATAGGTCTCTATCACCTGTAACAGTTGTCTCTAGACTTATTTTCATGATTTTCATATTTCAAACAGAAGTTTTTAAAGAATCAATATATATTTGCCAAAATTTATTTTGTCATGGGAGACATTAAGAACACATCCACCAACAATATTACTAATATTTGATAGAAGAGATGACTTTTTGACACACAAAAGAGGAAAAACAGACAATCAAAATAAAAGGATGCATTCTAACTTAAATAAATGTTACTTTATGGAAATCTCACTACATTTTCTTCATTCTGCTCATTTTGTTGGAGGCCAGCAAACCCTTCACCATCAATCAGTATTCACCCTTACTATCGTGTCCTCATTTGTAAGCTCTCTGCATTTCACACAAGAAGAGAATTCCCTCGTGAGAATAAACTTCAACACTGGGTTAGAATGATTGTAAGATGGAGGGATTTTTTCACCTCCTTCTCTTCGTTCTTCTTCAACTCTGATGAGCTTATCTCAGTGACATTCCATGCTTATTTCAGAATGAGAACACCTTTCTTGGCTTAAAAAATTTTGTGAAAGTTTAGGGTACCTCAGGGCAACCACTAACCACATGTAGTTATCACACAATTCAAACATGGCTAGTCCAAACTAAGATGTGCTGAAGATGTAAAATAGATACCAGATTTTGTACAAAATAGAACAAAGAATATACATAAATAATGTCTATATTGATTACTTGTTGAAATGATGATAGTTCAAACATATTAGAGTAAATGAAATATATTATTAAAATGAATTTTGCCTGTTTATTTTTACTTTTTTAATGTGGGTATAAGAAAATTTAAAATGACATGCAATTTAAAATCACATCTTGGCTCCCATGACGTTTCTGTTGGACAGTGCTGGTGTGCATTGAACGAATACTGTGGCCAGGGTTCTCAGCTTCCCCATTTCCTCTCTAGCTCCCCCTGTTGCTGTCCTCAGAGGTCACGTGGCTTTGTCTCCTTTCTCCCAGAATGACCCCAACCTAACAGCAGAATGTACATTCCATATCTGATGAGACAATAATTCAGGAGACATCACTCACTAAACCATGGGTGTCACTCCTAGAACTATTCTTGCTCCTTGGTGAATTATTTTAGGCAAGCGTAGGTTCTGCCTCTCCTGTAAGATCTAAAGGGATAAAGCAGAGAGAAGCACTAAGTTCTCTGAAATGCCAGGAGCATCTAAATAAATTCAGCTGCTTATCCATATAGGCTCCTAAAGTAGATTCTGTCTACCCTGTAGAATACCAATAGGAAAAGTACCTCTATCCTGGAAGCCTTTATTACACTGTCCACATTAGTAAACAGAGCACACAGGCAGAAACATTCTGAAAAAGCAAATAGAAAAAGAACGTGAATCCAAAAACATTGGAAGTGCTTAACATCATTAACACTTTTTCTTCCATTTTCCTACATTAAAGACTTTGTCTGTGACAGCAAATTGAGGGATTTTCCCTGTAATTTGAGAGTGACCACAGAAACTGTTGCTTTCTCTAAATCTTGATAAACTCAACCTTTTTCAATTAGTGGAACCTATTGACATGAACGTACAACAGTAGATGACTTTTTTTTCTCAACATATAATTCCATTTGCTGGTTGGGTCATAGGCTGTAGTTCTATAGGTTGAATGGCTGGTTTATGCATTACAGAATTATTCAGCACAGTTTTTGATGATAACCTTGCCATACCTTTCAGGTATACTGCAGCTGAATACAAAGTAAGACTGTCTGAATGCATTGTTTAAAATGTCTCCAGTGACTCACTGGTCCATGGTCTCTGTCCAGTGAAACTGGTAATCCCCAAGTTGGCAAGGCCATGTTTTTGTATTATTTTCTGAAAAGCTTCAGAGACATGACTGTTGCACTGAGTTTTACATAATGGATAAAGAAAGTCCAAGCTGTCATTATTCCACACCTGGATTATTATTGGTTCTATTCTGTCCCTTCCCAAACTTAATCCATCCTGTATATGGCTGCCAGAGGAATCTTCTGAGATTTATCTTTTTCATCATATCAAAACCTACAGCATATCATAACTTATAAGGACTAGCACATCTGGTGTAAGTTCTATTTGACACCAGAGTCTTTCATATATAAACCCTTTACCCATATACAATCTCATTTCCTGTAACTGGAACCTCTTCCTATTTTAGTCACTCTTTATGTTCCTGAACATTCTAGATCCATGTGTCTGTTCTTACACTTCCCACTGTCAGATTTCCCATCACCCCTGCTCATTGGCTATCTAAGTTCTATGTTCAAGGTTCTTTTTTCATGACTCTTACATCTCCCAAAGATCTCTTTAATTCTCTAATTGAATGTACTACTAAATTATATACACCCTTGACTTCTTCCCTCTTTCCCCATCTGTTAGTTTTTCCTTCCTGGTTGGATTGTAAATTCCCCGATATTGCACATCAAACTCAGCACAGTTTTAGACCTGTATATTATATCAAGTTTAAGAGCAAGTATGTGTGTTCCCAGAGACCTGTTTCTGAAATTCTAGCTCTAAAACTTACCTAAACTCTGTAAGGCACAGTTTTGTTGTCTGTAAAATAGTGATAATAGAACTTATTCATGACGTCTGTTGGGTTAAATGAGATGTCCATGACAGGTTTCCTCTCTTTCTCCAAGAGAAGTTTTTGATAGAGGAGGAAGAAGCAGAGTGTATGGGGATACTGGGCAAGTTGTATAGAATAAAATGAGTATACTATGGAGGGGAAACTGGGTGCAGAAACAAAAATGATGGGTGTGGATAGCAAATTCATTTTGCATAGGCCTAGCTTTCATTATACCTATTGCATTACAAATAGCCTTTAGTGTAAGGTCACTGGCATTTAGCTATGTTATGTACTTTAAAAACATCTAAAATTATCATTTGTCTGTTTAAAAACCCCATAAGACTCCCTATTGCCTCTAAGATAAAAGTGAAATTCATCAGCTCTACATGACCTACCACTTCTCTAGCTTTATTTCCCATTTCTCACCTACATTGTACTTTGTGCTCTTCCTGAACACAGCTATCTTTTCCTGAAGATACTATGTTTGAGTCTGCCTTCTCCTTCTGCATGGAATACATTTATTTCTTCCTCTCTTTCCTTCATTCTGTTCTTAGGAATACCCAACCAATCCTTCAAGTTCTGACTCAGTCACATATCCTCCAAAGATACAACTTTCCCATGTTGGTCTCGGGAGTACCATATATGTCTGAATGTAAAGTGAGTTTCCTTCTCAAAATCATCTTTCAAAAAAAGGAGGGGCACCCTAATTTTTTTTAAAGTATTTTCTATTATGGGAAATTCTTTGCATTTCTATTTTGAATAACAATTTATTTGGGGGAAGTCATATTAAGCAGGAATAACTGCTATTTTTTTTAAAGATGTGGACCATTTTTTTTAAGTCTTTATTGAATGTGTTACAATATTGCTTCTGTTTTATGTTTTGGTTTTTTGGTCCCGAGACATGTGGGATCTTAGCTCCCCAACCAGGGATCGAACCCGCACCCCTTGCATTGTTCAGTTAAGCCTTAACCACTGGACCGCCAGGGAAGTCCCACTGCTATTGGTTCTTAGAGATGCCCCTGATGAAACTGGGTAATAAAAGCTGGCAAATACATTAACACAGATTTTAAAATTAGTTTTTCCTGTGTGTATCATACCTGGAAAATTATATTATTGAAAATAAGTCTTTTAACAGTCACTTAAAATGTAGTATAGGAAGTGGTTGTAATGTGGAGATCCCAAAAATATTATTTGTAAAGGATAAATATTTTTAAGTGATTCCAATGTTTATTTACACAGGCACTTGAGACTTTGGATAAAATTTTCAATGATGACACCAAGATTAAACAAATGCTATACCTCTAATAATTTAGACAAACTGAAGAGGGCAAGCTCCCAGAAAAACAGTTTGATGGGTCAAGGAGCAGCTCTAGTGATGATAAAGACATTGATGTCAAAGTGCTAGGAAGAGTTTGAAAAAAATGCTTCATGGAATATGTGAATGGTATAAAAACAGAATTGCTAAATTGATATCTTATTTTAAATAGATTTTATAATCTGGTCAACAAATTAAATAGTGGAAATTGTTCTTAACTAATTCATCATCATCCTAAAATGTTATTAATTCAAGTTGGTCAAAAACGTTGTTTAGTTATTTTTTTTTCCTTCTTATTGTGAAAATGGGGGAAATCACCTTACATTTCGGTCACTGTATATTGGAGCAGGCACAGTATTTGCCCCCTCCCCGTGCTCTCCTGGCAGTGAGTCGATTACATTGTATTATAATTACTTGTCTGTCTCCTTTCTGGACTGTGAATGCCTTCGGCACATGGTCAATTCCTTATCATCTTTCTGTCCTGAATATCTAAGCCAAAGCCTGGTTCAGATATTTTTTTCACAGAAAGTGAAAATAAGTCAATTCTTAAAGAAATGGTTAATTAATACTAGTACCATAATAAAATGCTAGCTTTTATTTCAATCTTTTGTTAAAATGCTGTAAATAACTGTGCAACCTAAAAGAAACTAAACCTAAATTTTATCTTGACCATTTGAAATTAGTGTTCAGGAAAAGTCTTTTTTTTTTTTTAACATCTTTATTGGAGTCTAATTCCTTTACCATGGTGTGTTAGTTTCTGCTATATAACAAAGTGAATCAGCTATACATAAACATATATTCCCATATCTCCTCCCTCTTGCATCTCCCTCCCACCCTCCCTATCCCGCCCCTCTAGGTGGTCACAAAACATCGAGCTGATCTCCCTGTGCTATGTGGCTGCTTCCCACTATCTATTTTACATTTGGTAGTGTATATATGTCCATGCCACTCTCTCACTTCGTCCCAGCTTACCCTTCCCCCTCCCCGTGTCTTCAAGTCCATTCTCTACGTCTGAGTCTTTATTCCTGTCCTGCCCCTAGGTTCATCAGAACCATTTAAAAATTTTTTTTATATTTCATATATATGTGTTATATAACAAATACCGGTCACTGTATATTTGTTTTTCTCTTTCTGACTTACTTCACTCTGTATGACAGACTCTAGGTCCATCCACCTTGCTACATATAGCTCAATTTCATTTCTTTTTATGGCTGAGTAATATTCCATTGTATGTATGTGCCACATCTTCTTTATCCATTCATCTGTCAATGATACCTAGGTTGCTTCCATGTCCTGGCTATTGTAAATAGGGCTGCAATAAATATTGTGGTACATGACTCTTTTTGAATTATGGTTTTCTCAGGGTATATGCCCAGTAGTGGAATTGCTGGGTCATATGGTAGTTCTATTTTTAGTTTTTGAATGAACCTCCATACTGTTCAGGAAAAGTCTTTTGAATGAATGAGTGAATGTGTGAATGATTCCTTTCTAAATAACTTTACATATGTATATATCTTTCATTATAAACCACACTTTTTTATATTTTAACATTCAAGAACTAGGGTATGTCTTTTTTTTTTTTTTTTTTTTTTGCGGTACACAGGCCTCTCACTGTTGTGGCCTCTCCCGTTGCGGGGCACAGGCTCCGGACGCGCAGGCCCAGCGGCCATGGCTCACGGGCCCAGCTGCTCTGCGGCATGTAGGATCTTCCTGGACGGGGGCATGAACCCGTGTCCCCTGCATCGGCAGGCGAACTCCCAACCACTGCGCCACCAGGGAAGCCCTAGGGTATGTCTTATAGTCTATACTACATAAAAGGATAGCATTGTCTCACAATTCAAGTGGTAACCCCTTCTTTTTTTTCTTTATGGTACATAAAAAGGGGTATTTCTAACAAAAAGGTGACTGCCAACAGAGAAGAAAAGTTAGGACTTATGAATCACTTTCTATGTGTGAGGCACGACAACCTTGTTCAGTAAATAATCTGATCATTATTTTATAGATGAGCTCCCCAAGGCATAAGGGGTTAAGTAACATGATGTAAGATCACAGCTGGCACCACATGCTCTACCTTTTGGGGGGAAAATTGTTTGACCTTTGAAAGAGGAGTGAAGAAATTATGAGAGCTTTTACTTCACTTCCTCAGATTTATGCTATGGTTTAAAATGTATCATTTATAGTACTTGTTAATCACCATACCTGAATGTATCATAACAATTCAACTATAATAGTGATTATACTTAAGAAACTGCATTGAGGAAGCTATTCAAGCTATTTGTGTCACTTGGTTAAATAAAGCATGTACTTCTAAATTTTATTTTATTTTCATTAGAAAAGTAAAAAAAAAAAAAAAAAAAGACATATGCCTGCTGGGTACTGGAGAGCATTACTATGATAGACATGGCTTGCCTCCCTGACTTAACCCAGTTTTCAAAATAACTCCATTGCTATGAATTTAAACATTGAAGTCAGTACAGCATCCCTCACCCACGCTATTGTCTCAAAGCCGCCATCAGATGTCCTCTTTCCCCATTGAACAGAAACAACAGCAACACATATTAAGTGTATATTTTTAGACATCTTACTTTGTTTGAAGGTGAAGCGAGGATATTCTGTAATGATAGAAATGTTAAAGTTTCTTCAGAATGCTTTATGTATGTGCATGTATCAATACATAGGTATATGTGAGTGCTCACACACACACACATTTCTTTAATTCAATAAATATTCACTGAGCAGTACTACCACAAGGCAGGCACTACGTAGGTCTATGTTTTTTAGTGTGGAGTAAAATAGGCAAAGTCCTTGGCTCCAGAGAGCCCTCTGTCTAGTGGGAAAAAAGAAAAATACATTTAAAAAACACAATTTAAATTATAGAAAAAAGAAAGAAAAGATAGAAAAGAAATGGAAGTTAAATATAAAATATGAGAAATCTTCCCTCTCCTCATGTTGTAAGAATTTGAAAATGTCCTTTGAATTAAACCAAATCCAAGCATGATGATTGTGCTTGTGTTCATTAGAAGCAAACCAAGGTAAACCAAGTGGGAGTCCCTTAGGGTGCAATTAGAGAGGTAAGAGACATTTAAACCTTCCATCAGGGTGAGCATGAAGTAATCCCAGAGAGGGAGGACAGAGTTTTAATTTAATAAGCAGAAATATAATCAATAGAATAGATTGGGAGATAGACACAGTGATCAGAAAGGGCAAGAAGCATTACCAAGTGCTGCTGGGGAAGAAAACTACCTTGGTTAAGGGAACTTGAGGATTACAGTTTCCTCACCAAGGGATAGCATAGGGTGAGAAAATTTAAAGCTGCCTTAGCTGAGGGATTTTTTAAAATTTTTATTGGAGTATAGTTGATTTACAATGTTGTGTTAGTTTCAGGTGTACAGCAAAGTACACATATACATATATCCACTCCTTTTTAGGTTCTTTTCCCATATAGGCCATTATAGAGTATTGAGTAGCATTCCCTGTGCTCTATAGTAGGTTCTTATTAGTTGTCTATTTTATATATAGTAGTGTGTGTATGTCAATCCCCATCTTCCAATTTATCCCTCCCCCTTACCCCCTGGTAACCATAAGTTTATTTTCTACATGTGGAACTCTATTCTGTTTTGTAGATAAGTCCATTTGTATGCTCCCCCTTTTATAGATTCCACATATAAGTGTTATCATATGATATTTGTCTTTCTCTGTATGACTTGCTTCACTCAGTACAGCCATTATGGAGAACAGTATGGAGGTTTCTTAAAAAACTAAAACTAGAGCTACCATATGATCCAGCAATCCCACTCCTTGACATATACCCTGAGAAAGCCATAATTCAAAAAGATACATGCACCCCAATGTTCATTGCAGCAATATTTACAATAGCCAGGACATGGAAGCAATGTAAATGTCCATCAACAGATGAATGGATAAAGGAGATGTGGTATATATATATATATATATATATGATGGAATATTACTCAGCCATAAAAAAAAGAATGGAATAAAGCCATTTGCAGCAACATGGATAGACTGAAAGGAATTTTTTAAGTTCACATAACTCTCTTTATTCTGCAGCCATCTGATCTTTGGCTGCCCTGAGACGGTGCTTCTCAGTGGGAACCATTCATCCCTCAGGAGATACTTGACAGTGGTAGGAGACAGTTTTGGATGTCACAGCTGAAGCAAGGGTGATTTTACTGTCCCAATGCCCAGGACAGCCCCCTCATGACAAAGAATTATCTTGCCCCAAATGTCAATAGTGCAGAAGTTGAGAAATCCTGCTTTATTGTAAAAAGGACTCTCAGCAACAACAGAGAGGTAGAGATAGAGTTAGAAATGATAGAGATTGAGGTAGAGATAAATAGATAGATAGATAGATAGAAAGATAGTTAGATAGATAGATAGACAGATAGACAGATAGATAGATAGATAGACAGATAGAGAATATGCTATGCTTTTGAGGTACAACTGCTCCTGGAGGGAGTTCTCTAGGAGCTGAGAGTGCTCCCTGTCTGAAAGCCAGCAAGAAGGCAAGAACCTCAGTCCTACAACCTCCAGGAACTAAATTCTGCCAACAAGAATGAGCTTGGAAGCAGATTTTTTCCAGAGTCTACAAAAAATAACTCAGCTTGACTGACACCTGATTGCAACTGTGTGATACTCTAAGTGGAGAATCCAGCTACAGCAGGCCATATTTCTGATCCACAAAAATGTAAGCTAATAAATGGGCATTGTTTCAAGTCACTAGGTTTGTGGTAGGTTGTTACACATCAATAAAAAACTAATACAACATATGAAGAACAGATACCATAGTCTGGCACACTCCAATACACCCAGTTAGATTGCAAGCTGCCTTTGGGAAGGACTCAAGCTTGTGGTGTTCATTATTACATTCCTCAGCATCCACATGGTATCAGGAACATGGCAGCCTTCAATAAATATTTGTGGATTCACTCATTTGTCTTGGCTTCATAGTTTTTCTTTATTGTCAAGGAACACATTGGAATTATATGTACACAAACATAACTATATTTACACAATCTGTGAATTTGCTTAATGTGAACCTGAGCCAAAGAGTTGAATCTGTGTTGATTATACCTGTAAACATAGGTTTCTTATCAGACAAGGAAGGTTAAGAACCCTGAAAAGAATAAACTAACCATGGTAAAAGCCCCTTTGTAGAGGAACTGACTAGCTGGCCCACTGTCCTTAAACACATAAATTTTTATTTCTGGCTAAAGATGATGGTGCATGTTATGTGTCACCTTGACTGGGCACAGTGTCCAACTATTTGTTCAAACATTATTCTGGATTTTTTGTGAGGGTGGTTTCAGGTGAGATTTACATTTAAATAGATGACATTTGAGTAAAGCAGATTGCCCTGCATAATGTGGATGGGACTTATCTAATCACTTGAAGTCCTGAATAGAACAAAGTCCACCTATTTAAAGCCTTAATTGAGTGCACTAGATTACATGACTATTATGAGTTTCTAAGGGTTCTATTACTTAAAATCATAAGAAAGATACTTGATAAAAAAACATACAATCCTTTCCCAAATCCGAACTATGGTTTCCCTCATATAAAATACTAGCACATGCTAATTTATTTCTGTAAAATTTTATTGCAATTGTGAAATGTACAGTTCCATTATATGTGAGTTGCAAGTGACTCCTTGGTCAGGCTCATTAGAAAAAGTCAGATTTGAAAAGATGAATTGAAAGGGAAGAGATTCCAGAAAGCAGAAGGGAAATAGAATTTTCTTTTTCAATGTATCATAGAGAGAAACAAATGAAGATAAAATGAAGTTAACCTGACTATGCAAGCATTGTCTGGTGTTGGAAGAGGTTGAAAATTGAGACTGTTTAAGAAGGACAGGCTGTATGACCTTTGGCATTCTGTCACCCATGTGTGGAATGAGGCCATTTAAAGCTCTCCTTTGAGGAAAGAGATGGGAAACTTCCAATTTAGTAATATTTAATAGAGTAAATACAAGTGACTGATGTTGTTTTTATCCTATTATCTTGGGAAGAATATAGAACAGGACTCAGTTGATAGGAACCAATAACTCTGATTCATTAAATTTAAAATTTTGAATATTAAATAAAGAACACTATTACTACTACGATGAGTATGACTACTATTTAATAGTTGTTGAGGATTTACCATGTGCCTGGCATTGCTCTGTATACTTTAGGTGTAATTATTATTCCTCATGAATAATCCTATGAAGTAAGTACTATCTTTATACCCATTTTATAGAATAGGCAACTAAGGCAGAGAAAAGTCAAGTAACTTGTTCAAAACTAGCATATGTGGGGGTTGGAGCCAGGGTTTAATCCAGACACTCTAATTTCAGAGTCCATGCCCTTAATCACTAGCACTTATGTCTCTTAAAATGAAAATTATTCACTACAAATCAGAATAAATTCACCAATGTATTTTAAAACTATAGTATCCTTGTTAATAAATAAGAACTTGTCAATAGAATGTCAGGTTAAACTGTCTGAAACATACAATTTGTAGGTCAAATGATCAAATATTGATAATCTCATATAGTTCAATGTGCTTCAAATCCATTGCTATTAACCTAGTAAGTGCAACATTTCATTGATCTATTTAATATTCTACCTTTATTATTTAATTTTAATTAAAAATTCAAAAAGGCATCACATGTCTTTTCATGATCTTGGCCCTATTAATCCTATTTAAAAAAATAAGATCTTAACATCCTGCACCACAATCTTTCAGAAAATTAACACCAGTAGTAAGGGAAAATTAATAGTATTTATTGTCATATTGAACATGGAAATCATTAAAAATATTAAATATCTCATCTACCAAGGAAATAATGAGTATCTATTAAAATTACTAGCAATAAATGAGTTTATTCTTAATTAATTCTGCTTTAGCAGACCATCGAATTCAGAATACAACCCAGAAGTAGCACCTTTATAAGATAATCTTTCTTGGAAAGGTATTGGAAACATTTTTAGCAGCAAATATAATGTACCTTCAGTAGACATAATCATCCACCACATTAAACTCAAACTTTGGGGCTCTGTCACACAATGGATAGTGCATTGAACTTCTAAACGCAAACTTCGGGATACTTTTCAATCTTTTTTTCCTATAAATGTATTACATTTCTTCTTTAATCTCCCCAACTGGAATGTTCCCTTTATAATTTTTTTTTTATGCTTGCAGCTATCTCTTCACCTTGGTGCCTGTCAAAATTCTATTTTCTGTTAAGTTCTGTCTCATATATCTTATTGTTATAAAGCATCTCCTAAGACCTATTTCTGAGAAATGAACTCTCCTTTGAGTTCGCATAGTCTTTTGTTTACACTTTTGTTGTAATTATTACATTTTCCCTCTTACTTTGTGTTCATGTTTTCCCCCATGTTAGTTCTTTCCTCTGTATCTGTCCTATTGATTAAATCTCTTAAACATATAATCCATCTTTCCTCTCTCCTGTGGTCTCTCCTTTAGTTTATAATCACTATAGGTTTAAACTGATTTCTTGGTCTATCTTTTATCAGTTAGGATGCTTTCAGCTATGGTAGCAAAACCTCTCACTCAAACTGGTTTTTTTTTTTTTTTTTCTTTTTGCGGTACGTGGGCCTCTCACTGTTGTGGCCTCTCCCGTTGCGGAGCACAGGCTCCGGATGCGCAGGCCCAGCGGCCATGGCTCACAGGCCCAGCCGCTCCGCGGCATATGGGATCCTCCCAGACCAGGGCACGAACCCGTGTCCCCTGCATCGGCAGGCGGACTCTCAACCACTGCGCCACCAGGGAGGCCCCCAAACTGGTTTTAATAATAAGTATATTTATCATCTCAGGTAAACAATTCTAGAGATAGAATGAGCTCCACCAGAGAGTATCCGGGTATGAGCTTCATCAGGGCTCAAGGTTATTGTCGTGGATCCAGGTTCCTCCCATCTCTTGATTCTGCCAGATTCAGTGTTTCAGCTTTGCTCTCATGCGTGTTTGTGTTTCCTTCACCTTTGCAAGATGGCTGCCCACAGGTCCGTGTGTCACATCCAGGCTCAAAAATGCCCAGAGGAAGAAAAAAACAGTTGCCTCCCTTTGTCTCGTTCTTAGGAGTGAAGAAGCTACACTGAGAAGACCCCTGCCAGACAGGGGTGTTCCTTATAGACTTTTCATCCCCTTCTACAGACTTTTGATATCACTTGAAGTTCAATGGAAAGGGTTGTATTAGAGAATTGGCTATAGGGAGACTGTTATGGAATCATTCCTAAATTTAATAGGAATCTGTAATCTAGGGAAAAGATGATTTTGGGGGACCAGGAGGCAGGCAGTGGAGATGGATTTAAGCAGATGAATTATAAGTATATTTCATGTGTAGAAACGAAAGGAATTGATGATTGTTTGTAGGGGTGTAGGAAAGGGAGGCTTCAGGGCAGACCCCTGGCATGAGTATCTTGGGGAATGGGGGTGTCACTTATGGAGAAGGTTAACACTAGAGGAAATGCCTTTGGGGGAGAGAAATGTTGAAGATCAAAGAGTTGGTTTTTAAACATGTTACATTTGAAATATGCAAGTAGATATTTCAAGTAGGCTGTCACTTATACCAGACTGAAGTTACAGAGAGAAATGCAGGCTGGAAATACGAATGTAGCGTTGCTCTTTTACAGATGTATTCAAAGACATGGGAGCAGATGAAAGTACCTAAGATGTACGTGGAGAGTGAGGATAAACAACACCGAAAGCTGAGGCCTATTGAGCACCAGATAGAGAAGAAGGAGCTGACAAAGGAAAGTGAGAGGAGTGGCCAGAGAAGTAGGGGGAACATCAGCAGAGAATCATGTCACAAATGTCAAGAGAAAAGAGTGTTTCACAGAGGAATTGCTCAACAGTATAAAGAAAGAAAGAAAAGAAGGAAGGAAGGAAGGAAGGAAGGAAGGAAGGAAGGAAGGAAGGAAGGAAGGAAAGGAGGGAGGGAGGAAGGGAAGGAGGGAGAAAGGAAGGAAGAAAAAAATGGTGATTAACTCCTACTAAAATGTAATCCATTGATACTATTTGAAGTCAAAAAGAGCTCACTCATGGGAATATGCACAGTGAAAAGAATAGAAATCTCCATTACAATGTCTTCTGACTGTCTCCTTTTTTGCCCAATTTGGCAGTCCCTGAAGCTGTAAAATATTTAGAAACTGATCATTAAATGGAATTTGAAAGCTCTTTTGTGATGGTCTGTCTGCTTGCCTTTTATCTGATCTCTGCACCCAGTTCTGTGTTGGAACATGCACTAGTCAGAATGTCCATTATTATCACAAATAATGAATTAGATGATTCATGAAGGCTGTGTCTTCAAAGTCAGACTTCTAGAAGAAAAATAAAAATTTCCATCATCTGAATGTCTGACAATGCTCTCCAAGGAATCAGCATCTAATGGTAGGATTTCAGGCACTAGGGACCAAGGAGGGGAGGATATTTTAAAGTAAAGCTATAAAATCATCTCACATAGGCAACTGCCTGTACTGTTTTGGGCTTGAATTTAGAATATAAAATGTATAGATAACTTATTTTTCCCAAAAGTAGATTATGCTTTAAAAATTTTAAAGAATATATAAACTATACCAATGATGATGAAACTGGAGTAGTTTCATGTGGATAAGTTTGATGAATTTAATGTGTCAGTCTTTGAATGCCATTGGCAAAGCTTCCTTCCCATTGTCCAACTTCTCTACTCCCCCTACCCCCAACAGGGAGTGGTCAACTTTCAGACATTTTACTCCAAGCCCAAGGAAGAGGTGTGACCATACAGACTGATGCACAATGCCAGAGGAGAAGACTTTCGCAGTACCTAAAGTTGGAATGTACTGAGTGTGGTTTCCCTTTGGAAATTAGGAACAAAATACATCTTAGAAGTTAAGACTACCGGCATTGTTGTCAGAATAAACCAGAGTTCAAATCTCAGCTCCAATACCTACTAGCTGAACTAACTTGTATAATACTTAGCCACTTTAAGCCTCATTTTTCTTTACCTGAAAAATGTTGATAATAATATTATCAGTGATTACTTGGATATCTGTAAATTATTGTGAATATTAAATGTGTTCCATACAAAGCAGTAGGCATTAAATAAATGTTATTATTACTACAATTATTATTGCTCTTAACAGCTTTGCTATTCCTTAACCTAGGAAGATCAGTGAGGGAGCCTAAGCTGCTCACTGATGAGACAATCTCCAGCCATTGCTCTTTCTCTCGATTGTGTTTGTTTTCTGAAGCTGTCAAGCTGGTCTAAGCCCAGTGCGCACGCGCGCTCTCTCTCTCTCTCACTCTCTCTCTCTCTGCAGGAGGAATCCAACTACAGGTGCATGTCTTTCTCCATCCATCACCATGCCACTGCTATTATTTTTTTTTCCCTGGGTGTTGGCTTTGGGGAAAGAGTCCTGTAGAGTTGGCTTTGGTCCTCGTCTGCATTAGTCAATCTAGTCAAAATAAAAAGGAACTCTGATAATCCAACCTAGATCACTGAAATTCTACATGGAGTTTGGGTCAAAAATCCAGCTAGTAATGAAGAGTTCACTGGCATCCATATTCCTTGGGTTTCTGAGAGGAGTGGTGGCTTTCAAAGAAAAGAGTTCAGAAAGCTCACTAGTTCTTGTTTTCCCTCTCTCTATATAAATATCATCACCCCTTTTCCTAGCAAGGTTTGCAAGTGTTATCTTCCATTTATCTACCAGATATATCACCACATTTATCTGACCATCAGCTTGAAGTCAGGTATGGGATGTATATATTTCAAGTTGGCTAATAATCCCGTATGGGTAAGCATGGTGTAATTGGTTAATGGAAAGTAACATGGAAAAGGAAATTTGATGCATTTAAATTTCTCGGCCTAAAACTTTAACTAATTTTGTATATCATATTTATCCAAACCTTTTAAAGCCTGGAATGCTTTTTCCTTTCCGAGTGATTTCACACACAAGAGATCACCTTGCGACAACCCTGTCAAGCAGTAGGTGTTATTTTCATTCCTTACTTTGCTGATGAAGCTAAGAGTACAAAAGATTAATAGGAATAGGATTATAGGGCCCCATCACACTTAGAAAAGATTTAAACTCCTTTCTATGGCTTGAAAGACCCTAGGTGCTCTGTCCTACCAGGCTCTCCATTGTATCCCTACAGCCAGTCCAAAGCTACTCTGCTCTGTCACGGTAGCCCTCGTGTGTTTATTGAATATCCTGTGCTCATCCTCACCTATGGGCTTTAGTACTTAGTCCCAGTTACCTGTTGCTGAATTACAATCACCTCCAAAGTTGGTGGCCCAAAAAACAAGCATTTTATTAGGCTCATGGTCTCTGCAGATCACAGATTTGTACAGGACACAGCAGCAACATGTTTACGCTCCATGACATCTGATCTTCAGCTGGAAAGACTCAAAGGCTGGGGGTGACTCTGGTATCACCTGGAAACACCTCTATGCCCATGTCTGGTGATTGATGCTGGCTATTGGCTGGGGACTCACTTGCAGCTCTTGGCCAGAACACCTGCTTTTTTTCGCTCTGTGGCCTGGGCTTCCTCACAGCGTGGAAACTGAGTAATAAAAGCAAGCATCCCAAGAGAATGGGAGAAAATTGCATAGCAATTTTATGACCTAGTCTCAAAAGTACTTAGCGTCACTTCCACTAGATTCCATTGAGGAGGAGTCCGTCACTGGGTTCTGCTCAGGTTTAAGGGAGGCGCATCAGGGGCACACTGTAAGTAGAGCATAGTGGATGGGACATATTGTCTTGGCCATCTTTGGAAAATACAATCTGCCACACACCTGCTATTTGCTTTGTCTAAATAGGTTTTTTCTTCCATTCTTTGTATAACTGGCTCCATTACGTCATTCCACTTGTTTCATAGGTACAAATATCCCCATCTATGAAAATTGTATCTAAAATAGTATCATTTTCTTCTCTCAGCTTTTTAAAATTCTTACTTAATATATCACGTATCCTGCCTCACATTCTGTTCCCTCCTTCCTTCCTTCCTTCATTCCTTCCTTCCCATCATTCCTCCCTCCCTCCCTCTCTCTCTTCTCTCTCTCATCATCAATCAATCCATCTATATCTACTTATTCCTTCATCTGTTGACCACCATATTCTAAGACATGGGACAATGTCTAGCACAAAGACAGAATAGATAGATACTCAATAAATATTTGTGGAATAAATAAATGCATGAATGAATCCACTGAAATGAATTAGGTTATCAGATCATTTTGTTTGGAAACTCAAGGCACCTAGACCAGCAATAAGACCCTTGAGACCCGGGAGAGGGGGTGGGGAAAGGTGAAGCTGCAAGGGCTAGTGGAAGGGGGTCTAAAAACCACATTCTGCTAACTCCATGGTTTTGTCCTAGGTCAAATTTGACTCTCAAAATTCCCAAATTAAAGTCTTCTGAGGAGTGTATCAGCCTTTCCATATGCAGAATATAAGAAGCACGCCATGATACATCACTCCATTGTTTAGACTTGTTAACTCAGTCTTCACAGAACTGAAACTTCCTTTAACCTATAAAGTTTACTGCACCAATTACTCATTCTCAGAAATGCTTTACCCTCCTTTGATTTGTTCCACTTCATGACTATAGATGATGAAACCAGAGTTTGAGAATGTCACCTCCAATTTTGCCTGACATGGTATCAGGAATTGAGATTACTTATGTAATGATCTTCAAACTGCTCTTAATAAATTACTAATGTTTGTGGTCTCGCTTTAGAGCTAAGCAGTTGAAGACTTGTGACTCTCTCACAGAGCAGAATTATCTTCTGTATTTAATAACTAGGTTCAGATTTCCCTCTAAGTCATTGCCATAGATTTAAACCTAAATGATCACTCCTAAATTATCTATTTCCAACTCAGACTTCTCTTTTAAAGGCAAGATTTGTATATCCAATTAGTTACTGGCATTTTCATTTTGATGACTCACCAGAACTTGACATATCTAAAATTTATTTTATCACTGACCCTGAAAATCTTCTCATTCTATATTTTCTCTCTTAGTGAATAGACCCTCCAGGAGAATCAAATTTTCCACGAAGCTGATGAAACCTAAACCTCTGGATCTTGTACTTGCATGAGTTCCTTCTAATGTTCTAATCTTGTAGTCTCATTATTTTTATCATCAGGATGCACGTCCATTTTCTTTGTCAATAAAAGGTGAATATCTTTTTTTAAGCATACGATGCAGCTTTATTACCATGACCTAGGTTGGCCTTAAAAGAAAACTGGCCCAGCTGGATAACATTTGTCCCAACAAGAGGCCATGGGTCACTATTTTAAAATAAAAGCCATCATTTTAATCAGTATTTGACAACTTTTAACTTTTTTTGTTATCAATAAATTTGTTGATCAAGTCACCCCATACAGTTACCTCAGTGTCAAGGGTATATATGAAAGTTAAATTATTGTGTGTATTTTACTAATATATTTTAAGGACCTAGGAGAGTCCTTACCTAGGTGGAGAGTCAAACCACCTTTTACATTTTTCAGACTATAGCTCCGGTCATGTCATATTATGTAGAATTTTGTGTTAGAACACATATGTGAGTATTTTTTCAGTGATGTGTTGGTTTTACCTGATGTTATTCCTTTCCCTTTTGCTTATTTCTGGATAGAAAAGGAATTTCCTTATATCCAATGACTATCCTAGTTAAGCTTTACAGTAGTCTCAAAGGTTATCAGCTTCATCCACAGTTTGGCTAAGGGCTTTAACCTGAACTGGACAAACCAAATGGCTGCCTAGTAGAAAATGGTCAGAGAGTCTAATTCTAATTTCACTACTGCCTGATACTTGGCATGGCTTGACAAGGAGAAATAATATTTCTAGAGGAATTCATGATGTCTTTTAGAAGAAATTCATGAAGCTCTTCTAAAAGCTATTCTTAGATTATGCCAGACTATTAGAGAACTGAGTAGATAGCCCATAATTCATTTTTATTAAGTTACTTTTTGGTATGATATCCTAATCCTAGATTTAGAGCATTATTTGAAATACCTTCATAAAAATTCTTGCTTGGTTGACTCTCAGAATCCTCATGAAAATGCTGCTCATTAAGATAGACTGAAAATTGTCTAAATTCCTTCCTTTTCTTCTCAGGGTGGCAAAGTTTGATAGAATAATCAGAAAGTTTGGTTTTACTATTCTCTTTTCAGGGAATGATTGTGGTTGAAACATTAATCTCTCTGATAGATGAAATGGTTGAGGGATGCCACAGATCTATTCTATACTGGTCTACTTTCACCCAGCTTTTATTTATCTCACTTTTGGAGAAAGAATACTCTAATTCATAATTGCTTATTTAATCTCATCCATTCATTCATCCACGTATTCAGGAAATATTTATTGATCCCTCCCTGGATATATATCACTCTTCAAGTCATTGAAGATAGAGCAATGAAAAAAAATCCCTATACTCATGGAGCTTATGTTTTAACAAAAGGTAAGATTGTTCCTGACTTCCTGTACATGACTCTTTAGTAGATATTCATTCAAATCATAGCACCAGGACAATCCTGATCAACATGTTTATCTTATGGATATAATAAACCATTGGCTCATAGGAAGCTGAGAGCTAAATTTGCCTCCCTTAGATGTTGATTATAAGTGCATAGTATACTTTTTTTTGTTCTATCTCATTTCATGTCCCTACCTTTATTTTCCCTTTGCCTTATTTCTAACATTACTTAATAGTTTATGTCACTGTGCTGTATGCTTTTTTAAGACTCTAAAATCTTTTTTAAGAGCAACGTTGAGCATAAAACACAAAAGCATACAAATAAATAAAAATACTCACCTCTTTAGACCCTCCCCTCCCATTTCCCTCTGTCTAATCCATCTTATTGGAATAAATTTTCTAAAAGGCTACTTCCACCACATCATAAGATTTCTAATACCTTTGGTGGCTCCCCAGATATGTCCTTCATAATCCATCCCTGCTGGGCTACCTCATTTCAGCTGTTTTCCTTCCCACCAGAGTAAGTCCCTACTTTAGTGAATGATGTGTAGATTCCCACAAGTGTTTTGCTCTCTCTCACCTCTGAGCCTTTGTGCTTGCTGCTTCCTTTGTTGAAAAAGCCCTTCCCCTCCACACCCTCTCACCTGGCTTGCTCCCTCTTTCCTAGTGTCATCTTTCCTGGGAAGCCTTACCTGCTGCCTCAGGCTTAGTTGTGTGCCCCTCCTTTGGGTTGCCATAGTACCCTCTGCTGACGTCTGCCCTGTACTTATCTCGCTGTATTTATTGTAAGTGTTAATTTGTCTGTTCTTGTCTGTCGCTAGACTGTGACCTTCTTAGGGAGGGAACTCTCTTTCATCTGCATGTCCCGGGGCCTTGTACTGTGGGTGCCCCACAGACAGTGCTCAGTACAGGTTTGTTGGATGACTCAGTGAAGGAGAGTCAGATTTCCAAAGGTTGCCTGGCATACTGGCTCTCCTTCCTTAAGTGATGCTTGTTTTCTTGAAGATTGAAAGCAACTTAAGATTTGCTTGTACCTTTTCAGTCAATGACTGGATAAATATTGGTCTCTCATACTCTCACATCTTGAAAGCTGGTTCAAGAAAACAAGAGAGGACCCCCAAAGAGAAATTTGGTCATTTCCTTATAAGTTTGCTATTTTCTTTTCAGATTATGATGACATTGACCAGCACTAAGCTTAGCATAAAAAGATGCTCAATAAATACTGGTTAAATAAGTAGTGGTTAAACGAATGACTCACAAAACTGAATGAATGAATGTAGGAGTTTTGCCTACATGGGATAGTTGGTCTTACAGTAAGCAGAGCTGATTGTATCTGGTGCTGGGAAACTTCTGCTCTACCCCCTCTGTTCTACACCACTGTTAATGAGTGACACTTTGGGGTTAAGGATTAAGAATAAAGGCTGCAGTGATGGTATAATACTGAGTAGCCTTAGTCAATAAAATTACCTATTTTGTGAGTACAGAGCAGGATCCGTTCACTGGTGTGCCATGGGTGATGGGAGGGCAGGGTTCAGAAGTGGGAAAAAGAAGTCTGAAATGGGACAAACACAAGGGCAGTGAAGGCCGACCATGGAACCAAACTTCACCACTTTTTTCTAAAACAGGCTCTGCTAACCCCACACATCACTATTTTCTTCTCACCCTGTCTGCGTCCTTTCTTCCATAAATATTTACTAAGGACTTGTCGTGTGCCAACTGCCTTGGAGATGCAAGGGGTATAATAGAGAGCAAAATAAACACAACTATTTCTTCACAGAGCTCACAGCCTGGCATAAAAGACTAACAAGCCAATAAGTAATATGACAGATTGCAATGAATGCTCTTAAAGAGGGATCCTCGGAAGTGTGGGAACACATCAGGAATACCCACATTGGTTTCCAAAACTTCCAATAGCCACATTGGTTCCATGGGTGGCTGTTCAAGGTTTTGTATCCAGGTAGTAGTGATCCTTGAAAAAGTTCTTGTGTTTTTGTAGAAGGTTGGAGTTGTGTAAACAACTCTTGTAATGACCAAAAAGGGCTGGCTCCTCCCACTTTCCCCAAGTTTTGTCTAGACTCAGCCACTGTTGATTGACTGTGCGTTTGTCAATACCTCTCATGTCATTGAGTGCCTGGTTGGAACACATCAAAATATTTGATCTCAGGAAATCCCACAAATACCACATTTCTCTTTTTAGCAGTGAGAATAAGGGCGGATTTATGTGCACACATGGAATCTATTTTTTAATTATCTATTCTATTAACTTACCTGAAAACATCATGACCAAAATGTAAATCATGCTCTCAGCATTTACCAAATCAACCAAGAAATTAAAATTGAATGGTCACTTTTGAAAACCTCAACATAATAGAAATAATTCTTAGACCCTCAAAGTTTGATAAAATGGCTATTGGTTTAAAGATTTTCATCAATCAGCTGTGGGTGTGTGAAAACAGGTTTATCAAGATTCTAAAATTTGTTTCATTTCTTTGTTGAAAACATTGTCTGGGACAAAGTGGTATGCTAGTTGATCAGAGCAAGCATTCATTTTTTGCTTCGCTTACCAAATTATTATCTTATCGACAGCTATTATACATCTTCTTGTAAACTATGAGATTAAATACAGTATCAACTAAATGGGGCACATCAGCATTTGATCTTCTTAGCATTATGTCTATGTAATAGCCAAAAAAACTGACTGCTTTGTAATTAAGTCAATTGCTGATATTCAAAAATGAATAATGAACTAACTAAACAAACGAAGATAAAATTATTTACATAGCACTGCTCAACAAAAAATCTAGCTGTATGACTAAAATTTGACTTTTCAAAAGTTGGGATGCTGGAGTGCAAATATAATCCAAGTGCCTGGATTTGGGCACAAGCTACCATGGAAAGGAGAATTCATTCACTCCTCACCTACTGCTTGTCAACGATTTTATATGAAAATTTAATAATGAATAAATATTTATAAAACTAAAATTCCACAATGTGAATGGTACAGAGAAGTTATAGGACAGTCTGCTTACTGTCTAGCTGGTCAGAGAAGACACATAAAATCACATGAAAATCCAACTAATAAAATCAGGTGAAAAATGATAAATTGCAATTGAGTAGACAGTCCATTAGTATTGGCTGAGTTCAGAAGAAAAGAAAAGAGAGGAGATTTTGGCGTGGCTACTTAATTTGAAGAATAAATAGATGAGGGCAGAGAATTTGAACAGGAAAGCAGTGTTGAAAAATGCTAATATGTTTTAAAAACTGAGGGTAATTTGTTAATGTCGAGCAGAGATTTTGTTTTTTGTTTTTGAGAGTAATGAAAAAATGCTGGAAGGAATTGTAGGTTGATTTCAGGCTACAGAGATTAATTTTTCTTCCCAAATATTCAAAGACAGTGATCTGCTTAGAGGCCAGCCACTGGGTAAAATATCGATTTAGCAATCTCAAATCCTTTTTGGAAATATGTAGGTTATAAACAACTTGTATATACTTATTTATACTGTACATGAAAATATATCTGATAGTCGTGATTCTGCAAATATTTTTTTCTATTTTATAAAAAATTACTGCTGTTGACATTTATCAAAAGAGTGCTACCTCTGTATTATATGCTTAACACACTTGATTTCGAGTAATCTTCACATCAAAGATGCATTATCTTACTTAACTTTCAAAATAAGCCCATGAGAGAGGAATTATCATCACCCTCATTTAAATGATGAAGACACTGAGCATCAGAGAGATTCTGCAACTGCTCAAAATCATAGGTCATGGGCTTGGGGCCGGTCAAGCTTGATTCCAAAGCCCACACTGCAACCACACTGCTAACGTCAATAAACATATCTCTAGTTAACTGGCTACGACATACATTGCCTGAAATCCAGCCAATGCCAGGCACTATGTCCATACTTCAAAATGATCTCTCTGAATCAATTATTCCAAGGTGACATATTTGCATTGTACAAAATCGGTTAATCAAATTTCAGAGAACAAAATAAGTAATGATATACAAAGACACCAAATGAGAAATGGAATTGTTGGTTTTCCAATGTCAATGGATGGAGTTGGTAGTCTACAATTTGAGAGGTCTCAAAAACTGATCCAGGAAATGTGAAACAATTCCCTTCGTCTTTCCCAAACTCCTTCCAGGCCTCAGCTTCTATTGGTTCTAGTTTAGTGGTTAGGAGCGTAAACCTGGGAGCCAGATCGCTGTGGTTTCCCCCTAGCTATGCTCCTCTCACTAGGTGACCACAGCAGAACTGTTTTTACTTCTCTGCGTCTCCCAGTCTCAGTTTCTTCTTCTGTAGAATGGGGATAATAAAATCTGCTTCAGAGCACTGGTGTGAGAGTGAAATGTAAAGATGTATAGAAACTACTTTGTGCAGTGCCTGGGACAGAATTAATGTTCAATAAATAGTAGTGATTATTAGCCATTTTAAGCAAACCAACATTGTTCCTAAGAAGAAAGAACTGTTCAAAGCAAACAATGAAATCAGAGTGGATTTCCTGTTCTCTGCCTTTTAAGCTTTTCATCAAAGGCAACACAATGTGGCAGAGCCTCTGAGAACAAGCCCAAGACTGAAGCCTCCTTCTCTGATTAATGCAGTACTTTGAGCATGAGCAGATAATCTGAAGAAGGTTCAATTCATGCATGGCTTAACTTGAACCAAAGTGTCAAGGATCTTCACAGGCTCTTTGCAGCTGAAGAATTCCAGGGAATTGGTTAACCTTAGAATTTAACCTAAAACAAATTTAACTTCAAAGTGTCATCAAGGAATAGGTTACCTTGTGGCATCATGGTGACATCAGTAGCATATAAATTTATCTGATAATTTGACTTATTTATTTATGGATTATACCTTCATCCATTTACCAAGTTCTCTTTCCACCTCTGGGAAAGCATCAGCCTGGTAACAGAATAAGTTGCTTACCTTTCCCTCTCATCTGTGTACATTTTCATGTATATAAATGAACATGGGAGATCAGGGATAAAGGCAGTGAGGGGAGTGGTTCTGCTCTATACAGACAAGTGATATATTCCTGTATCACTTTACAGATCAAGTGCAAGCATATACATTACCTCACTTTATTCTCACACAGCAGAAAAGGAGAATGAGGTACAGAGGGTTACATACTTGTTCAAAGGCACATGCCATATGAAATGGCAAAGCCCCCATTAACAGTCTGACCTTGAACTCAGGGTCAGCTAATTTTGCACCATACCATAGTGCCTGAGCAGTGACAGTCACTAGCTTTTATATAGTGCTTTATGGTTCACAAGTCTTTCTACATACATAATTCTACTTGAGTCTCATAGTATCTTGGAAGCAGAAAAATTCTTGTCCTCATTTAGAGGATCAGGAAACAACATCAGATCTCAGGCAATCTAGGATTTGAACTTTATGGCTTCAAACGATCATTCATTCATTGATTTGTTCATTCATTCAACACACGCTTACTGAGCATCTCTTCTACCCTAGGAACTTCTCAGGACCATGAGGGTAGAGTGGAGAATATGACAAACTGCCTTTGTGGAGCTCAGATTCTAGTGCAGGAGATGAACCATAAAATAATGAACCAATATAAATAAAAGGTAATTTCAGTCAGATAAAGAGAAATCGTTTCAAGAAGAATAAAGAAGAGAGTGGTAGAGAGAGGGAGGGTGATATTTTAGACGGAGTAGAGAGGCAGGACCTTTCAAAGTGAGACATTAGACTAGAGGTCTGAATGAAGTGAGCAGCAAGCCACAAGAGCAAGGTCAGTTTTTTCAGGAAAGGGAACATCAAGGTCAAAGGCACTCCAGCTTAGTGTGCTAGAGGGACCACAAGATGACCAGGCAAGAGATGGCTTAGGCTAAATACAGGAGACGGGTATGAAGTAACAGGAAGAGGTAGGGCTTTGTCATAGCACATCATGACTTTCTCAAAGATCTCACTGGGTTGGAAAAAAACAACTCTAGCATAATGGTCATAAACCCTTGCAACTCCCTTTCACTACCAATGCATTTCTCTTCCTGTCCTTGGTACAATCTTCCAAGCCATTTCCATTCTTTTCTTTTTTCCAATTTTTATTTTATTTGAAACAAAGTAGAATCTACAAAAATAAAGTCATTTATCTATGCTTGAGGAAAAGTACTACAGTTACATCATAAATTTATATAGATTCATTGGAAATCCAAGTTTTCATGAGAAATTGCTAGTGACATAAACCCGATTATTGTGCCAATGGGTAGAAATCAGACAGGTTCCTGAAAGTCAGAATTATAAAACAGGACCATCAGTTTATTTAATAAAATTTTAATTAATCTACTACGTATTGTGTTCTCTTCAGCATGTGTATGGCAAATGTTGCAGTAACACAAGCCCTCTCTATTGACTAGGCTAGCTCTGATTGTAATATAGCTACTAATAAAGAATGAATTGGGCAATGCCAAATCAGCCTCTCGGTGTCTTTGCAATTTCATCAGCAAGTTTCCAGTCTCACTTCTTAAGAAGCCAGCTATCATTCCAGCTGCATAGCTAAGGAGCACCTCAATAGACAATGCTCTGTGATAGGAGGTGAAGTAGTTTAAAAAAGAAACAGGCAGCTGCTGGAATGGAGGAGGAAAATATTTCTCCAAATCAATTAACTTGTGATAAATGACATGAAGATCTGTCTTTTAATGGCCTCTTATTCCACATTATTTTTAAAGTTTGCTCTAAATACAGGAAGTGTGGGTCCATTTAAAGCTTCAGGATGACCTTAGAGCCCTTTATATTTGCAAAAGATTTCTTCAGAGAGATCTCAAATCCCTAAATCCACAGATACCTCTATAGCTTATAATTTACCCTGTAAAGAGCAGTAGGCAATAAGTGATGATTTTTAAGTGATGCCTTCAGGGTTTTGAGGGTGTTTCTGACAAATAAGCCAACTGATGCCTTGGCCAGGGCTTCTTCCCCTTTCCTTCAGCCTTTCTGACTGACTCATGCCATCACTGTGCTTTCCTGCCTCTCTAACCACAGAGGACAGTGCTTACTCAGGACCATAGGATTTCAGTCCCCCTGGGGGTCTCTCTTCATCATCCCCACGCAAGGATATTAATATCTGTGATTGCATTTGGAATGCAAGAGGGACACACTGGGTTAGTTCCCTTTCTCCTCTCCTCCTCACTCCTATTACATCCTATCTTCAAAAATATCTACTAGCTATGCGATTTAGGTACACCATCCTGGCAGTAGCTAAATATATGTTTTAAAATAGCAGAATCATTTTTACTTAGGAAATGTGTGGATTCAAATTTGTGTTTAAACAGAATTAGAAACATATTCATCCTAAGGACCTCTGGGGCCAGTTGCAAATAACTAAATTTATAAAAGTCAGAGAGACACTAGGTTTGGGTTTTCACAGTCCTTTCACATGCAAAACCTCATTTGATTTCAAAGGATCCATGCCAGGCATTGGAAAGAAGCATTCTCTTCCATTTCAAAAGTGAGATAACTAAATCTCAGAGATGCTCCCCCTGCCTCCAGAAAAGGCAAGTTCTTACCTCTTGCTTTAAAGCCTGCTTCCCTCCTGCTATATTAATTTCAATTAAGCTATTGGGGGCCCATTTATAAAGAAAACAAGTAATAGGATAGGAAAAATAATTGCCTGATTATAAAAAAAAAAGAATGTCTAAGGTTTATTAAGCATTTAGTGCATACTGTGCAGCTTCTACATGCTTTACTCTGTACTTCATTTTTGATGTGTCATCACCAAGGTCCTTTATAATATAAGAGGTTGTGACAATCACCTTACAAATATATCAAACATAAGAAATATTATGTCATTTTATTGCTGAATTTGAATATATTTAAAGGTTTCAAAATAAAATGTAAAAGAACATTGGATAACATCTAGATTTCTCTCTAAATATAAATGGAAGTTGTTTCAATAGCTCTACTTGTTACCTCTCTTGAGTGATCAATTCAGTAACTATTAAGATTTAGTCTTTATTATTATTAGAACCATATTACACTTATTCTCACATAAGTTTTGTGGATACAAACTATACAATTTGATTCAGATGTTTGTTATTTTAATCCCACTTATTGCTGACAAAAAAAAAATTCATTTGAAGCCAGACAACCACCTCAAGATTGGCTTTTTAGTATTGCTTGGGTTGAATTTCTTCTCAGTTTTAGCCCTCAAAATTAAATGGGATCAGAGCTAGAAATAATGTAAAAGTGAAGAAAGATGGAGAGGAATAACTATTCATGCTATAAAAGAGAAGTATGGGGAGGAGAATGACATGGTGGGTAAATACTGGTAGATGGAGAACCAAAGTAAGCCTTACCCTTCTTCCTGGGCACAGATTTCCCAGCCTTCTTTGAATTCAGATGTGGCCATATGATTGAGGTCATCCCAATGGAATGTGAGCAGAAGTGATATGGGCTACCATACTCCTTCTGACTCCTGAAGACTATAATGGAGAAGTCTATGATGGAAGCCATGTGTTAAAACTGGCAGTGTCCGTCTTAGTCAATTTCCCTGATAGACTATGCAGGGAGCAGAGATGCTGCTGACTTAAAGCTGCTGTCTGGGCTTGTAAGAAAAAAGTAAACTCCTATTTGTTACCTTACTGATTCTTGGGGGTTTAATTGTCTCAGGAGCTTAGTCTACTCTAACAAAAATAGTTGATGTTGTTAGTCTAGAGAAAATCAACATAAAAGGCATAGGATAAAAATATGATATTAGAAAGTTGAATACGAACACACAGTTCATAATAGAGCACAGAAAAATATTAGATGCCTTTAAATCCTTTAGCCATGTTTGAAGAAAAAGAAAACTGGTGATGATGAATTTGAATTAAAATGTACAGTGCAATGATAACATGTATTCTAGATCTACTCTTCTGACTAATGTAGACATAAGTCAAATGGTTATACTCATATCTGTAAACTTTCAATGATTGTAAAAAATTTGATATTAAACATTTGGAAGGGAAATATAGGACCAACACATTTTGCTAACTCTAGGAATTTGTCAGTCTTCAAGTTGCTGAACATCTTCAATTCTAGTCTCTTGAGAAGGACTCTACTTTGCATTATTTCCTGCCTCTAGAGTAATAGACTGCCTTCGTTTCTAAGGTAGAGAATTCTTCTAAATTCCATCTGTGGCCTTCATATTCCTTTTTTCTTTTCAATAATTACTTTTTAAAGAGTCTTGTTTAGGACTTCATATTGTAGACAGGTATTCTTTACATATTCAAGAATCATTTTTCATACTCTTAGCGATAGTCCTCTCACCTTTAAATTTAATTTTATATGTTTTTATATTTTATTGTTACTTATTCTTTGGTTTTACAAACATTCACTACTTAATCCCTGTAAATGACTTATGCTGGATTGGCACCTAGAAAATTCAGTTCTAGTCGTGTTTACATACATAAGACCCATCCTTAAGAAAATGATCACTCTAATATTAGCCAGATTTCTGTGGCATATTTCACATTATTTCACTCAATCCGGTATTTTATATGTGTTCAAAAGCTGATGAAGTTAAGGAAGAAATATGGTTTCTTCATGATGGATCAAAACAAGTAAAGTGTTAAAAAGCCAAAAATGTTGCTTTTCTTCTGGTAATTATTATAATATTAGTCAGAGAAAACATGTTTGGACATTTCTAAACATAGACTTAAAAACACCCCTAATTCGCTGGAGGGAGGAGCAATCCCAGCATAGTGATGCTGGGACCAAAATACAAGAATCAAGTACTTGGCAACTGAAGTCATGGAAGCAGTTGATAGGAAATAGACACAATCGATGTGAAGTTCTGCCACTCAGACGTAGCAAATCCTCCGCCTTCAATAACAGAACAGATTCCCATTGAATGTGTCCTCCCTTGTTAAAAAATGATGAAAGCTAATCATTTCTGCCCTCTGTGGACACACACAAGACAAGACATTAGGAAAACACACATGAGTGGAGAAAAAGAATGAAATTCCATGAAACTCTCACACACATCAGCATAAACTTTAGATGCTGCTACCTGATCCCCCAATCTTTTCAAGGGGTCAAGTAAGATGTGGAGAAGAGTGGAAGTGTTGACTTTTCCAACCAGGATATCAGTGAAGTTGCTGAGTTAAAATCAGATTGTAAAAGCCAATGTGAAGACAGGAAGTCATAGTGAAGAATTTTAAAATAGTCACCAGTACAACCTAAAGTATCTGAGCAATACTGAATATAGTAGTAATAGTGACTAATATCAAAGTCTCAACACGATTGCCCTTTACTTCTACCTGTTTCAGTAACTAATACTGATTAAGCACAATCAAATCCAAAAATGGAGGAATTGTATTCACATACCCATTTTAGCTCTAGCTTTTTTGAAACTTTTGAAACATTGATAATAGAGCTTAAAGGGATCTTAGACAGCAGATCTAACCTGTTCACCATTGAGGATAAATAATATGAAGCCCAAACAAGGAAACTGACTTGTCCAAGGTCACCACAACAAGTTCTGGAACACTGGCTGACTGAAAATTCACTCCAGCTTAGTGCTCTTTCTTCCATGTCTCTTTCACATCTTTGAGCCCATCTCTAATAGCATATCAAGGAATTTAAGAATAGTTACATTTTTCTTTTTGCTTATAATATTGTCATTTTTAATAAGAATAAAAATAAAAGAATAATGGCTACTATGTTTTTGAGCACCTACCATTTAATCTGATAGTCATACAACGACTCTAACTTGTTATGTAATATTATGATAACCCAATTTTGCAGATGGGAAAACTATGGCCTAGAAGATTAAATAACTTTCAGGATGTCACAAAGCAGAGCTAGCATTCATATACCAGTTTATCTTAATCTAAAGTTCATATTCTTTCTGCTTTACATCATGACCTCTTTTAATGTCTTAGTATTTTTTGAGGCTTGTCAAGAACTCCCAAGTTCTTGGATAACTGAAACTGAAAACTTGGCTAATAACTGAGCTGAAAACTGAAAACTTGGCTAATCATTCCAGAATCTACTATTTGGCCATTCAAACACTGTCCGAAGCTGATTCTTCTGGTAAAGATGATTATATATCTTGCTTGTAAAACAGCCATCTCAACAAGAACGATTAGCAGCTTCCTATACAAGGAAGTGATTAATTGAATTCTATTTTTAAAATGATGATAAAACAGTAGTCACTGAAAGAAAGGCTGGTGAAAATTTTATGATCTGGTGAAACTCTCTGCAGTCTGGTGATTGTACTATCCTAGCTAACATAGATTATGTCAGCTTTGCAGATGTGTTAAAAAAATAACCCTATGTCCATATGAGATCAAAACACCAAGATCGAATTTAACCCAGATGCTTGGCACCATGTAGACACAACCTATGTCATATCTTCCATTTTCTGCTGGAGGCAGTAGAGGAAGGGTGTGACTACACACAGTTGTTAAAGGAATGACATTTCCAGGCAAGCTTGCATTAATGCTTTAGGTGTTTTGTTTTGTTTTTTCCTTCTCTTCCTCCTCTGTTTAAGTTCCTAAAATGCATCAGACCTCATGAGTTTCAGGCAGACATACTCTGTTAGGAGTTGAAGGAAGATTTGCACATTTCTTCTCTGACATGTGGACAAGCAGACGCTCAGTTGCATAGCTTCGACTGCTCACTGGCTTTCTTTGTCTTCATTCACACATAAGCCCTTGCCAATTTCCCACTGAAAGTGCCACTGCAGACCCTGAAAAGTTTTTGGAAAGAGTCTCATGGCTTTCAATCTCCTCGACAGAAAGAGAAAACTTAGTCTTATTAAAAAAAGAAGATTGAAGGCAGGGTTGATCATCAGTATAAGCACCATGAAAGCACTTAGAGATAATGGGCTAAGTGTAACTGAATCTGAAACATACCGATTTGGCAGTCATCTCATTCACAAATGTTGGAGTGGTTGTAGGTGATGCCAAGTTAAACAGGATGATGGACTCAACACAATACATGTTTGCAACACTAATGGGTCGTCAGCTTAAGGCCACCCACTTCCAGGTGGCGGGAAGCAGGGGCAGCTGCCCCATCACTGGAGAGTCACAGGGTCTTCCTGCTCACGTGGTCAGATATCTGAGGCCATGAAAAAGAGAAAGAGGGTTTGCTTGTCCTTGGTGTTTCATGATCCATGAGGAAAGGAACATTTACCCTTGCACTGGAGAGCTGAGATACATGGCCTCTAATTCATTTGTGATTCTTGGGGTAACCCAAGGGATAGATGGGTAGTAGAAGTGTCTTGCACTTCTATATAGCAGAGTAACTAAGAGCAGTGGTCTTAAAGGGTAGAATGTTGGAAGGCAGCCAGATATTTCAAAGCCATTTGACATGTATGGTGCCTTGGTCCAGAACCCAGATATTTTCTTTTGCCTCTTTCCAAGTTCCTTTCTACCTCCTATTTTGTATAGCATGTTGCTTTATGCCGAGACCAGATAACACCCAGTGAAATGTGAAGATTTTCTGACTCGTGATATCTTCAGGCTGATGGTCTCCATGCTGTAGAATGTTAGGGTAGACCCAGTGGCACAGGTAGTATAAGTAATGACCCCATGGAGAGAGCATTATTTGAATGTCTTCCCGTATTTAAGTTGAAAAAGATCACATTTGTAGAAGGTGACTTTTAAAAATGTGATTTCAACTTTGAGTTAAAATGATGATGATTATAATTTTAAAAGAACAATAAAATAATAATAGTTAATATTAATTAGTCAATTCTAATTGAATAACTAATATACTAGTGAATACAATGTGCCAGGCTCGTTTCTAAGCACTTCACATATGTAAACTCATTTAATTTTTCACAGAAACCCATACCATTTTATGTTACTTTATTATTTCATTTTTTAATTAATTTGTATTGGAGTAGAGTTGATTTACAATGTTGTGTTAGTTTCAGGTGTACAGCAAAGTGAATCAGTTATACATATACATATATCCACTCTTCTTTTAGATTCTATTCCCATATAGATCATTACAGAGTACTGAGTAGAGTTCACTATGCTCTACAGGAGGTTCTTGTTAGTTGCAGCACTATTTACTATAGCCGGGACATGGAGGCAACCTAAATGTCATCAGTGGAGGAATGGATAAAGAAGATGTGGTACATATATACAGTGGGATATTACTCAGCCATAAAAAAGGAAGACATAATGCCATTGTAGTGAAATGGAGGGACCCAGAGATTGTCATACTGAGTGAAGTAAGTCAGACAGAGAAAGACAAATATACGATAGCACTTATATGTGGAATCTAAAAAACTGGTACCAATGAACCATACCATGTTACAGGTGAGGAAACTGAGACACAGAGAGGTTAGGTTACCTGCCCAAGGTCACTCAGTTGGGAAGCAGCAAAGGCATACCTCAAGCCCAGGATCTGGCTTCAGAATGTATAGAAGTTTCTATTTACAACCTACTCCTCAGCACTGGGCTAGAAACATAAACAGAAGAACTAGGATGTATGTGTATGAAGCAATAGGACCAACTTCTTTTTTTAACCAAATGACCAGGAATTTTGTTCACAGTTAGAACCATCTCCTTCAAATGATTCACCTTTGGAAGAAATACACTTAGAATAATGAAGTGTCGTTCTTTAAAACATGTATCGCTACAGCCCTGGCATTGCCATCATAGCTGGTTTATAAATAACACACAAAAAATCAGTGTCCATGTCTTAGAGTCATACTTTATTCCTCACTAGAAACTGTGACGCCTTCTTAATCACTGGACGATTCATAATTCCAGGCCCCAAATGACTCCTGGCCGTTTCCAAAACCCAAATCCACCTTCAAAGGTCAAAGATTTGTCATCTTAGGGAACATTCCAAAGAATCTGCTTGGTCATAGATTCTTAGGGCAGGCCCCCAGATATTTCTGAGTGGTGGCAATTTCCTTGCAATACAAGAATTCCAAAACACAGAGGCTGCTTGGAAGGTGAGGGCTCTCACTTGGATGACTAAGTTCAGGTTTCTTTATGAGACAAATCATTTCTATAGTTTTATAGTCAAACATTATCTATACATATCCCCCAGGGACTTTATACTCTCACAGGGGAGAAAATCTTAGACATAAAAAAGGAATCAGGCAACAACATATGGCAGATGAAAATCAAAGGCCAACAAATATGGCAGAAACAAAAAGTGCTGTGGGATTTCATGATGGTGAAGAAGAACATGGAAAGCAGCCAATAAGTCAGGAAGGCTTCCCGGAAGAGGTGGCACTTGACCTGAGCCTTAAGTCAAGAGGAGAATTTGGACATCATTTAAATCATGTGCTAAGAACTATTAACATGGCAGATGGCTGATCAGTACTTGATGACTAATTCAATTCCTGACCCTCCCATGTTTGCTGAAATATTAAGAGACAGGAATGTTTAACTTTCATCCCTAACCAGTCTGAAAACTGTGGTAAGTTTCTCTTCACTGAAATAGAAACAGCAGAATACAAAGCCAAATAATCTTAAGAAAAAAGGAAAATGAAGTTCTTAGAAAGGGATTAAGGAAACTTCTGTGTAGTTGCTATTTAGAATGTGAGCCATACAAGGAGAGTTAGGACTTAGAAGCATTCTTTACAACCTGCGTTGTGCTTTAAAATATTTGGTAGAGTTGTTATCCTAAGAGGTGCTGGGGGATGCCAAAGACAACACTTTCAATGCCCGATACTAAAAACAGTCATAAATACTCAAGGATGAAAGTGACTGCTGCCTTCCAGGGACCTACCTTATTCAGATCCTACAAGATACAAGTTAATTCATAGCAATAGTGGCATAATTTTGTTAACTATTAATTTCCAAGTTGACACCAACATCAAAATTCAGAGAAATCTTTTGCAATAATCTGTTCATGCCCCAGTAGATTGAATACCAATGACCAAATTCCTCACTCTAACGTGTAAACATCTTTGAGGCGAAGTAGGTCAGGCTGCAGAATTAACTGACCAAGTTTTGAGGATCTTTAAGTTTCTCTTTATTTCTTCAGGTATGCCTTTCTGTATATAATCAATTTGGTTATGAAATATAATGGGACTACTAGATCCTATTTTTTCCTTCTCTTTCTCTCCTCCTCACTTTCTTCCTTTTTTTCTCTTTTCCTACCTCTCTCCCTCCTTTCCTTCCTTCCTTCCTTTTTTCCTTCCTTCCTTCCTGAGACACCTCCAAGACATAAATGATAAAAGATCACTAATTAGAATATGGTATATATCTAATCCACTGACACGCAAACTAGTTTCATGCTAATACAGTTTTACTGGTTGGACCAAGTTGAAAGCAGTCTCAAGGTTTGTAAATAACCATTCAATATGATGAGTTGCCATGAGGTGACCACAAAAAAGCTGGGATGAAAGAACTGTTTAAAGAAACACTCTGTCAGTATGGTATCTTTTGTACTGCTGGCACACAAGAGCACATGCACCAGCTCAAAATAAAACAGTACAGTGTAAGAAACTCCCAAATAAGAAGAATTTTAAGGAATTAGACTATGGCTATAATTGTAAATAAAAAACTATTCATTAAGTTCTTACTCTGTATAGGGTGAATGATGAGGGGATATGAAGATGGCAGAACTGTCTTCAAGTTTCTTGTAATACAGTTGGATGAATAATGTATGAAGTCAGCCTTAAAGTGAGACTAGTTAATATACAGCAGTTAAAATGCTCACTAGACTGAACATAGGACTAGGGTATGTTTGGGGGCACTTGTAGTGGGAGACACAACACAATGATAGATGAAAAAGATTTTTGTTAGCTTTTTGCCAGGAATATATTATTTCACCCTTCTAATCCCAGTGGAGACACCAACAGCTTCCTTCCAACTGTCACAGAAGGTAATCCAATATTTGTGTGTGTGTGTGTGTATGTGTGTGTGTGTGAATGTGTATTCTGAGGGGTCACAAAGTGGACCACATCTTTTACAGCCACTGTTATATGTAAAGGTATAGATGATGTCAGTCAAAGGCAGTCCTCCCAGAATTCAGAAAACTAGGCAAGGGTCTCTCATTAAATACCATCTTGAGTAGGTATAATAAAGACATAAAGGGCTTCCCTGGTGGCGCAGTGGTTGAGAGTCCGCCTGCCGATGCAGGGGACACGGGTTCGTGCCCCGGTCTGGGAAGATCCCACAGGCCGCGGAGCGTCTGGGCCCGTGAGCCATGGCCGCTGAGCCTGCGCGTCCGGAGCCTGTGCTCCGCAACGGGAGAGGCCACAGCAGTGAGAGGCCCGCGTACCACAAAAAGAAAAAAAAAAAAAAAAAAAGACATAAGGAGGAAGAAGCAATTTGTGTCAAGTGTTTATTGAGCACCCATTTTGCTTTCGGAAAACGGACCAACACTGTTAACAAAAGTTCACCTCGTTAGTCTTATGGGGTGAAAAAAGTTTCCTGCAGTTTTGGGGATAAATGCTTGGATGTAGTAGGTGTGTTCTTTTATCTCATTCTTTTCTGCCTTCCCTCAGCTCAGGCATTTAAAAAACTACCAAAAGTTGATTGTTACCCCTCTCTAGCTCTTCACGGGCAGCCTTCCTCTCCCCTGGCATAGAAATCAAGATTGTGGAATTAACAGCTCCACCTGCTTCACACGAATGTCTTTAGTGTGGTTAGCTCATGCTTTCCCCTAGTGAGGCTCATCTATGATCATGTCAAACCACTGTCACTTTCTGGTCAACCCTTGCTGTACTGTGAAGCCTGGGCTAAGAAACAGTGCAGTCCAAGGGCATTCGTCACATAGGAAACGTGGATCCTGAATTAGACTTGAGATGTGTGTACTCCTTGGGTAGCTAATGCAGCTTCCCTTTCTTACAGATAGACCCCCATGCCAACAGTGGGAACCTGGATGCCTAGGAGCTGGGTTATTTCAACATATTAACCTAGGATGGGGAACGTCACTAAGACGAGGACTGGGAGTGTCAGAGAGGCCAAAATGCTGAGAGACTCAGATGGAACACCTACCATTCCCTCACCTTGTACTTCTGTAGCAGCTGCTTAAGGAAACTGTGAGTAGCTAGCACAATGGAAACCCTCCAGGTTCAAAAATTGAGAAACAGATGGAGAATGTTAGAGTGGGCATTTTGGAAATCCTAATATTGCCACTGAAACAAAGAAATGTCTGGAAGAATGCAGATCCTTCTGAGGTGCACAAGTAGATATCTGAGGTTGGCAATAAAAAAATCAGGGCGATGGATGGAGTGAAGAGGTAAGTCTAGCCCAGTGACTTCTGGCTAAAGATGTTACCAGTATCCATGTTAAATTATAATCACACAGGGCCTGTATATTATTCATAATTCACTAAACATTTTGTATATGTCTACAGATATAATAGTTAATAGATAGTAAATGAAGATCATACATTACGTATAAATTGGGTTGATGGTAACCTTGTGCACAGCCTCGTTATGTAGTTTACTTTCTTCTCAGTTGTTCTTTTGGTCATATTAAACGGTAAACTAAAAACATCCTTTTAGAGTACATCCACCCAACATTTGCTGTTTCTCTCCTAAAGAGAACCCTGAGTGAGTTGATTACACGAGCGCTCCCTTGACCCTTTATTGTGGATATTCAATAAATGCTGGTTCAAGAAGATCAATAAGCCGGAAACACACATGCTCTTGGAGTTCAGAGGAGATGCAAATGCTACAGATGTTGACAGGTGAGAAATTAACTTTTCACTAGTGGATGAAGAAATTTTCCAGAAGGTAGTGATGACACTTCACCTGAGCCATGCAGGAGAGGTAACATTTGGATATGCAAAGATGGAAAAAAATATTCTGTGTGGTGGTCCTGCAGGATCAAACGTGCAGAGTTGGAGTTGTGAGTAAACAAGGTCAGGGCATTGATTACTGAATGACAGAAATAATGGGGAATGGAGTGGGAAAAGTTAAGGCAAAAAGAATGTGAAGGTATCTAGATTTTAATATGTGGGTAGTGAGAACTCAGTGAAGATTTCTAAGCAGATGAGGAACAAGACAGTGTCATGATTTAGGAGACTTTATATGGAAGCAGAGTATGCTGCTTCTTAGAGAAAATAAAACATAACTTCTCCTGGTAGCTGGAAATCAAAGTTCGATTTTCATACGTGCATGGTGTTGAAACATCACATTGTCTTTGCCATGTGTTCATGTGTGTGAGGGTACAAAACAAATATTATGATCAATATATGTGTGTGTGCATATATGTGCTCAAAATAAATTATCACTCATCTGAATGTTGCTATCATACACGTACACTGTACACACACGTGTGCATACACACACACCTCTACTGGGAAAAATTAAATGCAACCTAATGTTTATGTAACGTAAGTGTTTACTATGTACCAGGTACTATTCTAGAAGCTAGAGACAAAGATGAATAAGATCCCTGCCTTTTAAATTTGCCATCAATCTGGAGAAAGACAAGCAAACGTAATAGCATGTGAAGAAAGCTCTGTAGTCATGTAAACATAGTACAACAAAAAGACATAGAAGGTGAACAATAAATAGTCCTCTGGGGGCAATAAAGCAGGGACCTTTCAGTAATTAGATGTCCTATATCTTCATCTAGAACTGACAGAAAAACACTGCTTGAAGAGTCCAGTGAAAATGGCCCACACGTAGGAAATTAGCAAAGCCTAGAAGATATGTGTTTTCTCTTACTTTTATTCCTTTTGGCTACTATTACAGGTACATGCGTTTATATTATACTAATTATTTGCTGCAGGTCTATGCTTTTGTGTTTTCCTAACATTCTAATGGGGAGCAGGTAAAAAGAACCAGATTGATGACCGTGCAAGAGTGAGTGAATGTTCTATGATCTAAACAAAGCTTTTACAGGAGGAATCACTGAAATGAATACGTGTGATCCTAAAAGTATTGATAGAAATAGAGATATATGTAGTTGAAATAGTAAAAACCTCTTTTCAATAAATTGTACTTTCAACTTTAGAAAGGTAAAAATAACATCTAATTCTCATTTCCTGCTTTCTTTCAGTTTCATTCCTTTCATGGAACATAAAGCTCAGATGAAGGTATCTGAAGTTAGGATTCTTGGGAAGGACGGGCAAGAGTGGGGGAATATTTCCTAGAATCTAGGCGCTTTGAGATTACAGAAAATCTGCCCTCACAAGAACACTCCTCCAGGGGTTTGTATGGTAGAAAACGATGCCCGGAGTCACTGAAACAACAAAGGCAGGTGCAATCTCTAGAAGCAAAAATATGGGTGTAATGCAAGGCTATTTTGAAATTAGTTCATTAAGGAATCCAGCAAACTCATTCTGCTTCTAGTTACTAAGTGGATAAAAGATGCTTGGACTCACTGTCAAGCAGAAGAACCTCAAAAGGAGAAAATACATCCACTTAGATGACATTTACTCACATAATTTTGGATTAGCACCAACACCATATTTACTTCTTCAGCTTTCTTTTATATTTGCTGGCTCATGGGGTTTTTTCTCAGCAAAACAGTTTTGTTATGCTTGCTTTTATTTCAGAGCTATCCAGGTCATGTTTTCAACAGATGAATCAGATTTGTGAACCAGTTATATTGTAGCGCTATTTATATTGCCAAAGTAAAAAATCCTGCAACTCATGGAAGAGAGGCTCTATTGAATTAGTGCCCCAGAATAAAGCACTGATGTGATGATGCAGGAACTATACTCTCAGTGTATATTTGGACTTGTCTAATATATTTTTAATACACTTGGGAGATGACCTTATTATAATATTGTCCAAAATGATATTTTTTGATGGGATTTTATTTGTAAACATTGATTCCTCTCCACTGAGGGAAACTGGGTATTTTCAAACATCTTCTCTTGGGTTGTGGCTGATTTATAGCAATAGGTAATGTACAAACACTCTGTATTGTTATAAAAAATTCCTTATAAAAAGTTAAATGATTACCCTTTTAATCTCACAACTTGTACTGCAACTATAAACACTAGATAAATTTAGCCAATGAACCTAAACCTTCTATCTTAGCTTTCTCTTACTATACATCACTGACTTTTGACCACATAATCCGCGTTACATTTTAAAGTTAAAGTGCTCAGATATATTATTAACCTGAATCTTGCTGTCATCTTGAATAAGCCTTTTAGTCCCAGGCTTGAAGAACATGCTTCTAAACAGGAATCCTCACGTTAGTGGCATTAGTATGAGCAACAGAGGCTTTTTTTCTTTCCTTTCTTTTTGTATTTTTAGCATTAACACTCTATACCTGAGGGTCCTCGAGCAAGAATAAATCCCTCAGGTGAGAAGATATCAGAGAGGAAAACCCGGAAATCCGTATGGAGTTAATTCATTTTATAATTCTCTGTTCAGATGGCACAGCACACATAACAGGGTGTAAAATTCTAAGGGGGGAACTGCTGATGTTTTTTAGAGGAGAGATACTAGGCACCTCTTTATTTTCATTGACGTACTCTCGCGGGAGGCTGTCCTGGATAATAAGAGGCTTTGGAGTGCAATGACGCCATCAGACCAACTCAATGGAACAGGAAAAGAAAGTGAGCCAAGAAAAGAAGGGAAGAGAAGAGAGAAAAGAAGAGGAGAGGAGGAAAGAAGAGGAAAGAAACTTGAGGGAATCTGAAGGAATCCCGGTTCTGCTCCATGGAGTAAAGCAAAGCATTTCAGTGGCAGGGACTTCACGATCCACCCCCTACCAGCAAGCCCCCCCCACACACACACACACAGCCCCTGCCACCGGTGCTGGATCAGTGAACTGAGAATATATGGCTTGCTTACAAACTGTGTTTCTATTTTTCTTAAGAAATTTTAAGCCTCTGTCAGCTGAGAAGATTAAACATTTTGGAGCTCGTGTATACAGAGAAATCCAATGAGGCATTCCACTTGACAAGCTTGGCTCAGTAAATTTTATGAAATAAGAGGACTCCGTGTCACAGGATTATGGGAGATAAAGCCAGTAGAGATGATGTGGTAGACTCAATTTCAGGTAGATAATCAGCAGTCCGTTTTAGAAAGGGCGGTGTGTAACCGGTCAGTGTCTCCAGGAATGACATTTAAGAAGTCCCTGATTTCATGTTCACCACTGAGCTTTTCTAATTTATACCTGCCAATTTGACTTCACTAAAATCAGAAGGCCTAAATCCCACCTGGTCAGACCCTGCTCAATTTACTCTAGTTCGGACTGTCTAACTGTCTGCAGTGACCCTAGGTGGGCAGGTGAATGTAGAGGCTCGGCTTGATCTCCTTTCAGGGTAAAAGTCTTCAAGATGTGCTTCACGGAACCCAAGTTCTGTGAAAAGTTAATAGATGTCCTGTAAATAGAGGTCATATGTTTAAGTTATCTTGGAAAGACTTGGGTTAATCAATGACAAGTGAGGTTTTTACTATGCGACTTCTCAGAACATGCCACGGGTATTCCTATTTTCTCAGCTGGGCATAGAAGATGGTATACTTTTTAAAGGGAATGCTTTTCTCATGGGGCATCAGGTTTTCCACACAGGATTAACTGCAGAGCCCCATTTCAGGTGGCTCCACGCCAGTGTTGCTCCTTTTATACCTTGCCAAGGAAATCTGTGAGAAATTCACAAATCTGTCAATATTCTAGAAGAATGCAGTCGGATAGAATTTTCTGCTCTGAGGAAATATTCTGTGTTGTCCAATATGACAACCACAGCCTCACGTAGCTACTGAACACGTGAGTGTTGTCAGTGTGGCTAAGGAACTAATTTAAAAATATATATATTTACTTTTTTTTTTTTTTTTTGTGGTATGCGGGCCTCTCACTGCTGTGGCCTCTCCCGTTGCAGAGCACAGGCTCTGGACGCGCAGGCTCAGCGGCCACAGCCCACGGGCCCAGCCGCTCCGTGGCACATAGGATCTTCCCGGACTGGGGCGCGAACCTGTGTCCCCTGCATCGGCAGGCGGACTCTCAACCACTGCGCCACCAGGGAAGCTCCCCCAAATATATTTACTTTTAATTAATTTAAATTCAAGGAGCTACATGTGTCTAGTGGCTACTATACTGGACAGTATGGGTCTAGAATATGACACATACCAGAGGGGGCTTAGCATGTTTCCATGGAGCCCTGAACCTTGCAGTGATCAGTGATCCGCTGGGTTGGGAAGTGGACTTTTGAGTTGAATCAGGCATGGGAATTCAAACTTTTTCAAGTACAGTGTTACTTTCCCAATAAGTGTTGCTCTAAGTTGTCTTTTTTTTTTTTTTAATAGCAGATCCCAACATGGGCATTTGTTCCTGCCTGTTTTCCTTCCCCTCCTTTTCCAGATGTTTTGATCCACAAGTTACAGGCAATAACAGACATTCCAACCTTTCCACTCAGATCTTGTGCCAGGGACAGTCAGCGTCTACCTCGTCTTTTACTACAAAAGACTCCACCCAAGACGAATGTGCTTCTGTGGCTGGGCTTCATGCTTTCTCCACGTATCTTGCCCATTCATCAGAGAAGGCCGTTTCAACAGTTTTGTGGCTCTCTTGTGTCCCCAAGGCTTCGTACCACTTGGCCCACTACCTTTTCCTGTTTGAGCCTGGGATCACACTGCATCTGCCGAATGGCACCACGTTAAGCTGTTACTGGCAATCAAATGAAAGAAAAACTTGAACACTTTGGTGAACTTTTCCCAGTAAAGAGGACAACACTTCTGTTCCATTTATAAGGAGAAAAAAAGGGAGTAGGGACGGTGTTGCACTTTGGTTTCAAGCCCTGTAAATGCGGAAGGTATAAGGAAGAAGATTTTCAAGGAGAATATTTTCCCTTCTCAGCTCAGACTGTGGTCAAACAGCCTAGAAGCTTCACAACTGTTCTTTCTCTTGTTGGCTGATCAGGTTCCAGGACATTGCAAAAGATTTATTTACAATCACCCAAAGAGCCAGAATAGCCTCACCTTCATCTAAGAAATAATAGCTGTTTTGTGCTATTTCTTTCAACAACAGTGATTCATTATGTAGCACTAGGCCTTCCCTGATAATTGTAACTGTCCGGCAGATTCCCTATGGCTTGTTCTCACACAATAGACCTATTTTGTCAAACTGAACCTAGGGATGTAAAATTATCTGCATGCGTAGATGTGAGTGTACTGGCTTGTGCATATATAAGGACACGAATGTATTTATTAACATGTGCTTCTACAATGATGTCGTTCTAAACTGTTTCTCGCGGCCTTCGTAGGGGTGCTCACCTGAGGGCCCTTCTCCTTGGTCATCTGCACATGACTGACAGACAGAGCTCCAAGGGATTGATGGCTTCTAGTTGAAACGTACATATTTATTCCTCTTCAGGGCATGGAGGTGACTTGCATTGTTCTACGGCCAGGGAAGACAGAGACATCTGGGGTTTCCAAATTTCTGATACCGAGGTTAAGCAAATTGTTTTGCACCCAACCCTTACTGTGAAGGAGTTAATAAAAATACCTAGAGGCTTATCATGTTCGGTTGTGAGGATTTGTCCCATGCTCTCTCCTCTGTATGTCCCTTTCTTTTCTCCTCTAGATCCAAATATGCATCCCGTGACAGGCCGGCAGGGGGAGTATCAACTGTCCTCCACATGTTCAGGGCTTTATAGATCTCTCTTAACTCATTATGGGGTTAAGTCTTGGACTTGGTATTTTTAGTCAAATTTTATTTGAGAATTCATTTCACTTAACCTACAAACAATAAAGTAGACCAGCATCTTGATTCCTCGACCTTCTTTTGAGCAAAAATAGGAAAAGTAATATGATATAAAATAATAATGTAAGGTACTGATTTCCTAATCATCATTTATCAAGAAATGTGCTTCAAGCTTCAAGAAAATGATTTTTTGGAAGCAAAGCAACAAATCTGTTTTTAAGCAAAAGCCTATCAGAAAATTCCAGATCATTTTTAAAGTCCTTGCTTTATACTAATTTGGTTCAAACTTTATATGGTGTTTAACACTAACAACCAAATTTCGAATGACTTATAGATTCCCAGTAGTGCTTAAAAACTCTTAAAACCATTCAACAAATGGGAAATCTAGTTTGTAAAGACACTTTGTGGCCTGGATAACAATACATTACTAGTTGAAGATAGTGATTTGTCTAAAAGAATTATCTAAATGAGGTCAGGTATAAATTAAAAGTCAGAACCACTATAGATGAAACATGTAAATGTGAACCAGATAATTTCATTAATGACCTTGAAACTCAAGATTAGCCTAGACTAGGTTCTACATATCTGGTTCCATATATGTGGAACCTAGAAAAATGGTACAGATGAACCAGTTTATAGGGCAGAAATAGAGACAAAGATGTAGAGAACAAACATATGGACACTAAGGGGGGAAAGTGGTGGGGGGTGGTGGTGGTGGGATGAACTGGGATTCACATGTATACACTAATATGTATAAAATAGAAACTAATAAGAACCTACTGTATAAAATAATAAAATAAAATAAAATAAAAAGCTTAGCCTAGACTTATGTTTTTAAAAAATCAGCTTTAACTATAAAAATAATCTTTCCCAATTCTCTTTCTGCTCGAATGTCTTCTAATAGCTAAGCTGCTATTAGTAAGAAAGACATATATCATTTTCAAGATCTTTGTGTTTTTGTTTGTATTCACTCATTCATTTGTTCAAGTTGATGGACTTAGAGCAACTGTAGTTACCCAGAAGCATATATAAAAAATACCTCAAGACTTAGCTTGATTGGAAACTCAGTGAGTCAGGTGTGTAATGCACAGCCAGAAGAAGTAATGCAATCACAGTTGCATCAAAGATGGTGTCAGGTAGGAAAGTATATAAAACTCTCTGCACAGGTTAGGTCATACCCGGAAAATTGAGCTTATTTCTGGGTAACACGTTTTCAGAAGGACGCTGAGAGACTGATTATACTCAAAGAGAGTAAACAGAACATTGAGAGACATGAAAATCATGACATATGCAAACTTGGGTATTATAACACACAGAAGAAATAATTCAGGGTTGGAGATTTGTGTTTGTCTGATTGGGTAAGTGTCTTCAAATATTTTAAAGGTTTATGTTTATAAAAACGTTGTTCTTACAGAGGATAGAACTAGTATCAAACATGATGAACTCCAGAGAGTCAAATTTCCTTGTATCATAGAACTTTCTAACAGCACGTGGAACAAGGTACAATGAATTGCCATTTTTCTTGAGGAATTCTAGGGGAAACTGTACATGAATCCCCTATGAATTGCAATTACACATGAGCCCTTAGATGGGGCAAGCAATTGGTTTGGCCATCTGGAGAGGTTCTTCCTGTCTTACACTCTTTGAAATATCTGCTGAGTATCTGTTGTACATCCCCCCCCCCCTTTTATAGAAATTACGTTGGCAAACTGGTTCGAGAAGTGTGAGAAAATACATTTGTCAGTGGTTCTTGTAACTGCCATTGTGAACTCAGAGTATGCTAAGACCTTAGAAAGTTCAGTGGCAAAAATCAAAGATGTGTGATCACTGCTTAAGCAAACAGAGAGAAATTATGCAGAACACATTTCATTTGTTCCTACATTCATGGTGCAGAGAAGGAAATCAATGGGAGGAAGGAGAGACACTGGGAAGCCCTGCATTAGTCACTTTTATTTCAGATGAGCGGCAGGGCATTATCAATGTTCTGGGGATTTACAGATAGTTGGAAAAATATGTATCAATTTTCAAGGAGCCTTTAAGCTCTGCTGACTGTGGTTCCACAATAGCTTTCAATATAGCCCGGGTCAGAAGCTGCCCAGTAAAGGCAGTTGCCATCTTTCAGTGGACTTTGAGGTTCTGGGTACTCTTCTGTTCTCTGCTTTTGTCATCATCCATGCCTACTGCAGCAGGAATATCATCCACGTCTTTCTGTCTGAGTCAGGGCTTCGCTGAATTCAAGGTGGCTATGTTTCTGGAGCCATGACTCTGTACCTGCTTTCTCAGCTGGGCACCTTGCTTTCACTCACTGCATGGCCTCCATCACTTTTTAAAATAGTTTGTTGAGGTATAATTGATATACAAAAACCGGCATAGACAATGAATGCAATTTGACGAGGGCTTTCCGGGCCATACCTGCCCCTGGCTAGGTGCCGGCTTTTTCATTCTCCGCTTTCTGTCAGCTTTGGGCCACTGTTTTTTTTTTTTTTTTTTTTCCCAGTGTGGGAAGCGTAACTTTTAACTTTGACTTCCTCAACTTCTTTTTTCCCATTTTCATTCTTAGCCTGAGTTCTATCCATCTTTTGCTGCACCTTAGTTTCCCTAATCCACTGCTGTTCTCGGCCTGATTGTAGCTCTTCCTGGAAACAATCAGATGTAGGTTTTATTAAGGGAACAGCATCTCAACCAAATGCACTGTCATCTCCCAGTACCTAGAAGAGTTAAGGCTCATCTGTGATGACAGCTTCCAACGAAGGTGTGCATGAGGATTTCAGGAAAATACACACAGATTTATTCAATAAGCAATTCATGAATGGACAATGTGCTAAGCTCTATGTTAATTACTAAGAATAGTGTATTGGATGGCGAGCCCTCTTCTTAAGGAACATCTCACATTGGGCTCATTACAGCATGTAAGTCCTTCAGTTGTCTCCGACCAATTTACTAAAACTCCTGTGATATGGTATTGGTTTACCTCTACTTGCACTATACGACCCTCATTTTTCTTTTTCCTTTTATGCTGAACTAAGAACCCTGCGATTTCTTCTCACATTTTTAAGAACACCTCCCCTCTGACCTTCTCAGTCACTCCTGAACACGCATTCGCAGTTAAGAAAACCATCTTAAACTCAAATTTAAATATGGGGGTGTGAGGGTGGTAAATCACACACAAGAAGCATTTGACAAAGCAATTTATCACTTAATTTTTAAAGACATATATATTTCAAGTGAATTTAATGTGCATATTTCTGACTCATTTCCATTCCATTATCTAAGCTCTTTTTAAAGAGTTGCTGCATTTTTGCATTTTCAAAGGATGCATTTATGTCATCTATGACTACCTAACCTTTGCTTTCTGGAATTCGACTATCAGAAAATTCTTCCTTTGTCTAACCTCAGTGTCTCTTGCTGGGATGGGACATCCAGCCATCTTCTGGAATTGTAAGGAAGGGGAGAATGTCAAATCCAGTTGGGTCTCACGTCTGTGTGAGAAGCCACACTATTGCCTTTGACCTTTGGTTCTAGGGTTTTCATTAAAAGTTTTGCATCATTTCAGCACCATCTCTGACTACTTCACATTTATCGAGTGGTGAAAATAAAAACTATCCTTGATACTTGGTTGGTTGGGATATAATGGGTTGTCTAGTGGCAACATGGAGGTATTCCTTCCACATCGTTTTATAACATGGCTATTAATTCATCTCAACATCACGCTCTCACTAATAAACACTATTGCTGACTTGGGTTTCGGAAGGAGCTTGTTAAAACTTATGTCCTATTGCACTTTACATAAACAATGTCCATGTTGAAATAGTGAAGTGTCATAAGCTACATTTAATTCCAAGACAGCATTTTAAAACAACTGGACTGAGTTGTTTTTGTGCAAGGACACCATATTGTATGGAGTTATCCCAGTCCCTGGCACAAAGAAGGTACTCAATATTTTTACCTGAGTCAATAGACAAATGCTAGCAAGTGTTAACTTCATTGAATGTTTACTGTGTGTTAGGTATTTTGCTAAGCTCTGCATATGGACCGTCTCACTTAATGCTTCCCAAACCCCCATAGTACAATTATTATCTTCAGTTTGCCAATGGAAAAACTGAAGTGCAGGGAATGTTGTTCAAGGAATACATACACACACACACACACACACATATATATATGTATATACATACATACATATATATACTTATGCATATATATGTATGTATGTATATGAATGACACACATTTAAAGAAAAGTCAACCTTGGGTTCCAGGACAAATAGTGCCGAGGAGTCAGGAGCTTGTGAATTTCAGTTCTTCTCTGTCTTTTTAACAACAAAATACCCTTAAGTGAATCACCTTACTGCTTCCATGCCTCAGTCTTCATCAGCAAACTAAGTGTTGAACCAGAAAGAAAAACCTTTTGTCCCATAACCTTCCATGACTGTTGGTTCCATGAAAGATTCACACAGCTGAAGGTGTTTGAAGGCGGGCAGGCCTCTGGGTTGGGTGCTGAGCCATGACTGAGGACAGAACACAGAGCTGGGGTCTGTTCTTCCTGTTGGTCTTAATGCTGGGTATGGCTTGTCAGCTGCTGCTTATTTTCCTTGCTCAATCTTTTCTTATCAGAGGCAGAAGGCATGAAGGATGCCATCTGGGATTGCTTGTTTAGATACAGCTTGGTGTTAACAAGTTTCTCTCTCCTTACTCTCTCTTGTTTATTGCTGGCTGCAAGGAGCAGGGATACACATGTCCAAATGCAGCTGTTGCCCAGGCTCTGTTCTTCATCATGAACTTGGGGACCCCAGGGAAGTGGGAGGCACAAGCTGTGGGTGAGCTGGGGGGAAGGTGAGTAGCCTTGGGGCCAGGAGTGGGTTGTGTATTCTGCAGCACCTAGAAGAGGTCTGAGATCATGTCATTTTCAACTGTGAAAGAAAAGGTATGAGATTTTACTGACATTTTCTCTGGGAGTCAGTATAAGAGATTGCATATTCCTGGGAAGCTGGAGGCGGATTAAAAAACGTGGCACTTTTTAACCCTGTTAAGAAATTTCATGTTTACAATTTAGCACAGTATTAAGAGCCTGGGTTTTAGAGTCACACTGGATTTAAAGCCAAGTTCCTCTGCTTGTTAAGTGGTAGTGGACGCTGTGATCGCCACATCAAGATTCCCTTTACCCAACCTTTGCACGCACGGCATCTGCTATGAATATTGGCTGCCAGCCGTGTTCAAACCACCCCATGCTTCAGAGAATTGCCTTTGGCGAAAATGCGAAGACCTCCTGAGAGCCAGAGGCTGGCTGTCAGCCTGGTACAGAAGACCTCTTCTTGCCTCAAGGTGGGAACAAATCTATGGTGTGCCTTGTACTTCAGAACTCCGTGTGGGATCAGAGTGATGGTGGATGCCAGCTGAGGCTCCAGTCTTCCCCTAAATAAGTGACTACTTTGGCTCTGCTTCTAGGGAAACTGACCTGTGACATTAGGTGAATTTGGGAAGTGACAGCCTCTCTGCTTCTCGTCTCTCCTCTGCTAAAATGAGAGGGCTACTAACTCTGACCTTATCATCTTGTTGTAGGTATGAAGTGTTCTTGAAGCACTTAACATAACACCTGGCACACGGTGTAGCTATTTATATTATCAGCTATACTATTTGTTATATTACTTGCTACATGGATTGGGGATTCTGATAACATGATGCCTTCTCAAACATGTGGAAACACCAGAAAGAAGAGATTCACTCCCCTGCCATGGAATGAGCATAATTATTATTTAAACACCCTGGTTCCCAATCAGATTTAAAAACAAACAAACAGACAAAGGAACAGTTTAAACCAATCACAGGAAAGACCTTGAGTCCCCAGGGCCCAGCCTCATGACACGAAGTGATGCATCTGTGGGTTGTGTGTTGCTCTGTGTGCCTGCTGGCTGCTGGCAGTTGTCCATATTTGTGCAACAGAAAACATTGCTCTCCTCAGACAGGAAAAAAACGTATATGTATATACATATATGTCTCCATACTGCTAGTGTCTAAATTAAGAAACGTAAAAGCCAATTCCTGTAAGCCAGAAGGCAAAACCAACAGCAGTGCCGGCTGTGAAAAGAGCAGACTTCTCAGACTTGGAGCCTCCAGAGATGCCTCCCCCATCGTGCTCATGGGTCCTTTCCAAACTGAGCATCGGAAATTGCACGGCACCCTGGAGCAGATGTTCATTCGGAACGCAATTCACTGAGTGAGGGTCAAAGAAATCGGGGAGTTTTAAAGCACTGATAGAGCAGTTGAGGAATCAAGAGACCTATGAAGAGCGATTCTGGGGCTGATCCCAAAACCGCCTCCACACTTTGTGGCCTTGATGGATCCCAGCTACTATTTACCATCTGCTGTTGATATCTTACCTGGGGCCCTTACCTTCAAGCAAGAATTGCATCCATTTATTCATTTATCCAATTAACACATTCCCCCACCCAGAATACTCCAGACACTATGTGGGGTACTCAGGATATAACTTGGGTTCATCGATGTTGAAAATCAGAACTGGTAATTCCCAACGTGCTCGTATCCCCCAAACATGAGCTTCCATCTCCCAGGGGATTTTGGTGATCTGTAGAAACTTTCTGTGTACAGCTAGACTATCAACTTCCTAAGGGCAGGAGAGCTGATTATTGTCCTAGCATGGCGCTCAGCACATAATAAGGGCTCAGTTCACACATGGCTTGAGTTGATTTACCAAGCACCATTTATAATTTCTGGAGGAATTCATATAAACATGTATTATAATCAGCTCAAATCAATCCATTTTGCTTTTTTTGCTCCATCCCATCTTCAGCACATCCAGTCCTGCAATGCCGGCTTTGAAGAGAGTCCATCTTAATGTCCTAGGGCTGCTGTAACAGATGACCACCAACTGGCTGACTTGAAACAACCAATGTATTCTCTCACCATTTCCAGAAGTCTGAAATCAAGGTGTCGGCAGGGTTGGTTTCTTCTGGAGGCTCTGAGGAGAGTCTGTTCCTGCCTCTCTCTTAGTTTCTGGGAGCTGCTGGCATTCCTTGGCCTATAGTTGTGTAAGTCCAATCTCTGCCTCAGTCTTCTCATGGTCTTCCCCTCTGTGCATTTTCTCCCCCTTTTCTTCTCTCACAGGGACATGTGTTGTTGGATTTAGTGCCCATTCTAACCCAGGATGAGCTCATCTCAATATCCTTCACAAAGACCTTTTTCCATAGACGGTCACAGTCACAGCTTATAGATGACTCTCTTGAAGGACTGCCATTCAGTCCAGTACAGGGTCCTAAAATTTCCAAGTAAATTACTAGGAGTGGCAGATGCTTAGTAAACCACACAGCAAATACCCAGAATCAGGCAAGGACTACTGTGTGGTCAAATGGGACTTGGAATAAATGAGTCACATAAACCATGTGAATAAGTACTGAAATCCAGCCAATTGATCCTCCCCATCTCACCTGGGACTACAACCAGTCCAGTTTGTCAGGCAGATCATCCAGGCTTTCATCCTCATTTTTGTTGCCTCTCATGGCTTTCTTATTTCAATGGCAAGATGGTGGGTGTTTGGGAAGATGTCACCCGATGTTTTCTTTTACTCTTTGCATTAGAGGAATTCCTAATTCTACTGAGTCTATGTTCCTTCCCCACACCATTCTCTGATATTCTGATCATATCCTTCTTTTCCTATCATTTTCCTGTTGAAGCTACTTATAATCTTTTAGGATTAAGCAGAAATGAGGCTTCCGTCCTTACCTCTAACTTGCCCTCTTTTAATCTCAGTTTGCTTTCAAGCACTCATCAGAAGGCCTACCGAGGAGATACTAGTTCCTTCTCACACGGAAACAGAATTTCAAAAGAGAGCCCCTGTGAAAAAGAAAATATATGTTTCTCTTCTCCTTTTCTTAGCATATGCCCCTTATCAAGAACATATACTCCACAATAAAAATAATGTGTCAGAAATCCCATTAAGTTTCTTTTGAGGATCCAGTTTTCATAAGCTTATGTGTGAATTGCATCCAAGAGGAAAATTACTCTTCTTGAATCAAACCTATCTGCTTACCTATCCAGCTGGCACGGACAGGCAAAGCAAAAAATAAAACAGCAAATCCAAACCTTAGACCTGGATCCAGCCTCTTTTCCTTTGCTATCAATTTGACATGTTTCATGAGAGCTGAGCCGACCAGAAAAAAAAAATCGTTGGGAAAATTCTGGAGACCAAGTTTTTTTCCCAGAGGATGGCTGTCACCACTTGCTCAAGGTTTTTTCACCTTAGAAACTCTGCCAGGATTGGACACACCCAGGCCTGAGCTGATGTGCTGTACGCGCCTTCTTGCTTGTCATGAACAAACTTGATCATTCTGGTGTCTTAACCCTAAGCTTCTTCTCACTCACAACCTCCAGTCTGATGGATAAAAGACACAAACTTGATTTTCTTCTCTGTCCATCCAGACTGATCATTGCATCATCTCAGAGATGCCTTCTTCATATGGGATGTTAAGGACAGAGTACCTTGATCTTTGCTTTAAAATGCTGACTGAATCAAATCTTGTTTCTTTCTTCCTGTGATGTCTCCTCTCTAGCACTTTTCCCAAGCCTGTCTTTGTTTTCTCAGCCAAGGTGCATTTTGCATCTTACATTCTATACGTCTATAAGTTTCTGTCTTCGAACTAAGCAATGTACACTAGCAAATGTTTCACAAAATAAAATAAAACTGAGATTGCTGTTTAACACCTACATTTAGCTGAGCATCAATTTTCTCCTTAAACAACTGTCCAGAGCCAAGGGGAGTGGCATAATAGAATATTTCATAAGTAACTTTCCTCCATATTGTGTTATGTTCTTGACAATTTGGATTCAGAGTTGCTTCTGAGATTATCAGTTCAGACAGTAACCTCTCCTGTTCTAAGGGCATCATAGGAAAAAGCAAAAAGCAAAAAACAAAAAAGAAAAAAAGTTTGCACTCAGAGTGATTTTGTTTCTTTTCATCAGTGTGTTTGATCACAAATGAAATCTGGAAGGGCCAATTAGTACACATTTCCTCAGGGTACCTGAGAGTCAGGACAGAGAATTTATTTTCTTGGTTTCCCCTAATCCTTCTGCTGCCTGTTTTCATTAGATACCAAGGCCATTGAACATTATGTTGCCCAAGCAGAGTTGAGACTCACAGAGATGGGCTTCCTTTGGCCCATCCAGAAAGCTCTTTCAGAAATGTGTTTTGAGCTCTTTGACACACTCTGGGCATCATAAACTCCTGTTGCTTTTCCTCTCTTCCCTCCCCCTCAGTAATCTCTCCCCTTTAACTCCCTCTCTCTTACAGCGAGTTCCCTGTTTTTAGCTGAGTCACAGCAGCTGGCTGGCACCTCCAGGGTCATACTGTACGTAACACAGAATCCTCTCTGTTGGCTACCATGGTGCTTCTAAAGAGGGGCTGTGGCAGCCGCTGCAAAGCATCCTGGGTCCTCCAGCCCAGCCCTCCTTTGAAGCCCTGAAGCAAGCGGCTGGCAGCAGCCTGGGGCAGTTCAGGGCTCCAAAGTTCCTGGCTAACACGGCTTCACTGAATCCCAGGGCTCCTGCTGCCGCGGAGATGCTGCTCAGAAGTAAGCCCTTAAGAAATTCAGAACAAAATCCAGGCGGACAGAAGCAGAGTCATATGGCCTCTCAAAGCCAATGGCTGCCAGGAAATAGTCTCAAACCTGCCAGAGCCTTGGCACCAGGCCTTGAGCCCTGCCAGTGGGTGAATAGTGGGATGGGAGGATTGGTCACATTCTCCTTTTCCAGTCAACTGGATTGTGCCTGGGCACAGAAGAGCACACATGGAAGCAGGAAGCCACCATCTATCACTTTCTCTCCTGAAAATAAATGCTGGCCTGTTTAAGTAAAACTATACCCTAACCAGGAGGAACAGTACAGATTTTCATGGGTAAAAACACAATCTTCTGGCTTTCAGATACTTAAAACTGGATGGCTCCCCACTTCCAAAAAACTGTCTGGAGGCTGACTATTTTACAAACTATAGATTCTACAGCTTTCAGGTTGATTTATTTATTCTTTTTTCTCCACTCCCTTCCACATTATTGATTCTTATCTGATTCTTGCTCTAAGAAATGATTTTCTTTTACAAATAATTTAATAAACCTAATGTTATGCTAATGATGATGACAATGATAGCTAAGGCATACCTTGTTCTTTCTGCAGCTTGGTGGGAGAAAATCTGCAGAAGATTATTAACATTTCTTAAACGTATGGTTTTGTTTTTGGGGGGGATTTTTGGTTTGTTTTTTTTGTGTGTGGTACGCAGGCCTCTCACTGTTGTGGCCTCTCCCGTTGCGGAGCACAGGCTCCAGACGCGCAGGCTCAGCGGCCATGGCTCACGGGCCCAGCCGCTCCGCGGCATGTGGGATCCTCCCAGACCGGGGCACGAACCCGTGTCCCCTGCATTGGCAGACAGACTCTCAACCACTGCACCACTAGGGAAGCCCAAATGTATGTATGTTTGTTTGTTTGTTTGTTTGTTTTCTAACACATATACTTTAGCTTCAAGGTTAAAATAAAGGAAGAAGTAATTGATCCTAAATGGCAAATTTTAAATCACTAAGAAGCCCTGCATCACATTCAAGGCATGACTTGTAAGGAAAGTTAAACTGATTTAAACAAATGCTAAGTGACAGAGGAATTTAAAAAGATAAAATAAGATGAAGGTAGCAGCTGCTTTTTGTAGCTTTATGGAGACATTAATACAAACTTATAAAGCCAGATTATTTATTATCATAACCATGGTGCATACAGACACAAATTAAAGCAAATAATAAAAAGACAGAAATGGAGCACATCATCTCAAAATATTTACATTTTTCAATTAAAGAGGCTCAGTGAAATACATGAGATAGGCTATTTCACCTCAAAAGCCAAACTTTTTAATTAGGATGGTTTTCTTCAGCTGTCAATGCCAAAGAAAGCCAAAGGTAAGCAAAAGTATCACTTCGAAGACAGAGAACAGCAAAGGAAAAAGTGACATTTGAAATGAATGATTCAATGAATGAACACATTTTGAATGAATGATTCAATGTGTTAAAATATTTTTATTCCTGGTTAAGCCATTTTTAATAAACAAAATAAATTATAATTGATTTGCTAGAAGCCAGACGATTCATCAGTGCAACCGGTGTAAATATTTTAGAGAATATGATCAGCCTGTACTTTTTTTTTTTATGCGGTACACGGGCCTCTCACTGTTGTGGCCTCTCCCGTTCCAGAGCACAGGCTCCGGACGCGCAGGCTCAGCGGCCAAGGCTCACAGGCCCAGCCGCTCCGCGGCATGTGGGATCTTCCCAGACAGGGGCACGAACCCGTGTCCCCTGCATCGGCAGGCGGACTCTCAACCACTGCACCACCTGGGAAGCCCCCAGCCTGTACTTTTAAAATTCTGAATTATTTTTTATTCCTTATAACAAAATCTATATTCTTGTTTCAGTTAGAAAGAACTGATGGTTTAGAGGCAGGATTGAAATGAGAAAAAATACCTCACAATTCTCCTGCAAAGAACAGCACCTGTTCCGAAACAAAATGGAAAACTACATACGGAGAAAAAATAAATGTCTGCTAGATCAACAATGGTAACATAAACCACAATGAAAGAAGATGAATTAGAAAAACAAGAGTTGTTGATGGAAAGAGATGAAGAGGAATGAACTGTTTGACTATGAGGCAATGAATTGCTTAACCTGAGATTATGGTGTAGGTGAGAAATCAAAATGGTTAGTTTAGAAATGTCAGAAGAGTAGACATCATCAAGAACTTCTACTAGAGTGTTAAGTACCTAGTAGTTACTCAACTAAAGCTTTACTGTTTAAAGACAGGCCTGCTTCGGATGTCTGCAGAGCCTGGAACAAGAGTATAAATGGTGGCCCACTTGCCATGGATCTGAACATTTAAAAGTTTTAAGAAATGGTTAAAGTAAAATATGTTCTATCCACATCCCTTGACAAATATACTTCTCAACATCCAGAAGGCCAGGTTTGAATGTCAGATTTTTGGAAGACTTGGAGACCTGTGGCCCAATATGAAGAGCTGGCCTATGCCCCTGGCTCACCCATTCTCATCCTACCCACCCTTATCTCACCCTTATCTTCCTTCCACACCACAGGGTCTTATGCCCATGCTTATAGACACTTGAGCCTATACGTTCAACATCGGAACAGCCCACAGCAAAGGGAAGCCCAGGGCCAACCCAATGGCCTTGGAATATTCATACTACGGTACAGCCCACCCTTAGAAAGACAGACCCAGGGAAGAGGCCCACTCAGTGACCATTTGGGGCAGGGTGTTGTACCCAGAGTGTGGTCTAGAAGTGGGAGCAAGGGCTCCAGGAGGGCATGTCCTCTTTGCTCCCCAGTGTGGGAAGCAGTACAGCTGGAGATGGGGTTCAGGGCAGAAGTCTCTGACCCAGGTCTAACGGCAGTATTAAAATCACCTCATTTACAAACTTCCAACTACAAAATAATAAGTCATGGAGATGTAAAAAAAAAAATCAAATCACCTACTCTAACTCAGACATTTAATAAGTCTACAAAATACAGTGCATGCAAAACATGGCTTCAGGTGGGATGAATTTTGGTGTTAGAGTCTGTGATTTAATTGCTATTATAGCAACTGTTTCACTGTAAGAACGATAGAAAGACAATTGATTTTGGATATTGATCTTGTATCATGCAAAGTTGCTAAACTCACTAGTTCTAACAGCCGTTGTTTTGTTTGCTTTTGCTGTATTCCTTAGGATTTTCTACACAATCATGTCTTCTGAGATAAAGACAATTTTACTTTTCTATTTGTCTTATGTCACTGGCTAGAACTTCTGATACAATGTTGAACAGAGATGGTAACATTGGATACTCTCTGGTCTTCTTGATCTTCAGGGGAAAGCATTTAATCTTTCATTACTCAGTGTGATGTTAGCTGTAGGATTTTGATGATACCCTTTATCAGGTTGAGGAAGTTCCCTTTTATTCTCAGTTTTCTTTCTTAAAAGTGTTAATTATAGAGGGACACTGAATTCTATCAAATTTTTTTTTCTTCATCCATTGAAATAATTATGCTTCTTTTTTCTTTTTAGTCTGTTAATATGGCATGATTTGAATTTTTGTTAAACCAACTTTGTATTCTTGGGGGGAATAAACCCCATTGATATATTATTCTTACTAGAGTCAATTTGTTAAAATGTTAGAAAATTTTACATCTATGTTCATGAGGGATATTGGTTTGTAGGTTTCTTTCCTTGTAATATCATTAATTTTGACAGTATAATGCTGACCTCCCAGAATACATTGAAAAATATTCCCTATTCCTTATTTTTCAATATTTACAAGAGTTTATGTAGAATTGGCATTATTTATTCCTTAAATAGTTGGTTGAATCCATCTAGGAAGCCATTTGGGCTTGAAGTTTTTTTGGGGAGGTTGGGGGGAAGGAATTGGACAATATATTCAATTTATTTAGTATATATAAATTGTGTCTTTGAGCAATTTGTTCATTTCATTTAAGTTGTCAAATGTATTGACCTAAATTATTCATTATATTCTCTTATTATCCTTTTTATGTCTGTAGTATTTATAATAATGTCCCCTCCTCTCATTTCTGATATTGGTTATTGGTGTATTCTCTTATTTTTGATCAGTCTGGCTAGAATCTTATCAATCTTACTGATCTCAAAGAATAGCTTTTGGTTTCACTGATTTTTTTTTCCTATTGGTTTTATGTTTTTTATTTCTTTTCTTTCCAACCTTTTATTATTTCCCTTTATGTCTCTCTTTCCTTTTTCTGTTTAATTTCCTCTTATTTTTCTGGTTTCTTAGTATAGAATATTAGGTCATTGATTAGAAACATTTTTTCTTTCTGTTATAGAGGTTTAGTGCTGTAAATTTCTCTTTAAGTGTGACATCCTGTGAATTTTATACATCATGCTCTCATTTTCATTTCATTCAGTCCAAAATACTTTTTAATTTCCTTTTTGATTTCTTCTTTAACCCGTGGGTCATGCTTCCTTTTCTAGATCGGACTTTTGGAGTTGTATCTAAAAAGTTTTATAGTTTTATTTTACAGTTAGGTTTTTGATACATTTTGAGTTAATTTTGATATAATATACGAGGCAGGTGTTGAAGTTACTTTTTCTACAAAAGGATGCCCAATGATTCTAGTACTATTTGTTGAAAAGACTATTCTTTCTGTATTATAATGACTTTTGAAACTTTGTAAAATTTCAGTTAGACTACACTTTTGTGGGTTTATTTCTGAACTTTCTATTTTGTCCCATTGACCTTTGTACCTATCCTTTCACCATATCACATTGTCATATTGTAGATTTATAATGTCTTGATATCAAGGAGCATGAGTTCTCCAACTTTTCCTTCCTATTCAGGATTTTTTTTTTTTTGGCTATTCTAGTTCCTTTTTTCCATATAAAATTTAAAATCATCTTATTGATCTCTAGAAAAAACTTTCCTGGGATTTTGATTGGGATAGTGCTGAATAAATCAAGTTGGTATCTTAATAATATTGAGTCCTTCCAATCCACAAAACAGATACATCTCTCCACTTATTTAGATCTTTTAAAAATGTCTTTACTCATTTTTTGTAGTTTACAGCACAGAGATTCTGAATATATTCCTTTAGATTTTTATATGAGTGATTCAATTTTTTATACTATTTTAAGTGGTATTCCTGGCTCTTTCAGTATGATCTTTCAGTATGGTTCAGCCTGGTCTCTTCTGGTGGTTCTTTCTTGGTGTTAGGCGCTTTCTTCAGATTTCTGTAGATTTTCAAATTATTTCTCTGTGTGGCTCCCCCCTTTCTGTGTATCTTTCTTTTCTTTTCTACTCTGCTGTCCCCAATTTCTCAACTCGGTCTCTTCAACTCAGAATCCTGCAGGCTCTGTTTTGTTTTTCCCTCCCTGCCTTGTAGCCTGGATACTCTCTCTAGGCAGTAGGTGGGGCCCATAGCACCCATCTAGTTTGCTTCCCTTCCTGTGGTAATTCTTGTGCTGCATTGCCTGTTGAGCAATGTCTGAAAAATCACTGTTTCATAAATTTTCATCTCTTTTTATCATTGTTTAAGGTAGGAGGGTGTATCTAGTCCCCATTACTCCATTGTGGCTGGAAACAGAATTTTCTGCTACAGCTCTTGACATGAATTATATGTAATATAATTGTACAGTATAACCTTTCCACTCTGCCTCTATTTCAGGCACAATGAACTTCATTCAATCTTCATATATACTGAACTAACTCCCAAAAGGGCCCTTGTACATAGTCTTTCCTTTGCTCAAATTGCTTTTTCCTCCTGCTGTCCACTCAATTCCTACTCACCCTTCAGATTACATGCAGTCATCACTTCTCCAGTGGAATTGTTCTCTGACTTCCCTAAGTTGTCAGATTCCCTGTTATATAATCTTATAACACATCTTCATAACATTTACCTCATTTCTAATTTTACATTTACATATAACTATTTGATGCATGTTTATTTCCTCCTCAAAACTGTAATAAGCATAGGGACTCTGTCTTTGCCTATCATTTTATCCAACACAGTGCCTGGCACATACTAGGTGCTCATCAAATATTTGTAGGATAGGTGAACAAAATGAGACTACTTCCAAATTCATCTTTTGTGCAAAGTTTTATTATTTCCTATATTTTCTTTCATAGGGAATGTACCAGTTATTATAGCTTTTCTCCCATAAAATTAAAACTTTCTGTATCTCACCAAAGCAAAATTAACAAAAGGACAACTGCTCTATCAAACTGTAACATCATTCACTATTCGGAGACAACTAATTTAAGTCTTATTGTTAAGTAAACTGCTGATAGGAGAATTCTGCAACGAATTAGTGTGCTTAAATTGCCATTTACTCATCACAGATGCAGTAAAGCCCAACTTGGCACAATCAGACAAACAGAATCTGACTCATGAGGGATATCAGATTTCCTTACTTCCATTTTGGTTTCATCTTTCTAGTTTGTTTGAAAACTCATAAAAACCATATGATGAGTTTTCAAATAAAACTAGTGGTAGTTCCATGCTGACATTTTGCCCCCTATGGTTTGAGTTTTTACTTGAGGGCTGTGATCCTGGTATCACAAACAAACATCCCAAGGAAATATTCTTACATTGCATATTACAGTATGAGGTAGATGTGGAATCTGATGGCTAATTGCTTTCCAGGGGGTGGTTCTATCACTTGCATTTCAAGTCAATTTAAATGTTGATATCCAAAAATGACTTATTTGATAGAGTTGTTGTTAATTTGATTGAAACAGTTGCCAGAGTACCCCTGGATGTTTTCTGTAGTTGCAGGAAGAACACATAAATTGATTTACTTCTCGATTTTTGTTATAACTCAGAGTATACCTCAAGGTTAGTCATTACTATTTCCCACTTAAAATAGAGACATACTTTATTACAATCATCCTCAAATACAGCAAATGCTCCCAAAGTTAAAAATAAAATTTGAGATCTATTGAGAGATACATATAAAAGATTTTCTTCCCCTTTGTTTTTGTTTCACTATCTGAAAAATCTGAGAAATAATTGCTACTTACCTTCCCAGCAGAAAAATTATGAGGAATATTAAAATAATATATGTAAATTACTTTGCTGTCAGAAGCCCTGCATACCTGTGTAATATATTACATTGTTAAAGACTCATATTAGATTTTAAATTTTATCTTAATGCTCAAATAAGTAATCCCCATATACAGCTCAATGTATTGGCTCTAATTTTTCTTTTTAAGGAGACAGGTGCTGCTTTAGTTAACTTGAATGGACACAGATTTAAAATTGCCCCTGTAAGAAAGCATTGTTGTATTAATGTTACTAATATTAAACATAGGTAGAAGCTTGTTCTCATTTCCGTGGGACTTCTACCTGTTTTGAATGTAGCACTTTTATTTAATAATTCTGACCTCCTGATAGAAATGCAGCATTCTTGGTGATGTACAATAATAACATAAAATGCCTGGGTTTTGGGAGTCAAACATTTCTGGATTCAAATTCCATCTTTGCTACACATTAACTGTGTGACCCAGCGCAAGTTCCTTTTTCCCCCTGTGGGTTTGCTATGTTCTCTCTGTGTCAAATGAGTGATAATCCCACAGGGTTTCCTGGGGATTAGTGACCTTCATGTAAAACACTGAGTACAAATGGGATAGTCACTGACTGGCAGTTATCATTATTACTAAAAACTGCACTATGCATGCAATAGTGTGATTTGGCATTAATAATTAAGGAAAAATACTATACAGGCATAGCTCATTTTAGTGTTCTTTGCTGTATCGTGCTTCGTAGATATTGTGTTTTTTACAAATTGAAGGTTTGTGGCCATCCTGCATCGGATAAGTCTATCAGCACCATTTTTCCAACGGCATTTGCTCACTTTGTGTTTCTGTGTCACATTTTGGTAGTCCTCACAATATTTCAAACCCTACACCAGTAAAAAAGATTATGACTCAGTAAAGGCTCAGATGCTGGTTAGAATTTTTTAGCAATAAAATACTTTTAAATTAGGGTATGTACGTTGTTTTTTAGACATTATGTTATTGCACACTTAATAGACTACAGTATAGTGAAACATAACTTTTATAGGCACTGGGAAAACAAAAAATTGGTTTGACTTGCTATATCGCGATATTTGCTTTATTTCGGTGGTCTGGAACAGAAGCCGCGATATCTCTGAGGTCTGCCTGTACTTAGAGATGGTTTTCTGTGTTTGGTCACCATGTGATTTATAGGCATTGTTTTATGTAAGTCTCACAAAACTGTAATACTGTCTTTTTATTCCCCATTTTGCAGATATGGAAATTGAGGCTAAATGAACTAAAGTAATTTGCTCCAGGTGGAAACAGGATTTGAATTTAGATGTGTTGGATTTCAAAGTCTGAGCAACAAGCCTTAATTCTGAAACTGAACTGTTCATCTGCTGTTTAAGTTTCTTCTTCAATAAATGAAATGATACAGATGACTATCTGTATTGAGGTATATCTTTTATTCTGTATCCAGGATTTTTTGTTTGTTTGTTTCCTTCTGCATTTTTTTTTAACAGCTTTTGAGGTAGGAAGCAATTTTGTGAGTTTGGTTAAATAGGAAAATGCAGGATAGCTTTCAAATTTGCTTAGGTGTATATGTATTTTTTCTAGAATTTTGAATATTCATTCATTACCATACATTATCACCAAAGTTATAGTGAGGGGCAATGGAACTGCTGCCTATATTCCAAAACCATTTCCCTAGGAAGTACAAGGTGATTTGCAATTTATGTAGGAGTTACCGCCCCATTTTCCTTCTCAAAGTGTCTCTAGTATTAGGACATACACATAGTTAGATCACCTCTGATATTTATGATCTTTTGCTTGTTACCTCTCCTTCCAAAATGCTAATTTATAATTGAAAACCACTTGACAGATAAGAAGGCCATTGAAGGCCCATAACCTTGTTCCTGATTTTATTATAAATGACTGAATTGATAGGTAACACGGGATATATGAGGGTAATATCACTTGGACTATTCTGTGAAGAGTTCATCAATTGTATTCTACATCTCTGCTCAACATTAATAAGCTTACAGACTCACAAAGGATATGAAAGAGGTCAAAGGAAGATTGCACAGTTTTAATATTATTTTAATTTTAACTAAAGCAATATATGAACATATTTTAAAAAATCAATTTGTTACCACAGATCTATTATAGAAGTATTACCCCCTGCCTTCTCTCTATTAGTTCTGTCTCTGAGACACAAAAATCATTTAACTCTTTAGATGTTATTTTCTGGAATTTATCTCCATATTTTTAAGTAATATAATTTCTTGATATATAAATTTTGGTACTTTTTACTTCTTTTTGATAAATGGACATTTAGATCACTTATACCAACCCTCTTCTTTCTTCCCATTCTTATTATACTTATAGCAATATTTTAATTAGATTAATAATCAGTGTTTACATGCACATGACCACATAAATACCATTTGCTTCAAGTCATGTAGATATTACGTTTATACGTCTTTCTTGAGCGGCTGCTTGTTTTGCCAATAGTTTTTAATCACTTTTATTATCTTCTAGGTCTATTTGTCATGATTCCCTATTTAATACTTTTTCAAATGCACCATTATACTAGAATTTTTTCCCCCTTTTTCCTGAATCCCTCCCTTCCAGACCCAAGAGGAGAGTATTTGATCATTTTAAATAATTACCCGTTTGCTTATAAGCTATGGAACAGTGGGGAAAATGTCTATATGGATTACCTTTATGTTTCCAATGTCTAGGACAGTGCTAGGCACATGGTATATTATATACTCAGTACATACTTGTGGAATGAATGGGTATACAGTGTGGTTTAAATACATGCACTTTGAAGAAAGAGGGAGCTAAATATCACATTCATTATCACAAGCCCTTAAATGACCTCAGCATTGAACAAGGAAGCAGAAGGTATTAGAGTACTTTCGGGCTTCCCTGGTGGTGCAGTGTTTAAGAATCCGCATGCTAATGCAGGGGACACGGGTTCGAGCCCTGGTCCAGGAAGATCCCATGTGCCGCGGAGCAACTAAGCCCGTGGGCCACAACTACTGAGCCTGCACTCTAGAGCCCGTGAGCCACAACTCCTGAAGCCCGTGCACCTAGAGCCCATGCTCCGCAACAAGAGAAGCCACCGCAATGAGAGGCCTGCACACCGCAACTAGAGAAAACCTGCGTGCGGCAACGAAGACCCAATGCAGCCAAAAATAAATAAAATAAAATAAAATAAATTTATATATATATAAAAAAAGAGTGCTTTCACAGTTTTCCTCTCTTCTCTATTGTTGTTAAGGAGGTTAACAGTTCTTTATGGGATGCTTTTGTCCCACAGACTGGTTAAATCCAGCTCTCTCTTAGTTTTTCTATTTATCTAATTAAAATTTTAAAGACACATTCAAAATACTTTCTTAGTAGAAAAATAATGCCACACTTTCTATCTTAAACCTCAAGTTCATTCCCCCGACAGGCAGGCATCTATCTCATTTTCAGGTTGAAGGACCGCGGGAAGTACAAAGAGTAGCGAAGTGTCTGGAACAGAGCAAACCGGCTCTCCTTGACTCATCCCCCATTCGTCCTCCTCTGCTCCTTGTCAGTGAGAACTTGAGTTCTTCCAACTCTGCTATTTCCAAAGCAAATATTTTAAACCCTCAGTGGCTATAACTCTCCTATGACAGTGTAAACTCAACCAACTCATAAAACACAAATATAGATTTGTCTACATTTATTGATAAAGTGCTTGCAGCATTATCCAGAATTAAGGTGCTGAGTTGAGATTTATAGCTTGCCCTTGGAGTGAGAAGAGAGGAAGAAGAAGTTTGGCTGAACTCAACATAAACTGACGTGAAACACCGACACGCAAGAGTTGACATGCCGCCGTCGCCTCCCTGCTCACTCCTGAATTAGTTTTTAACACACCTGCTACTATTCCTTTTCCTTATTTATACCTGTGATGGTACAAGGAAGCAGGGGTACATCTTTCCCTTCATTGAGCATAGGGGGAGGCCATGGGAATTCTGGGGAGTTGCTTTACTCTAGAAAAGGAAGGCATTTTCCCTGAATCTGAAGTTTCAAACTCTTCTTTTAAGACACACTGTAATTAAACAGCTTGTGTGTCGCTTCATAAAACATATGGGAAACCGTCGCTTGTTCTACTCAGGATAGGATGCTCTTGTGGGGACGATCTATCAAGTCTTTGTCTAAGGCTTTAGTTATGAACAGAAATCCATTGGCAAATGTCAGGTGACAAAAGAGAAGGTTAGTCACAGAATCAAATGCAGTGCAAATCTGAGGACATTTAACATGGTAAATATTGTCCCCTGCACCTGAATTTCAAAACAACAAAGAATCAGGACGGAGAAAGCAAGTGTCCTTGTTATAAAGGAAAGCTCTGAGAATGTAGCGAGTGAAACTCTCTTTTGCCTTGAAAATCTGCTGTGAGCCTGGGAAACTAAAGATGCTTCCTTTGGTAACTCATCTTGGCCTCTGATGTCCTTTTAGTCAATCTACTGGTCTTTGTCATGTCTCCAATGGTACATGAGCAAGAGCATAAATTGAAACTAAATCCAATTCAGAACACAGAGGCAAACTTTAAGCTGCTGTCAGAAACAGCCCTTAAAAATCCCATCTCGGGCTTCCCTGGTGGCACAGTGGTTGGGAGTCCGCCTGCTGATGCAGGGGATGCGGGTTCGTGCCCCGGTCCGGGAAGATCCCACATGCTGCGGAGCAGCTGGGCCCGTGAGCCATGGCCGCTGAGCCTGCGCGTCTGGAGCCTGTGCTCTGCAACGGGAGAGGCCACAGCAGTGAGAGGCCCGCTCACCACAAAAAAAAAAAAAAAAAAAAGTATTGAGGGCAAAGGAAAGAACGAGTTCAGGGCCTGCGAAATGAATTTCTTAGAGGATGAGAGGCCATCACTGAACTTGAAATAGAATGAGCCTTGGAGGGTACGGCACTAACACACATTCAGAAACCCTGTCGTTAACAAGAAGATGAATGAAAATATATTCTTCTTTATTAGGAAAAAAAGCTTTACATACCAGAATTAAAATCCTTTCAAATTGTTAACTCTAAATTCCTTTTTATACTCATTGCCTCTCACCTGGAATGAAGACTTTAGGATATGGGTAATTTTAGAAAAGGCTAATTTAAATATTGAACATTGGCCTACCTTTTCATATCTTAAAGTTCATAAATGGTCATGGCCAGTATGGGAGAATGTTCCCCATTTTGACTTGGGAAAACTAGGCTTTCATTGAAATTGTTAATGAGAACAACTGCAGAAGAAATCTTGATAAGGTAAATGATGGCAACTCAGAGTTCAGTACATTCTGGGCGTTCCCATTCTTCTGTTTTCCCTATGAAAAAATGCCGCATCTCTCACTGTCGTTCTAAGCATTTGTTATTAAGTCTTGATGCTAAAATACAGAGTATTATTGGGAGATGGGATTTTTTTTTTTTTTTTTTTTTGCGGTACGCGGGCCTCTCACTGTTGTGGCCTCTCCCGTGGCGGAGCACAGGCTCCGGACGCGCAGGCTCAGTGGCCATGGCTCACGGGCCCAGCCGCTCCGCGGCATGTGGGATCTTCCCGGACCGGGGCATGAACCCGCGTCCCCTGCATCGGCAGGCGGACTCCCAACCACTGTGCCACCAGGGAAGCCCTGCCCTCAATACTTTTTATTCAGAACCTTTACAAGGCTCACTACTTCCCCTCAAACTGATAAACTTTTAGGTGTTACCTTTCTTAAGAAACTTCCCTATCCACTCTTTCTATTTCACATCAGTTCCTTTCTCCTTACAGCATTCTAATTTTCTTTATAACACTTACAATATCTAAAAAACACATTAGTACTACAAATATATTCATATTATTGTTTTAAAATTATATCGATTGTCTACTTGACTAGTTACTGTCCTCACCCATAAAATATAAACACTTAAACAACACGGGTTTTTATTTTATTCACTTCTATGCCTCCAGTGTTTACTATATTACCACCACATAGTATGTACTCAGTACATATGTGTTCAAAGACTTTTTTGAATGAATACATACATTGTTGAACCAACATGATAAAAGTCCAAGTGCTTTGCAATGTATATAATCCTCAACTCAAGGCTTCATTATAAACTTTTGGTCCCAACTCCCAAAACGTCTACATGCATGGCCTATGTTTCACCCTTATTGAATTACTTCTTATTAACTATGATACTTTAGAAATCTCCGCCTTTGCCTATGAGGCTCAGTTCTTGTGGAGAGCTACCACTTGATTTCAAATGTCACTTGCTGTGTGAAAATATTTCCAGCTCTTCTGGACTGAGCTCTCTCCCTATGTTCTCATAGCATGTTATATAAATTTCCGTTATAGTATTTACCAGATTCTAGTGTGATTTTTTGCTGTACAACTGTCTTATGACATTTTATGCCTAGAGTCTTGTGAAATGCCTGGCATATATATATTAAGTACTCTGGACATGTTTACTGAATAAGTAAATCCTATAAGCTCAGCAACAGCCTAATTTCTAACAACAAATCATTTCATAACGTATTTTTTTCAAATTCAATATTATGCTCTAAGGATGCTTCAGTTCTTCTGGACTCTCTAAGCAATTGTGAATGGCAAAGTGAGCAAAAAGAATGTTGGTCATGTAACCTGGAGAAGGCCGTACTTGACATTTAATAATATTCAAATACTTGCAAGGAACAAAGCTAAGCAACCTTATTATTTCCCCTCAAAATAGCCAAATGAGAATAGACTGGTCTTTTTGTGAGTGTGTTTTTTAGGTAAGCCTCTTAATAAAACTTGCTGATTAGAGACTTATGAATTGTATTTCTAAGAAAGGGTGTGGAGTCTCATCCTCTGCCAGTTGTGAAGGATATACTAGACAGGTATCTTTTTAAGAAGCCTACACGAACTAAAGGATGTTTTTGCCAGCCTATAATTCTACAAAATCTACTTTTCTAAGACCAAGAAGCAAGATCCACAGGAGAAATTACTATAGTTAAGAATAAACATATCCTTAAAAACTGAGAAAACCTCATCTTATTTTTTTTTTTGGTATATGTGCTATTTTATGATGGGTAAAGGTTAACATTTAATCAATATGCTTTACATTTGGGAATCTTTGAAAGAACAAACAGTGTTAAAATTTTTTTCTCTAAAGGAGGAAAACCAAAATAAAAGTAACATTTCCATTATAGATTTAGAGGTTAGATCCTGCATGTAGAATTAAGCTGAGCAAGAAATCGTAAGTATTTTTTACTAATATTCTTTTAAAACCATTTTCCTTCTATTATCAGGTAGCAGCAGTTACAGTGAATGTTAATGTGACTTGATTCCTTGTACAGTAGAGAGAGTGTTCTCTTAAAAGGGATTTACATTCTCTGGTTCCTTGCAAATCTGAGTAAAGAAGACATCTAAATATAAAATTGAAGGGACTTCCCTGGTGGTCCAGTAGTTAAGACCTTGCACGTCCAATGCAGGGGGCATAGGTTCCATCTCTGGTTGGGGAACTAAGTTCCCACATCCCACATGATGTGCAGGGTGGCCAAAATAAATAAATAAATAAAGATAAAGTTGACATTTACTGCATTTGACAGTGTTATTATATTAGTATCTAATACCTTTAAATATTAAAGATTATTGAGTCCAATTTGCCCCTGTGAGTGTGGGAGAGCAAACAGCAAATCCCATCAATGGGAAGTTTAAGGATAAAGGTTTTCTCAACTCCCACCTTCTGCTAAGACATGAGCTGGAACCCCTGTGGTGCCAAGTGCCTGGCCCCGCTAAAGGGTCAGAGAAGGTTAGCCTCTCTGGTGGCCGGTGACCATTAGAAAGAATGGCTGAGAAGAGCAACTGAAATCTGCACTCAGCTTCCCCAAGATGTTGTTGGAATTCTTCCCCTTGGGAAAGCGTCCTCTCAAGCTGAGTGGAAATGGCAGTGAAAGTTCTTAGGGGTATGGCCTGTGAGAGTTCGGAGAACCTGGAAGGAGGCTGAGGGAAAACACTTCTCTGTTCCATGGCTCAGGAGGACCCATGCTTGCCTTCAGCCATGGCTCCAAAAGAAGAAGACAAGAGTTGGAGAGAGAAGCTCACTCTAGAATGGAGATCAAGCAGGAAATTAAAGCCACCAAACATTTTCTCACCCACAAGGTCCACATCTTTTCGTAATTCAGACACACGATTGGAGTTTATTTCCAGTTCAATAGCAATGCATTGACTTTTAGAGAGAAGTTGACACCAAAATGTCTGTTTTCAGGAAAAAGAACGTGAACAAGGAAACGACATGATCATTGGATCCATGCTCACTTTTGAGAACAATTTAATTCTTTCAACCCTTGCCAAAGTCATAGATTCTACTTTAGTCCATGTAGTATTTAAAAAGTTATACTCTGCTACCTGAGTTTTCATATTTCCTTATATTTACTTGCTTAGGTTGAAAACTGACCCCTACATTGCTCTTTACATATTTACTAGATTTACTTTTTTTTTTTTTACTATATTTACTTCTTAATGTGCAGTTATGCTTGCAAAATGGATTATAATTGGCCAAGAACAGTGCTTTGATAAAGGAAAAAAAATCAACAAATTGCAGGATAAGAGACAATCCTGGCAGGACTCCTCTCCTCCAATTTGAAACCACACTTGTGACTTTCACGTGCATCCATTTCATGTTTAGGTACATTGTGCATCAGTATCTTGTAAAGTTTGTAATGGTGTAGGACATAATGCTTTTCTTCCTTAAAAAGGGAGGAAGGAAGAATTGGAGAGAGGGAAGAAAGAAGGAGGGAGGAAGGGAGAAAGGGAGAAAGGAAAAAAGGAAGGAAGGAAAGAAAGAAGGAAAGAAGGAAGGGAGGACAGAAGAAGGAAAGAAAGAGAACGAAATGAATTAAATGAAGAATATTCCTCCCTGAAAACTATGTGGGCTCTTTTCCCAAATAATCTGCTTATGGGAAAAAAAAAATTCCACCTGAAAGAGGAAATGCTTCCTGAAAGAGGAAACTAGGAATTTCCTAGTTAAATTTGTATGCATTTATATGAAAGTTTTAGGTTGACTAGTGAGAGAATATCTCTGAGTAATTATCCCAACATTCTAAGTAAGTTTTGTTCAATGGCTCAGCTCACTGAAGAAGTGGGATTTCATTCAATAAAATGTTTTTAGAGTCTTTTAATACATTTTAGAGTTATGGAAAATAATAAGATCGTGACTATGTCTACATAACCAAAACATTTTGATAAAACTGAAAATTTCAGAGAGTAAATTGAATATCCTATTTTCCTATATCAAAAATCTGCATATAGAAGTTTGATAGAAACCATCATTAGGTAACTTCTCCCTGGCCAAACCATCACACTCAAGGAAACACACACCAGCTATGTGGCCCTTTTAAATGTTTCCAATTACATTGTTTCAGACCGTTTACTCTTCTCTTACCATTCAATCCTACTTTGCCTACTTATCTTTTCTACTAACCTACTTAGGTTATAAGTAGTAGGTTTGCCTACTAACCTACTTAGGTTATAACTCATTTGATTAGCAATGCAGCCCTCATCTTATTCTGATAGTATTAAACAATCAATACATTTGAATGATAGTGAGCTAGTAAGATGAGGTCTCTAACGCATTTGTGCCTTTTGCAGAGATTTGGGCAATGGTTTTCATCAACAGAGATTTTGTCAAGTGATTTCAGTTCTTTGGTTCAGCCTTCTTTCTGGGGAAATATGGAGTAGTAATGATGATAATAATCATATATCTTCAGGCAGAGGGCTTGTAGAACCCCTGTGTCTTATATCCATGAAATTAGTTCTTTTAGGAACAGGAAAGTCCCAGTTTCCCACTCACGAATACCATATTCACATAAGAGAGTCCACTCCCATCTCCTTATCATCCTCACTCATCTCCCTTCGCACCAAATTACTGAGGATGATTAACAAACACAGACATGAAAACTGGACCAACAGCTCTTTAGCCATTATTTGAAATGGTATTAGAGATGGTGGGTTACACAGGCATTATCGGAGAAGCTTGGACGTCTTTGGGGAAGGAAGGAGGCAGAAAGAAGAGAAATGTGTATGTTCTATTTCATAAAATGTAAAGTAGAGTAAACAAAAATCCCCTATTCCTCTGCAAAGCAAGATAAAGAATTTCAAATTCTCTTGATGGATCAAGGTACAGTGTGTCGATTTCACTGTAAAACCATACCATTGCCAAGTCCGCATAAAATGAGAGGAGGCAAAGATAAGTAGACGTGAAAGTATAATTTATAAACTAGACCTTCATCTATAAAATTGGGTGAAAAAACAAACTTACCCAAGGGACATTTGGAAGGTATTATTAAATATTATAGAGCCCATCCTCACATACATTTGGAGAAAAAGAATTTACAAAATAAATGTGACTTTAAAAATCATCTATCCCTATAACCCACAAAGGTAGAAAAGTAAGTGAAATTGGGACATCCCTCCATTGTCACGTGGGCAAGTGATAATTTGTAATAATTATGCTATTATTTACACGTCCTCTCCGAAATAAACTCTATCTAAAGAATTCAGTTTGTTGCTCTGGTCCCATGAAAAGCTTTCTAAAATAGAAAACAATGGACATATCATCAACACTAGAATGCTATTTTAAAATATATGGATGTACTGGAAAGAGTTCAGACAACATCAGAAGGAAGAGTTTGACTTACTACATGAAAAAAAGATTAAAAGAGTATGTATAGCTTGGCTAAGCAAGGACTAAGTGGGAATATGATAACTGCCTGGAAATATTTCAGGGGTGTGAACACAAAGAAGTGGGGCGAGGGGATGTTGGGTGGCTTTAAAGAGAAGACTTAGATTCACAAATCTAGTTCATCTCTTTATTTTTTTTTTATTTTTTTTTTCACTTTTTTATTTTATTTTATTTATTTTTTATTTTTTATTTTTTTAATTAGTTTCTGCTTTATAACAAAGTGAATCAGTCATACATATACATCTGTTCCCACATCCCTTCCCTCATGCATCTCCCTCCCTCCCACCCTCCCCATCCCACCCCTCCAGGCGGTCACAAAGCACCGAGCTGAAAATCGGGACTGAGAATCTTATAGTGTTACATTTAGGTAGAAATTTCCTAACAAAGAAGTTTGCAGCTTGTTTTTTGGGGGGCATTTTTTTTGGAGGGGGAGCATATTATTTGGGGATGTGTTAAAACTAGATCGGAAAGTAAGAGAAACTACATCCATAATTGTCAGTCACATCTGCCTCTAATTAGAGTGATAATTCTGTCATATTAAGGGCATAATACATGTAACTTACACAAATTGTAAAGGTCCAGAGAGGAAAACATCCCTGGCTTAGCACATGTCAGAAACTATATTACAGTTATGATTTAAAGAATATTACCAATGTATTTAAAACAAAATACTTGGAAAGGAGATGAATAAAAATGTAAGTTCAAAGAGTTATTAAATCTTAGTTGGATTAAACCAAAACCCTTCAGAAGGTCATGATGTCCTTAGCAAGAAATTTAGTGCTATCAAAGTAACACTAATTTAAAATAATTAGGTTTCTATGTCTTATTATATAGAGTAATACATTTCTATATTACCCAACTTCATATAATTTAACTGAAAGCATATTATCATTGTGCTACCAGGAAATGTTCCAGTCTGACTACCAGAGTTTAAGAAATGTTTTAGTCAACATTAGGAAACATTATCACTTAGCTAAATTAAGTAATATTATATAACAGGTGTCGTTGAATACACAGTTGCAATACAATGACACTTTTTTCCTTAGGATATAATGAATACAATAGAGGAAAAGAGTAACACAATACAGGAAAAAGGCAGTGCTCAATAACTTCTAGTCTGCTGCCAACCTATTTTCAATGTAAACAAGGTAAAATTCCTTACCTAGAAACGCCTTTGTAACTCTAACGTATTTTTCACTTACTCTCGCTCGATATTTTCTGACTTTCACTTTGTGTTTGAAAGTTGAATAAGTCATTTAACTTGTACATCTTGTACTTCTGTTCTTGAAATAGTTTATATATATGTAGATTCAAATCCTTCTTTGAAAAGACACTTTTAAGTGACAAAGAATAACTAACTTACATTGGATATAATTACTTTTAGCCTTAAGACTTTGGCATGCCATCTACTAGAAAATCCATGTCAGGGAATACCAGCCACACCTACCGATGAGATGGCCTTAAGAAACACACTCATTTATTTTCCCCTCTGATATTTGATAAGTCAAAATAAATGATGACTGTGTAAAGACATTTTGATGTCTGTACAGATAGGTAGGGAGGATTCATTGTCAATGAAATTTTGAGAAATACAGCCGACATTTCAATACCCTAAAGAGTGATATATAGAGAGTTTTCTTCGTCAAAATAGTTCAGATTTAAATTCATACCAAATTAATTATGGAAAATTTATATAGTATATGTGTATTTAATAATTGTTACTGACAAGAATATGGTTACTTGCAGACATGGACTCTAAAATGATATGCAAAAATAAAATCTGGTTGGTGGATTATGGCTGATAGCTGATATTTTTCCAAAATCCAAATTTTTGTCATTCTTCTAAAAAATTAACAGTTAATATATATTATTCATTCAATAATAAAGTTGTTACATGAATTTTCTTGTAGTAAATACTTCCAAAGTGAGAGAAGTAGATCAACTTACTTTTCCTTAGAAAAGATAACTCTTTTGCTTACACATCCCATTTTTTGGGTGTGGTATTGCCATGTGTCCCTGTTTACTTTTTAAAGGTACCTAAGCCTTGCCCACAAGCTTCACTTTTCTCTGTGCCTTTTATTTTTGCCCTAAATTTCAGAAGATAAAAACTTAAAAAAATTAAACCATGCATAATCCTGCCAAATGCTAGCCCTTCCTCTTTCATACAGGTTTTCTTTTCAACAGTATTCTACACATGCAGATCCCTCACTGTGGACCATTTTACAGAGGTAAGTGCTTATCATCTAATGCCAATAATAGGAATCTAAATAATTTTTGAGTGACCAGCAAGCCTCTATTGTTTACTAAGTATGGATATGTGACTACCTTTTACCAAGAGAAAGACAGCTGCTCTGGGAACGAAAGTGATTCAGACACAATTGGGCTCTAGTGGAGAACAGTGTGGGTTCTTCAGGTCTGGCAGAGTCCACCCACCCACAAACTGTCAGGACATTCCTCTCTTTTATTGTTGCTCCCATAATTGGAGCTGCCATGCTCCTTCAAAGGAGACTTGTGACAAGTCCAAGTACAATCTGGTTCTGAAATATCTCCATCTCACGCTTCCTCTCACCTCCCCTGGCATCCTCCACAAAACAGATTCAAGTTGCCTCTACCTGTAAGCAATCAAAGGCAGGCAGCATCATGCCTTTGGCATCAAGTACAGAAAGAACAAAACAAATTAAAATGCTTTTGAACTTAAAGAGTTTGCTTGAAAGACGTAATTTTTAAAGTTTTGTTCACTAATATAATATTTCTTTTTCTTGTAAGAGATTGAAATGAAGGAATCATTCAAGGGAGGAAAATATTCATTTGCTAAACAATTGAGTGTCTACCACGAGCCCCAGACATCACAGACATTACGGATACTGAGGATACAATGACTAAAATATCTTTTTCGCTGGGAGAAACATTTCAAGTGCCCTTGGTGTGGGTGGTATTGTATTTCAGTAGGATTTTTCTGTATGCTTCTAATGGTTAAAAGTATACCTGGGGATACACTGTATAGTTTAACAGAAAGTGTTCTTATGCCTTTCTTTTATACATTAAGAAAAATCGTATTTAGATCTGATACTGACGTTTGGGCAGTACTAATCTATAGGCACTTCAAGGAAGTAAAGTAGTATTTAAGCATCTATTTTCCATCTGTGCATATATGTATCCCAACATGGAAGTGTATGCATACATACATATATGTTTCTATTTCAGCTAAGATCCACTGTAACTTTGTGTCAGTTTCAATTTTAATTATGATATGTTATTATATAAGATGTGGGTACCACAGGATATGTTTTTCCTTTCCATTTCATTCCCTAGAATAAAAAGAAATGAAAAAAAACTAGATAAAACAAAAAACCCAAATCTGATGGAAAGATATAAAAAAAGAAAAATTAAAAACAAAACCCTAAGCCATGAGTGTTTCAAGCCAAATATTTACAAAGATACCTATATACTTATGAGCTGGATGGGAGGTTGAATAGGGTTGAGTAAACCTTTTTTAGCCTGAAGTTAGGCAATGGGGAGAGGAATCCAGAAGAAGGAGACCTAGGGCTCCAGTGTAAATGGTGTTGAAAGAGGAAATACAAGACTTGGATCGATTTCTACGTACACCACAAAATAACCAGGGAGATCTTGCTCAATCCATCTAATCCCCCTGCCTTGATTTCCTCTTCTGTAAAACCAGGGCATCTAGACAACTCTTGTGCACACAACAAACATATATTGAGTACCTGCTGGTGGTCAACTCTACAGTTTAGAAAACATTTTCACATAAACTCTTTATTTCATCTTGGCCTTATGTTAAATCTGGTATAAAAATGATTACAAACCTATTTCACATGAGTGAGGAAAGACGTCAGTAGGATTTAGGGGAGTTTACTAAAAGTCTAAATGCTCTCTAGATTCTCTTCCAGATGCTAAAAATTATCTTTAAATTTTTAACTTTAAGTAAGGCAGAGGATCAAAGAGTAATATGTACAGTAACCATGTGGACACAATTCTCTTCATATTCCTCTTCCATCTCTTTCAACTCATTTCCCACCATTCCCTTCCTGTTCTCTAACCTCTTCTTTCTACCACCACGTACATTTATATTTTCCTGTTCAGTAAATATTTTAGGCTTTGTCGGCCTTACAGCTTCTGCTACAACCACTGGACTCTGCTGTTGTAGCATGAAAGCATCCGAAGATACAGAAATAAATGGGAGTGAATATGTTCCAATAAGACTTTACTTACAAAGAGAGGGAATGGACTGTATTTGGCCTGTGAGCCATGGTTTGCTAACATCTAAGTTGACCTTGAAAAATAAAAATATCTGGTAATAATTCCAAAGTTCATGTAAAATATACAGCTTAAAATAGTTTAATTACACTCTAAAGTCATGCATTTTATGTTTGATGGGAGTGTAGGGTTGTCCAATAAATTTATAATATGATCCTTTATAATAAATAAAGGCACAGTAGTATGTTAGCTGGTGTTACCTTTATAATTGTATGGGTGATTGAAACTGTTCACATTTGTTGACATTTATCTTACAAAACTTGTTAAGACTCTTGAAAAAGGCCTGAAGAATTTGTTTTGTTTTGTTTTTCTGGTGTGTGCAGGGGTGTGATGGAGCTGGAGTCTTGTATTTGGATATTAGATAAAAATTCTATCTTTTTCTTCATTAAATTAAGTCTAGTATCTGGAGCTACAATAAGTTATTAAAGCAGATAATAAAATTAATTAATTATTGACCCCACAGTCATCAGGTAATCAAGTATATGTATGGGATGCCATCTATCTTATTTGTTAGGTATGATGACTGATATCTTGAAGTTTCTTCTTCTAGCATCATATGGATATAAAACTGACCTCCTAGCCAAACTTGAAGATTCTTGGAGTTTGTGCTCTTTGCTAATAATATTTTAAGTAAAATATACCAGGAAATCAATCAATAAATGTATTTAAGCAATTATTTTTCTGCTTTGCAATTTGAATGAGATGCGATACTAATGACCAAATATGGGGTTTGTAGCATCTCAACAAACACCATCTCTCCTCTTTATATGACCATGTTTGCTACACCTTTTATCTTCTGCAGTAAATATTTGTTAAAAACTCTAAAGGGATAATGGAGGAATGGAGACCATATTTAACCTCCGGTTTTAAAAAACAGTAACTTGGACAAAATCTATAAAATAACTTTTATCAGACTTTGAAACACTGGCAATGCAGTGTTAATTCCTGAAAGAAAGGGAAAAATGAGGTAAAACTTAAGACCATGTTGTACTGACTGGGGACACATTATGGGCTATGGAACAGGAAGCTGGAATCCTAAGTAGAAGGTAGAGGTCTTGTTGAGTAGAGAAGTCTGAAAACTGAGAAGAAATCATCAAGTCTGAGCTAGTGGGAAGTTGTGTGGCATAGTTCTGGGGAGGAGGGAATCATGAAAAACATTTCTATAATCTCTGGAATACAAACATGCATGTATGTATGGTAGAAATCCATAAGACTGTGCAACATTATAACTGGTGTTCTGTGAGCTGAATTGTTCTCAGAGCTCACACAGGACTGAGAAGCATTTAAGTCCCTACCAGTCAGAATGGAAATTGCCTCATGGTCAACTGGAAAATTTAGTGGAAACTGTAGAAGGGCTGGTTCTTGTAGTGAGACTAAAATATCCCAAGAGTAAAGGCTATTTGAGACCCACACAAACAAAGCTTAGGAATTAAAATTAGCCTCAAAAGATCAAATCAAAATGTGAGTACTTAACTGTCTCTCAGAACAAAGCCAACAGCCATTAAAGAAAGACAACAAAATCCAGAAAGGTAACATTAAAAATTCACAGTGCTCAGCATCCAATGAAAGATTATCAGCATTCCAGAAGCAGGAAAATGTGACCTATAACTAGGTGACAAAAATCAGTCATTAGAAACAGATAAAAGTAATAGCAAAGAAAAAATTAGTAGACAAAAGCATTAAACAGCTATTGTAATCATATATTGTAGTATTTAAAGGAAAACCTAGAAATAGAAATATGGAGGCTATGAAAAGACACAAGAGGAATGTCTAAGAGTGAAAATTACAATAGCTCAAATGAGATATTTACTGAATATGTTTTTTTCTTATTGAAGTACTGTTGATTTACTATATTGTGTTAGTTCCAGGTGTACAGCAAAGTGATTCAGTTATACATACTTTTTCAGATACTTTTTCATTATAGGTTATTACAAGATATTGGATATAGTTCCCTATGCTATACAGTAAATCCTTGTTGTTTACCTATTTTATATATAGTAGTGTGTATCTGTTAATCTGATACTCCACATTTATCCCTCCCCCTTAAATATGTTTTCTTTAATTGAAGTATAGTTAATTAACAATATTGCATTAGTTTCTGGCATACAGCATAGTGATTCAGTATTTTTGCAGATTACACTCCATTATAAGTTGTTATAATATAATGGGTATAATTCCCTGTGCTATACAGTATATCTTGTTGCTTACCTATTTTATATGTAGTAGTTTGTATCTTTTAATCTCATACCCCTAATTTGTTCCTCCCTCTTTCCCTCTCCCCTTTGGTAACCACAAGTTTGTTTTCTATTACTGTGAGTCTGCTTCTGTTTTTTTTGGGGGGGGTACATTCTTATTATTTTTTATTAGTTTCTGCTTTATAACAAAGTGAATCAGTCATACATATACATCTGTTCCCACATCCCTTCCCTCATGCATCTCCCTCCCTCCCACCCTCCCCATCCCACCCCTCCAGGCGGTCACAAAGCACCGAGCTGATCTCCCTGTGCTCTGCGGCTGCTTCCCACTATCTATCTACCTTACGTTTGGTAGTGTATATATGTCCATGCCTCTCTTTCGCTTTGTCACAGCTTACCCTTCCCCCTCCCCATATCCACAAGTCCATTCTCAAGTAGGTCTGTGTCTTTATTCCCGTTTTACCCCTAGGTTCTTCATGACATTTTTTTTTTTAATTCCGTATATATGTGTTAGCATACGGTATTTGTCTTTCTCTTTCTGACTTACTTCACTCTGTATGACAGACTCTAGGTCTATCCATCTCATTACAAATAGCTCAGTTTCGTTTCTTTTTATGGCTGAGTAATATTCCATTGTATATATGTGCCACATCTTCTTTATCCATTCATCCGATGATGGACACTTAGGTTGTTTCCAGCTCCGGGCTATTGTGAATAGAGCTGCAATGAACATTTTGGTACATGTCTCTTTTTGAATTATGGTTTTCTCAGGGTATATGCCTAGTAGTGGGATTGCTGGGTCATATGGTAGTTCTATTTTTAGTTTTTTAAGGAACCTCCATACTGTTCTCCATAGTGGCTGTACCAATTCACATTCCCACCAGCAGTGCAAGAGTGTTCCCTTTTCTCCACACCCTCTCCAGCATTTATTGTTTCTAGATTTCTTGATGATGGCCATTCTGACTGGTGTGAGATGATATCTCATTGTAGTTTTGATTTGCATTTCTCTAAGGATTAATGATTTTGAGCATTCTTTCATGTGTTTGTTGGCAGTCTGTATATCTTCTTTGGAGAAATGCCTATTTAAGTCTTCTGCCCATTTTTGGATTGGGTTGTTTGTTTTTTTGCTATTGAGCTGCATGAGCTGTTTATAAATTTTGGAGATTAATCCTTTGTCAGTTGCTTCATTTGCAAATATTTTCTCCCATTCTGAGGGTTGTCTTTTGGTCTTGTTTATGGTTTCCTTTGCTGTGCAAAAGCTTTGAAGTTTCATTAGGTCCCATTTGTTTATCTTTGTTTTTATTTCCATTTCTCTAGGAGGTGTGTCCAAAAGGATCTTGCTGTGATTTATGTCATAGAGTGTTCTACCTATGTTTTCCACTAAGAGTTTGATAGTTTCTGGCCTTACATTTAAGTCTTTAATCCATTTTGAGCTTATTTTTGTGTATGGTGTTAGGGAATGATCTAATCTCAAACTTTTACATGTCCCTGTCCAGTTTTCCCAGCACAACTTATTGAAGAGGCTGTCCTTTCTCCACTGTACATTCCTGCCTCCTTTATCAAAGATAAGTTGGCCATATGTGCGTGGGTTTATCTCTGGGCTTTCTGTCCTGATCCACTGATCTATCTTTCTGTTTTTATGCCAGTACCACACTGTCTTGATTACTGTAGCTTTGTAGTATAGTCTGAAGTCAGGGAGCCTGATTCCTCCAGCTCCGTTTTTCGTTCTCAAGATTGCTTTGGCAATTCGGGGTCTTTTGTTTTTCCAAACAAATTTTGAAATTTTTTGTTCTAGTTCTGTGAAAAATGCCAGTGGTAGTTTGATAGGGATTGCATTGAATCTGTAGATTGCTTTGGGTAGTAGAGTCATTTTCACAATATTGATTCTTCCAATCCAGGAGCATGGTATATCTCTCCATCTATTTGTATCATCTTTAATTTCTTTCATCAGTGTCTTATAATTTTCTGCATACAGGTCTTTTGTCTCCTTAGGTAGGTTTATTCCTAGATATTTTATTCTTTTTGTTGCAATGGTAAATGGGAGTGTTTTCTTGATTTCATTTTCAGATTTTTCATCATTAGTGTACAGGAATGCCAGAGATTTCTGTACATTAATTTTGTATCCTGCTACTTTACCAAATTCATTGATTAGCTCTAGTAGTTTTTCGGTAGCATCTTTAGGATTCTCTATGTATAGTATCATGTCATCTGCAAACAGTGACAGCTTTACTTCTTCTTTTCCAATTTGGATTCCCTTTATTTCCTTTTCTTCTCTGATTGCTGTGGCTAAAACTTCCAAAACTATGTTGAATAAGAGTGGTGAGAGTGGGCAGCCTTGTCTTGTTCCTGATCTTAGTGGAAATGGTTTCAGTTTTTCACCATTGAGGACGATGCTAGCTGTGGGTTTGTCATATATGGCCTTTATTATGTTGAGGAAAGTTCCCTCTATGCCTACTTTCTGCAGAGTTTTTATCATAAATGGGTGTTGAATTTTGTCGAAAGCTTTCTCTGCATCTATTGAGATGATCATATGGTTTTTCTCCTTCAACTTGTTAATATGGTGTATCACATGGATTGATTTGCATATATTGAAGAATCCTTGCATTCCTGGAATAAACCCCACTTGATCATGGTGTATGATCCTTTTAATGTGCTGTTGGATTCTGTTTGCTAGTATTTTGTTGAGGATTTTTGCATCTATGTTCATCAGTGATATTGGCCTGTAGTTTTCTTTCTTTGTGACATCCTTGCCTGGTTTTGGTATCAAGGTGATGGTGGCCTCGTAGAATGAGTTTGGGAGTGTTCCTTCCTCTGATATTGTTTGGAAGAGTTTGAGAAGGATGGGTGTTAGCTCTTCTCTAAATGTTTGATAGAATTCGCCTGTGAAGCCATCTGGTCCTGGGCTTTTGTTTGATGCAAGATTTTTAATCACAGTTTCAATTTCAGTGCTTGTGATAGGTCTATTCATATTTTCTATTTCTTCCTGAGTCAGTCTTGGCAGGTTGTGCATTTCTAAGAATTTGTCCATCTCTTCCAGGTTGTCCATTTTATGGGCATAGAGTTGCTTATAGTAATCTCTCATGATCTTTTGTATTTCTGCAGTGTCAGTTGTTACTTCTCCTTTTTCATTTCTAATTCTATTGATTTGAGTCTTCTCCTTTCTTTTCTTGATGAGTCTGGCTAATGGTTTATCAATTTTGTTTATCTTCTCAAAGAACCAGCTTTTAGTTTTATTGATCTTTGCTATTGTTTCCTTCATTTCTTTTTCATTTATTTCTGATTTGATTTTTATGATTTCTTTCCTTCTGCTAACTTTGGGATGTTTTTGTTCTTCTTTCTCTAATTGCTTTAGGTGCAAGGTTAGGTTGTTTATTCGAGATGTTTCCTGTTTCTTAAGGTGGGATTGTATTGCTATAAACTTCCCTCTTAAAAATGCTTTTGCTGCATCCCATAGGTTTTGGGTAGTCGTGTCTCCACTGTCATTTGTTTCTAGGTATTTTTTAATTTCCTCTTTGATTTCTTCAGTGATCACTTCGTTATTAAGTAGTGTATTGTTTAGCCTCCATGTGTTTGTATTTTTTACAGCTCTTTTCCTGTAATTGATATCTAGTCTCATAGCATTGTGGTCAGAAAAGATACTTGATACAATTTCAATTTTCTTAAATTTACCAAGGCTTGATTTGTGACCCAAGATATGATCTATCCTGGAGAATGTTCCATGAGCACTTGAGAAAAATGTGTATTCTGTTGTTTTTGGATGGAATGTCCTATAAATATCAACTAAGTCCATCTTGTTTAATGTATCATTTAAAGCTTGTGTTTCCTTATTTATTTTCATTTTGGATGATCTGTCCATTGGTGAAAGTGGGGTGTTAAAGTCCCCTAATATGATTGTGTTACTGTCGATTTCTCCTTTTATGGCTGTTAGTATTTGCCTTATGTATTGAGGTGCTCCTATGTTTGGTGCATAAATATTTACAATTGTTATATCTTCTTCTTGGATCGTTCCCTTGATCATTATGTAGTGTCCTTCTTTGTCTCTTCTAGTAGTCTTTATTTTAAAGTCTATTTTGTCTGATATGAGAATTGATACTCCAGCTTTCTTTTGGTTTCCATTTGCATGGAATATCTTTTTCCATCCCCTTACTTTCAGTCTGTATGTGTCTCTAGGTCTGAAGTGGGTCTCTTGTAGACAGCATATATATGGGTCTTGTTTTTGTATCCATTCAGCCAATCTGTGTCTTTTGGTGGGAGCATTTAGTCCATTTACATTTAAGGTAATTATCGATATGTATGTTCCTATTCCCATTTTTTAATTGTTTTGGGTTCGTTATTGTAGGTCTTTTCCTTCGTTGTGTTTCTTGCCTAGAGAAGTTCCTTTAGCATTTGTTGTAAAGCTGGTTTGGTGGTGCTGAACTCTCTCAGCTTTTGCTTGTCTGTAAAGGTTTTAATTTCTCCATCAAATCTGAATGAGATCCTTGCTGGGTAGAGTAATCTTGGTTGCAGGTTTTTCTCTTTCATCACTTTAATTATGTCCTGCCACTCCCTTCTGGCTTGTAGAGGTTCTGCTGAGAGATCAGCTGTTATCCTGATGGGGATTCCCTTGTGTGTTATTTGTTGTTTTTGCCTTGCTGCTTTTAATATGATTTCTTTGTGTTTAATTTTTGACAGTTTGATTAATATGTGTCTTGGCGTATTTCTCCTCGGATTTATTCTGTATGGGACTCTCTGTGCCTCCTGGACTTGATTAACTATTTCCTTTCCCATATTAGGGAAGTTTTCAACTATAATCTCTTCAAATATTTTCTCAGTCCCTTTCTTTTTCTCTTCTTCTTCTGGAACCCCTATAATTCGAATGTTGGTGCGTTTAATGTTGTCCCAGAGGTCTCTGAGACTGTCCTCTGTTCTTTTCATTCTTTTTTCTTTATTTTGCTCTGCAGCAGTTATTTCCACTATTTTATCTTCCACCTCACTTATCCGTTCTTCTGCCTCAGTTATTCTGCTATTGATCCCATCTAGAGTATTTTTTATTTCATTTATTGTGTTTTTAATTGATGCTTGATTCATCTTTAGTTCTTCTAGATCGTTGTTAACTGTTTCTTGCATTTTGTCTATTCTATTTCCAAGATTTTGGATCTGGGAAATAGAATCTTGGATCATCTTTACCATCATTATTCTGAATTCTTTTTCAGGTAGACTGCCTATTACCTCTTCATTTGTTAGGTCTGGTGGGTTTTTATCTTGCTCCTTCTCCTGCTGTGTGTTTTTCTGTCTTCTCATTTTGCTTATGTTACTGTGTTTGGGGTCTCCTTTTTGCAGGCTGCAGGTTCGTAGTTCCCGTTGTTTTTGGTGTCTGTCTCCAGTGGCTAAGGTTGGTTTAGTGGGTTTTGTAGGCTTCCTGGTGGAGGGGACTAGTGCCTGTGTTCTGGTGGGTGAGGCTGGATCTTGTCTTTCTGGTGGGCAGGTCCACGTCTGGTGGTGTGTTTTGGGGTGTCTGCGGACTTTTTATGATTTTAGGCCGCCTCTCTGCTAATGGGTGGCGTTGTGTTCCTGTCTTGCTAGTTGTTTGGCATAGGGTGTCCAGCACTGTAGCTTGCTGGTCGTTGAGTGAAGCTGGGTGCTGGTGTTGAGATGGAGATCTCTGGAAGATTTTCGCCGTTTGATATTATGTGCAGCTGGGAGGTCTCTTGTGGACCAGTGTCCTGAAGTTGGCTCTCCCACCTCAGAGGCACAGCACTGACTCCTGGCTCCTCAATTTGGGATGATGTGTTGTCTATTCATGTATTCCACAGATGCAGGGTACATCAAGTTGATTGTGGAGCTTTAATCCGCTGCTTCTGAGGCTGCTGGGAGAGGTTTCCCTTTCTCTTCTTTGTTCTCACAGCTCCTGGGTCTCAGCTTTGGATTTGGCCCCGCCTCTGCGTGTAGGTCGCCGGAGGGCGTCTGTTCTTCGCTCAGACAGGACAGGGTTAAAGGAGCAGCCGCTTCGGGGACTCTGGCTCACTCAGGCCGGGCGGGAGGGAGGGGCACGGAGTGCGGGGCGAGCCTGCAGCGGCAGAGGTCGGCGTGATGTTGCACCAGCCCGAGGCACGCAGTGCGTTCTCCCAGGGAAGCCGCCCCTGGATCCCGGGACCCCGGCAGTGGCGGGCTGCACAGGCTCCCGGAAGGGCGGTGTGGACAGTGACCTGCGCTCGCACACAGGCTTCTTGGCGGCGGCAGCAGCAGCCCCAGCGTCCCACGCCCGTCACTGGGCTCCGCGCTTTCAGTCGTGACTCGCACCCGTCTGTGGAGCCCCTTTAAGCAGCGCTCTTAATCCCCTCTCCTCGCGCACCAGGAAACCAAGAGGGAAGAAAAAGTCTCTTGCCTCTTCGGCAGCTCCAGAGTTTTCCTGGACTCCCTGCCGGCTAGCTGTGGCACATTAGCCCCTTCAGGCTGAGTTCTCGCCGCCAGCCCCAGTCCTCTCCCTGCGCTCTGACCGTAGCCCGAGCCTCAGCTTCCAGCGCCGCCCGCCCTGGTGGGCGAGCAGACAAGCCTCTCGGGCTGGTGAGTGCCGCTCGGCACCGATCCTCTGTGCGGGAATCTCTCCGCTTTGCCCTACCCAGGTATGTGGGGAGTTTCTTGCCTTTTGGGAGGTTTGGGGTCTTCTGCCAGCATTCAGTAGGTGTTCTGTAGGAGTTGTTCCACGTGTAGCTGTATTTCTGGTGTATCCGTGGGGAGGAAGGTGATCTCCGCGTCTTACTCTTCCGCCATCTTACCCGGAAGTCTAAAATTTCTTTTTCTGCTTCTGTTTTGCATATACTTTCATTTGTATTATTTACCGCATATAAGTGATAACATACAGTATTTTCCTTTCTCTGCCTGAATTATTTCACTAAGCATAATATTTTCTAGGTCTATCCATTTGCTGCAAATGGCAGTATTTCGCTTTTTTATGGCTAATATTCCACTGTATATCCTGACTCACACCTGTACAAGGCAGACTTCAAACACCTCAAATTAGGACAACAGGAGTAACCGAGATAGGAATTGCCTCACTGGAGGTGAGAGTGAGACTTTGCAGTTTAGGTGTAAGCAAGCAAACTGTCTGTGGAAACAAAATGCTGACCCTCTTCAGAGGAATCTAACAAAATTCAAATTTTGAGTCTCCACAGCACAACATTCACAATGTCTGGGAAACAATATAATATTATTTTCCTCACAAAGAACCTGGAAAATGCAAGGTGTCCTGAAAGGAGGAGACAATCGACTGAGGCCACAGGCAAGATGAATCATATGTTGGAATTATCAGACAAGGACTTTAAGGCAGCTGGTAGAACTATCATCAGTTGGACGCAAAAAGTATGTTGGTAATGAATGAAATATTAGAAACTCTGTGCAAAGAAATCGAAGTTATGAAAAAATTAGCCCAATGGAAACTTTAGAAATGAAATATACACTAACATTAAAAATTCATAGGATGGCCTTAATGAGATAACTAAAGTGCTGAAGAGTCAGTAAACTTGACAAGAGATCCTGACAAGTTATGTAATTTGAAATAAAAGGATAAAAATATTGAAAAAGTAAACAGAGTCTAAAGGGCCAGTGGAACAATATCAAAAGTTACAACATGTGTGTAATTGGAGTCCTAGAAAGAGAAGAGAAAGTAAAGAGCAGAAAAAAGCAGTTAAATATATAATGGCCAAAAACTACCAAAATTTGATGGTAGATATACGTTTACAACATCAAGAAACTTAGCATACCCCAAACAGAATGAATAAAGGGAAGCCAACATAAACACATTATATTCAACCTGATAAAAATTAAAGATAAAAAGAAATTCTTAGAAGAACCTAGGGAAAAAACAAACATATATATAGGAGGAAAAATGATTCAAATGGCTGAAGACTTCTCATTTGAAACTATGTAAGTCAGAAGACAGTGGACCAACATTTTTTAAAAGTTGAAAGAAAAAAACAAATCTATCAACTCAGAAATGTTTAGTTTCCAAAAATATCCATCAGTAATTAAGGCAAAATAAACACATTTTCAGATAACAGAAAATTAAACAAGTTGTCAATAGCAGATTGACAGTACAAGAGATGATAAAAGATCTTTAGTCTGAGGAAAATGAAACAAGAAGGAACATTTGATCTTCATAGAAGAACAAAATGCCTTGAGGGTGGCAAATATCTGTGTAAATATTAAAAAAATTGTTCATTCTAAGTTCAGTTAAATTTCATAGAATTACTTAAAGCCAAATTTATATTTTCTTTTGGGGATTGTAGTACATTAAATTGATTACATTTGACAGCCTTAGAATAGAAGGTTTCAAGTAGAGGGAATAAACAAATTCCCTATATTTTATTTGGGGTGATACAGTATTTACTGTAGTTAGACTGTGAAAAGTTAAGGTTGTATATTTTAATCCCTGGAGCAGTCATTAAAAAGATACAAAGAAACATATGTTAAAAAATCAATTGATAAATCAGAATGGAATTTTTAAAAATATTTAAATCATCTCAAATAAGACATGAGAAGGGAAGAAGGGTACCAAAGCACAGAGGAACAAACAGAAAACTATTAATAAAACAGTTGATCAATATCTAACTATATCAAAAATTATATTAAATGTTAACAGAATATAATTATTACATTTTAAGGCAGAGGTGATCAAAGTGGATAAAAAAATAGAATCAGCTATGAAAGACAGTGCGTGGCTTCAGGTAACCCTTATTTTACTTAATAATGGCCTCAAAGCATAGAAGTAGTGCTTCTGGCAATGTTGCAAAGAAGTTGTAAAGTGCTTCCTTTCAGTGAAAAGGTGGAAGTTCCCAACTTCATTTGCCTGTCTGTATTCCCGTATATATGTATGTATGACCATTTGCCTGTATGTATTCCTACCAGGCCACGTGATAGGCAAAATTAGCATTTCTGGTCTCTTGTTAGTCTCTGTAATACATTTGTTACTTCTTTACATCACTTAATCAGAATTTGCAATCACATAATTATTTGTATAATTAGTTTCTATCTTCCCCCCCACACAGTATATTATAAATCCACCATGGAAACACTATATTATAAATCTAAGATAGAAAGCAATCGTTTCACTTACCAGTGGTAAAATGAGAGACTGGCAGCTTGCAGTCATTCAGTATATATTTTCTGAATAAATAAATACATTATAATAGTCATGAATGGATTTTAACCATTTGCTGTTACATCTGTTACATTTAACATGAGCTTTCTGAGGGCAGGGCACTGGTGTGATTTGGGTCTGTATGCCTTAGTAACTGGCATATAAGCCTGTTCAACAAAAGTTTAAGAATGCAAATTGAAAGTGAATAAAAATTGTGACTAAAGGACAGACATAGGAAATAGTAGAGGGGTTGAGAATGGGGTGAAGAACCAATGAGCTATCGTTGATAATTCTCCTTTTGAACTAAAATAGTTTTTAAAAGTCCGTAAATGAAGATTCACAAAACCAAACAGTATTTGAAAGGGATAGATTAGGGAGATAAGGAAAGGGTGGAGAGGCATGACAAGAGGATTAATCAGGCAAAAGCATAGAAATGGTTGAGTCAGGGTGGACAAAAGACAAATTCTACCTAGTCTTCCAATTTTTTTCCTAGACATACAGTACTAGACCCCATCTGAACACAGACGGCAGGAGAACAGATAAGGAGTGCTATCTGAACCACAATGACAGAAGGGAATCATGCATGTCAGGAATTACGGCTACTTCCAACCCAGCCTTAGGCATTTGAGGACCAATGCCCTTGAGGGACAAAACTTGTCTAGGACACGTGCTTTCATGAGAGGCACCTTAGCTACATGGCAAACCCAAGCAGTGTTTCCATCTCCTCTTTCATTCTTGGGTAGTTAGAGTTTATGTTTCACTTACTGACAATTTTCCAATTCTCAAGTCACTACCACAAATGCCATGTACTTCAAAACTGTTTAATGTTCCAGCTGCTTTGGCATTATATTTCACAATCCCTGTTAAATAGGAGCCCCGAAATCTAAATCATGCATTGCTGAAGATAACACAGATAGTAAGTGAGGAGCTGCAATTTGAACCAAGTCTCAGCCTTCAAAACTGACATCTTTTTTATTTTATTTATTTATTTATTTATCTATTTATTTTGCGGTACGCGGGCCTCTCACTGTTGCGGCCTCTCCCATTGTGGAGCACAGGCACCGGACGCGCAGGCTCAGCGGCCATGGCTCACAGGCCCAGCCGCTCCACGGCATGTGGGATCTTCCCGGACCGGGACATGAACCCGTGTTCTCTGCATCGGCAGGCAGACTCTCAACCACTGCGCCACCAGGGAAGCCCCTGACATCTTTTTTAATGTACCTCTTTGCATCCAATGAAGAAATTGTGTTATTATTTCTTTTAATGCCATCTTTCAGCTAGTTTTGTGGACTTGCAGTGGGGTGTTAGGCCTATAGAGTGGCTCTTTTCAGTGTAGACATTAAGTAGGAAATAATCTTTTGGGCAAAAGGAGTTCAAAGCATCTATTCCATTGCCTACACTGCAGAAGATTACTGTACAGCTCTGAAGGAGGGGATCTCTGATCACACAGAGAGAAAGGGAAGCAAGTGTTCATCAAATGGCTGGCTTTCAAAATGCTCTGCAGAATGCTAAACTTTCCATTGACATCAGTCGACGAAGATTTCATATTTAAAGACTCTTTTAAAGCAAGCACACGTGCTAAAACCAAAACTTACACATAAGGCCTTAAAGCAAGAAGCAGCCATTGTAACACAAAACCAAACAGCATGGAACAGGAACTTAGTAGGACACACACAGGAGGACCCTTGTGGGCCAAAACATGCTTGGCCATACTTGCTGAGGTTGTCAAGGCTCCCTTTGCCGGAGAGCTACGGACTAACGCCAGACTCTTGTGCAGTTTAATGTGATTCTTCCTATTCAAGAACAATTTACTCCAAAATGTTTCTTCATAGGTAAAAATCTATAGACATGATCATAAATGCCCATGTGGACAAATGGATTCAAATTGATAATAGAACATTTGTTCATAATTACATAATAAAGATCGCCAAAAACGCTACTGACACACTAATAAAAGTTTTTAAAAATTCTGAAGAAACCAGCTTTTAGACCATTAACTGGTTTCTTGGGAGTTGTGTAAATTGGCACAAACTGATATAAACACTCGAAATGCAACTGTCATAAGTAAGGATAATTTTAAAATACAAAACTGTATTTCGATGTAAGAAAATGAGATAGCCTATTAAGGACAGATTTTTATCAAACTATCCAAAGGATTACATTGCTTGATGGCACATCACCATATGCTCCCCAAGAGATCACAACCAGACGCAGCTCCTACAGATGCAAAAACCAGGTTAAGAAAAACCCCAAACAAACAAAAAAAGAAATAAACAAAACAAACCAGAAACATCACTTCATTTTCACATTATGTGGTTGAGGCTCATTACTGCTCAGGTATGCTGTGTCTTCCACAACCATGCTGGCCATAATGTTTTCTAGTCTGGTAGGGTTTTTTCCCCCTTGTTCAGAAGATTTGTCTTTTCTGTACGATATAAAGCAGAGCTGCTCAGATGGCCAGTGCAGTTTCTTTGAAATGTAGCCAAGTGAAGGTTGAGGCATGTCCATGTCCTTGTCGGGTGGCTCTTTTAAATCTTTATGCTATATACTTTAAAGATTGAGGCTGACAAAATAGCCTCCAGGACTGAGGGTACTTTGTACATAATGTGTCAGATGTCTGGGAGAGGTAGCTGATTGTTTACCTTTGAATTGCTTTCCCTCTGAGGAAAGTGTGTTAACATTATAGCATTCCATGGGGAGGGGTGCTGAGATGCAGTCATTCTGTAGGGTATCCTTTCCCACTGAGAGAACAGCATCTCTTTTATATGGCTAGTAAATCTGAAAGTTAAGTCTGGAAGGATCATGGCTTTAACAAATCAAGTAAGTGGATTATTCTAGAACAAGTCAAACCATACATAAAGCTGGTATCACCAGCTCATTCTCCTGTCTTAAAAGGTGGTTCACACTAGTGAAAAATAATTAAATATCCAGATAATGTAAGTAGGGCAGATGAAGATAGAAGAAAAAAAGCAATTAAAAAGTGTGTTACATCGGGCCTCCCTGGTGGCGCAGTGGTTGAGAGTCCGCCTGCCGATGCAGGGGATACGGGTTCGTGCCCCGGTCTGGGAGGATCCCATATGCCGCGGAGCGGCTGGGCCCGTGAGCCATGGCCGCTGGGCCTGCGCATCCGGAGCCTGTGCTCCGCAACGGGAGAGGCCACAAGAGTGAGAGGCCCGCATACCGCAAAAAGAAAAAAAAAAAAAAAAGTGTGTTACATCATATCAAGACCGGTGATGGAGTGAAAAAAAGAGTGAAGAGGAATAAAAATGTGGTTTACAAGCATTCTATTTTCCTAAGATGACTAAAAAAAATTTTTCCTAGAGTTTTCCCTATATTAGAGTTCTCAGTCTCACTGAAGTTCATATTACTAGTCAACAAATAAGAGACTTTTTTCCACTCCCAGGGTGAATATTTTATACATATTCTGTATTTAGTCGGATTTAACTTTCTGGAGTTTTAGGTCACTGAGATGAGAAATGTGAAAATCATCTTCCTCTGTTTGTTGTATGTACAAACCAATTAAACCAATATTTTCTTATTAATCTATTTGCATAAATAAGGTGATTGGCTCTATGTCTACTCTTATATCATAATCGATAATTTCCCTATCATGTTCAAACATTGAATCTGTTTAAGCATATCCAATCCAAAACCACATCAGTTTCATCATGTAGGCAATATCCTTCCCCCTGCTAATGAAATTTCAAAAGTCATTTGTAGAGAAGCATAGTATAAATACATAAAAGTATGAACATGAGTGTACTAAGTATAATATCTGATCTCTATTTGCTCCACATTATAACTTAATTACATGAAAGTAAGACTTTTATCCCTATCCACATTCACTGTTTATTATTTTCTTATCTCAATATGATCCTTTAGAAGCAACCCTGGATATCGCTTATTACATCTTATAAGTCATCGAGTGTCACCACAATCTCTGCAAACCATCCCAATTGAGTATTGAAGGGACTGGCCAGGGTAAGAATAATGAAGGGACATTTTTCTAATAGGTTCACCTTTTAAATCACCCATCTTCTTTCTTTTCAGTTTTACTTTTTTTCCCCCTCAAATGGAAACGAAAAGTCTAATTAACAGCTGAACATCATTGCCACTCAACATTATACATTATAGTCTTAGCAAGTCTAAAAGTAATTTCCACAGAAAATTACAGTTGCTTTTGTAGACCATCTGCACCCTGCACTTAAGGCCATCATAACACTTATCCCATTTTATTGTCTGTGTTCTTGCTCTTTGCTTGTTTTGCTTACCTATTTTTCCTACCAGACCATCTTGCTGCTGGAAGCAAGATTTATGTTCTATGAATCCTGTACTTCCGTGTCTATTGACCATATTAACAGTGTCTTCTAATAAATATATATTGAATGACTACTTAAGCTCTTAAAGAATATGGTCAAAGAATAAGAGAAAACTTAAAGCACTGACTTGGGTAGAGTAAAAAAAATATTGCTCAAGACAATTAACAGAAGCATTTTATAGATAGATATCTGGTGCTATTGGAGGGCATCCATTAAGTTAACTGAAATACAACATTATAAATATGACTAAAATGACTTTTGAAAACAGACCTTCCTTCTTGTTTTACATTCCAACTTATGAAATGTTAAATTTCCACAAGCTTTGCATAGACTTAGTGAGATGAAGCCAACTAAGAGCTGGAGGGTTTGGAAATGCTCAGTGGAAGGAAAAGAAATGTTTCCTGGGGCAACTGCAGTGCAGCTCAAGAAATTGATTATGTATTAGAAGATAGAGGGGATTCGGGATGAGGATACTTGAGATTTCCTCAGTGTCTTCTCTCTAGAAAGAAAATCCATATAATTTGTGTTAGGAAAACATGATGATTTTATGAGGGCTGAGTAGTAGACTCATTGTTAGTTGACTCATTAGATACATATTATTGGAGTGATTTTATCATCACTTGAATTTCTCTTTATTATGCTAATTTCAGCCCAAGATCCTGAAATTTCACTCTTGAAGGAAAATATTCAGAAGAATTATCTTAAATAATCAATGCTTTTAATGTTCTAAAGTTTTATTTTAGCCTTTCAGGGACCCCACCCCCATACTACAGGAGAAGTCTTGAGAATGTTTATTACGGTAGCAACATGCCCATGTAAATGTTTCTCTAGCCCTTCACTTATTCTCTTTTAAGACCCATGCTATCCAACACATTCTTCATCTAAGTGATTCCAAAATTATGGGTTCACATCATGTTCCCTTGATCACACATTTTCTTTTCCTTGATCTATGATAACCACTCTTTATCCTTTGCTCGGAAGGGGGGTAGAGCAGAAGCTCTCCTCTGGCACAAGAAGCCCTTTCTTGGTACCTCTCACTGTGGGATGCTTCAAAACCTTTGATATGACAAACAGATTCCTGTAACATGTAACTGCACAAGACTTTTTTTTTCTCCCATACGTCTGTTTTCTTTCCATTCCAGACATTTGTTATCTAAATAATGACATGGTACCTTGATTATGGGTGTATATACATGGATATGTTGTCTAGAGTCTGGATTTCTGCTTTCAAATATATAGCATATGAAATTTAAAATGAACAACACACAAATTTTTTTAAATGGTTCATTTGTTTAGGGGTAGTAATAGCTTAATGAAGAGAATCACAAGAGTGAAAAGCAAGTGGCTACATTAGACAATAGTCATTTAAATAAGACCCTAATTAGCTGTTTATGCTTATTACCAATGTTAATGTTATTGATATTTTCACCACATTGATAATTTAGTGTAGAGATGTTCTTTTAGAGAGAACAGAAGTATATATGAAATGTTCTTTTCTTGGGAATTTATACCTTGGTACTAAGTTTGTGCACCTGACTGAGAAAGAGATTATTGTCATTATAATTACTGGTCATTAAAAAGTAATAGTATAAATATGCCATTCATAAAAACCAAAACCAAATACAAAGCTTTTAGATAATAAAGCAGATAAATTCAGTCATGAACATTTGCATTACAAAAGGATACAGCTTCACACACAAGATTAGCTGCTGAGTTCCCTTAAATAGTCCACTTCGCAGAGTTTTAAAATAGGATTGATTTATTTTAAAACCGATTAACTTTTCAGGAGCACATCTTTCTGTAAAGTGAGGCAAATCTATATATTCCCACACTTTATAATTTACCAAGCTGCTGACTTGTACACTGTAGGCTTATTTGGATTTAGGAGGAGTAAAGTAATAAATGCTACTGCAGATTTTTTTGGAGGTTTGAAAGAATGCATTTCTATAAGACGGAGTTCAGTAAATGCAAAAGTCACTGGATCTTTAAAGAGAACTTCAAAACTATGTCAAGACTTCATGAAATTCCATCAAATCAAACATGAAAGTACATTACCTAGAAAAATATTATTTCTCGGTTAGTTGTGTATGACAGTGCAAGAGATCAGCGAACAGCAAAGATATTTTTCCCCTTTCCGACAGATAGGGAGACAGTAAAGCAAAATGAAAGAGGGTTGACTGAAGCAGCCCCCAAAGCAATAACTTTTATGTCTCCCTTCATGTCATCCTGGCAGCTGGATTAACTTACCTCCTTACACACACTGCTGAATTAAAAAGAAAAAAAAACACAATTAAGGAATAATATTGGCCGGCTATTAGGAGAATGAGTCCAAATTTCATTGATTATTATTTTATGTATCTTATTCCTTTGGAGAAAGGAAGGGTGAGGAAGCAGCAGGGGATGCTAATGGGAGGGGAAAATAGAATGATCCATGATATTCAAGTGCTATCTCCAGAGACTCATAAAAATTGAAATGGAAAACAAAAATCTTTAGAACATAAAGGAAGCATATCGAATGAAGATTAGCAATTGTGCCATTTGGTCAAATAAATGGGAAATATTAGAGCTGGAGAAGCCTATGATTTATGGCCTATAAATCTTTCTACAGAATATTTCATGTCCATCTAATTCTCCCCATCTCCATTACCACCACTTGGTTTAAGCCTTTGTCATCTGTCACATGGATTATTTAGAGCGTCGTCTCCCTGTAGCCACATTGCCTCTCCCTACCAAATTACATCACTTCCCAATTGCCAACTTTTGGACAAATTCTTACTGTACTAACAATAAACACCTTAAACACCAACATGGCCTGGGAGCCTGGTTTCAATCTGCTTCTCCACATTGCTTCTTTACCATTGGGCACTATGGGTTTGTGCTAAGGAAGATAAAAATTCCCCACATGTTCCTTTTCTTTCATCAGTATGAATACTTAAGTTACAAGTGACAGAAAGCCCTGTTCAAAGTGGCTGAAAACAAATAATAAACATGCTGATGGTGAGTTTTTAAAAAAAGGAATCTCAGTGTTCATTGCAGCACTATTTACAATAGCCAGGACATGGAAGCAACCTACGTATCCATCAACGGAGGAATGGATAAAGAAGATGTGGTACGTATATACAATGGAATATTACTCAGCCATAAAAAAACAAAGTAATGTCATCCACGTTGTAGCAATGTGGATGGACCTAAAGACTGTCATACTGAATGAAGTAAGTTAGACAGAGAAAGACAAATACCACATGATATTGCTTATACGTGGAATCTATAAAAAGGGTACAAATGAACGTATTTACAAAATGGAAGTAGAGTCACAGATGTAGAAAACAAACTTATGGTTACCAGGGGGTAAGGGGGGGAGGGATAAATTGGGATACTGAGATTGACACATACACATTACTATATATAAAATAGATAGCTAACAAGGACCTACTGTATAGCACAGGGAACACTAATCAATATGCTGTAATGGCCTATATGGGAAAAGAATATTAAAAAAGAGTGGATATATGTATGTACATAACAGATTCACTTTGCTGTACACCTGAAACTAACACAACATTGTAAATCAACTATACTCCAATAAAAATTTTTAAAAAGGAATTTATTTTTCTAATGTAACAGAAAGTACCCATATAGTCTTCAGGAGGGGTGCTGCATGTTAGAATGTTTGTGCTCCCTTACCTCCCCCAATTTATTGGTTGAAATCCTAAGCCCAATGTGATGGAGTTAGGAGGTGAGAACTTTGGGAGGTGATTAAACTTGTGTGATTATGTCAATGTATGTTCATCAGTTACAGCAAATGTACCGCTGTGCTGGATAATGTTGATAATGGGGGACATTTTGTATGTGCTGGAGCAGGGGCTTAGGGGAAACTTCTGTGCCATCCTCTCACTTTGGTTTTAGCCTAAAACTGCTCTAAAAATATTTTTAAAAAATCAACAGATTATGAATTTTATGAGGCAAACTATTTTTCATTTTGTATAAAATGCAGTGGGAAAAACATTTCATGTTTAAATCAATTTTCCAGGACTATATCTATTCTATAAAATGGGGAGTATCTCTGCAAAAACTAGTTTGTAGAAACGTTGGTTTTAGAAAGTGCCAGATGCTAAGCCTTTCACTGTGATGTGTCTGTTTTTATTTTCGTTATTGCTTTTCCCCGCAATGAGTACATAAATAAAGTATATAAATTTAGCTAAATAAAACACATAGAAATTATTCATAGGGAGAGGATAATAGTGTACCATTTCCTAGGGCATTAGGAGAAAAAACAGGAGATAAAATGATCCTAGTTCACAGATTAGTCATCATTCCCATTCTCAGTAATTCAGAAAAAAAATTGTTTCATTGACATCAGTGCAAGTGCTTCCTTCTGAATGGTGGCACCACTGAGCCTGATCATGGCTTTGACTCCTTGTTTAATATGTAACAGTAGCAGGGAAATCTAGCAAGTCACTGATCCAGGTGAGATGCTTGCTGAAAGGCAGCATTTCCATTCATTTATTTGCTCTGAGTCAGGTCTTTGTTAAGATACTTGATTGACAGTCTTAATCAGAATTAGCCCTGATGCTTCCAAGTCTTCAGGAATAACAGTGGCCAGTATGGTAACATTACATATACCCTTTTATAGGGTATATCTCAGAGTGGAATACTATGCATGCTGTAAATGGATGAGGCATGGAGATCTATACTGTTAGAGGAATTAAAGAAATTCCATCTTATTCAACAAAAGGGAAAAAAGAAAGTATAGGATAATATGCATAATTGTATCTGTGGTTCTGGTTTTACTATTTCTGAAAAAACACGTAAGAAATGGTTAACACTAGTTACTTTAAGGGCATATATCTGATGGTGAGTTGAAATAAAAGGGGGCATTTACATTTCACCCTACAACCCTCCATGCTATTTGAAGTTTTTAAACTTCACGGTTATAAAAATAACCATGAATATTTTCATCTTAAAAAGATGATTTTATATAGATTAGTAAGTGCCGCCTACAGTGAATTCATTCAAAGATGAATCTAAAAATCCCAAACTGAATTCCTAGTGAAAAACATAAGAAAAATGTCTCTACGTGCTCCATTCTGCTTCAATTCTTTATCTCTGGAGTGGAAGACCATCCTGAGATGCTCATTGCTTGGTGCTTTAGGCCCATGCCATTCAGCTCACCCTCTGTGCCTTGCCATGGTATGACCACTCATCCTCACACTTCCCTGTAGTGTATTATTTAGAACACCTCTCTCCCCTGCCAGGACTCTTCCACTTGGCCCTCTGGAAGTCATGGTCCATCATCAATAAACCACTTTAATCTTCTATTTATTTTATGGACATTCCCTTCATCCTGTTGCTTTAACTGAAACATGGTTGTGCTTTGAAGATGCTCTTTTCACTATTTTTCTCTTAAGCAGAGTTTGATTTTTGTCCTCAAGGCTTCATGTGCATGGGTGTCCTCCTTCCTTCATATTACTGCTCCCAAACTCTCCTTCTTTCTTCTTCCTTCAAAACTTCTTTGAAGTGTGTTACCACGGACCCCTTCTAAGTCATCCTCATTCATTGATGAGTTTCATTAGCATCCAGCTCACTGATTCCCTCAGCACTACTGCCACTAGTACTATAATTGGTGACTTGAAGGTTCACAGTCTCTGACCCACCCATCTCTCTGACCTCTTTAATTAGTGACCTTTTAATTCCAATGGTCTCAGCTACCCACTCAAGTTGCCCTTCCCTTGTCCTAACAACATGGAAAATTGGAGCAAATCCAAAATCTCTAAGTCAAATATCCTACCCTCTGGCTTTCTTTACTACTCTTCCTATCTCACTTCCTCTAGTCTTCCTCGAGCAAGTCTGATACCTTGTTAGTACTTCTAATCCATGGACTGTACTGTGTTTTCACTGCATCATTCTCCTCACATCCTCATTCCCCACTTTACCCAGCCTAAATTCTGTGATTCAGCATACAACGTCTCTTTGCAAATAACCTTGATTTCCTTTAAACACTCTCCTCTCATCTAGTCTGGAAAACATCCAAGCCTAGCTATTTATGTGCTAAATCTAACTATCCCTGTTCTCATTACTGTACCAGAGAAGTTAAACACTAAGGGAAAAAACCCCTAACAGGCATCTGTACTGATTGCTCTCACTTTGCACATTACTGCACTGTCTGGAGATCTTACTGCATTTAACTCCCTTCACTTGCTTTCATGTTTTCAATCTGGGGTGACTATTTCATCCTTCTCTCTTTTTTTTTTTTTTTTTTTTGCGGTACGCAGACCTCTCACTGTTGTGGCCTCTCCCGTTGCGGAGCACAGGCTCCGGACGTGCAGGCTCAGCGGCCATGACTCACGGGCCCAGCCGCTCCACGGCATGTGGGATCTTCCCGGACCGGGGCACAAACCCGTGTCCCCTGCATCGGCAGGCGGACTCTCAACCACTGCACCACCAGGGAAGCCCTATATTCCCACTGTTGATTCTACCATCGTTTTGCATCGGAATCCATATACTTTACATTCTTCTTATTAAAATAAAAGAAATGTTCTCTCTCTTGTTAAAAACCTTGACTTCCACCTTGCCTGCCCAAGAAATTTGTTCCTATAACGGAACACTGTCTCTCCAGCATTATTAATGCCTATTTCTGAACTGGCTTATTCAATTTGACATACAAACATGTCTTAATATTACACATCTTAAAAAACAAAACAAAACAAACAAAAAACTTTCCTTGACCCACTGTCTCCTTTGGCTACTACCCATTTTTTCTGTAACTCATCATAACGGGATTCCTCCAAATGGTTGTATACAATTATCTTCTCCCTTTTTCTCCCCTTCCATTTTTTTCTTCAACCAACAACAACCTAGAGTTCTTTCTCACCACTTCACTGACCTTATTGCGGTCACCAAAGACCTATACTGGCACCACACAGAGATAACCCATGAGATTTTGTTGTTGTTGTTGCTGTGTGGTTTTTTTTAATACTGAAAATCCCAGAGCTTCCCTTATTCCTGCATTTCTTATTTAAAACACTCTCCATTCCATGGGCTACTCAGAAAATCTCTGAATTAATCACTTCACATGGCTGTTGCATGCAACCAATGAACTTTAATGTACATAATCATATGCTACTTTCTATACATGTGGGTCATATTTTGTATTCTCCAGTTTATTACTTAGATCCATTCATCTACTCCAAAACCAGTTGTATATAATTTATATTACTACAAAATTTTGTTTGTTGGAGAGCAAATGCTCTCTTGTTCTTTTTTTTTTAAATTTTCTTCCAAAATTATCTTCATTCTTTTTGCCTAGTCTTCCATATGAACTTAAAATTTCAAGTTCCAAAAAATATCATTGGCAGTTAGATTAGAATTTCAAATAACTTCAAATAATCTATAAATTAATTTTGGAAGAATTGACATACTTACATAAATCCTTTCATGTAAACATGGCCTGTTTGCCTTCCCATAGATTCAGATATTTTTTCATATTCTCTATTAAACTGTTTTTTTTTCCTTCAGGTTGGGTTTCCTTCCATATTTGTTATATTTAGTTCTTGATATTGTAGATCTCTTGTTGCTATTGTGAATGGGATATTCCCCCACAACTTGGCATATAATGGGAACTGTTTTAAAAAGGAGGGAGATGTTGGCTGAGTCTCTGGAGACTTTTGGATTAAAGAGAAGGTAAGCATGAAAAGGGGAACTGGTCTGGACATGAAAAAGGCACTGAAAGCAGAATGGTAGAAGGACTTAGTAAAGCCCTTTGTCAGTATCTGGTGTACCACATAGTTTGTATTCTCTTCTCATTGCCCCTAAAATGACTTATTAGGACCAAGAGTTCAAACTTCTATATATGAATATTATCATATATTAAATGTTGAAGTCCATAATGAAAATTCAGTCAAGACAAATTGTACACTAGTTCTTGAATATATTGCAAGCCTGTTGCTATAACTTTGCTGATTTACTACCTAGTATGACTGAAGATGTTATCTTTGAGTAATGAAGTGTTATGTGATTTGGGTGTTTTAAGAAATGGATTATTCCCCTCTCAGTTAGATCATCTGGAGCATTCTAGCTAATGGCTGCCAAAATGGTGAGAATATAGTCATGGAACTTAGCATCAGATGCTTCCATCTATGGCTATGTTTCCAGATAAAGCTTTTCTCTCAGATATTGCCTTTTATCTTGGTGCAAAGGACTTAACTTATTTTCCTTTCTATACTATATTTTCCTTTCTATACTAATCTCAGAGGATATCTTGGCTCTATTTTACTGAAAAGTTTCTCACCTATATTTTTCCCACCTGATTCTGAGGTTTTCCCATAATGTTCAAGGCATCTCTTTTTCTTTTTTTTTTCTTTCTTTCTTTCTTTTTTCTACATACACACAGTGTATTTTATTTTTACAAGAGATAAATAAACTGACACCAAGCATTGTAAATGGATGACCACAACAAGAGCAACAATGATTGCAATTACAAGGCATCTCTTTTTCTATGGTAACCACTCACTAGACTATAAAATCTTCAAATATAGAGATGTTATTCTATGTCATTTTATAGCCAGTGTCTAATATAGTATCTGATACTCAGAAGACACACAAGGAATATGTATGTTGAAAGATGTATACTTTAAAATACAGCTTCTTAATGAGCTGTATTCTTTTTCAGGTATTCAGCAAATATGTATTGATCACTTACCATGTGTCAGGTACTTATATTAGGTACTGCAGATAGAGCAGTGAACAAAACAGACAAAATTCTGCCTTCCCAGAAACTATATTTTAGTGAAAGCAAACAATAAATTCCTCAACAATTATATAAGTAAGATCATTTCAGAAAGAGGCGATAGATCAGGGATGAGGGCTAAGTTCAGAGCCCCAGGTAACATGTAGAAGACGAAGGAGGATGGGAAGTGAGCACAGGAGACTGAGAAAGGGCTGCCACTGAGACAGGTGGCAGTCCAGCTAGCTGTGGTGATGTGGAAGACTAGGGAAAAGGATTTCAGGAAGCAGTGGTCAAATAGGTGATGTGCTGCCGAGAGAGCAAGTGAGAAAAGGCTAAGGATGGTCATTGACTTTGGCAAAATGTAGGTCATTGGCTCTATTTATTGTCTTTTGTCATAGTGTGTCAGCTCTTAGAATTCAAATTCCTGACAGACACAATTGGACTGACCTGATTGGTGATTTGACCATCCCTCTTGCCTCAGCAGATGGAATTATATCATTGACAACTCCGGGAGAACTGTGTGGAAGCAACGATTGACAGTACCTCCCCAAGAAGGTGGAGCTATTGTTAGTAGAAGATGGCTGGATGTGACAAAAAGAGCAGCTCTCCAACACAATGATAAAGACAGTGGTTAAGTTAGTGGGGAAAAAAGGGACAATAACTTTTTTGGGAAAACTGGTTGTTTTTGTAAAATAATAAAGTTAAGCCCATACCCTTATAGCACACACAAAAATATATTCAGTATCTAACAGTAAGACAATGACAACAATAAGGACAAAACAAAGCTGGAAGTTTGGAAAAAATATATTAGAGAATATTTTTTGTGATCTCAAGGTGGGAAAGGTCTTAATTAAGTAACAAAAAAAGCTACATGGGGAGAGAGTGATACATTTGAAGGGTGAACTTTTTAAATTTCTATAAAATAATAAGGAGGAAGGACTTGGCAGGGTGAAGTGATGAGAAGAGTTAGATGTGGAAGAACTGTAGGAAATAAATAATGATTTTTCACTTTTTAATCCATAAACATCTGCATTTAAAAATTATATATATACATATATAGATGTATACACACACACACACACACACACACACACACACTCCAAGGGCAACAATTGATGGTGACAGATCTGTATCTGTATCTACCTACAATCAGTTACTAGGTGATCTCATCCAGTTCTGTGGATTCAAATATCAGGACTTTCACATTAATTTCATTACCTTTGCCTCCCTGCCCATCCCTCTTACTCAAGTGTATGAACTTAATTCTATGTAACAAAAATATCGTTAAATTCTCAGTCTCTGCTCGGTCAGGCTATATGTAATTCTTTTAATCATTTTTTTCTGAAATCCATGGAGCTTGTTTTTTTTTAATTTTTCTTTTCTGAATTCTCTCCAAATTGGTGATCCTTTCCTGTTCACGGATCATATCTCTTCAGCTCTCCTAAGTAAAATGTTTAGAGGAAATTAAGATAGATTTTTTTTTAAAAAAAAGACAAATACTAAAATAACTTTTAACTACTGGAATATTTATTCCTGTCTCATCTATTTGGACCCTAATCTGTCCTCTTCTTACTGCCTTTCCTATAAGGTCAGAATCTTTTGTATATAAGAGCTGGTATATAGTAAAGGAAAGAGAACTCTATGCCTACTCAGTATAGGTGTGCTTGACATAGAGAACAGACTTGTGGTTGTCAAGGGGAATGGGGGGCTGGGGAAGATTGGATTGGGAGTTTGGCATTAGCAAATGCAAGCTATTATATATAGAATGGAAAAACAACAAGGTCCTATTGTATAGCACAGGGAACTATATTCAATATCCTGTGATAAACCATAATGGAAAAGAATATGAAAAAGAATATATGTATAACTGAGTCAATATGCTGCAGAAATTAACACAACATTGTAAATCAATTATACTTCAATAAAATTAAAAAATATGTATAGAGCTGTGCTTTATACAACCCTGGCAATAGATAATACTATATTGGCATACTAATCCAATCCTCTTTTTGTCCTATATACATATTTATAGCAGTTTACTCATACATTCATTTCATTCAGTAAATATTTAGTCATATGTTGCTCAGCATTAGTGAGGAAGTCTGAGAACGAGGTCAGATTTAGCTCTTTTATCCCATCTTTGCAACGGCAAAGTGCAGCAGGTCCCTTGCAAGATACTCATACCACTTTGTTATCTTTTCAGAAAGGGTGGGGAATGCAGACTAGAACACCAAAGTATTAGAGCTAAATGGAATCTCAAAGATTACATAACCCAATATTCTTTTTATAGGTGATAAAAGTCCTACAAAGATTATGTTACTTCTTTATATCATATAGACATTTAATGATGAAAGCAGCCCCTAACCTATGCTTCCTGATTTTATATCAATTTTATAATAGACAATATCTCTATTCACAGTTCTGGAGCTGACTTAAAATAGTGCCAAAAGAAAATCTGGTTGCTTCCAAATGGGACTTTAAAAATCTTGCTTCTGAATTTGGGGGGAGAAGTAGGATTGTTTTGGTGCTTTGTAAAATAATCTATGGTTCATGGAACAACTCAGCTAGAACTAAAAGTTACACCCAGTTTCTTACTAGGCTCAAAGTACTACATTAATGCAACTATGAATTTAATAGTGAAATATATTTGAATTAAAGTAATTTTCTGTTAGTCTGGCTATCTTGTAAGTATTTCAGATTCTGGATTCAATCGCCTCTTTTAACTTGGATTGCCTAGAGCTAGTGAAAAACTGGTTTAATTCCTTTTTCTAAAGGTCATGAAAACATGTATGCTTAGTGAATTAGATGCAAATTCAATTCCCTGAGCTTCATACTTCCTAGTTAAGTTCCTTTCCTATTCTTCACATATAAGCTCACATCTGACAGCAGAATATTGACTTTGAGCTATGGTAAAAATCACAATAAAGCAAAAACATTTGACATCTGCTCCGTAAAGCAGACTTATAGGGGGTCAAGTGAACAAAAGTGTTGTTTATTAAAATGGTTTTTTGGTATTATTATTTTATCTTTCTTTAGGAGGCATTTGAATGATTTTTTCTTGTTCCGTTCTGCTTTTAGAAGAACAGATCTAATTCACCACTTGATATTGAATTAAATAAGGCAGGTTTATAGAGACTGTCATACAGAGTGAAGTAAGTCAGAAAGAGAAAAACAAATACCGTATGCTAACACATATATATGGAATCTAAAAAAAAAAAAAAGTTTCTGAAGGACCTAAGGGCAGGACAGGAATAAAGACGCAGACGTACAGAATGGACTTGAGGACATGGGGAGGGGGAAAGGTAAGCTGGGACGAAGTGAGAGAGTGGCATGTACATATATACGCTACCAAATGTAAAATAGATAACTAGTGGGAAGCAGCCACATAGCACAGGGAAATCAGCTCAGTGCTTTGTGACCACCTAGAGGGGTGGGATAGGGAGGGTGGGAGGGAGATGCAAGAGGGAGGCGATATGGGGATATATGTATATGTATAGCTGATTCACTTTGTTATAAAACAGAAACTAACACACGATTGTAAAGCAATTATACTCCAATAAAGATGTTAAAAAATATATATATATATATCCGTAAAAAAAAAAAAGGCAGGTTTAGATACAACCCAGGGATTAAAAATTATGATGTGGTAGAATATTTAATAAAGTACACAAATACATCATGTTATGTAAAGGCAAAGAAAGGCTTACAAAACGTTTTGGCACGTTATGATTCTATTTTTGTTCATAGCTATAGAATGAGTAGAGGCCAAAATATTTATAATGGTTATCTTGGGGTGATAGGAGGCTGAAGATTTTATTTTTTTCTTCATTTCTGTTTTTTTCCCCAAATTTACTGCAGTGATTATGTGTTACTCTTTGATCATAATAAAAGGGATTCTTAAAAAACAAGCCATGTCCATCCTAAATATTATTAGAAATCTGTAATATTGTCTCAGCATTGTACTGTAAAACCAACCTTGTTTTGTTTAAAAGCAGAACAATACTATATATGAATTAAGTGGAAGAAAGAGCAATTAATGTATTTTTCAACATCAAGACAATTCTGAAACCAAAGTACTATTTTCTAAGCTATATTTTAATTGGTATAGTATTTGTTCACTCTATTTTTGAGCAAAATTTGCATAATAAAATAAAATGATCTTGAAAAAGAAAATGAAGAATCTTGTTTTAAAAAGCTTAAGCTTTAAAGTTTTTTTTTTAAAAACTTTACAGCACAAGAATAATGTAAAGTAAAACTTTTAAAGCATTTAAAATATCACTGCTCTTTAAAATCAACAGTTTTAATTTGCTCTGTCATGAACAACTTTATCCGTATGACATTTTCTGCCTTTTCAATTGTTTTTTTGGGATAAATTCCAGAAATACTAGGTTAAAGAATATGAACATATTTATGGGTTTGAAACATAAAGTAACATTTTCTTTTCCTGAAAAAGTTGCTCAATTTAAACTGCCAATAGCAAAGAATGTGTGCATATTACTTTTCAAACATCTACGTTCATACAAGGTTAAAATGATACTTAAAATTTTTACTTATTTAATAATATAAAAAGGTAGCTTGTTATTTTTTTCAATTTACATGCTTTTTTTTTTTTTTTTTCAGTACGCAGGCTTCTCACTGTTGTGGCTTTTCCCGTTGCGGAGCACAGGCTCCGGATGCGCAGGCTCAGCGGCCATGGCTCACGGGCCCAGCCGCTCCGCGGCATGTGGGATCTTACCGGACCGGGGCATGAACCCGTGTCCCCTGCATTGGCAGGCGGACTCTCAACCACTGCACCAGCAGGGAAGCCCTACATGCTTTTAATAACCAGTGAGTTTGAGCATTTTCCCATATGTTTGTTTACTAATTATCAACCGTCTCTTCATCTTTTTTTTTTTTTTTTTTTTACCATATTGGTGTCTTGATGTTTTCTTATGGATTTTTATGAGCTCCTACAGATGAATTAACCCTGTCTTACAAATATTTTCTTGGTGAGTATTAATTTTATATATATTTTTCTACGATATAAAATTTTAAATATTTTACTATTGAATATGCTAATATTATTCTTTATTTTTCCTATACTTTTAGACTCTAAAGCATTTCTATGCTTCCACAAAATCAATAAACATGCTTCTTAGATTGACCAGTGTAAATACGGATGTGGTGTGGTCTTGTCTTATACCAATCTTGAAACTGGATTCATGATTCCATTTCACCCCTCAAAATACATACGGTTTTCACATGGTATTTCTATAGATATTGCTGTTCTTCCCCCCAGTTCCCTTTATGTATGTCAAAAATCTCTTCTTTTTTCTCTCCTTCTTTTTATTTTTATTTTTTTTTCAGTATCTGAAATCCTTTCTATTTTCTGAAACAATGCAGTGCTTGCTCCAATTTTGCATACTTACTCTGAGTTAGGACAATAAAAGCTCTTAATTTAACTGAACTTGATTTCCTAAATCTCAGCAAATAACTATTATTGCTCAGTCTTGCTCTTACGGTCTTATCCCATGCAGCTATCAACAAAAAATGGTCATTTCTTAGGGGCAAATTCAACTGCTAAGAAAAACACATTTTTTTCCTGATTCTTACATTGATATTTTCATTATAGTATTATTATTAACATTTGATCCTTTGCTCCAGCTGTAATTTACTTTATATAACTTATGGAGTGAAATTCATTGTCTTTCAAAATGCTAACTAGTTTAAAAACATTCACTTAATACATATTAATTGGTTAATTAATTCACACTTATTGATGAGCTGGGTAAGGCCCTGGAGGTCTCTGCTTTTAGAAAACTCAGAGAAGGAAAAAGACATAGAAATAACTTGATATAATAAAATATGACCAGTACTCTAATAGAGAGTAAAAAATGTTATAGGAAACACTGAGGTTGCTTAACAGAAATGGGGGGACAATGGGAAGCCTTTATAAGGTGACAAACTGAGGGGAAGTAGAAATGGGGCAAGTGAATGAAACAACGTATGGATTATCAATACACCCCCTTGTTCCTTCAAGAAAGCAAAAATCCCTGCACACATTGAGAAGAAAGCCAACTGGAAGTATCTTCATTACTACGGCTTGGCCTTCCTGAAACTTAGGCAAGGGTAATACTCTTCTGTATTAATGCTTGGTTAATAAAATAATACTACAGTTTGACAAGACTATGATGATCATGATGATGATGCTGCTGGCATGAAGGTAGGTTTGCTCTTCCCCCAAAGCAAAACCAACAAAGTGGAATCATTGCTAAGAGATTACTATAGAGAACAATTAGCTTTAGACAAATCAATATAATTAAAAATTTTTTGATAGCAAGTATACGGAGGAGATTTTGTAATGGTTTTGTAGTCTCCTAATATCTTATTTTCAGTTTAAAAACACAAATAACTGAAGCATCACTAGGAATCAAGTGTCAAAGAATACATTATAATGTGTTTCTCTAGATAACATAATGTGGATCAGTTGGAGACATAAAGATTATGGAACATCCTATGCACAGAATAGAAAGAAGCTGAAAAAAATACTTTGTGTCTTGAAATATTCACAGAGGCTCACAGGATATTTTTTAGAACACATTTTTTTTTTCTAGCAGGCACACACACAGAACCTAAATTTTATTTGGACATTGGCATAACAAGTAATAAATTATTTTTTGTTTGCATAAGTACATATATAGATCTGCACTTGTGATTATTTGGTGAGTTTAAGAAAGTAACTATATAGAATTCGAAAGTTATACCATTTGTAAAATTGTTCAGGCCTGTTCATAAAGACTTGTTTCCTTGGGCTATCTTTAAAAACATATGTGTATGACTGTGTCTTTTTTCATACTTCACTTTTCTTATATATTGTGACATAGTAAGGCAATTAAAGAACCAAAGCAAATGGTCCATCTACAAGGAGAAAAAAAGTATACAATGAAAAAATAATTTCCATTCATTTTTTTTTCTACAACAAGCAATTGTTTTTTCATACTACTTTTAGTAGAAATTTATTTTTCTACTCTCTTTTTCATTTAAACTCAGAGTTGTTGAGGAAAGATACCGTACCAATGGAATAAAAATATAGCTAGCTTACAAAAATTAAAAATGATTTGGTGAGTTTGAAAATTTGGAAAATGGCCATCATATTGTCCACCAATTCATTATGTACAGTCGCTTGCTTTAGGTGGAGGAAAAAATAGCTCAAGCAGAGACTTATCAGAAAGATCTGAAATACAATTTTCAAACTTGTCGGGAAGTGCAGTACATCTTATGCAACCAAATAGAAAGCAATTCATACATTTATAAATCCATGGAAAGCACAGCAGGTCCAGAAGGCACCAGTTACTAGTGATGTCTAGACATGGAGAAACTATGACCTCAGTTAGAGCAACCCAATATTTACTTTTCCTTTCCAAAGAGCAGTGTACCTCATGATCTCAGTATGCAGGGCAGCTGGGAGATGGGCAAAAAACCAATTCCACACTCGGTGGCAATCTTCAAACACAGTGAGGGCCTAGACATTCCAGAATTGAGGAAAGTTTTCATGAGGATACCTACTTAGACTGCATGTAAAAATATTTCTGATGGAAAAGGCCTCTTTTCTTCTATTCATCGCGAGAAAAAGGTACATATCAAAATCAGTTCATCTCTTTGAAAAAAAAAGTTCAATTAATGAACTAATGAACGTTCCATACCATGAGGGGTGAAGAACATCTTTAAATATGTTTTATATTAATACTGTGGATGCTAACTTTTGATTCTCTCTCATGTCGCCTCTGAATTGTTTGGATCAGAGTTCAATACCCTAAGATCAGGGCATTTTATGTTTGACCTCAATTTGACAGGTTTTGGTGCCATTCAACCAAGTAGTTATTCATTTTGATTGAGAAATCATAGTAAATCACCTCCCCTTCCTTGTTTTTTTTTTTTTTTTTGACATTAAAATCAGGATTCTGGGATTATACAGCTTCTGCATAGACTTGAGTGATAGCAAGCAGAAGTTTTCTAAAACTCCATCTTAAAGTGTTTTAGCATCTTAGCACCACCTAAGGGGTGCCACTTGTTTGCACAAACACCACACTGAGCACTTCCTTTGGAGCTGTGCTGTCTGGGACCACAGGTTCTGTCATGCCAGGCTTCCTAGGGCTGAGGCCTGGGGCATTTCATGCCAGGACCTGAACTGTTTAATAACAAAGGGGCTCCCTTCACATTTTTCTATATCTCATCAAACTTGTGTAACACTTTAAGCCAAAAACATATACCCCATCATGGTACTTAAGAAACATTGAAAAAAGTATAATAAAAAAAGAATTAAAAAAACAACAAAAGTAGGCCCGCCCACCTAACCAATCCATCAACCAAATAAAAAACAAAAACAGGTCTTTAGGAGTTACCAGCAAGGTGATTTTTTAAATTTCATTTCATACCAACATCATATATATAAGGGAGGATGCAGAAATATGAGTATTTTTACCCTCACACAAGAGCAGAACAAGCAATTGAGATGGGATTGTGAGGTCCAACAGTCAAGCAAGAAAGTGAGAGGGAGGCAACGGTTCTTTCCTCCGGCCCTGTGAGGACAGAAATGGAGAGGAAGAAAACCGGGGAGCCCCGAGGGGTGGCTATTTTCTCTGAATATCAACTTACTATATTTGCATGGACTTGAGCCAAGCTTTTTAATGATGGCAGCAACACAACAAAATAACTTTGTTTGTTTCTTTTGTTTTTCATCCATAATCTCCAAGGCCATTCTTTAATGAAAGGAGTTATGGCTCAACATTTTCCTGTGAGTGATCAGAGCTATGTTACCTGGGGTTGGATTTTGGAAAGCAAGTGTGAACAGAAGCAGAAAGTATTGTTATAGGTTTTGGGGCAAGGCACTGTCCTCTGTGGATTTATAGTCAAAGATGGCAGGAAGTGTTATTGTCCCCTTGTCTTTTTTCACAACTGATGAGGCCCATAGGGAAACTGCAATTTTCCCGCAGCCAAGCTTATGTCAAAGGAAAATAAAAAATGAGGAGATACATCCAAAGTCACATAACTCATGAAGAGTAAACAGAGATGCAACAGTTGACATTTTCTCATTTATCAGGTGAGAGCACCAATCAGATCATGATTGACAGTCAAATCACCCACAAAGTCTTTTTCCATGGTGGAGATAAGAATCGCCAATTCCATCAGATCTCTTTTTTTTTTTTTTTTGACGTTAAAATCAGGATTCTGGGATTATACAGGTTTTGCATAGACTTGAGTGATATCAAGCAGAAGTTTTCTAAACTTCTGTGCTGTCTTGAACTGGGGCTGGTGGGAGGATTTACAATTTACTAGGAGAATCTACAGGTGTTTCCATTGACTGCCCATTCCTCCAGAGAACTGTCCACCAGAGAACAAATCTGATGTCTTTGTTCCACTCCTCACCTCAAACATTATTTCTGATTTTACTGAGGGATCTTTGAGTAATCTCCTGAAACATTTCTTTTTTTTTTTTCTTAGAGCTGGTATTTTTGCTTTTCTTAGATTTAGGATGAATAAAGCCTTGGTTTTATAAAGACATTTCAATCTCTCTTTGCCACAGATAAAAATACTCATATTATGTCTTAATAAATTCCAAGACCCTTAGGGGTTAAGAGCATAGCTTTGAGATGAGATAAATCATGGTTGAAATCTCAGGTCTCCTTTTTTAGGCAACTGACCATACCTACCAGAACCTCAGATTTCTCTTTTGTAAAATAGATGTTGATGTATGTACAAGCATTTGACACAGCGTATTGTGTATTGTGTTTTAAAACTTATTTTGTACGTTCATTTAATCTTGTAGGAGTACTGTGTGATTAGAATGAAGCTGATATTTTTAAACTATGTGTTGAGAGAGGGCTAAGGTGTGAGGATTGGGGGTTGCTGAGTTGGGGTCTGTAGAACCTGTCCAATGAGAACAGCTTGACTTATTTAATAAATATTTATTGAGTATATACTATATTCACATTTTAGACCCTGTGAAAAATAGAGGAAAATGGACAATGGATAAACCCAACAAAATCCATGCCCACCTGGAGCTTTCATAAATAAGTAAATTAAGCACCATATTAAAGGTCACAAGTGCTATGAGAAAAACAAAACAGAGGAGGGTGATAGGGAGTGTGTGGGGTGCAATTTTTGAATGAATAGTTAGGAGATGACTGCAAATAAGGTGATCTGTGAAGTTAGAATTTTGAGTTAAGAGTGAAAGGAGGTGAGGGTGAGAGCATTACAGATATCTGCACATGGAGTATCCAAGTTTCCAGTTTTAAAATGAAAAGAGAAATCTGGACTTTCATGTGAAATCTTCTCATTAAAAATTAATTTAAATATTGGATGGGCCAAACAAACAAAACATGTCAATAGACTGAATTTATACATAAGATATCCAATTTGTGTTTTCTGTAAAATTCAACCCTTCATCCATTTATTATTCATTTTCTATGCAAAAATGTCAGTTCTGCATCTTACGGCTAATTTAACCCCAGCAACCCACTCTTCATCTTCCCTTCACATATTCCTCTTCGCTGCATGAGATACAGCGGTTTCTCATGCCTTTCTGCTAGAACCCTTATGGTATCTGCTTAGCAGTTCATGTCTGAATGATGGTCCTGTGTCTGTTGCAGCTGATATTTACATTCTCAGCACTAGGACTTGGGCAATACTTTGTGGGAGATAAAAACGTGGGTGTATGTTGTGTACTGCCTACTGTGTTTTATTTTTCTGGAATTATTATAGGTATAATTTGCCTTGGTTATTTATGCAGTAAACTTTACTGATTATTCTTATTATCACTGAATATTATCTAGTTGGAGCTATTTAGCAGAAAGGGACAAGGAATATGCCTCTAGCTTGCTGGGTTGTGGTTTTCTTTCATTTGGTTGTTACTGAATGTCCTGATGGATCTAATTATCCCAATGCCATCAGTTCCTTATATTATGGGTTTCGTTTATTGTTCTAAGACCTTTATGTTATATCAGCAGATTGTATCCAAACTCTACTGGCATATTATTGTCTCTGAATCAGTTGGGTAGTTATGCCTTGAAAATTTATACCCCACTTAAAAAAAGAAAAGGAGTCCATATGGTTTTTTCTAGCTCCACTAGCTTTAATTGGATCAAAAATGGAAATGTTTATCATACTCATCTCAGAGACTGATTGATGGGACTCATGTTAATACAGGTTATATTGCATTACAGCAATTCTCTTGACACAATAAATTTCTCTATAAGAAAAATTATTTTCAGGCCCCAGCATACAAGCATACTTTCAAGTGATATTTAATTTATTCATTCATCAGGGAAGGAATCAAGAAAGATTTGACATTTGAGCAGAGCCTTTGAAGGATGAGAGGACTGATAAAATGTGGGCTTGGGAATGGAAGAGAGAAAGGATATTGAGGGCTGAAGGGGCATTTTGAGAAACACATTAGATACAAAAAAAAAATCTTACAACATTAAAAGATTTGTCAAAATCTTTTCTGTTTAAGTTCCAGCCCAAGTAAAATCTCCTTTGAGATGCCATGCACAAAACTTCCATACCCCCAACTTCCAGACAGAATTAATTAGCCTCCCCCTTAGAGCTTCTATCTCACTCTCTTCCTTATAGTACTTAGATTATCTTGTAATTGATTACACGCTTGTCTCGATACTAGCTGATGCATTACTTGAGGGTAAAAACCTGATATTCCACCTCTCAATTCAAGAATAACAGTGATAGTATCATTTCATTTATTGAATGCCTACTCTGAGCTAGGCATTGTGCTAAGCAGTTTACAGCCATCAATATCCGATAATCCTTGCCATCCTTGCTATGTTATGAAGAATACTATCACTTTCGCAGTTTTACAAATGAGATAAATGAGTACTAATGGAGTGGGGACACTTGCCCTGAGTTCCTTTACTGAGTGGCAGAGCTGGAATGCCACGTAGCATGTAGTATGGCTCCTAAGCATGCAATCTCACCCACCAAGATGCTTTGCTTCCTTTTCCCTAGCTCAGTGCCTGGTTCATGCTAAGTGCTCAAGAACTGTCTGTTGAATAAAGAAAGGAATGCCTGAAGAAGAGTGTTTCAAGTGTACGATACAGAGAAGTATGAAAAAACTTGTAAGACCTCCTTCCATGTGGTTAAAAAAAAAATATCTCTGTGCATCAGTGAAGAACCTTCATAGTGTTGGCAAAGTAAACAACCTCTTGGAGTTTTCAAAATGGGATTTGCCCTGCATGTATTTAAAGTAGAAAGTCCTCGGGGCATCCCTGCAATTGTGCATCCACCCAGACTTGAAAGGCAAGTCCCCCCCACCATCCTTCTTATGATGAAAGGACCTAGACCTACTCCAGAAGCACTACATTCAGCCTTCTAAACTATTTCATCAGCATCATCCTCGATCCTCATTTCTTAAACAGTAAGAAGGAGTCCTGACAACCAGATTCTGGAACACAGCCCAGGTCCCAACAGTGCTTGCTGCAACAGGTTCCCATGATTTGCGACACGTGCTCGGGATGGAGGACGGCGGGGTTCGCAAGCACTGCTGTAAAGGATGCTGAAGCGAGGAGCGCATGGGCAGAGTGAGCAGAAGAGACATGCGAACCGACAAGTTGGGGCCAGACAGAGGTGAGGAAGACACAGCTAGGAAACCACAGCAGCACCGGTAGCAGCGGCAGCGGCGGCGGCGGCGGCGGCGGCGGCGGCGGCAGACTAACCTGTTGGAGGCTATTTACTGTCAAGAGGATTTGGCAGAACTTCCAGGGCTAGAGGAGGGATTTCAGAGGTGGAACCAGAACACTGGAGGTCACAGTGACCTGCTCGGTGAAGACGGTCTGAGGCTCCTTCTGCACAGCCTAGCAACGGAGAAGTCAGCCCTGCTCAACAACTTTGAGACACTCGCCCAGACGACCTGATGTGTTTGGGTGCTCACTGCCGATGAGCAGGTGAGTGCACGCAATACTTTCTGTAACACAATCATAATGGAAAAATGAGTCACTCACTTCCAAATCTGTAACTTACCCATCAGAACTAACACAGTGATCAGCAAGTTTGCCTGAACAGCAATTCAGTGGGTTTTGCCTGTCTTCTCTTTACTTAAATACCTTCTTTCCTCATTCTTTTTCCTCTACTATTAATAACATCCAGTGTGTTGTCAAGGCATTGACTGTGTAATAGTACATCATTATATCTCAAGTTGCCCTGAATCAGAATTCCCCAGAATGCATTGTAATGGAATCATATCATGCATTCAACTTGTTCAAATGTATATAATGTAATTAAAAATGCATCAATTTTCCTACAATTCAACAACAAAAAAACCTCTTGATTAAAAAATGGGCAAAAGACTTGAAGATACATATCTCCAAAGAAGATATACAAATGGCCAATTCGTCCATAAAAAAGATGGTCAGTATCACTAATCACTAGGGAAATGCAAATCAAAACCACAATGAGATACCACTTCACAGCCATTAGGATGGCTATTACAAAAACCGAACAACACAAAACCAGAAAATAACAAATGCTGACGAAGATGTGGAGAAACTGAAACTCTTGTGCAGTGCTGGTGGGTCTGTAACATGGTACAGCTACGGAAAACAAACTGGTGGTATCTTAACAAATTAAAAACAGGATTACTATATGATCCAGCAATTTCAGTTCTGGGTATATACCCAAAAGATTTGAAAACAGGGACTCAGATATTTGTACACACAGATTTATAACAGCATAATTCACAAGAGCTAAAAGATAGAAGTAAACCAAGGATCCATCAATAAATAAAGGGATAAACAAAATGTGGTATACACATACAACAGAATATTATTCAGCCTTAAGAAGGAAGGAAATTCTGACATCTGCCATAACATGGTTGAATCTTAAAGACATTATGCTAAGTAAAATAAGCCAGTCACAAAAAGACAAATATTGTGCAATTCCACTTACACGAGCCACCTAGAATAATCGAATTCACAGAGACAGAAAGTTGAACGGCGGTTGCCAGCCATTAGGGAGATGGGAGTTAGTGTTTAAAGAGTACATAGTTTCAGTTTGGGAAGATGGAAAAAATTCTGGAGATGGGTTGTGGTGATGGTTACACAAATATGTGAACGCACTTAATGTCACTGACCTATACATTTAAAAATGGTTAAAATGGTAAATTTTGTTCGGTATATTTTACCAAATTATAAAAAATGCATTTGCCAATAAATACTGTACTTTACACATTACATATGTACACATATTGTATGAGGTTGTTTATATAAATGATACACATTTTATTATAACTCATGGGTAACTTAAGAGATTTTAACTGGTAATTTTTATTGGGTAATTATTGATTTTACAAGCTGAATTTCTAACCTAATCATTGTGTACAATGCAACGGCACTGAATATGCTCCTCAAATTTTAAAAAGACTGGTTATGGCAGAAGGGTGAAACAAGGCAGCCTTGACATATGTTATGGATGAAAATATAGGGCACAGTATGATAGATAATTGTTCAAATTCCCAATAGTTTTCTCTGAATTCATAAGGTCACTAAGCATGCAAATCTCAAATGACATCTCCATTTCAGTTTTGACTGAGTAGCTATGGGTGTCTGGGTGCCTTTTGTTTGTAAGAATCATTGGTCAAGATTCCAGCCAAGGACTTTTATTTCCTGGAAGAAAATGACAAGGTAAGTCGGCTTTATGTGAGTTCATATTGCTTTATGGATTTTTGCTGACAAAACACATCAAAATAGATTGCACATAAAAACTGGGGGTAAGCATTATAACCAGCAGTTTAAAAGGAAAATGCATGAAAGCCATAATAAATTGGAAAATTCAGTTTTATTACTTTCAAAAATTGTGTCAATCATCTAATCAACTGTCAGTTTAGCCATCCCTTTGTAATATGTTGTTGAAAACTCTACCATTGTCTACAGTCTCATTCCTAAAGCACTCACACATTTTTCTCTTTTCAACATAAGGAATTCATTTTCTACTCATAGTACCTTTTGCTGCAATCACATTCAATTCTGTGGGTCTTGGTGACAAAGTAGCCCTGAGAGCTATTACTGGAAATAGAAATAGGAAACAGTGGGATCTCTGAGCCTGTTAACTTCCTTATTTCAGAATTTTAACAGGAGAGTGCAGATGGGTCACTGGGAAAGAAAAGCCATGTTTCGAAATGGCTAAAACTTCTTCTCAAGCATAACATCTACTTTGCAGCCACAGGAAAGGATATAATCCCTCTTTCCAGGTAAAAATGGCAGAACTCAGTCACAAAAAGGCGCATTTCTGGCCCTTTTTAGAGTCAATTAAATTCATTTCTTTTGACAATCTAGAACCAGAAGAAAACCTCCTGTGTTTAATGTACTGTGCAAAGAAACAAGGAATGGGCATCGTGTGTGTCTTTAAAGGCAATGGAAAATATTGGCCATTTAACACAGAGGAACCTCAGGGGTACATCAGAAACCCTGTAGCCAAAAGAGGAAGGGCTTATCGTGCCAGTCTTCCCATATCCTACATAGAAACTCCTGGCGGTGAATATGATCCAACTCTAACCTGAGGCTTAGTTATGTGATTGCCATCTCTCTTATTCTATGAAAGACAACCCTGGCAGGATATTGGAATGATGTTTGATTCTGTACTTAGAACTGAGATTTCAGTTGATAGCGTTATCAGAAAATCTGAAAACCATGCTCCCTGGTCTACCTGGAAACTTGATTTTTTGCCAACAGGGGTATCCATCAAGGAGTACCTTTCACTTTAAAAGCACCAGAGTTTCAATACATTGAAAGGGAGAGAGGGAAAGGAAAACAATCATATCTATAACCAGGTTATGCATCTCATCATTTTACAATTATTTATTTCATAAAATTTTAATATTCCTAAACCTTTCTCAAGTCCTCTACGTGAGATCTGTTCTGTGGGAATAAATGTGAAGACTTCTCTCCCCCAGGCATCTGTCCAAGTGCCAACAACAATTTCTACCACTCTACATCTCATCACAAAATATCTAATGTCAATTGGAGGCACTGCGACTGTCACCCTTAGAAGACAGGGAGTCTGTCTTGTTCAAGCTTTACCTCCTCAAGTTTTGCATGTGGCTTTGCCAAGGTGGGCAGTCATTCATTGCTTGCTGAACTTGAATCTTATCGCAATATGCTTTATTTATTTCAGCAGCCATCACCTTAGTGGATTTCTCTGAAAAAGCTGCTTGTTCAAAACATTGTAATAATGAGGATTCCAAGAGTTGTTGTTGTTGTTTTTTAAGTAACCTAAATCTTAAGAACTTTAATTCTTGGCCTTACACGTATCAACTTCAATAGCTATAAGTAATTATTTTCATTCTATAGGTGCAGACAATGTTTATTGGCTTATACAAGGGTTGGAAATGTTACAGCTAGGAACATGGCCCATATTTCGTGATGACTACTCTTATGATTTACTATACTTTTAAATATTTTCAATGTTTTATTTTCTCATATTGGGGAAGAATTAATTTGGTGATATTCTATGATTCATGATACTGGACAAGACTGTATGCAGCAATGTGGAGAGAAAGTTCCCGTAATTCTAGGCAATGAGTCTGATTCCAACAGGTCTCTGTGGCTTTCTCTCCTGACTGCTAATGTGTAGACAGGATGATTAACTCAGCAGTTACTGCAGGCTTCGTGGTATGTAAGAAGTGAAAAAAGCAGTGCCTCTGATTCCCATGTGCAACACAGCTTATCATCTCACTGGTGAAATCAGAAGAACAGATAGGAAACAATAAGATACTGAGAGTTGAAACCATGAGGCATCAGCTACTTCAGCAAGGATTGGGCAAGCCTCCTTGAAGAAGTAAGATTTAAATCTGGCCTCGCAAGAAGACTATACTTTGAAAATACAAAAGAAAACTCATGGGCTTCCCTGGTGGCGCAGTGGTTGAGAGTCTGCCTGCCGATGCAGGGGACACAGGTCTGTGCCCCGGTCCGGGAAGATCCCACATGCCACGGAGCGGCTGGGCCCATGAGCCATGGCCGCTGGGCCTGTGCGTCCGGAGCCTGTGCTCCGCAATGGGAGAGGCCACAACAGTGAGAGGCCCGTGTACCACAAAAAAAAAAAAAAAAAAAAAAAACAGAAAAAACCACACACACACACACAAACTCACTACAGGATATAGAGAATAAAATGTAATATATTGTGCTATTTAAAAAAAAAACGATAAATAAAATATACACGTGTTTTAATTTCCTCGTGTTTGAAGAAAGAAACACAAGAATCTTAAAAAATGGCTAATCATGAGAGTATTGATACGAACAGGATGGAAAAGAAAAATCTAAATATAATGTTTTTGTATTGTTCTGATTTTTGAATCATATGGATTATTTACTCAAAAGAGTAAACTAAATTTTAAGAAGAATGAGAGAATGCATCCTAAGAATTTTCTCCTCTAAATGCAATGAAGTTTAAGAATTTTGGAAGAAAAATGTGTTCTGTGGGCAAAAAAGTATGGAAAAGACTGGCTTAAACAAACTTAGGAATTCTTTCCTTCCAGGTATTTCAGAGAATTCTGTAGGCTAGTTATCATTGTTATTAACCAATGGGTAGTTCATATTTGACAGCATTTGCCAAATGTATCCAAATTTACTTTCTTCTTTTTCTTTCTTTCTAAAAGCACCTATTAATATCTTAAAGAGGAAAGTCTGAGAAATCCTATCCTATATATTAAAACGGCATGTTAATAAAATGCTCAACAAGGCAAAAAAAATGTGTGAGAGTGAGAAAGAACATGGCTGCCATGAAGAACAAGAAGGATACTGATTTGACTGAAGAGGTGAAGAGGTCAGGGAGTGAATGGCCAATGACTTTGTATGTGAAGAGTAAACACATCATCCTTCTTTTCATCCTTCGTACCCTGAATAGTAGTGCCTGGTACACAGTCTGCCCTCAATTACTGTTTATTGAGTTCAACTGAAGCAAATTAGGAAAGGTTTTTCAAAATCAAACAGAGGAGTTTAGATTCAATATGATGAATTAATGAACACTTCCTGATCACAGAAATGTCAAGGTTTAAGTGATCATGCTTTGGGAGACTGAGTGTGGGAGCAGGGAGCACATCAGCTTCGGATTCAGGTGAGCCTGTCTGTTTTTATGACCATGGGCAAATTGCTAAGCTCTTCTGAACTTCATTTTCTTTGTAAAGAAATGGGGAGGTAACACCCATCTTTTAGGATTAATGTGAGGATTAAATGAAATAATACGTGCCTAGTTCCTAGCATGGAGTCTTATAAATTCTAGCTATTTTTACTAGCTGGACAATGACATTATAAGCTAGTTGAAAAAGGGAAGAGGAAATCAATAGGGAAGTAAAGGCAGCCTGGAACAGGGTGAGGGTAGTGTAAATGCGTAAGAGAGACTCAAAGGGAAAAAAACAACAACAGGATCTGACTTTTAGAAGGGAACTTTCTACCTTTAAACATAATCATATTTTCCCAATTACTTTCTTAAATATCTTTTAGAGGGTTCTGACTTGATCAGCAAAGTCTTTATGGGGTTTTCTTTTTTCTTTTTTTTGACCACGTTGGGTTTCGTTGCTGCACGTGGGCTCTCTCTAGCTGCGGTGAGTGGGGGGCTACTCTTGGTGGCAGCACGCGGGCTTCTCATTGCAGATGCTTCTCTTGTTGCAGAGCACGAGCTCTAGGTGCGCAAGCTTCAGTAATTGCAGCACGTGGACTCAGTAGTTGTGGTGCATTGGCTTAGTTTCTCTGAGGTATGTGGGATCTTCCTGGACCGGGGCTCGAACCCACATCCCCTGCATTGGCAGGCGGATTCTTAACTGCTGCACCACCAGGGAAGTCCTATGGAGTTTTCTTAAAAAACAAAGAGAACATATTTTCTGGGGCAGAAAATAAACATATTTTCTGGGGCAGAAAATAAACATAAGAAGTGATATTGTAGTTTTTTTTAATTAATTTATTATTTTTTTATTTTTGGCTGTGTTGGGTCTTCGTTTCTGTGCAAGGGCTTTCTCTAGTTGCGGCAAGCGGGGGCCACTCTTCATCACGGTGCGTGGGCCCCTCACTATCTCAGCGGCCTCTCTTGTTGGGAGCACAGGCTCCAGAGGCGCAGGCTCAGCAGCCATGGCTCACGGGCCTAGTTGCTCCACGGCATGTGGGATCTTCCAGGACCAGGGCTCGAAACTGTGTCCCCTGCATTGGCAGGCAGATTCTCAACCACTGCGCCACCAGGGTTGCCCAAGAAGTGATAATCTTAATAGAGGGGCCCTTTGAAAGGTCAGCACTGTATTCCAACCTCATGGATTAATTTACAAATGTAAAATGATAACGAGTTTTCTAGTGAAGTAAAAGAGAATTGGTTTATTTTGGCAAATGATTATGTGGAGGATTCCATTCTAAGAACCAGCACAGCCCACCACGCAGATTTATAAAAAATAAGTATACTTGAAGAAAAGTTTAAATATGAATTTATATTAGCAACTCATGCTTGCTTAGAATGGTAGTGATAAGGAAAGAAATATGAATGTGTCCTAATAAAGGAATAATAATAGCAGGCTTACTGCCAAAAGTGCCTGAAGCCTTTTTAAGTAAGATGTGTCCCACCTTTACTTCCCCAAACAGGAAAAGAAATAGATAAAGATGAGTCATTATGTTCACTCTGTTAACAAAATGATAAATATAACTAGAAAAGAAGCTTACATGAAAAGTTTATTTTTCCTGAAAAATCATTTTAACTTTTGGCTTTACCTAAGTGTCATGAGAGATGAACTATCTTTCTTGAGTCATACAGACTCAGAGGAAACGGAACTGGTCTTTGTTGCCAAAAAAAAGAATCAGAGATAAATATTCAATGAGGCTGCAGAGTTATCTAAGCTGAAATAGTGTAGAGCACATGTGATTCCTCCACAGCCACCCATGAATAATTCCTGAGCAGAACTGGGTTTTTTTTTTTTCTGTCTGATAATCAGATCCCAACACAGAAACCATGTGCAGGTCTCCACCGCTTTGGTGAATCTGCTTTGAACAACGGTTATGACCAACTAGTGCCATTGTACAAACTCTTATCCCCAAGCCTCTTAGCAACCTGTCTCCAATCATAGAAGGAAGAAAAAGGATCTAAGCATGCCACACTCTTATTTAAAATCCTTCAATAAAAATCCTTTGAGGATAAACCCAAATACTGGAATATGTAAAGGAGTAGATGTGATTCCTTTCTACTGCTTAGGATCTCACATTGTCCCCAGCAAGTAGCTAATAAATGGCTTGAGATTTTCTGATTTTTCCTCCTGGTCAGTGTTGGAACACCCTCTCCCTTCTACATTCATCCTAGAGCAGTCAATGGTAGTGCCATGCTATTCAGAAAGTGTTCTTATATCATCCCCTGCAAAGCCCACCAGACTTAGTGCTTTCGTTGCATCTATCTCATACTACTTATCTCTTCTAATCGCATTGTGTTTAATTGCTTTCTCTTCCACTAGCTTATGAACTTTGTGTGAGCAGGACTCTGTTCCTGTATCCCTAGCACGCAGCACAGTTTGTGGCAGCTAGTAGATACTGGCAAATAAATGAAGTGAATAAACTCAATTAGATTTCCACTACAAATGGTTTAATCCAGGTTTCAGGAACAGCTGAGGTCAGTGACAATTCTTAGGTACATCTAAGTTTTCCATAGATCATTGAGGCTGTTCAGTTTCTCAGTTTAGCTCCCTTGGAATATATAATATTTTTTAAAATATCTTTCTCTTTACTTCAAATTCTTTCCCCATATATAATATTAAAAAATAAAACCTTTCTCTTTACTTCAAATTCTTTCCCCACATAAGAATCACCAAGAAGACACTTGAACTCTAGATAAACCAGGAATTTCACATTCTTGGCAAACACTTCAAGGTTCTTTCTTCCCTGAAAGGAACCCTCTTCTATGAATCTGATAGAAAACTATGGTCCTTTTCTTATTCTCCTTGCTAGAGGCTATTTAGTGAATGCAGTATGGCTTTTCTAGAGAAATCTGAGTGATCGGTGGAAATAAAACAAAAATACCACTGGAATGATATCAATCAGACTTATACCAGGAATATAAATTTCTATTCATCAGTCCCCTTATTTCAACATACACACTGAAAAAAATGAAGGTTTAAAATGGAAATGTTGGGGTGTGCCTGCCCCTTTCATGTGTTTGTAAACTGCTAAGATGCAACAGAGACAGGGAATTTTTTACTACTTTTGGGCTGAGTGACATAGAGATGAAGAAGGCAGCTTCTTTGTTTAATGATAGTTTGATAAAGCAACTTTATTGTTCCTACTAGTGGCTTTAGAAAAACATAATCCCCACTTAACTGCAGAGTACATATATTCCCTAAATAAATTTACTGTTCTCTTCCTAAATAGAATTGTCTTAACAGGAGCATATTATATTCATCAAATACACACACATATATATGGTATTTATGTATGAGTGTCTGTGTGTGTATATAATGAGTTTCCATGACTGTAACCCAAGCCTGTTCCCAAGATTATCCAAAACTTATCACATCATGTCATCAGGAAGAGTTCAACATTCTAGAGTCATCCTTTTTCTGTTTGTACAGTCTAACTATATGATAGTGATTGGGGTCTGTAGCTAGCATTTGCCTTCTGAAATTACTTTGTCAGAAGCCATATGGCTTTTTGTACCTTCAGGCATTATTTTTCTTTTAATTAAAAAAAAAAAGTTTAGGTGTAGTATTAGAAGTTACCACTCAAGAGTATTTAAAGAGACCACATTCAATCAGAGTGAAAGGAAAGAGTAACATGGGGTAAATTGCTCTAGGCTTAGCCTTCATGTTGTAGCCAGACTGGACTAAATGTCTCTTGTACTGGAGCTCTTTTTAAAAGAAATTTTTGCTGTCACAGAGTGTGTGGAATATGAGGATCAGATCTCCCCATGGCTGTCTCCCTCCACCTATTAACCATTTCCTGTAGATGGAAAGTGCCTCTGATAAAAGAGGAACCATCCAGAACACAGGCTTGCCAACAGAGGAAGAATTCTGACAAAAGAGCCAAAAATCAGGCTCAAATATCCAGCCTCTGCCATGTGAGTCTAAGGGAATGGGTTTATTCCCGTCGAGTTAAGAAATAACTCACAAGGCAGCAGGGGAACCAGACAACTCTGTTTCTTCCAAGAAGATAACTGAACTATTGGTCATTCTTCTGGAAAATAACCCCACATTGGAAGGGTGGGAAGAGACCCAGAATTCCTTACCAAAACGCTGCCAAACTTGAAAAATAGGAAATTCTGTCTTGGAAATTTTATTGATTTAAAAACATACTTGGATGACATTTAAAAAATCAGGGTCATGTTTGTCAGAAATTGAACTCAGGTGATCCTGGGTATTTTCATGGCAATAGATTTTTTAAAATACAGAAAAAAAATAGTTTTATTTATTTTCAAAGCTAGGGTTGTAATCTCCTGAAACCTAATACATAATTTTGGCCAATATTTTCACGTAGCCTCTTTCTTCTTCAATGCCTAGAGATACGCGACTACAGTAATGATAAAGTCCATCCATGCAAAATAGCTTAAAGTTTAAAAGTATTTCACAATATTTTTTCAAATTAAAAATGAATTGAAAATATTTATCAGACTATTCCTTTTTTCTGACCAACATGTCTTTGTCCTTGGGAGTTAGAAAATGAAATTAGTGATGATTTTCCTAATCCAGAATAAATTTTCCTTTTGCCTTGCATGCATTCTAGCCAGATGAGTGGGCAGTGATTTTGAAGGTTAACAATCTGCTTCAAGTCTTAGAAAGCAGGCAAGTCTCTAAAGAAAGAAGAAGGAAAAAAAAGCCTGGTCAACACAGACTTGAGATCTCAGTTTAGAGTTATGGGAAGTGCATGGACTTTAGTAATAAAGAGGAAAAAAAAAGATCCTGGCTCCGCTATTTACTTATGTTGTAATCTTAGGCAAATGGCTATTTTTGGCTGAGCCTCAGTTTCTCTATTTTGGAAATGGAGAAAGAAACATCTCCCAGAGAGGGCCTGACAGCTAAATGAGTTATTGTCTATTAAATACCTAGCTTGGAGCCTGACTCATGCTGTGGACTCTCAACCAAAATTATTTCCCTTGCCCTCTTCTCTCCTTCACACTATGCTTGCTTTTTCTTGCTTTCTGACTATACTGACTCCTCCTTCTCATTCTTTTTTTTTTAACTGAAACTAAAGGAATGAAAAGCTACCCTGACTTGTAAAAGTTAAGAAATCTGTGGTGCAACAGGCACATCCTGTCTCTGTGTGGCTTGAGTTATTCAGCATTATTCGTCGATCCATTGCTGCTTCCAAGCACAGGAGCATTCCTGAAAGTTACTCAGTAGAAGTCCTTTTAGGTAAAACATTTCATTAATCCCAGCTACTCCACTGCAGAGTAATATGTGATCACTGAATTCTGCTGACCTAGCGAAGTCATCTCTAATTGTATTTCTGATAGCCTTCAATTAGGATGGTCCAAAATAGCCTGAAAATATTTAATGCCGACACTCTTCCCCAAAAGCAAAACCTTCTGTAAGGTCTTTTCTGGGATTTGTCATTTTATGTCAGTAGATTTGACAATCTTTCAGCATGGGAACACAAAGAGGGAAAAGGGGAGGGGGATAAAGAGAGAACCCAGGAGGGGAGTTGGGGAGAGAGGAAAGAAATCACAGAAAATTCTCAGCTTCGTGAGTGTTACAAATTGTGTTCCAAGTCATTTGCCCAAATTTGTCGCCAGATAGCTGAGATCTGTGAGTAAAGGTTGGAAGGACTGTCCTAAACAAACAAACAAACAAACAAAAAACCTTTATGTCAACACAGCCTCTGTTTTTGTGACTGGGGCTTTTAAGAACAAAATATCACTTTTCCTAAAAAGCGAACTCTGAAAGTAACAGTATTTTCAACCCCAAGTGCCCCCCCCCGCCCCTGCCTCCAGCAAATAAAGCTTCAGAAATGCAACACCTATCAAATATTTCCTCAGAAATGCCAGATTGCTGGGATTGTAAAGAGTTCTACTTTTTTTTTTTTTTTGACATTTAGACAGATTGAGTTTGAGAGAGGAAGTGACTCTGAGTCCAGACTGCCCTGCACCACTGTCAGAGGAGAGAACTGAAGTCAAATGAAGTGATAATATACTGTAGAATATTTAACAGAGCACAAGGCAGAGGAAAATGGTAATCTGGGAATATACAACGGATCCCCAAAATAGACAGTCTCCAGTGCCAGAACAGATGCCAAGTACAGTAGATCATAAAATGGTAAGATTACCTCTGCCCTGTGGGCTGTGTGTTGACACAGGGGAAATAGCTCCCCAACAGTCGGAGTAGCTGGGTCTCAGTTCCCAGTCACAGGGATCATTTGTCATGGACTCTGCCAACTTTCCTTTCTACTCCTTTCTGTGTATTCATTGGTGAGAAAGCTGTAAGTAACCCCCTTAATGACTGCTACATGCTGCCATGGGATTAATGACAGATAAAGTACTGCTCTGAGCTCCCGTGTCAGGTTGTGAATGAAATCAGAGGGTTCTGTGGAGGATATTTGCAAAGCTCTTTCTACTTCATGGAAGACTCAAGGTGACAAGAGACATTTAGATTTCTCTCTCAAGGAAAGATAAATAGAGTGACAAAGGAAAAATACACCCCCTTCTATGTGCTTAATAAGCACCTGCCACCTTCTGGGGGAAAGGGGTAAGAATGCTTACGTGGTGTCTCAGAATGATGTAAAGGTTGAACAATAGGCCAAACAAGGCTTCGTCATGTGCTGAAAGCCACAGAGAGAGGAATGATGCTTCCAGGGGGAGGCATCTTTCCAAAGAAGACAGCTACCTCATATTCATAGCGGAGTTGAGATTTACATTTGAAGAAGTCCTGTTTGTCTTTTGGCTGTATGGGTGAATGAGGGAAGTCATTGTCCCTCACCTCCTGGCAAATTTTCACTGAATCTTTGTGCTGTGCACTTGACTCTTTGCTACCAGCCATTGAAGGCTGAGATAATCACGAACAGAAAGAAGTAAGAAAAGTTTCTGTCCTAGGTTTCTTTTTCTTTTTTTTCTTTTCCCTTTTTCTGCCTTTTTTCCTTCCATCATTTCTTTCTATTTTTTTTCTTTCAAACTCAAAGACACTCTGTAATATCTTATACAAAGGACAAACAAACAAAGAAAAATAAACCAAGTAAAAGAGAAGGAGTGGATAAATGAGTAAGGATAAATGACCAAAAAAAGAGCCCAAAGAAATCAATGCAGAAAGTTTTCCTGGGACCATTATGTTATGAGACGGTATGCATTCAAGAATATGTATATACACACACTATGGAAAGTTTTCTACTCAAAAACTATTACTCTTGGTTCTTAAACTTACAAAAATGAAGTGATCTTAAACCCTCGCTGAAGTTTTTTCAGATGTGTGAATCTATACAGCTTCAATGAAAAGTTGCTGTTAGTGGAAAGTTTAAACTGCTATGATGTGAGGCAGAAACTAGAATAGGAAGAATGGTTTGCCCAGAATTTCTATTCAGATCTTGTGGTTTTCAGAATAGAAGTTTGTTCAGTCTTGGTGAAAAGGAACTTCTATTTCAAAGAAGAAAATTTATAAAAATTTCGGAACATTTCTTCATGAAATAATTCTTAATAAAATGTTAATTGATAAGTTGAAACTAGTTTTCTTTCAGATTCACAGAGATTTAAAAAGGGGAGATAATTATATTGGCAGATTAAGTTGGATATTTCTCAAATATAAAATGTTTAAAAAAGCACTTCCATATTTTATATAAACCCAACGTATAATTTGGATTATCTTTTCCTGGTAGAACATATTGATAAGCATAGAAGGAATTTTTAGTATAAAAACAGAAACGAATGTTTTCATTAACAGTGAAATTAAATTTATTAAATAAAATTCAGAAATATATGGGGAACTAGAAAAAAGGCTTCTTATCACATAAATACAACTGCTGTTGACACTCTGATGTGGATCCTTTTCTTTATTTCTCTATGAATTCATTCTCTTAAATATGTTTTAGTTGTAATTATACCACTTGCACAATTTAATAATGATAATGATAATAATAATGATGATATCCATAAGTTATTAGCATCCATAACGTCCCAGATACATTCTCTACTTTACATTTAACCCCTAAATTAACCACATAAAGTAGGAAGATGAAGGAACTGAAATTCAAACTTGCCAAAGATGACATGGCCAGCCAACGGCGTAACTGAACTTGAACGGACTTTTTTCTTTCTATGCTCATTCCACATCATTACATCTGTCTGTGGAATCTGAGAATATTTAAGTTTCAATATGAGAAATAAATGACATTGTATCTACAAGAATTTCCCACTTTTAATAAGTACAAATTTCCCAAAGATAAGTTTCAACACAAAATTGCGGTGCTGTGATAGAACCGTGGTGGACAGTTCACCTTTGTAACAGCTTCAACTAAAAATCCAAGTTAACTTTTTGTTTTCTGTTTTTCTGGCTAACAAAAAGGATTTGGGTTCATGCTAGAGTATGCCCACTTGTGAAAACAGACTTTTTTTTTTTTGCTCTGGGAACTCTGCATTTATTGCTAATCCTTTATCTTACATACTGTTATGATTTTAATTTTGATGGAGTTGTAAGATCCCATCAGGGTATTCCCTTGTGCTGTGTTCTTGAACGTTAATTATATAAAAGTAGAACAATTTTCCTGTACAAAGGAAAAGGATGGGAAAAGAGAGGCTATCTGACAGTCTCAATTATTCAGTTTCTCGATGATACACAGGGCACTATTTGAACCTGTAGCAATTTGCTGGCACTGAGAGTATCAAAAGCATATTCAAATGGATGAGAGGAAGGATAACAATTCCTCCTATTAGACTGGCAATTGACCATCTGCTTCAGAAGGTAGTGTTTAACCTGCAGGTAATCATGGGGAAATAGCTTGATGATGTGTGTCAGACTTTATTTTTTCTTGGGTGGGGGCAGGGTGGGATGGGAGTGGTTAAACGTGCAGACAGACAGCTGCCCTCCCATTCTATTAGGAGGGCACATTCAGTAGTTTTAAAGCACCTTCTCCCAAAACCAACCAGAAAAATAAAGGTACTGTGTTCAATACTCAGTTAAGTAAAATCAAACTTAAGCTCTGTTCCCTAATATTTCCTTAGCAAGATAATTTCTAGCATCAGATGAAATTTACAGTGTGTTACTGGTGTTCTTCCATTCCTCTTAAAGCTGCCCTCCGAGGGCTAAGATGGTTAAGGCCAAAGGAATTATTTTGAAATTTTTATTTATGTATTATTTCAGGTTTTTGGGAAGTTATTCGGCACTTTAATTGGATATAGTAAAATTCTGTGCACTTCTGTGAGGGAAGTATGCTTTTGTCAATTAGATTTCTATCTTCCTATGTAGCCCAGCATAAGGGAACATAATACTGTTAGATAACAGACTTCCAGGTGGCTGCAGCTGAAGGAGTAGGTTTGATTTTTTAAAATAGTAAGTGATCATGGAGTCATTTTCTTTGTGTTTAAATGTTTCTTTTTTTTATTATTAACACAAAGTTGTAAATCAACTATACTTCAATAAAATAAATTTAAAGAATTTTTTTTGTCTTTAGTAATGGGAATTTTTTTTGACCCAACCTGAAAGGTTTTTTTTACTGACAAATAAATAGTTGGACAAAGGAAGAAAAAGTGTATTTGCAGATTCCCAGCTTGAGCAAAATTTACACAGGAGTATTACACAGGCCTGTGCAGTAACTTACAGCATCAGGAACATCTAGTGCCTGGAATTATAGCAGTTCCTCCTTGAGCTTGGGTAGTGCAAAACTCAGAAGCACAGGGAATTTTAGAGGCATTGAATTATTCTATTATTTCCCCCCAATACCCTCAGCAAGTGTCACTCCCAACACAAAAGTCATGATGTCTGTGTTTATAAAGTATTAATTTATAGTCATTTATTCATTCAATTAGCAAATATTTGGGGCAACCTGCTCTGTGCCAGACACTGTTCTAGGTTCTTGGGAATGCAACAGTGAATGAAAACAAACAAAAACCAATACAAAAGAAGAAAAAGAATTCCCTGCTTTTGTGGTGCTTACATAGTAGCGAGGCAAACAAGCACTAAAGAGATAACTAATACATGTAGAGTATAGTAGATAGTGATAAATGCAAAGAAGAAAAAAATAAAGCAAAGAAGGGGATAGAAAATGCTGAGAAAGGGGGTGCTAAAATTTTAGGTAAGGTGACATTAATGATCCCAAAGAGGAAAAGAATGAGTAACGTAGCTAAGGGAAAAATGGCTCTAAACACATACTGTACAAATACTGTGGCTCGTAGGCTCATGTGGATAGCATTCTGGACAGCACAGACGTAGGACAGGTCCATCATTGTAGAAGATTCTAGTGGACAGTGTTGCTCCCAACAAAAGGAAAAGCCAATACAAAGGCTCTGAATTGGAGAGCAACAGAGGGAGCAATGAGGAGGTCAGAGTGGTTGTAGCTGAGTAAAAGTCGGGGAGGGAAATAGGAAACTTGGTCAGAGAGCTAACGAGGGACCAGCACACACAGAGCCTCTCCCAGCTACAATTATATATATATGTGGGACAAATATTCACTTTTATATTGAGATTAAATTAAACATATTTTGCTGTTTCATTTTTCAGACACAAATAACTTCGGGTGAGAATTCTTTTTCCCTTTTTCTGTTTTTTGTTTTCCCTTCATTACCTTGGAAGGTAAGATGAGGTTAGACTTCAAGGAGGAAATTGCAGGAAATGCATTTAAGAGAAAGAAGAGGTGAAGATGAATCAGGCTGAAATGAATAGTTACATTTTTGCTTACAATCTGGCATAACTGCTCTCATGATGTAACTATGAGGAAAAACGCTTTTAAGTATAATTTTCACATAAATCAAGTAGCAGACGAAAAGAAAAAATTAAACTTAATATTGCCTTTAGGATTATCTACAGATAGGTGAAGGACCACGTAGGAAAAGACTATTGGAAAGTAAATAGACATTATGGATAGGCAGAGAAGATGAAAATTAAGGATGGCTGAAATTTCCCTTTCAATACAATTTCTCTAAAGGTTTATTATTAATGATTTTTTTCTTTCATTTTAAACAGACCTTAAATATACCCCAGGGAGAATAAACTCATGCAGTCACAGTCATTTCAATGTGAATTAATTGATTAAATCACTTTTCTTCCTGGCAGAAAATCCTGGGAAGGCTTCAAGTATTTGGTGTCAGAAGTTTGAAAAGAAAAGGATGGAAACAAAGAAAATAAATCTTACTATTTTTTAGGAGCCAATTCAGAGAATAGTAAGAATCTGCATAGATAAAATTTCTGGAAATCCAGGTTGTTTCGTGGCATGTTCTGAAACATGCATGAGTTGACTGCACTGTTCCATCAATTCCTGTATCTTTCCTTGGACTTGATCCATAGGGCGGTAGCTAAGAGCCTGGCAATCTATCCAGGAGCCAATGGTATTGCTTCCTGAGCTTCTGGGAAAATGCTTTCTATTTTATTCACCCCTCCACATTTGGCCAAATAAGTTTATAATGGGAATAAGGATAGCAGAGAAACTTGGGAGAGGCAAGGAAATGTAGGGTATGAGGAGAAGGAAACCTGGAGAATCCATCCCTCTATTTTTTGGTCCCATAACACCCCTAATATTACCCTTTGGATTCAGCCATCACTAATTTTTATCTTCCCTGTCTGTAATATCCATTCCCTTTCCAATAGTTTGTTCCCATTAAGAAGTCTTTAGGAGCTGGCTCCTGGAAAAATATTGAGGGCTTTACTGTATTTCTGAGTGATGGAAAGCATTCCTTTAATATATATAAGTAATACAAGAACATGTCTTGGGAGGGACTTTGTATAGGAAGCTGTGCAAACAGTGAAAAAATGGGTATTTCCCCAGAGGTGAAATGGTAGTCATATTGCAGTGGTAGCAAAAGGGTATTTGACATACCAAAAGGAGCTCTCACCAAGCAGGCATGGGTGTACATATCGGCTATAAAGTACCGTATCTTGTGTCTTAGACTAAATTATTTGTCATGAAGATAGCTTGTCCCATTGATTTTGATTTTTCAAAGACAATTTTAAGTGCCTGGAATAGAAAAAAAAAAAGCAACAACAGAATGTTCCTGGAATGCTGGAATGTTTTAAGTATTCTGTATATGACCCAAGAGTAATATATGCCCTAAGTATTTCTCTATAAAGATACTCCACTAAAACTTCATTAAGCAATAGTGAAAATGGAATGAAGCATTCTATTCCAAGTGATTCAAGTTCCATATAACACTAGTTAAAATTTGGGGACACTTACTCTGATTAGCACTTTATATGCATTATCTCATTTAACAAGTGCCTCAATTCTATGAAGTATGTGTGATTATATCCATTTTTTTGCTAAGGAAACTGAGCTACGGGATCACACAAGTACAAAGCCAAGTCAACACTGCAGTCCTAATACAGTAAGTTCCCTACATACGAACGAGTTCCATTCTGAGAGCCCTTTCATAAGTCCAATTTGTTCCTAAGTCCAACAAAGTTAGCCTAGGTACCCAACTAACACAATTGGCTATATAGTACTGTACTGTAATAGGTTTATAATACTTTTCACACAAATAATACATGAAAACAAACAAACACAAAAAATAAAGAAAACATAAGTCTTACAGTGCAGTACCTTGAAAAGTACAGTAGAACAGTACAACAGCTGGCATACAGGGGCTGGCACCGAGTGAACAGGCAAGAAGACTTACTGACTGGAGGAGGGAGAGGAGGTGGGAGATGGTAGAGTTGAAGGATCCTCAGCAATAGGAGATGGAGGGCAAGCTGCAATTTCACTCATGCCTGACGCTGATGGCACAGGTTCTGGTTCCTTGCTGGATTCAATTCTATCTACCCTCTTGAACATACGATCCAGTGATGTCTGGGTAGTAGCATGTTCGCATCTTTGAAAGTTCACAACTTGAAGATTCGTATGCAGGGGACTTACTGTAATAGAATTCGGTTCCCTTGTAGCTTGGACTCCGGGAGAGGGTCAATAAAGGGCAATCAAAAACCATTATCTCAAATATCATATGATATCATTTATATGTGGCTTCTAAAAAATAGGATATAAATTAACTTATTTAAAAAACAGAAATAGAGTTACAGATATAAAAAACAAACTTATGGTTACCAGGGGGAAAGTGGGGGGAGGGATAAATTGGGAGATTGGGGTTGACATATACACACTACTATATATAAAATAGATAACTAATAAGGACCTACTGTAGCGCACAGGGAACTCTTCTCAATACTCTGTAATGACCTATATGGGAAAAGAATCTAAAAAAGAGTGGATATGTGTATATGTATAACTGATTCACTTTGCTGTACAGCAGGAACTAAGACAACATTTAAAATCAACTAGACTCCAATAAAAATTAAAGAAAAACAAACCACCATCACAAATCTACTCTGATACCATCCTGGACCTCCAGTGGCTCAACCAGTTCTGCAATAGACACAACTGGGTAAACACTTGACAATTCGAGTTCACTCACTGTCCAGGGCTCTCACTGACACCTTCTACTCCCCACAAAGACTGTCATCGTCTCTAGTCCCCACCTGTTGTTCTTGTCACAAATGTCCTCCCCTGGAACTCCTGACTGTAGACCATCCTCCCTTGCTTCTTGCCTCTGGAACACAAGTTTCATTTACCAGCTTCTATTATAGCCTCCCAATGTTGGCAGCGGACTCTTTTTCCTTTGCCCTCAAGCGGAACCAAGTTTTCCCTGAAAATATTGTCTCTGTGGCTTGTACAGTTGAGATTCCTCTTTCTGCCAGAGCTCAGGGCCAGCTGTGTGGTTAGCACTGTCCTGGGTCCCTATCGCTAACGGAGAACTTGTTCACTTCCCTGCATGTTTATTTCTGCAGCTCCATCGCACCCCCAAACCTCCTCATGGCTGTCACCCAACACACTTCCAGTGACTCTCTTTTAAAATCGGGATTCTGAGACCAACATACTTAAAGTTTCTTTTTAAAATAAGTTTACTGATGTAAAAAGAAGGATAAATGGAAAGAATATATTTCAGGAGATGAAGAGCTATGACAAAAACCGTGAACTCTGGGACACCCAGACTTAGAATAAAAAAAAAAATCCAAGCTCTTTAATAAGCATTCAAGAACCTACATCACCTGGTTCATGCCTGCTCACCTCTTAAACATCACCCTTCATCACTCCATTCCTGACCTTTAACACCTTAGCTGTGCAGAACTCTGAGTGGTTAAGAGAACATTCCAGGCTCTTTCTTACCCCTCTTTGACCCATGCTCACACTCCCTCTTCTTTGCCATCCCAATCCCAGACCAATTTATTTGGCTAACTCCTAACCTTAAGACTCAGTCAGTGATTATTTTTCATAAGACCCTTGACCCCATCAGGTTAGCGGTGGTGGTGGGAATAGGAATTTAACTCTGTAGCCGTCTCTGTCATGCTCTCCCTTCGTGGTTTCACAGTCATCTATTATATGTCTGTCTCCCCACTAGACTGTTTAAAGGGATGAACTATGGTGTAATTTTCCCTTTCCCCCCCAGCACGTCGTAGAGTGCAGAGCACAGAGCAAACACTGGATGAATACTTGTGCAATGAATGGATACCACCAATGTCTTCAGGGGAAAAGACTCACTTAGAAGTAGCTTTCCTTTTATTATTCCTTTTAAGTTCCTTCATCATTAGGACAAGGTCCTAAACGTGATTTCCAAGTTGTAATTTTGCATTTCAGAGACCAAATTGATGTTGTGATTTATTTTTTCCAGAAGCATGACTGCCTTTTACATTTAGGGCTGAGCTGAGGAAGCACACACATGAAAGTTTTGTTTGCACACTCAGGACATTTAAAAGTGCTACATTCAAAAAATCACATGCTCTGAAAATCTCTACCTCTTTCATTTTAAAGGACATTCACGGTAGGTTCCCCCCCGAGTAAAATAAATGCAAAATCAGTATGTATCGGAGGGTACATTTAAACATTTTAATTGAACTACTAACCTAAAAAACTCCATCATCTGATATATGCCCTCTCCATTCTCATTTCCTGAAGCCAAGAGCAAGAGATGTCTTGTTCCAAGATGTGCATTACGTGAGGGTCGCTTAATCAGCACATATAGGTTTTTGTCTTCCGATATACTTCCTTCATTATCTTGACTCCACTTTGCCTTTATTCTCCCCATAATTTCCAGAATCTTTGTTAGGCTCCTACCGAGAACTCCAAACGTAAAGGGGGGTATGTCTGCCCTCAAATAAGAAAAGTTCTGTGATCTCAGAGGCATTTGCCATATGGACTCTTATGGAGGCAGACACTGGAATGCTGTCTTAGAAGGCTCCGGAATGTTCCCAGAGACACAGGCATGCAAATTAAAAGTTCGGCCAGGGCGGGGCTGATGTACTGTATGCATTTGCCAGAGGCTTTACCAGAATACTTTGTGGCATGAATTGTAAACTTTCTTTTAACAGAAAGAACAAGGAGGACACTATAAGCCTCACTGTTATAGAGACAAGAGTTAGGGAAGATAAAAGGATATGTTTTAACTTATGTTAATTTACGTATAGTGTGCCTCCTGTCATTTATTTTATTGTAAAATTTGGATAGCAAAAATAAGTGAAGAGAAAAAGGTTTTCAATAGAAGAAGAACATAGTTTCAGTGAGGAGGAAGAGAATGCTATTTTTTGGAGGGGGAAGCTCTGTAGAATGCTATCATTGGCGCCCTCACCATAAAGAGAGTAGCCATGCAGTCTGATCCCATTGCTGCTTTGGAGGTTCAAGTGTTTACCATGGTCTCAATATGCTGTAAAATGGTAGCATGGCATTACTAGGGTGCAAGAAGGCAGCGCTGGCATTTCTACTGGTGGAAGGTTTGCAGAAAGAGACCGAGAGTCTAGCCACGAACCTACTGAAGTTCAAGCAGGTGCTGCAGATTTAATGTAACTTAAATTTCCATAGCTACAGGTCTCAGGGAAGCTAATGAATTGTGGTTTTACAAGAAAATATACATATAAATCATCACCTGGCAGCTCCAAAAATAAAAATGAACAGTGAGTTGATTAGCAAAGACTGTTTCCCTACCATCCTCCATCCTACTTCTTAACTATCCCCAAATGTTAATACTTTATACCTAAAGTGATCATCTAAAAAAATTATTTACAAACGGCTCTTTAAAATTACAGAGCAGAATTTATTGCATGAACCTGAATAGACTCTACATAAAATAACTCCCCAGTAATATTTGACTAGCAACAATTTAAAGAGTGCACGAAATTGCATGTTGAAACTTCATAGAGACAATCATCTTTTAAAAAATCTAATGAATTGGAGAACCTGTGGGTAGATCACATTTGTAAAATCAGAAAGAGAATCACTTGTAGAGCTGAAATTAATTCTTGGAAACAATGCTTTTATTACTTGGTATCCTGGACCCAATTCCTTTAATTCAATAAATAGTACAGTAGAAATGCCGACAAAGTTTTAAATGTGTCATAAAAGTGTTTAGTAATATTTGAAATATCCTGAGGGATATCATAAAATTATTAATTTGACTTTTATCTGAGAAAAATCAGAGCTTTTAAAGCTATAGCTCTAATATTATTCTGAGCAGAAAAATGTGTAATTAATTAGACAATAAAACTTTGAAAATAAAGTGGATCAGAAACATTTTTTTTCAAAAAGTACTCGATAATTCAAAGGTAAGAGTAGGACACATTTTCCCCAAATGCACATAGACCAAAATAAAAATCTACACTCACCCACTGTCGGTCACCAACCTAGTTGGCATAGCATTTGTAAAAAATAGGGCATAAGAGTTAAAAGTGTGAATAAATAATTAAAGACAAAGGACTGATTCTTAATGCTGAAGTACTGGTTACTAGTATTTTTTTACTACCAGGAATGTTCTTCCTATAAACACTTTACCAGAATATTCTACTTTAAATCATATATTACTTTAAGCAATAATTCATCCTTCCAACACCTGTCAATTCATCTATTTCCTAAATCTCCATTATGCTTTAATTCTCTGCTTTTGGCTGCTGTGTACTTACAGCTGTTGATCATTACGGTTACAGCTGGCCTGTAATGAAGTAGTCTTTACAAAAAGAAAAATTATTTATGTTTCTTCTCATGTTCCAGTGGACATTAGCTAAAGCAAGTCCAGAAGTAGATAGCCAGCCCTGTCCATGCAGCTGGTTAGCAGAGTTACACACTGGCCTGGAAATCACTCTTTCTGCAGCTAATTTGAGTTTACAAACATCGAATAGGGAATATCATATGTTGTCAGCTAGACTCCCTGGGATTTACACATGTGGCAAAACTACTTGTCTGTATAAAAAAAAACAAAAAACAACCCCTCCCCCCAAAAAAACCCACACAAGTATTCACATGTATTTGGAATAAGAACCTTTCAAAATATAGCTATGTAGGTGGTGGTAAGTTCTGGTTACCAGTGTCTCCCTAGATTAATATCAGGGTGATTTTATGTACAACTGTTTGACAGTAGACAGTGGAACAGGTTATTACATCAGTGAAGTAACCCCAAGTATACAAATTGAAACAAAGGGGTTTTTTCTCTTAAATAAAATAGAGAATCCCTGGAAGTCCTGAATCAGGATGAAAACAAATACCATCTCTATCAAAATTGTTTTCCAAAATGATGTCATTTTTTCTCTACATATAAGTCCATGAAAGTCAAAGAACTGATACAGTAGAATTTAAATAATTAATCACACCTGTAATCATGATTTGCTATTTCACAAAGTAGGAGTCTTTCTTCATTTCATCCCATCATCAGCCCAGTTACCCAACAATTGTTGAAAGCAGTAGGGAGAGCAAATTAAAATGAATCTACTTAGCATTTGCCAGATAAGCCACAAATTAAATACTCTCTTTAAAGAAAGAAAGCATTTCAAGTCTAAGAAGAGAAGTCAGTACTGGTTGATGAATATTTCCACTTCAAGTTACATGTATGTCATAAAATCTTTCATTTGCCGCCGTGAAAATTGTCAGCAATCTTTGCCTTTTATCTGGTTCATCTTGAAAGCCACAAATGGCATGATTTAACTGTTACATGGCCTTGGCATGGTAACAGTGGAAAAGTAAACCGAGCAAAATAAAAAACAAAGGCATTAAAACAACTAACTCATCTTCGAAAGGATGGGGAGAACTAGAAAGATCTAAGGACAACAAAACAAAACAAATTGGAAGCTATTTTGTAAAAGAGATTCTTTGGGAGAAAAAAAAAGATGTCTGAAGAATAGAGCTAAGAACCTGTGACAGCAACATATCTTAGGCTTTGACATCAATATTCTTAGCAGAGTTGGCTGCCCAGGACTCTGAACAGAAAGCTCAGGCTGCTGAATGCAGCAAGCATTCACCAGTGTAGCAGTAACCGACTTGGGATGTGGCATCTCTAGAAGTGGGTCTTTTTTTTAAGACAATTTTTTTTTTTAAATTCTTAATAGTTATTACAGATTTTAGACATTTCTCTAGTGTGGGCATGTTAACTCTTGATGTGCTGGGCAAATTCCAGTTTGGGTACTGTACTTTAAAAGCAATAGAAAAATCTGGAACTCCATTTCATGTAAGAAAGCATATGGCTTGAAACTAAATATAGTTTAAACATATGAAGCATATTAAATTAATTATTATAATTTAAGAGATTTGAAAAATGTCTTCAGTTTTTATGACATGTGCTTCTAATGATTCACATTACCTGTAGGTACTTCAAAAGCATTGGGATTAAGATTATCTCCAGTAATTAGGGGTCAAATGATATGCTGGCTATATTAGGGAAAAGAGCCCTGTTAAAGTGGGCCACAGACCAGAATCATACCCTTCAGGACAGATGGGAACCAAGCCTCAAAATGTTCTGCAATTGTACCATTTCTAAATGCCATGCTTTAATGCTGTGAGAAAATATAAGGGCTGTATCTGAAGAGCTTCATACAATATTTGTACCTGACGTTAAACAAAATGTACACCTTTGTTCAAGGGTAGTCCTACCCTTAGAGCCCTCATTTCTACCTCCTAGACTATTTTATGTTAGATGTGTTTTCATGCTCTACTACGTCTGAATGTCCTAAACTGAACCAGGCGTGCTATTTATTTATTTACTCACTCATTTATTTATTCCACTAATGTTTACTGGACACCTATATGTTCTAGGCACTGCTTTAGGTACAAAGGAAATGTAGTAAAGAAGAGAAATAAGGTGATTTTCCTCTTGTATTTTCTATTCTGGTGGTCAGATGGACAATAAAAAAAGAAGAAAAGAAAATTAAGAAACACCAAATATGGAAAGAAAAATCAGGAGAGAGTGATCGGTGGGAGACATGAGTTTCTTTAGTTTGGGTCGTTCAAAGAAGCCATGCTCAGCAGCTAGGTGACATTTTGTTGAGACTTCAAGAGTGAAAAGGCAGCAATGGTGTTTTTTAATCTTGGGGGAACAGCCGGTGGAGGGACCTTGAGCTGGAAATGAGTGGTTCAAGAAAGAGCAAGAAAGCCTTGGCTGCAGCCAAGTACGTGGGGAGGGAGGAGAAGAAATGAAGTTGAGCATTGGGTAGAAGTGAGATCATACACAGCCCACAGTAGGAGTCTGTGTTTTATGTAACCTAAAATAACAGCAATAACCATAATGATGCTAATAGCAAGAGGTAACTCATTGAGTGTTGCTATGTGCTGGGCACTGCGTTAATACTACCCGTAACCTCATCTACTCATTCTCACCATCCCTACTTCATAAATGGGAAAGTGAAGCACAGGGAAATGAAGGACCTTCCCCCATTCACCCAGCTAGGAAGAAATGGAGTCATTTAATGATAAATACTCTACCCCTTAAATTTCACAGAAGTTGCAAACACCCAGATGATCATTCTTAATCCTTCCTTTTAGCTCAGGCCCTCAAATATGCATGACATACCCCCTCTCTGCAAGCCATTATATTCAGCACAGCTAGAGTGCTATCTCACACTATTATATTTGTCTGCACTCATGTCTTACAGGGACTGGCCATGTAGGAGACTATATGGTAAACTGGGAAAAGCAACAGACTCCAGCATTACCATTCTGGTTTGACAGGCTCAATAGAGTAGTGGTTAAGAGCACCTGATTTTGTGGCCTCAGACAATTTATTTGACCACTCTAAACATCGAATTTATCTATTGCTAAAATACAGGTAATAATAATATCGCTTACCTCATGCAGGTGTTTATTCATTCATTCAACAAATATTTATTGAGTGTCGTCCACTGCTTTATGTAGTTTACATTCTATTGGGAGAGGCAGAGCTCAGCCATGATTAATATATGGTAAAATGTATAGCAAAATGTATGGTATGTTAGATAGTATTAAGTGCTGTGGAGAAGAAACTAAAGCATTAAGAACAACAAGCAGAATCAAGATGGGGGAAATGACTGCCTTTTAGGTGGGGAACCCAATTGAGGAATCACTGACAAGATGACACCTGAGGAAAGATCTTTAAGGAAAAGAGAAGACCAGAGGCAGAGACTGAGCTAAGAGAGAGCTTGGTGTATTGGAGAAGGTCAGGGGAATGGAGTGTGTTGTAGGATCTACTAAGGCAGAGTCATCATTGTGGGTTTTACTCAGGAGTAAAACGAACAGACAACGGAGGGCAGTGAGCAAATGAATGATATAATCCGACCTGTGTTTTGACAAGATCATTCTGGCTGCTGTGTTTAGAAGGGACTGTGGTGGAGAAAATACAGGCAGGGAGACCCCTTAGAGACTGTTGTGATATTCCAGGTAAGAGACTAGGGTGGCTTGAATCAGGATGGTAGCCATGGAGGCGGTAAGAAACAGTCATATTCTGGATATACTTTGAAAGTAGAACAGACAGCATTTGCTGAGGGATCAGCTGTGAGATGGGGAAGAAAAAGAGGGCACAAGGAAAGCTGCAAAGACTTTGCTTATTGCAAGACATACATATGAGAACCAGCACATAAAGCACAGAGTGCAGTGCTTAGTACAGAGGGCGGGATCCAGGACTGATAATTCTTATGTAAATTTCAACATGGACATTGTTATTTCTTCATCCAATACATGGCCTTGGTTCTATCTGTATAATAGGTTTACAGTCAGAAGCACAAATGTAAACTGCAAAGTGGTTCATACATTTAAGTCCTTACAATAGCTGTTTAACAAGGATTTGGGGGAAGAAGTTTACACTTGGCCCCCATGAACAATGGGTAACAACAACTAACTGTACTTGGTACTTACAGAGCCTTTATAGAAGTTCCCAAAATGCTAAAATGAGGAGAACTAGAAGCATTAGGAAGGGAGAATATAAAAATACGTTCATACACCAGAAGGGTTAAGGCTTTGGGGAAGTGACTGAGATAAGTGCAAGGCAAAGTCCCCTAGAACAAACCAGGGGAATGTTAACGCAAATGGGCAAAGCTCTCAAGGTTTATTTTTGGGTTAGGAGAAGCTAACAATGAACTGCAGTTTTCCAATAATAAAGTCATTAGTCGAGGGAAGCAAGATTAAACATAAAAGGAAATTGTAGGTAGAGTCCATTTTAAACTCACCTGCTTAGAAAATATTTTAGATAAAATGCTGGCTAAGTAAATCAAGAGGTAGATGTTTTATTTCATCTTTTTAATTGCTCTACAATAATAATGAAGGGAATGTTATTGTCTGCCATTTACTGCCTTCAAATGCAAATCTTAAATTGTTTTCCTATTTACTAGATAGACTAAAAGGGCCACTTTTATGAAAACTGAACTATTTTGTTCTATTCCTATTGTTACGAATCCTATTAGATCCCTCTGTAACACATACATTCATGTGAAGTGTCTTCTTATATTTTAAGAAGTATATAGGATGTCTATCTGATTACTAGCTTCAGGATTTCACAGAAACATATTACGAAAGTCGCTAATTTTTGAAGAAAGCTGAAGAACTGAAAAAGTTATATCCGTGAAGAAGGATATAATTTGCAGTGATTAAAATGCTGGCGACCAGAATGAGTGAGAGATTATTCTAATAGTTTTTTTAAATTCTTCATTATATTACTTCATTATATTATATTTATAATGAAGCTATTGACAGACACATGCTGTGAGAAAAACTGTACCTCCACCTGCTAAGAAATGGCACTCATGGTTATGAAAACTGCCTGGCATTTTTAGAATCAGGTGATTCTGTGACTTTCTTCTGAAAGTTATTTCCCCTTGGAACTTGCATTTTAATTACTGATTATTCTCTCTGCTTTACTTCTATGTAGAGATCAAGGTACTTTGATTGAGCTTTATTTAAATAGGACATATGCATTGTTTCAAAGTAGTTTTGCATAAAATGTGAATATGAATATAGCAACTAGGCTATTTATTTGAATCTCAAATACATTAGCATCTATTACCTTCTGTCTTTCATTTAGCTGTCTTGCAATAATATTAAAAGAATATTACATGTGACTGAATTACTAAAGATTTTTTCCCAACTCTGATTTACATATTATTCACTTAAAGCTAGCAATGTAAAATTGCCTTTAATGTTTACTGTTTCAACTTTAAAGTTTTTCTTTTTAATCAGAGAAAATCAAGTTGACAAAATACAATTATGATTTTCTCCAATTACGTTACCTTTAGGCAATACTGTCTTTTAGATTTGTAACATCCTCTGTTCTGGTACTATGGAATTATGGAATGTACAGTGTTTAAGTATATGTTTCTAAAATCAACAGATTAGAGATTCTTAGAAATATTGTATACTTTATGCATTAAAAACATTTCTAGCACCTAAATGTATTTGTTATATGTTTAAAGTTTCAAAGGGCAATAATTCTTTGTTGAATTAAAGACCTTGGGAAAGCTGGACATGTGAGGGTGTATTTTGAATTATTTGGATAGTATTTTAAATGTAAGAGGATCTGTCGATTCCCCTTTAAGAATCACCAAAATAGTGTTATTAATTTCTTCCTTAAATATTTTTTAAATTACAAAAAGTTACTATTGGCCTGAGATTAACGATGGAAGGTTTTAGACTGAAAGGAAAATTATTCAGAACATTGAAAGCAGTTAGAGTTATAAATGAGAATCTTTAGGTCAATTATGTAACATCCTAAGTCCCACATAGAAGAGAAAGCTTTTATTTAGTTTATTACTCTTAATCTTCACTTTCAAGGTGGATTAAAATGAAGGTGTTTGATTTTTTCCAGACTGGCTTAATTTTACTATTTTGATTAATTTTTCTTCTGTTTAGAAAACCATTTTATGATTTGGAACTTGTAACTGACAGAAATCCCAGACTATTTTCCTATAAAGTTTCAAAACTATTGTTTTTTTCATTAAAAGCTTGAACTAACTGTTCAACCCTTTCAATTACATGTTTTTTTTTCTTGTTATGAAAATCAACTTTTATATCACAGGCTTATACATTCTGCTATTACTGCAATATAGCAAACAAAGTTAGTTTTTAAAAATGAATATTTCTAGAATAGTAGAGTCAGATTTCAGCATAGAGACCCTGAGGTCTGGACGATGTGCTTGTATTATTAGTCTAGAAATCCTGAAGCCATCACTTAAGAAAACTCCTAAGTGCAGTCTACACTATACATATTACCATTTAGGGAGAGTGGTAATGCAGATATTATTATCCAAACATTTAATTAAACAACAAGGGGAAAAAAAGCTATATTGTCCGCACTTCTTCCACTGGTAAAATTTTTGGCAGTGGTAAATTTGGCCTTTGCAACAGTCTAACTTAAGCTGTTTTTTGATTAATAAGAAAACTCAAGTGCATCCTGGAAGAGAAGCTTTCAATTATATCAGCAGCTATAGGTGAATTAAAACTGGGTTAGGAAATGATCTAACATTATGAGGTCAGTTCAGCCTTGTACAGATAGAAGTCATACCAAATAACCTCGTTCTTTCATGTTAGAATACTGAAAAACAAACTTGCTTCTCAGAGACAGAGAAGTTCATCGGAGATCAAAATCAGACACTGGGAGTTTTACTCTGGCTTCGTGTCTTACACCCAGGCAATGGCCAAATTACTTAAACCTCAAATGGTTCATCTATAAAGTGGGGATTACAATAATCTCTTGCTCTGTGATGATTCACAGAAATTGAAGGCTTTCTCTCAGTGCTTTTTGAAGTTCTTCAGTAAGCAGTAAGGCATTATTCAGATATGTGTAGAGATTATCATCTGGAAGAAAATAGCATGGAGAAAAAAAAATCAAATAGCTCTGTGACCAAACGTGATAACTCTGTTAGAGATTATGTAGATGATTTCACATACACATCGTATTACACATCATATTTCATTGTATTAGTTCTGTCGACTTCAAGTGATACTAAAAATAAAGCAAAGCTTAAGAAAGACGTTACACAAAATAAAAAATTAATAGTAAAAGATGGAGCAGGTCTGTCTAGAATAGATCGATAAGAGTGAAGATAGGGGAAAGTGTTTTGGGGTTCTAGTAAGAATAATTGTAATAGATAGATTACTTGAGCAGAACTGAAGCAAAGTCTGTTAGGGAAGCAAGGAAGAAGCCGGGGTCTGTGAGCACTTTCAGGGCAACTTTAATTATGCAAACTTTTAGTCACACAGTTTCTGAAAAAGGGAATATATGCCAGCTGTGAGACTCCTCCAAGCCCCCCGCTTGCAGCATAACTCATCAAATTCCTGTTTTTGAAAGGTGACAAGGACACTCAGAAAACCCAGGTCTCCATTGGGTTAAGTTAAAGGAAGATTCCACTTTCTCAAAACAACAGCAGCAACTACCACCAGAATAACAATAAAATGAACGGTTTCAGCTTAATTTCCATTTTTAAAAAGACGGTTGTAATAACTTCTGGACTGGTTCTCCAATCTCTGTTAGAACATATTTCAAAGCAGGCAAAGGGTTTTTTTTCTTCTTCTTTTTTTTTTTTTTTTTGAATCTTATGGCTTCCTATAAGAGGGACACAATTTTCTTCCAGTTTTGAAGCTTTCAATACCTCGTCTTAATGAAAACCGTTCAAAAGTGCTTTAAAAACAAACAGGAATAATTCAGGCTATACAAGCACTCTATCCTGATAATTTAACAGGAGAGAATGTTCAGGAGTAATAAATACATAGTTCTTTTTAATATCTTAAATATATCTTTTTCTTCCCCCTCCATCTGGCATAAGGAGTGCCAAATGCAGAGTGCAAGGGGCTAATTCTCATTTACAAACACAAAATATTCCTTCAAGAAGCGCGTTTTCTTAATCACTGATAATAAAAGGCATCTGTGCCCGTTTCATCTTGCAATTAAAGAGTGAGAAATTACGACACATGCACACACAAACACACACACACTTCTCTCTTCTCTCGTATGTTAAAATCCTATTAGAATAATCATCCGGCGCCTACAAAATTTAGCCACAAGCAGATATTTTATTTTTAAAAAAATCTTTCCATGGACATCTTATACTATTAAACTTAAAAGATTTCAACCGACGGGGGTGGGGATTGCCCAGAGTACATATATTAGTCAATAAGGAACAGAGAGCTTTGATGTGTTTTGGCTATTGCAAGCCAAGTTCCTATTAATTATAGGTTGCTTTACTTTTCCACACATAATTTACCTTTATTAAATGTAAAATATATTTTATATTATGATTATACCAGAGTCAGGCTAGCTGATGATTCTCTTTTTCTGCATTATGTGATGACAATAATTGCTATTACAAAACTTAACGTATTTTTGGTGAGGATGATACCTAAAATACAAACATCTCAGAAACACCTTTGAGCGTAATCCTAGGAGGTATAAAATGAAACATTTTAAGATTGTTCCATTCAACCCCATATAATTCCTTTTGCTCACCTGAATTCAGTTGAGGTCAGTAGAGCTTTTGTTTTCTATTTTACATAAAACCAAATACCCCAATCTAACCATGATTTATACCCATTAACACAAATTTGAACTTCGCATGGTTAGATTTTACTAACCAAAAAGTACTCAAAATCTGGTGAGTCAATCCAGTTCTTACTTGAAGCTCTATAATATATAAAATTTGAGCAGAAATATCAGTTTGCAAAGAAACGTACTTTTTTTTTCCTTCAAGAATCATGGTGAGTTCATGAACGATTTCTATCTGAAAACACTCTTAAATTTCTTCCTGCACTTTCCTGAAAGAACCAGTAAGGTACAGAGCATAGAAACAGCAAGGAAAATCCCTCCCGGAAAATATGATTTTAATTTTAAAAGTCAAATCTGTGAACTAAACAAACCTTTAGTTTCAGTTTACTTTAATCAAAGGATAGAGACTGAAAAATTATTTAACTCCCAACTGAACAGTTGACTTTTAAATTGGATAATGCAAGAAAAGAAGATTTTGGCTCTGCCACATTTTAAAACTTAATTAAATTAATATCAAAATAGAAAGTACAGCATTTTGCTTATTTTCATCATTAGTAACTTTGTGACCACTCAGTTCATAGAGTGTGATGTGTAAAAGGAAAAACTCAGCCGTCTATCTGTGAGGATTATACCTGTCATAAACATAGTAAGATTACCACTGGAAAAGTATAACACTTCTCCACTTCCCACACCTTTCCCACCCCCTTATTTTTATAACATAAATGTTCTTGCAGATAACACAATCACTTTAAAAAACACAAATTCTTCTACCAAAAAAAAGTTAATTTGATAGATGCCAGTGCTCATTTATCATGGATATAATTCAAGTGCAGTAATTGCAATTAACTAAAATAATTAAGGGTTGTACTTCAATTTCGAGAAAGCCAACCGCATTGAAATGTGTGTGTGACTCAAAGATTGGTGATACTCAGCTTTCAAAAGCCACCGGCTTGTACATCTCCCTGAAGCAGCCACATCTACAGAATCAGTATCATTTGTGGCAGTAACTTAAAATACGGATCACAGGACAAACGTTGCCCATATGGCTTTACAGAACAGAATGTGATTGCTCTGATCTCTTGTATAGTTGCCCAGACTAAGGATCGGGGACAGCAGGATCGATCAGCCCCAGCAACAAACGATACTTTACATGCAAGACACAGCCCTTCTTTTGTTCAAACCATGTCAAGGCATGGTCCCTGCTGGGGACCTAATCTACAACAACTTTGCGACCTCCTGCTTCTACAGCTTAATTATTTAGGATCAAATAGACAGCTAGGTACATTAACATGACCCTAGAAGCCAAACCCGTTACTCTCTTCAAATATTCAATTGACCTTCCAGAGTAAATATTTTCCCCTGACCCCTCTACCACTCATTTTCTCTTAAATTGGTTGCTAATGCTTTGAAAAGTCTCCTGATATTTTGCAAGCAGCTTTAAAGCAAATAAACCCCTGACTGTATAATTTTAGCCTTATTGACTGGGGCACTGATAGAAACTGAAGCATGCAAGAGGTCCAACAGATTTGGCATTACGTTAATCACACCAAATTTTCTGGCTCAAAGATAAGTTAGAGATCTTTGCAGCAGGCTTACAAATCTGCAGCTTCTGTGTTAGCAGAGAGCTTGCTTTGTTTTATGCCAAGAGGACTTATTTTGAAAGAATGAGGCAAGAGTGAGGGGAGAAGATCAGCACCCTAAGCAGAATAAGGATTACTCTGAAGCATGAAAATATAGGTCACAGCTATTTCCATGGCATAAGTACCACTAGCTATATCACTTACACCCAGATCATTTGGGGAAAACTACCAGCTACAAGAAGTGCCTAAGTGGACAGCAAACACATCTTGTCTTAACAAGGTACTTAGGGTTCCATTTACAATCTGTTGAACTTAACATCACTCAACTATATTGTTTGCCTTCAAAAAATAATGTAAATGAGCTAGAAGTTGAAAAGTTGCTTTGCCTGTTTTTTGTTGTTGTTGTTGTTGTTGTTGTTTCTTTTTTTTTTTAAGTTTAGGTGGTAGGGCACAGAAAAGCAAGAATGAATAGTGAAAGCCAGCTGTATTACTTTAGTATGTCAGAGGAAAAAAAGAACATAATTAGGTTTACAACATCAGTGGCTTATTCGAAAAGAATGCCTTTTTGAAGCAAACACAAACACATCCCGTGTGAATCCATTCCATTTTCAATGAACTGAAATGGTGGTAACGGGGAGAGTAATGCATCCACTCCAGTTGTAAACAGACGTTTTCCTACATGTGAGTACATAATCCCTGCTGACATTAATGGGAGTGACACACAAGCAGGGGGGGAGAGAACAGCCCCTTTTGTTTGTTCTCACTCACATTACTCTAGAGTCCACTTTACAACTTCAGCGTCAAACTGGTGGAAAACACACCCTGTGCATTGATAATGGAAAAATGAGATTAACCAAGTGAGCAAACAGCCTTCCTTCTTTCTGTGATGTGGGAAGCTATACAATGCAATGGAAAAGGATCTTGATTTTAGCTTTTCTTTTCATTCTTTCTTTTTTTCCCTGCATTATCCACTCTATTTAAGAACCTCTTCAGGCTTGTAAAATACCCCTTCTTAGTTCATGTAAAAGAGTAATAAAATCATTATAGTTTTCCTTCGCCAAAAGGTACTTTAGAGACTAATCTTAATTTAGATCCAGACATTGCTAAGTCAAATACATCAGTGTTGGGAAAACGAATTAGAAGAGAGGTCATTTTTCTTACTAATTTTTTAAAAAGGTGTTGCAGATTGAAAAATGCCTTAGGAATCATTCCTTAATGCTATGGCTATATTACAAAGTCGTAATTCTCCCACTTTGACATTTGGGATTTCCAGTGGCTTACTTTAGGAATCTACGTTAGGAATTAATTTTTTACTTACTGGTTCATACCAAGGCTGAGATTCCCTTTACTGAAATGGAACAAACGATAAAATTTTCAAAATAACTATGTTCCAAAGATTCTCACCAGGTAGAAATGGCCCCAAATAACAACCTAGGCTTTTAAAAATATCCTTCAAAAAATATTTGCAGGCTTCCCTGGTGGTGCAGGGTTTGAGAGTCCGCCTGCCGATGCAGGGAACACGGGTTCGTACCCCAGTCCGGGAAGATCCCACATACCACGGAACGGCTGGGCCCGTGAGCCATGGCTGCTGAGCCTGCGCGTCCGGAGCCTGTGCTCTGCAACGGGAGAGGCCACAACAGTGAGAGGCCCGCATACAAAAAAAAAAAAAAAAAAAAAAATTGGCACATGGTCAACATTATCTTTCTCCCAGAAATAAGCAGTCTAGAATGAGTCCATCAAGTCATCCAGTTCTTTGTGTGCTTTATTTACATCTTTTTCCCCTTAAATGAAGCAATATATTTGTTTATATGTTTTGATCCTAAGGGGAAACTGACAAGATCTCAAACTAGAGACTACAGCCTTATTCATAGATGAAAAAGAAAAGGAAACCCTCTTTCGATTCCTAAAAATCTGTTATGTGTGAACACAAAAATAATGGAACATAATGAAGTGAAAATTCTTTTTTCCTATTACTTTTGAATCCATAAAAATCCATAATAGCTAAAAAGTTGAAATACTAGTCAAATTTGGGAAACTGAAAGAAAACCCGTCTTAAGGGCTGGGCACGTTACAATGAAAGATGAGATATTAAAACCAAGATACTGATCTGATTTGTTAACTAAATCCATTGAGACAGTTAGACCCAAGGATGCTTACTGGTGTTTTTATTCCCAAATAACCTACAGTTTGTGTAACTCTTTGTAGTCTTTTTCTTTTTTTAGATATAAGGACCCCCAGAGGAATCTCTGAGATTGCTTCGGTGCATTTGTAACCCAGCAGCTATGAGGAACCCATAGAGCCTTCTGAGACAGCGTTGTGCAGATTCTTTGCTCATGAACAATTTATTTCATAGGACACCCGTTTTGGAGGTACTTGTCATCACTCTGACTACATAATGTGAAAGGTTGCCAAGAGTTCTTCGCTGCTTTTCACATTCACTTGTCATGAACAAAATATGTGATTAAGTTCCATTTTCTGTAAAAGGAGCTCTGATTCTCTACTTGGGAACATAAAGGGAGTAAAAGGGTGTCAGGTCTTAATTATTCCTTGCCTTTTTAATCCCCAACATCTGGAATTATACGAGCACAATGGATATGTAGGTTAAATTGGGTAGTATTGTCACATTTTTAAAGGCACTATTTTGATTTTTTTTTTTTTTTTTTTTTTTTTTTTTGCGGTACACGTGCCTCTCACTGTTGTGGCCTCTCCCGTTGCAGAGCACAGGCTCCGGATGCGCAGGCTCAGCGTCCATGGCTCACAGGCCCAGCCGCTCCGTGGCATATGGGATCTTCCCTGACTGGGGCACGAACCCGTGTCCCCTGCATCGGCAGGTGGACTCTCAACCACTGCGCCACCAGGGAAGCCCCACTATTTTGATTTTTAAAGGAGTAGTAGTGTTTTTCTACAGAATGCAACAATGTAAAGCAACTTTCATAGATATATTATTATCCCAATGATTCAGCAGATAATTTTCAGCAGATAATTTTTAGTTTTCGTAATTTAAACATGGTTGTAGTAGATTGCATTTTCCAAAGATGGCTGCAACAACATTCACAGTCCCTTCTTACAATGTGACTCTGACACTCCTCCTATCGGGAGGTAGAATCAACCTGCTGCTCTTGAAACTGGGTGGGTTTTTGTGACTATTTTGACCAGTAGATTATGGCAGAAGCCACCCTCTGTGACTTCTAAGGCTAAGTCATCACAGAAGTCTTCAACTGCAATGTAGGCAACCCAGCTATCCTCAGACCTCCATGCTGTAAGGAAGCCCAAACTACCACATGCAAAGGGACCACATGAAAGGCCTGAACTTACAAGAAGAGAGAGAGATGCCAAGACAATTCCCAGATATTCTGCTCCCTTCCACCTCTGCTATTCTAGTTCCAGCCATTGTCTGACTGTAACCACATGAGAAACTTTGAGTAAGAACTGCCCAGATGAGAGACCTGCCAGAATCTCTGAACCACAGAAACCATGAGAGATAATAAAATGATTGTTGTTCTCTTAAGCCACTAAGTTCTTGTGTGATGAGTTATACAGAATTAGATAAACAGAACAGTGGTAGATATTTGTTTTTCTCTTTCTGACTTACTTCACTCTGTATGACAGTCTCTAGATTTTAAGAGGCTGACACTAGTCACTATCTTCTTAGAATGTTCTTGCACCTCTCATTTTAGGAAGAAGTAAGAACATCTAGTTCTTATATGGAATATGGATATAATAAAGGGTGAAAATGCATCTGAGTGGCTCAAGTAGTAAATTATATCAAGTAGTGGATTATGTTGGATCCAGTGCCTCCACATTTTTACTTTGAAAAGCCTGCTCCCTGGGCCTTGGGTACTTGCTCAATGGAGAGCCCCCATCACTGTCACTATTGTCTTATCTCCTAAGATTTCCAACTCTATCCTCTTTCCACTGGGTCTGGGCTTCAGCAGGATTTCATTGTATCATCTACTGCAAAAAGAGTTCCAGCAGCTCCAGAGCCCAAGGTCAAAGCAACCAGGTCTATGGAGTCTCTGGGTTCCCTAGTGGCTGCCCGGAAGGCTTGGTCAATTCAGTTTGGAAATGCAGGACACTTAATGGTTTTGTAGAACAATTTTTTTTTAATTGAAGTATAGTTGATTTACTATGTTGTGCCAGTCTCTGCTGTACAGCAACGTGACTCAGTTATACACATTCTTTTTTCATATTCTTTTCCATTATGGTTTATCACAGGATACTGAATATAGTTCCCTGTGCTATACAGTAGGACCTTGTCATTTATCCATTCTATATGTAATGGTTTGCATCCAACCCCAGACTCCCAGTCCACCTCTCTACCTCCCCACTCCCTTAGCAACCACAAGTCTGATCTCTATGTCTGTGAATCTGTGAACAATTTTTAATCCATTACAGGCAAGAGATGGGAGGGAGTCACAGGTAAGTTCGTCTTTCTCTCCCCTACTGATTGTTCTATGTATCTCTCTAAAGACATCCCATATGACTGAGCAACTGGCTGGGGTTTTTTGTGAGGCTCTGGATGGCTTGGTAAGCTTTCCCTCTTTCCCTGCCTCTCTTCTCATTTTCCATAACTCTTGTTGCCCAGAGATTGAATCACTCAATAAAACATTAACATGTTTTCTAGGGACTTATGCTAAGACAGTTGCTCATCTCTGAATAAATTCTAGACTGCTAATGTCCTTGGTGTGAGGTGCATAGAATAGATATGCTATATCACCTCCCGCATTCTAGAGAATATACATCTAGTAATAAAATCTCAAATCATAAAACCTTTATTATCTATCTCATAATGACCTCTTATTCAGCTTTGGTAAAATGATGATCCTTATAAATTTTCACATATGCTAATATATTCCTATTCATCATAATTTGCAAATTTATCATAGTTGACTTTCATATTAAGTTTTATCCACTGTCCTAGTCTGCTGAGTCTCTCTAGAATTTGATCTTCCAAATGTTTAGGTTTCTCTCCCGAAACAATGTAAACCAAACATGCAAACAATATGCAAACACACAAGCTGACATTCTTTGCCAAATCATTAATAAAACCTTGGACAAGACAGAACTGAATACAGTCTCCTGTGGCATGCCACTATAGTCTACTTACAGATCGATATTGATTGTTGTTAAGCTGCACACATCGATTGCAGTGATTCAATCACTTACGAATCCACCTAGGTGAACTATTATCTATTTTATCTTTGAGGATTCTTACTTTATAGTATGTTTCCATGTCACAGTCTATATCTTTAAAAAAAAGTTTTTGTTAACTTTTTCTATTCAATATAAAAAAGCACTTGAGAATTCAATTATGACCGATGATGCTCTTTTAAAGCCAAATGAATCCCTTTGGAAAACTTGAGGAATAATAAAAATATCCCTGATCAATTTAGTAGTACATATCAAGTGCCTTAAGATGCACATAACTCTTGGTTCAGTAATTCTACTTGTGTAGATTTTTATAGAAGTAAAACTGAAGATACTTTTAGATATTAAAATTGGATACAACAATAGAGGTTCAATTAAATGAAGTAAGGCAAATCTGGGAGGTGGAATAAAATTTACTAATTAAAAATAGTTCTAAGGCTATTTAGTGACATGGAAAAATATTTGTATTAAGTGAACAAGCAGCTAGATCTCTTTCTACTACCCTTTAGCTATAATCTGTTGGGTGGAAGCAACAGAAATCTTTGATTAGTAAGAGAGCCAAATTTATCATTCTGTGGGCTAAGCATAGCATCTTGCTTCTACCAAATGTCCCCTGCCCACAGAAGAGTTGAATCGGCTACAATTAGGATATGTATTGCATATATAAACACACAGTGGGGAATATACAACTAAAAAAATAAGAATTAGAACTAAACCAGAATTATCACCACAATTATGATACGAAACATTTTCTGCCTTGATTTTCAAAAGAAATAGTGTAAAAAGGGAGAGAAGTTTTGCCTTTAGACCCAATTGTTTCTATAGCCTATGTATGCCCTGCCTGCCCTGAAGCATGAAGCTTGAACAGCCTGAACTTCTTTTTTTTTGAGGTTAGTCACACGAGGATTATTTAAGGGTACTCTGGGGTTGTAAAGTTGTTCAAAACTAAGACATTAATTACCATACTGGAAAGAGTTGTGTTTGGATAGACAGACCTGCACCATGAAGCAGCCAAATAGCAACTTTAAAGCAGTGCCTACAGAATACGGGATTGCCATGTAATGAACTAGAGGCAAAGAACTTTTCACCTAGTCAGAGAGTTGTTTTCTCTCTCTCTTTCATACACACACACACACATATATGCACACGCACACACACACAAAGAGTGATGGGAGAATTTTTCACATATTAAGGTGTGGAGAAGTCATTCTGGCTTATACATGATTTGACTTGAATTTAGGCTAACCAAAACAGCCTGTTCATGGCCTATTAAACATGCATTGTACAACTGCTTTAACCATTAAAAATAAAAATCAAAATGGAGTAACCCTGGTTCAGGCATTCAAAATGGAGCTGGGTGGTCATTGTGGATGTGGTTTCAGACATGTTCCTGTATTAATGAGAACTTGAATCTTCTGAACTGTATCAGACTCAAGGACACCACCAGCTGTTCTCAAAACAATATCTGCTAGCTGACAGCTGCAATGCTACAGTCCCAAGATCTCCCCCTGAAACTATGCAACTATTTCAGACTCCAAACAATCCTTACTTAACAAGCACTCTCACTTCTTGCCAGCTCTAATCCTAATTCATGCCAAACAGTTTATGTAATTTTGTGGGTTTTGCCTTTATAAGCTTCCCCTATATTGTAGTCCTGTGGAACACAATTCAAGTACTTCTTGAATCTGTGTCTCCCAGGCTATAGTCCTCAGTTTGGCTCAGATAAAACTCTTTTCTATTCTTATTATAGATTGCTTTATTGATTATTACCTATCAACAACAGAGAGACACACAGAGAGATGGGGGGACAGGCAAACAGGAGATAGAACATTGGAGTGTTTTTAAGGAGAGTGCCTATTTTAAAATAAATTTCCATCCTCTAAGAGCTCAAAGCTAAGTCACAGTTAAATGAACCCTTTTGGTGAGTCACTAGCCCCATTTTCTTTCTTCAACCGTATGCCTGTATACATACAACATCCCATAACCTTCCCTTTCTGGATCACTTTTCTCTTGTACTGCATTCTGACCTTGTATTCAGGCATTCTGATTCTGGCACGCACCTTAGTAAAAACCAAAATAAAGGCTCAACTCATTGGTATTAAATTATAACGACTGGCAAAGCTTTGTATTTTTGTTTTTCTTTTTGTATTTTTATTGATATATACAAGTACACAAATCAAAAAGGTATGGCTCAATGTTTTTTTCCCAAATTGAACACGTATATATAATGAGAATTCAGATCAAGAAATAGGACACTACCAGCCTCTAGAAGCTCCCACTTACCCACTTCCAGTAATTAATCCATCTCCACAAAGAGTAACCACTTTTCTGACCTCTAACATCCGTGATTACTTTGACTTCTTTTTAAACTTCATATATATGAAACCATAGAGTATATTCTCTTTTTTGTCTAGCTTCTCCCACTCGACATTATGTTTGTGAGATTCACCAATATTGTAATAGTTGCAGTTCATGCTCATTGTTATATTTTCCATTGTGGAATAAACCAATTCTACTGATAATTATTTAAGTAGTTTTCATTTGGTGCTCTTACAAGTAGTGCTGTTGGAACATCTTAGTTCTGTGAGCATATATAAATATTTCTGTTGGTTGTACATCTACGAAAGCAACTGAGTATCAAAGAATAGGCATATGTTTAGCTTAAGTAAATACCAGAATGGCAGAGTTTAAGATATTACTTTCTGTGTTGTATTCACATTTTAATAAGAGTTAAAAATCTTAAGCCATAAAAGTAATTCTCTAATTGTGGAATGAAACTGCCAAGGAGATATTCTGAGTGTCAAAGGAACTTCCTAAATTACATGTGGACCTTCTAAAGCCAGCTGAGCTTTGCCGACAACTGATTTTTATGTTGGGGCAAGCAGAGATCATAAAAATATTTTTGCTAGTTTATATTAATAAAAAATTGTTTCCCTTCTGAAACCAATTATACAATTCTTAGAAGGTCTTAACCAGATTTGTCACAAGTCTAATAGAGTAGACATTTCTGGTAAAATTGTTTGTTTGAAATCCATATATTTTTGTGTTTTCATTTAAGACAGCTTTTGTTTAAAATTATACAAAAATATGTAAGTTAATATAATACTAAAGAAACATTAGTGCTTCAGAAGCAAAAGTTTCTCTGAAGTGACAAAACATTTAAGAGAAAGATTTGAATTAAAAAAAAAGTTTTCAAAATGTTTTATACATTTTATAAGAAAACCCTTTACTCTTGAAATGAATAGTACAAAGATATTTGCTAAACTAGGGCCCTCGTCATTCAGAAACATTTTATTTAGTAGGAGGTTAAAATCAAAACAGAAATGGAAAGTGGATATATACACATGTATTTTTACAATAAAGATAGAGTTTCTCAAGATTAGACACTTTGGTGTTCACTTGTTTGTGCCTCTCTTACATGAAGAGTGTGTTATTATCTGATATATTCAAATTAGTCTCAACCTGCCCCATGCAAAAGATTATGAGCTCCTAAAGGGTGAAGAATGTCTTATGCCTCTTTTTATCCAAGGACCTAGCCCAGTGTCTGACATAAATCAGAACCTTGCTATATATTCATTAAACTGAGTCTTTTAAAGTAGGTTACAGGTCAAACTCTCTGACAATACAATCCTTCATATATGGAACGGAACACATGCAATTATTCTCTGTTTATTAGATGGAACAATTCTGAGCTTTGGTGATAAACCTGAATTTGAATCCATGAGCATATAAATTGTCTAGGCCTTGTGTTTCTTACATGAAATTGGGATAATAATAGTTATCTCAGAGGTTGTAGGAAATGTGATCATATAGATAAACTGCTCAGTGATAGTAATGTAGAGAGTAGAAATTCACTAAATATTAATTTTCTTTACCTCACAACATTGACATTTTAATAGGTGGATTTTTCCTTGTTCAAAAAAATCTTTACAATTAGGAATCTTAGAGTTGAGTGAGAAAGAGAATCTAGAAGAGTTCCACTTCACACAAGTCTGATGATGTTTGCCTACTAAAGCTTCTGGCTATCTGGAGATGTTAAAAAAAAAAAACGGAAAAGGGAGAGGAAAGGGACAGATGCCAATATTTATAAAGAAGACTAGGACTCTAGAAGAAGAGTTGGTTTTCCCATACTCAATTGTAAAACTAAATGTAGATCCTAAATGCTGCTCTTTCTTTTACTTACACAGCCCAATTGTAAATGGTAAACAGCTAGTTATAAGGTAAAGAACATGGGCTTTGAAGTTTGAGAGATTTAGCATTTACTATACTGATTAAATATAGGTAATTGGATTAATTTCTCCAAGCCTCAGTTTCTGTTTGTAAAATGGAAATAATAAAACTCAGGGTTATCAACATTAAATAAGATGATATACAGAAATTCTTAAAGGGTCTGACTCACAAGAGATTTAAAAAAATTAGTTCTCCTCTTATATCTTTCTTTACTTTCTCCTCTTGACTTTAGTAACTAATGACTCAGAACACTCCCAAGGAAAAGACAATGGAAAGAAGCCAAAAGGTATTGCACTAATTGAATGCTTATCCCAACCCACCCCCAAAATCACAGTGTTCACAATATTTTACTATTATTTATCAAGTCAGGAAAAGATGGAAACACTATACACGCATGTGTTCTGCCATTTTGCATTTCTTAATTTCCCAGGGAAACTTTTCTATTAGTTAAATAGCTATATTCATTTGTTATCGAGACCCTTAAGAAGTAACGATTAACTAATCTTTAAATCTGAATCTTGAGAAGAATGTGTTTTCACAGTGTTAAGCTTTTCCTCCTCTCAGACCCCTTCTCTTCCTACAACTTGCATTGCCCTGAGAAAATGGATGACAGCTTTTTAATCAGGAAAACCTTCCTAAATTAAAAAAAATCCTGACCATAGGTTTTTAATCATTTGATATTAAAAAAAAGTATAGGATTACTGACTTCGCAGTGTGACCTTGGAATGCTAAGCAAAATATGGATGTACTGGTTTTAAATGTTTATATATTGTACAGTACCTTCATATACACACTTGAGGTTCTGATTAGAGAAAGAGATCTGTAAATCACTAGTTATTTTTTACATAGATATTTAAAAAAACAAAACCAAAAAAATCAAAGAAAAAAAAGTACAGGATATAACTTTTGCTAACCTTGCTCTAAGTAAAACTTCTCTTTAATGCTGCTGACTTGACATTTACTTGTATATTTTGCCCATGAAAATCATAGATTCAAACATGGGGCACAAATATTATTTTTTCTGGTCCTAACAGCACTTCCCATTTTGGGGGGTGAGGGACGAGGAGGGGGAAATGTTTTCCTAACCGTGAGGGTGGAATTGGAGTGGCTGTCTTCTCAAAGACTTCACCTGGCTGGTCACAATGATGGGCTAGCAAAGGTTCTTAATCAAAGCTGGACCAGTTAGAGCTCTTGGGATTTTGGCCAAAGGATGCAGCTCACAGTCCCTTTGGGGGGCAAAATTGGGAAGGAATGTTTGGGACCACCCTTATTTTTCTTTCTTTTCCTTCCTCCCTCCTTCCCTTCTTTCCTTTCTTCCTACTCTTCCTTCCTTCCTCCCTTCCTTCCTCCCTCCCTCCCTTCCTCCCTCCCTCCCTTCCTCCCTCCCTCCTTCCTTCTTTCCTTCCTTCCTTCCTCCCTTCCTTCCTCCCTTCCTTTCTTTTTACAAATGTATTGAGATATAATCACAGTACATTAAACTGCACATTTTTAAAGTGTGTAATTTGATCCTTTTTGAAATATGTATTCACCTGGAAAATCACTATCACCATATTATATCAAATATTTCCTGCACTACTTTTCAAAAAAGAAGTCTGAAATTGGGAGGAAAATTTTGCCAGTGGACCTAATTGTCTCTAAGACCTACATAGGCCCAGCCTGCATTTTGATTAGATGAGTCAATAAATCCTTACACCTAAGCTGGATCAAGTTGGGTTAGCATCATTTACTACTAAGAATCATCAATAAATATCCTGATTACTAGCGCATCTGCAACACTTTTTGCAGTCATTTTATAAGCAAAACTCAAGCTAATTTTCAAATTCCTATTCATGGTAAGTAAAATGTACAACAAAATTAATCACAAGTACTCATCAATATTTGATGAATTAGAAGTAATTCAAAAACCATTTGCTAATTTTTCTTTTAGTATGAAAAGGACTCAGAAAGTTACTTAGAAGATTTAATCCACACTCCATTTTTCTGTTCTTCATCAGTTCCGGTAAACTATGATAGCTTTTAAAAACCTACTGTGCTAAAAGATGTTGAAAGATACAAATTGTTTAAATATTCTTTGTTTTCTGAATTTTAGAATTTTATTTAATTTATTTATTTATACAGCAGGTTCTTATTAGTTCTACATTTTATACATATTAGTGTATATAGGTCAATCCCAATCTCCCAATTCATCCCACCACCACCAGCCACCGCCACTTCCCCACCTTGGTGTCCATACATTTGTTCTCTACATCTGTGTCTCTGTCTCTACCCTGAAAAGCGGTTCATCTGTACCATTTTTCTAAGTTTCACATATATGCGTTAATAAACGATATTTGTTTTTCTCTTTCTGACTTATTTCAATCTGTGTGACAGTCTCTAGATCCATCCACGTCTCTACAAATAACACAGTTTCGTTCCTTTTTATGGCTGAGTAATATTCCATTGTATATATGTTCCACATCTTCTTTACCCATTCGTCTGTCAATGGGCATTTAGGTTGCTTCCATGACCTGGCTATTGTAAATGGTGCTGCAATGAACATTGAGGTGCATGTGTCTTTTTGAATTATGGTTTTCTCTGGGTATATGCCCAATAGTGGTATTGCCGGGTCATATGGTAATTCCATTTTTAGTTTTTTAAGGAACCTCCATACTGTTCTCCATAGTGGCTGTATCAATTTACATTCTCACCAACAGTGCAAAAGGGTTCCCTTTTCTCCACACCCTCTCCAGCATTTGTTGTTTGTAGATTTTCTGATGATGTCTATTCTAACCAGTGTGAGGTGATACCTTATTGTAGTTTTGATTTGCATTTCTCTAATAATTAGTGACATTCAGCAGCTTTGCATGTGCTTCTTGGCCACCTGTATGACTACTTTGGAAAAATGTTTATTTAGGTTTTCTGCGCATTTTTGGATTGGGTTGTTTTTTTTTTTAATATTGAGCTGCATGAGCTGTTTATATAATTTGGAGATTAACCTTTTGTCCGTTGATTCGCTTGCAAATATCTTCTCCCATTCTGAGGGTTGTCTTCTCGTCTAGTTTCCTTTGCTTGGCAAAAGCTTTGAAGTTTCATTAGGTCCCATTTGTTTATTTTTGTTTTTATTTCCATTACTCTAGGAAGTGGATCAAAAAATATCTTGCTGTGATTTATGTCAGACAGTGTTCTTCCTATGTTTTTATCTAAGAGTTTTAAAGTGTCCAGTCTTACATGTAGGTCTCTAATCCATTTTGAGTTTATTTTTGCGTATGGTGTTAGGGAGTGTTCTAATTTCATTCTTTTACATGTAGCTGTCCAGTTTTCCCAGCACCATTTATTGAAGAGACTGTCTTTTCTCCATTGTATATCCTTGCCTCCTTTGTCATAGATTAGTTGACCATAGGTGCATGGGTTTATCTCTGGGCTTTCTATCCTGTTCTATTGATCTCTATTTCTGTTTTTGTGCCAGTATCATACTGTCTTGGTTACTGTAGTTTTGTAGTATAGTCTGAAGTCAGGGTGTCTGATTCCTCCAGCTCCGTTTTTTTCCAACAAGAGTGCTTTGGCTATTCGGGGTCTTTTGTGTCTCCATACAAATTTTAAGATTTTTTGTTCTAGTTCTGTGAAAAATGCCATTGGTAATTTGATAGGGATTGCACTGAATCTGTAGACTGCTTTGGGTAGTAGAGTCATTTTCACAATATTGATTCTTCCAATCCAAGAACATGGTGTATCTCTCCATCTGTTGGTATCATCTTTAATTTCTTTCATCAGTGTCTTATAGTTTTCTGCATAAAGGTCTTTTGTCTCCCAAGGTAGGTTTTTTCCTAGGTATTTTATTCTTTTTGTTGCAATGGTAAATGGGAGTGTTTCCTTAATTTCTCTTTCAGAATTTTCATCATTAGTGTATAGGAATGCAAGAGATTTCTGTGCTTTAATTTTGTATCCTGCAATTTTATGAAATTCATTGATTAGCTCTAGTAGTTTTCTGGTGGCATCTTTAGGATTCTCCATGTATAGTATCATGTCATCTGCAAACAGGTACAGTTTTACTTCTTCTTTTCCAATTTGTATTCCTTTTATTACCTTTTCTTCTCTGATTGCCGTGGCTAGGACTTCCAAAACTATGTTGAATAATAGTGGTGAGAGTGGACACCCTTGTCTTTCCTGAACTTAGAGGAAATGTTTTGTTTTTCACCATTGAGAATGATGCTTACTGTGGGTTTTTGTATATGGCCTTTATTATGTTGAGGTAGATTCCCTCTATGCCCACTTTCTCTGGAGAGTGTTTATAATAAATGGGTGTTGAATTTTGTCAGAAGCTTTTTCTGCATCTAATGAGATGATCATATGGTTTTTATTCTTCAATTTGTTAATATGGTGTATCACATTGACTGATTTGCACATATTGAAGAATCCTTGCATCCCTGGGATAAATCCCACTTGATCGTGGTGTATGATCCTTTTAATGTGTTGTTGGATTCTGTTTGCTGGTATTTGGTTGAGGATTTTTGCATCTATATTCATCAGTGATATTGGTCTGTAATTTTCTTTTTTTGTAGTATCTTTGTCTAGTTTTGGTATCAGGGTGATGGTGGCCTCATAGAACGAGTTTGGGAGTGTTCCTTCCCCTGCAATTTTTTGGAAGAGTTTGAGAAGGATGGGTGTTAGCTCTTCTCTAAATGTTTGATAGAATTCACCTGTGAAGCCATCTGATCCTGGGCTTTTGTTTGTTGGAAGATTTTTTATCACAGTTTCAATTTCATTACTTGTGAATGTTCTGTTCATTTTTTCTATTTCTTCCTGGTTCAGTCTTGGAAGGTTATACCTTTCTAAGAATTTGTCCATTTCTTCAGGTTGTCCATTTTATTGGCATAGAGTTGCTTATAAGAGTCTCTTAGGATGCTTTGTATTTCTGCAGTGTCTGTTGTAACTTCCCTTTTTTCATTTCTAATTTTATTGATTTGAGTCATTTCCCTCTTTTTCTTGATGAGTCTGGCTAATGGTTTATCAATTTCGTTTATCTTCTCAAAAAACCAGCTTTTAGTTTTATTGATCTTTGCTATTGTTTTCTTTATTTCTATTTCATTTATTTCTGCTTTGATCTTCATGATTTCTTTCCTTCTACTAACACTTGGTTTTGTTTGTTCTTCTTTCTCTAGTTTCTTTCAGTGTAAGGTTAGATTGTTTATTTGAGATTTTTCTTGTTTCTTGAGGTAGGCTCGTATTGCTATAAACTTCTCTCTTAGAACTGCTTTTTGCTGCATCCCACAGGTTTTGGATCGTTGTGTTTTCATTGTTATATTACTCTAGGTATTTTTTGATTTCCTCTTTGATTTCTTCAGTGATCTCTTGGCTATTTAGTAATGTATTGTTTAGCCTCCATGTGTTTGTGTTTTTTACATTGTTTTTCCCTATAATTGATTTCTAATCTCATAGCATTGTGGTCAGAAAAGGTGCTTGATATGATTTCAATTTTCTTAAATTTACTGAGGCTTTATTTGTGACCCAAGATGTGATCTATCCTGGAGAAAGTTCCGTGTGCACTTGAGATGAAAGTGTAATCTGCTGTTTTTGAATGGAATGTCCTATAAATATCAATTAAATCTATCTCATCTATTGTGTCATTTAAAGCTTATATTTCCTTCTTAATTTTCTGTTTGGATGATCTGTCCATTGGTGTAAGTGAGGTGTTAAAGTCCCCCACTAGTATTGTGTTACTGTTGATTTCCTCTTTTATAGCTGTTAGCAGTTGCCTTATGTATTGAGGTGCTGCTATGTTGGGTGCATACATATGTATAATTGTTATATCTTCTTGGATTCATCCCTTGATCATTATGTAGTGTCCTTCCTTGTCTCTTGTAACATTCTTTATTTTAAAGTCTATTTTATCTGATATGAGTACTGCTACTCCAGCTTTGTTTTGATATCCATTTGCATGGGATATCTTTTTCTATCCCCTGACTTTCAGTCTGTATGTGTCCCTAGGTCTGAAGTGGGTCTCTTGTAGACAGCATATATATGGGACTTGTTTTTGTATCAATTCAGCTAGACTGTGTCTTTTGGGTGCAGCATTTAATGCATTCACGTTTAAGGTAATTATTGATATGTATGTTCCTATTACCATTTTCTTAATTGTTATGGGGTTTTTTTGTAGCTCCTTTTCTTCTCTTGTGTTTCCCTCTTAGAGAAGTTCCTTTAGCATTTGTTGTAGAGCTGGTTTGGTGGTGATGAATTCTCTTAGCTTTTGCTTGTCTGTAAAGTTTTTGCTTTCTCCATTGAATCTGAATGACATCCTTGCTGGGTAGAGTAATGTTGGTTGTAGCTTCTTCCCTTTCATCACTTTAAGTATATCATGCCACTCCCTTCTGGCTTGTAGAGTTTCTGCTGAGAAATCAGCTGTTAACCTTTTGGGAGTTCCCTTGTATGTTATTTGTCATTTTTCCCTTGTTGCTTTCAATAATTTTTCTTTGTGTTTAATTTTTGTCAGTTTGATTACTATGTGTCTCGGCATGTTTCTCCTTGGGTTTATCCTGCCTGTGACTCTCTGTGCTTCCTGGACTTGGGTGGCTATTTTCTTTCCCATGTTAGGGAAGTTTTTGAGTATAATCTCTTCAAATATTTTCCTGGGTTCTTTCTCTCTCTCTCTTCTCCTTCTGGGACCCCCATATTGTGAATATTGTTGTGTTTAATGTTGTCCCAGAGGTCTCTTAGGCTGTCTTCATTTCTCTTAATTCTTTTTTCTTTATTCTGTTCCATGGCAGTGAATTCCACCATCTGTCTTCCAGGTCACTTATCTATTCTTCTGCCTCAGTTATTCTGCTATTGATTCCTTCTAGTGTACTTTTCATTTCAGTTATTGTATTGTTCGTCTCTGTTTGTTTGTTCTTTAATTCTTCTAGGTATTTGTTAAACATTTCTTGCACCTTCTTGATCTTTGCCTACATTCTTTTTCTGAGGTCCTCGATCATCTTCACTACCATTATTCTGAATTCTTTTTCTGTAAGGTTGCCTTCCTCCACTTCACTTAGTTGTTTTTCTGGAACTTGATCTTGTTCCTTCATCTGGCACATAGCCCTCTGCCTTTTCATCTTGTCTATCTTTCTGTGAATGTGGTTTTTGTACACAGGCTGCAGGATTGTAGTTCTTCTTGCCTCTGCTCTAAATATTCTTGCTATAAGATGTGAAATAGCAAATCTTTCTGTGGTCATTGGACCCCTGACAAGTAGAAGTCTTTGGCTGGGCCATATATATATGAAAGGGAAGAACTATAAGAAATTATAAGAAGCCTGGGACTTCCCTGGTGGTCCAGTGCTTAAGACTCTGTGCTTCCAATGTAGGGGGCGCAGGTTTGATCCCTGGTCCAGGAATTAAGATCTCACATGCTGCATGGCACGGCCAAAAAAAAAAAAAAAAAATTATAAGAAGCTTATTGCCTCATTTCCCAATCTTCATATTTCTAAAACATGGTCATCTTATTTTGGGTAAGAACTAAATTGGAGGAAATGAAAAGTGAAAAAAAATTTTGTTATAAAGACTCCTTTCTGAAAATATGTCTCTATCTCACCTTAGTCTTTGATTAGTCTAAACCTGCTAAAACATCCTATAATTTGGATTTTGGATCTAAGAATTATAGTAAATGTAATTTTTTAAAGTAATACTAAGGCAAAAAGGAGCATCCAATGAAAATTTGAAGGGTTGTTGCAACATTGTCTCTCTTTAAAAATAACCTTGGTCATTGTGAGATAGATTTAATTCAATTTATGCCTAACAGTTTGACATTTGAACTCTATTTCCCAGCATGGTGGTTGATGTCGCTTGGGAAAATACATTCTTACTGGTTGATGTAATAATACCTTAAGTAAAGAGAATAAGGAATTGCATTCAGAAATAATAATTCAAATTCTCTTGTAGAACTTAATGTGTAAAAACAACTATCAGTTTCACAAAAACAACTAAAGCTTAGTTAAATTTACTCATTTATTAGTCAACCTTTGAGCCCTACTCAGCCTCCAGGGAGACTTTGAAAAACCCTACCTTACTTTACCTTCCCTGGAACATACAAACTCATATTTGCTAAGAAAGTAAACAAAAAAATAAATAGAGAAAAAGAGAGCACATTACATTCTCATTAACTTAATTCTTTAGGTCTCACCAATTGGAAGGCTCAGTGTTCACAGTTGCTTCAATAGTTCTTTAAATATTTCTCCTCTTTTATATTGATCAGAGCTCATTTCATACAAAGAGTAATAAGTATCATTTGCAAAATGCTTGGCAAATTTACAAACATTTCTATTGATATGATTTCCCCAGAATAAATGTAGAAATATTTTGCAATGAATATGGGTTAGCATTTTGGTCAGAGGTCACATCAGGGATAACTCTCCACATTTCACTCAGCAGGGATTCAGAATTGACTAGGAATAACATTTCTCAAAGAAGTAGGTGATACATGCAAATCAACTACACTTAGGATGTGTGTCCGAATATCTGTAGACTTCCAGATTCCTGTAGCATTATCTCCATCCTCAGTAAGCTATGTGTCTCCTCCCTTAAATGGACAATGTTTTGTTCATCTTTACATTCATCATGCTATGTACAAAGCAAATGCTTGGTTTGTTGAATGGGTGAATAACACCTTTAGTCAGGCTCTCATGGTCTGAAGTAGGTATATGCCAATTTATATGGAGTAGAAGTGGAGTTGGAGAGATAGAGGTGGGTATTTGTGGCTGTGCTTGTCTTCACCAGCGTTCACATTAGTTAGATCTGAAGTATTTGGGAGGGAGAGGTAATAACTCATTATTTGGAGTCTTTTCCAGGCCACACCATTCAAGGGAAGATGGAGAGATGTGAAGAGCAGTTATGAAAATGCAACATTAAACATGAAATTGGTGTAGAGGACACTGGAAACCCAGTTAGTCAAGACTCTTGGGGAGAAAGGGATTCTTCAAAAGATCACTGTTAGTGTGGGACTGAATTATAATTAGACTTTCTGAATAGAACAAAATAATAAAGAAAGAAATTTAAAAATGGGGCACATACAGAACTGATCAAGAAGGGATTATCAAGAGAATATTACCCAACTACTCATTTGCAAATGAGCATATTCTCACCCAACACTGTTTTCAGTTATGGATGAATGGAAGCTCTAATTGAATAGTCCTTTGTGGTGTCCAAAGTCCAAGACAGCAAGTAGTTCTTTGGTATGGGTTCAGAAGTTTTCCCAGAATGAATTGTAAAACACTTATGCTTTCCGTGAACAGAGGCAAGCTGGCCTACCCCGTTTCTGGCAAATTTTCCTAAGCAATACAGACTCCCCACTTAATCCTTTGGTTTAAACAATATGCAGTTCACACAAATTAGTGAAAAAACAAACAGAGACACAGGTCAGTCATCCAAAGAAAGATGTAAAAATAAAATAAATAAAACATATTTGAAACACACTTAATGGGTCAGAGATAAAGCCCAGTACAAGAGAGGACAAATAAAAACCCATCAATCTGGAAACCTTCTTGGGTTTATAAGAAGCCCCTTCTGATCTCAGACTGTGTTTATCTTCTAGATGGAAAAAAGAGGAAAAATAAATCTCTCCATATCAAAGGCCTGTTTAGTAGAAATACATTGAAAGTGTTTGGCCAATTAAAATGAACTAAATCTCCCCTAGGCAAACCTACTATTGATATATGTATTTAGCTTCCTGACATATTTAAAGGCACCCTGGGAAAGGCTGGCTAGCCAAAATCAAAAAAGTGACAATTCTAAAATTTGAGTTACTTTTGAACTCCACCTACCACAGCAATAAAAAGAGATGTTTCTGCTCTATTGCATTTTGTTGAAACCAAATGAATAGACTGGAGAAATAAATAAGCTGGACACATTATACAGGAATAATATGGCATTGTTGGGAGAGAACATAGAACAAGGGGGCAAGAGCCAGTTTCCTGTCCCAGCTCTGCCACGCTCTACATGACTCCGGGCAAGACTTTACACTCTAAACTTCATAGGCTGCTTGTAAATAAAAGAATAACAATAGATTATTTTTTAAAGTTTCCCTGAGATCCCAAAATATCTATGATTCTAAAGGGAGAAAGGAAGATTTGTGTATAAATTATTTCAAAAGGGTCTACAGTAATTGTTTCCCTTACACCTAAAAGGGAAGATCCAGGGAATACATTGTCAAGATGTCTCCAAAAAACACCTCTTGTCATCAAAAGCCACCAAAAAGCAGGTAGTCAAATAGTTTTTTGTGGGAACACATAGTAAATAACACAGGCTAATATCTGTTGAGTACTTACTGTCTAAAATCTTATTTAGTCCTCAATATAATCCTTTGCTATAAATATTATTTTATAATTATTTTGAAGATAAGCAAACTGAGATACAGCCATAGATGTAGCTCTAAAAGGCAGTCCAGCATTTCACTTCTGACTGCTCAGACTCCAAAGTTTGTATGTTTAATCATCATACAGTTAGCTAAGTTTTCTATAAATCTTCGACTTGTGCTTCAAGCTACAGAACACACACTATTTGCATATGAGCACTCCTTCAGTATTTCTGCTGCAGCATTGAAATGATTCCTCTTCCTTTGGCTTGTATAAAAATATTTTTCTTAATTTACTGAGACTATTTGAGAGAAATGAATCTTTGATAAATTTATGCTAGTCTGTTGAAAATGCTAGAGTAACTCATTGGATTTGAACATTTTCAGCATCCAAACACTGTGTATAAACCGGACTAAGAATCAGATGACTTCTATTAAGCCCTTGCTTCACCAGTTGCTTTGGGACCTTAAGCAAATCATCTCATTTACTCTGAACTTCAGTTTCCCAACTACAAAACAGACCTTGCCTCACTAATATCACAATGCAAGGAGGTAAATGAAAGAAAGAAGGACTCTGAAGCTAGAGGAGCCAGGATGGACATTTTTTCAGGAGTCATGTTATTTTTCACCAATTCCTTCAGAATTTAAATCTCAGGTACTTTGTCTGAAAAATGAAGATGATAATAGTAGCAAATTCATAGGGCTAAAAAGTATAGATTAAATTAGGGACCTTTCCTCACATAAAATACTTCAACACACAACAATGGGGGAAAAATCAACAGAAGTGTTTCTGAACATGGCAGGAACATTCTGTCCTGGAAATGACATATTTCCTACACATGATCCCTTGGGAGTGTGTGTTGTCTTGTTTGTTCATTCATTTGTTTCCCCTAATGGAGGTGGATTTGTGCCTAGACATTCATTTTCTTTCTCTTGACTTTCCTTTCTCTTCTCTTCTTTCGTGGCTCCCCAAATGCATCGCTGTAAAAGTACTGCTGGTAAGGTGTCCTTCTTATTCCACACAAGGATTAACACCTCCCTGACATGATTAAAAATAGCATGGAGACCCCAACAGCTAATTAGTTACAGACAGAAAGATTAAGAAGATTACACAGGTTTTAATCGATAGATTTTTATTTTATTTTTTATTTTTTATTTTTTATTTATTTTTTGGGTGTGGGGTACGCGGGCCTCTCACTGTTGTGGCCTCTCCCGTTGTGGAGCAAGGCTCCGGACGCACAGGCTCAGTGGCCATGGCTCACGGGCCCAGCTCCTCCACAGCATGTGGGATCTTCCCGAACCGGAGCACGAACCCGTGTCCCCTGCATCGGCAGGCAGACTCTCATCCACTGCGCCAGCAGGGAAGCCCTTAATCGATAGATTTTTAAAAGATGTTTTACAAACCCACATTTTATTAAAATCTCTAACTCTATGTGTATCTTACATAACTTGTGGAACCAAAAATAACAAAAAAACCCTCTCCAATACATTAAATGGATTGAACAAATACATACATTACTATTATATGCACCTCATTCTCTTTTACCCTCATGCTATCTATAAAAAGTCCAGAAAAGAATGGCAATTTAAACTATAAAGCTATATTTAACACATTGAAAATGACTAGTGTGTACAATATTCCCCTTTATCCTCTTCCAAATTACCCTATTCCTTCCTCTCTATAAATATTTATTTGTTACATTCTCTCTTTTTCATCAGGTGAGAAAAGACTGTGAAAATGAAAGGCCTTTAAATGGACAAGGTAACATGGAAATTACAGTAGACATCTCAGGCCTGTCACTCAACTATTACTAGTATAAGCATGTAATTTATTGTCTGAATGAGGACACTTTTGGAATTGAAAGGAGGAACTATTAATAATTACTCCAGGAAAATAGGTCAAACTGGGTCTCTCTTGGACGAATCAAAATGTAGGGCTGACTTGTCACCCAAGTTGTGTTGGTTCGACCTCCAAATACTTTCTAACTATCCACAATATATACAAAATATATCCCAGGACTTCCCCAGTGGTCCAGTGGTTAAGACTCTGCACTTCCACTGCAGGGGGCACAGGTTTGATCCCTGGTCAGGGAAGTTCTGCATGCTGCATGGTGCAGCAAAAAAAAAAAAAAAAAAAAAAAAAAAATATATATATATATATATATATATATATATATATATATATGTACACATACACATATATATACTATACATAATATATTTATATAAATAATATATATCTTTTACATATATAATATATAAATAATATATTTTACATATATATTATATATTTTTTTACATATATATAATATATATATATTTTTTACATATATATATATATCCCACATCCCACCCCCTCTCACAATCTCTACTGATCCACCATCATGCCCCTTTTTCTCCCTGGATAGCTGCACTGGTGTCCTGGTATTCTCTGTATACACCTCTGTCCTTCCCCAGCCCCACTTCCACAGCCAATTCTCCACATGGAGACCACATATAAAGTAAAATGTTAAGGCAGTGGTTCTCAACTGGGAGAAATTTTACCAGTCTTGGGACATTCAGCAATCTCTGCAGATAATTTTGATTTTCACAACTTGGGGGCTGCTATTGATAGCCAGTGGGTAGAGGTCAGGGATGCTGTAAAGATCCTATAATTCCACATGCCAACCCCGCTCCACAACAAAGAATTATCTATCTAGCCCCAAATGCAGATAGTGTCACAGTTGAAAGACTTTAAAGTATAAATCAGATCACAGTATGCCTCTGGTTAAAGCTCTCCAATATACATAAAATAAAACCCAATCACCTTACCACTTACCCCTTCATATCCTCTAAACTCTATACTCTATCTCTCTGACTCCTAATTCCCTTCAATCTCCCCCTCCCTTTCAGGTCAGGTCTTCTTTCCTCAAGTCTGGCTAGATCTCAACCAGGGCCTCTGCCTGAAATGCTCTTCTTCTAGGTTTCTGTCTGGCTGACTTCATGTCGTCCTTCAGGTCTCAGTTCATACGCCACATTCCCAGAGAGTCCTTTTTCTGATTTCCTTTAGCTGGAGAACCATGGTCTCTGCACAGTGCCCTCTCACTTTCTCATACCCCATTCTCATTATCCCTCTAGTTATATTCTCTCCGTGGCACTTTTCTGACTGAAATTTCATTTATTTATCTATTTCTCCATTAAAAAAAATTCCATTTCTCTTCATTATAACATAAGTTCTGCTTTTTTCTTTGCTGAATTCCCAGTGATTCGAACAGAACAGGGCCTGGCAAACAGCAGGCAAGCAATAGATTTTTGTCACTGGAAAAACATCTCTGGTAAATCACTGATATATTAAAAAAAAAAAAAAAAACGACTCTGGAAATCAGAGGTAAGTGCAACTGGGAATTTGGAATTCCAAGTGTAGTTTTAATGTTAAATACTGTAATAACAATATTAAAATTAGTGACAGCAACTATCATTTACTAATTGTTTATAACAGGCTGGACACCACGCTAAACCCTGTATATTAATTTTCTGTTAGTCTTTATGACTCCCCATCTCACCATCTATATTCCATCCTCATTCAGTGTTGCCATCCCTTGCCATGGCTTGCTCAGTGTCACCTCTAGACCTTTGCATGCTGTCCTCTCTCCTCAACCACTATCTCCCATTCCTATGCAGCGATCATATGGGACTACCTGTGACAAATTGGATTTGGGGTCTGTATTCTCATAGCACTTGCCTTTATCTCCTTTATAGATAAGAACACTTTGAGGTCAGGGTATCCCCACTGCCTGCCCCATATTTATTTATCTATCTATCTATTTATTTATTCTTAACATCTTTATTGGAGTATAATTGCTTTAAAATGGACTATGAAGGTTCCTTAAAAAGCTAAAAATAGAACTACCATATGACCCTGCAATCCCACTACTGTGCATATACACTGAGAAAACCATAATTCAGAAAGAGTCCTGTACCACAATGTTCACTGCAGCTCTATTTATAGTAACCAGGACATGGAAGCAACCTAAGTGTCCATTGACAGATGAATGGATAAAGAAGATGTGGCACAGATATACAATGGAATATTACTCAGTCATAAAAAGAAATGAAATTGTTATTTGTAGTGAGGTGTATGGACCTAGAGTCTGTCATACAGGGTGAAGTAAGTCAGAAAGAGAAAAACAAATACCGTATGCTAACACATATATATGGAATCTAAAAAAAAAAAAAAAAAAGGTTCTGAAGAACCTAGGGGCAGAACAGGAATAAAGACACAGACGTACAGAATGGACTTGAGGACATGGCGGGGAAGGGTAAGCTGGGATGAAGTGAGAGAGTGGCATGGACATATATACACTACCAAATGTTAAGTAGATAGCTAGTGGGAAGCAGCCACATAGCACAGGGAGATCAGCTTGGTGATTTGTGTCCACCTAGAGGGGTGGGATGGGGAGGGTGGGAGGGAGATGCAAGAGGGAGAGGATATGGGGATATATGTATTTGTATAGCTGATTCACTTTGCTATATAGCACAAACTAACACACCATTGTAAAGCAATTATACTCCAATAAAGATGTTAAAAAAAAAGATGATTTACAGGTAGAAAATATTTGGCAAGTAGACAAATATATTTATTGTTGAATTCTACAGAAGGTACTCAAAGTAGAGACTGTGGGCATATGAAACACTTTTCTACGTTCAGCAATGCTCCCTCTCCTTAGCCAATTTTGAAAATGACCCATTCTTTCACTTTTGGGGAATTCTCACTGTTATTCTAATAGCAAAAACAGGTAGGTCTGCTCTTTTTCTACAAGAAAATTACAGTTCCTTGATAGGTTAAGCTCCTTGGCTTTCAACCTCCTTGTTTATCCATTCAGGAACTGGTTTACTGCCTCATAAAACAGAACACCCATGTGATTAGCACTTAATTATGCCCAAGTCAGTAGCTGGGCTATAGGCTTAGGTTGAATTAACTCATTCAAAATAAGTCTGGAGTTTCGTTTGTTTCACTTGGATTGCAAAGTGACAAAATTTTGCATACCATCTACTACAGATTTTACTTATTCTGAAAGAATATAAAACTTTCATCTATTTGCCTTTTAACGTCAAAGTAAAAATAAATTTGGAATCTGATATCAAATCCTTCCATATTAAAAAAAGGATTTAAAAAATTGGCTAGATACACTCAGACACACATTTAAATGTAATATTGCCCTATTTTATTAACTGGAAAATCACTGTAAAAAATTTATGAAAATTTCTCACTGACTATGATATAAATTGTAACGAACTTTTGGGGTTCATCTGTTTTAGTTTTGACTGTTTCCAAGACAAAATGAACATTTAAGACAAAGTATGAAGGGAATTCCCCTTGTCAGGTGCTGTAGGCAACCTTGTATTCAGACTTTTGTGTAGTTTCCTTCTAAGTCATACCAGGGTTGGGCTGTGTGACCGAAAGGGAACAGCAGCAATGATGTCATATCACTTCTAAGACTAGGTCATAAGGGGCTCTGTGGTTTTCTCTGGCTTTCCAGTTTTGCTCTCTTTCTTGCATCAGTGGCTTTGGGGAAACCAGCTGCCCTGTGTTGAAAAGACCTTCAAGGAACTGAGGCCTCCAGCCAACAGCCACGTGAGTGATCCTCTAAGCAGACCCTTTGGGTTTAGTCAAGTCCTTCAGTGACTGCAGCCCAGACCAACACCCAGACTGCAGTCTCATGAGAACCACCCAACTAAGCCACTTCTGAATTCCTAACCCACAGAAACAGTGAGCTAATAAGTGTTTGTTGTTCTCAGCCACTACATTTTTGGGTAATTTGTTATGCAGCAACGGATAACTGGAGAATGCAGGGAATGAAGACATTTCACTTATCATTTATATATTCTTCATCTTTATTAAAGCCAAGAAAAAGAGAGATGGAACCTGCAGTGGATGGACTACATATAATATTAAGACAATATTATTATTTTCAAGGAAATTTTGAAATATATAGTTTTTGAATTGTGTTGGTTTATGTAATTACTTGGGGCATTAATGGAGCATCTGATTACTAAAACTTAACAGGGATATAGAAAAAGAGGAGAGGATTCAGGCAAAAGAAATAAAAACAACTGGAGAAATTAGTCTCAGTGGAAAAGGCATGCATTATAATAATGGCAGTTAGAGCAGTAGTTTTGAAAAATTTTGTGTTTTGTGTTGAGAAAGTCTTTTTTCAATTGAAAGCTTTTATGGAACGCTGAGATAGACAATATGTCCCTTTAGTAGCTTCAGAATAAACAGAAGAGAAACTGGAAAAGAATGAGGAAAAGGGAATTGAATGGGCCTCACACTTGAAAATCCATCGTACTATGTTGGCCACAAAAGGTGATAGAAAATATCCTTACCTCCTTCTTAGTATCAGGGAGAAGCTTTAAATATTTTACCATTCAGTATGCTGTTCGGTATTCAATTTTTGGTAGATACACTTTATCACGTTAATGACATTTCTTTTGGTTTGCTAAGAATATTTTTCATAAATGGGTGTGGTATTCTAGTACTGTTCTCAGACACAGGCAAATAGGACCCTAGCTCTTGCTCCATGCTTTGTAAGGCTTCACTCTGCTCTTCTCCAGCTGTGTCCTTTCCTGTGGCCGATTATATTGGTCATCTTCCAACTTAATAATATTTCACCCCTCTAGATCCCCTCTTCATTTGTTTTTTGACATCAAAATATGAGTATTATAAATGTATAAAGTGACAATGTGAGCATTGTAAATTATATACTGGTACAAAGTAATATAATTTTTAAAAAATTGTTAGTGTCAAGGTAAAAAAAAAACAAGAGGACTCCAGATGCCAAGAATAATAATTAAAGTAAATGAAATCAAAAATAAGTATCATATAAAGTAAAAATTAAATAAAAATGTGACGTCTTATATACACTACCAAATGTAAAATAGATAGCTAGTGGGAAGCAGCTGCATAGCACAGGGAGATCAGCTCGGTGCTTTGTGACCACCTAGAGGGCTGGGATAGGGAGGGTGGGAGGGAGACGCAAGAGGGAGGAAATATGGGGATATATGTATATGTATAGCTGATTCACTTTGTTATAAAGCAGAAACTAATGCACCATTGTAAAGCAATTATACTCCAATAAAGATGTTAAAAAAAATGTGATCTCTTCATTTTCCTATGTGTAAACAGACACATTTTGTTTATCCATGTAAACATTTAAAAGTCAGGAAATTTCAATTAAAATGTGCATCTCAGAGTTTTCTTAAGATATTTGATAACACAGGGCAAACAGTCCCAAATAAAAACAATTGACTGGAGCCAGAAGCTAGTCTATGGAAAATCATTAAAAACAGCTTATATATATATAAAAAAATGTTATTAGAAGTTTTTCCAAAATTTAACATATATCCTAAAAGGTATTTGACATTAGCAATATAAAGTAATGGAGTTGAAACAAAATCTTCTAAACTATCAATAATAGAAAACAATCTGTCATGCTAGAGGAAAGACTCAAATATATTCACTACAGAAGACATAAAATCATTGTCAAATAAAGAGGCAGGGGCTTCCCTGGTGGCGCAGTGGTTGAGAGTCCGCCTGCCGATGCAGGGGACACGGGTTCGTGCCCCGGTCCGGGAAGATCCCACATGCCGTGGAGCAGCTGGGCCCGTGAGCCATGGCCGCTGAGCCTGTGTGTCCGGAGCCTGTGCCCCGCAATGGGAGAGGCCACAACAGTGAGAGGCCCACGTACCGTAAAAAAAAAAAAAAAAAAAAAAAAAAGAGGCAATCAAAAGTATGCAGCCAAAATTCTAAAAATAATTATTATAGATATATGTCAAGAAGTTAATTAAAATATTTTGTTGTCTTTCTGTATTTTATGATGTTTGAGATACCTGTCAGATTTTTATAATTTATAAATTATTGTGATTCCTTTTCTCATTCTAAATAAATATTCATGTTTTAACCATTTTATTTTTGTAATATTGTATTCTTTTTCTTAAAGTGTTCCACAAAACTTGGATCCGTCCCTACCAGTTATCAGTTGAGAAAGAAAACAGGAAAAAGGATAGTCACATGCTAGATAATTCAGAAGAATACAACTAGTACAGCAAGACATTAAGGAATGCCTTGGGAAAATTAATGAGGCCACAGAACATTCTAATTCTCATTATGATCATTCCACAAAAGTCACAAATGAAGTGAAAATTGCTCTCATGCAATTTTGTTAAGAAAAAATAATGACAAAATTCAATATTTATCCTGAAATGTGGAATCTGTTTTCAACAGATGCCATTTAGGGGCTATTTTTCAGGTATCTATTATCTTTCAAGACGATGGAGATGAAAATTCCAAGTTGGGTTATGCTATGAGACCATCATAAGTAGTTAAATAGATAGTAGTAAAATAGAATTTCTTCCAGAGAATTCAGAAACCACTTTTCCTGCCTTCCCCCATATCAAATAAAAGATGAGAAGGAAAAAAAATGAGGTTGAGAATGGAGAGATGAGAGAAAAGGAAAATAACAAGGGAACAATGGTATGGGGGAAGAACAAAGGAGAGAAATGGGGTTGGTGAAAGAAAATAAACATCCTATGCCCAATTATGTACACACACTAATTTCCACTTAGAATTTTCCAGACTGAGTAAACTGAATCTTAGTTAAGCGCATTGTTCTGTGTAGCAGAGCTGGGATTCAAAGTCGGGCATATATGCCTGAAAGGCTTCTATTGTTCTAGATCATCATAGTGTACTTTGCTAGTCTCAGTGCCCAGCAGAATCAACTGTATGTGGAAGATGACCTCTCCCAAGGCTGCATTTCAAAAGTTTTCCTTTGGAAGGAATTTCGGGTAAATAAGACATCACTTATGAAACAAGATATGGATAAGCAAATCCATAATCACTGCAAAGCAATTCCATGAACCAAATTTTGGAGGAAGACAAACATGATTGTTGATTATAGGGCGGATTCCGGACACAGTGAAGGGAGAATGGCTATAACTGTTTGGTATGCAGCCATTTCTTTTTTCATATAAGAAGTAAGGATCATGAAAATGTTTTCTCTTCTGTAGTATAATGATTAAGAGAAGGGTACATAGGAGTTGGGCAATCAGGGATCCATTACTGCCTTCCTACTTATTAGCTGTTTAACTTGGTGAAATTCTTAACCTCTGCAAGTCTGAGTCTTCTTATCTCTAAAATGTGAATAATAATATCTATAGGGGTTTTGTGATGAATAAGTAAAAGCCAGGGTCAAGTACTAACTCATACCTGACAGACAATAGCCACCACTGACCACTCCAAAACGTCAATTAATATAATTATAATGAGAAACAAAACTAACTCACAGAATATACAATTAGTTTCAAAGCAAACTCGGGTCTGATTTTACTCCAGAAATAACTTTGAAACGGAGATCATTGGCAAGGAAGCCATGAAACGCGGCACAAAATTTTCAGACGATTTCTCCAACTGCATTTATTATGGATTCCGAGAACCTTTCAAATCAGGAAACAATGACAGAAGCAAAGACCTCCTTGAAAAGCTGTAGCTACTACAAAGGACCTGGGGAAGAACGCAGTTGTTTGCGATCCAGCATCACACTCGGAATTCAGACAAAGGCCTCTGTTCTTCAAAATAAAAAGATACAAACTGCCCCCCAGCTGCCCCTTAGCTAGAGCAAATATCAGTTTGTTTTTGATCAGTGCCCAGCATGGTGTCTTACTCATCACTACATCCATAGGACTTGGCTTCTAAGAAAACGGTGCTGTTGTGGGTTTGGCAGTGAGAGCTTCAGTTCAGTTCAGCTAAGCTTATTTCTTTTGTTCAAAGGAGAGAAGTTGTTTACAAATAAACTGTGTAAAATTAGTTACCGGTTCTAAAACTGTTTTATTTTTATTTCCTCTCTTCTTGTGAAGCCATCTGGGAAAGCGGATTACTCCTAAGTCATTATAAGCTAATATGCAGTCTAGGTAGGCTGGGTTTTGAACCTCTCTGTTAATGCTGGTTAAATACTTAAAACGAATTAGACCATTTTAATAGGAGTCATTTATTATATAATGCTTCTTAAGAAAGAACCTTATAGTTCATGCTGATGTATGCCACCAATTACATATTTACAAATCTTAGTTTATGTGCTCAGTTTCTGTTATGCAGGTGTGTAAGAAAAAGGTAATTCTCAAATGGAAGAAAATTACATCAATGCATCTACAATTGTCACCAAAAAAAGGAAAGTTAGAAGCTCCTTTAAGGCTCAAGACAAGCCTTAAGACATCGAATACTGAAATGCTTTTCACTTATCTCTATCATTTCCACGTGCAAACACATGAATTCTTGCATTAGTGCTTGGTCAAATATAATGTAATTCAGACAGCAAATGTAGCTGTGCAAAGTTTTCACACCTATCTTAAATTTTAAGCCAAAGAATCTACCACCTCTCTGAATCTCAGATGGGCTAACCATGGTTTCCAATTCAAGAGCTTCTAAGTATTCATCTAGTTCTAAAGAGACAGCTGATTCCAAAATGAATGTCAAGTTCTCTTTTATGTTCCTTTGAGATAAATAAGAAATGAATGTCTATTTAAAAAGAAATTTTGTGAGATGTATGCAGCCTTCTTTCTCTCCTGCAGGAGCAAATCCATCCTTGCTTAACTTTTTGTCTTTATTTTCAGCACCACAGCGTTTAGGTTCATTATATGAAATGCAGATAAAATCTCAAGTTTCTCTTGGGAGCTTTGGTACATTCTAGAGATCCAAATGAGAACTAAAAGGGATTAAGATTTCTTACTGATTCTAGTAAACACTTACATACATGCATTCAAAAGAATATAAAAAGGACTAAAAAAAATGTAACCGGCTTTCTGTTAGCACATTAGAAATGGGACTTATACCTCGCCAGATCTGGGTTCACCCTCCTGAATTTGCATACAATTCTGTGCATAGGTGTCTTAAAACCTTATTAATGCATCTAATTAAAGTAATGACAGAGAACTTCCACCGCATCTAATGAAAGGAAACAAAGATTAAATTTAAGTTAATCAGCTTTGAAATGTAAACAAGCTCATTAAATTATTAAATGATTCCATTTATTTTTAACAGGTTCTTAGATGCGAGTCTAATAAACAGCCCACCATTTTCCCTTGAGTTGCCCTGAATGTTTATTAACATCATTAATCCATTAGTCAAAATCCAAAGGGACATTTCATGCCTGGGATGAACTGATTCCAACTTTTTGATGAATGGAAGCAAGTAGGTAGCCAAGATTTTTCACACAATAAATTCTAAAATAGTTTACAGAAGTGTCAAAAGTAGAGACTTTTAAAAAATTAAAATAAAAAAGAAACTGGCACGAATAATGAAGGTTGTCGCAGGTTTGCTGTCCTAAGATGTTAGTTCGCTGCTTTGAGAAGACAGGGTAACTAGTGTTCCTGGTAAATATGTCAGCAGTGGGTTTTAGAATCTGTTTCCAGAAAGCAGACAGTCCAGAGCAGAGGGAAATGTTTTTACATTTTGCAGAGTTTGGAGATGAAAGAACCAATTTCAGGGTTGATGAGGGAAGACATCGCTCAGCAGGCGTGGAGCAGTCATGATGTAATAACATTCCTCCATACGGTTTCACCAGTAGCAAGAGTCAGAAGCCCAGAACAATTTTTTAAAAATTTTTATTGGAGTTTAGTTGTTTTACAATGTTGTGTTAGTTTCAGGTGTACAGCAAAGTGAATCAGTTATACATATACATATATCCACTCTTTTTTAGATTCTTTTCCCATATAGGCCATCACAAAGTATTGAGTACAGTTCCCTGTGCTATACAGTAGGTCCTTATTAGTTGTCTGTTTTATTGAATATACATAGTAGTGTGTATATGTCAATCCCAGTCTTCCAATTTATCCCTTTCCCCCCAATCCCCTGGTAACCATAAGTTTGTTTTCTACATCTGTAACTCTATATCTCTTTTGTAGATAAGTTCATTTGTACCCTTTTTTTAGATTCCACATATAAGCAATATCATATGAAATTTATATATATATATTGAAGTTGTGTGTTTTTTAATTTCTTTTTTAAATTTTTTATTGAAGTATAGTTGATTTATAATATTGTTACTTTCAGGTGTGCAGCAAAGTGATTCACTTATATATTTTTTTAGGTTATTTTCCATTATAGGTTATTATAAGATATTGAACATAGTTCCCTGTGCTGTACAGTAAATGCTTGTTGCCTATCTATTTTATGTATAGTAGTTTGTATCTGTTAATCCCATACGCTTAATTTATTTCTCCCTGCCTCCTTTTTCCCTTTGGTAACCATAAATTTGTTTTCTATGTCTGTGAGTCTGTTTCTGTTTTATATATAGATACATTTGTATTCTTTTTTAGATTCCGCATATAAGTGATAACATATAATATTTGTCTTTCTCTGTCTGAATTACTTAGTATGATATTCTCTAGGTCCATCCATGTTGCTGCAAATGGCAATATTTCATTCTTTTCTATGGCTGAGTAATATTCCATGTGTATGTATGCCACATCTTCTTAAACCAATCATCTGTTGATGGTACTTGGGTTGTTTCCATGTCTTGCCTTTTGTAAACAGTGCTGCTATGAACATTGGGGTGCTTGTATCTTTTAAAATTGGAGTTTTCACTTTTCCAGACATATGTCTAGGAGTGAGATTGCTGGATCATATGGTAGATCTATTTTTAGTTTTTTAAGGAACCTCCCATACTGTCCTCCATAGTGGCTGTACCAATTTACACTCCCACCAACAGTGCAGGAGGGTTCCCTTTTCTCCACACCCTCTCCAGCATTTATTGTTCGTAGACTTTTTGATGATGGCCGTTCTGACTGGTATGAGGTGATATCTCACTGTAGTTTTGATTTGCATTTCCCTAATAACTAGCGATGTTGAACATCTTTTCATGTGCCCCTTGGCCATCTGGATATCTTCTTAGGTCTAAGAAGACCTCCACCAAACTGTCTGTTTAGGTCTTCTGCCCATTTTTTGATTCGGTTGTTTGTTTTTTTGATATTGCATTATATGAGCTGTTTGTGTGTTTTGGAGATTAACCCCTTGTCAGTAACATCGTTTACAAATATTTTCTCCCATTCCACAGGTTGTCTTTTGGTTTTGTTGATGGTTTCCTCTGCTGTGCAAAAGCTTTTAGGTTTGATTAGGTCCCATTTGTTTATTTTTGCTTTTATTTCTTTGCCTTGGGAAACTGATCTGAGAAAATATTGCTACAGTTTATGTCTGAGAATGTTTTGCCGATGTTCTCTTCTAAGAGTTTTATGGTGTCATGTCTTATACTTAGGTCTTTAAACCATTTTGAATTTATTTTTGTGTATGGTATGAGGGAGTGTTCTAACTTCATTGATTTACATGTAGCTGTCCAGCTTTCCCAACACCACTTGCTAAAGAGACTATCTTTTCTCCATTGTATATTCTTGCCTCCTTTGTTGTAGATTAATTGACCATAGGTGCGTGGGTTTAGTTCTGGGCTCTCTGTTCTGTTCCATTGATCTATGTGTCTGTTTTTGTGCCACTACCACTGTGTTTTGATTACTGTAGCTTTGTGGTATTGTATGAAGTCTGGAAGGGTTATCCCTCCAGCTTTGTCCAGAACAATTTTGACAAGAGGAAAATCTGGTTGATTCTGTGTACTCTTCCTCAAATAATGAATGGTTTGTTTTGTTTTGTGGTTAGAATGGGTTCTAACTTCTAATTGAACAGAAGTTATAGCATTATCCTGTGTGAGGTAGATTTACTATGAGCTACCTCAGAATCCTCACTGTTTTTCTTGCCATGACATGTGATGGAAGAGGGACACGTGATGGAAGAGGGAGGCATTCTCTGCTCAAACTCAGGGTTATTCATTATTTTTGGCATGCTAGCTCACATTTCTCTCTGACGCAATAAAACATATTTGCAAGCAAATGATCGAGAATTATTGAGGCCATCAAGGATCCCTTTTAATTTATAAGAAAAGTGACCATTCCCAAATTCAGAAATGTTGCCTATATCATTCATTTGTTTGTTCAACAAATATTCTTTATTGTTATGAGAACAATTTAACATGAGATCTACCCTCCTAACAAATTTTTAAGTGTACATACGGTATTGTTAACTATAGGCAAGATGATGTACAAGGAATAGAACAAATTCACCTTGTATAACTGAAAATTTGTAGCCTTTGAATAGCATCTCCCCATTTCCCCCTCCACCCACCCCCCATCCCTGGCAACGACCATTCTATTCTCTGCTTCTATGAGTTCGACTATTTTAGATCCCTCATATAAGTAGAATCATGCAATATCTGTTCTGTAATTGGCTTATTTCACCTTTGGCAGGATTTCCTTCTATACGAAGTCTGAATAATATTCCGCTATATGGATATGCCACATTTTCTTTATGCCCTCATTCATTGACAGATATTTAGATCATTTTCAAATACTGGCTAATGTGAATAGTGCTACAGTGAACATTGGAATGCAGATATCTCTGCAAGATCCTGATTTCAGGTCTTTTGGATAAATACCTAGGAGAGTTCCATTAGGTGGCAGGCCCAGTTCTAGAGGGTGGGGATAAATTAATTATCAAGGAACAAATGACATGCAAAAGCCTTAATAATGAGCTCATTCTACCAATCTGTTACAATATTGTGGTTGTTCAAACATCCATTCTCCATACAACATCCAGAGTAATTTTTTTTGAAAACACAAGTGCAATCATGTCACTCTCTTGCTTCAAACACTTCAATAAAATCCCAGATCCTTACAGTAGCTCTGAAGCCCTGCATAGCCTGGCTTTTGCCGCTTCTCCAGCCCCTTCCTGCATCCTGCTCATCCCCTTATTACTTCTATTGCTGCACTTCTGCCACCTTGGCATCCTTTCAGCTCCCTGAATACATCAATCTTTCCCAAGTCTGTTCTTTGAGGAAAAAAAAAACCCTCTTTTTTATTTTTAGTAAACCTGTCCAAATATTTTGTCCTTCAAATCTCAGCTTAAATATAACTCCCACAGGGAAATCTTTTCTGAGTCTCAGATTAGGCTGGTTGCCTCCATTACTCATTCCTGCAATGACCTCTATTTTTATATAATACCACTTACCTCAATTTTAACCAAAATATATTTGTTTAAAGCCCATCTCCCCTAAAGGACCATACTTGAGGAGCATAAGCATAGAGACGATATCTTCCTTATTCCCTACTACTGTGGGCAGCACAGTATCTGGTACATAATAGGACCTCAGTAAATATAGGTTGAATTATTGCATGAATGAAATGTGCAGCATCCCAGTGGTTTCAAGCCCTCTTTAGTCATAGGTCCTCTTGCGTTAAGTGATTGTTGGGGAAATGGGTTAATTCATCCACCAAGATTTAACAGCTTTTAAGACACTGTGAAAAATATAGTTTTAAAATCAATGCCATTAAAAACCATTGCATACAATGGAATACTATTCATTAATTAAAAAGATAATAATGATAGATGCTGCATCATGGCTGAATCTCAAAAACATTACTAAGTGACAGAAGCCAGACACAAGAGACCACATACTGTATGATTCCATTTATATAGCATGTCCAGAAAAAAGCAAGTTTCTGGTTACAGAAAGTAGGTTCATGGCTGCCTGGGGGTGAGAAAGGGGATCAACTGTGAATGGTCTTGAGGGATCTTCTTGAGGGGATGAAAATGTTCTAAAACTGATTTTTGGTGATGGTGGTACCACTCAGTAAAGTTACTAAAGATTACACACTTGAAATGGGTGGTGTTTATGATATGAAAAATATACCTCAATAAAACAGTTTACAAAATTCTTATTATAAACTGTAGCTGACTTTCAACTGACTTTCTCGACACAATTATTATC